>NC_141087.1:14292776-15770276 GCF_041138505.1 Cibotium barometz | reverse complement strand
TCTCAAAAATTTTCTATCCTAAGAAGTAGTCATCTAGCTGGTTAAGCCAAGTGATTATAACGTGAGAATCCTTTTTCCTATCATAGTTTTGAAAGGAGAAAGCCTTTTGACTTATTTTCCATCCTTTTAAAAACTCTAGGTACGGTGAGTTGCTGCTCTGTGACAGTATGCTGAATACAATTATCTTCCTTATTGCTAGACTCGAAAGTATCTCCATTTATGCCTCAAGATTTAACGCTCTAAATTAAGGCTAAGTTCCCTTTCTTAAGCAATTTGATTTTGTAATGCTGAAAGTTGTTCTTGAATTATGAGTGGTGACCTACTACCCATTTATCTTTATACAAGAAAAAATAAATAAATAGACTAAAGGTAATTAAGAAAAATGAAAAAATAGGACTTAGCTCTTTTTGCTCCTAGTTCGACTCAAATTTATGTTGAAGCCGAGTGTGGTAGTTTTTCTTGAAGGCATAATATTTGGTCATGCTCATCTTCTCCTTGACCTGTGGGTAGCCCAAAGCTTGACAAGTGGCTGGAATTCTTCACTTCAAAATTTTCCATCACTTGTTGAAAAAATCTGACAATTTTTTCTTCTTCTTCTTTCGGCACTTGGGAATCCCGGTTTGTGAGAAAAAGTTTCCCAAAATTTTAGAGACAAGGGAAGGAGATTTTGTGGATTTTTAGGTATAAGCTCATAAGAGAAATGCTTGATGAACAAAGATTAGGCATTTGAAAGGTAAAAGTTTTGGTGAAGAGAGTTGTTAAGGCTTGCAAATAAGAGAGACTTGAAGTATGGGTTTTTGAAAGAGTTTGAAAGCCTTATAATACTTTAGAGAGTATAAAAGATTAAGGCTTAAGACTTTTACCCTTAAAGAAGCAAAAAAAAAAAGAATATATGAAACCCTACAAGGAAAGGAAGAAGTGCCAATGCTGTCCATAGCTTGAGGGAAGCTCCACAAGTTTTGCTTCATGTGAGAATGAGAAAGAGGCCTCTAAAGCTTGCTAAAACAATCCATGGTGGTTGATTAGTTTGGGGATGAGAGCTTAGCAAAACCATTTTTGCTCATAGTAGGGTTTTTCAACATGGTTTTCCATCTTCAGGACCACTTGATTGGGTATTACGTAATTTAATTGGTCTTTATCCAATGGATAATTGAAGATCTCTATTGCCCCATGGTCCCCCCTTCCTAGAGATCTATGCTCTGATACCACTAACATGGGAGGATCTATTTACTAAGAAGAGAAATTCACATAAACAAAAAAAAACATACACATCAATAAAACCCATTAATCAAAATATTCAATAAATTACATATACATCAATAAAAGCCATTGCTCAAAGTATTCAACATAAACTAAATTAATGGAGATAAAATATATAAACATAACTCAACACACAAGAATGGGTACAATCTTCCCCCCCATACATGTGGCCTTCTCCCCTGCATTAGTATTTGTATATTACTGAAGCCAAGCCACTTTAGGCCAAGATCTTACATTTATTTTTAGAAAGGAGGGGCTTGCATGAGTTCCACTTTTGCATGCATAAATATGAGGCTACATTTTGTATCATTTACAAGTTTAAGCATGGATTTTGCTTTTCTAGAAAGGAAAGATAACTATAACTTATTTTAGGCTTGTATTTAAAAACTTAAGCCTACACGACTAAGGTAAAGTAATTATTCTCCAATCTGTACTTGTCATATATTTGCCTTATTGTGAAATTCCTTAAACTTTATTTCACGTGCATGTAACTTTATTTCACGTGCATGTATGCCTTCACTCTCACAAATGTTAGTTTGCCAATTAATTGATGAATTGAATAAATCCTAATGAATGTACACCAATCAATAATTACTAATGAGTAACCAAGGTATCACTCTCTCATACAAATTAATCTAGTAATTTGTCAAAGCCCCAAGCAAACACCACTGTGGTCATTAAAAGTTTTTAATATTTAAATATGAAATCACCCATGATATTAATTTAATTTAGCATGGTGCAAAGATAAATAAGGTGTCCCCAAGATATCTAAAAGGGCAATCATGTGACATGGCTATACCTTTTATGTCACAATTCTAAAGTAGGAATTGCTATGTTTGCATTCAATGAGTGTAAATTTAAAACTAATGTAAAAGCTTAACTTCCACGGTTCCATTTTCACTTACCTAATAATGTAGAATCTTACATTCCATGGTTCCATTTTCAATTACCTAATAATAAAAAATCTTACCTTCCATGGTTCCATTTTTAATTACCTAATACTGTTTTCTTTTGTCTTTGATCAAATAATTCATTATCAAGAAGATAAATAGGGTTGAGAAAAGGTATTATTATGTAACATGAATGATAGGTATTGGTTTCTCCCTTTGGATCACGATACTTTTAATAAGTTTATAATAGTTTTAGTAAGGTTATGATAACCTTTCCCTAGTCTATTCAATAAGGTTTTGGATTGCTATACTTTTAATAAGGTTATCATAACCTTCCCCTAGTCTATTAAATACTATTGTTTTCACAAATTCTCTCATGTTCATTGTTTCTCCTAAGGTTGCAAGTTGATTGTGAAATCTCTCAGCCTTAAGTGCATGTGACCATTTTCATTCACCAACCTAGTACTTTGATGAATTTGACTTCTCATATGTGCCTTTCAAGTATTCTTAAACATTTTCATCACAAACTTAGAGCTTTGCTAAATCTAATTTTTGAGAGTCGTATGTCCCTTTTAAGTATTCACAAACATCTATTAGTGTATTCATGCCACATAAATGACTTCAAACAACGTCTTGAACATTCCTTTGAGAAGATACAATGCATATTTTTACCTCCTTCCCCAATCTTATATTCGAGTCTCCTCTCACTACCTTATATAATATCCCAATAACTATTTTAACCAAAAAATCTTCTATTCTAATCTTCCACATGCTATAATTCTTCTATTCAATTTTTGAACCAATTTGAAATTACGTATTTAAGCTTGCCATACTTTGATTTAATTCTTACCATTTTCATGTAGACTCGATACCTTTATCACCAATATGATTTTGTTAGGTTTTCTAATCCTTCGTATAATCTCAACTTTAAAATATGATTTTGTTAGGTTTTCTAATCCTTCGTATAATCTCAACTTTAAAATTTTAGTAATACTCTTTGAGAAACTCCACTTTGTTTTTCACTTTGTGTGGGTACTATGTCTAGAAAGGACTCCAATATAGCAATTTCTATCATAACAAATGAGTGTGCTATGTAGCACTATTTATTTTCTTGCTTGAAAATTAGAGACACAAGTATTTACACTAGATACAATCACTCTTGAACTCACATAGATAAGTAAACACCAATAAGAAGAACTTCTAAGGTAAATATGAATAATTAACAAAGCTTTGAACACAAATGATTGTAAAGTAAATTGTTTTTATTCATAATAAAGATAAACCTATCTAGATAATAATTGAGGAAGATTCTCTTAATCCTAGAGGTGGAGGCCTTCTAAACACTCTAACTAGAAAGCTTGTTACACTCTCATCACTTCTCCTTACTATTTTACCAAATTGTTTATAGTGTAATTTTATTGTAGTGGTCTATAAGGTAGGGGCAACTTGCAAGTGTATATTATGTCACTGACCCCAAATATGATGGAGATGAGATTTTACGGGGAGCACACTTTGTGATCTATAACTCTAATGGATATAAGACTTTATGGGGAGCACACTTTGTGGTCGATAACTTTGTAGAAGAAAGTTTCTCTAGATTCCTCACATCAATATAACACTTTGTGATCTATAACTCTAATGGATATAAGACTTTATGGGGAGCACACTTTGTGGTCGATAACTTTGTAGAAGAAAGTTTCTCTAGATTCCTCACATCAATTTACTCTAGCAAGCTAATGTAGGATTTAATTATGCAGTTTACAACTTTTGCATATTTTAGGGAATCTACCTAGTTATGCAATTTACAGCTTTCTAAATTTTGGATAGTTTAACCATATTTATAAATCCATGTTGAATCAATGCACTAAATTTTGTGTAAAGGTTTTCCCCATATTAAAGCACTTTTTCACCAACTAGCATGTTCGTACTCATGACCGCCATGTTGGTTTTGAGCACCTTGCTTATTTGACCAACTTAGGAAAGTATGTAGTTATCGAGCCTTATTGAAGGTAGAGGGCAACAAACATAATTTGGGCTTCATGGTATAAAGCCTTTTAATAATAACGAACTCTTCTCAAAGGAAGAATATGAAAGGCAATAGCCTATAAATAATATCTTTATAAGAAATCAAAAAATAACAAATCATGTGGTAGATTAGATCTATTGAATCTCTCATGTATTGTCTTTCTTGCTTTTGAAAAGGTGTGGCTTTAAGTGAGGCTATAGCCCCATTGTGTTGTATTGTATTGCACCATCTTCCTAATTATTTGAATATGTGTCGGCTATGTATAATGCTTGAGTTAGTCATTTTTAAATAAAACCTTTATTGTGTTTAGATTTCTTGATTTTATTGTTTTATTTTAGAATTTTTATACTTTCGGTGTGCATACACAAAGTCAAAGTTTAACATGCACTTAAGTAAGGTTCACATACATAGTCACTAAAGCTTAACACAAAAAGTCAAAGGGCATACACAAAATCCCTAAGATCTAATAGACATATGCATGCATGCATACGTTTGTTTAGGTACGGTACACACACACACACACACACATAGAGTTACTCACTCACCGACCCTGAAGGAACATGCAAGGAGCAAAAACACATGGATTTACTTGTTGCGTAGGTATGTGCTTCATTTGTTTACACACACGAGACACTTATTATACACACACGATGTATATAGATGTCGAATGACACACAAACTCAATTTTAATCAATCAAGTACTATTACTTTGAGAAATGATAATGTGGAGAGATCTTAAAACAATGCACGAGGAGGTTGGAGATGTATGTACCCTCATGGAATGGGCGTGATAGATTCCTCTCTATAAAGGATGGGAGCATGGCAATGTTAGGCTTAATTTTTTATGGGATGCTATGCTGATCAGAAGTCCCTTTTTTTTTTGTGTGTGTGGGGGAAAAGTGTGTATATTTTGACACCTATTTGAGAATTTTCCATGTAAAAGACCTTTGAAATAGGCAAAAATGAGTAAAATGCCCTTTAAATGGGGTCTCTCTCAGATTACAAAGGTTTTCATCTCCTCCTGAGATGCGGGTTCGATTGTCGCGAGAGGGATAAATGTGTGTTCTCAGGCCCGAAGGAAGGGAGGCTAAGGACAGTGAATGTGTGCATGATTGCTTATGGAAGAATTGTGCTCTGGACGCCCATTTGGATCAGTTCGTACATGGGGTTTCCCCAGCTCTACTGGTCGTACAACTGGTCTGATTAGCTCGTACAAGCTCAAATAGACCCATGGCTTTTGGCCTATTAAGGGCTGTGGGTGGAGCAGTCTTGCATACAACAATGATGTTCTTCTTTACTGGTATGAGTTGCGGCCTTGGCTTGCATACAGAAATGGTGTTCTTTGAGGACTCCTCTGTATCCCCATGGAGCCTTAGATGGGAAACGGGATTGATGGATCATAGTAATGTATCCTGATGTTGTTGCTTTTGGATCTCTCACCCTCTTCGAAGTCCCTGAGAAGCCTGGCCAAGCCGCGGCCACGGACTGCTCTCGGCACAATGCATTGTAATGTGTTTCTGGATATGAAGGTTGTCATGAGGGTTTTGGACTGTTCATCCAATTCATGTCTTCAAAAGATGTTCTCTCAACCAGTATGAGGGCTCCCTCATATCATGCTCTCCCTTTCTTTCGATCCATCTGCAGAGTTAAAGGCTTTAGCCTATGCTTGCATACATAAAAGGTCCTCCCAGATAGTATGAGGGGCTGCTCTTTGAGGTTAACCTCCTCTTTGAAGTCCTGTCCATCACCAACTTGTGAACACACAAAACATCCATTGCAAGGCATGGCACCGAGTGAAGTCAAGCCATCTAATTGTGACGTGTGGTTGAACCGGGAAGGGCTTGCTGGGAATGACCAGAAGGCCAGCTCAAGGTCTGGAGTACATCTGGACATACAACCAATAAGGGAAAAAAATGGATGTGAGGCATTGAGTATAGACGAGGCACTCAATTCTTTAGACAAGATGGGTAACCCACCCTCAATGGAACAAGTTATTCATATATTACAGCTCTGCAAAAGAAAGAGGGTTTTAGCACATGCAAAGCATATGCATGCTCACATGTGTCATCATGGTATGGAAATTCATGGAGAGCTGGGAAGCCACCTTGTTCAATTGTTCGTGGAGTGTGGATGCATGCCCAATGCTCAGCGGGCCTTTAATAGGTTGGCTGGTCAGAATGAGTATTGCTGGACGTCTCTGATACTTGGGTATGCCGAATACGGGGATTCACAGCATTCACTAGACCTTTATCAGAAAATGAAAGAGGATTGTGTACCTCCTAGTAAGTTCACATTTATGGCCCTCTTGAAAGCTTGCACCAAGATGAAATGTGCAGAAAGAGGTCGAAAAATTCACGTTGAGATTTTCGAGAAGGGTTTTGAAGAGGACGTAATTGTGAGAAACAGTTTGGTGGATATGTATGTGAAGTGCGGCTCACTTGTGGAAGCACAAGAAGCTTTTGACCAGGCATCTGTTCGAGATGTAATCTCATGGAACACACTAATTGCAGGGTATGCTGAACACAACCGTAATGAGGAGGCGCTGAACTGCTCTCAACGGATGCAGCTTGAGGGCGTGACTCAGAATGATCTCACTTTTGTAAGCATCCTGAAGGCTTGTAGAAGCCTGAGAGCCTTAGACAGGGGCCGAGAGCTACATTCCGAGATAGCCAAAGAGGGTTATGAAGGCGATCTCTTTGTCAGCAGTTCTTTGCTGGACATGTACTCAAAATGTGGTTTCCTTGTAGAAGCACGGGAAGTCTTTGATGAATTAACGGTCCGGGATGTGGTGGTGTGGACTACATTGATTGCAGGATATACTGACTATGGCCTTGATGAGGAAGCACTGAACTGCTTGGGGAAGATGCAACAGGAGAATGTTTCTCCGAATGTGTTTACGTATCTTTGCAGTTTGAAAGCTTGTGGCAATTTGAGAGCCAGAGACAAGGGCCGAGAAATTCACTCTGAAGTCATCAAGAAGGCGTTTGATAGAGAGAGTTTTCTTGGCAACATGTTAGTGGACATGTATGCCAAATGTGGCTTACTTGCAGATGCAAGGGAAGTGTTTGATTCACTGCTAGTTCGGGATGTAGTCTCGTGGAATGCGCTTCTGTCAGGATATGCTGAACACGGGCTAGGTGAGGAAGTGCTGAATGGCTTCCAGAAGATGCAACTGGATGGCGTGTCTCCGACCACCGCCACGTTGGTGTGTAGCTTGAAAGCTTGTGGCAGCCTGGAAGCCATGGACAAAGGCAGAATTGTACACATGGAAGTAGCCCAAGAGGGTTACGAAAGAGATGCATTTGTTTGTAGCGCTTTGGTGGATATGTATGCTAAATGTGGCTCTCTTGGAGAAGCACAGGATACTTTTGACAACCTGTCCGTTCAGGATCTAGTCTCGTGGACCACACTGATTGCAGGATATGCTGAACATGGGCTAGGTGAGGAAGCACTGAATCGCCTAGAACAAATGCAACTAGAGGGATTGTCACCCGATGCCGTAACGTTAGTTTGCAGCTTGAAAGCTTGTGTGGGCATCGGAGCACTTGACAAGGGCCACGAATTACACGCTGATGTTATCAAAAGGGGATTAGAAAGAAATGCTTTCGTTGGAAACTGTCTGGTGGAAATGTATGCCAACTATAGCACATGTGTAGAAGCGTGGGAAGTGTTTGACAAGCTGCCAGCTCGAGATGTAGTGTCTTGGAACTCATTGATTGCAGGATATGCTGAACAGGGTCTTCACAAGGAAGTTCTGGATTGTTTTGAACAGATGCAGCTGGAGGATGTGCCACCAAATGCAGGCACACTTATCTGCATCTTAAAGTCATGTGGAAGCATAGAAGCCATAGAAAGAGGCCAAGAAATACACACTAAGATTGTTGAAAACCAGCTTGAACAAGATCTTTTTATTGGCAACAATCTGGTTGACATGTACACCAAATTTGGCTTGCTTACCGAAGCACAGGAAGTGTTTGAAGAGCTGCTGATGCGAGATGTCTTCTCATGGAATGCGCTGATCGGAGGGTACGTTGACCATGGATTTGGGGAGGAACCACTGGTTATTTTCCAACAGATGCAACTGGAGGGTGTCTCCGCGAGCCCCGTAACGCTTGTTTGTTGTGTAAAAGCTTGTGGCATTCTAGGCGACATTGATAAAGGCCAAGAGCTACACAGTGAGATTGTTAGCAAGGGATTCGAAAGAGATCTTTTTCTTGGCAACAGTTTGGTAGATATGTATGCCAAATGTGGCTCACTTGCAGAGGCTGAGGAGGTGCTTGAGAAACTACCAGTTCGTGATTCAGTCTCATGGGCTGTACTGATTGCAAAACATGTGGAACGTGGGCTGAACCAAGAAGTGCTGAGATGTTTGGATCACATGCAGCTCGAAGGTGTTTCTCCAAACATTTTTACATATGTTTGCAGCTTGAAAGCTTGCATGAGCATGGGAGACATACAGAGGAGCCAAGAACTACATGCTGAGATTGTTAAAAAGGGTTTAGATATCAATCTTATCATTGGAAACACATTGTTGGATATGTATGCCAAGCGTGGCTTACTTGCAGATGCAGGTGTCCTGTTTAAGAAGTTGCCAAGTCGAGATGTTATTTCATGGACTGCATTGATTGCAGGATATGCTGATCAGTGGCATGATGAGGAAGCGCTGCATTGTCTGGAGCAGATGCAACTAGAAGAAGTGTCTCCAGATGCTGTCACATATGTGTGTAGTTTGAAATCTTGTGGAAGCATGGGGATCGTTCAAAAGGGCAGAGAAATTCATAATGATATTGTGAAGAAGGGGTTTGACAGAGATTCGTTCATTGGCAGCACTTTAGTAGATATGTATGCAAAATGTGGTTCTCTTGCAGAAGCACGAGAAGTGTTCGATGAGCTGCCAGTTCGAGATGCTGTCTCATGGAATGCTCTTTGTGCTGGATATGCGGAAGCTGGGTTTGGTGATGAAGCTTTGATCTGTTTCCAAAAGATGCAGCGGGAAGGTGTGTCCGGGGATGTAGTGTCATGGAACACTATGATCTTGGTGTACACTGAGCAAGGAGATAGTGACAAGGCTCTTCACTCCTACGTGGAAATGCAGGAGCAAGGTTTGGCACCGGATAGCATGATCTATGTTAACATCTTAAAAGCATGCGGCAATGCTGCAGCTTTAGAAACTGGAAAAGCCATTCATGCCCAACTTTACAGAGATGGGTATGAGGAAATAGATCTCATTCTCTCAACTGCTTTTGTCGACATGTACAGTAAATGTGGGAGCATGTATAATGCCCAGCTGGTGTTTGAAGCGATGCCCGTAAAGGACATTGTGGCTTGGAATGCATTACTGACAGGGTATGCCCGTCAAGGGGAGATAGAACAGGTTCTTTCTTTGTTTGAGAGAATGAGGACAGACAGCATACAGCCAGAGAGAGTTGCATTTCTTAGTCTTCTCACTGTGTGCTGTCATGCAGGTTTAGTGGATAAAGCACAGAAGTATTTCGAGCTTATGGCCAATGCGTATAGATTTGCTCCCACAATTGAGCACTACAATTGTATGGTTGATCTCCTCGGTCGTGCTGGTCAACTCGATGAGGCTGTGATGATGCTAGAGAATATGCCTTTTCAACCTGATTTTGTGGTATGGAGCACCATGTTGGCTGCTTGTCAAAAGTGGGGTGATGTAGAACTGGGTAGACAAGCCTTTGAAGGCGCTGTGAGCTTGGATGAAGAGCATTCTGCAGCATTTGTTTTGATGTCCAACATATCTGTGGACTCGCAGACAACCGAGGATCTGAAGGTTGAAGCCACGGAAGTAAAGACAGGAGGATGAAAGAAGCCGGAAGCGTGGAGATAGACCACACTGAACATGCCCGAAGGTAAAACATGCAATGTGGAGGTTCCAGACTCTCTCCCGACTCATTTGATGATGCAAGGGAAGAGAAGATTGTGGGTCTGAAGAAGCTGGCAGTTTTAATTATTGCATTTGAAGGGGTACTTATCACCACAGCTGCAACACTGCTTAGCCTCCTTACAGATCCATAAGCAGGACTTTCCTGCCTTTGTGCCAGGGTTGCTTGAAGAAGAATGCCTTTCCCCTTGTGCTAAGGCATGCATTCATATAAGTATTACAAAACAACACAGAATGTGGCTTAGTGGTATGAAGAGCCCCCCCGAGCCCTTACACAATTCACTGTAAGGAATGGGGTAAACACACAATCTTTCAAGAGTCTATATTGGCCAGTTTGTAGAAGTTGGCATCCTTGATCATTCATGCAATTACATTCAAATAAGTATTACAAAAAAACACAGAATGTGGCTTAGTGTTATGAAGACCCCTGAGTCCTTGTACACTTCACTTTAAGGAATGGGGTATAAACACATTATCTTGCAAGAGTCTATATTGACCATTTTGTAGAAGTTGGCCTCCTTGTGGCTTAGTGTTATGATGAGCCCCGGAGCCCTTACACACTTCTCTGTAAAGCACACAATCTTTCAAGCGTCTATATCGGCCAGTTTTTAGAAGTTGGCCTCCTTGTTCAGTCATGCAATCTTTGTAGAGAGGTCCCAATGGCATGGTGGCTTGCCACACCTACACTTGTGTAGGCCCACGAACACATAGAAGGAAGAAGCTGACTGATAGTGAGAGGGTATGATGGCGACCAACACTAGAAGAATTAACACAACTAAAAGAGGTTAATGAGGGGATAAGGGAATACACACTTTCATGGAAAGCATACTGGTATCATAATATTTGGTCCTTTTTACAGCGGAGGCTCCCTTTACAAAGGTGAAGCTTATCCTACCATCACATATGCCACATGTCAAAAACATGATGCCGAGTGTCCCTAATAGGTGTCACTTTGCCGCTTACATAAAGATCCTTTTAAGAGGTGGTTCTCACACAAAGAACTTACACACACTAGCGGTTGTTCAAACACATTGGAACCACTTTATTTAAAGCCTAAGCTTACACACATGATTGCTAATTTACCCACATTAATCACTATTAATATTTAACATTCCCCTCCATAGTGATAATGTGGCTAGAAACCCTAGTTATCCTCGACTAGGTTTGCTTTTTCATTTGGTTGTTGTTGCTTGTCGTTAGAGACAGAAGTAGCAAAGTTTGCAGAGTCTTCATGAGCTTTAAGCTTTGCAAGTCTCTTCCGATACTATTTGCTATAGTGCCATGGTTTGTGGCAGTAATGACACTTTTCTTTCTTCTTCTTGGTGTCACCTTGTGTTTAAGTCAAGAGCTTATCTTAGTCTTGCCGAAGCATGTGTCGTTGGGTCACGTCTTCAAGCCGCAAATATAACTTCCCATTGTGGGTGCGCTAGCTCATCCGTCGTGTCCTCACTCGGTCGTCATATCGGAATGCTCCTTGCCAAAGGGGTGAAGAGAGAGCTCTCAATGTGGCAATAAGAGATGGTCCTCCGCGATGATTCTCTCTCACAAAAGGTGGAGAAAGAAGAAGCTAATGGAAGAGAGAAACCTACACTCACACATATTCAAACAAGCATCCATTGCTTATTTGCAAAAATGACTTATATACAAATGGCTTGTCCGCTAGGCAGGCCTAGTTTTCATACTAGGCCGGCCAAACTTAAAAATGGTCCAGCCTCCATTACTAGTCTTAAGCAACTATGTATAGGAAGTCCATAGACTTTCCCTATGCGCATGGTAAGGCTACTTTATATATTCTAGCATCGTCTTACAAAAGTTAAGTGTCTGTTCGCACACGGGTAAGATGGCGAGCGCCTTACGATAGGTCAGGTAGGCGAAACCATGTTAACAACTGGAGTGGTTAACATACCTCCCTTCCTAATAGTGACCGTGACCTCGCATTGCCCAAGTCGATAGTGAAGCTACTGTTAGGAAGTGGATGGTTTAGGATACGCCATGGAGTTGGCGGGCCAAGGTTAAGTGATATAATTCAGGTTAAATCCGCAGTAACAAGATGCAAGGCAAAGTGAAATTTTTGCATCTTACAAGATGCCTAAAGGTTTGGTTGTGTTCCCATCAAGTATCATTATAAGGCTCGTGTCTACAAATGGTGGGCTATCCCAAGCCTTTGTTCGTTGTCCACCCCTCTATGTACTCACGTGGCGATGGAACATAAGGAGGTGGACCCCCTATTTCAGACTATAGGATCTCTTGCCCTATGGGGTTAGGCTATGCGTTTTCCCATGGCACTTATCCTTTTCTAGCTTACTGGCTTTGAGGCTATATAGAGCAGGCTTACTCTGCGCACTAAGGACATGTTCTATAAATGCTCTTAATACATCCCTTTGTGTGACGAGGTAGTCCCAAACTTTGGCTCCTTACCCCTCCTTTATGTTACATGTTCCATGTTCCTCACCAAATGGAGAAGAATTGGAACTTGGTTCCATGGTAAAGATGCTTCAATAGTGGGCTCCTATGGAGAGTGGGATGCGAGACTCCTACTTATGATGTGTGTGCTTACTGTTGCATGTACTATGGAACATTTATCCCTGGTGGTATAACAAAAGAGACATATCTTGTTTTTATCATAACTTTAGTTATTAGGCTACTTGTTGTGCGGTCATGGTCTGCTTGGGATAAACCTAGCTCAAGATCGACACCAAATGTTTAAAACATTGTGGCATCCAACATGGTTTAATCGTTTCCTATGGGAGAAAATCTTGAGGTTCCAAGTCCCGCTCCCGCTCCTTCACTAGAGCTGCGCCTAAAGATAGGGTGATTGAATGCCTTCTTCATAAAATTTAAGGTAGAGCCAATTGGTGAATCTAGAGTTCGGAGAGCCATGGAGCGACTCCTGTTTCCAGGTGTTTTGATGTTCCTTCACACAACATGTGCTTTGCTGGCTTATTTCCTCACAAAGCTCCTTGATTGAGGTGGATTCGAAGAAGTCTAGTCTTCTTATTAGTAGGAAAGCACTCTGCTGAGTGCTAGTCTTTTGCTCAAATCGAAGGTTTGGTGGGTTTGATGCACTATAGTTGACTATAATTTCATTTCCAATAATTAGTCCAAATCAAGTTGGCATTAAAGCTCCCTAGTACTTTTGGATCAAGTCTGAAAATAGTTTTAGACAAGTTTTTTTTTTTTTTTTTTTTTTTTTTTTGCTGCTAGGCTCAATTATCCAAGTTCACGGCTCCAAGTTCATGTCTCTAGACCTCACATCTTTAGACTCACATATGCAGGTTCACGTCTCTTGGTTCATGTGTCTAGGTTCATGTATCTGGGTTTACGTCTCTAGACTCACGTTTATAGACTCACACCTTTTTTTAAATAAACTAGACTCACGTGCTTCCCTTGTATAAAATGAGCCTACATAGGGCACATAATTCTAGGAACTAGGCCTATGATAGGGTTGGTGTGAAATTATTAATGAAAACTATGGAGAGCTATGGAGGCTTAAAGGCAAACATGGTTATGGCATTTGATGAACAGAGAGAAGTATGGGAGAGAGAGAGAGAGAGAGAGAGAGAGAGAGAGAGAGAGAGAGAGAGAGAGAGAGAGAGAGATGATACTCATTTTACAAACCTTAAGAAGTTGAACAACAATGTTGATTAGAGAATGATGCTGGTTTGGCTTTCAAGCTTGCCTAAGGACTTAAAAATTTGTGGTGAGGAGAGCATGATAATACTCTGCTTGCAAAGAGATGAGCTCTACTGGCACAATGTGCTCCATCTTTAGAGGGCTATTTTGCATGGCATCTTTCTTAAGCCTGCGAAACATGTGAGGTGTTACTAGCTTTTTCAATTCCTCTACCTGAGAGATAAATCACACAACTCAATGATGTAACTTCTATTACTTCAATCAAGTACAATGCTTTTTATAGGCTTAGAGGAGCCAATCTTGTATGACACCATTGCTTACGTCATTATAGGTATAATATCTAGATATTTTAGTGAATCACTCTAAGAGGGTTCACACACACACATACACATAAAAAGACCTTTTAGAGGATATTCACACACCTTTATCCTTTTGTACTTGGATAAGACTTTTTCTCTAACACTCCCCCTCAAGCGTTATTCTAGTACACACTTCATTTGGATAAATCTATGCCTATGACATAGTTTCACTAGAAGTTGTGTTTGGTTTTGTCCTTGGAGGAGTATAATGGTAGTCAAGCCACCTTCTGTGTAGTAGAGCTTTAAAGGACCATCAGTCTTTATACTCTGCAAAGTTTACAAGTCTTTTCTTCTTCCTATGTGACATTGGCCTCTACTTGAGAGCATCTTCTCTTCCCCTTCAATGAAAGGCCAAAGGCCCTCCCTAAAGAGGCTAACCTTCAGCTTCGTCAGCTAGGCATGGAAACTTTTCCCATTGAACTTTTCAATGAACATGTGGGTAGACATATGTGCCATGAATCTTAGAAGGTCTTAAAAGAAGACAGTTTCCAATGCCAATGTTGTCCAATCCCTTATAGTTAATACGCAAGAAAAAAAATAGGTTTTCTATAAATTAGTGTTTCCAAATAAGGGGGTTTCGGTCAATGATGCTTGCTATAGCAACACTATAATGCTAGACTTACATCCTCAATTTTGAAAAATGTTAAAGTAGTTAGGTTTAATTACTCTAATTAAGCAAGGTTTGTATAAAAACTACTAAAAAAAGACTCAAATCAACTTTACTTTCATGAGGTTGCTTGATGGAACTGATGTGTGTGTGTTGATTTGTGCATGTTGTTGGTTTCTACTTAGAAAGTGTACACACGACTAAGCCGCCTTATGCTGTTGACAGCAGATAGAGAGGCTGTACGAAGTGGTTGCACCTGTACGGACTATTGTATGGATGATGGCACACATATGTACAAATGGTGGTGCACAGGTCTACGGTTGCCGGCTCAAGTGTACAGACAAGTGTAAAAATTTTAGTTGATGCACAAGGTGCAACAACTTGAGGCAATATCAACCTATCTGAGATACCAAATATGTTAAGATATTAACTAGTGCTGCAGACATTAATGATCCACTTAGGTGATAGCTTTTTCGCTTATGCCATTGGTTGGGTTAGTGAGATTATGGGTGATATGCTACCAGCACACGCTGTGTGACATCCACTTTGGTGTACTAAAGTTATGGCATAGTTATAGCACCTGCTCACACTATGGACTGACCTTTGTAAGTTATAGTAGGAGTATATTATGTGCTTTTCTACTCATGTGTGTGTATTTGCTTATAAGGAACTCAAGCTCATACTCTCCCTTATGGTATCAGAGCGCCAATTTGCTTGAAGAGCTCAAGAGGCAAGCAAATAAGCAAAGGAAGCAGTAGATGGGTAAGGGCAATTCCATCTCTTTCCCTCTTTGATTTTGGAGCAACACATTTGGGTAGCTGTGAGAGCTATAGGCAGATAGGAAAGTCACTGTCTCAGATTGAGGCACCCTCTTGGGTGAAGGAAGAATACCCTGTTATGTATAGCTAACTTTGTAATTGTAATTTCTCACGTTTTGGGACATTTTTGGGTGCATTTCAGGCCTTGTTTTTGGCTCTACACGTTTTTCACAGGCACTCTATAAAAGTGACAATTTTGATTGCCCAATTTTGATCGATTCAAAGTTGCGGCAAAAATTTGGTTGCAAAACAAACTATGTAGAGAATCTGAGATTTGTACGTTATTGATGGATATATGTTTATGTGATTGTTCCATATATAGTTACAGTATAATAGGTGTACATGGTACCACTCCATCAAAGATTGCATGTTTATTGTAAGTGTGTAGAAGTATTTACAAGGATGACCGATTTTCTAATTGAAAAAGGATATTAGGAGTTCATCATAGGTGATGAAAAGGAATCAGCCCATGGATGGGGCCGTTATCATTTATTGTGGCAACATGAGTAACAAGCTAGTAACGTAATCTATCATGCTAGAACAAATCACATTAAGGTGCATTATCATTTTGTGAGGGAGAAGGTCCTACCAGGTGATGTGGATTTGGTATATATCACCACAGAGAATCATGTGGTTGACATCTTCACGAAGGCATTGGGTACATAGAAGCTCCACAAGTTTAGGAGCTTACTTAAGTGTAGTGTGTGGAGTTAAGCTTGAGGGAGAGTGTTGAGATATCAAGCTTAACTAGTGCTGCGGACATTGATGACCCACCAGGTGATGTGGATTTGGTATATATCAGCACAAACAATTAGGTGGCTGACATATTCACAAAGACATTGGGTACAGAGGAGCTCCATAATTTTAGAAGCTTACTTGAGTGTAGTGTGTGGAGTTGAGCTTGAGGGGGAGTGTTGAGATATCAAGCAGCTCAACTAGTGCTACGGACATTGATGACCGACCTGAGGGTGATAGCTTCCACATTTATGCCATTGGTGGCTTGGTTTGGTGATATTATGGATGATATATTGCCAGTGGTTTTACATACTATGTGACATCTCTTTGGTGTACTAGAGTTATGGCATAGTTATAGCACTAGCTCATATAGTCGGGTTCACAACACTATGAATCGACCTTTGTAAGTTATAGCACCACCTCATGTAGTCAAGTTCACATAATGGACTGACCTTTGTAAGTTATATTAGGAGAGTAATTTCCCATATGGTATGTAGTCTTTATCTTTTTATGGTGTGGTTGTAGACAAGTGTGAAAACTGTAACAGAACTCAAGTAAGGAATTACGAATGGTGGTGACCAATTTCATGTTATTAATTACCTCACCTATATTCAACAGCTATTCTTTTAGGTCTATTACCTTAGTAAGGTGATTTGCAATGGAATCACTCTCATTCAAGGGCAGGTTGACCATCTCTCACATCAAGTACATGACTAGTGCTTCATTACAAGACTGGAACATGATCTCGGCGGGGACCACCTCGTGGTTACAGAGCTGTAGGATCAAATGTGAGGAATAATGGATTGATTGAACCGAAAGATCGATCATGCTCATTTCTTGGGTATCACGAGCATCCCACCATCTTTGATCTTCAATGTGAGTGGAGGCGATTATGTTAGAGTACCTGCCACCACTTGAGATGTAGTTTGGGTCCCCCTTCTTGTTGTGGTACGAGGCTCTTACCCCGTAAACAATCTCCCACATCCCCTTGGCTATCAAAAGATTCTCCATCATGAAGCTCTATATTGAGTAGTTGGGACCATTAAGATGGTCTTCAATTTGTCATGAATCCACTAAACCCAGAAAGTTCAAAATTTGGTGCTCTTTGTTGCGACATCCACACAATATGGGATTTTCTAAAGCTCTATGAGGTGCAATGAATAAGAAATCCCCCCTTGAACGAGAACTTTGTGTACTCAAATCTTACTAGAAACACACAAGAAAACAAAAGTGTGCACACAGGTGGCACTAGATATAACGAGATAAAATATGTGATTGCAAAAGTATTACAAAAAGAAAAATGTATACTTGAGTGAGCAGGAAAAAGCTGCGAGATATGTGCACAGAAACGAGAGCACCTAGAGTTTGGACAAATACAAGAATGCCTATGGATGTTTCCACTACACCAATTCACCCCTTGTCCTGTTGCCCCAAGCCCCAACTACACTTGAACCCCTAACCATCTCCTAAGCATCAATGGTCACAATAATGACCCCATTGGCATCTAAGCGAGGGTTTCCACCAAAGATACGTGTACCAATGGCTTCTCCTAACAATTAGAACCTTTACAAATGTGCTCCAAACATAGATATGAGATACATACTAAGAGGCAGGCATTGAGTGTATACTAACACCCCCCTCAATGTCTTCCTGAGACAGATTATGTTCTTAGCCCAACACTAAGTCAATGAAGATGCCAAGTGAGCTAATCCTTCCCAAGACCTTGGTGAAGATGTCAATGCAGTTTTGGTTCATAGAACATTACTCCAGCTCCACTATCTCATCCTCAATCATCTCTCACACATAATGATGCTAAATCTCAATGTGCTTCATTCGAGCATGAAACACAAGGTTCTTGGCAATAGCCATGCAACTCTGGTTGTTGCATTGTAAGGCTGTAGCCCCACTAATCTAAACTCTCGTGTCCACTAAAATCCTCCTCAACCATACTGCTTCACAAGAAGCAAAACAAGTTGCCTTGTCGTCCTGAGCTTCACAAACAACAAACAAGCTGCCTTGTACTGAGCTTCTATAGAAGAAAGTGCCAATGTAGGCTACTTCTTGTTGGTCTAAGAAAAAGCACTAGACCAAGTGAAAAACAATATCAAAAAACCGATTTCTTGGAATCACAGTCTCCTGCCCAATCTAAATTATAGTAACCCATAAGGGTGTCACCTGCACTACAAGTGATGCCGTACTCAAGAGTACCTTTGATGTACCTAAGTACTGGCATCCCTTGCTTCCAATGACTCTCCCATGGCTTGTTGGAAAACTTGCTCAAAACATCAATTGTGAAGTTGATATCAAGTCTAGTGTTAGTGAGAAAAATTAAATTTCCCACTAGCTTCCTATACATCTTAATATCTACTAATGGTAAAGAATCTTCTGCGGAAAGCTTCACATTCACCTCCATAGACATTGACATAGGTTTGCAATTGATCATCCCAAATGCTATGAGAATCTCCCAAGCATACCTTTTATGTGATATGAAGATTTGTCTGAATCCTACCATACCTCAATCCCCAAACACAAATGCATAAGACCCAAGTCTGTCATCTCAAACTCACGGCTCAGTATATCTATTGTCTGTTGGATCATTTCTTCATTGTCACCTATGATGTTTAAGTCGTCTACATACAAGACACCCAAAGTAATCTTTCTATACCTTTTTAGAACATACAAATTAGCATCAAAAGCACTTCTAGTAAACCAAATCTTTTTGTAAAATTGGTCTATCCTATGATACCATTCCCTTGGGGCCTGTTTTAGCCCATACAATGCCTCCTTTAGCTTGGAAAATTTGTTTTCTGATTCGGGCATCTCAAAACCTGGTGGTTGAGCTACATATACCTCCTCCTTGAGATGTCCATTTAAAAATATTGATTTGACATCCTATGATACCATTCCCTTGGGGCCTGTTTTAGCCCATACAATGCCTCCTTTAGCTTGGAAAATTTGTTTTCTGATCCGGGCATCTCAAAACCTGGTGGTTGAGCTACATATACCTTCTCCTTGAGATGTCCATTTAAAAATATTGATTTGACATCCATGTGAAAAACTGGCCACTTTTTATGAGGAGCCAAGGCAAGTATTGCTCTATTATGGGAGCTGTGAGAGAAAAGATTTCAGCAAAGTCAAAACCCTTCACTTGTGAAAATCCTTGTGTGCAACTAATCTAGCTTTGTATTTTCAAAGAAGCCATCAGCCTTATACTTAGCTTTCCAAACCCATTTGTTACCAAATTACCTTTCTATTTGGTGGTTGATCAACTTGCTCCCAGGTATTGTTCTTTATGATGTTGTCATACTCAGTCTACATCACGGCCTTCCACTTAGGATGTGCTAAGGCTTCGTCCAAGGTGATTGGCTCCTTCACTATTCCCAATATCTCAGCCCATCAAGGTGATTGGCTCCTTCACTATTCCCAATATCTCAGCCCATCAAGGCCATGTTGAGAATGAGATCAAATAATCTTCTCTTCTCCTCTATTCTCCTTGATCTGTGTGGTCCATCCGCTGAAGATTATGGCATCTCACATATTGGGTTGTGCTTAGCAAATAGCTATTGTGTCCACTTTGGAAGCGACTTTTTGTGTGGTGCAGCAACAACAGGTTGGTGTGATGCGTGGGAGTCTTCGTCCTCCTCTGAAAACTCCTCCTTAAGAGAAAATCTAGCTGATCTTCTCCACACTGAGTGTATTTTCTCTACAAACACCACATATCGCCTAGTGATTATCTTCTTCACTTCTAGATCATAGAGTCGATAAGCCTTTGACTCTTGCTGTATTCCAAGAAAGATACACTTCTTGCTTTTGGTGTCAAACTTCTTGCTTTTGGTGTCAAACTTCTTCCTAGATGTATCTGGTACATGCACATAACATTCACAACCAAATGTTGTGAAATGAGACAGTGAAGGTTTCTTACCAGAGTAGGCCTCTTGCGATGTGATACTCTTGAGCACCTTTGTGTAGCTACGATTATTGACGATGTAAACTAATGTGCTTACTACTTCAGTCCAGAAAGTGTCTTGTAAACCTTTCTCTTTTAGCATGCAGCGAGCCATATCCGTGATGGTATTACGGTGTTCTACTACAACGTTTTGTTGAGGTGTGTGAGTAGTGGTGAGTTGGTGCTTGATGCCATTGTTGTCGTACTAGCTGTCAAATTCCATTGAAAGGAAGTCTCCTTCTTGATCTGTATGAAACTTTTTCACTTGTCTCATTCTCCACAAGCTTATGCCATTGTTTAAACTTGCCAAAAGCTTCAGCCTTATCCTGAAGGAAATAAACCCACATCTTCCTACTGTAATTGTTGACTAACAACATAAAGTAAGAAGATCCCTCCAATGCAGTAGTAGACATCTTAGCATAGAGATCCGCATGTGCCAACTATAGAGGAGTATTTGCCCTGTTATTGCTCTCTTGTGGAAATGCCTTCTTACGCTATTGCTTGCCCATCATGCAAGCCTCACATGGTTCCTACAATTTTGAAAATGCTAAAAAATTAGCTACCATTTCCTTTTTTTGCATCTCCTTCAGCACTGCATCTCCTTCAGCACTGCAAATTTGATGTGACCAAATCGCTCATGCCAAAGCCTTACTCCTTTGCCAACTAACTTGCTAGCAACAGCATCGAGAATTTCTCCTTCAGTTTTCTTGAAGCGTACTTCAAGCCCACAATCTATCATCACAGCACAATTGATAACAGATTCCTAATGATTTAAGGTACATAGAGCACGTCTGACACCTTCTTCTCTTCATTTGGCTACCACAAAAGAGATGGTTATAGACCCTTCGGCTAGAAATTCAGCATTATTTCCAATGACAACACTAGTGGGTTCCTATAGAGGCTTCCAAGGACTATACCATACCTTTTTTACTGGTCATATGTCAGGACGCTCCACTATCCAAAATCCATGAATCATTAACAACTGGAGCCTGAGTAGACGAGCATACCTCTTCAATGGCAACCCAAGTTCAAGCTCGATCTCAATGTTGTTAACTAACTCTTTTCCCTTCCATGAAGACTTCAGGGTGCCATTCTTCTCGTCAACCTCCTTCTTTCCATAATCTTTGACAGTATGACCCTTCATTGTAATAGTAGCTCCCTTGAAACTTCTTTTTCTTTGGCTTCTTGTTCTTATCATGAGAAGATGCCATGCTTTTGCCTTTAGTATTGGCCAAAAATGAAGCATCACTGTCATTGTGGGTCTTCAGCCGTGCCGCCGGCATCTCCTCCTCAAGCAACATAGTACTAAATTCAAATGATAGAGGTGGTACTCTAAACTAAGTGTTTAATGCCATAACAAAGCTATCATACTTTTTTGGAAAAGAATTCGGATGCATCTTCGGACTAGTTCCTCACTGGTCTTTGTAATCCCCACAGCAACCATTTGATCTCGCAGACTTTTGATCCGCATGATAAATTTTTCAGTAGCTTCTCCTTTAACAAACTTCTTAGTGGAAAGCCGATTCTCTAGGTTGTGAATCCTGATGGTCCAATTTCGCGTCTCATACTGATTCCTCAGTATGATCAAGTTCTCCACGATACCTTAGTTGTGTATTGAATTAGAGTAAGAACATAATCACTTACGTTGGTGACGATGGCACAAAGTGCGTCAGTATTATGCCTCGTCCATGCGCGAAGAAGTGTAGAATCTGATGAAAGTGTCTTTGCGTTGTTGTTGGGATCAGTGGTTCCCACTAGTTTTGTATTCGTTCCATAACAATTTCTAGAAGCTCGTAAGAGTCTAGAATGGCATTGATTTTGAATTCCCAAACAGTATAGTTTTTCCATCAAGCTGATCTTCTATGAAGACTGGTGAATAAATACATAAGACTGGTGCAGCAATAGACAACTGAGATAAAAGCCATCACTCCTAGTATCCTATGCAAAGAAAGATTAGACTTTATGCACTATTTCTGTTAAAAGCACCTAAGCTTTGGTACCATATAAGAATATAGCACAGCGGAAAGATAGACAACAAAACAAAGTGCAATAGACAATGCAATAAATAGAGAATAGAGAGAATTTAAAATTCTAAGATAGGTACAACATGATGGTGTTGTCCACCCATGCACTCTCAAGTAGAGGTTAGATAGCAATCTAGACAACAATATAATTTGTTCCATCAAGCTGACCTTCTATGAGGACTGGTGGACGAATACATAGGACTGGTGCAACAACAAACAGCAGCCGAGATAGAAGCCATCACTTCTAGTATTCTATGCAAAGAAAGACTAGACTTTATGCATTATTTTTGCTAAAAGAACGTAAGCTCTGGTACCATATAAGAATATAGCACAACGGAAAGATAGATAGTAAAACAAAGTGGAATAGACAATGCAATAGATAGAGAATAGAGAGAATTTAAAATTCTAAGACAAATACATTGGATGCCTTAGCTTCTGATAACTATATCTCTTTATAATGTTACAGGTGGTATGGTAGGCACATGTACAACACACTCACCATCCTCACACCATGGGTAACCAACCCCACCGCCCACTAATAAAATGAACCCATACCATCGGGCCAAGGAATATGGGTTCATCAACCCCAAGCCCCAGCTAATGCTTGAACCCCTGACCATCTCCTAACTATCAATAGTTACAATAACAACCCCATCGACATCTAAGCCGGGGCTCCCATCCAAGGGACATACACCAATAGCTTCTCCTCATAATGGGAATATTTATAAATGTGCACCAAACATAGATGTGAGATACGTGTTGAGAGACGAACATTGAGTGTATGCTAACAAAGGGATGGATGGAAGTTGGAAAACCATAAAATGATCATTTTGAGCCATCTAAGAACAAATCAAAATAAAAAACATGCCTCAAGGAAGGCAATACCACCCAATTCCCAAACCCACACTTTAGTTGGAAAAGAGAACAAGGACTGCACTACTATATTCTCCCATAAATGTCTCATGTAGAACTCAAGGAAAATTTAAATCTGGGAGCGAGAGATGTTAAGGACATACATGGTGACTTGAGAGTGGGAGGATTAAATACACTCTTTTTATTCCCATGATTTTACACAACACATTCTTTATTGCACCCTTTAGTTGAGTGACATTCAATACATACTCTTGCAAGCCCTATGATTTTGTTGTTGTACTTACATGTGAAATGTGTTCAAGGGAGGGATCCAAGTTTTTGCAACCACTTCCTTTTGCACTAGCATAATTATAACATGAATGATCTCTCATTGCATCCAATTGAGGCTCTAGAATGTTGTAGCACTTCAACTCTAGCCTATTCCACACAAAAAAATACATTATACAAATGAATGTTGGCCACCACCACATGACCCTTTCATGGTTTGCCATAGTTTGTAAATGAGTAACTATTTGATAATTTGTTCCATTAGTCCCTAATTTTCCACTTATGTTTTAATTGATGATACCCTACCTTGGTTGGTACCAAGGGGGAAATACAAGGTATCAATGCACCCTCCTTGACACTCTTTGAATTAAGTTGCTCATTCACAACCTCCTTGCTAGCTACACCCCAACAAAAAAAAAAAGTTATTTACAATTGAAGATTGCCTCCAAGCCTTTTACAATGCTTCAAGCTCATAAAGGACTCCATATCACCCTCCTAGATATCAATCCCAACCCTTCTTTGATATTCATATCCACTACAATGGAAACTTTTTAATTCAATTTGCACTCTTCTAGTTAAGACTAGACTTCACATAAACTTTAAAAGAAAGGTGATGGCATGCTAAGTAGCTGAACTCAACAAGGAGGAGCACTGGGTGCTTTGACCTGTTAGATTCTCTTTAACCTCTCCTCAATCAAATCTCTTCTCAAGAAGTTCCCTTGAATGGTAAATACCCAGGCCTTCCTATAATACTTGTTCTGGTCTAGATGTGCACAGGCTTGCTGCCAGACAGATGGGTATTACAAGCCCTCACACAATAACAGACACATGTCCTTTGAGCTCCACCCCCTCTTAAAGTTGAGAGACCTTCAGTTTCTTACACAATTGCCCCTTAGATTCCCTTCTCAGTTCTTCAATGAACAAATAGGACTTTGGAATGCTTTGGAAATGAACTTGGAGTGCTTGGGGAAGAAAGAAACCGAGTATCAATGAAAAGTGGAGATACTCTCACGAGTGGCAAGATGAGAACCATCTTTGGCCTTTCCCTTATCATGTCCTAATACTTTAAACTGGCTAAGAATATTCAAGAGACAAATCATTGTAAGATGTGAGCCCATGGCGATTGGCAAATTTGCAAAAAATAGGGGTGAGTTGACTCCGATATAATTGGATAGGTTGGGGTGCTGCCAGGAACTCAAGCAAACAGCGTATTGTTGGGTGGAGCAGTGGAAGGCATCCTAAAGGCCTTCAACCAAAGTCACTCTTTACTGTGCACCTAGTTGAAGGTCTGCATGTTCAAAAAATAAGCAAAGAGGTTTCAAAGACAATCAGTATGCTCATGTATCATAGAACTTTATGGAGAAGTTTAAGAGCCAAGTGCAAGCTACACCAACCCTCTCTCTGAACTCAAACTAACACCTGCTGATAACTGCGAAAGAATTCTATGGGGTTATGGCACCATCATCTCTCAGTTCTCCTATTTAGTTTTGACTTTTAAAATGATCTTCTAATATTGGATTTGGGCTTTTGGCTCCACAGCCCATCTTGTATTGATCATAGCGTATTACATAGTTAATTTGTTTGGATTAAAAAGCTGAAAAAATGCAAATTTTTTTACGAGTGTTCCAAAACCCACCACTGCTGCATTGCTTACAATCCCTTTCCCGAGGGACTTGAAGATTGGATATTAACTCTTGCAAAAGACCCCATTATGACAATCTGTTGCAGTCTTCTACATAGCCTCTGATCGTACAGATTCTGACAAAGAGGATGAGTGTGTTCCGTCACAACCTGCAAGCAATCTGACTCCTCAAACCACCATTCTGTACATTCTGAACCATGCTGACATGCATTTCCTTTGCCAGAAGGGGGTTGAAATGTAGAATATAAAGAGACTCCATGAAGACAATCTGTTGAAATCTTCAACCTCACCTGTCATGGCCTCTGATTGTGCAAATCCTGACAGTGCAGTCCATCATCACAAGCAGCAAGCATTCTCGCTTCGCTGAGATGTCATACTGGCTATCTCTGAATGTTCTAACCATACTGATGTACACTCCTGTGTGTCCATGATGATGTGGAATAAGCTGAGGTATGCCCATTAATAGCTGGTAAAAACTTCCACAAAATCAACTAAACAATAGTTCATTAACTACTAACCAAAGCATGGCACAAATTTAACAAAATTACACGTCTGCTGACTTCCAAAATGCGGTGCTTGTTTCACCATCAAATTGGTGCTTCTCAACTAGATGATAACCAACCATATGTAAACCTCATTAAGGCTTGGCGCTCTGCCCTGTAGAAGTAAACAGCATTCCCCATTCCCTCAAAAAGAAGTGTATAGAAAGCCCAAGGAGTCCCAGAGCACAACCAACTCCTGGAAAATTTTACTCGGCACATGGAATGCTCACAAAAACCAAAACACGGTTAAGCAAAGTTGGTACTCTGAGGTCAAACTGAAATGTAAATTCAAGTTGGACCACGGGGATTGGCATGTCATCTAGAGTAGGATGACACTGTGGGACCAAGAGAAAATCCCACTTTTATAGAATCATGGGCCCTTTCAAACCAAACCAATCTCTTGGAAAAACCAAAGAAAATTGTTCCTTGCCATATCAAGGCCTTACTCTTCACTGCAAAAACTATGAATGATAAATGGCATATCTTGTGGGACCGAAAATAGTGTGTTTAATTTCTCTAAAATCTTGTCTCCAATCATTTGACCAAAGAAGTCTCGTCTACTATGGCTAATTATGTATAACAAGCTCTATGGACTAACTCCTGTACACATAAAATGGGCATATGCGATGTCTACTATGGGTAATTATGCTTAAATGGAAGCCTAGCAAAGGCAGCAGCTACTTCCCCTTTCTAGATTCCAATGAGAAATTTTTAAGCAACGTCTCGACATCCTCTCGAAAAAGGCTTTCAGCAAGATAGCCATCTTTAGTGAACCTGTCAAAAAGTTACAAACCTATTACTAATGCAAAACATACTGCCTTTTCCTATATTCGCACAGTACACAAACTTCATACAGCCATTCCAGCCAAAATCTCAAGAAAGTAACAAAAAGCATGTGTAGAGCCTACAAAAAAGAGAATATTGACACAAAAAAATCATTTAGTACATTCGCTGTTTTTTCTCACCCAAGAATAGATCCTTCTATAGTTTTTTTTAAAACATCTGCACAAAGCAAACTGCAACCCTCAAAAGAGGTCAACAAACAACCCTCCGAGGAGGCAAAGATTGTCACCATTTGGCCGCCCTAGTGGAACTTCCCCTGTTTCGTGCCAAGGTATGGGAGGCCAAGGAACTTCGTGTCAACCATACCAAGGCTAGGATTCGTGTAACCTCCCGTAGTGTGGCTAGGACATGGAACCCACTGTCAAGGATCCTAGCTTGGGCTTCCCACTGAGCCAATTCCATGCTCAGGAAGACTTACTATTTACAAGTTCCGGGAATGGAAGATGTATCCATTGCATAATGCATGTGCGTGCATCTCTCCTAACTTGAAACTGATTGCGCGTGACTTGTTTTTGTGTGACTGCCTGCTATGATGTGTTCCAGTTCACCGATAGGGGATGCCCACCTGTGAACCATGCAAATGCTCTGTATTCTAACTTGGTTTGTGGCATGTGAATAGGTGGTAAGTATCTCGTTTATCCCTTTAATTATTGGCCAAAGGTTGTATAACCTTTGGGTGTTCAAACTTCATTAAAGTCCGGACCGCCCACAGGTTTGTGCTCGGGGCCCAAGGGCCATGTGTGGGTGGCCTAAACTTTGGGCACCCTTTAAACCCACCATGGGGGCACTTTAATGTGTGGGCACTTAATGGAGGTGCCCACCATTAATCTTGTGGACTATGCCACATGGCATAAGGAGGTTGGACCCCAATAAACCTCCTCCCCACCAACTTTCTCATGGGCCACGAGTCCCTCCTTCCTCCTCACATATCCAAACAGCGCTTCTCTTTTGCTGTAAGCCTGTACCTATCTGCACAGGCCGTGTACCCTACTGCAGTACCCGACTGCTCCATGCTGCCATACACACTACCGTACACTGTTGTACCTGTATCCGTACCAGCTACTGTGCACCGCTGTACCTGTTCCTGCACTGTCTGCTGTACCTGGCTGCACTCTATTACCATACTGTACACGACCAGTACCTACAGCACCCGACTACATTGCTGCGTACCTGCTGAACAGGACCAGCACCTGCAGTACCCGACTGCACAACTGAGTACTTGCTGTACTCGACTGAGCCTGCTGTGAACCTACTGTACCTGACTGCACCGACTGAGTACCTGCAACCCCTTGTGTACTTGCAACCATACACACACCTGTACTTGCTTGCTTGTTGTACCGGCTGAACCTACTATATCTACTATAGTACCTGCAGCACCTGGTACCTGCTTGAGTACCTGCCCTTCTACAAGTACATGTTCACGTACTTGTCACAGTAATAGAGTATATACAAGTGGTCCATAATGTGAATACGCTAAGTGGAGATAGGTGTGGACTAGTCGGTGTAGTCCAGCTGTAGAATCTCTCGCAAAGATATGTTGGTGCCAGCTACCAAACCTGCCAGTGATATAAATGTCGAACGGTCATGCAAGCGCCTCGTGAGTGTCAGCTCATGTTGAGCTTGACATCTCAACACTCCCCCTCAAGCTCAACTCCAGCTCATGAACTCCAAGCATATCTCGAAATCTACGGAGCTTCTCAGCTCCCAAGGTCTTCGTGAAGATGTCAGCAACGTGATCTTGTGTCTTGACGTAGGGCAAGTCGATGTCGCCTGCCAAGACTCTCCCCCTGATGAAATGGTAATGTACCTCAATGTGTTTTGTCCGCGCATGGAAAACTGGGTTCCTAGCCAATTGTATACTGCTAAGATTGTCACAATATATGACAACCTTTCTTTCCACATGCAACCCCAAATCAGTAAGTAGCTTGCGTAACCAAGCTACCTCACATGCTGCCACCGCAGCTCCTCTATACTCTGCCTCTGTGCTCGACAAGGCAACTGTGGGTTGCTTCTTTTGCTGCTCCATGTCACGGCAACACTCCCCAATGAAAACATAAATCCACTGGTAGATCTCGTGTCTGAGATGATACCTGCCCAATCTGCATATGTGTACCCTTAGAGCTCCAATGGTACACTTGCTGCATAAAACAATGCATAATCAACGGTGGCCCTCAAATACCGAAGTGTGTGTTGCACACTGTCAAGATGTGGTTTGCGCGGAACCTGCATAAACTAGCTCTCTAAGCCAATAGTGTAGCTCAAATCTGGCCTGCTGATCGCGACATAGATATAACTCCCCACAATCTTCCTGTACATAGTGGGATCCTCCAACATATAACCTGCATCTGCTCTAAGCTTGCCATTTTGATCTAATGGCACTGAGATTGACTTACAATCAGCCATCCCATACTTGGACAACATGTCCAATGCATACTGTCTCTATGACACCCAAATACCCTCACGTGTGCGAATGACCTCAATTCCCAAAAAGTAGCGCAGATCTCCCAAATCCTTCATCTCAAACTTCCTTTCGAGAAGACTTTTCACATGCTCAATCTAATCTAAGTTATCACCCCCAACAATAAGATCATCTATACATATGGAGATATCACAATACTCTTATCACTCTTGCGCACATACAAAGAGTGATCTGTATCCGCCATATGAAAACCAATAGTGACAAGATACTCAGCAATCTTGTCATGCCATGCTCGTGGAGCTTGTTTCAGCCCATACAAAGCCTTACGAAGCTTACATACATACTCTGGGTAACTTGTATTCTCAAAACTTGGTGGTTGATCCATATACAACTCTTCTTGCAAGTCACCATGTAAAAACACATTTTTTACATCCATCTGATGTAAAAACCAACCTTTAGCTGTAATCACCGCAATCACAACTCTCACAATTACCATCTTTGCAATTGGGACAAATGTCTCCTCATAATCAATCCCATGTGTCTGCACATATCCTTTGGCTACCAATCTAGCCTTGTACCTGCTTATACTACCATCACTATTATGTTTCACCTTATACACCCACTTACAGCCAATAGATTTCTTGCCTTCAAGCAATGGCACCAGTTCCCAAGTCTCATTTCCATACAATGCATCCATCTCCTCATCCATAGCTTTCTCCCAACATACATTTTGTAACTTGGTTGAACACAATGCTAATCAATACACTTAAATACACTAAGATTTTATGAACACTTGCTCAAATACAAGAAGTAAATTGCTGAATTGACAAGAAACACACAATGAGCCGGAATAGCCGGCCCCTCCCTTAAATAAAGTATATTGATCTTGGGAGAATCAAGTACATAGTGTCATGGACATTTCTGACCAGATTTCCATACCAATGCATATGAATACAATATTGCAAACAAGTGGTTGTCGTTGTAGACTTGCAATCCACACTACCCTCTCAAGTGCCTATGTTCCCTACCATTTGCTCTCTATTGTTCCACCAACACATGGTAGCAACAATCTGCAAGAGATCACGTAGGACAAGAGAACACTACACAGGGTATGTGATCTTGTAATCCAGTTCCTCCCTCCTGCTACTTGCTTCCATATTTAAGCATTAAAGCTTACCAATTGCAAGTAGAGTCGATGATAGCGGAAGTCTTCACGATAGAAGTCCTTGGAGTGAAGAGATCTTCGATTTGTCGTAATTCTTCGCAACACAAGTCTTCAAGAGGATGAAGGGAACCTTGGAAAAGCTTCCCCTATGGTTCAACTTGAGAAAGGAGGACTGAAGTTAGGGTTTTCAGCAAAAAGACCAAAAATTACAGCAATAGAGAGTTGTTTTGCTGAATTTCAGTCATTGGGAGTGTGTAGGAGAGTGATTAGCATCCGGAAACACTCTTGGAAGCTTGAAAATCACCTTAGCAAGCTTGGAAATGGAGTTGGGAAGGAGAATGTGCAGAAAATGCAGCCCAACAGTCCTCATGAAGGAGGCGCTAATCTTTAGAGAGGAGGAGGAGAGAGGTGGTGAGTTGTCCAGTGTAGATGGCAAGCAGGTGCTTTGTGGAGCAAGCTAGAGTGGACACATGGCTGGTTACTCCCTTTGTACAAAGGGGATAAGGTCTGGGCGGTGGACATCGGGTTATGTCCACCTTGGGACATCAGTGTGTGAACACCGGGCTGGTCATAATTTATAAGTGAGTTTTGGTCGCCCAAAACTTAATGAAGTGTGTACACACTCACTTATAAATTAGTGCTAACTGTTGGATATGATAACTAAGCTATGAAGATTGATTAAAAACATACTCAAGGTGGATCAAAGATTGTACAAGACATCATGAATATGAGGGACAAAAATTGGTATATGCTGAAAATTAATATGAGATTAACACAAGAAGACACTAATTGTGATTAGACATGAGCCAAACTTACATAATCACTTGATCACGACTTGTACCTTATTTAGAGACTCCTCTACCCTATTTTTAGTCGCATGAGTTGCATGAACAACATGCACCAACCATTTGTAGGCTTTACACACCAACCACTGACCACTAGCCTATCAACCACATATTAATTTGGACTAAGGAGTTGAGATTACATTTATCCAACAATCCCCCCTTAAGACCAACTTCTACAAAACATGAATCAAGTCTAACAAACCTCCTTGACACAATGAGTAAGAGTCCCCCCTGAACAACAACATAGGGTAGTATACTCTCCTCTACAACTCGTCAAGTTGGAACAACATAAGTCTTGACTCAACCACATACATGACATAATCTAAAAAGCATACTCCTCATCTACATCTTTTATACTAAGACTAGAACAAAGATTTGTTTCTTCTTGTTGGTTGACTTCCTCAACCACATGTGCCTTTGCTTGCTTTTGATCTTTTTGGTAGCACTTTGAGGATGGATGATTCGTCTTTCCACAATACTCACAAGGATGTTTGGAGAAACAATCCTTAGTAAGATGATTTGTACGACCACAAATAGTACACTTCTTCTTTGCCGATGTCGTAGTAACAGTATATGCATAAGGATCTATCATATCCTTTGTAATCTTCTTGTCTTCTTCCTGCAAAGAATTTATGATACTTTCCAAAGAAGGGACTAGCTCCTTCTCTTTAAGTACCGTCACAATTTGTCTAAAGCTTGAAGGTAAGCTTTTAAGCAGGATAGCAATAGCATCTTCTTCAGGAACAGGAGATTTAACATAAACCAATTGTGTCATTAAGCTCTTCAACCTGTTAATCAAAGCTGCTAAATTTTCATTACTCTCCATGGTTAGATCAAAGAGTTGCATCTTCAAACTGATCTTGGAATGCTTTGCCTTTGCACCAAAAGTACGTTCTAATAATTCCCAAGCTTCCATAGCTGACTCAACATCATCAATATAATGAATAAAATCATCTTCTAAAGCAGTAATGATAATACCAAGTACTTGCTCATCTTTTGCTTGAAGTGCAGCCGTTGTAGCTCTTGTAACTGCAGTAGAAATACCTGCTTCATCTTCAGTAAGTGGCTTGACCATACTCCACAGATTTTTCATCATGAGGTAGCCCTTCACCTTGATTTACCAGGTATGGAACCCAGTTCCGTTGAATTTGTTGGGAAATTTGAAACTCATGATGATAAAATATGATGATTGATGTTGAAAACTTGCTCACATAGATGATTTAAGCCCAAATAACAAAAATATCATCAATATAAATCAAAATAGGTATCACCATGTAGTTGGAGCAGAAACTGTAGAAAAGAGGCGACTGAAAAAACGATGCGTGCAGCTGCTACAGTGGACCATATGCCTCTAAATTTTGTGTGCTGAATCTTCACATAATAGACTTGCATCACCTCAAAGGAATTGGCTCAATTTGAAGCGACGACGGCGAATGGTTCAAAACTACAGAAAACGGGCTGCGCTGATGGCGATGGGAAATTCGCCTAGCTGCGATGAAATTGACGTGTGAGCTTCGTTGTAGGGGATACGTGGGACCAAGGCAAGAAGGCTATATCATAATTTCAAGGTATCATCACCTCAGGTGCACACATGGAAGCATTCTACAGCATGTGGTTCAAACAGAGAAAAATTGGTTATGGTGATTAAGAGATTGATTAAAATTTTTGCTAATCAACTAAACCTAATTGAGTCAAGCTCTGATACCAAATGTTGGATATGATAACTAAGCTATGAAGATTGATCAAAAACATACTCAAGGTGGATCAAAGATTGTACAAGACATCATAAATATGAGGGACAAAAATTAGTATATGCAGAAAATTAATATGAGATTAACACAAGAAGACACTAATTGTGATTAGACATGAACCAAACTTACATAATCACTTGATCACGACTTGTACCTTATTTAGAGACTCTTCTACCCTATTTTTAGTTGCATGAGTTGCATGAACAACATGCTCCAACCATTTGTAGGCTTTACACACCAACCACTGACCACTAGCCTATCAACCACATATTAATTTGGACTAAGGAGTTGGGATTACATTTATCCAACACTAACTCCTAAGGCCGAGTTTATGACCAATACTAACCACCTGTCACATGCCACATAACCATGTCAGCAGACAGTTTCACACGTACAGTTCGTGGGCGGACGTCCCCTTACACGAAACTACACATTGGTCAAGCAAGCATGAAAACAATATGCAATTTCAATTGCAAGCAAGCACATAAAGATGCCATGCAATGCAGCATTGGTATGGACAATCCCTGTTCATGAGACTACCAAATAGACGTGCTCTAAGCAAGTACACGAGGTACCAGACCCAATGGAACACCAATCCACCAAGCATTTCCGGACATGTACACGGAGGCACAAGTCCCAACAGAAAGCCAAGTCCACAGTATCACATTAGTGGCATCAATCCCCGGCATATACAACTGCCATAGACACCAGTCCAATGTACATACATGATAAGAAAACACGGGTGGATCAATTGGGTGGCCAAATGGTGACATTCCCCCCGGCTTCTAAACAGTTGTCCGCAACTGAAAAGCATCCAAATATGTCTGAAGCACATGCGGGCAATCTCTGAAGAACTCTTCATCTACCCATTTAGCATCAATGGGAAGATAGTTCTTAAACTTCACAAGGTAAGTTCCTTGTGATACACAATTTGCTCTGGCTGCAAGATCTCCTCAAGCTCATCCACTTCTAGTGGATCCTCAATGACCGTTTCATTGGGCTCCGGCCCTACATATTTGCGAAGGAGACTCACATGAAAAGCATTGTGTATGTGCCAATGACTAGGTAATGCCAATCTGAAAGCCACTTCATTGATCTTCTCGATCACTCGAAAAGGCCCATAGTACCTGGTTGCAAGCTTAGGATATGCACCCTCTTTGCCATGCCTCTTTGCAAGTCTTGCTTTCTCAAATTTCAGCAATACCCAATCATTCTCTTTAACATCCAATTGCCTTCTATGCTTGTCGCAGCCCTTTTATGCTTGTCTTGTGACCTTGCAATGGCTGTCCGCACCTGAGCAAAACCAATATCCAAGTCTCTTACATACTCATCAGCTGCAAATATCTCATCCTTTGTGCGAAGGATGGGTGGCAAAACCAGCTTACCATAAACAATCTCAAACGGGGCCTTTCCCATAGATGCATGCACCGTGTTGTTGTATGCAAATTCCACAAGCGGTAAGTACTTCACCCAAGAAGACTTCTGATCCGCCACATAACATTTCAAGAGATCCAACACGACTGAATTTGCAGCCTCACTTTGCCCATCCGTGTAAGGGTGATAAGCTGATGAGAAGTCCCATTTGGTGCCCATATTATCGAATAAGGCCCGCCAAAAGAGACTTGTAGTCCTGGGATCTCTATCCCCCCCCACAATGGACTTCGGCATTCCATGATGTTTGAACACTTATGCAAGATATATTTTAACCATATGCTCAGCTTTGATGGTCTTTTTGACCGGCAAGAAATGAGCTTGCTTGCTAAACCTGTCCACAATTGTCCAAATTGCATCATTACCCTGTTGGGTGCGTGGAAGTCCATAATGAAATCTATTATAATACTTTCCCACGGGTGCATGGGAATAGGCAATGGCTGAAGCAAACCTGGTGCCTTTTGCCTATCAAATTTCACCTTTTGACGGGTGATGCATGCACGTACATGTGTCTCTATGTCCTTCCGCATACTTGGCCAAAAGAAATACCGCTCAATCATGTATGCCTCTATGACCATCATATGGAGGAGCATGGCACTCATCCAAAACCTTTTGACTCATGTCAGACACCACACATAGACAATAATCTTTCATGAGATAACCCTCTTTGATCACATATGAGGCATGTGCATGACCAGCCATCAAATCAGCCCAAATAGTGGCAAAATCAGCATCCGTATGCATGGTAAACGAGTCCCCATGAGAGACAACCGAGATAGCTGCTACATACGGCTTTCGTGACAATGCATCGGCCACTACATTCTTCTTTCCCGAGGTGTGCAAGATCTAAAAATGAAACATAGAGAGGAAATTGGCCATCCTCATATGCTTCTCTGACAACTTTGTTTGGGTAAGAAAATACCTCAAACTCTGGTGATTTGTCTTTACAGTGAAATCACCAAGAGGACAGGTGAACAATATGGGGAAGAGCTTGGTTGAACCAAACCCTTCTCAAGAAGCTCATTCACTCTCTTGATGATCTCCTCTTTTTGGGATGCACTTACACAATAGGCTGGCCTATTAGGTGGTGAGCTACCCGGCACAAGATCAATGCGATGATCTTCCGGTTGTACGGGTGGCAACTCACTTGGTAACTCGTTAACAAAACAATCATTGTGTTCTTGCAAGAATTTCAACCTATCATTACTAAGAGTGTTTACATGTACATTATTTTCCTCAACATGATCTCGTACAAAAATCAAGTACGCAAAAACACTCTTTTTCATTACTTTCTTAATTTGTACATGAGATACAAGGGGAATGGTATCACCCTCTTCACCAGCATCAATTACATGCTCTTGGCCGTTATGCATGAAGGTGATCCTTTTGGTCTTGTAAGCCTTGCGCGGATCAATACGTGTGTACCAAGGCTTTCCAAGCAATACATCACAGCCATTCAAAGGCGCCACAAGAAAATCCTCATGATCCACATAGCCTTGAATGTGTATGCGCAACTTGCCAAAAATAGGCATGACCTGCACTTCTCTACCAACAAAGGCAGCCCCTGCTTCAATTTGAGTACACCAAGGACAGCCAGCAAGTACAACAGGTACACGTGGACAGCTAGCAGGTACACGTGGACAGCTAGCAAGTACACGTGGACAACTTCAAGCGGGTACAGTAGCCAGGTACAACAGGTTCTGCAGGGCTGGTTCAAGCGTGGTACAGCAGGTACTGCAAGGCTGGTACAAGCGTGGACAACAACTACACGGCTAGTACAGGCGTACAGGTACAACAACCAACAAGCGGGTACAGCCAGCAGCAAGGAGGCATGGGCAGCTTCAGCGGGTGCAGGCGATGGAGAAAGAGAGCAGGCGATGGAGAGAAAAGACCACCAACTTCACACGTGGGCAGTTCCCAAAAAGACTTATCAAAGGTTATAATACCTTAATACATAATTAACACTTATGGGCACCCACACTAGAAAGTAAATATCTAGCCCAACTTTAAATGCGTGTGAACACATTAGCTTATAAAAAATTAAGGTTTACTCTAGTTTATGGATTTTACCTTTTAAAAAGGAAAAAATGAAAATACTTACCACTTGTTCACACACCACACCACCAAGTCAGCAAACAGCATTCCACAATACACTGGGGGCATCCCCGTCCAGTGTACTAGCACGGCATAACATGCAGACACACGCAAACAAGTCATGCAAAAACAAATTTATGCATGCAGGCATAAATGCATGTACACAAATAGTGGACGAAATCTCCCTTTCATGAAACTTGTACAAGAGGTTCCTGTCGGGCACAAAACTGGCGCAACAAATATAAATAAATATGTCCTAGTCTTCCTATGGAGTGATAGTCCCATAGGTAAGACACCATCCTGACTATACACGGGTGGCACCAACAGGCTCCCATCCATACAGCACGAAGCAAATCACACACGGGTGACACGAAATTGATTCCCGTCCATGTGACGCAACACTGGTCGCACACGGGTGGCACTGATCTGGCTCCCATCCATGTGACACCATAAAACTGGCCCTTTCACATGGGACACTGGCCCGGCCCCGTGTGAACATGGCACAAATCTGACCGCTCTATGGAGTGAGCGTCCCATAGAAGTGGCTCCAAAAATGGAGATGGACCAAATGGTGACATCCATTGTAGGATAGAATCTATCCCCACCCTCGACTCTCCAGTAGTGGCCTAGTCCCCCTACACCTGTCAGCGGTGGGAGATCAGTAGCATTGCAGCATGGCACATTTGGTGAGCATGGTGCAGTGAGACCATTGAGGGCTCTCTCACCCCCCCACCGGATTCCATCCGTGCCATATGGACAGATGTCATTCATACCCTCCGCGGGCAATGGGGGCAGCTTTAGGGAGATTCCAACTGCATGCAGTGACATCGAGAGGCCTTCCTTTACATCTAGCAGCAGTGCCCCTTCCTCTCGGACAATGCCGCTGACCCCACTTGTCACTACAAGCCACCGGTTAGGCTCCCCCCCTTCTATGAGGTAGTTCGCTCCGAGAGCAGTCAGCCAAGGAGGGGACTACCCTCACCAATGTCTTTTCTCCTTTGGAGGTTCTGAGCATGTATTTCAGCCTGTTGGCTGGTTTAACTCATAGAAGGATCTATTTCCTGTGGGGGGGGGGAGGGAGGGGGAGGGGGGAGGGGAAAGCTCTCTTCTTCAAAAGCACGATCTTCTACAAGAGAAGTAGCCTGATCCGCCTCCAGATCAAAGTCGGAAAGTCTCTTCAGAAGCTCCACAAAAACAAATAGACTGATCTCATCATTCTCCTCTCAAGATTTGGAGAGATCTACTTTGTGGCTTTCTACATTGGGTTTGAACAATGGCAGCCTGGGCAATGAAACATCTACTGAAGTCTCCTCATCTGTGATAGAGACACTTAGGGGCTCATCTTACCTTGGAAGCTCTTCCTCACTTGGATCAACGCTCTTGATATGCATCTTTCTGGTCTAATAGCTTTTAGCTTCACTTTTTGATTGTACTTGGTTAGCAGTGGGTCCACCCGAGAGGCTCGTGTTACATGCACCATTAATTTGGTGGCTTGGAAATAATCTGGTAGTTCAAGGACAGGAGGTCAACCAAGAGGTGCTGTTGTTTTGAGTTTAGGAACAGTCTTCAAGGTTGAGCATAACCTAGAGTTAGTGGCACACCAATAGTTGAGTCATAAAGTTTTCCAAGTTCACTCTAGTGGTGGATGAGCTGAGTCCAAAGGTGTTTCACGTGCCAGGAGTTCCAGTGGAAGTTAGCGAAACATGATCCACAGTTCAAAGCAAAGTCCCAAAGATATCGCACATTGTCTACAATTTGAATTCAAGGAGGCAAATGTTTCCTGTGATTTGTTAGTTTGGACAGTCTAAGCACAAGCAGGATTAAAGTAACGCTAAACTAGACAGCAAAAAGAGCATCTGCAATTGGACAGACAGGACAAAGGAATGCTTTACAGCATCACTTCTCTAAAGCAGGAAAACAAAAAGCCAGAATGCAGTTACCACTTTGTGACACTCTTAGTGAGCTCCACAGGAGGATTTGCAGAGATCGACTTGGGATCTGCACTGGCTATTTCCAAAGTATACAAGTCAGAGAATCGAGGAAATTTGGAGGAGATCGCCAGCCCTGTACTGCTAAAGGAACCCTAAACATGCAAAACAAAAAGAACAACACGATTAAGAGAAAAATCAACATTTCAATCCTAGTCAAAAGGCAGTGTAAGCTATATAGTCATGTACTAAGCATAAGCAGATAATACCCTCTACAAGGTATAACACACTGAAATGATATGTGTGCGTGCGTAAGTGTGTGTAAACCTATATCCCTATACACGTGTGTAGTATATACGCTGTGTGTGTGTGTGTGGGTGGGTGGGGGGGGGGGGGGGGGGGGGGGGGGGGGGGGGGGGTACATATGTATGGACGTAGGCACAGATGATAGCTAATAAAACTGATCCTGAGAGAATCATAATCAATGAATTGACAATAACCAGGGCATAAAGTAAACGCTACCATGAATAAAGTACAATTATTGAATCAAACTAAGCCGAAGAATGTCCATAGGTCCATCGAAACTTACTTGAAGAGGATGGGTGAACAAGATGTGATTCTTCTCTTTCAAAAAAATGACAAGCTGTAGTGTGACAAAGAGCATCAAGTATGTGGCAACTGTCAAGGACAAACTTCTTTGGTGCTATGCTTTAATCCATGCTAATTTAGATTAAGCTCTTATTGGCACACGCTAAGCAACCCTAATAATCTTTGCAGATGAAAACCCAATTCCGGCACATATAAGTTGTAATGATGTAAATTAAGGATATATGATGATGCACCAGATGAGCACTTCCTTGTTTGCTGGGAATTTCTTGGGATAGAATTGGGCCACAAGGGCAAGTGAACATGCGACCAGCCCTACACCCATCTTCACATTACTGAGGGTAACATTTTCTGAATAGCCCTTGGATAATATAATCTGGAAATGTTTTGAGATTAGCATGTTAATGGAGAAATCCTTGACGGACTTAAACCATAAGAGGGCTGCAACGAAAACACTAAAAACCCTAAACCTCTTTTAAAAGCCCTAAAATAACCCTTCTCGACCTGCAAATTACGCTGATTAACTGCCCTAAAACCCCTTCGAAACACCTAAACTAAGTGGCAGCTAATCTAGAAACCTCTGTAACAGCATCGTCGAGAGTCCGTTTAAGAGAGGACTGGTCCAGAACGTTTGCCTTCTTGGGCTTCCCGGACTGCTCCTTGAACGCCATAGCCAAAACTTGATCTAAGATTCAACGTTTTAGGATTTATAGTGCTAGCATTTGCTTAAGGCTATCAAATAAAGGCCAAAACGTATTTTCAAGTTTTTGAAATTTTGAAGCCTTAAGCTAGTATTGTGAATTTTATTTTAATTTTTTTTTCACATAAAACTTAACTCACGCTTTGTTGCAGTATGTAAAAGACATTAAGAAGCGAAATGCAAGAATAAGAGTCAATCGAAGGGATTTTTTTATCTTATTTTTTAGAAATAGAGGATTTCTCTTTTCTCTCCTCTTCTTGTGCCTTGGTTGTCCATGGTTAATATGTAATAGATATATTCAACCTAGTTTTTATGGCCTTCAAATTGAAAGTTAGGGTAGGCCTTCAAATTTTATCTCTACTATAGAGTGCCCACTGCCGTTTACACTCGAACAGGAAAATATTTTTGCCATTAGCTTCCTCGTTCCCATTTTCGAGAATGGTTTCACTGCCCACCTTACGACATTTCCCTAGAGGACTAGTGTTGCATTTAGGCACGATAGCGACCAAGTATTCCCTTGTGAAGAATTTAGGTATTATGGGACTTCTCACCACAGCTCACCCACTAAAAACTTTGTACACCTGGCAGATTTCAAGTGTGCATTAAACAAGGCACCAAAATTTTATTTTGTGTTTAGACTAAGGTCATAATATTTTAATAAAATCTTCCTTTTTTGGAATTTAACTCTAATGGACTCGATGTATGTGTCTTGTCTTGCATGCCAATGAAATCTTCCTTTTCTAGAATTAAAATCTAATAGACTCTATGTATATGTCTTATCTTGCATGCCAATGATGATAAGGTTTTCCAAGTATAACTCTTTTGTTAAGGGTAAGGGGTACAGGAGCATCATGATACAAAGATAAAAATATTATCTTCTTTGGACTCTATGTTTGCATGCCAATGATAAGGTTTTCCAAGTATTTGGTTGAGGGTAAGGGGTATAAGAGCCTCATCGTGATATATAGCTCAAAACGATGAGCTATCTAAGACAAACTCTATATTTTTAAACCCAAAAAAGTAAATATTGATTTTTTTTAAAAGGATAATAACTGTCGGTGCCATGGTCCTCTCAATTTTTTTTCTATGAATATTTTGTGTTTAGATTGTAGAGCTTATTGTGTATGACGAAAACATCATCTCATCGTTTTGACCATCGGATCAAAAGTTACGATCATTCTTTGTGAAAGTCTATTTTTTTAATAAAACTTTTGAAAGAAAAGGTGGATATATTGCAGAAAAGAGAAAAACATGGAGGTTGTACCATCGCCCTCCCACCCAAACTTGACTCCCTTTGCTCTTCCTTTTTACTTTTTCCTCACAATATGTCAAAAAATACACAATGGGCATAACTTCAAATCCATAAATTGAAACACAAGTTGTCTTTATCATCAAAATATTCAAGATGAGCTCTATATTTCTAAGCAAAAAATAAAAATAAAAATATATTAAGGAGCATGGCCCCATAGTCATCTTAAATGCTTTCTACCAATATTTTATTATGCTTTGATTATATAACTCCTCATTTTAATCTATGTATCAAAAGTTATGCTCATTTTTTGTATTTTCAGACTTATTAAGAAAAAACAAAGAAGAAAGAGGGAAGTGGCTCACAGTCTCCACGCTCTTCCCTAGCATCTACCTTTTCTTTTAAAAAGATTAAAAAACTCATTTGTAAAAAAATGATTATGGTCAAAATGATGAGTGTTTTCATCATTTACAATGTGCATGACAAGCTCTACAATTCTAAGCATTAAAAAATAGTCGTATGCGAACCATAATGCTTGTGCCATTGTTCTTATATTTTTCATAATTTCCATTTTTTGGCTTAGAAATGTAGAGATATTTTTTGTTGTTCCAATGATTAAGACAGCTTGTCGTTTTGGTCTACAAAACAAAGTTATGCTCATTGGACTTACTGAGGAAAAGGATTAAGAAAGAGAGAAGAGGAGAGGAGGGGCTAAAATTTGGGTTCAAGGGCCATGGTACAACTTCCACTCTCTTCTCCCCCCCAATATCCACTTTATCTTTTAAAAATATTAAATACCTATCTTTCATCAAAATGCTCATAAATTTAGATACGAAGGTCGAAACAATGAGACTTTCACCATTATGATGTGCACTTGACAAGCTTTACAAACTAAGCACACAAAGATATTCATGGACAAGTTTTGAGAAGACTATGGAGCCGATGCCATTATCCTCTTTAAAAAAATAAAATCTTTTGATTTTTTTCAAAGAAGAGCTCGTCTTTTTAGTGTTCCAACTGTGAAGACATCTCATCGTTTCTATCTAAAAATCAAAAGTTATGCTCATTGTTATATTTATTGACTTGTCGAGGAAAACGAAAGCTATAAGAAGGAAGGAGAGAGGAGGGGCTCAAGTTTGGGTGGGAGAGTCATGGTGCACTCTCCATGCTCTTCAGTTCCCTAGTATCCACCTTTCATTTCAAAAAGATAAAAAAATTACCTCTCACAAAAAATAATCACAACTTTTGATTCAAAGGTTGAAACAATGTACTATTTTCATTGTTGGTGAAGCATGCTAGAAGTAATGCTAATCTCAATCTTGGTGGTTTGATGATTGGCATAACTCTTGTTCCCGATGTCTGTTTTTATGAAATTTATATCACCATGAAGCTCACTTCAAGCCTCATTAATGTATTTATTAGTAGCTCCTTGGGCAAAATACAATTCTCAAAATACTCATGTCATGAAAGTAGGAGTTGCATGCATGAGGGAGCAGATTGCACCCAATAGTGTTTTGATGATGATGTCTACTCTATCTCATATTTTTATGTTATGCTTAAATCTTGTCAATTTTATTTAAGTCTATGGTTTGTTCCTTGATGAGTAAGTGAGTTTGATTAATTCTCCAAGAAGTACATGAGGTCTTGTGATAGTGGTATCAGAGTTATGGGTACTTGCACTTGAAGACTAGGGAGAAGCTCACAAAAATCCAAAGGATAAAGAAGACAAAAGCTTAAGGACTCTTGGATAAATCTTGGAAGGTTTATGGGAATTTTCTAGAGCCATAGGATGAAGAACTAGAAAGGCCTATAATGTGTGTCACCTTTTCTCCCAAAACCACTTATGAGAAGCCAAAAGCCATCCTTCTTGATGAAAATTGGTATTCCTCATCTCTTAACCTGTTGTTGTTGATCCGTTGTATGGATGAAATTGGCATACAAGAGAGGAATTGGTTCCACTGTCAGATTGCTACCCCAGGGGCTCATGATGACAGAAATCTATATAATGAAAGGTGGAGAGTTGTCCATAAATCGATTTGAAGAAATTGCTTATTGGTTGATTGCAATATAATCAAACTTAGATTAAGAAGCTTAACCAAGAGATAAGCACAAGATTTTAAAAACACAATCAAGAATTTATTTTTATTATTATCTTTCCCTTCCATCATTCGATGATGGCGGTAGCGATGGTGGCTTTCTTCTTCACTTTTCTCACAATTATGCTCAATGTGGGTCTCCCAGCCGTGAAGAAGCTTTAAAAAAAAAAGCTTACCTACTAAGCTTTATAAGCTCTACACCCTATTATTATTATAAGCTTAAAAATCTTATAAGTATTATAAGCTTTAAAATCTTATGTTTACCATAAGCTAAAAAGTTTATATTTATTTAAGCTTCAAATTCCGTCTTCTTTGTCTCGCCTTTAAATCTTAACAAGTGACCAAACCTTGGGCGTGATTATTTTACAATATTTTCAACATTTCTAAAGAGTTTTTGAACGTGCTTTTTCTTAGATTCTTCGACATCAAGGCGTCTTTAATAATTTATATTCTTGCGTTAAGCATCATCGGCTTCAAATATTACAATTTCATCAACTTAAAGCGGCACGACAAGCTTCTTTCCAACAAACGAGAATCATGACTTCTTAAGCATGTTATTATTTGGATCATTTGGGTGGTGTCAAGGAGTTGTTTTTCTAGATATCTTCTATGTTGGACGTGTCTCTTACGCAATATTCTTGAGCTTTTAAAGACTTCTAGAACCATGGCTTTTTGTTGACTATTCAACATCAACAAAATGAATTCTGCCACTTATCTTTCGACATACAAGCTCTACTTTGAATATTTTTCCAACAACTTAAATTCAAGCACATCAGTGACATTTTATTACTCAATTGTGTATCAGATGAGCTAAGTACTATTAATACCTCACTAATTTTTATTTTGACATTTATATCTGCACCCTTTATCTTTCCACATCTTTCTTTCATCATGAACCATCTACCCCCAACCATTCAAGAGAAAATTCAATCCCTCCAAAACTAGATTAAAGTTGAGGAGGAGTTGCAAATGGATCTAGAGGATAGGTTGTCCTGCAAGAAGAGGCATATGTATGCTAGTGATGCATCTTTAGACTCCGATGGTGACCAAATTGAGAGAACCATGCAAGCTACTCTTAGAGCTTATGATTCTAGGAAAGAGAAGAAAATTATCGGCAAAGCTATTACCTTTCAAAATTATCCACAAAGCTATTACCTTTCCAAAATTTAGATGACAAGAAAGACAATCGCACAATACTTGCTTGGTTTAGTAAACTTGATGACTACTTTTGGGGGAGAAATTTTATGAGAAGGATAAAATCAAGTGTGCCTACCTACCAATCATTTGGTGAACAATGCAGCATTATGATGGAACGTAAATAGAACCAGTAAGCACAAACCAAAATATTGGAAGAGATTTCGGAAACTCATCAAGAAAGATTTCTTCTTGGATTTCTTACTCTCACAATACAAAGCTAGGACTGGACAACAATGGTCCATCTTCATACAGCTTGAGAAAGAAAATATATCCGCTTATGTGGATAGATTTTGGCAAACCTTGTTATAAATATAGATAATTGAGAAAGTTTGCAGCAAGGATTAAAGAAGGAAGGTTTGAAACAACCCACAATTCGATCAGAAGTGAATATGTTTCGACCACACTCTCTTAGCTCGGCTATTTCCTTAGCCTTAAATTGTGAAAAGAAAAATGGCATTTCCAAGAAAGCAATAATACCTCAAACTTCAACATCAAAGTTCTTGAAGCCAAAAAGTTTTCCAAAATCATTTGAAAAACCCTTCAATGTCAACAATAACACAAGTATTGATACCAAGATTGATGATTCACAACAAGCTAATGAAGATAATTCAAAGAAGTATTACAGGTGCAACGAGATTAGACATATCGCATCGAATTGTCCCCACGGAAGTCAAAGTATGTTTCACTTGGAATAAACATGATCGATGATGATGAAAACCTACTACGACGAGTATTCCAACTCCTAAGGTAATATAATCATTTCATTTGATTATTTTTATAATAAATTTTGATTTAAGACTTTTTGTAAATTTCAAGAAGGAGAGTTTTTATGCATCAAAAGTAGAACTTCTTAGAGGAACTGTCCCTTTCATTTTGAACTATACTTTATGAAATTTTCACTATGTATTAGTCTTGTGGTATGGGACACAAAGATTAATCCTGTGTGAAGGATTCCAATGCATACTTATCTCTAGATTTACGTGGGATAATTTCTGGTGGTATGGGACACTAGGATTTATTACACAAAATTCCTTGATAGAGTGTCTATCTATCATAATTAGAGAAGATACTAGATGTTGTATATTATAAGACATTGATCTCTTTTGCTCACAATAAGCAAACACATAACTGAGGTCAGTTGCTTATCCAAGCAGGGGGGGATGTTAAATAATGTTAGTTGAACGGGGATGCTCGGACGCTAGTGTGCCATGCTAATGAATTGGTATCGTGGGTGACCTCGCATTAAATACTAGTTACCTAGTGTTATTGGTATAGCTTGAGACCATGCTTGAGGGGTGTATGTTGTTGAAGTGTAACAAGTAGTGCCATGCTTGATGATTATGTGTGGTTAAAGTGAAACTGGTGGACTACACTAGACAATTGCACACGGTCGAAGCGTAACAAGTGGTTTATGTAAATGATATGTCATGCTAGATGATGTGTATAGTGATATGTTCATTGAAGTGTAAGAAGTGGTAATCCATGCCATGCTAGATGATGTGCAAAATGATACTCTCATCAAATTGTAAGTGGTGAGTGTATGTTGTGTTTGTGCCAACGTTTCATATTGGTATTAATTGTGGAGTTAGCAATTAATTAGAACAACGAATGTGTTTACATTTGTGAGATAGGTGATGAGCAGTGTTGTGCGTGTTGCACATGGAGAATCTTTTCTATATCATCTTAGATTATTATTAATGCAAGTACGTTGCAAACATGTTTAGTAGTCCTACATGACCAAATGTGGGGAATGATACTCATCTTGACTAATAAAGTAAGAAATACATGTGCCTGCACATCTCTTCCATCCCACTATTTGTTCTTGCATAGGAGGTATGCTACCTTGTGGTAATGTACTGTGTGAAATTGAGTCCGTGTCTATGCAGATGTACCTTCTACATCATGTTCATTAGAGAAACTAGGATGTTTCTTAGTACTAACCACAACATTATCCCCTCTACTTGCACAAAGGAAGCAACCTCAACACTAAAGGCACCAATCCTCACATTGTAAAGTCCATAAAAAATGGGTGCCTACACTCCTAATCATTGTACAAAGGAAGCAACCTCGACACTAAAGGCACCAATCCCCACATCATACAGTCCATAAAAAATGGGTGCCTACATGCTTGTTCATTGCTCAAGATAATTATGATGGTAACTCCACCATCTGGGTACCCAAAGCCATCAAGGAAAGAACAACCTCACCCTGAATTCTATGCTAAGATGAGGCACACCCACATCTGGAATGGTGTGGTGGATCCAAAGCAACAGCAAGTAGACCACAAGAACCCTCTCCCAAAAAATGGAGAAGCCATAAGTACTTGCTTGCACTATAAACAACAAGGTTATGCAACAAGTTATCTCATCACATGCATCATTTGAAGAGCTATCACTCAAAGCTTCAGCATCAACATCTGAAGAGCTACCACTCAAAGCTTTAATATCAATCTTTATTAGGGCCATGATAGAGTCATCTGAATGTGAAATGGCATGCTTGAATCTATTTGCTAATTGACTTTGGGATTCACTACCAGGGCTTAGTGCTTAGTAGAGCACACATAAGGATCGACAACACTTAAAAAAAATGCTAAAGTAGCTTCATTGGCAATATCCTTTAATGGAAAAGGAAAAGAGAGAGAGAGAGTACCAGTAAGTCAGAGAATATAACATGGGAAACAAAAATTCAAGGACATACAAAGATCTAGGAAGGTTCTTAATACCATGAAAGACAAGGATGAACAAAACTAGTAGGGATGTTCACTCATGACTTTCCTCAAAAACCATGCTTTACACTCCACAATGGTCAAAGGAATAATAATATCACCTCAAAAGCATGATACTCAAAAGCTTGGTTGGCATCAAAAACTAGTGGATACTCATGGCTGTGAGAGTATCTTTGAGTTTTTCATGTTAAAAAAAGTTGTTCTAATATATGTGAAGATCATACCCACCCTATTCAAGGGATCACATAAACCATGCCCTCCCTGACCTTAAATAAATAAAATCAAAATTTTAATTAGCATGAAAAACCAATAGATGTTTGGGAGTGTGAGTATCTTGAGTTTTTCATGCCAAAAAATGTGGTTCAAAAGAAGAGTAAACCATAAAGCAACGGAAGTTCACGATCCTGAAAAATCAAGTTTTTCATGCCCAAGAAGTGCTTCAAATCTATAACATAAAGTGACCACAAGCTTTGAAAGGGTGTGAGAAAAGTCTACATCTGGAGAAAATCACAAAAACAATAAACTTTCTTTGATGTAAATATTGTTGAAAATAGGGTTGCAGGAATGTGCGCGCGTGCACACACACACACACACACATAGTGGAGAAGCTCAAGGGAGCACACAATGAGATGATAAATAGATAATGAATGTGTGTTGTACAAAAGATGATAAGTATATCCCAAGATGGGTGTATACTAGCACGGGGAAGAAAACCTCCTCAAGAGGGCAAACATACCCTAGCTAGTCCTAGTGTGGCTATAAATCCCTAGGAGTGATGACATGAACAAGGGGTGAGTTGGCACTAGAAGTACAGAGATGTGCCAGGCTCTTTGGACTCCGATAGGGAGCCTAGACTAGTCCCCAAAGGGAAGTAAGTTTAAAGCTTTACCGAAAAGCTTCAAAATTCTCTCATGGGAGAGCCTTCGTGAACAAATCTGCCAAGTTGTTCTATGTTGGCACATAAGCCAAGTTGATTTCCCCTACAGAGCATCTCTCCATGACATAATGATAGTGTGCCTCAATGTGCTTTGTAGTATAAGCATGAAAAACTGGATTCCTCACAACTTCCATAGCACTCTAACTGTCAGTGACGATGGTAGTGGCTGAGGACTCGCCAATATCCAAATCAACAATAAGGCGCTTTAGCCAAACATACTCAATTGTAGCTATAAGCATTGCCATGTACTCAGCTTCACAACTAGAAGTGGCCAGAGTGATGGGTTGCTTCTTGTTGAGCCATGATATACACGAATCACTAAGGCGAAAAACCACTTGTGGACACTCGTGTGTCATAACATACAGCCTAAACCGAGTCTATGAATGCATGCAATTGTGATTTACCCCCCTTGGGATAAAATAACCCAAAGTGCTTGGTGCCCTTTAGGTAACGGAACATCCGTTTGACAAAGTGCCAATGCTTTGTGCCTAGGCTAAAAAATAAATCTGCTTTATATTTGAGACCACATATTGAATTTCAAGCCTAGTGTTACACAAAAAGATAAGGCATCCAACAGCTTCTTAATATAAGCCAACATCAAAAGGGTCACCTGCATCTTCAAGACTTAGTCATAAACTTGGCTCCATAGGTGTAGCCATAGGTTTATAGTCTTCAAGATTAAACCTTTTCTCAACAATGCATCTATGTATTTCCTTTGTAGCATAACAATGACATCATTATGCTACCAAAACTCTATGCCCAAATAATAATGCAATGGTCCAAGATCTGACATCTCAAAAGACTTCTTTAAATCAGCCTATAAAAGCTAAAATATGATCAGCATTAGGGCCTGTGAGCAGCATGTCATCAACGTATAACATGATGCCCAATAAAACATCCTTAGTCCCCTTAATATAGAGGGTACTGTTAGTTGGGCTGTTACAAAAACCCTTGCAACCAAGTATGCATATATCTTTTTGTACCATGTTCTGGGAGCCTACTTAAGACCATTTAAAGCTTTCTTCAATCTGCATACTTTTGATTCTTGACTTTTTTGAACAAAACTACGAGGTTGAGATACATAGACCTCCTCATTCAAATCTCCATTCAAGAAAGTAGTTTTGATATCTAATTGATGTACATTCCAACCTTTATGTGTTGCAAATGCAATGATAGTCCGTATGGTAGTCATACGACATGTGGGTGCAAAGGTTTCACCCATAGTTAGTGCCTTTCTCTTGTGCACAACCCTTTGCAACAAGCCTAGCTTTTTTATCGCTCAACACTACCATCTGCTCTATGTTTAAGCTTGTAAACCCATTTTGTACCAATGGCCTTCTTGCCAAGAGGCAAGTGTACCAAATCCCATGTATCATTTTTGAGTATCAAATCATACTCAGATTGCATAGCACTTATCCAATTTTCAGATTCCTTTGCTTCATCAAAGGAGATAGGTTTCTCTTCATCACATAAACTAGCAAAATAAGAGCATATATTACTTTCCGAGCTACCCCACAAAAATACATTTAACAGCCTTATCATCAAGCTTGCTTTAAAGTTGTTGAGGCACAAGTACATAAAAAAGACAACAAAAAATGTGTAAGTGAGCCACAAAGGGCTTTCTACCATTTCAAGCTTCAAAATGTGTAATTGTATGCAAAGCCTTTGTAGGACACCTATTCAAAACATGTTACACACATGACTACTTCTAGCTAGAAACCTTGAGGTAACTCATGACTTTTGACCATACAATATGCCATCTCCATGAGAGACCTGTTTTTACGTTCAACTACACCATTTTATTGAGGTGTATAGGGCACAATACATTGATGTTTTATCCCATGATCAGCCATGTATGCATGAAACTCCTTAGACATATACTCCCCCCCTCGATTCGTATGTAGGATACCAATCTTACATGTAGAAGTACAAAGTATGCATGAAACTCCTTAGACATATATTCCCCCTTGATCAGTATGGAGGGTACTAATCTTACATGTATGCATGAAACGTGCCACCTCGATAAGAGACCTATTTTTACGTTCAGCTACACCGTTTTGCTGAGGTGTATAGGGAACAATACATTGGTGTTTTATCCTATGATCAACCATGTATGCATGAAACGCCTTAGACATATACTCCCCCCCTCGATCAGTATGTAGGGTGTTTTATCCCATGATCAGCTATGTATACATAAAACTCCTTAGATATATACTCCCCCCCTTGGTCAGTACGCAGGGTACCAATCTTACATGTAGAAGCATTTTGAATCATAGTAATAAAGTTCCTAAAGCACATAAAAACCTTTGATTTCATTTCAATGGATATACCCAGGTATGTTTGGAATAATTATCAATGAATATGACAAAATAGAGGTAGCCCCCAATAGATGGTGTCCTCATAGGACCACATACGTCACTGTGTATAAGGTGCAACTTTTGGACAACTCTAACTGAACCATCTTTGGGAAATGATGCTCACTATATTTTTATAAGAATACAACCCTCACAAACATGCCTGATAGGGGCTTCAAGATGTGGCAGCTTAAGCACCATGTCATGTTTATGCAAACACACAAACTGCCAAAGATCAAGTGACCAAAGCGTGCATGCCACAACTTAGCATCACCCATTGCCTTTGTGACAGAAACTATACATATAGCATGCCTTTGTCTTTCATATGTATCTAGCTTATAAAGGCCATGAGACAAAGTACTAGAAGCAATAATTATCTTTTCATACTGCGATCATGAACAATACATTTGTCATCCTCAAGCTGAACCACTAAGCTAGCCTTAGTAATGGTAGAGATAGATAACAAGTTCTTCTTGATCCCTGGTACATATAATACATATGAAAGCATGATTGTTCCACCATTTATAGTAGTGAGAACAATATTACCAACTCCTTTTATAAGGTATGAGGAGTTGTTCGTACATGTTACAGTGTTTCCTTGTGGAGAAGATTTAAGTGATGAGAGCAAATTGCGATGAGAAGTAATGTGCTTACTAGCACCACTGTCAAAATACCAGACATGTACATCTATAATAGCCATGTATACATCCTTATGTGAAGGATCATAACTGCATTACCTAGTGAAAGCCCAATCATCATTTGCATAGTTTGCAGATTCTTTATTTTCTGTATTAGATGTTAATGCATTAACACAACCATGCCTAAGTCTTTCTTTTTCTCCTTCTTTAGTTGTTTCCTACACTCATTAATGTAGTGACAAGGTTTCCTGCACATAATCACATTTACTCTTTTTCTTTGGCTTGTTGCCTTCCTTATCTGCAAGCTTGCCTGATGACTCTGATTGACAGCAAAGCTTAATCTCCTGTACTCATGATAGATCTGTGTTGCATGGATTGCTCTTCTTTGCAAGAGCATAGAAACTAACTTCTCAAATTTCAAGGCATTTAGATTACCTTTCATTCATAAGTATGATGGTAGAAGTAAAACCTTGATATATGAGTGCGGCAACACATTCAAGATAGTACTAGGCACCAACGAACTGTTAGGATATATTTCATCAACACTGGCCAACTACTCCTTAAAATCCTTGATTTTTGTAAGGAAACTATCCAAGGAGTCTCCCTCATCCATATGCTCTAACTCTAATTGCTTCCGTATATAGGCAACACATATAGGCAACACGTGCTTCATTACATACTTGGTACAATGATGCAAGTGCATCCCAAGCATACTTAGAAGTATTACATGACCGAATGTGAGGAATGATACTCCTCTTAATTGGCAAAGCAAGCAATGCATGTGCTTGTGTATCTCTTTCATCCCACTTTGTTTGTTCCTACATAGGGAGTATGCTATGATGTGGTAATGCGCCATGTGAAATTGGGTCTGTGTCTGCTGATGTGCCTTTTGCATCATGTTCATCATAGGAACCATAGGACGTTTCTCAATACCAACCACAACAGGATGTTTCTCATGTCTGCATATGTACCTTCTACATCATGTTTATCATAGGAACCACATGATCTTTCTCATGTTTGTAGATGTGCCTTCTACATCATGTTCATCATAGTAGGGACCACATGATGTTTCTCAATACTAACCACAACATTCCATAGCCCTTTAGCTACCAATATATGCCATATCATATAGGACCATAATGGGTAGTTGGTCCCATTAAGCTTATCCTTAAAGCAGATAACATCCAAAATACATCACTGTTTACCATTGCTGATATTATCCAAGAAAGTAATCACGTAACTTGCAAAGTGCTCTTTAATGCAACCAAGGTGGCTACTAATAAGGTCGCTTATTACAATGGAGACTTGCAAGGTGCATAGTATAGTGAGTAGAAATTTTACTTGTAAGATGCATAGATAGATGTCGCTGAAGTGAAGCATGTAGATGCTTTCTCATGTATCTACACACCTGTCTGAAGTAGATCTGACAAAACTACTCCAGAATCTGATGAAGAATAGTGCAAATTCAATCCCTAAAGATGATTGTAGAAAATCGAAAACTGCATGAACGGCCCTCAAAATGCACCCGAAATGAAAATTTGACTGTCTGCCAAACTTTAGTACAAAATACTGCACACTTTATAGTTCTTTTTCTTCTCTCAAAAGGGCTCCTTGATCCATTTTAAGAAGAGAGGCAATTTGGGGTGAAGGGTAGGCAGCAACACAGGGGCGAGGAGCATATGCTCTGATTCCAAATGTTGGAAATAGGGTTGTAGAAATGTACGCACGCACACGCACACGCACACGCACACGCACACAGACAGAGTGGAGAAGCTCAAGGGAGCACACAATGAGATGATAGATAGATAATGAATGTGTGCTACACAAAACATGATAAGTACACCCCAAGATGGGTGTATACTACCACAAGGAAAAAAACCTCCTAAAGAGGGAAAAAGTTTCCCAGCTGGTCCTAGTGTGTTCACACACATCACTACCAAATATGGCTACAAATATCTGAAGATATTCATGACCATGAAAGACCACTCTTTTTCACACCAAGTGAAAGTCTACAGAAATGGTCGAATCTCTGATATTTCATCTTCTCTAATCAATGCACATTCATATAGCACCACTTTGTACCATAATACTAATTTTTAGTTGACATGAATTTCTCCAAAAAATTATGTGTGTAAATAACCACCCTAGTTTTTCACTGCACAAAAATCGTGAAATGTGCATGATCTTCTAACGTTACTTTATCATTCGCGTGGTCTGCAATACTAACATGCATGCAAATGATAAAAAATAAGACAAATTTTTTGACTGAATATCTCAAGATATTCACGTTGTAAAAAACCAGTGTGGTTTTTCACGTCAAAAAAAATGTTCAAGATAAGTTATTTACACATTGATCAAACCTTCTTTTCCTTCAGTGAACCATTCTATCATATTTATGCCTTAAGATGATGATATTTTTTTGGTGTAAATATTTTAAGATATTCACAACCGTGAAAAGCCAGTCTAGTTTTTCATGCTTACAAATCATTTGAATGCACTAAAAAAGAAAAAGGGAAAAAGAGATTGACATCGCTTTACTCACGTTTGCGTCCATCAAAGAGAGTTTCATAAGCTACATGGCTATAATACAAAATATAATGTCATCAATAGCCAATCACATCAATGGGTAAGCTTATTGCCTTGCCATTCTTCTTTTAATTAGCCAATTACGGTCTGCTCTCAATGAGTAAAACCAAGTACTCACCCACTGGTAAAAAATGCAAGTTTGTATATGCCGTAGCCTCATCATCGACATTCTTTCATGTACATCTGTGTGCATGGGGGGGACATGGTAAGCCTGGTCAGTGGTATGACCCATTGCCTGGATTTCCCTTAAAAGATGCAAGGCATTAGGTTATCCTTAGCCTTCTAGCCAAAGCCATAGAGTTGATCAATTAACTCATCCATGCATGGCATTGGATACTTGTTCATAATCGTTATCTGATTAAGAGCTATATAGTCTATGCACATCCGCATAGATCCGTCTTTCTTCTTTACCAGAAGAATAGGCGATGCCCACGGACTTGAACTAGGCCGAATGAAGCCTTTGTTCAAATATTTCGTCAATTATTTTTCCACCTCCTGTGCCTCGTAGTGGCTTAATCTATAAGCAGGTTTGCTTATAGGTTTTGATCTTGGCATAACTTCAATGCCATGGTCTACTTCTCTAGATGGTGGTAAGCCATCTGGCAAATCATCAGGAAAAACATCTTGAAATTTCTCTAATAAATTCATTAAAGTATCTACGTATATGTCTCTTTCACCTTGGATTTTTTCTTGTTTGAATCGCATGCATGCCAAACAGGGTTTTCAAACAGTGGGTCTCTTCCAAGGCTATTTTGTTTTCCTTGTTTGTCTACGCAAACATCATTTACAGTTTTATCTACGAAAACAGAATTTAAAAGAGGGTAACAAGCATATACCTCTGTTATCTGGCCTCTGCGAACCGCTGTGCACAGCTCCATGGAGGAAATAAGTGGTGTGGCGGGGACAGTACGGTCGCCCTGTAGGGTAATGACTCTACCTCCATGCTCAAAACGTAGCGTATTATGTAGGTAATTCCGAGCTAGACTAGGGCCCAAGCCATATAGCCACTCCCTGCCTAGATATACGTCTGCTCTGGCTAAGTGCATGACCTTAAAGTCAAGCGGAGCCTCGTAGTCCTACATAGATAATGGGACCCCCAATACTACGGTATTCCATACCGTTTTGTCATACCTATTGGCTAGGCTAACAGTATACTCATGATCGCTCTGGGTCTCAGTCAACCGCAACTTCTTGACTAACGAGTAGTTCAAGAAGTTGTGGCTAGCTCCATCATCAATAAAAACTATGGCTCTACGGCCACCTATGGTGCCATACATGCGCACCATGTCATGCGGACCTACAGTAGGTTGCCACATCGTTGGTGTCACCGAACAAGCGTGATGCTCATCACAATGACACACTGTCACCTCTCTGAACTCTGCGAAACTGAGAGGGAGTCTCTGCACTGTATGCAACTGCCTAGAGGATTTACCATCTCTTTTGGGCTCGTTGCCACTCATGCTGGCTTTAGGCTTTGGACACTCAGCCTTCGTGTGCCCCACATCGTTGCAATTAAAGCAGCGATTTTCCTTTCGCGCTTTAATATACTGCTCTTTCTTTTGGATTTCGCTGTCTCTTTTCTTCTTGGATGGTCGTGGCATCCTATCCCCTTGCTTATCACTGCGGAACCCTTTTCTTTTAAGGCCTGACCTCCTTTTCTCACTACCCTCGGCCCTGCTCGAACCACCACGCACACTACGGCGCTTGATGTTATCAAATATCTGCGCACACTTAATTGCCTCTGCTAAGTCTTTAGGCTATAAGGGCTCTACGTACTCAAGGTAATTATCTTTGAGGCCTCTTTTAAAGCCTCGCAATATCTGGAATACATCGATCCCCTTTAGCTTGAGTACTATCTCCCTATAGTCTGAGATGTACTGAGTCAGGGATTTGTTCTCCATCGAGCACTTTTCCCATAACTCCTAGCTTCTCACCGTCTCATTAACAGGCAAAAACTCTTTTCGAAACATCGTTTCAAACTCCATCCAGGTGGCAGGACGAGTTGTCAAACTCATCCACCACTTGTGCGCTTTACCGGTTAATGAGAGGCTAGTCTCTACGAGCTGTATCCGACTAGGCTACTGTCGCAGCGCTGCAAGTCTGACCACTTCGTTAGAAACATGTTGACCGAGTCCTTGTTTCTCTCCTTCTCCTCGCCACCAAAACTAGGCGGCTTCAAGTCTTTCAATAACGACGAAGCTGTCTCTACGGACGGCCCCGTAGGCGCATCGGCCTGTACTCCTACAACCACTGGCAAGGCTACGCTCACCCGTGCCGCAGGAGCTCGGCTACCACGAGGAGTCGGAGTACTAGCCAAGGTGGCTGTCAGTGCATCTAACCGTGTGGAGATGCTTTGTAGCATCGTGACTAAGTCAGCCTGGACTTTACCCATATTGTTCAGTTTTGCATTAAGATATTTAAAAAGTCCACTAGAGAGCTCCGTCTCTGTCAGGACGTCGGCAAGGTCCAATAGGTCATAATCGTCATCGTCATATTCTAAGAGGTCCTCCTCGGTCCCCTCGGTGACGTTGTGTTCATGTCATCTGGCTCGTCGGCCAGAAAGGGGTCATCTGCTACTACTGCGGCCACTGCGGGCTCGCTGGGTCCTAAGGCAGGGTCAAGACAAGGAGGGCATTGGTGGATCACGCGTGATCGACGAGCGCACTCCGGACCGGACAACAGTTGGGCGTATACGGCCTGACAATTCGGTCAGGGTCAAACCCGCAACCGAGGAGACAAGAGACCTGAAAACCCTAGAGAAGTAGAAGGCGGTGGGGACACTACGCCTAGCAGACATCTTTAATTCTTGCACAAATAAAAATGCGAGAACTCGAAAATTACAAAAAAAAACGCTAATAAAATGAGCAGTGGTGGAGAGAGAATAGTCACCCCCCTTATTACGGTCGCCTACGACTGTCGTCGACTGCCGGTTTGTGTTGCACTGCGAGCCTCTACAAGCGTCGCTACTCCGGGATGCTCCGATTCGAGAGAAAGGTGCCTGCAACTCATAATAAAAAAAATTTAATCTCCTCGGGATCATGTGCCTGAGCCACCTAGGATTATCCCTTTACCTCCGGGATTATCCCTCCACTGTCGGGAGAGAGATGTCGTTTGATTTACAAAATAAAACAAAAAAATAAAAATTTGTTTTTTATTCACACTGAACATCTGTGGGCTGGCCGCCCACTGTGGCCAAGTCGGCCGTCGGCGACTGTGGCTACGCCGGTCGTGGCTAGCCGCCGTCGTCGGCGACTGTGGCTGCGCCTGGTCGTGGCTGGCCACCAGGTCTTCCCCCCCTTTGCACAGCGGTTCGTCCATTCCCAGCTGGCTGGTTGCCTGGGCTGGTCTTCGCCCCCTCTGCACAGCGGTTCACCGTTCTCTCTCTTCTCAGTCACTCTCTTCGCGGTCGACATCACTCTCTCTTCGCAGTAGTCGGATACTACTCTCTTCGCTAGATGAAAAACTTCTCTTTCGTAGACAAGCTCCAAAGCAAAAAAAACGACATTGCTTACCTGCAATGGAGTGCTTTGTTGTGTGCAATGGAGAGAGAGAGAGAGAGAGAGAGAGAGAGAGAGAGAGAGAGAGAGAGAGAGAGAGAGAGAGAGAGAATTCTTCCTTCCAGTTCTGGCCACCTCCCTCCACACAGTCGATTGTGGAGATAAGGATAAGAGTTTTTTGAATGGTTGAAAACCATTGAGTGGGCTCCGGTCACGCACGGACCCTGACCCAATCGAAACTCACGCTCTGATAACAGTGTTAGATTCTCGTAACACCACTACGGGCGTTACCACAAGAGGGGACGGCCTCTGGCTCACCACCCAGCCATAGAGGAAGAATGAGGTTTGCCCCTCATCCCCCAGGCTATATAGTGTGTGGCTTGCCGTCCACACTAGCCTGGCCGCCCATGACTCCGCATGGGCGTCCTCTCCCACTGAACCCCGGACGGCCACATCCTTGGCACTCCAACCGAGGCGTTGACGCTAAAGCCCCGTCTGGCCATCCGGTCTGCCATCGGTCATAGGCGTTACAGCCTACGTGACAGCTAGGAATCATTATTTGTTGTTGCTGACCACTTTCTTGAAGCATGGAATTCCCTTGTTATTGGGAAGAGTGGTGAGAGAAGCCTAGAGGTGGCTCAATCCCTCTAGTTAGGGCCTTGAATCCACCTTGACGACCCTTCCATAGACCATGGCTAAGCTAGTAAGCTTGAAGCCACTCCCTACTCCTACTCCAAACATCTACATATACTACTCAAATGAAAGCAAGCATGCATAAATTACTCATCACACATTAAGGTAAGACCCCCTTCCTAGACCTTCTTCAATCCTTGGAGGTAGAAGAAAGTTATATGGGGTTTGGATAGTACCATGTTAAAGTAGAGGGTCTATCCCTTAATAAGAGGCTGTAAAAGAGAACCTGTAAATGTGAGAGAAGCTGTGAAAAGGTGAGAAGTATCTACTGTGAGAGAATAAAGGGTAGCATGAGGAGATTTAGGAGGTGTGGAGATATTCTAGGAGAGGTGGAGAGAATCAAGTAAAAGAGGTGGAGTGAATCAAGGAGAGATCAGTGGGATTAGATGCTTGGATGTAAACTCTATAAATTGAGGCATTGGCCTAATGAGAATTTGCTGGTTTTTGATTATCCATACCTACATTAAGCTATTAGTTAATTGCTCACTAATCACATCTTAATTATCATCTAATCTCTTTGTTAATGATGTTGATTCTAGCATTTGATCCACCATAGCTCATCACATTGCTGCAAATTTAACAATTTAGCCGAAAATTGATGAGACCATCTTGGATCATGATTCGGGGAATGAATCATTGAGATTTAACTTATTTGGTATGTTGTGATTTAATTATTGAATCGTGCAATTAATGAAATTAGATTTGGGATCACAATTAGGATTTAACTTGGATCACAATTAGGATTTAACTTGGATCGCGATTTATGATGAAGTAGCACCTAGATCTCAATAGGTCTTTTGTGCCTAATGCTACAGGTAGTGCCTTAGATATGCTCAGTGCATTTATGGCATGGTGTGTAAGATAGCTCAGTGGGGGTTTATGGGCTATTGGGCGACGAGGTTTCTATCTTGGGTGCTCAGTGCATGAATGGTATGCAATCATGCAAGTGCATTGGTACAACATTTAGAGAATTGCCTATTACATGTGTCATATAATGTGATACCCTAAGATGTATCATAAGCTTGATTAAAACAGGTATATGATGTAAGAAGGAATTGAATAGGGAGTTCTTAGGTGATGGGTCGTACACTAGGCCAAGCATAAAAGGTTTCCCTTCTATAGCTCACTAATGTCCCCCCATTTGGAGATGAACTTGAGTGGCTTTCAAGTCAAGGCTTCTCCTTTTGTGAATAGTGTGTGGTTGTGAGAGGACCACTCTGCCACTCCTTCTACTTGACTCGGACATTACTCTTATGCCTATCACATCCGACATAGGCGACTTGACTTGACCTTTATGCTTGCCCCTCTAGCACAAACGCTAGACCTTGAAAGTACATTGAAGAGAAGATGTAAGGTGTGTAGGATTTATGTTTGGGGTCAATTTAGCCTTTCACCACCCAACTCTTCACTCTTATGTCCTTGGGACATTTAGTCTTTGGTGACTTAACAATTTAACAGGTAGCCTCTCCAACCTTTTCTTTTTGCTTTGTTTTACTTGGTGCTACTATTGAATAAGCAACAACTTTCTTTGTCCTTTGATTTGGCATAAGGGTGAGAGCATCCTCTTTACAAAAAAGGTGTCTGCCTATGTGAGGTTTAAAGACTTTGACTTTGGGCCATTCCATTGTGAGGTTTGCTTGTCAATCGACACGTGTTAAACTATCAACTGACACATGTTAAACTAAGAGGAACATTGTTCATGCTAGAGGTTAAGGGGAGGTCCTGGATTTGCTTTTGGAGTTGTTCCCACTCTTCCAAGGTTAATCATTCCTCTACTTTAGCCTTGCCCCATTTGGTCCTTTTGGGTACCCATACCTGCATTGGCTCAGCTAGCGTATGGATTAGCTTTGAGTGCAATGATGAATTTTGATGTTCTTTAACTCTTGTGCTCTTTTGTTGATGGGCCTCCCTTTGTGGGTTTGCTCCTTGTGGCTTCGAGGGAGTGCTTTGTGGTTATCCATCCTTGGGTGGGTGGATCATTTCTTCACTTAGTGTTTCTTCCTTATTTTGGAATCCATACCAACTTATTGTAAGAGGTTTGTTGTAGATTTGGTACACTACCCTTTGGGACCCATACCTCTTTTGGTTGCTATACCTATATCTATTAAAGTTTGTCCTTGGGTAATGGTGGTGAAGTGAAGGCGGCAGAGATTGGTGATTCTTGGGCTTTTTTTTGGTTCCTCCTTGGTTTTGGCTTGGGCTTATCTACCTTAGGTCCAAATTTTAGATTTTTTGCCCCTGTTTGTGTGGTAGAGTTGGTTGTTTGCACAATGAGGCTTGGACTTTTCGAATGATCAAACTTACAAGCTCAATTGGACCTGCTTATAATAGAGCTAGCAATTTCTAGGAGATTTTTCTTGGTTCTCCTTCTCCCAAGAAGGACACTCATGGTCCTAAATCTTCGAGGAGATTTTTCTTTGTTATCCTTGTCCCAAGAAGGACACTCATGGTCCTTTGCTTAAAATTAAGAGTTGCAGTCCTTATATCCTACTCCAGCAATGCTACAGTCATGCTTAGCAATCCATCCTCTTCCAAGGAGACGATTTCTTTTGACATAGTTCTTGTAGTCATGACAAAGAAACTACCTTCCATGGGAAAATATTTATGTGGAACTTAAGTTTTACAACACCTTACACTCATTATATAGCCTTGCTCTCGATATAGTTTCCACTCGGTTCTCTTCAGCAGGACATATGCTACTCAAGTTCTTAAGGTGATTGATGCAATCTCTCAACGGCTTCATGTTAAAGCTGAATAAATTGGTATAGTTAGGTCACAAAGCTATGCTTGACACCCATTTTGGAGAATTTGGTTGTGAATGCTACTTCCAAATCCTCCATGGTCTCTTTCAGCAAGTCCTCTAGCATTTAAAACCAAAGTAAAGCATTGCTATCTAGGGTCAATAAAAAAAGCATCGAAGTCCTCTAGTAGTTAAAACCAAAGTAACACATTGCCTTCTTGGGTCAATAAAAAAGCATTAATATTGGCTTGAAGATTGATCACCCTTTTTACAGTGCAAACTTGCTTAAACGCTTCCAAGTGGCTACTATAAGGATCTCCGTTCTCGTCAAACTTCAAAATTAGCTTGGCTATGTGAGAAGGTATGAATCTAGGATGGCTATGTTCTTCTTCTTCTCTTATTCCTCTTGGTTTGACTACCATTAGTACACAATGTCAACTAGTCTTCTTGTTTCAGGCTCGTTATGTGAGCCTAGGCTCTTGTTTTGGTTAGTTTTGCTATTGGCTTGGGAGCCATAGAGATTACATATCTTGGCTTAGCTCTCGGAAGCGTATAAGTATAGGATGATCCCATGTACTCCATAAGATGTTTCTCTTGTTGGGCTCGGGAGGCACAAAGCTTGTATGTGTCATGAGATAGATACTGGTATGCTTGTGGATCTATGTTTGTGACTCTTCACTCTTGTAGTTCCCTCTTCTAAATGAGTAGGTTTGATAGGCTTAACTAGGGTTGTTGTTGTGGTTCTTTCTATAGGCACCACTTCTCATCTAATAGCTCTAGTTCTAATGGAAGCTAGATGTACTTCCCTTATTGGATCTAAAGTAGAGGGAAGTCTTACCTCAACTCTTGGTATGTGCATAGTCTCTTTGGTAGAGTAGAATGAGAATTCTTCTCTTGTTGCCGCACTTCTTGGTCTAGAAGTTATTTCTTCTACCTTGAAGTTCCTTGTTCTTGGTTGGCATTGGATGACTCCCCCCACCTAAACCTTTCCATGTCTTGAACTTCTTTGACTGATCTTAGGACATACATATTGCCATCTTCAACCGCATAAGTGAGTCTGATTTGTCATTGGTTGGATGATAGCATTTGTTGACCAAGGGTGCGTCTAAAAACTTAAGGTTTCCATTTGACTCAAACCCTCCTCAAGAAGAATTTATCCACTATGTTTGGAGGCTGAGTTTTGATGGGCTAAGTGTGATCTCTTGATTTCTCATGGACCCGATGAGGTACTTTTCCCTTGGTAGGTACGCCATATGACTTAATATGGATAGAGGCCTGTTTGGGTTCATACGAGCTTCCTTCTTCGTCAACATAGACTTTATGGCCATGTCTCAAGAAAATCGCTACTCTTGGGTTATCCGATTCAATGGTTCACAACGTCGAGAGTGACATTCATTCTAGGAGTACCCCATTGAGGTCTTTATAGATTGGGTTGTAAGTAGTCTTGTGATAACCATAGTGTTGTAACACATAGGTCTCACTTGACATATGAATTTACATTTTTTCCCTGTCGCCCTCGCTCTACCAGCTCTCCTTCCACTCATTTTATGAGGCACTTGAGCTTTCTCAGCTCTTTAGAAGATTCACAACAATAACTTCTTGATGCTCTGATGCTCCCATAGTTTCATTTCTACTACTAGAAATTTTATAGGATTTATACATGATATCATTGATCTAGACCCCTCCATGGTGGAGAAGGACTCTTGGTTTGATTCGAAACTAGTGTGTCTAGTGCTATTAAGGTGGTCAAGTCCACTTGTGGTCCCTAGTGTCAAGGCATACTATGATATGTTGTGTTCAAAGGTAGGATTGAATTATGACTGAGTGATGAATCGGCCTGACCATAAATACATAATTGCCTAATCCATCACCATAATCATGTGATGAGGTTATTTTTATGGGAATCTTTTTGGTTTTTCAATGTTTTGGGTCTTTTCTTAATTTCTATTTTTATGGCTTTTCAAGAATTTTCTAATTTTTAAGACTTTTTAGAGTCTTTGATTTTTACGGTTTTTAAAATTTTCTTGATGTTTTTGTATTTAGAAGTTTTCACAAGGTTAAAGGCTAGCCACATGCAGGTTTGGGTGATTCATAATCCATAATTTATACATGAATCACATGATTCATACTACACGATTCAACTCTATGTACGATTCATGCTGCCATAATTCACGATTCAAGACTGCATGATTCATACTACCACGATTCACGATTGAAGTCTGTGTATGATTCATGCTGCCATAATTCACGATTTAAGTATGTGCATGATTTATAGAACCACAATTCATGATTGAAGTCTGTGTAGTACAATTCATGTTGCCATAATTCATGATTCAAGTCTGCGCATTGTTAGTGATTTGACAGTCCTTGGAGTTTTTGCTCCTCATTTTTGGTGTATTGAATGGCTAGAATTCCATGATTATTCTTTGTCAAATTGTGGTCCAGGAGGTTAAACCCACTTTACTAGAGCCACTTTAAGACACTTTATTGCCTATTTATAGTAATTGTGGTACAGGATGTTAAACCCACTTTACTAGAGCCACTTTATTACACTTTATTGCCTATTTATAGTAATTGACTAGTTTAAGGCAATAAAGTGGTACAGGTGGATAAACCCCCTTTACTAGCCACCTTAAGCCTATTTATAGTAATTGACTAGTTTATGTAGACGATTGAGGATTCAACATGATTTAGAGTTGAATCGCGCGATTCAACTTTCTACATGATTCACCCCAAAGTTTTAGAGAGTTGTTTTTCTATAGTTTTGGACTTGTTGACCTATTATTTAACCTGCATTGAGCCTCTATTCACCACACTGAACTACTTGAACTCAATTTCTCCTTCAATGGTTTGCAATTACTGGGTTTATTCCTTCAATTGAATGAAAAATCAACCAATTCTTGCATGCATGAATTCCTAATTAGCCTAATTAACCTAGTCTAATGGTTCAATGTGATGATGTACTTACCAAATGGGAGCGATACCTCGATCTCACTTGGGAAAGTGTTGCTCTTCCATCCACCACTCTAATGAGTCAACGGATAAGAAAACAACAAGAAAAGCATTAGGGTTAGAAAAAACTTACACTAATCAACCAAATCCCACACATTCACACACTCAAATCACATACAAACACTTTCTTGTACTCAAATCTACACACAAACACTCATTCTCCTAAAAACCAAGGATCGTAAAATTATGTGCTAATGGAAGAAAATGAAATGGAATCAAATCTCTACTTCTCTCCCTCCTTTAAGACAAGTTCCTTCCCTACCCCGACAGCACAATAGTAGGCAGCGGTGCCGTTTGATCAACCTCCAAGTGACCTTTCTAGTGAGCCAAAGCTAGGAATCATCATTTATCAAACCGCTTTCTTGAAGCACGAAGTACCTTGTTATTTATTAGGAAAGAGTGGTGAGAGAAGCCTGAAGGTGTGTCAATCCTTCAATCCCCCTTCAATCCTCCATGATAACCCTTCCATAGACCATGGCTAAGCTACCAAGCTTGAAGCCACTCCCTACTCCTAATCTAAGCATCTACAAGCTACTCAAATGAAAGCAAGAATGCACAAATTACTCATCACACACAAGCAATCCACAACCACATGTAATCAATCACACATGAGCAATCCATCACCACATGCATGCATATAAGCAAGCACAAGCAAGAAGGTAGAAGCTTTAGAGAAGAAGGAAGAAGCTTGTTCACTAGAAGATGTGTTCTTCACATTATGATAAGTCACTTATATACAAAGGGCTTTGCCTGGTCTCCCAACACTTATAGGATGCCCAAAATAGAATCTCATGTATATATAAGCCTTATATAGCTGGCCTTCCATTATAAAATTGGGCCCATGGCTATACATAATGTGAACCACTTAAGCTATGGTGGGGAACTACAAAAGTGTGGCTGAGTTATTAAGGTAATAGTGACACCCATTCAAACGTCGCTAGAACGAACACCTTCAACAATAACCTCTTCATTATAAAATTCTACAATTATCTCAAGAAGGTCAAGACCTTTTCAATTAACCTTATAAATTAAAAAGAATTATTTCATGACTCTCCAAAGATTTTGACTTCAACAAAACAAAGCCTTGGAATTCATAAGGCCTTGGCCCATTTATCCAATTAGCTATTAACCATATGTAGGTTTCACTCGCTTGACCTACTGTAATGCACTTTACCATCTTACCCGCTCGAATGGGCACCTATCTTTTGTAACATAGTGCTAGGATTTATAAAGCAACCTTACTATGAGCTTAATGTCAAATAGGGAAAGTCTAAGAACTTCATGTACATACTTGCTTGAGACTAGTAATAGTGATCGCAGACCATTTTTATGTTTTAGTTGGTATAGTGTGAACACTAGTCACTTGTATATAAGTCAATTTTGACAATAAGCAATAATATTCATTTCCTTACAATAGAATACTTGTGGGGTCTTCTCTTCTCTATTCTTGTTGTGCTATTTAATCTTGCTTACTTAATGGATGTAAGCCAAAAAGGTTTTATTGGAGGCTTCCCTCTTTTGTTAACTTCTTCCCTATGCCCCTATTATGAGAGAGTACGACTATGACTATCTTCTTCTTGCCTCCATCTACCTTCACCCCCATTCCTGTGTGACAATGGAGTGAGGACCGAGCTAGTGCACCCACATCAAGGAGTTGCATTATCCAACTCAAAGATAAGATCCAACGACACATGTCAAGGCTAAGATAAGCATTTGAATATATTTGGTGCTATCGAGATAGGGAATAGCCTAGGGCTTAGCTCTATTCTTCCATCCATTCCTAGCTATTGGGATTAATCAATATTACTTGGTGTCGATTAGGAGTTCACAATCCAAAAGGTCTACGATTTTGGAGCTTTTTAGATGTGCTCCTTTATTGTTTTTTATTTGGTTTGAAAGCTTATTTGTATTCTATTTTGGCATATCTTGAAAGGGGAAACCTTGATTTTGTTGGTGTTTTGCATGATTTTAAAGCCCACAAGTTTTGATCTTGTTGTATTAAGCCAAGGAATAGCTGATTAAGAATGGAATCCACTCAAAAAATATAAGCTTTGAGCTCCATTAAGTGTGGATTAGAGTGGAAAGTTAATTTTTGTTCATGAATTTTATACTTTTTCATGCATTGTTGGGGTTCTTAAAAGCATGCAAAATATATATAAAAAAATCTTAAAACACTTAATCACTTACACAATCATCATTAATTAGGATTAAGAACCTTAAACTGACCCTTTCATATAGGCCCATTTTATAAAAGTCCATGCCTTGGTAGGCATATTTCATAAAACTTAAATCCGTGAGCCTAGTTCATACAAAAAAAGTGTGAGCCTACAGATGTGAGTCTATACATGTGAGCCTACATCTATGAGCCTAAATTTGTCAGTCTATAGGACATGATCCTAGAGACATGAGTCTATAGGTGTGAGCCTAGAGACTGAGACTAAGAAGTGCACCCCAAATGCACTAATCCACTAGGCATGATGTGAGTCTAGCTTACTAGACCTATGTGACACTATTTCACAAACATGAGGAGTGACTCTAGAGGCATGAGCCCACAAACGTGAGCCTACAAATGTGAGCGTAGAGACATAAATTTGAGACTAGAGATGTAAGCCTAAAAAATAAATATTTAAAAAATAAAAAAATTAAAAAATTTATTTTTTTAGCTTGAGTAGAGCAGACGTGTCTAAAATCTTGTTCAGACACCTGATTCAGGATCATGAAGCACTAAAGATCGTTTCACCAAGGTGAAACTCTTTGATGTAAACTCGATCCACACTAATTACTAGTAGAACGACAATATAATTAATTATAGTGTATCAAACCACACCTCTATAAGCTGTGATTTACCCCCCTTGGGAGGATAAAATAACCCAAAGTTCTTGGTGCGCTTTAAGTAACAGAACACCCGTTTGACAGCCTGCCAATGCTTTGTGTGTGGCCTATGCATAAATCTACTCAATATTGAGACCTCATACTGACTGTCAAGTCTAGTGGTTACATAAGAAGATAAGGCAGCCAATAGCTTCTTGATATAGGCCAACATCAAAAGGGTCACCTTCATCTTCAAGACTAAGTCACAAACCAAGTCCTATAGGTGTAGCAACAGGTTTGTAGCCGGGAGCAGCACCGCTTCAGTCTTGATTTTTGAAAATGGTTTTTTTCGTAATTAGATCATCATGTAGTACTAGATTTACTCTCTAATTCTAACACCTACAAAGCACAAGCAGTATATGTATTCAAGAAATTAAAAACTCTGGTAGATTTTGACGCTGTTCCTCAACTCTGCAGAATTTATATCCCACTCCATTTCGCCGCCGTCTGCCTCCGGTCCTTTTCTCCTTTTTCCCGCGGAGAACTCGGCGCCCCTTACCACCTTTTGCAGCTATTCATGCGGGAGTTTCCAATGAAAAAGGCTGCGCTCGCATTTCGCTTCCATGCTATCTAGAAAACTCCCAAATAAAAGAAATGCATTTCCTTTTCCACGTATGCTGCCAGCCTTAGTGCATTGTTTCTAACCTTAGCATTAAGGTTAAAATTCCAAATGCAAGGCATAACCTTAGCATTAAGGTTAAAGTTCTCAATGCAAGGCATTTCATCTATTTTTTTTTTAATTCCCCCACATTCAATGAACTCTTCGGCACTGTGATGTTCATTAAATCTCCATTTCTCTTGACACCTTCATAGTTTATAAATCATCATATCGGCCCATGTGATTTATAGAATCCCCAATTGTTCATTCAAGTATTTCTCCATGCCTTCATAAATGCATTCCTTTGTGCATTGGTATGCCCTCATGCCATCATATATAACTGGATGCTTCTAACTTGCCCATGAGCTTTGAGTAACAGCAAAAACATCATCCTCCATACTCATATACAAAAACTCCTAGATCTGGCTCAGCCTCAGCTCGCCTTATTGAACCTCATTTACAATATGAACATATGTACATAGCATCATATAATGACTCGTCATGGCACTTAACCCCATGCATCTGGATGTGTATTTGATGGCCTCACATGCACGGCTTCACATCATAGACGTGCCATGGCACGACAACGTGTGAGGGGTGTCACACACGTTGATGTTTTATTTGAGGTTGTTCACATGTTTTGAGCCTTGTGGTGGTGGTTAGTGTGCCGTGTGGTCAATTTGGTGCATTTTGGGCATTCACATGCACACTTTTGGCCATTTTAGGTATTTTGGGCATTCACACGTGCATCTTAGCCCTTGTTCATGCACGGGTGGTCATTATGAGCATTTGTAGTTAGTGTTTTGGCTTTGTTCATGTTTGGTTCCCATTACTACTTCTACCCCTGCCTAAGATCGTCGTGCTACCCACCATCTTCGTCGTCGACATCACTATGTCTCCATCCCAGACACTGATCGTGAGATATCTGCTGGTATCCTATCACTCTAGCTTCATGGTTGTTATCTTGATTTGCCATTTCAAGTGAGGAGTTATATATCATTACAATTCGGAACCTAGTGACCTTCAGTCTGAGACATTTCGTTTTAAAAACAATTATGGAAGAATAAAAAATTTGCATTTCTTGGATATTGATTCGCTCTAGTTTTGTTAGTCATGATTATCAGTTCCCATTGACCACGACCTATAAGGACCGAGCTAAAAAAGTAAACAAAGATTATCGTATAATAATCCCCATGTCCAAGCCTACGGTGGACATATAATAAGCCCGAGCAGTAAATCCAAGAACTCCGATACTGATCATGAAAATTTCGTATATAGAAAGAATGTCACTTATTTTGGCATGTTGGCATTAACAATCATGCTCTTATCTTGTTTTGTCCCCAGTAACATGGGTAACCTGCTGCATAAATCAAAGGCAGATACTGGAGTGAGACCCTTCATTGCGTCAGGTAACTGAGTATGCAATCCCATTTATGCAGATTTTCCAATAGCGCCTCAGGTAGTACTGATTTTCCCTTCAATCGACCAATTGAAAAGTGCAGAGAGGAATCGGAACTTGGTTTTGTGGTGAATAAGCTTCTATGGGACTCCTGCTTGCATTATGTGTGCTTGCTCATTGGTTTGTGGATCACTCGCCCTTGATGGTACTATAAAAGAGATATATCTTGACTGTCGTAAGCTATGGTTGTTGGACTTCTTAGCCATGGTGAGTTTGGGGCAAACCCAACTTGCAAATCGATACCAAAAGTCTAAAACATGGTGGCATTTAACATGGCTTAAGAACTTCCTGTAGGAGCGAACATTGAGGTTCCTGGTTGTGCTCCCACTCCTTCATTGGAGCTTGGCCCAAAGATAGGGTAATTTATTGCCATTTTCATGAGTTTATGGTGCTATTTCACTGAGCGTGATGGCAAATATGGGGCTTGGATGGGGTTCGGAGGACCATGATATCTCTCGTTTCTAGGGGTCCCATGGTTCCTCCACTCACATATGCATGTAATTGGCTCATCCTTGCTTCAAGTAGAACCGAAAAAGTTTCTGTGTTGAGTGTTGGTGTGATGGGACCAAAAGTAGGGTGGATTTGAGGAGGTGTGGCTTAAGTCGGCTTGATTGTTGTTTCTGAAAATTAGTCCAGATCGAGTTCACATCAAAGTGTTTCTTTCTACTGAACCAGTCTCTAATGTGCAGATCTAAATGGTAACTTCCATATGTGTATGTGGTAGCTTATCCGCGTTGCACCTCACTCCATTATGCTTCTTTTGTGAAGGGGGTGAAGAAAGATCTCTCTTTGCTTAGATGGAGGCAAGAAGAGAAAACAACCCTTCTAAAGGCTTTAATCTAGAATCTTCTGCATGTATGAATTTGAGCAAATCAACTGATAAAAGCATGGGTGTAAATAAAGTACTCACCAACATTTGTGTCTCCTACATTGTTGCATGTCCGTAGGTGTCCCTACCATGAAGGCAACCTTTAGCTTATGTGAAGGTCTTGCTTATGAGGCGTGATTGCATGCAAGTCATACAGAGAAAATTAGAACGAGATGCAATGAAGATGCTTGACAATGGAAAGTCACAAACTTTATAAAACAAAACCTCTAAAATCAGCATGGATGGAAGGCTCCTCCTTGGCTACCTCTGAGAAATTTCTACTTGTAGTTCCTCTTAGAGATAGACAAACAACCAACAATGCTAAGTACCAATTATACTAATTGCTACCATTACCGGTGGTTGTCTCTCAATCATAAGAGGTGGGTGGAGAAGAAGCTAATGAGATGGAGGCAGGAAGAGAATGACCTTTCTAATGGTTCTCTCTCACAAGAGGTGGGTGGAGAAGAAGCTAATGAGAGGGAAAAGCCTACTCTTAAACCTATTTAAGCATGCAAACCATCAAACATGGAAGAATCCAACAAAGTAGAGAAGAGGGAGAGCTCACAAGTATTCTATTGTAAGGGAATGGATGTGTATTGCTTAATGCCAAAAATTGACTTATATACAAACGACCAACTTTCATCGTAGGCCGGACAAAACTTAAGAAACAATTCTAGGCCACTAGTTCTAATCTTAAGCAAGTATGTACACAAAGACAGTTACTTCCCTCTTTGGCATTAAGCTCAGGGTAAGATTGCTTTATAAAGTCTAGTGCCATCTTAGAAAAGGTGGGTTTATTTTCATTACACACGGGTAAGATAGCAAAGTGCCTTATGGTAGGTCGGTTAAGTTTAACCAAGTTTAACCTTAGTGATTATTAACATCATGTCGATATATATGTTACTTTATTTCTAAAATCAATCAAATCAAGTATTATTAGAAACATGTCAAAAATTTTGATATTGTCCATGGTGCTTCAAGTTCACGAGAAAAAAACCATTCTTTAGTGTATTTTTCATCCACAACATAGCACAAGACATACACCTAAACTAAGCACATGGTACAAAGTGAAGGACTCTAGGGTGGAGGGCCATTTATGTGAGGGCCGCAAAGGAAGTTAAGTTGAGTTTGCATGGAGAAATGTGAAATAAAACCTACAAGAATATTCAACCGGTGCCCAACAAGCTCCCTCTGATCCTCCCAGCAGCTGGAGAATTTTTCAGAAAAGAGAAAGAAAGAGAAAGCTGAAATGGACTTACCTTTTGGGTTCTTTGAACTTAATTTGGAGCTAATCTACTTGATCTTTAATCTCAACTTGGACTCACCAGAGTGTGCAGAACACTTACTCTCCGTGTTGCATGTGGGTGAATGGCCTTTCATATCACCACGGTAACAAGGATTTAATTAGGCTCTTGTACAAACGTGCCCATACAAAAATTTCAAAAACGGAAATGGAACAAAAAACCATGTCATCATGCCATATCGTCAACTCGTGCAGGAGATGGTCAGCTAAGCTGTGACAAAGAATGCATGGATAGGTGTGACAGAAGAAATGGTTTACACTGTTGCTTATATGTGCCATTATCATGCAATGTAAGTAGGTACAGCAGAAATGGTTTACACTGTTGCTTATGTGTGCCATTACCATGCAATGTAAGTAGGTACTTTGAGCTGTTACGAGTTTGTCATTACCTGAGTTAGATGTGTGTTGATTTCATGTGTAAAATGGCACACTTCTACCATGCCTTCACCGTATGGCATACTTCTACCATGCCTTCACCGTATGCTAACCTCCCTTGACCATCCCAGGTGTTCAGCCAAAGAATAACTGAAGGATAAGAATCATTTTCCATTCAAATGCAAACATGTTGATTCATTGAGAACGATATTGTAACACTGACTGCTGGCAAAATATGAGCACAGATGTACACACTCACATTGACAAGAACATGGTGAGCTCGGGACTTAATCTATTCTGAGAGGCTAGATGATTACGTAGGCAAAATCAATTGCCTGCCCAACACTTTTGTGGCTTTATTTACTCCTACGTACTAAGAACTCTTCCTTTGAAGACGGTATCCTTATCATCTCATCTGGCTTCACAGACTCTAAGACATGCACCCCATTCGAAACTGGGTGGTGCATGTGGACATCTTTATTATTGGGTGGCGGATGAGATAAATGTGGTGGCAGATGCTGAGCAGCATCTTTGTTGTTACTTTTTTGAGATGAGAGTGTAGACCACATAGATGACTCCACGTAACGCAACATGCGCTGTTGCTCGGTAATTTTCTTGGCAAGGGAAGAGGATTGGGGTCCTGAAGTTATCTGCAACAAGGGCAACTTGTCAGGCCTTGGTTGCAGCCAGTGTTTGATTGCTTGGACTGTGACCTTCAACTTTCCAGAGCTTTCATAGCCATAGAAGTTCAACCGCAACCTTCTCAATAAACCGGCAACTGCTTGGCTAGTCCTGGAAGAAGACACAAGACAGCAAGAACCAGCCTGTTATTGCGCATCATGCAGCATGCTGCCAATACCGGAGTAGGAACGCCATTCGTAGACAGAAACTGGGTTCCACAACTACCTGGAAATCAGAGTGACCTTCTTTTGTCCAGAATCGGGAGTAGCTAGCTCTGTATCAGTAGCTGCTAGTATGATAGTCATGGCAGGTAGCCTTGCTCCTGAAGGTGGTATCAATGGATGGATGTTAGTGAAATAGATGTTTTAGACTATATCACATCAATGACCCCACACATCAACATGGGCATACCTGCAGCAAGTCGATGTTTAAAACTTTTGAGTACTGTAAGTATGCACACCTGCATCACCAAGATGTACCAATATATGAGCTTTTAACTCAAAAACACTCAGAAAAGACACGTTCTTTGTTATTCGAACCAGTAGGTTTTAGAGTGGTGGCTCGAGCCTTGGGGAGCATAGCTGTTAAAACTTAGTGCTGCAAGGTCCCAACCCTGTTCTCATGTTTTTTCTCAAAAGGAGCCGTTGCCAACCCCATTGACACATTTGCATCTCAGCTTGCCAGCCAACCCTTTCCCATAACATTGACAACAACGTTCATTGTCAAGTTTGGAAAGGCCAAATTGGTTACCATCACAATAAGCTTCACCTTATAGAAATGTCCTTCCTAGTTATCAACAAAGAGATCATGAGTGCCTCCATGAAGTGCACGTTATATCGTTGCCTTTGCAGTGCCAAATATTGCTCATGCTACTACCCTGCACAATCATCAACTTATGTCTAGAAACTAACCCTATGTGACATGATGAATGGCGTTGATCCATTTTGGTTTTCCTTTTTTGCCATTTTCAAAACCTCTTTTAAGGTTGCCGTATTCATTCTGTTGGAGTGTTTTGAGTACTATGCTCAGGGTTCACGATAAAAAAGTGTCCCGTACCTCCGCAACAAAAACCGGCATCATTGATGTGTCAATCATCATTGGACCACCCATGTAAGAGAAAGTGGGAACAATACCAAGGGCTGCAGCTTCCTGTTGAAAAAAGAAAGCCAGCAGTTAGAGATGGAAATGGTATACCTGTACAGCAGCCACACTGCATGACTACAAACATATATGTCCAAGGTGCAAGGTTGAATGTAAAGAGCCAAGAATAACTATTTGTAGAGCAATTGTACAAACTCTATGGATTGCTAGTGGAGATTAACAGTGAAAGAGGTCCAAATTAACTACACAATTTTGGCAATTGGTGTTCTCCAAATTGGATGCCAAGAAACACTTGCAGGTTTATGAGAAAGAACTTCTAGCCACGATTCATGCTCTTACTTCATGGAAGCATCATTTTTTTGGGGCTGGTGAAGACAGATCATCCAAGTTTGACGTATTTTCTAACCCGAACTAAGCTTTCCGAGAAGCATACGAGGTGGGCAAACTTTTTGTCCATGTTTCACTTGGAAAGAAGAATCAGGTTGCAACTGCTCTATCTAGGAGACCATAGGTACATTCAATGACCATTGCCTATCATAGAGAGTTGGATTCCATGAGAGATCAATATGTGCATGATGAGGACTTTGGTGGGATTATGTGGAAGCTAGAGGATGGTCAGACACTTAATCACTATTCCTTGAAAGAGATGATGGATATACGGTTATATATAACCAAGGATTTGAGGCAAAAAGTGATAGAAGAGTCACATGCACCACCTTATGCAGGGCATAGAGGTATTTCTTCTACTACACAGGCATTGAAATGGTACTTCTATTGGCCTAGCATGAGAAAGGATATTGACAAGTATGTATCCAAGTGTTTGACTTGTCAAAAGCTCAAGTATAATCGTCGAAAGACTCCATGATTGCTTATGCCTCTACCCGTTCCCGAGAAGCCATAGGAAAGTATATTGATGGACTTCATTTTTGACTTGCCATAGTCAAAGTTTGCAAATGATGGTATTTGGACCATTGTGGACATGTTCAGTAAGTAAGCTCATTTTATTCCACTAAGGAAGACTATCAAGGCAAACAACATAGCAAGGATTTTTCTGGCGCAGGTGTTCAAACATCATGGAATGCCCAAGTCTATTGTTGGTGATCAAGATTCCAGGACCACCAGTTTGTTTTGGAGGGCATCGTTAAATAATATGGAGACGAAATTTTCTTTCTCGTATCATCCACAGATGGATTTTTAGAGTGAGATAGCAAATTCAGCAATATTGGATTTGTTAAAGTGCTATGTGGCAGAACAGAAAACGGAGTGGAAGAAGTATCCTCCACTAGTAGAGTTTGCCTACAACAATGCAATGTGCATAGTTCCGCAGGAAAGGCATAGAGAAGGTTTATCCTAAGTTGTCCAACACATACTATGGACCTTTACAAATATTGGAAAAGATCAAAGATGTGGCTTTCAGACTAGCATTACTCAATCATTGGAGGATTCACAATGCTTTTTATGTGAGTCTCCTAAGAGCTTGTAAGGGTCTCGAACCTTTGGAACCAATGAACGAGGATACACTGGAAGTTGAAGAGCTAGAGGAAGTTCGTCAACCGGAGCAGATTGTCTTTCATAAGGAAAGAAGGGGATATCGCTTGGCAAGGTTACTAGAAAGTATCTTATCAAGTTCAAGAATCATTCGACTATGGATGCCAAGTGGATAAATGAGAACTTTAGGACCACTGATTAGAAGATGAGGAGATGTCACCCACCTTTGTATTTTGACATCCAAGAAACCAAGAACAAAGGAGAATGCTCAAGGTTTATATTCCATTGCAGGGAATTGAGTATTCTAGAACTCGAGGGTTGTTGTCCAAGTTGTAACCAAAATGAGCAACTCTGAGATTGAACAACACCAAATCCTTTGTACAACACTCATGGGACTGGCCACTGTGAAGGAAATCAGAACTGTGTACATGGATATGAATATTGTTAGTCTACCATAGTCAAACACTGCCATAGGTAGTTGGACTATAGTAGGAACTGGTGTAAAAACCAAGAATTTGGTGTCAAAACCAAGGAACTGTTTGTGCATTCATTTGTTTATTTGATTTATGCTTGTGAGCATATCTCTGTATGTGTGCCAAGGGTTGGTTAAACCCAAGCTGAGCATGTGTGCATATGTTTGTGTCTTCTAAAATATAACAGGTGCGTGTTGATCTTGACAGGAAGAGAATCATGCTGTGAAGCTCTTGTCCCTGAGGGCAACTCTAGAGGTGCAAGGGGTGAAGAATCTACTAGAGAAGTCAAACCCAAGGTCACTTTATGTGAAAGGTGAAAACCGTGAGGGCAAGATGCTCCCCAAAGCCAAGCACAAGATAAGAGGAGGACATTTCGTATGAAGAACCATGTCTCAAGATCTAGAGAGAGAATAGCTGAGCCCACAACAAGAAAAAGCAAAGAAAAGCACAGAGAAGCAAGACCTATCGGTTAAGGAGGATAACTATTTAATTAGTTGGGGGATGTCACCGAAGCATCAAAATACAGGTTGCTGATATGCAAAAAATGCAATATGCATTTTTTTTTAAGTTTTGAAAAAAAAAATTGACATGGCATTATTGGTGGATAGATGTTATCTAGTGTGTCCCAGTCTTGTTGAACTGTCTTACAAGATCGTATATGAGGTATAATCAATCTCTTGACAAACAAAGCTATGAAGGACATAGCTTGGGCATCTCTAAAGTCCCATTTCTTCTGCTCTTCAGGAGGAGCTAGAGGCACTTGTACATGAACTTCTGCAACGCTCTGTGCTGCAGTTCTCTGTGGTGTTGCAGGTTGTAGTGTGGGTGGATGTGGTTCATCACGAGAGACTGTCCCACAAGCCTTTAGCAACCAACATGTTCCGCACCATAAAACTCCACAAAGAGTAATTAGTGCCATCTAGTTTGTCCTCTTGGGTCAAAATCCCAAAGACATCATGTGCTTGTGCAAGATGACAAGGTAAAGTACTATGCAAACACAAGTGCTAAAACAATATCCCACAGCACTGCACTGAATATCTGCACCTGAACGGAAACCCGAACGTGTCTCCTGTCCGGTAAACACCTAGCCACCTGTTCAGCCTAGAACTGCCCACCAATTAGCGGCAGTTTCTGTCCATTGCTTATGTCCGCCACCTAGCCACATGCAGAGCCTCTTGCGTGTAGAGTCTGCCAAACAACCTCGGGTACCTATGTTGCCTTGGCCCATAAAATGAGCAGCCTTTACACCCTCATGACTAAGTGACACATCATGAATCGGGAGGGATCTATGGTTGGAAAAAGGCGTCACAATCGGGATTTGATCAACACCGTTGGCCAAGTGAACTATGGGTGAACTGCAGGTAAACTAAACTACATAAAGCTCTCCAGATGAATTATTAGCTGCTTTAATCATCCACCCATGATCCACATCCATTGGCCACTTACATTTGTTGTAGAGATTTTTAGCCATAAGATTTATTTCAGACCCATGATCAATTAGAGCGACATATGGCTCTTCCAAATCACCTATCTTGACAAGGGTTTCAGTGGTTGCTCTTGCCCAATGGCTCCTGGAGTAATGACTCTTTGTAAGAACTTCTTTTTCATCATCCTCTTCCACAAAGCGCACTTGTCGTGCCTCATCAGCAGAGTGATTACATTCCACCACATTTTCTCTCTCTTCCTTTTTCTGTATCTGTACTCCATGAGTCTTGGAAGTGCTTGCCTCCCCTTGTGATGGAATAGATTCAATTATGGACTGCCTTTTTCTTCGTATAATATCAATTATCTCATCATGAAATTCTTTCTTTGCAATCCCCAAGACTTCCCCTAGTGTGAATTCCACCCTGCTGTTTAGAATTCTTTCTTCAAGCACCTTTTTGAGATCTGTTGCAACTTCAATATCAGATTGAAGCTTATAGAGTGGACTTTTCCCTTTACCCTTCTCCTTCATTTTTGCTGGCGCTTCTTCCATTGAAACATCCTGTGGAGGTCTGCTATGCTGTGGAGGCATATGTGATGGCCCAGGATCCTTCTTTTCACTTCCACGTGTAACTCTTTTTGATGGTCCTCCTTCCTCATTTTCCCTTTTACGCTTCTCCTCTACCTGTGCCTCATTATTTTGGCATTTGGCAATATAGGCATGAATGGATAAAGAATCCACAGGCTCCTCCCAGCCAGTCTCAAGACGTATACAATCACCTGCCTCATGCAAAGCTTGCTTTGACACTTTCTTTGAGGCAATTAATTCCATTGTTGATGGCCAAAAATCCTCATTCTCATAATCCTCATCATTCTCAAATCCTTGCTTTAATTGACCAACCTTCAATCCATAGGTTGCTGCCTCAACCATAGAAATGGCATGACTAGCAGCCATATCCTCTACCAGCTTTTTCATCCCTCCTTTCCCAAAGTTTGTACTCAATGGAAGACCAGTCTCTGTAAGATGGATTTTCCCATCTTTGAAAAACACAAGTTGATTTTTAAGAGCTTCTTTATAGCTAGCACAGTCCTTCTTTGCATGCTCTGGGTCATCACACCATATGCATCTATATGTAAACCCTTCTTTGCTTTGAGGTCTTTGCATAGAAGCCTGCCCCAATGGTAGACCTTTTTCTTCAATCCTGGACATCTTCAATTTTAAGTCACGCATACCCTTGATAAGCTCATCCATCGGCCCATCTATCTTTGGAATTGTAGCAGCTGGTTTGGATAGATTCTCAGGGGTAACAGCAGTTATTGGGGTTGCAGAGCCCATCACCATTTTATCCCTCCTCCGCTGCCGCTTTGCTAACATAGTGACTGCATCCTCAACATCATTCCAATCACTCTTTAATCCCTGCTCTGTATCCTTATCCTCAAGGAGGATTTCCAATTTCTCCTGGAGATCTTTCCCAGCTGCTTGCAAGAAGAGCTCTGTCTTTTCTCTGTCCAAAGTTGCACGCTCTATCCTTGACAACTGGGCATAACGCTTCTCAAATTCTCTTAGCAATAGTGGTTAGATGTTGAAAGCTTGAGTGACTGGTTCCAAGTTTGAATCCTCTTTTGCATTAAGCTCAACCCCTCAAAATTTTTCTAAGTCCCAAAAATCCCCATGGTATACCCTGAGTTCACCCCTCTTGAGTTCACTCCTAGTTCACCTTGAGTTCACCCCTACCCGACAGGAATCCGACGATCCAGATTAGGCAAGATCGCGATGCCTCTTTTCAACCTTAGATCCCTCCTAGTCCATGATGTGTCATTTAGTCCCATGGGCCTTTACATAGACTGTAAGGCTAAGGCCTCCTGCCACTTTGTGCTATCTGGGCCTCATGAGACCACCTGTGCGCCGCTTTTGTACAACTGATGCTGCTTCTGTATGCCTTCGCCTGTATACAAAGTTATCAATATTATGCCTTCGCACGTGGATTTACCTTAAAGCCCCTAAGGACTCTTAAGGCAATGAGAACTGGCAAGCATTACAAGTTGTCTTCACGATGTTGTGGTGTGGTCCTTGTCAGATCACAAAGAAGAGAAGTGCTGTGGCTTATCGGTTAGCACTAACTTTTGGCCTTCCCCCCTCTCTTTCCTTCCTTTCCTCTTTCACACACACCTCAAGGACATGACTAGGTATATGCCATTAGAATTTAAGCTAAGATCGATGTACTAAAAAGTCTTGGAATACCGTTTACCATGAGTATCTAATCAAATGGAAGGGACGGTCTTAGGTCAAGGCTAAATGGGAAACTCTACGTAGTCTGAAGTATTTTTTCCCCGAACATTGTTAAGGACATCAATGGTTCTTAAGGAGAGAAGTATGTTACACCCTACAGCCTCGGCATGGTTAAAATGACTAACCTAGGGTTAGTTTAACCAAGGGATGGGATTGAGCATCTAAATTGGGGAGGTTAAGCGGCTTTTAGAAGCTTGGGCTAATTTTTGGCACCTAACTTATGGGTGGCCTATATAAGGAGTTATTTAGTTTGAGGAGACCTCCTCAAACTTGGACTTGTGGCCCTACTCCAACTACTCCATGCTTACATTGGAGGGGTGTGGAGCCATGGCTTTAGATGTGTTGTTTTGTGTTTTGAATTTCTTAAGAATGGTTTCCTCTCCTATACTTCAATTGTTCTTAAGGAGAGAAGTATGTTACCCCCCAAGGCCTCAGAAGGGTTAACATGACAAATCTAGGGTTAATTTAACCAAGGGATGTGATCAAGCATCTAAATGGGGAGGTTTAGGGGTTTTTAGAAGCTTGGGGGATTTTTGGCACCTAGCTTATGGCTCACCTGTATAAGGAGTTACTTAGTTTGAGGAAAGCTCCTAAAACCTGGACTAGTACTGGGACTACTCCATCGGAGGGGCATGTCCTGGTGGTATGGGACGCCAAGGCTTTGCATGTGGAGCCAAGTCTCTAAATGCATTGTTTTGTGTTCACATTTCTTAAGCATGGTTCCCTCTCCTATACTTACTACACCAGATTTTAAGCCAACATCATATGGCTATGATTCCCTCATGCTTTTCTCAAAGGTCCCTTCCACAATATATGCAAGAAAGTTGGGACACCTTTGATGACTTCAAAGAAAAGCATGACATGTGGGTAAGGATTGGGTGTAAAACTGTTGTGAAGTACTCAAAAACTTTAAGAAATGAGATCCCAGAAAAAAAAAACAATGGCTGAGAGTGAATAATTGAAATGATGCAGTGCGGAAAAGGTAAAAACCTATATTAGTCTACTCTAAGCTAAAACCGAATGGCTAAAATAACAGCTAATCAAAGCTTAGAGAAAAAGGAGCAGTACCTCAAAGAGAGCCAAGGCACGTGGATCATAAACCCCGAACCCATCAATTAATGATAGTGGTTTGTGACTGCTATGTTGAGCGAACGCATAATTATACAAGACATTGTCATCAACAGTCCTTGGCAAGCGTAGGCAACCCAACAGTTGTGAGAACATCTTCATTGTTGGGACAACACCTGATGCAACCGCCTTCCGGTAAACAGATAGGGCCCACGATGAGCTGCAACACGGTTATGTTATAGAGAGAGACTTTGGCATATTTGCAGCATAGCATTTCAAAGATTACTGAACAAATCTGGTTGTGGAAGCTTGATACTTCAGGACTTTAGTGTGTTTTCTTAGCCACAAAAAGGAAAGATAAATTTTCATCCAATTAACTTTTGAAGGTTCTTTCAGCAAAAAATCATCCTCTGATCCCAAAATATGACTAAGGTATGGTTCTCAAGACTAGCTGCCAAGCCAATTTAGATAATGGTAGTCATAGCAAACCACTGACAATCATTTTTTGAAATTACAAATTACTCAATAAAAGGATAATATAAGGGTAACAAATAGAGGAAATGGCATTCTGACAGAAGCTGCAAGGATGACTCACGAGGCTATGGTATGTCAAAATGGATCATAAGGACCAGCAGCTGGACAGAAAGATAAGCATGCAAATAGCGCAGCATAAAGAGGGGAGAGCATTGTGTGCTGTGGGAGAGGGGGGGGGGTGGTGGGTGTAGCAACCACCATAGTCTTTCACAAAAGGCCCCTTTATCCCAGAGTCTAGGCTGATGGGTCTCCAATTCAAGCCCTTTCACAAACGGCCAGGCCCTTTTATCCTAGGGTCTCGGGAAGCACAAAGCACTATGCAAAACTTCACAAGCCAGGAGGCTTGGTGCATGGAAAAACCTGATCCAAATGCAGAAATGGGATCCATTTCACAAACAGAAAGGAGAAGAAAGTTTTTTAAATAGCCAAAATGGCTTGTATATCAGAAAAACTCAGCGTCTAGCTGCTTAGTAGAAAACCTTGTGTGGGATATCCAATGGATTATCAACAAATGATAAGAACTATTAGTATGCGTTAAAAGGTAGAAAAGCCTCTACGTGGACCAGTGCGTTGTACGAGAAATAAGTGCCAGAAGTTTATTCATCACAAATTTCCTGAAATGTCCACTTTTGCCTCTCAGCCCAATTCAGCCCAATGCTCCTCAATGTCCACATTTGCCTCTCAGCCCAATGCTCCTCTCTGATTCTTCATATTTATTTGTGCTTATTTTTAGTTTTTTATTTTTGTAGGGACATGGAGGAAAGAGAAGGACCGCACCCAGTTGGGCCGGGTGTGCGGGGGGCACGGGGGGCATGGTGGGGGGTGTTTGTTTTATTGATCCAAGTACCATTAAGACTCAAGGAGTCGAACTTGTGCCCTACCATGCCAAGTACTCTCAAACCTCTCCCTATCCAATGTATCATGGCTTCACCGTCACACGACTAGACAAACAAGTTATATCAGAAACACTAAACCTAGTGGGTTTGTCCAATATAGAACTCTGTATTCTCCAAGCATGCAAGTTTACCATAACCTAATGGCAGAAAAGGGACTACAGGCAGATACAGAATATTACCATCTTCCACAAAAGGATATGCTTTCCATGGTGCCAAGAGATGATGTAGGAGTTGGACCTCGGGATAGCTTCCAAATATGTTGCAGGCAAAGACCTGCATTGATACAATTGTATGTAAACTAGCTGGAAGAAACCAGATAATTTAAAGGTATACAAAGACCCTTCAATGAAGGAGCAATGGTACCGTTGGAACATCATTTGTCTTGCTATGATTCCTTCTTTTAGATAAACAGTTTACAGGCAGCCCCACACAAACACAACACAATGATAATTATAAACGCATACCAATAATGCTTTCGCACATTTCAACCGTAGGAATAATCCCTTCTGAGGTTGCACTCTTGTGCAGATCAAAAGAAAAATCAATATTCCCTGCCCTGATCATTAATAGAAATTTTGAGAAAAAGGCATCAATATACATTTATATTATGTATAAATACATACAAAGAAAGTAGAAGGGTGATTTGAGAATTCCTTACTGCTCGCAGGCCCCAAACAGAATAGTATATGTTATAGCATTCAAAGCAATGTCAGCATGTCTCATCTCTTGTAGAATCCTTTTAGCCTCTTCCAGCTGCCCACCACTACCTAAAAACAGCTCATTTCCATAATGTTGTATCAATACCTACAAAAAAAAAGTAATAAAAGATGGTACACATATTGCGATGATTTACGTGGTTGGACACAATCCACCCAGAACCATAACTTTGGAGTTCATAGGAAGCCACCACAGGCACAAATACAGGCTGAGACAGAGAGAAGACTGCCTGCACATAACCGCTGCATTGGACCCAAAAACACTTGCAGAAAGGAAGACTTACAAAGAGCAGTGAGGAGAGCATTCATGGTAGATATGGTGGGAGACAAACTAGCTGTCTGCATTTCCTCATACACTTGCAAAGCCTTCTCCCAATTCCCTGTCTGCAAAAGCAGTAGGCCTTCAATCAATTTGCTTTGCATACAAAACAAAGAATAGCTTGAGAACTGCCTGCATGGGCAGAAGGCTTTGAAAGAGGTGGCAAAACACCGATTAGCCATACATTTCAAAGAAAAGTGGCATATAAACACAGCTGCATAAATTTATGTGCTCAAGGTTGAGAAACCCTGTTTTGAACCTTACATTGGAGCAGGCACCCATTACAGAACTGTAAACAATGGTCCCTACATTGAGTTTCAGTAGCTTCATTTCCTTCAGAAAATCAAAGCAAGCATCAAGCTTTCCTGCATGTCCTGCAACATCTATGAGAGCACTGAAGAACACCTGCACACGGCAATATCGCACAGCCAATTTGTTCATGTTAGTCTGCAATGGCAATTCACATGAAAAGAGCTTATGAAAGGTATTGTAATGCCGCTCTCAACCTTGGAAAACTCATTAAAGATTGTAAATGAATTGTGCGCTTTGAGATACAAACTGCTCAGAAAAACATTCTTTAAGCTATATAACCACCAGCTCTATCACATATATTCAAAGATAAACCCCTCCCCAAAAACAAAAGTAGACAGTTACGAAATTAAAAATTAAAAGAAGTAAATCCTGTAAAGATGCCATACAAAGCATGACCCGTACAAAGAATCAAACTCTTGGATAAAGGTAGAGATAAAAGCTCTCTGTTTTCAGGAGGAGCAGAAAGGGTTCATGATAGGTAGGTACATTTTGTGTGCGATCAACTCCCTCTAAGAAGAGAAAGAATGGATTAATGAGTCCAATCAAGAGAGCATCTTCTTGAAAGTGGACTTCGAGAAAGTTTATGACAATGAATCGGACATCATCCAAAAGATGCTACGACAGAGTGGTGTCGGACCATATTTCATTCATTTCATTGAGCTTCTTCTGCAAGGTTCCCCTCTCCCAACCAGACATTAATGGGACTTGTTCCCAGGCTATACCACTCAAAAGAAGTGTGAGGCAAGGTTACCCCCTCTCACCTTATTATTTGGCTTAGCAATAAATGCCCTTGAGTGGAACCTCTAAAGGAAGGTAGCCGAAGGTAGGGTAGCAAGACCCGAAATAGCCTCGAATCCAAATTTCAAAATCATTGAAGTCTTATGAACCTCGCTCACACAATATAATACCCCTCCAATTCACCATGAAGGGCCGCTCAAGATGTGACAAGGCACCTTATTGTTGTGTCTCCATGCCTCCTTGTTGCTCTTGACTAGGAGCTACCTCCAGAGATTTGCTTCCAAATCAAAGGGAAAGAAATGGCATTACCCTTACCCATGTACCGCTTCATTTGCTTGCCTCTTGAGCTCTTCACGCGAACAAACTCTCTAATAGAGAGTGAGCTTAAGCTCCTTGCAAGCAAACACACACACACACACAAGAGTGGACAAGCACACAAGGGAGATGAATGGCTGAACTTTCTTCTATTCTTTTCTCTTCTCTACAACAATAACATAATGTCACGTGCACACCTTAATCCGGTGCCACATAGACATGATTATTCCTTACAGCCGCCTTAAGGGCAAAGTTAGAGGTCATATATGGGCAATTTGGAGCCAATTTGGTGGCCCTATAGGTACCCGGAGGTGCCCAGGACATGCACCAATGGTTGGGACATATTATGGGTACAATATGAACACATTTTATGACATTTTTTACGACTTTTTATGGCCTGAAAAGTGAAAACTGACATGATTACGACTTGCTATCAAATCCCTATATAAAGGTAAGTCATGGTCATTTCCATTCGTTCAAAGACGAAGATTATAGAGCCGAAGTCCAAGGGCGTGCAATCTAACAGTTTGAATCAGCTAAGTACATCTCCAAATCAGAGCTGGCCGATTGTAGCATTAAATGCTACACGATTTGCTACTATGGAATAATGGTAATAATGCTGAAAATATCATGGATAAATGCTAATAAATATGATAAAAATATTGGATGATATTCCAAGGCTTCTGCAATGTTCCATGTGGTCTATGTGCATATGGGATGAATGATATGCAATATGCAACCATGATCTGATGCAAACCCTAAGGCTTCTACTGACTCTATGTGCATGAATGATTCTCTCCAAGTGGGTTAAGGGACTTGCCTGACTTACTTACTCTCTAAGGCTTAGGAATGACCTACGTAGCTCGTGGCTGACATATCCTGGATTGAGAATTACAATGGGGTCCCGGCGTACGACAAATATCAAATCCTAAAGGGTTCTACTACTGTACAGTGTTGCACTCATGATGAGTCATCTTGTCACCATGCACTACAGTGTAGAGTGCATGTGACACATAAAGATAAAAGTACATACTATATGGAAAAGTACTATCCTACTATAACATACAAGGTTGGTCCATAGTGTGAACTCGACTACATGTATCGGCACTAATTATCAACTCCCGAACGGAGAGAAGCAATTTTTGGAGTTTCGTAAAGCTCAAATATGAAAAAATTTACGGACCTGTACTTTTCCATGGCCTCTTAAGCATGGGTAGAGACATAAGCAATCTTGGAGTCTTTAAACGATTATACTTAACCTTTTGACAAGTCAAATACTCGAATACATACTTGTCAATATCCTTTCTCATGCTAGGCCAATAGAAATATCATTCCAATGCCTGCATAGTAGACGAAATACCTCTATGCCCTGCATAATCTTGAGATATGCATCCCAAAATTTCTTGTTCTAATGATCAACTCTCACCTATTTCCATCCGCAATCTTTCTGATGCAAGGTGCACATCATCTTCAAAGTTCTCGAGTAAAAACTAATTATAAAATTATTTTTTGAAGTCTTTCCATTTCTTGGAAGATGTTCCCTCAACCGTGAGTGCATCCCACCATGCATTGGTAGTCTCGTAAGATGTAAACTAGCCTTTGATGACTCCGAATAGTTTTCGGAACCAAAAGCAATATCAAATTGGCCGATAAAAGTGAGGGCTTTATCTTTGTAACCATAAGCTCCATCATATGGTGTAAACCGCACCGTCCTTGCTCCTTTGAATTCCTTAGCTTTGCGCTTACCTTTCTTCCCTTTCTTTCCATGCCGTGGAGAGGGTGACCTAGAAGGGGTTGAAGAAGAAGAAGATGATGAGGAAGATGAAAGGTTTAAATGAAGAAGATGGGCTCCTGGACCTTTTCCGATCATGTGGACTTTTCCCATGATGAGAGTGGGCTGATTTGCAACGGCTCCTCTTCCTTCCACGAGAAGGTGGAGGACTGGGTGATCTCTTTGAGGGAGATCTCTTTGATGAATACTTTTGATTTTCAGCTGCATCCTCCTTTGTTGGTTGCTCATCCCCTTTCTTCATTTACTCAATCTTTCTCAAAAATTCTCATCAAGTCAAGATCTTGAAGAATAGTGTCCAAATTGGTCATAGTTTCTTTGACCATGCGGGTTTTTGGGTCTTCTTGGGTTTGCTTTCCACTTTTGGTGGCTTGGTCCTCTTCTTGGTGATGCGTGCTTCCCATTGCTTAAAGAAAAAGCAAAAAGCACCGCGTATAAAGATCGTTATCCCTCGTAGGAGAGAGATATAACCTTCACTCTGATACCATTGAAACGAGCCTTCGTAAGGACTGTGGGACGGGAATTTAGCTTATGTTCAAGAAAACAACAATTTCACACGTAAAAACCTTGAGAAAATCTGAAAATAAACGAGAGAGAGAGAGAGAGAAAGAAAGAAAAGAAAGATTTTATTAACGTCTTCCAAAAGACCGAACTCGGCCTATGAGACAAATCGGAGTACCTGTATGGGGTATCCTCTGTCATCCCAACAAAATGAAAAAGTACTGAATAAAAAAGCTGAATCTGGGTGTGCAGGGGATGGAGCTCTATTACTAGGAGAATGCAAAGCTATATGCATGGAGTATACAATCATGATATGCAACCTATCTAGCTCCATCCTGTACCATACTGGGGGTATAAAATGGTATACATCAGTGAAGGGGGTGTCCACAGCTCCCTGAAGAACATGCCTGGGTGTGCTCTGAAGCGAGCCAGTCGCTCCGCACCCTCTCTGTGAAACTGAGCTCACTAGGGGTCGAAATAGCCTTGGGCCATCCTCCCCTCTCCCCCCCCGAGTTATATTAGATAAAACTCCTTGGAGGAGTCTTGAGTACAAGTTGTTGTGTTTTTGCATATCAACAGCTTGTATTTTGATGCTTCAGTGACACAAACAAAAATGCACTTGTTTATCCACCAGCTCTTCTCACTTCTTCTTGGAGCTAAGACTTGCACAATCCCTTGAAACACGGCATATACCTGACCTATTGACATGTACACACTCATGCATGCTAGCAAAAGATGGGAGTAACCTTGCTAAAGTTTGTAACACTTTGGGCTGACTATGGGAAATTCACAGCCTCTTCTTTCTACACTCTTTGCTGCAACTCAAATATCTAGTCTCCACCTTACGCTCCATTATTTAAGAGCTCCAACTTTTGGTTCAACCATGTACTTATGTGCAGGCCCGTTTCCAGCACCATCCTATCCCATGTCCACCATTTTTCATTGCATAAGTGTTTCTGGTTCTCTTGCCATGTCCCACACTCTCAATTGAGTTATTTTGAGTACTTAACTCTAGAAACACCTCTACCTCCGCCAGCTGAATATCCATAGAAAATGCATTTATCGCAACACACTCCTTTCCAGGATAGGTTTATACTGTAATTATCGTCATATATGGATTCTGCCTATTGCATGCATTTTGAATATATATGGAATGGCTCTGATTCTCATCACAAAGACTGAAGGGGTTGGCTGAGCAGGAGATGATGAGGGCCATTTGAAGCTTGTAGTACATTGCCGGGCACAATCACATTTCAAGCACAAATTAGAAAACCCTTCTTCATTAAGATCAGGGTAATGTACCTCATCTGGTTGAATTAAGCTGTCCTTCAAGTCCTTGTAGATTGCAAAAGCAGTATCAAGATCTCCATTTTTACTGCAAGCATGGACAGCCTCCGTGTAGACCTCCACTGATCCCTGAATTCGCTTTTTACCCATCATTGCATAAACCTCCATAGCTTTATCCACCTGTCAATAATTCAAATCAATGAAGTTTGAGCCCTGTTATGAAAGTGATCAAAAAATTTTCCAATAGAGTTTGAAAGGATGATAATTAAAATAGCAAGCGGCCTTTCAAAAGGTGTGCACTAAGCTTCACCTGCCCTGCCTGTGTACAAGCTTTGATCAAAGCACCGATTGTCACATGGTTAGGCTCTACAGGAATGGACTCAGAAGTCATTTCAGAAAACACATCAAAAGCTCGTTCTAAAGCTCCAGAACGTCCACATGCAGTAATCAGGGAGTTGAAAATTACTTGATCTGGTTTCAGTTTCTGCACTCATAAAAGCAAGCAAAAATCAAATCAGCAAGTACAAAAATGGCCATCATCTCAACAAGACAATCTAAAAATGTGAATGATGTCATAAACCATGGAGCTTATGTCCCTTACTTTTGACCTCATGATGCCATAAACACCAAAAGCCTTTCCCACTTGGCCAGCACGTGCACAGCCATCAATCAAAGCACCATAGGTATGTACATTCGGTTCGACACCCTTGTTTACCATTTCATGGAACACCTACAATGACCCCATATACCTTTATAAGCATATTGTGCAGTTTAGAGTTAAAACATTATCATAGCAATTGATAAACACAGCATTACATCCAAAACAAGGGTACTCTCCACGTTTTGTCCCAGACCTCACAAGCATCACCCACAGCATACCAAAAGCTAACTAACTATAGTAGATTACGATAACAATACATTCATGTACCCTTAGTCCATCTAGGCATGAAAACCTTAAGCCAACAGCCATGTTTTCCACACATGCAGAGGGACAAAAGTGCAAGAAGAGCAAAGAGAGGAGGAGGAGAGGGGGGGGGAGTTGGAGCATTAGAATGAACATCTTAACATGCCTGAAAAAGACTATCAACTTTTCCAGCTTTGGCACATGCTGATATTAATGTGGTGTAAAGGATGCAATCAGCCTTCAGCCCTGCCTTTTCCAAGCTAGCAAGCACTTCAAAAGCTCCTGAGCAAAAAGTGAAATCCAATAGTGTGTACTCATGTCAGTTCATATACCCTTAATTGCAAATAATTAGTATGAAAACTCCAAAAGTGAGTTCACCTTGGATATCCTTTGCTCTTGCACACACAGAGAGAAGCTGATTATATGTACTCATCGATGGTTTCTCGATCAGCTGGGTGAACCTAAAAGCTTCTTTTACAGCCCTGTGCTTTTTGCAAGCATTATAAAATTTTGCATGCTTTATCTGCTGTCACACACACACACACACACACACAGTTTATAACAAAAAAAAAAGAATAAAAACAGTACACTACAATTCACCAACAGTGACAGCTTACCTTTTTCATGTTTAAAGTTCCTTCTTTGTCCATGCTCTCAAGCACCTCCAGGCAGTCTTGAAGCCTAACATTTTCAACAGGCCAATTAATGAGCTTGCTAACTGCACCGAGTATCAGAGAAGGAATTAAGATATTCATAAGAGAGGAGCTGCCTACCTTAAAGAAATGCAAAGACCAAAATGCCACGCAAATTCAAAAGCAAAATTCTTAAAAGGGCTCCAGAACTTCTTCTGTGAATCTATTCTGGGGGAACTTCCCTAGAATTTCAATGTGGCCAAAGCAGCCACTTTCTCCAAGAATATATAAATCTCCAAGAATATATAAATTTCTTACATTTGATATATTTTGTAGTACACCTACAACCTATCATGATTGTCAGGGTATCCAAATAGAAGCATCACCAAACAGCCATGATAATAAGGAGTCGAGCAGAGCAAGGAAAGAAGGTGAGTGCTTGAGTGCATGGCAGCAAGCTGTGCGTCCCTTCAGAGTTGTGTAAGGCTCTTTAAATTGGAATAAAAGACACTAGAAAACTGTGAGGCAATGGTGTTTACGGCAGCAGAAAAGACCCCATTTATGATGATAGGCTGGAGAAGATAAGTAGCTCAAGGTAATCTAGAACCGAAAGCAATCAACTCTGCATCTATATCCATTTCCAGCAGGATAAAGGGGACCAAGCAAAAAGACCCAAAGGCATGGCTTGTCCACCAAATTTTTGGTTACCAACTAAAACCCTAGTTTGATGTTGAAGCTTTGCCTCAAACTAGCCCATCAATCATCTCCCCTGTCGAACGGTCCATGTACTAATGCACACTTGGCATTTCGAGCAGCTTCACAATGTATAATTCAAGAAGTTATGTGTCCTACTGTCATCTACCATGATCCTAACATTCAGCCCCTTGATCTTACCATACATCCTCATGGATCATCGGGTGTGCCATCCTCATAGTGAATCTCAACTTCTTTGATTTTTGAAGTGCCCGGAAAGGGCATCTTCTACACAGAATGCACCTGCTTTTGCTGAGATTTTCCCTTTGAACCCTCTTCTTTTTTCTTTAGGTAGAGTGGTCCGGACTCATGTATCTAGAACAAAGACCTTCTTCTTTGGCCCTTTGAAAATCTTGTGAAGACAAACATCGATTTAGGCTTGTAGGATTTCCATGAAAAGCATCTTTGGTTTTGTCCTTTCTCTTTTTAAATTTCTTAAATTTTCTTGAGCCTTGTGCAAACCATAGTTGCATAGACACGTATTTCTTAACTTATGAAACGTGTACGAAATGTTCCTTATGAGCAAAACATTTTTTTGAGCCGTTTTTTAAAATTAAATGTTTACAATAAATAATTTTTTGGGGAGTTGTTTGATCTTTCACATTTACAGACTAAATTCTAGAGTCCAAAGTCTAGACATTATTACATTTGTGATGCTTTGTTCTTTGTCATGCAATGCAGTTTGCCTTGGCATTTATCATAGATCTTGGATGATGGATCATATTTCATGTTTCATGCATTTGGATGGTCTTTTCCTTTAAATTCAGTGTTTTTACATCACTTTCAAACCTTTTTATATATATACCTAGATGAATCCAGGAACATGCCCAAATTCACCTTTTAGGAACGTGCATGTTATATACTCATGGTAGTCAACCCACAAGACTATATAACTATCAAGTCCATTATGCATAGTATGGACTAGATACTACGACGTCCCCACTAACATCATCAATGCCCAATAGTGGGTGTAGAACTCTGTATCAAGATATGCTCTCACACACGCACTCCACACACACACACACACACACACACACATAAGAGCATATATTCACACAAAGGCCTTCGTACTAAGTTTCTGTCAAGCCTCCAGAGATGTAGGGCAGACTCAGCCATAATGAAGCCTAGCACTAAGGGAAGTAGCAAATAGAAAGAATTAGTACAACAAATAAAAATTGTTGGTATGCATAAAAATTACTTTTTTTATATACTAGGCTAAATTGGTTTCTTTGACACCTTTATTGTATGAAACATTTTAAATGTATGAAGCATTTCTAAAACGCGTTTAAGGCATTTTTAAAACACCTGGCAACTATGGTGCAAACTCAAGGTGTGCTCCTTTAGACTTGGAAGTAACATGGAAAATACGGACATGTTTCATTGCATATTCCAAAGTTTGTGGAGATTTCAATTGCACATGCACGCCTTAAGCTTGGTCTATACCCAAGATAAACCTCCTAACCTTCTGAGAATCATCTATACACTTAAGATTAAGGATGCACTCTGTGTAGGAGACAATAAATTGGTCGAAAGGTTTTCCTAATATTTTACACTCATCCCAAGCGGTCCAAGCATGTTGTTGTTCATTCTCTCACAAGAACTCTTTGTACATAGCTTGCTTGAACTCCTCCTAGGTAAAACCGGCTGACAATTGGTTCCTCTAGAGTCAACTTAGGCCGAGAGACTAGCTTGAGCCACTTACTCAAGGGTTTATTTTTTAAATGAATTAATCACTTGAAAATTTTTAAGAAAGGTATGGATAGCATCAAGTTTATTCTTCCCTGTTAAAAGTTAGAGGTTTCAAATCCCTGTAGTCCCCAAGAGTTGCTTCCATTGCATGCACTTATTCTACAAGTTTTGATCCGGAAGTCAAGGTTATAGGCATAGGAGAGTCTTTCATTCGAGGTTCCCATAATTTATTAATTTTTAAGTTACAATCATGCTATACTGGACTTCCAAATTTTCTGTCGCATTTATAACAGTTCATGGTCAGCTTGCGAAACCCAAGCTGCTTATCCATTCTCTGTACTTCTTGGTCATGGAAGTGTGTTCATCAAGCTCCCCTATAACACCTCCCCCTAACTCCCTTCTTCCTCAGCCTCCATAGGGGCTTCTATCTCTCTGTCCACCCCTTAATTTCCACCCCTTATTTTCAACATTTCTAGCTTCTATCTCTCTTTCCACTTCTTCCCAAATTCATCTAGCTGATGCAGACAACGAGCCTCTTTTCCTCTCTCTTTGAGAAGCCGTTATTGCATTTTTAAAAATTGCTGATATTTAACAAGTAAAATGAGAAAGAAGGTACTTCCTCATTTTCGCTCGAAAGCTTGTTGGTATGAAGGAACGTCAAGTTTCCACAAAAGCTGGCTTCAAAATGTTGTGGAAGAGATTATCTTTCTTTCTGATGTAACAACACATTACCATAGTATGGCCCCTTCTCAATTGCAAGTTTCTCTCTTGAAGCCCCATTTATTCATGGCTTCCTTTGCATGCTAGGCCACACATCCCCTTGCCCATAGCACTTTCCATGTGCTATAATCTTCTCTAAGGCTTGAACCCCTTTTGGGCCTTTCATAAAATACGAATCTATTAATGTCATTAGCCTTCTCTAAGCCTCCCATCTTTGCATTGGCCACCTCAAATGCTGGTTAAGCCCCCTCTACTCCCCAATTACACACCCGCCACTAGGGAAATCCCATCAATACAGGAAATGTAACAGAAAAGGCTTGAGATTTCATTAGCTATAAAAGCAAAGTATGCATGCAAGAAACACAAAACACAAGTATTCAGCTATGAAATCAAAAGGCTTAAAACTTTAATTGCCATGTCACCATGAGGATGATGATCATGACATCAAGTTGATTCAAAGTTGAAAGGAGAATTTATGCATGCAAGAAACACAAATGCTTGAGATATTCTTCACTATGGAAGAATGACGATCACAGTGGTGTAATGAAAATGGAAGTATGACAATCATGGTGGTGTAATGATTAAGATGTTAGTGATGACGACTGAAGGGGAAAAATAAACAAGCAAGAAACACAGTGCAATGAAGATGATGGTCATGTTCATGGTCACAATTGATCGTTTCGTGATGATAGAAAAAAGAGTGCTAAAGATGATGGTGATGATGAAGGTGAAGACTGAAATTGGAGTGAAAAAGTACACTTGCAAAGACACAGATCAATGCAGGTAATGCTATTAATTGATGGTGGCGGTGGTGGTGATGATGCTCGGACAGATAGAATACACCTACAAGAAGCAAAAAGCAATGATGGTAATGGTGGTGGATCCTAGGGGAAAATACACGTGCAAGAAACACAAAGCAATGTAGATGATGGTAATGGTAATGGTAATGGTAATGGTAATGGTAATGGTGATGGTGATGGTTGCTGGCGATGGTGATGATAATGATAAATTTGTCCCATTCCATCATCGTCATTGTCATCTCGTCACTCTGAGTTTCTTGCATGTGCATTGTCCCCTTTCAGTCATTATCATCATCACAACCACAATCACAGTCACCAGCAAAGATCACCATCATCTGAATTACTTGTGTTTTTCCATGCAGTTAAAATCTTGAAACGTCATTAAAAGCTTGAAACGTCATTAACCAGTATAAAGTAATGAAAAATGAAGCAGAGAAATGCAAGAGGGACTGCACCTGCAGGAGAAGGAGGTCTGTGCAGCGGTGGAAGCGGGGCCAGGGTCACAGCACCTTGCAGAATCCGGATGTTTCCATGAAAGCCAGGAGACGCAATCCTTCAACTGCAATTCGGATGGGCCAATTGCGTGGGTGGAGACCAGGGCAGGCTCCATTGTTGACAAACTGTAGAATAATGGCAGTCTGGGACCTTGGCCTGCCACGAAACCCTAGCTCAACCATCTCTCTCTTCCATACCTATATCCATCCTACTTCCATCTTCTTCTCTCAATATCGTGTGCTGCATGCCATCTACCTGGGTCTGCCGCCGTTATCATGACGTTTCTTCCTTTGAAGCCCTGTCAATTCGCATCTTATTACATGCGTGCGATTGGTGTCTATGGCTATGTTAAAAGTTCTCTGCAGAGAATTAAGCGATGGCGCAGGGTTTTGGCTCTGGCTGTCCGGCTATGGCGCAAACAGAGAGAATGAGGGTGAGGTGCACAGGAATTTTAGGGTAAACTGCAAAGGCAAGGGACTCATTTGAAGATTAGGACGCCTGTGAATGAGAGACTCAAAAGAGCGAGTGAGCGGATAAAGTATCTCCTCCCTGTCTTAGAACAAGATGACAAATACTCTCCTCTTTTTTTTTCCCTTTTTTTTTTTGAAATTCAAAGCTCCCAAAATGTCGCTCATCTTGTTTTTGCATGGAAGAATCCTGGCCGGACATTCACTCTCAAATTAGCTTTACAAATAGCCCTTGCATTTTCAAGCTCCAAAAGAGCATGTCCGTAGTTTATCGACCACCGACCTCGACACCTTGCCAACCATCCCTGTGGATGCCCTCGGCCTGGCGCCTTCACACCCCCCGCAGACGTGCCATCACACACACCCCCCTCGGGCCGCCCTTACCCACATTAACCGTACCCCGTTCTTTTACTTGCTTCAACTCAATATCTTTTTATCCGACCCTATCCAAACCCCACCTTCACACCATCTTAGCCCTCGGCCTGGCGCCTTCACACCCCCCCGCAGACGTGCCATCACACCCCCCCCTCGAGCCGCCCTTACCCACATTAACCGTACCCCGTTCTTTTACTTGCTTCAACTCAATATCTTTTTATCCGACCCTATCCAAACCCCACCTTCAACATTGTGTGGCAACCAACCCTCACCACCACCCTTTTCTTCTTCGACCAAGCCATCTCTTTCTTGGACACCACGCTTTTGTACTCCATTGACTCCCACCTCGTTGTGTCCAACCTCACCACGACTTGTTCGTCGATTCTACACTCTTTACCGAGGAAGATCATGGCATAACCTGGCCTCAACTACCCCATCAATTAAGATCTTCTTCACTCAACCATGCTAGCCATGAAGACCCTTGGTCACCACAGGGAGTGAAGTCCACTTGCCACTAACTTTGACACATGCCCAACAACCAATACGGGTTCCTCCGACTATATTATTAAATAGTGTACACTTACCTCGAGCAAGCCCTCACCACCGGAGATTCCACCATGCACCCCATCCATGTGGCTTACCTGCAAAACATCTCCACCAAACGAGGCAGAGGAGGCCTATGCCTTTTTTAAAAGCCACAATCACCTACAAAGTTGAAGAGCATCCTTGAAGATTCCTTAAAAGATAGCACCTAGCCTTCTACAGTGTTAACCCCATTTTGGGCTTAAAGAAAGACACTCTCTACTACAAACGAGAGTAGCACAATAAGTGTCATGTAAAGGCACTATAAAAGTTGTACATATTATGAGAAAATTTGGCAAATGACCAAGCTTAGTAAGTTTAGGGTTTAAGTTTGGGTGCCCATGTGTATAAGAGCCAATTATGTAAATCAATTTCTCATAATACAATAACACAATTCCCCTTTATGCTAAGTGAGCTCTAGTTACCTTCTCACTCTTTGCTCTTGTGTGTGTGTGTGTGTGTGTGTGTGTGTGTGTGGAGAGAGAGAGAGAGAGAGAGAGAGAGAGAGAGAGAGAGTTGATAGGAGATGCTTGCCTATTTATGCTTTATGTGAGGCAGTGTAGAGAGTGACACAGGTGAGTCCTTGCAGGGAAGTGCACCAAACTTCTTGGTGACAACAAGAGGGAGATTGGAGCTAGCAACCACTAGTAGAGCTTGGCAGTCAAAGAAATCTTGGTCCAGAAGCATGGTAAGAATCCCACGATGGTTGTTGTCTGTTTCATTGCTTCTTGCTTGAATGGTGGAGTTCTTGGAAAAATAGAATTTGGCACCACTACTGAGGATCTAATCTTGCTTCTTCCATCTCCTTAGAGTGCTATGCCCTTTCCTTGCATGCTAACAATCTTTATTTTTAGTTCTGTTAAGGTTTTGTGTGAAATCGTGAATGGATAAGGTTGTTACAGGGTGAAAAAAGTGTGGAAGATATCTTTTTATTGTTTTGGGGGTTGAAAGATTAGTGTGTAAGTACTTAGGGAACCCGGAGGGAGCATTCTAATCAATTTTTGTTTGATTTTTTTTTTGAGTTTGCAACATTCTAGTTTTTCACGTGAAAAACCATCCTGTTGGGTTTTGTTTTTGCTTATTTAAAAGAACCAACGCTAGTAAAAACAAGATTTGGACCTTCAAAATTTAGATTAAAATTAGTTTCTGGTTTTTCATGCTTGGGAATTTTTCACCATCGAAAAGAACTAGAGAAATTCAGACCGACAAAAGTCCCTAAAATCACGTTGTGATGTGCAGGATTGGATTGCCTAAAATATAAAATCTTATCCGCTTATCCTTTAAAAAAATTAGCATAAAAACAAGAGTTTTCCACGGCCATGACTATCTCGATGTCTTCACACATGACTGTCTCCTAGATACTCACGACATGAATTTCTTGAGAAAATCATGTTGAAATATTTCCATCATTTGAGGATTTTGAGATGTCCACAAGTTCATTGTAACTGAATTTGATTTAAAAAGATTTTTTTAAAAAGGCATGAAAAACTAGAGTTTTTCACAACCATGAGTTTCTTGAGAAATTTTCATCAGTTTAGACAGATTGTTAGACCTCATTATTTTAGTAATGATTTTGCACTTAAATCTTGAAAAAATTTTGGCGTGAAATACTAAAGTTTTTCACAGCTACATGACTATCTCTTAGATATTCACGTCATGATTATCTTTTGAGTGAGCTTAATTGTGAACAGTGCTTAGTCCAACCAACTAAGGAAACAACGACGGTCAAAAGGGTCACCTTGAAGTTGAAGGATAAGTAAAAAAGTTTAACGTAAAAAAAACAAAGGTATTCATGTCATGTGGATAACTCAATCTTTGGGTCACCAAAGGTTCTTAAACAATAAATTTGGTAGAAATTGAGATTTAGCCTACTAAGACACCTTTTCATACACTTGAAATTCGAAAAGATTATGGGAGAAGAAATTGCTCCAAAGGATAGTGCATCTAATTACCAAGGGTTTTGCTACCAGAGGAGTATTGGGTCCGGTCTTTCAACTAGCATACATCAAAGTGTGTTTGTCTGGAGAGGTTTGAATTCAAGTGAAACTAGTATAGCAAGGAATCCATGGAGGAAGCTGAGATGATTGATGAGAGCGAGGAGAGAGTTTCAGGGTTGCTAAACATTTCCAAAGGGCTATTTGAAATATAGTCGGATATGGACCTTGCAAGAGGCTCGCTCTCTTGACAAGGGGGGTCACGCAATGAGTAACATTCAAAGGTTCCCAAACGGGAAGAGGAGTTGCACAAGTAGCACCTCCTACACAAACTTTTGGGCCAAGGGAAACTTTACCCATTCTCATGAGCCAATCTCTTAAACCTAGGAATAAGAGGGACATGGAGAGTATCGCCAAAATAGAGAGACCTTTTTCCTTGTGAGTGAGGAGATGGAGACAGAGATGAAATTTAGGAGGCTGACAAATAATCGCAAGTCTATAACATCAAAAACAAGAACTAGATGCTAGAAGGACCCTAGCATAACATAGACACGAGAAAGAGTGTAAATCCCAGAGCCAGACACACAAGAAAGGGATAGAATGGAGGTTGTAGCAGAAGCCCATGCTCTTGCACAAGCCTTGGAAAAGGGAACGCCAGCCCCCTAGAGCCAATCCAAGAGGATCTAAAAGGAGATAACTACCCATCATGGGCTAGTAGAACCCTAGTCAGAAAAAGGGGAAACGACTTTACACAAAGAAGGAAATCAACAAGATAATAACAAAGGGGGGAATTAGCAAGATGATAACAAATCTTGATTTCCTCGTGTACATGCAAATAGTGCTATCACAAGGGCAATCTTGAGAGATTTATCCAAGGGGGAAGAAGCACTAAATACAGAAATCCCATCCTTTCCCATGACTTTGAGTAGAGAAGAGTATCACCGAGAAACAAATCCAGGAAGGGGAAGGGAAAGAGGGAGAGCGATACAGTCCCTACAAGTCTTCATAGAGTCCATGAGCACGATCACGGATTCATGAACTTTGCTTTGAATTTGGTGGAGTTATCATGATTTGAGTTCTCAATCCCTTCCAAGCAGATTTGCGAACAACGTAGGTGAGAGTAGCTTTGAGACTCATGGATTCTACATAGCAGCTTGAAGAACCACAAGTAAATATTAGCATTTTATTCAAATCTTATGAAGCTTTGTGGTTTTTCTCTTGATTCATGTAAAGAAATTGCTTTCTTGTTTTTCTTCTTGGTTTCCTAATTGAATAACTAGCCTAGTATGGTAGATATACTTTCTCTTGATTCATTTAAGGAAATTGCTTTCTTGTTTTGCTTTTTTTATTGCTTCTTAGGTAACTAACCTGGTATGGTAGATGTACTATGAGTTAGACTTTTGGGAAAATCTTGTGGGAACTTGCATACATGTTCCGCATTTACAATAGTCTATCCATGTTTGTTGTGTACTTGAATCAAAATCTTGGGCTTTTTCAAAGCTTGAGGGCTGAAATCTCTATACACTTCACAAAACTAGCTTATGAGCTAGTCCCAATCTTAGCCACCAAAGCTACGGGTGTTGCTCACTTCTTTCAAAGATTTGTTTGCTTGGAGCTACACTGAGATGAAAGGGATTGATCCTAGCTTTTACCAACACCAGATCAATCTACCGGATCAATCTAAGGGAAGATGCCATCCCTATCTGGCAGCAGGCAAAGATACCGGATGAACCCGAATTATGCCAAAAGGGTGAAGGAAGAAATAGATAAGCTGCTACTAGTCATATTCATATTTCTGATCGATCAGGCAACATGGTTGTCCCCAATTGTAATAGTTACCAGGAAAAACCAAAAGTTGAGGATTTGTATAGATTACCGAAAGCTGAATGCAGCAACCATCTCAGATCCTTTTCCTTTGCCGTTCACAAATTCCATACTTGATGCTATAGGCAGGCCATGATATGTATTCATTCCTAGATGGGTTCATCAGATGTAATCAAGTTCAAATGGCCTCAGAAGATTGGGAGAAAATAGCTTTCAATACAGAATGGGGAGCTTTTGCATCAAATGTCATGACTTTTGGCCTCAAGAATGCTCTTGCCACATTTGAGCGCATGGTCCAAGAAATTTTTGATGATTTTCTGACAACCTTTATGCAAGTATTCATTGATGACTTTGGTGTTTTTGGTAAAGCATCTAAACATTTGATGCACCTACAGTTGTGATCCGGAAAGCCCCAACTCTAACAAATGAGAAAGAGCTGAGAAGATTTTTGGGACAAGTCAAATGGCACAGCCAAATGCTCAGATACCTTGCCCATGTAGCAGCCCCCTTAAATCAAAGGATGGTGCAGATCTAAACACTTATGACCAAGCAATTAAGGCAGGCAAATTTCAACTAGACAAAGGAATGTGACATCGCATTCTGGCATCTCAAGCTCATGCTATTAGGAGCACCGGTTGTCCAACCCCCAAACTAGGACCTGCCCTTTCATGTCTTTGTGGATGCCTTTGATGTCGCAATTGGCAGTGTGCTGATGCAAGAGGCCGAGAAGAAATGATTTTGACCTGTCTACTATGCAAGTCGAAGGCTCTCTAATGCTATGCAGAACTAATCAACCACACACAGAGAAGCCCTTGGCATGATCTACTCAGTACCCAAGTTTCGGCACTACCTATTGGGGGTAATAAATTTACCTCTCATGTGGATCACTCTGCCTTGCTGTATTTGGTAGATAAGCAGAGTATAGCAGGAAAGCTAGCCAGATGGATACTAATACTCCAAGAATTTGAGTTCACAATAGTGCACACCCCAGGTAACAATCATACTACAAGAATTTGAGTTCGCAATAGTGCACACCCCAGGTGCCAATCATACAGTGTGGCAGATTATTTATCCCGATTTGAGTCTGGAGAAGCCCCAATCGGAGTAGTAGATGACCTACCAGATGCTGAGCCCTCAAACATGGTATGATGAAATGCTAACATTTATTGTCAGGGATCGACCAAATCCTCTGGAGGTGTATCCCACCACATGAGTAGGAAGCTGTCCTCAAAGAAGCTCACCAAGGAATCAGTGGAGGACACTTCACCAGAGAAATCACCGAGAGGAAAATCCTCCAAGCAGGTCTCTGGTGGCCAACAGTACTTGTGGTGATGCATACAGATGGGCCAAACAGTGTGACGTATGCCAACGTCTTGGCCCGCCAACAGATAGAGGCAAGATGCCACACAACCCAATCCTTCCCATATAACCATTCCAGAAACTGGGCCTTGGCCCATTTAAGTCCCCAATCTCTTTTATCAATCATAAGTATATCATGGTAGCAACAGACTACAGCACCAAATGGGTAGAAGCCTGCGCTCTTCGAGATAACACAGATCAACCAACTGCCAAATTCCTGTAAGAGATGATAATCACTCGTTTTGGATGCCCAATTGAGTTGATTAGTGGCCAAGGTAAGCACTTTGTCAATGATGTCATCAAAGAAGTGGTCACCCAACATCCCATCATTCATAAACACTCCACAGTGTACTATCACAAGCCAATGGTTAAGCTGAATTGGCCAACAAAATCCTCAAGAAGATCCTCACAAAGTTGGTCAATCAAATCACAATGACTAGGATGAAAATCTTTATTAAGCTTTATGGGCATTCCGCACAGTCTACAAGATTTCGACTGGAATGACCCCATTCAAACTAGTTTATGGCACCGAGGCAGTCGTACTAATGGAATTCCTAGTACTAAGTCTCTACATTGCCATTGTAGAAAAGTTAACCCAAGAAGAGTCCCTTCAGCATCGCTTAGACCAGCTCCTTGCAATGGATGAAGCTCGCTCAAGAGTTTCTACATCACCCCACAGTCGTTTAGAAAAGAAGGAAGAAATGGGTCGACTGCCGCCACTCCAAGTTCCAGATGTTTAAGGAAGAAGATCCAGTCCTCTTATTTCAGTCTCGCTGGTGGTGGACGGGACCATTCTGGATAATCAAAAAGTTCTATGACGGCACTTTCTTTCTCAGCATGCTCAATGGGGTGAATGGTTCCAAAAGCCAATCAACAGCTATCGCTTGCGACCCTACCATGCACTGACACTGTCGAATCCCTTCATTAAGGTGACAGAACCACCAATCCACTACCTGACCATCCATCACCATCATGACATGGCCCCTCTCCAAACAATCATGAAAAAATCACCTCAAGTGCTAAGTGACATGACATAGTCTCATCAAGAATTTTTAATGGCTACGCGCTAATTCTACATGGTAACTCTTTTTAAATCCCCCCAAAATTCAACTAATCTTGGTGTATCTATCTGTTTAGATGCAGCACCCCTTCTCGCTCTCTAAGCCATAACCCTTCGCCTGTAATGACCTTCTACACTTTCTCTCGCCTTACACATGCTTTGCACACAGCCATGAAGAATACCATATATGTGCCCAAAGGCCAACTTCTAACCCTAGAAAACCTAACCCCCATATCTAAAACTAAAGTACAACCCGTCTGTACATCCACACTCCATAAGGTACAACGCACTCCCAAAACCCAACAAACCCTAGTTCCTTCTTCTATCTTTGTTTACACAAGCCAAAGTTACCATTACCTTAAAAAGGAAGCCACCATCTATGATGGCTATCTACGCCCTCATAGAAGAAGTTTCTATAGTGAAGGCCAGTCATCTGGCAGTGGCAACAGTAAAGATCCTTTTACAAAGGGAGAAGTCAAGGATAGCCTGAAAGAGAATCACCTTCTTTGCAACACTGGAGATCAAAGAATGGGTTTCAAAATCTCACTCCTGATATGCCAACAACCAGCACGATAGTCATAGCTCTGAGGACAAAGACAATCACTCTAGTGGGAGAGGACAAAGAACCCAGCATTCTGGAAGATGGAGATGCAACAATAATGACACCAGAAGACCATTTACAAGAAAATAGTCTGGTTCTGAAGTTATTAACAAAAACAGTAGTAATACGGAGGAACATGTAAACACAAGGGCTCATATTCAAGGATCGTGGGCAACTCCTCTACCTCCCATCTCTGTGCTCCTACCCGATATAGCTGGGATATCACTAGCAAAGGCAGAGCCATCATCACCTGAGAGCATCACTTTGTGCTATGAAGTAAGTGGTGAAGTTAGAAAAGCAGCGGAAGTGGAGATACCCCCCACAGAACCTGCTAGCACTAAATCCGCAGACACCTATGCAGCTATTGGAAGTGCTGAAGGATTACTCCACTACTCTCTAGAAGAACTATGATGAGCTACATGACCGGCTAATCACCATGATAATGCCCAACAAAGACCAGCAGCAAACTGACAACCATGGCATCGCCGAGATCCTTGCTCACATCAAGGAACCCAAGGCAAGTACCCTGGAAAGAAGCCAGTACTACCCTATAATTTTTCTTCCAAAAGTCTGCTTCCAGGAAGCAATCCCTGAAATTCATCTCGTGGAAGGTGTTCTTCATCCTCTGCCTTCCAGATCCACTCTTCCAAGATGTGCCTGTTACCACATCATTCAGGATCCAACCTCTACAAGCATCGAACCAGAGGTCATCACTAACACCTCCATTAGTTATGATCAAAACTCGCCCAGAGGCTAAAAGACATCTTAACAGTTTGGAAGACGACAACATTGTGGGTTTGAGTCATCGGATTGGGAATCCAACCCACCACGTGTGCCAAGTGTTAGCTGTAGACTAGCCTGAGCCGTGGGCCAGCGCCACAGCAGTTGGACAATCACATGTCACCACCGTCAACTATCAAGACCTGCCTACTTTATTGCTGCTTCCTTAAACACTTAGTTGGTGTCCTTAAACACTTAGTTGGTGCATCTTATCATCATAGTACTAATAAATACTGCAAGCACGGACTATAAATGGATGAGTCATGAGCCTTGCAAAGGCTGCCTGCCGATTGTATCACTTTTGGTTTTGGATTAATATAAGCAAGACCGTTTTTTTTTGCTATCTCTTATACATTCATCTTCCTGTTATGTCTCTGTGTGTTTCAGTTATGTTTCATACGTTATGATCGTTAAAGTTATCTGTTAAGGTATCTTGTTTTTACACTTATTATTAAGAGGTAGCCCGGTAGTGTTCAATGATCTGTGTGTTGTGTTTGTTTTGCGTTAGATCCATATTTGTCTGGTGTATGCTGCGTGGTGTATGCTGCGTGTATAACCAGTGAATCTCAGTAGGTTGCTGCAGGAATAAGCGATCATATTTCCCCACCAACAATATGAATAAGGAAGATTTAATGGATGAGTTCCTCACAACAATTAAAGATCTTAGGGAGCAGCTTACATGCATTGATGAGGCCTATCCAGATAGTTCTTTAGTGTCTACTGTTCTCATAGTAGCTCTACCGAATTCATTTGTGTCTACAATTTGGCTCATGATAAAGGGTAACCCAAATGCCCTTACATTTGATGAGTTGGTTACAATGCTCTTGCAAGAAGAGCAATCTCAACAAAACCAAACTAGTATGCATGTGGGAGATCAAGCATTTGCTTTAAAAAGGTAAAAGCAAAGCCTTTTCTCATCGGTGGCTAATCCAAATGTAGAATCAGCCCAATCTTCTAAAAAAGGATGTTGAGAAGAAGAGGCGAGAAGAAAGGGGGTGATAAGCCTAAGAAGAAAGGTGCAATCAAAGTATATACATAGGCTACTTACACGGTTTGGTCTTTAAAATTGTAAGCATGTGGTTACATTATTAGAGACATGTCCTAAGCTTAGTCTCCAAGATGCATGTGAACTAGTTCGTGCATCACTTTATCATCTATTGGGTGCCTCATCTGTCTATGTAATACAAGGCTAACATTGAGTTTGGGGTATCCTAGTTGAGCAGGTTTATGCACAGTCCCAAAAGTAAGCATTGGTAGGCTACCAAACAAGTATTCAGATACTTACAAGGCACTTAGTCCCTTGGCTTATTCTATGCTAAGGAATGTGACATTCAGCTCCATGCTTTCAGTGATTCCGATTGGGCTCGATGTTATGACATGCAAGTATCCACTAGTAGATTTTGCTTTCATCTTGGTGATTTATGTATATTATGGCTCATCACAAGAAGTAGCCCGACAATGGCCTTTTCAAGCTGTGAAGCTGAGTACATGGTAGATTTTACAGTGACTGTGGAGTGCATATAGCTCATATGCTTTTTGGTAGATCTTGGTGTTGGACAATAGTCCCCCACCTCCATCTTCATTGGCAACCAAAGTGCATTAGCTATTTGCAAGGAGCCTAGTATTTCATGCTCGTACAAAGCACATTGAGGTGCATTATCATTATGTCAGGGAAGCTCATTTTTGCAAGAGAGACTAGCCTGGCTTATATCTCTACACAGGAAAATGTGGCAAATATGTTCATGAAGATTCTCTCACAAGAGAATTTTGAAGGCTTTCATAAAGCTTTAGGGTAATTGATCAGTCACATAATCCCTATGCATTTTGGGGATTTATCAGCCATATAATCCCATGTTTACATCATCACTATAGTGGGGATTTATAGCCATTTATATGATTGTGATTTGTGGATGTAGACTAATAATGGGACGGGGTGCTTTTTCTCTCTTTAGAAAATTTTTTTTCCCTGAGCATAAATACGCACTCTTATGAGTGTGTGTAAGTGACCCATATCTTTCATGTTAAATTACCCTAAGAGGTGTGCCTTGACTTGATAGATAATGCATCATTTAGACCAATAAGACTGAAATCATTAACATAAAGAATAATGATGATGATATGTGTAACTTTATGTAGAATGCAAAGTGTTAGTGATGATTAAAAACTAATCTTTAAAAATTGTGCATAAATCCTTGCATTTCACAATCTCAATGCTTGTTTGGGACCACTCAATAATTTTTATACTTCAAGCATTCTCAATGCTTATCAATCTACTTTGCGTGTTGTGCTTCCATATATCTCTCCTTGCTTGATGCATCTATGTGTGTGTTTCTATTGATCTCCACTCTAACATTGCAAACACACCTGGGAATGAAGGAGTATGCTACAAACCTCTACGATGATGAACAATACTTCTTGGATTAAGTTTGCACATGTATTTATACTACGAATCTCAAACAACTTGATCATGACTCTTCAACCCTAGCCCATACCAACTTCATGTTGGCATACATTGAATATCACATGAGCAACAAGTATATGAGTAATTTGCTCAAGTGACTACACTTTTGATGTCATGGAGAAGACCTTCCAAGAGAAATTGGAAACCATGCCAAAAAGGTATACCAGATATAGGAAGACATCAAGGAGGGATCTCCTAGAAACCATGCCAAAAAGTATGTTGGATAGGAAGGCATTAAGGAGAATCTCTTAGATTACCCTTGCGAAAGAGGCCCACACTAGCCATTTAAGATCCTCTTTAGAAAGCTGCCATATCTTCCATACTCTTAATTCATCCTAGTTGAATCAAGAGGCTGGCAAGTCTAAAAATTTTGGATTTGATATTTCCCTTGGCATGGAATGAAGAAAGACTCTAGGATGACAAACTATCTAGTCGGTTAGAGTAGGTAGGAAAGGGAGAGAGCGAAGAAAACATATAGGAGTAGGGTAAGTAGAATCTTGGTGTCGGTATCCATCGTCAGTTAGTAGGTAGGAATGGGAGTTAATGAAACCATAGGAATAGGGTAAGTAAAATCTTGGTGTTGGTACCATAGGAATAGTGCTAGCTCTTCTAGGTAATAGCTAGAAGATGGAGGAATGGGAAAATTTAACGAGTCACCCTCGGGCTTTACTACCAGCCCACCCACCTCAGTAGAGTAGTTGCTCATGTAACGTGGTTGCAAGCCTCGAGAAAGAAATTTCTTGTGTCGTGCTTGACCACATTACCATGCCTTTTCCCTATTCTAATGATGCTAAACTAATTTTAATCCTACTTTTTGAATTTAAAATATCCTTGCATCATCAACAAGGCTAAATATTTTGGTACCAGGGAATAGCCCCATGCTTACATGTAACATGATTCATCGGAGTAACAATGCCCTCGAGTTGAGAAACTTGTGGTTCATGATATTGTTTTGGATTTCGTTTTTGCGAAACTGTATGTTTTTATGTTGTGGACCACATAAAGGAGGATACTGTGTAAGGCAATTACTAGTATAATGGTAAATTCCATGTGGAAAGCTATTTTTACAAGTTATGTCTTGTGTGCATATGCTAGAAAAAATCATTTAAAAAATATTTATTGTTGATTAGTTGTCTTGTTACATTCTTTATCTCATTGTGTAGTCATTAGGAGACTTATCTTAGTAATGGTTCAATCCCCTAGTGTTGGAAGCTACATGCATTTACATATCCACTTCATTGTCACCACACCATTGTGGACCTCAATCCATCGGGTATATAGAAATGCTTGTATGGTATTTTATGTGGGTCACTCTTGCATCACTACTAGCCTCATAATCTCTCAAGATAGAAATGCTCGTATGGTAGTCTATGTGGATGGTATCACTCTTGCATCATTGCTAGCCTCACAATCTCTTGAGATAGAGAAGATCAGGAGAAGCACTCTACCACATAAGCATGCAAGCAATCCCCCTCTCAACATGCACACATCCACACATAGTACACAACAAGAGTCTCATAACATGCACACATATCTTCTCTATCTCACAATCTCTTGAGATAGAGAAGATTCCGTATGGACCATGAAAGTCTGAAATGGCTTTCTAGTCAAAAGGTAGAAAAGCAAGGTAGGCGGAGATCCTATAAGAGTTTGACCTTCAACTTTGTTACAAAAGAGGTAAATTTAAGATAGTACAGCAGATGCACGAGCTGCATGCCAATGGTGAATGAGTTGAGCTTCACCATATTCAAGAACAAGTTCTTGGATTCGTTATGTGGTTTGAGCATGACCCATCTTATTCAAGTGTTTGGCTTACTGTATGTGCGTGAACTTGCCAATAGCCACCACTACCATCCTTGATAGAGAGGAGTGCTAATCCAGAGCAATTACCTGAGGTTTCTACAAGAAGAAGAGGGAGTTCTAGTTTGGAGAGACTAGATAGGTCTCTTGGGTTATGTACCGAGACAAAGAGCTCGGGGGTGGACCCTTCACTACGATTCGACATTGTTTCAAATGGGGGTGATAAAGTTCATCAGGGGGAAAGGTTTAGGGACTTCTCTATTGATGATGGGTACTTGCTTTACAAAGGTAGAGTTTGTGTACCATCTATTGGTGACTTTCAGTGTGCCAATTTTTTATTGAAAGTCATGATACTCCAAGTGCTGGTCATCCCGGGGTATAAAAGACATATGTACTAGTTAAAAGACAATTCTATTGGCCTAGTTGGTTCAAGGACGTCCAATTCCCAAAGGACCAAAGGAAAACGGGAGAGTATTTTCATGGATTTTATCACTGGGTTACCAAAGGAAAATGGGAGAGTATTTCATGGATTTTATCACTGGGTTACCTAAAATGAGTTGAGGATATGATTCGGTTTGGGTGGTGGTAGATAGGTTGACTAAAATGGCCCAGTTTATTTCTACTAAAAAGGAGGTTAAAACTCCTAAGCTAGCTAAATTGTTTATCAAACATCTCTACAAGCTATATGGCTTGCCTTGGATATAGTTTTTGATAGAGATAGGAAGTTCAACAGTCACTTTTGGAGGGAAGTCTTCAAAAATTTGGATACTACTCTGATTATGAGTACCGTAGCCTAATGGTCAGACATAAAGAGTCAACCAAGTGCTAGAAGACATGCTTCGAGCGTATGTTAATGAAAAGCAATCAAATCGAAAGGATTACCTGCCACTATTGAAATTTGCTTATGATAATTTGGAATGAAGGGATGTAATGCATGAAAATATGAGTAATCACCATGTAAACATGATGCCTAAGTGTGTTTAGTCTCTCACACCAAGAGAATGGAAATAGCCTTCCACAAGCCAAGAGAGAAGCCATGAGCTCCAAGAAACATGAGTTTCCATTTCTAAAAATGATCATCAAAAGTTACAACCATGGTCCAAGTCCCCTCTTTTATACATGGACTTGTCCCATTATTAACCCTATTGAATAAAGTTCCTACTTTATTACAAACCATCCCTTCCCAAAGATTTTGTCCTCAAAATCAATAACATGTACAATCTCAAAGTATGAGACTCTAATGTAATCAATGGGAAGTGGTTAAGAGTTCTCAAGTACATCCAAAGCACATATACAATGAAAATTTGGATGTGTACGAGTCCACAAAGCTTCAAGCCCAAAGTGTATGAGTGGGACTGTTATGACAGCCCTTCTAGTCGATGAAGACCCTTGAAAATCCTTCATTTAGACTCCATATATTGGGCTGAAAATGATATGTACACTCAGCCATATGTAGCCCACATCATAATCTTTCATTAGGATACGCCATGAAGCTTGTTGGAGTAGAAAAATAGGCCCAATAGTAGACCTTCCCAAAGCTGTCCAGAAATTACAGCATGTATACTTCTCCTCATATTACCCAATTTGCTCAAGTAAACCATACCACTTGGTCACGGAAAGTCATCCACAAGTAAACCATGTTGTTGGACATACTCCAATGATTGCCAAGTAGCCTCATCCATGGGTAATTGCTTCCATTTGACAAGGTATTCATCAATAAGACCCTCTTAGGTGGTAGACTCTTTGGCACTTGCAAAAATATCTTCATACTCCTTAAGAAGAGTTGCCATTTCCTCATCTATGTGCTGTCCACTGCCTTCCATCCCCTCTTGGGTAACATGTAACACATAGATAGTGTCAAAAGCCTTAATCTCTTTCTTGAGTCACCTTGGAGTGATCAAAGAGAGCTTCTTAGGTGCATTTGCAGCAAGTACCACCTCCCGGATCAAACGGAAACTCACCATCCTCCGTGATGAAAGAATGGTCTTCAAGTGACTCCTCATGTGCTTCTTCATTGCAATCCTCCCATTTTTCAATGTCATGAGAGTCATCCTTGTTCTCTTCCTCATCCATGAGGATCATAGTGGCCACAATCTTCTTTGATTTGCACACATGCCCGGGTGACCACCTCTCTTTGCACTTGAAACATAGCCCTTTGCTTCTCAACTCCTCAATCTTTGGATCATCCATTCTTTGAGTCTTCTTGAAGGGTTGAAAGGGCTTCTTCTTCATGAAGTCACTACCCTTTTTGGCATCAATTTGATATATCCCATTCTTTGGCTGTCCACCCCCAAATGATGTAGGAGTTCTTAGATTAGAGGATGGTAATGTAGAGGTAGGACCTTTCCCAAAATTGTAAGAAGTAGTGGTTGGTTTGAGTGTGTCCTTGGTGAAGGTCATGGGCTGAGACCTCTTGTACTTTGGCTCATAGAGTTCGGCTAACCTCATAGCTTCTTTGAGAGAGCTAGGCCTTTGAGCCGACACATCCGCCTTGATGAAGTGTTCAAGCCCATGCACAAACTTTTTCATCTTCATGTCTTCACTCAAGCCTTCCACGTACATTGAAAGCTTCAAAAATTTCTTGATATAATCTCTCACCATCATCCCCTTTTGAGAAAGTTCATACCATTCTTCATGGTAACGGTCAAGCACTAGGGGTGAAATGAAGGCCAAGTTCATCTCCCGCTTCAATCCTTCCCAAGTTGATGGCGTGTTCCCTTGTTTGACCAAGTGCCTCCACCATTGATGAGCATAATCTTCAAGGTGTAAGGAAGCAAATTGTACCGTATCACGCTCACTTTTTGGGTAAAGTTGGAAATAAGTGTCAAGCTTAGTAGCCCACTCCTCCAACTCTTGCGGAGATGATCCATCACCTTTGAACTTTGATAGTGAGACTTTGTCTTTGACATCCTTAGAAGCTGTGTAGGATGGGTTGTCATGTTGGGTAGAGGGTTTGAACCTTTGCATCTTCATATACGATTCCATGAATTGCGCAAAGTCTTTGTAGTCCCTCTTGATGTCATTTGGTAACTCCATCCACTTCTCATGAGCATCCCTTTGTCTTTGGGTAAAGGACAATTGGTTCCAATCGAGTACCACCTCTTCATCAATCATGTGCATATTGGAATTAGATGGACCCGAGTGAAAAGAAGAATGAAACATGTCCTTGACAAGGGGCCTCCGTGCATCCGCCATGAATCCAAAAGTAGCATTCTTGGTGGCATGCTCATGCATTACTTTGGGAGAAACCTCTTGTGCCATAGGTAGCTTGCCTTCCCTACGGCCTTCAAAAGCTGTCCCATATTGCTTGCCTGCATGTGAAACACCATGACCACTATCAAATGAAGGTTGGCTCATTGGCCGAGCCACCCTCTCTTCCAAGACTTCCATCCTTGTGGCCATAGTATCAAGTCTATCATTGACCTCCACCCTTGTAGCCATCGTGTCCATCTTCGCATTCATTTGCATCAGCATTTGCATGATCGAATCGATGGGGATGGTATGTGACGCTTGTGGGGTGGGCTTGTGGGCACTTCCAACATTCACTTCTTCATGCACTTCCCTTGAAGTATGCCCACAAGTATCTTCCGAAGCATCTAAGATTCCTTGCTCCATAATTGCTTCTTCTCCCTCTACCTCGTCGGGAGTCAAGGTGTTATGCTTTGGTCGCCCTCTTGTCCTCGTTCCCATGGAAAGTATCGGTTTCAAAGATTTGGCTCTAACTTGAGGTAGGGATGTCCGATTGAAGTGGTCTAGAGCTTGTTGGAGAGCTAATGAGGTGTACTAGACCACTATACAAAGACCCTTAAGAGGTGAGAAGTGCTACTATTCTTTGTTTTAGGGTTTACAGGGTTATAGGCTGAAATAGTATTTTGAGCATAACTTGAGCTAGAAATATCCGAATGCAAAACTTCTTAGCTCAAATCGAAGCCCTCGATGAGTACTATGAGCCTATGTGATTAGATCTTGAAGACCTTAAAACCCCTATGACTGAATTAGGGTTTACTGTTTCTGCAAAAACCCTAATTTCTACCCCAAAGAGATATCGAAACGGAAAGGTTAAGGGCTCATTGGGTAGCTCTAAGGAAGCACTAAGAGCTCGTATGATCACCTTTAATTCAGTCCAAAAGGTTTGGGACTGAATTAGGGTTTTGTAAATCTGCAATTTTCTTGCCCAAGTGACCCTTTTGTGCCCCCAATGATCCTTGCTTGTTCCCACACCTTTGTTAGCACCTTTTGCACTTCCTTTGCATCCCAAGGTCTGCAATTAATGTTTCACCAACCTCAATTGCCATGCATAGCCAAGATTTTGGAAAAATTTCGTCATAGTCTCCTTTGTAAATGGAGCCAAATCTCAACTGAAAATGCAATTTCTGAAATCAAAATACAATGCTCTTTGCATCCCACAATGCCATGAAAGCTCTTATGCAATCTTTGTCCATCAAGGCATTAGCAACATCCACACAATATGATGGAATAGGGGGCCCCATTGCCCAAATGCATCCATAAAGTCGATGTGAGGATTGTTGAGGACGCGCGTTGAAGCTTGCCGATCTCCCGGCCAAGCCCTTCTCACCCCTTCACCAAGTTTTCCTCCAAGGTGAAGGTTGAGGCCATTTCTTCACTCCGTGTACCTAATCCCTCTTTGTACCGTTTTTCCAAGGCAATCACGGCACAAAGAGTTCAAGACATTCTCCCCTTGGCCTCTCCAACCAATGCCAAGGTACCCTCACACATTGCTAGATTCTAGAAAACTTGAAGTGGTAGCAATGGTGAGTGTAGGTACAAAAATGATGTGAATGTAATGGAAGAGATCACTTACAAGTATATGGCATGACTCATGCCATTTACAATTTTCTCATGAATCAATACGCATGAACTCATGCTCATTCTCCTCACTCCAAGTGTTCACCATCCATCAAACAAATTCCAACATCAACAACATCCAACAACACATTGACACTTGTGAAATATGAGTTCAATCCCCCAAAATTGATCCAAGAGCTATGCTTTCTTATGCCAAAATGCAAGTCATAGCATTGAATGGCTATGTAGATGATTCAAGGCATCTATGTGGCATAAAGATAAGCATGAATGGCTCCCAAAAGCATTGAGTAAACTTGATACTCCATCAATGGCATGCCAATTGAATCAAAGTGAAGAGAATCTCCAAAAATATGATCCCTTGTTTGGCCAAGGCTCATGTGGAAGCAATCCATTGCACAAATGCAAGCAATAATGCATAGACAAGCATCATTGGCATGTGAATGGTCAAGCCAAATGGTTAATGTCTGAAATTTAGGGTTTCTGAATGTAACCAACCCCAATCAACTCCCAAAGCTCCACCAAATGCTTCAAACTTGCAAGAGATTGATGAAATCACTCACCGATGACATCCCATGAGCTTCAATGGTGGAAAATGTTGAAGAATGCTTCGTGTTGGAGAAAAACATAGCCCTTCTTGCTCTGAAATTTGCAGCCAAATAGCATCTCCCATGTGCTTGAATAAGGCTTGAAAATATGCTCCAAGCAAGGGCTAAGAACCCTATTGAAAGACTTCCCACTCTTGAGGTAGTAGAGCTAGGCTTCACCTAGCTCTCCCTCCATGTATTTTCAGCGCAGATTTGAGGCGGCAGCCTGCAGCCCGCCGTTTTCGCTTTTCTTGCCTCCCTCATGAGATGATAATGCTTACAAAGATGCCTATGAAGATGTACAAGCTTAGCAAGTGCAAGATATGGTTCAATGGAAGGTAGGTTAAGCTCAACTTTCAGCCATGGAGAAATGAACCAAAGCTCCCAAATCTTGAGAAAAAAATTAGCAAGAAGAGGCTCAAATGAAAGATCTCAGAAAGCTCTACAAAAACCCTAAGGTTTGGCATCAAAACGGGTAAAGGAAGAGCATCCCATGGCTATGGAAAGCTTGAGGAAGAAGAAGATGATTACTAATCATGATTAACAGAAAAGTTAATTGCAATTAGTCACTTGCCCTAAGTTTTGGCCCGACTGTCCCAAATTTTTGGTCCAGAGGCCCAAAATTTGGTCCAAAAATGGCAAAATTGGCCAAAATCACTCAAAATTCAAGCAATTTCCATGAAATGCTCACCATATCCATGAGATTAAGCAAGATTAGAGAAGATTTGTCAAGAATCACTCAAGGATTAGAAGAAAATAAGGAAAAAAATGAAAGAAACTCAAATTTTCAAGCAAATTTTCCCAACAACCCATGCATGCCCATGATCAAAATCAAGAGCTCTGATACCAATTGGAATGAAGGGATGTAATGCATGAAAATATGAGTAATCACCATGTAAACATGATGCCTAAGTGTGTTTAGTCTCTCACACCAAGAGAATGGAAATAGCCTTCCACAAGCCAAGAGAGAAGCCATGAGCTCCAAGAAACATGAGTTTCCATTTCTAAAAATGATCATCAAAAGTTACAACCATGGTCCAAGTCCCCTCTTTTATACATGGACTTGTCCCATTATTAACCCTATTGAATAAAGTTCCTACTTTATTACATAATTTAAAACATTCAGTGGACTGGATTTAGTCCATTCATGTTGATGTATGGTTTCCAGCAGAGATCTCCTATAGCCATAGGGCTAGAGAGGAGATAATTTATTCCTTCAAGGATTTCCTTGAGGACATGCAAGATATGCTAAAAGCAACGCAAGAGATAACATTCATAGTTTACAAGATCGTGCAAAAACGTATGCTGAGACAAGAGCCACAGAGAAGTGACCTTTGAAGAGGGTGACTTTGTTTTCTTTGAAAGTACCTGCAAAGTTGAGATGGGAAAGTGTCAAAATCTTTCCCCTAGGTATTGCAGTCCATTTAAAATCCTTAAGAAGATTGGTATCGTAGCATACAAACTTGAGTTGTCGAAGAACTCACGAGTATGTCAGTAGAATACAAAAAACAGTGGATCATTAAGATAACATAGTTACTCCTAATATCTTGGTGGAACTTATTGAGCCACCGTCTCTTCCACATGAACCCGAGAAGATTCTTGGATTTAGAGAACGAAACAGGAGGCATATTGAGTACCGAGAGGCACTTCTCAAGTGGAAGGACAGAGACAAGGAAGGACAGAGACAAGGAAGCATCCTTTTGGGAACGCTTAAGTATGCTTACCAAAAACTATATTCACTTTGTTTTCGTGGATGAAAACCCTTCTGAAGGGGGAGGCAATGCCATGTAGCTAGTAATAGGCTACATAGGGCTCAACCAGACATGGAGCCCAATCACCAGAGTGCAATCGGCGAGGGTGTCCGGGGTTTGGGGAGTGGACTGTTGCACTGTTCGCTAGGAAGACACCATAGCCGAAGAGGAGATAGAGCTCTTGTTCACCCAATCATTGGATAAGCTCCACACTACCAAGATTATGAAGTGGGTTCATGTCATACCTCCCATAACAGTGGTATCATGTCATACCTCCCATAACAGTGGTATCAGAGCCAAAAGTGATTGCAATTATTGAAAGCGGTGAGAAGCTAGTGGATTGTTGCATTGTTCGCTAGAAGACGCCATAGCCGAAGAGGAGATAGAGCTCTTGTTCACCACCCAATCATTGGATGTGCTCCACACTACCGAGAGTATGTAGTGGCCTACTTGCCCACACTTACTTGGCCACCCACGGCCTCCGACCAAGGTGGTGGCCAATCTTATATAAGGATAGTTATTATTATTATTATTGGAAGTGTGATAAATGTCACAGCAAGTTGATGAAGTAACTTACTCTTGATTTGATGCATATGAATGCTTCTTTAGTGTCCTCTTTGGTGTCATGTTTTGTAGTGCCAATGTGTTGATTTCTTCTCACCTATTGCATCAACTATGACTTCGTTTTTCCATTTTGCTCCATTTGGTTATGGAGTTGTATGGGTAAGTCAAGTACATTCTAATGTCGAACTGTTTGCAAAATTCATAGAATAAATTTGAAATTTTTTTCACCTTGATTATCATACTTTAGCATCTTGATGTATTTGTGAGTATGTTTCTTAACCTTTGCCTTGAATTCACTTGCAATGTTTTATTTAAGTAGTCATAAATGAATTTTATGTAATAGTGTGCACCTCCTCCAAGTGATTTCTTTGCTTTCCCATGTAGCAAGGTTTACAAACATCATGTTGAATCTACAATTGTGGAAAGCCAACAACCATATTTAATCTCTTCAAAGAAACCAAGCTTTTTTAGATGATAATATTTTTTTAATGTGAAATCATGCTTGCATGAGATTCACCATTATTTTGAGATTCCAACAAGGATTTGTGAATAGGAACTGCAAAAGTGAGCTTGATTAATCTTCCAACTTTGATATCTCTTACAATGAAATTCCTTGGATTATTATACTCACATATTATGAAATCTCTTTTGTTGAAGTTGATATTGAATTTATATTCAACAACAACAGCAACACATAAGTGATATATGGCACATAAAAAAGTACTTGCTCCAGGTACTTGATTTGACCTGACTCCATTTATAAGAAAGGAATAGTTCTAATAAATTTAATCTTTTAAGAAGAATCATCTCCCATAAAAATTTGTCCATTTTTATCATTCTTAGGATGCATGTGACTCTGTGCAAAGCCGTATGCTCTTGAATCTATCCACCAAGTTGTGTCATTTGTGTTTTTAGATGTTGTTGAAGAAAAGGTAACTTCTTCTTAACTTTCATTCTTGTGTTGTGTTGGCATGAGTGGAGGTTCACCAAACAACGAGCAAGTGGGAACAAGCGACACAAAGAATGAGAGAACCATGTCAACTTAGTAGGTAACAAAAAAGAGAGGTGGTAGCAATTGAGACAATTTTTTAGTGCTAGCCAAACATTCCCGCACTCAAACATCACCTCAATCTACCCTCCTATTGTAACAGGGTTTTAACCATGAGGGATATCTCCAATAAACCAATGTGGGACTATAGTCCCCAAACCATGGCCATGTGTTGATGATTGAACGAGAGAGGGAGAACCATTCTCAACATTAATAGTCACTCTAAGTTTAGGTACAGAATTTCATGATTCCAATACTTTACAAAGTCTTCAAACAAGTTGTTCTACAAGTTGTTCTTAAGGAATAAAATATTCTTTTAAATGGATTAAAAGTGTTACACAATGCAAAGAAAACTAAAAGCAGTTATAAGAATCCTTTGTTATATATATTTTCATAAAATAAGAGATGCAACCTTAAACATTCCATCAAAGCCCTTTGCTATGGGCTAATAGAATCACATCAATTGTTGAAGAAAAGAAACATTAAGAGGGTGTCTGTGTACCTCTCTATATAGTGAGTTGTGTATAGTTGATCAATCCTTATAGTAGGTAAGAGAAGAAGGTTTTGACTAGCCGAGACCATCATCACAATGATGCCTTTTTCATCAGTACTGGAGGCATCCTCTTTCCTAGAATAAGTTTCCTCTCTTGAGTGACCAAGGGATCATGTGATAGAGTCAATTCTAGGGAGTTCACCCGCGAATCAACCTTGGGTTGGAGATGTAAGCCCACAGTCTCGCACAAAAAGACATGAGCCTAGACACGTGAGCTTGTAGACGTGAGCCTTGACACGTGAGGCATCAGCCTAGACAAGTGAGTCGTGATTCTAGACACATGAGCCTATAGACATGAGCCTAGAGACATGAACCTAGAGATGTGAGTTTAGAGGTAGGAATACCTAACATTGTACAGACCAATTATTATTGCCAAAAAAGACTCGTATTAATGGACATACCTAGTCATGTCCCTAGAAAACCCTTTTTTGGCCTTCCAAGAGAAAAGTCTTGTGGACATGTATGCCATTTTCATACGACCTTTTTCACATATAAATGGATGAACAGCACTGGGTAGTGCTCGTGGCCAAGGGCATGAGAGAAAAAAGGGGAGAAGCAGCCCGCCGATGCGGGTTGCTTGGTCCTTTATTGGGGCTTCCAAGGGCAAGCTCTTGTGGACATGTATGCCTTAACTAAAGCTTCCTCATATTGAAGCTATTCTTGTGGACAGATCCCAAAGCTCCAGTGCCATGTGTGGCCATGTCCCACTTACTTGCAAGCAACCAAGAGAAGTAGCCAACCTCTTTTCAAGTCCCTTGTCTGCAAGCCTTACCACACTCTCCTTCACTTGCTCTGTTGTATCTAGTAGCACATTGCCACACGTCTCATCCATCCCAACCTCCCTAACTACCTTGCACCCCAATCTTAGCAGCTACTCTCCCCTACTCTATATACAGCTAGCCTTCCTTCACTAATGCTCAATAAGCAAGCCATTAGTACATTGTAGCTTCATGCTCTTGAACAGCAAACACACATATTGTATCTACATTTTGAAAATATTATACCTTGGCCTTTTTTTGCCTTTGCAGGTTTTTATGGACATAAATTCACGTCTTTGTTCCTCTATGTACGCAGGTCTTTAGTACAGATTTGGGATAGTTGGGAAGATAAGACAACATGTCAAAAGCAATGGATGGGAATCAGAAGATCTAATAGCGGTGCTGAGCAGTGCCCTAGTGGACAAGGGTATGAGAAAAAAAGGGGGCCAAGTAGCCCGCGCACTAAGCCCCTCTTTTTTGGAAAGTTCTTGTGGACATGTATGAACAAGACCAAAGGGCAAGATATCGTGTAGATGAGAGAGGGTATTCCAATGTGGTATTCACAAATTATTTTTTTCCCATTCCACATCATTTTATGATGTTGCCATGAGAATTTGCCATTGCGATATTATTTTTCTTCAACCTTGGTCTTACAATTTTGTTGTGAATTTATTTCCCACTCTTGCAATTTTGCCACTTTTTTTTATGGGAAATGTTAAAAAAAGGGACACTGCTAGTTGGAGAGTAGCGATGTTGGGCAGTTCCCTAGTGGACAAGGGGTAGAGGAGCCCATGCTGGGACGGGCTCCTTTGACCCTTTTTTAACATTTCCCATAAAAAAAAACATGTGCAAAATTTGAAAGAATGGGAAATAAATTCATGACAATTTCAAGAACAAGGTTGATGTAGAATAATAATGCAATGGCAAGTGCTCATGGTAGCATCATAAAATGATGTGGAATGGGCCGTCATGGGCTCCTTTGCCCCATTTTTTTCTTCTCATTCACCAAAATTTACACACCTTAAGGTGTCTTTAGATGATGTAACAAACGTTTTTTTGTACATTGCTCTAATAATTAGAGATCACATTTCCCAATTGTCAACCAATTGTATGATCATTAGAGGTCCAAATTACCAAACTTATCCATGTATTTGCATAGAGGCTTTGATGTATTTATTAATGTCTACTTGACTTCACCATTTGTAAACGAGATATGTTGTCCCATTTTGGGGTTCACTTGGTTAAGGGTTAAACAGTTTAACCCAATTTGCACTGCATAAAGGAATGTGAAACATACAGAAGGTATGCATATTTTCTCACCTTAAGAAACATATTTCTTTGTAAAGTCAGTTTTGTTGCATATTTGGCCCATGTTATAGGAGGGGGATGTAGGATGCTACCTTATCCCCTTTCTCATCTCAAACTATTTGATACTCTTATAGCTAAAAAGTTGTTTTTTACCTTCATATTGTTCTTACAATTTGTAGCAATCTTTAGATGTGAGGCTTGTAGATATCTTAAGCTCAAGTTCAAGGATTTTAGAAGTCTAACTCCCACATGTTAGGGGCATCTTTATTGAGTATTTTTTCATGATTGAGTGTGTAGATACTTAAATAGTCACATGCTAGGGGCATCTTTATTGAGTATTTTTTCATGATTACACGAGTACATAGTTACTCATTTTAAGGTAGAATATATGATTGTTCCACTTTACCAAGAAATTGGAAATGTATAGCACATGCTAAGTCTTATTAAAAGCTATAGAGTTGTAGAGACTTTGTAGACTCTTACTTCATAGTGTGAAAAGGCATAAGTAAATTTGAGTCATTGAACTCCAACAACTAGTAAAAATTCCTTAAAACCTTTCAAAATACTAACCCATAGCTTGAGGTTTGATTTTGGAGTAGACTTACCAAACAACAAACTTGAACAATAGTAGCTCTATAACTAATTTGCCTAATGGCAATAGCTTGTCAATCTTAAACCATATCGCATACATGTATATGGCAGTTTTAGCAACAACAAACAGAACCTTTCTAAAATGGTGCTTTAGGCTTTCAAATTTGCACAAAAGCGTACCAACCTAGCAGCTCCATGCTTTCTTTTGGAATAGACTTACCAAAAAATAAAGAGCAACTATGACTTCGCCAACTAGTCCATCCCAATGTCAACAGCTTGTTACCTTTAAACCAAATGGAATACACGCACAAGCTAACTAACAACATTCATAACATTGCTAAAAATGGTTACATTGATTTTTAATTTACGTGATACTTCATAGGTGCAAACATACCTCAATGGAGACAATGCCCATAAATAAACAATAACCTATAAAAACCTTATAATGGTTTAGAAATCTTATGATATGATTTTGATTTTTTTTAAATTAAAAAACTAATACATATCATTGTCTTATATTATACTATAGAGTCTAGAGTTGTAAAATTTGCATCTCTCTAAGTTAAATATTTGAAACGTTAATATATATCATTATCCTAGACTTTCAAAACTTTTGAAATCTCTCTCTCTCTCTCTCTCTCTCTCTCTCTCTCTCTCTCTCTCTCTCTCTCTCTCTTTTCCAAAGGTGTGATTCCTTCCTCCACATCCATACACACACACATACATTCACCCACACGGGTGTCTGTTTCAACCTAGCTCCTAACGTTTGGGAAAGGTAGTTTGGGAGCTACTCTCTCTCTCTCTCTCTCTCTCTCTCTCTCTCTCTCTAAATGTGTGTGTGTGTGTGTGTGTGTGTGTGTGTGTGTGTGTGTGAAACCATTTTGAGAGCTTTTACTTTCTCACCTTGTGAGTTTGTACACTAGGTCACTCTAACTAAAGTGGAGCTTATTCATGTCATTTTAGGTCATAGTTTCATACATCTTTGTGACATAGGGGCTTTTGAGTGTTTGCCTTGATTTAAAACCAATTTAAAGGTGATAAAACGAAAGTTATTTATGCTGAATTACTACGGTTTTAAACTATGACACTTTTTTTATTCTTTGGTTTTGTTGAGGTTAGGTGCTATACAATTCTTTAAGAAAATGTGTCTCGCTACCTTAAAGAAACTTTTTTGGACAAATCCGCTAGTTAATCACAAGTTTTATCTTTTTGCTTGTATTGCATATCACTAGTACACTAAATTTCAACCTTGACTATGGTGCAACCAACTTCAAGGATAGTAGGATGGTCGATTGATTTACGCACTAACATTTTCATAGTGGAGCATTTTTTTGTTAGTGTAAACATTTTCTATTTAGTAGCATAGCTTAGTTCAACTGTCATATTTTATATGGAGAATGTCATGTTTTGATGTTCATTTTTTTCAGTTGGTCGATTTTGAGGTCTCACTCGTTCTCGCTTGCTCATGAAATGGTCATCCTCGCATGAGTGGTAGCATGAACTCTAAATGAGAACTTCATTCTAATTTTGTTGATTTCCATAATGATTTACTTTTCTAGATTATTGTTGTTGTTTCCATTATCCCTTTTCTTCTTTTTATCGATCTGCAAGCTTTCTTTGAACACTGTTGCCTCTTCCAATACTTCCTCTTCCTCTTTGATCCATGGTCTCCTCATCCACAATGTCAAGCTTTACCATAGTGGTTATAATTTCCAAGCTTCCTTTGTGCATTTTTGCCTCTTTCAAGACTTCCTTACCTCATGGATTCCATGGTTCCCTCTCCTATGAAAATTGGAATTATTGTCGTTAATAGCCTAATATAGATACATAGGAATTTTTGTAACCTCCTTTAGAGTTTAGAGTTGTTTAATCCACCTCTTTGTTGATTAAACATTCCTCTTCATTTAATGTTACCTCTTCCTCTAGTTTAAAAAGCTTGTTCTCATTAGTTTTCTTAACTTTCATGTTTCTTTTCTTACAATAGCATATTTGACATAATGTGATTATCGGTGTGAATTTATAGTAATAATGGCTCACATGACTTTAATTATTAGTGGTAAATTTCTAGTAACAATGGCAGCCACAAACTATTTATACCTTTTCTCTTTATCATCAAGTCCATTCAACACAATTTAACTTTTTGATCTTTGACTATCCACTTTTTGACTAACAACTTCCAACTCATTTGCAATGCTTTTTAGTTTGACCATGTAATTTAGTCATCTTCCTTGCATTGGTTGTTAATCATAATTTTTCTTGACATATTCTTGGTTTAAATTCTATTCCTCAAGGCTCTCTAAAAGTGTTTTTCTCTTTCAAACCAAATTGATAACCAATTTGGGAAATTCTTTCACAATTTCAAACCAAAGACAATGCATAATGAACATGTTAAATATATAGATTATTCTCTTAATTTGTTTCACTTCTCAATAAAAATTCTTCAAGATATAATGCATGATTAAGATATAAAACAACACTTAGTTATATATATTAGTGTATGAAATTCATTATCTCTCATCCTTTAAATGTTGAAATGTGAATAATTTAGTATGCGTGAAGATCAAGGTTTGGTGATCCCATATAGTCAAAACTACCATATAATAATGACTTTAGGCCACCAAGTATCATTTGGAGAGAAATTTTAAATTTATGTTATAGGAAATACTTTAGAACCGTTGTCTTTTTATGGCTAAATTTTCAAACTTTGTCCTTGAAAAGAATCATTGCTCTCCAAGTTTGTAGTCCTTTTATCATTGATAAGTGCTCTCATGTCATCATTGACATTGAATTTGATAACAATCCTTGCTAGATTTTCTTTCTCATCACATTTAGGTCCTTTCTCATCCCATTCAAGTACTTTTTCAATGCCATCTACAAGTGAAGGTTTTTCTCTAGATACAAGACCCCACGTGCTCTAAACCAAAGATATTTTCCATCTTTAACTTCCAAGTAGAATAGGTGTTGTCATTAAACTTTCTCTTCTCATTAAGAAAGATGGTGTCATCATGTTTTGACATGTTTAGAGACAAAATGAAAGTGATTGGAATAAATATACTTAAGAAAGGATTACTCTCACTGGATGTAGACAATGCCAATTTGTTTCTTTGCTCCTCCTCAAGAATGGCTCCTCCTTAAAATGTGTCAAGAATATGCACTTAAGGACTCTAACATAATAAGTACCTGTGATAAAATGAGTTTGACTATGCTAGACTACATTGCTATGCCATTGATTTGGACTCATGTGGCTCTTTTAAAATGTGCTAGAATGCCCTAAGATCTAATGTCGTGTGAGGCTATGCTCTAGAGTGACATTGGGAAGTGTGATGGGTGTGTGAAGGAGTGGCAAGGGAGAAATGCAAGCATCCTACCAAATGTACAAATTTACATTATTCAAGAATGGAATTTACATAAGACTATAATAAATGGAATATTTTAAGAATACAAGATTAGGTGTTTTAAGGTATCTTTACAGAATCAGCAAGAGTGTAGCTTAATCTTTAACATGAAACCTACAATAATGGACCCAAAAAGATTTTGGGATTTGAAGAATGAAACAAAAACATGAAAAATTAGCTATGGTCTTGGTAAAGAACATTTGATGTGGAAAAACAACCGAGGAAGCATGGGACAATCTTGACACCAAGAAGAAGAAAATGATTGTACTTGAGCAATACCTTTTTTGTCTAGGAATCAAGTATAAAGAAATAAGCTTGTTAATCAGCTAACATCCTTTATGGTACAACAACTAGCGGCTACCCATTTGATGAGGATGCAAGGAATATTTTACATTTTAGTGTTGAAAGCTAATTTTCAACAATTGTGGAAAAATAAAGAGTGCCTCATGCCATTGATTTAGATTCTCAAATTGCTATTTTTCTTGATGAAGAATGTTGGGAAAAAAACTAAGGCCAAGATGGTGAAATGGCCTACTTAACATTGTTAGGGATTAAAAGGTTGCATCACAAGATGTTGTTGGAAGAAAAATTACTGCAAACAAGGCAAACCCATGTATGTAAATGCAATAGACGAAGAAGATGAGGAAGAAAAGGGAGAACCCTTTATCAAGTACATGTTGTTTTGGTGCATGAGAATGATTGGTTCTTTAAAATAATCCTGAATAGATTTATATTATCTTCATGAGATTATAATTTGTATTAATGAATGTATTCTAAGTTACCTTTTATGCTTAAGTAGAGTGATGGTGTGGAGGATGATCACAACCCTCTTAATTCTTACTTACTTCTTTGTTTAGAAAGCAAGTTATGCAACTTTTGGGTGATGTAAAGGTTACCTATGCACTAGCTAGTAAAGAGCAAATTGCCACAAAGTCTTGTTAATCCACCAAACAAGTAAAGAGAAAGGTGTGTAAACATTGATTGTAATGCTAAGTAGGAAGGAAGCTCTTATTGAAAAGTTTCTCTAACTTTAAAATGTGTGTTTAGATTACAATCTTGCTCTTTCTCAATTCTAGATTTAGGTAGACTAAGCCAACCAACAAAAGAAAAGTGGACAATAAAGGTAGTTTATTTAATTACAAAGACTAGCCATAATATAAAGCATGCATGTTATTCTTACAAACACTAGTATAGATCACCATCAATTAAATTACAAGTAGTAAGATTTTCAAACTATACATGTAGCTTGAAATCAAAATAACATAACAAAAACACTACTATAACTAGAATATAAATACAAATAGCTATGTATTATGAAGAGTCATGATTAGCATAAGCATAATCTAAGTTTGCTTTTTCCTATGATCTCATCCTCATAGATTTATATCTTTGGTCGTTCTTATTTTTATGCCTCTAATGATATTGCTTTTGTTACCATTGCTTATGACAATTTGACCATGTTCGAATATGGTAAGCCTTACATAACCTTAGGCAAAACCAATTCTCAAGGTGTGAGGATGAGGCACTTTGGCATCATATCATTAGTCAATGTACCCCTTTGCTTAATGTGAGTTAAATGTGTGATACTAACATTGTGAAGAAAAAAAGGGCTGTAATTTTGTCTTAAGCCATACTAAATGCATTATTTCTCACTAGTAATAAAAAATATTGAAGTAACAATTTGTTTTCTATTTTGTGTGAGTGCGAAGCTCCAAATGCTCTCTCTCTCTCTCTCTCTCTCTTTGTAGAATCTACAAGGCTAAATATTATTTGAGCAAGGTGCAGCTAAGAGTAGACACAGAGTTGCACTTGAGCAACAACTTATCAATGGAGTGCAATGCCTACATGACTACTCAAGTTTCTTTGGTAGCCCATGCAACAGTTCCAATACAATTGTCATCGTCCTCACCTCCCACTTCACCTCCCACTCGCAAGGTCACATTTGAGGATAGAGCCATTTTTGAACAATATCCAAAAATTAAATTTCCAACGGATAGAGAGACTGTCCCTTGTAAAGCTAACTGTGAAGGATTCATGTTCATGCTTCATGGGATGCAGGTAAGAATTGAGTTAGATGACGATGATGATGTGGATTACTGCCATGTTACCACAAACTTTTAAGATCCTTAACTCAACAAGCAAGCAGGATCATCAGTAATTCTTGCATTCCTCACATTCAAATTGAGGAACTGTTTTTCAGGGAAGCAGGGGGGGTGTGACCTTGGTCAAAGGCAATTCTAAAGGTTTATCGTCAACATATTTTTGGTCGAGAGAATTGCCCTGCATATTGTAGCCCTAGGCTACTAAGTAGCCACTAAAGTGGCATATCTTCTCATTTGAATGCAGCTTGTCATGAGCATGTTATCATTCAAAAAAGGAAAGTCACATGTATCAATGTTAACACCGGTCAAGGTAGAAATGTATATACATTGAGAACTTATAACTTGATTCATCTCTTTTCTAAAGAAAAGTTTGAGAAAATGTTTTTTTAACAGCTTCCAACAAGCTTCTTTTACATACAAAAGCATGCATGGATGCATAACGTGGACGAGAGAAGCCTTGCAAAGGTGGTGATGATGTTCTTTGAGAGGCTCATGAGAATTATCAACGGACTTGTCTATTAAACCCCCAAGGCTAGGAGTATCTATAACATAACATGGAGGGATGACAACCACATCTCTGCTGTAGCTGCATCGAGGCTGTGGTACAACAAAGATAATCATGATCACAAGTCTGTGGTGCAGCAGAGACAATTGTGGTCATTTACTTAAAATAGGATAATGAATGACTCTAGCTATCTTTACTAGGGTGCAATGACTATAGTGAATGATAACTTCTAAGGCATTTATACAACCGAATAAATTAAGAGTGGAGCCTAAGAATGCTGACCGTAGAGCACTAAAGACCACCACAACACAACACTGACGTGTAGATATTTCAGCCAATGCTAGAGCAACTCAATGATATGCACATACAAACAATTAGGTTGCAGACTCCAGCCGCCTGCTGACAGGAGTCCGCCTAAAAAACCACGCAAACCACCGAGAAAGTTGGTGCCGCCGTTTCTGCCAAAACCAGATTGCAGCATTGTACTCCTCATTTCTCACATGTCTTGTGGCAGCTCGCCAATCATGCTTCTCAACCTCAGCACGACCAGCCGCTCCTATTAGCTCTCGAAGTTCCTGAGACGCCACTATGGCACTCAACTTGCTCACACAATCCTCGATGTCACCTGGTGTGTAGAGAAAACCCGTTTCGCCTTCTTGATTAGATGGAATTATGTCGGGAATACCCCCCGCTCTTGCTGCTACAATGGGTACTCCAGACGCCATTGCCTCCAGTACAACCAGACCAAGAGTTTCAGATTCGGATGGAGTGATGAAAATATCCCCACTTGCGTATGCTTGTGAAAGCTCCTCTCCATGAAGCATGCCAGTAAATACAACAGGCATCCCTTCAAACATGTTCTCTAGATCTTGCCTGCTCCCAACACCAAAAAAGGCAAGGAACACGCTTTCAAGTCTCAGGTGTTTCCTTAGGTGCAGATTCACATTACAGAAAGGAGACGGCTACAAACAGAAGCACACATTCTTACCTGTAAGGGCCATCACCGACAAAGGCTAGCCGGACATCGGGCATCTTTTCCATCACTCTGCAAACACAAGTAATGTAACTTAGTCTCAAAACCCTCAATGCGTAACTCCAGATTAACATGACACCGCAGCTAAAAAAGTTTGAATGATAGAGGAATTCACTTTTTCAGAAAATCAAGGTTCTTCTCTGCACCTAGGCGTCCCACGTGTACTATGAGCGGTCTGCCAGTTTCACCATTGCTGAAAAGCATTAGGGGAATGCATTAGATTTTATACATGCAAATGAGCCACGGCAATTGACACAGCATGGTCACACGTACCATAGACGAGCCCTCATCTGGGAAGACTTGAACCGTGGATGAAAACTCTCTGAATCAACACCTTTGCGCCATAGTCGGATCTTGCAAGCTGAAAGAAACTCCTAGTTGCTTAGGTTGCTTGTAAAACTTGCAAACAGCCCTGAAGTGAGGCTACAATTATAAGGGTCTATTTGAACCTACCCGCCGCAGCTCCTGCAGCTTGAAGCTCCCTCCCAACAACACTTGATGTGACAAGAGTAAGATCAGCAGCTCTGTGCAAGATCTCTGCATATAAAGGCATAACATTGAAAGCTTATCTACCATTACTGAATTCAGCATGTGAGGAAAATAGCATGAAGTTGAAGGGATGAAGCTTCATGACCCCCAAGCAAATAATTTTTTTAATATGAGGATTGTTACTTGATCGCACCCTTAGGGGATGGGAGGGGCCGGGGAGAACCCACTGGGGATTGTACCCAGCAATTAAGCAAGAGCTCCAACACTCTACCGCCCCGCTACTCCCCCATCCCCAACAAAGAACATCATTGGAAGCTCGTATATGTTGAAAAATGCCATGCAGTGTGCAAAATCAATATAGGAAGAGGGTAACGTACTTATAATCAACCACATTGGCTTTACCAACCAGCTGAAAGTATACTTCGGGATGTACCTACCCACAAGAACCAGTATGATGTAAAGCTTGAATCCGTCCAAGCAATTACAGCAGTCACAGAAATAGACGACATGAAGGCCCTTGCTATACAAGGAGGATGAAACTTAAAGAACCATGTACTTACAGGGGAACATGTGTATGGTATGATAGCACCAATGGCACTCGTAGAAGTTTCGCGATAATGAGAGCCCCAACAACCTAGACATATACGTGCATGTATTGGATGTGAAAATATTGGACATATATGTGCACGTATTCAATGTGGACATTTTCTATCATATGATAGGATTGCGAGACCAATAGCACATTGCTTCCATGGATGTGCACAAAACTCACCATGACGCCGGGAGATGAAGCATGTATTATGTCAGGCTTAAACTTTGCTACTTCCATTACAATTCGAGGGCTTAAAGCCAATGAAAGAGGGACGACTTTATACCACGGGCAAGGAAAGCTGCAAAAGAAGCCAAGTATTAATGTATTTACACACACAGAAAGAGGAGTGAAATAGGCAGTAGCTTTTACCTCCATGAGGCAACGACCTTTGCACCATGGTAGTGATCCGGTGCCCCTACATGCGTAGTGACAACAATTACCTGAAAACCCTGACAAACCTTAAGAAAAATCACACCCAAATTTGCAAAACATATAATTGGCCCTACTACAAGCTTCTCTTACCTCATCTCCCATCTCCTTCAGATACTTAATAAAATTTTGGAACCGGTTTTTGTACCCTGAAATGTAGCTGCAAGAAAACAACTAAGGTTAGCATTTGTGTCAAGGATGAAGCAAGGTCATATCACACCACTTCCCAACGACAATTGATGCAGACAGTATGTGCACGTGCACATGTTATTATGCCAGAACATTACATTACACCAAATGATACTTCTAATGCTTTTGCACCAGATGCATCCCAAGATGGTTGGCCAAAACTCGATGGACACATGTCCTAGGGCAGCCAATAAACAGAGCAACAATCATACAAAGCCTTGAGGGATTGTCATCAGTCAGGACATCACACACTGGAAACCTGACTACAGTTTCATTAGCTTTGATAATGGTTCACCACAAGCTGCCCCAAACTCATCAGTCAACCAGTGCAAGGGCAATATTTAACCAATGCAAGGGCATCAGTTAACCAGTGCAAGGTCAAGGGCGTCCATTGGTGAACAAGATCCTTGTACAGTGGGAGCGAACATTGGGAAACTTACGCAAATGGAGAAGGCTCCACAAAAAGGGCAATCCTGCGCGGCTTGTGGGCTACATTGTCAGGCAACGATGGTTCGAAGACTTCAGTAACAGCTGTGGATGTGGTGAAAACTTCGGCAACTGTCCATCCCCTCTTCCTCTGCAGATGCAACTTCTCCTTGCCAACCCAAGAGAATGAGTCGCCTACAGAAAACCTCTCTGCATAGGAAGCAGAAGCACCCAACTGCACATTTTTCCATGGTGGAATCTGCAAAGCAGCAGGCCGCAGGAGCTCTTCTGGACGATCATCACGGGCCAACGCAGTATACGACAGATTGTATGAAGAGGTAGGCAGCTGTTGAAGACGGCCGGAGAGAGCCACTAAAGGGGATGGAGAGGATGCTGCTTGTGGGTAAAGAAAAGCCATGGAAAGTAGAAACAGTGAGCTGCACACAAACCTCTTGAGTGAACAGTCTTTACTGCTTTGGCATGCTGTTAAATGAATTCCTGTAGCTTTTGCAACAAGAACAACCTGCTGCTCACCGCAAGCCTAATTTAAGTCCTCTGGTGCTCTGACCCGATCCCCGGTTGCTGAGAAAACCCGAATAGATCCCCGAACCCCAGAAACTGATAACAAAACCCTAATTTAGTGCAATTGCAAGTCAAACCCAGCTGATGAGAAAACCCGATTTGAATCCAAGCTGCAGAGAAACCCTGATGTCTGTGGAGAGGCTGAGAAAGACGAAGGCTGAGCTGCGTAAAGAGCTCAAAAGCAAGACAAGCAGGGATTAGATGCAGATAGCAAAGGGAAGGGCAGAATCCAGCAAGCTAAACAAGCAGGGACGCAAATGATGAGAGAGAGAGAGAGAGAGAGAGAGAGAGAGAGGACCCAACAAGATAGAGGCTTCGGGAAAAACAACAAATAGGAAGGGGGGGGGGGGGGGGGGGGGGGGGGGAATATCTTATCATTTGACAGTGGAAGGATGCCTTGCAGCATTCCAGGCATATTCTGCAGGAGAAGGCCACCTTGCTTTTTGGGGCTCTCTTTATAAACCCACCTTCCTTTTTTAACCCTTCTTCTAATGCTTTCCCTCTGCAGAAGAAAAGCCCCTAAGGGACATCTCACAGTCTCGCCATCGCTCATCAGAGTGGAGGGTTATAATAAATAATCATATAATTTAATTAGTTTTCCAACACCCATCCAAGCATCCCAAGAATCTTTTAGCCGCATATGCTTCAAAGAGATGATTATTTCATGGGCATGTACATTGACTTGTTTCATGTAGAGATGCATACATCACATGCTACCTCAGACCTCCACGAGCAAATCCATGCTCGCATTTGCTTCAAGATAGTATTTTTATTTCATCGCACATTGACTTGTTTCATGTACATTTGCTTCAAGATAGTATTTTTATTTCATGGCACATTGACTTGTTTCATGTAGAGACACATGCTACTTGAGAGTAAGATCTAATACTAGTAGAAAACAAGAGAGAAAAGCCATATGGTCACCACTGGTGTTACTTGGCCTCTCTCTGTCTTCGTTCGATTGGTTGATGGGTTCTTAAATGTGTCATTTCTAGGACAGGTGTTGGATATCCCAGAGTTGTTATGAGACCTTGGCAATGTGAGATGTGTGTTGGCAAGGATTGGAATATTTTGTCTTGACTAAGAAGGTCTTATACGTCAAGTTCTAGGTTGTTGAATGGAATATGAGATAGGCAGATTGGGTAGACTCATTGTATGGTTTTTGAAGTCCCTCTAAATGCGAACTTATCAATGCAACATACATGCGAACTTTGAAGGAACTAGAATTCTATAAGTCCAACGCAACATAATTGTTCAATTCTAGTTTGAAAGGTAAGTGAGTGGTGAGAGATTTCTTCTTGTACCAAGATCATGTCAGTGGTATTAGAGCCAAGGTATTAAAATCAAGGAGAAAATTCAAAAGTTGGCAAATAGGAAGCTAAAGTTCAAAGGCTCCCTTGGACAATGAAGGAAGCAAAGGCAAGGACCTTTAGACAAACTAGGTGAATGAAACCTTAATACAAAGGCTTTGTGTACTTGAAATGCTTAAAGAAAAGGGGGAACCCTCTCTCCAAATAGCACCTACATTCTCCATAACGAAATTTGCTAATGGCATCTCTTCAAGATCTTATCACATGGTGTTTATAGCGATCCCAAATATGTAAAAACATGACCAGCCTGCTTGTAGAGATCAAGCATCAATCTCCTAAGCAAGATGTGCCGCTTTCACGATTTTTTCTCATCATGCTTATGTTTTCTTAATCATGAATTTGAGGATTAAGCTATTTCATTAGTCCTTATACTTCCAAGGCTTTAAAAAGAACATTATTACATTCTCTTAGGGCCCAACACCTGTGTCCTTTTCACAATTGGGAGCCAACTACAAGAGGGTGTTCTTGCACACAATTTCTGCGTAGTCTCGGTGCCTGCAAATAAAGGAAAACATCTCTGAAAAGCGATCAAATCATCTCGGCTTTTAATGAAGATTGATTTCTTCCTTTTGTTGCAATTGCCTTAAAAATTTTGTTGGCTTTTCTACCACTTTGATTATATTACTTAGAGTTATTGACACTCTACGAACAAAGAGTGGAACTCAACTTTTCTTGCAGCAAGAAAATCAACTCAAGGTGGGGCAACTTATCTTTCTTCCATCATTCAAGTGAAAGATAAGCCTTTTATTTGCTTTATCTCTCTTTTTGTAAAATTTATCATTTATCTTCTATTTTTCCCTAAACTTTCTCTATCATGGGGAATAATCCACAACTTCTGTCTATTCAAGAGCGACTTAACGTTTTACACAATCAAATAGCTACTTTAAGAGGGAGTTGAGGAGGGAGTTAGAAGATACATTATCCCAAAGAAAGATAACTAGAGGCACATCTAGTCTAGACTCATCAAACTTTAAAGACTTAAGATTTCGTAGGACTATTGCACCTACTTTATATGCTTAGGATTCTAGGAAGGGTAGTAAGATTAGCTGTAAAGCTTTTACTTTTCAAAATTATAATGGAAAGAAAGGTGCACGCATTATAATTTCTTAGCTTAGCCAGCTTGGTGACTATTGTTTAGGGGAGGAATTATTCAAATGAGATAAAATCAAGTGCACTACTAATAGTGGAGAGTGTTGCTTCATGGTGTAATGACGCCAAGAATAAATGTCACAAACCCCAAACTTGGAAATCTTTCAAGAGGTTGATCAAAAAGAATTTTCTACTGCCACAATATAAGGCTAGGCTTAGGCAACAATGGAACATTTTACATCAATTGGAGAAAGTGTAGTCGTCCACTAACATTGATAGATTTTGGTAGACTCTTCTTCAATTGCAAGCAGTATACAATGTCCATAAGAAGGAGCAAAAGATGAAATTTATAGTAGGACTTCATTAGAGCTGAAGACATGTTTTATCCACATTAACTAGCTCTACTATTTCCTTTACCATAATTGTGAGAGGAAAAACGTATTTCCAAAAGAGGCAAATAATTTCAAAAAGCAAGTAAGGAAACCCCAAAAATCAAGATTATTTCTAAAGGAATCTAACAAACACCAAGGGCAACAATAATGATAATAATGCCAAGAGAGTTGACACTTCTAGCAAGCCTAACAAACCTAACAAACCTAATAAACCTAACAAAGGGGAATCGAAGAGGGTTGACACTTCAGCAAGCCTAACAAAGGCAAAGTCTCATATCTTGCAATGTTCCAGGTGTAACAAAGAAGGCCATACTGCAATGGATTGTCCAGAGAAGAAGAAGAAGAGAAACATGGCATACATATTGGAAGAGATGAGGAGAAGAATAGCTTATTCAAGCAAGAGGGCCATGATGATCATGAGTATTCTAACTATAAAGGTAAAAGCAAATCTCATTATCTTTGAGAATCAAAGGAATTATTAATGATAAAGATGTTACTATTCTACATGATGATGGTAGCACGTATGACTTCATTTTCGAAAGAACTATGAGATTGCTTAACCTAAAATGTGTTCCCTCACATTATAAGGTTAGAGTTGGTTTCACTAGCATAAAGTATAATTCCACTAAGGTAGTAAAAGATGTAGGTCTATACATCAAGACTTATGAGGAGAAAAGGGATTTCCTAGTAGTACCTTTGTTGCAGGGGCTAGACATCATATTAGGTATGCCTTGGAGACATTAGTGTAGCCCTCATATTGACTATAATACACATAATATGTGGATTACCAAAGATGGTAAGGGTTTGTGCATAGGGGGTCAAATGCAAGAAAAGCTTAACCCTTTACTTAGCCACACCCACGCTAAGAGAGCTTTATGTAAGAGGGAGAAAACTTATATAGTGTTGGTGGTTAACAAGGTTACAACCATAGAAAACTACACGTACTAGCCACAAGTTTTCCTCTCTAAGTTCAAGTGTTCCTCTTAGCTTTATGTAAGGAGAGAAAACTTATGTAGTGTTGGTTAACAAGGTTACAACCATAGAAACTACACTTACTAGTCTCTCACCCACAAGTGTTCCTCTCTAAGTGCAAGTGTTCCTCTCTAAGTTCAAGGATTGTTTCTTAGAGGAATTGCCTCTATGGACTATGATATTCTAGACCTAAAGAGCAAAAGATTAAAGTTACCCCAAGTATTACACCACCAGGTCCTTGTAAAGCACCTGTAAAGTGCAGATTGTAAACGAGACATGGGATGACCGAGCTTATGGCTTGTCTAACGCCAGTCATGGTGAGGAATAGATGTACATAGAGCTAGAGAAACTAGGAAGACTAGTTTTGGGCCCCCAATTGTAAATGGGCGGCCGAACATTGTAATTATGAGCTTATGTATAAATCATTTTATGGAATATGAAAAGGGACAATCCCATTTGTCTCACTTGCCTTCTCTCTCTCTTTCTCATTTGAGCTTGTGATTACATGTTAGCTTGTGTTCTTGCTTGCTTGCATGTTGGATTGTTGGTGTGTGTAAGCAAGGATGGTAATGCTCTCCTTTCTCCTCTTCTCTACCTTCTCTTGGCTATCTACCATGTCCCTTTTGCATGCTAGTTGCATGAAGTAGAGGTTGAGCTCTCCATAGATCCCTCCTTCTTGCTCTCTACTACTAGTGTTTGGATCTCTTCCTAGGTGCACAGGAAGAGGTGGAGTGAGCCCCTAGCAGCTTCACATCGAGGAGTTAACCCTCATAGGGTTGGTGAAATGCAACTCTCCGGACTCGACTCTTGCATGCATCTTTCTTCTCTTCTTTCTCTCTTGTGTACAAGGTAGCATGTTACCCTTAACACGTGAGTTACATACAATCAATTGAACTCCTCCAATAAATCCCAACTTGATAGCTTATAATAGGCACAAACATAAACACCAATAATAGTAGCTCAGTATGTAACACGGAATTACTTGTAATACTAATAACACAAGCATGGCCCCAAATGTGCATACATAAAACACAATAGCCCATTAGTCGAGATATAAAGTTTATGAGTATATTTTGGAGGACATTATTTTTGAGATCACGAGGACTGTTTTGACACCTAACAACTTCATATCACCCCGAAACCGATGGACAAACTGAGAGAGTGAACAAGTGGGTGGAAACTTACTTGAGGCATTATTACCATGCTACTATGCAAGGTGTTTGGGATGAGTAGTTTTCGCTTGTCGAGTTTGCTCATAATAGTATGCATCATGAGAGTATTGGCATGTCACCTTTTGAAGCACTCTTTGGGTACAAAGCGAATATGCCAATGATTGTTTAAAAACAAGAAGTGGTGAATCCTAATGCACAAGAGAAGATGGAAAATTTGGATGCACTCTTGCAACAATGAAAAGCTAATATGAAGAAAGCTCAAGAAAGGATGAGACACTATGCTAATGCTCATAGGAGACCATTGGAGTACGCATCTTCGGAAGAGAGAGGCATTTTTCCCTAATCTTCTTGACCGCTTTTGTCTATTTGCCAGTTCATTTGGACTTGTGAGTCAAGAGCTTTTGGAAAGGTTGCCAATCTTTAGAGAGGTTGAGGGGGTAGATCCAAGAGACATAGTTGAGACATCCAAGGAACCTTTGTGTAACCTTGACATCCAGAAACCTTTCAGGAAAACTACAGATCTGAAATATGTATTCAGAATCTTGAATAAACTCATCAAGCTACTCTACTTTATGAGAAAGTCTAGAAGTAGAAATGGGTAAAGACTTCGCATACATAATTCCAAATAGTTCATAACTTGTTGCTGAATGAGGTGTATTGTTGTAAGCAAATTGTGAAGAAGGTGAACGTATTTATCCTAAAGTCTATGAAACATAGGCTCTAAATAAATCCAAAATTGTACTATTAGTTAACTTTGATTTGTCCATTAGACTCTAGATGAAATGTGGTCATGAAATCCAACTTAATGTCTAAGTTCTTAAAGAGTGTAGTCCAAAAATGAATGCAAAACTTGGAAATCACGATCATACACAATAACTTAGGGTAAGCCCTAATGCACAAAGATTTGCTTGATAAATCTTATTAAGATGTCAATGTCTTTTTGCATGGAATAAAATAGGCTTGTTTACTAAAGCATTCCACTATAGTCCAAATCATGTCATTATGACTCGCAGTAATAGGAAAGCTCGAAATAAAGTCCTTGTTGATATCTGCTCCATGGTTCATTGGGAATGGGTAATGGCATCAATGGGCCTTGAATCTTGCCTTTGTAGCTCTTGATCTTTTGAAAACTCATGCACTCGACAATAAATCTAGCTACATCTTTTTTCATTATAGGCTAATAAAACTATATAGTCACAACATGTAATGTAGAGGATATAACCCTCTATGACCCATGAATGGAGGTTGAGAGGCATCTCCTCTAAAATAATATGTCTAAATGGTCGTGTGATGCATAATATTTTCTAGAAGCATATATCATTCATTATATGAGTATTCACCATTAGGAATCCAATTATTATATTTCACTGATGAGTTATAAGGCTTTAAAAAAATTGGATCTTGCTCATAGGGATCCTTCAGGGCTTCAAGGGTGAACTCTCTATATGGCTGAGATATGATTGATGTTTGGTCTTCTACTTAGAGCTCACCCACTACCCTTTCCTTACCACGTTAATATTGTGTCATTGGCTAAAAACTCTAAATAAAATCTGCCCATTTGATGTGTCTATCTGAAATTAAGGGTTGAGACTCTATTGATCAGTCTTAATTAGTAATTTGGAACCCATAAGATAATGTTTCCAAATCCTAAGAGCATGTACTATAGCAATCAACTCCTTATCATATGTACTATAGTTGCACTCTGCTGGTCTCAACTTGTAGCTCTCATAATCAAAGGGATGATCATCCTTGAGGATTGCCTCAATCCCATAGCCTCTAATGTTAGTAGCCATATTTACAAAAAAAAGTCAAGAAGTTGTAACGTATGGGCATGAGTAAGAGCTTCTTCAAAGCTTAAAAGAATCTATCATGTCTACTGATCCAATGAAATTGCTTTGCCTTCTTTAGGAGTTATATCAGTCGATGTGTAATAATTTTTGCAAAATTCTTGAAAAAAATCCTATAATAGTTACATAATCCTAGGAATGATGATAAACCATATATATCATGAGGTCTTAGCTAAGTGACAATGGAGAGTCGATCTTCTGTGGATCTAATTGAATGCCCTTGGTTGAGACTACATGGACCAAGTATTTATCTTGAAAGAAACTACTCTTCTTAGGGTTGAGATAGAGTTGGTTGTCTTTCAAAACAGAGAATACTAGCTCCACTAATCTTCAATACTTTTGCTGAAGACTAGTACATTATTAAAGAATCCAACCACAAAATCTTGATGTTTGAGAGAGGAATATGTGGTTCATAAGTTGTAGGATCATTGGTGAGTCCAAAGGCCATTACCAAAAAATCATAATGATCAGACTAAGTCCTAAATGTAGTCTTATACACATCATCCTTAGCCCTTCTCATTTGATGATAGCTGGACTTAAGGTCAATTTTGATAAATACCCTAGTTTATCTCAAATTAACCTAGTTTATCTCAAATTATCCAATAAATCATCAACTTTGGGGATGGGCTACATATTCTTTATCGTAATCTTGTTTAGGGCTTTGTAGTCTATACATATACGGTAAGTACCATTCTTTTTCTTGATCAAAAGTATGGGAGCACCATAAGGTGAGTTGCTAGGTCTGATCAAACCTCTCTCTAAGATAAAATTACAAAGGTGTAGCCACGCACAAGGTAATGTTAACCGGAGTACTTAACATACCCCCCTCCCTAATGCAGATCTGTCCCTCAGAGCTAGCTGGATCTATTTGTAATAGATTGAATAGGTTCTGATGAAATCCCGGCATGAGGTTGGAGCAGGGGGGCTCGATGGAAGACTTTGTAACTCGTCCAAAAAGTGGTCTCCATCATATCTTCAATAGTTTGTAGGCACCAAGCGGGCATCCACATAATGCGCTCGTAGTAGCCGAAGATTTGCTTGAGGGTGGGCCCTTTGTTGATGTCGAAGGCTAGACCCTGCGCACCTTCAAAGAAATGGTCCCAATCAGGAAATGACTCGAGCAGCATGATGATTAGATTGAAGAAGCAAATGATCACGGCTGGTGGGTCGGGGACTTGGTCATAGTGGTGGTGGCGGATGAATTCGTGGAAGCGCTGGACTATACTTTCTTTAGTGCAAGGATTTTGGGCTGACGGGGGTGCGAACCACAAAAAGTTAAACTTGAGTTTGGGGTTCTTCTTTTGCTCTCCATGGAAGACATTCCATGCCCACTGTCGAATCGAGAGGTAGTCGGGGTTGATCCTGAGTGTGCAAGGCACGTTATAGTATGTTTCCCCAGATGAAAGGTTTGGCAATGAAGAGTTGCCTCCAGGCTGGCTGCTCGCCCATGAGCTCAAACGTTATGGGGCGAGCAGCGGCGGCAGGTGGCCGGTGGTATCCGTCCATGGGGGGTGGTTGTGCCACCATTAATGATGCTTTGCATCGAGGTATGCTCGCAAGATGTAGATGTCCATGTGGTCGGTGAGGCGGGTGATTGGCTCTTCTTGGAGTTGTCGATTGAGTAGGATGGCGATGGCCTGCTCGAATTCTGTGCAGGCGAGGGGATTGCGTCAATTGAGTGGGTTGAGCAGAGGGACCTCCTCACGCTCCAATGGTGGCGGCGGGGCGGGATCTCCCCTTCTTCGAGGTTCTGGGTGGGGGGTTGTTGAGTTAGTGATGGTGGGGGTGGAGGGGTTGTCGATATGCTGAGGGCCTTGTGGCAAGGCTGGCATCAAGGATGGGTTGGGGTTTAGCGGAAGTGCAGGGGACATGGAACGCAGTGTGCATTCTGAGTTGAAGTGATAAAGAAGGAGGTGATGGGGGTGTGTGTGTGGGTGATGGGGGTGGGGTGGGGTGGGAAAATGGATGGGAGAAGACGAAGCTTGTGCATGAAAAAGTGGGAGGATTGAGGTGCCGGACGAGGGTGGTGATGGTGGGGGTTGGTTGCTGGTAGGACCGAAAGATGAGCTGGGTGGTGGTGGGGGAGGTGGGGGAGAAGAGGGTCATGGGGGTGGTGGTGGATGAGTACCTGGCCATCGTCTCCTCCATCGTTATAGTCCGAGGCTGGGCCAGCTTCAACGGCATCTATAGGGCCGTGGGCATGAAAGAAGGCCACTACGACAACAGCTTCATCGGCAGAGAAGTCCAATGGGAAGGTGACATGTGTATCATCAAACTGGCAGATGCCAATTGCTGCCATCACTTCTAACTGCTCGAAACATTTGTGGTACAAAACAAGTAGGCCTTCTGCAGAATAAGGTGGGAGAGCGTTCGCCCAGAGAGAAAGATATGCACTGTTCATGACTCACCAGCCGATATTCTGAAAATAGTGAAGCGTCTCTAAGGAGATCTGAGAGGCGTAAGGGTAAGGGCATAAGCCGTCGGGGATGGATAGATCAATGAGCTCGACTGGGTCTGAGGGGAAGCTAAAGCGCAAAAGCTGACACCAGCCTAATAGGGTTTCTTGGGGAGAGGATGTTGGGGGAGCTCAAAAAAGTCATGAGGGTGGTGGAAGGAAAGAAGGCCCTGTGGAAGAAGAAATGGGGGATGAGGGTGATGCTTGAGATTGGGAGTTGAGGAGGTAGGTGAAGCTGTGGTGGGAGAGGGGCTCATCAAGATAAAGGTTATGCTGTAAGAGGTTAAGGAGGATGCTCCAAAAATGGAGGTTGATGAGCTGATAGGGTGTTTATGGGGGGAGGGCTAAGATGGGAAGCTCTGTGGTTGTGTCCATCAGGGCGTCCACCTTGCAGTCGAGAGTGCTGGAAGAAAGAGCAAAGGGGGTGGAAGGGGGTGCTGGCTGGTGGGTGAGTGTGAAGGCTCAAGAGAAAAATTGGCAATAGTACAGCTAGGGGAAGAGTTGAAAGTGAGGAAATGAGGGGGTGGGGTCCTTATTTATAGGTTGGCAGAAGGGTACAAGTGTGTGGCAAACCCAGGGAATGGCCGTGGGAAGTTGTGAACAATGGAAGCAAACGGGCATGGCAAGGCCAGCGAATGGCCATAGCAACTCCAGCGAACGAGCGTGGGCTTCCAAATTGAAGAAGTGAACGGGCGTTCGCTTATGAAATCGGAAAGGAACAGTCGGGGGCTTTGAATCAAATTTGGAACGATCGTGGAAAACTTTGAACAGGCGTGGCAGTTGAGTAGAGGAAGGAACAACCTGGGCATTCCATTGGGTAGGTTGGAACGACCATGGCAAACTTGGAATGCCCATGGCACTTTAGAACTTGCAAAGGAACGGCCGTGGAAAATGTGGAATGCCCGTGGCTCTCTCTCTCTCTTTTTTGGGTAGGCACCCTGAAATAGGTTTTGTACCGAAAGGCTATGCTGTTAGCACCCCATTGTGGGTTTTATATTGACCGCATGCCCAATTTGCTGAAATAAGGAGTCAATTCCAATTAGGCAATGGTGAGGTAGTGGGTATCACTTCCTTGAGGGATTCTGAGAGGCGATTAGTAAGGAAGTACCTAAGACTGAAGGAGCTGATGATAGCATTGTGGTATTCTATTATTGCAGCCTCACAATGATAGGTGGGGGGGTTGCTGACGTTGAAGGTATATCAATAATTAACTTTGTCAATGGTGGCAGCATAGAGGTTGTAGTGTCACTATGAAGCTTTTGCTTCCCTTTTTCCTGGGCAGTCATTACGGCGGATGTCACCTTGGGTTTCCATTAAAGGGTAGGGGACTACTGAGTGACACAGGGTGGAAGTTGAGGTTGGGGAGATTTGGGGATCCAAATATGATGATTGCTCTCGTAGAAGTGTTGGGATTGTAGGAGAGGTTTGGGGATCCATCGAAGAGTTGGTTTTAGGTACAGTTGAAGGTTCAATTGAGGGTTGGAACTCCATGGGGAGTGCTTGGGCCTGTGTTTGTCCTATACCCTATAGGCTTGTGGTTGGCGAGTGTGTTGTTGATGTGGGGGACAAGGAGCTTTGGTTGCCTGTGGATGAAGGGGATGGTTGGATCTTTTGGGGATCCAAAATTTAGATTCGTCCTCATAATAACCTTGTGCTGCAAGAAGCTTTTTATGTAACCAAAGGTGAGATGGTAAGCCCTGTGGAGTGTTGTTAGTAGTGTTAGTTTGGTTTGGTGGAGCAGCTGGTGAGGTGACCATGTGAGAGTGGGTTGCTAATCGTGTTGGGGGGGGGGTGTGTGAGGCATTGATGTGGTTGGAATGAGAAGAGGCCTCTTTTTTGGGGGGATGGATTGATAGGGGTAAGGTGATGGAATGATGGTGGGTGGTGAAATGTAAAGTACTTGGCATGGGGAAGCAACGGGTACGGGCTCTTTGTTCATCATGAGGACAATAACTTGGCTAGAAGCCAGTTGTAAGGTCGTCGTCCGCACATCCCAGTCGATGTTGCACTGGTTATGTCCCATCCAACCCCTTCCAAGTAGTATCTCTTCGCGTATAGTTCCTGCAGGCATCACGTAGAACTTCCCTTCCAAGGGATTATTTCCAATGTGGAACAAAAGTGTGATTGTGCCTACGTAATGAACATGTGATGCCACAGTTATAACGATGGCAGGGGTCTCTTTGAGTGAGATTTCCCCAAGGGAACGCCAAGTTTCATAGGACATTAAATTGTAACTAGCCCCGATATCAACAAGAGCTAGTTTTTGGACAAAGCCTATTGGGGTGGTCATTCCTAACAACAACCAAAGCAGGCTTCACCTCCCAGTCTCCTTTTTCAAGGTCGACCACTTGAGCCATATTAACCATTTTATGTCTCTACCTAAACTTAGCTTGCCTTGCTTTGGCCTCTTGTTATGCGGCCCATTTCATATCCTCATGGTCTTTCTTTCACTACTTTTTATCGTGATGGATTTTAAGGTGGCCTTAGTGAGAGGGTCGTAGTAGTGTTTTAGTTTGCTACCATTGAAGTAACCAACCATTTCCACACCTTCCAGTCGATGCGCATTACGCCTTGTGTCTTTATCTCGGTCACTAGGAATGATCCTAGGCCTCTGAGCTTGAGCTTCTTTTTATGTGTTTTGGTACTGAATAAGAGGACCATGTTGCCCTCATTCATTTGTTTATTCTTAAGCTGGTCGTCAAACCACTATTTATGCCTTAACTTCTCGAACAATCATGTTGTATACTGCTAAAAGGCATGTTTCATCAAGCTTTTCAAGCTCGAATAGGTGACAGCCTAAGACCTTTCCAGTGAGCTTTTCTTGCACTGCGACATGTAAACTAGGAACTAAGAACTCCATAGGCATGACTGCTTCAGTATCATAGGTTAAACTGAAGGGGGTAGCATTGGTTTTGCTGCCTTGTAAGAAGTTCTATATGCCCAAAGTGCAGCCGGTAACTTTTTGTTCCCAATCGTTGCGGGCTGGCCTCCAAAGTTTTAGACAGAATGGCACACATGGTTTTGTTCATGCTTTCCACGTGGCCATTTTCTTGTGGGTAATAGGGGGAGGACTTCCTATGAGTGACAAGGAACTCTTGCAAGAGGAATTGAATTACCACGTTAATGAAGTGTTTCCCATTGTCGCTGACAAGCTTGAGGGGGCAGCCGAAGCGGGTGATGTCTGATTCATAGAGAAATTTAGCAATCAATTTAGCATCGACCTTGCGAGTTGTATGAGCTTCTACCCACTTGGTGGAATAATCAGTACAGCAATTATGTATCGGGCTGCTTGAGTGTATTTGGCTACCAAACTAATGGGTCCAATGAAATCTATGCCCCATTTCTCAAATGGTTGTAAAGACACTATAGAGTATAGGGGCATGTGGTCTTTGAAACGGGGAATTGTTGTATGCTGGCACTCATCACACCGTTTTACGTATTTTGAGTGGGCCACTATAACCCAACCATGAGAACCTTGCGAGTAGTGATATTTGCTGCAAAGTGCCCCCCCAGCACAAGCAGAGTGACCCTATTTAAGGAGGAAGACATACTCATCTTCTCGGACATAGCGTCGTAAGATTCTATCTTTCCCTTGTTTATAAAGTTGACCTGCAATGAGTTGGTAGGGGGCTTCTTGTTTGATTAAGCGATAGGCATGGTCTTTGTTGAGGAGGGGGTCTATAGGTAAGCTGTTGGTGGCTAAGAAATGTGCCACCTCCTCACCCCATTCAAGATTCAAGCATAGTTGGAATAGGGTAGCATCTGGTAAATTGCCATCTACTCCCACCAGCTTTTCACCATTGGGGATCCTTGAGGACATGCTGAGAGCCCTTCCTTACTGTAACAGTGAAGTCAAACTCGAGTAGTATAAGAAGCCACCAGGTGATTCTACGTGTCATACAGGGCGTATTTACCAGGTATAGGAGGGCTTGATGGTCTACAAAGAAAACAAACTTAGTTGCAAAAGATAATGGCAGAACTTCTTGACAGTGTGGACCATGGATAATCCCTCTCTCTCAGTCATAGTGTAGTTCCTCTCAGCTTCATTAAGTCAAGGAAGCTTGGTTTGGATCAGTCTTAAGCTCTTTTGTGTATAAGGGATGGGAAAACAGGGATTTCTGTGCTCGTTCCCCTAAGGTGTTCATCCCCCAAGTTTCTAAGATATTCGGCCACCCTGTTTCCCTGCTGGGGGGTAGTTGCTGAAGTGAAAGTTGTTGCTTCTTTTAGCCTTTGTGGGGGGTGGTTGGCATGGAAGCTCTCTAGGATATACTTGAGCTTCTTCAGTGGGTCTCAAGTTTGAAACCGATGGGCATGGCTTAAGGTAGGCAATAGGAGGCTCATCTTCCAATTGCGTTTGGCATTCCCTGACCAACTCTTGGCCTACTACCAAAAGCCTCTCCTTTTCCTCAATGGGGTTAGGATACTCAGTGAGATTTTTAGGTAGTCGATGCACGTTAATAGGTTCTCTAGCTCGGGTGGCAGCGCATAGCAAATCTTCCTCTTTAGATAAAGAAGTTGATGCGTGAGTTGTAGTGTTGTCTTTTGAACTGCTTTTGATAACACCCGCCGTGTCGATTTTTGTGGCTTTCTTCCTTGAGCGCTTGGTTGCTCATGCTTGTTCAGGGGCTCTTGCTTGGCCCTGATTTTGCGAGGTTGATGCCTCTGCAGGGCAACATGTGATGCGGTTCTCTACCAGTTTTGCAGTCTTGTTATAGCGTTGAGAGAGACTGCTCGGATGAAACCATCTCTAATACTCAACAAGTTAAGGCTAGTGCTGGGATTACCTTCGTGAGCCTTTCCCGTCATTCCCGATCTTAGCGAAAAATCTTTATACATGTGATCAATACCACACCCTACACACAATGGGGTCATGGCATGAGAACCTACAGAGGTACTTGCCATTCCTTTCTTGTTGGGACAATTAGCCACTCGGTGAGGTCTGGCACAATCATAGCATTGTATGGGTGGTCGCTTTGTCACCCGATTCATGTCTCTGATGTCTCTGGCCCGTGGTGTTGGTGGGGGGCTGCTAAGTACATGGGGTACATTTGATCTCCCTCCATAACGTAATGACTAAAGGTTTGTGAGGATGGGCTTGTAGGCTCTTGGGTTTCATAGATAGGGACTTCCAAAATTTCCCCTTCATTCCCATCTTTAAAGATTTCCATCATAGTTAGCTAACGAACTGGTGCAACTCTTGGCAGCGAGGGCTGTGGTGGAAGAACCGGGGGTGGTAAGGGCATTTGAGGCATCCTGAGGATTCCTCTATGGGCCACTTCTTGGCCAAGTTGAGGTGCGTTATGAAGCGCAGGTGCTGGCAAGGGCAGTGGTTGTCGAGGGTTAGCGGGCAATGCCTGGGGTAGTGCTCGGGCTAAGTTTTTGATGATAGCAGTTGGAGACCTCATGATTGCCCCATTTCACACAATATGTACAGTAGAGGCTAGGGCAGAGTCTCAGATGTGGACACTCCATGCCGGTATGGTTGGCTCGATAGGTTGGGCATCATATAAGTTCTCTCCTAGGATAAAGATGGGGTTGACCTCCCCGATCCCGACCTTGGCTGGTTCTCCATTGTTGGGTCATTTACTACATTAAAGAAGTTGGCCAATTGCTCTACATTGTGTCCTGATGTGGACTCCTTGCTTTCCCATCAGGCTTTATGCTGGTAGTCTTGAAGGAAGCTTCTAATGTGCCTTCATGGAGAGTCTTGGGAACATGTTCCCTTGAAATTGTCTTCAAAGTCCATAGCACTCCTACAACATTGCTCAAAGGAGGTATGGCCCAAGGAATACAATGAGTTTTGTAAGGGCACGTCATCAAGACCCTCTAGAAATCTCCCTAATAACCTTTTGTTTAGAGAACTTATCTCTGGCACTGTAGTGCAAGTGGAGATATCTAACTCTATTAATGTAGTCTCTGAAGGTTTCTCCTTCCTTCTGCCTTATGTTATGCAACTGCTCAACTGGGCTCCATCTGGTACCTTGGCGAGAATACCCAACCTTGAAAGCCTCTTTCAAAGCTTCAAAGGTGGCCTTTTCCTCAGTCTTCAAGTACCTAAACCATTGGCCTACTTTGCCATCAAGGGTGAAGTCGAAGGCACTTACCTTGTCTTGATCTTCTACATGGCCGAAGGCGTTGCAGATTTGATTAAACATCTCTAAATGTGGAATTGGGTCTCCGGTCCCATCAAATTTTGTGTGATAAGTTTCGAGATGTTAGTGGGTTTATTCCACTCTAATCTTGGTGCAGGCGTAGGTTTCACTGGTGCAGGAGGTGTGATACCTGCAACCACCCCCTCCCTATTTCCATGGCCAATCCCAACATTTCTAGTGTTAGCCTTGCGATGCTAAACAGGAGTAGTTTGTGGAAGGGTAGGTGGAGGAGCGGGGCCAGGATGATAATAAACCATAGGAGGCCCCTATCTGATAGGGGGGTTTAAAAATGTGCCCCTTGTGGTCCCATGTGGTACCCAATATAGACTCCTTGTGGTGGGTAATGCTGATATACACGCGAACTGGGCTGATGTGATGGGCCTGGGTAGACCCTTTCCCCTTGGTGCGACGTCTTTGGTCCTAGAAATGACGGACCTGGCCCTGGGTTTTGCAATGGTTTTTGGGCCCTACATTAATCAACTATACCTGAAATAGGCACAGCTCTCCAGAGACTGATGGTTTTGTTTGGGTTTGTTGGCTTCCACTTTGCCCTACTTTCACTCTATAGGATCTAGAGACGGAGTGGGCTCACATGCTTGTGGTTGGTCCGTGCCTATTGCCTTGGGTTGTGGTTCTTCTGACTGAGTATTTCCCAGTATAAAATCACGTAACTTCGAAGCAAGGCTTCTCTGCGAATATGTGGGAGAGGTAGGAGCTTACTTTTGGATAGATGGTATGTCCATGCACTAAAGTTCTGGCTCTCCTGTTTTGAGGTCTGGAGTCCCTCGTCCTATGCTTATGGTCTTTACTTTCACTAGTACTGTCAAAGACAAGCATCGTTTGACTCCACTCGGTATTGATCGATGGGTCCGATCTTATAAGCAAAGGAGCATCTTGAGAGTTTGCTTCGTCGAAAAGAGGGTTATTTCACACCAATCTACCCGATCCTAGGTGCATGGAAATATGGAACTGCTATGCAGAACCCCTTTCAGAAAAAAATGCTTTAGAGCGAATGGGCGTATGCTTTCAAAATGTGAAATGAATGGCGCATGCTTCTCAGGGAGAGAAGGAACAGACATTCCCTTGAGAAATGGCACGGCATGCACTTTGGAGATGAAAGAACGAACAGACGTTCGCTCAGGAGAAGAAGGGAACGGGCGTTCGAATTTAGTTTGGAGTGGAACAAGCATGGCATAGATGCCATAGACGTTCGCTTTCCAAAAGCAGAATGGAACATGCGTTCCAAATTAAGTCCAGAATGGAATGAACGTTCACTCGTGAAGGAAGAAAGGAATGGGCATTCGCTTCCAAAATCTGAACTTAGAAGGAAAGGCACGGGCGTGTGCTTGCAATGGAACTCTAGAATGGGTGTTTGCTTCGAGATGAGAAGCGAACGGGTGTGGCACGTTCGAAATGGCCGCGGCACTTTAGGAATGGAGGTGGCACTGTCAGATCTCGAAATTTTCCAAGATTTGTCTAGGGATTTATGGGTGCACGTCTGACAGCCCCCTAGAATATTCTCTAATAGTACAATCACACCCCCTAGATTGAATGCAATTCAATCTAGGGATTTATGGGTGCACGTCTGACAGCCCCCTAGAATATTCTCTGATAGTACAATCACACCCCCTAGATTGAATGCAGTTCAATGCAATTTATGCTCAATTTAATGTAATTAATCCTATTTTAATGCATCTGCCACATTTAGGTAGGGAATCTTGCTAGATTTGGTCAACTGCAAAAAGAAATGGGCATGGCACATGTGTCACGGCAGTGGCCTAATAAACGAACGAGCGTTTGCTTCTCAGAACACCCAAGCAGAATGTAGTTTTGCTTGGTTTTTTCCTCAAACACCTACTAATTCAGGTGTTTTCCTAGTGTTTTTTTATGTTTTTGTTTCAATAGGGAGCTAGAGCTTATCTCTATCTATATATTGGTGCCTACAATGCATTATTAAAACTAACAAATTGAGATTAATTTGTAGATTAAGCTAGAATGCAACTTAAAGAAAAAAGCATAGAAAATTAAGGTTTTTCTTGAATGTTATAAGGACAAATGTGAGAGAACTCACTTGCTTCTCCCGCTCTTGGTGAATACTTGAACGCTCCAATGCTCGATTAACTTCTAATGCTCCAGATTAAACAACCAACCAGTGGATTTGTACTCCAACTGGGCTAATCAAAGGCACTAACAAATGAATAGTGTGGAGGACCCTAAGTTGAATGCATTCCCCGGTAGCGATGCCCAAGATGTTAACAATACTATGCTACCTTGCACACAAGAGAGAAAAAAGAGAAGAAAGATGCATGTAAGAGTCGAGTCCGGAGAGTTGCACTTGGCCAACCCTATGAGGGTTAACTCCTCGATGTGAAGCTGCTAGGGGCTCACTCCACCTCTTCCTGTGTCACCTAGGAAGAGATCCAAACACTAGTAGTAGAGAGCAAGAAGAAGGGAGCTATAGAGAGCTCAACCTCTACTTCATGCAACTAGCATGCAAAAGGGACATGGTAGATAGCAAAGAGAAGGCAGAGAAGAGGAGAAAGGAGAGCATTACCATCCCTACTTACACACACCAACAATCCAACATGCAAGCAAGCAAGAACACAAGCTAACACAGTGACATTCCACTAGCACTCTCCTTAGTAGTTACTTGATTTTATCCCATTCGAATAATTTGTCCCCTAAGTGGTGATAGTCAAGTTGGCTAAGCCAAGAAAGTACAATGCATGCATCTTTCTTGCCATCATAATTTTGAAAAGTAAAAGCTTTACAGCTAATCGTATGATCCTTCCTAGAATCTTGAGCATAAAGAGTAGGTTTAGCACTCCTACAGATACTAGAATCTTTAGAATATGATGAGTCTAGACTAGATGTGCCTCTAGTCCTCTTTCTTTGGGATAATCTATCGTTAAGCTCCTTCCTCAACTCCCTCTCCGTAGTTCTTTGGTTGTGTAAAATGTTAATAGGAAGAACCTATGGACTATTACCCACCACCACAATAGAGAAAATTTTAAGGAAAGAGAAATAAGGAAAAGAAATGGATCATCTTTTACTCAAATGATGGATTAAAGTGTTGTCACCTACCTTGAGTTAATTTACCTTCAACAAAAAGATGAGTTTTGCTCTTCATTTATAAGGTAAGACGAGTTAATTTACCTTCAACAAAAAGACGAGTTTCGCTCTTCTTTTATAAGGTAAGACAAGTGTCAATAACTCTAAGTCATATGATACGAGTGGTATAAAAGATGATTTTTTAAAAAGATGCTTGCAACAATGTAAGAAATTAGCATTCAAATCGTCATTGGAAATTAAGCTAATTTGATAGCTTTCTGGAGATGTTTTCCCTTATTTGCAAGCACTGAGACTATGCAAAAGTTGTGTGCAAGAACAACCTCCAATTGTGAAAATGACACAAGTTTGGGCCCTAAGAGACAATGTAAAAAGGCTATTTTTTAAAGTGCCTTACAATTAACAGGGCCATTTTTAAAGTGCCTTACAATTAACAGGGCTATTTTTTAAGTGCCTTACAATTACAAGGGCTAATGTGATGATGAAAAGGACACAAGTTTGGGCCCCAAAGCAGTGTAAAAAGGCTTTAAAAGCACCTTACAATTACAAGGACTAATGAAATAGCTTAATCTTCAAATTCTTAATTAAGAAAACATAAGCATACTAAGAAAAGATCATGGAAGTGGTGCCTCTTATGTAGTAGGATCTTGATGCTTAATCTTTGTACACAAGGTGCTCATGTTGTAACATAGCAATTTGTGTAATAAGATCACGAAGAGATGCACTATAGAAAATTAGTCATGAAGAATGATAAGTGCCGTTTTGAGAGACCCCCCCCCCCTCTTCTTCAAGCCTTTGTATTAAGGTTTCATATAGCTAGTTTGCCAAAACATCCTTACCTTTACTTCCTTCTTTGTATAAGGGAGCCTTCCTTTAAAAAAAAGCTTCCCATTTGAATTGTCCCCTTGATTAATACCTTAGCTCTGATACCAGTGATAGAACCTTCTCCCAAACGTCAAGGATTTCTTCAGGTTGGAGTACCATCTTGCCTTGAGTCGAAGAAAGAATACCCATCACAAATCCCAAACTTAGAAATATTTCAAGAAGTTGATAAAAAAGAATTTTCTACCACCACAATACAAGGCTAGGGCTAGGCAATAGAGGTACATTACACCACTCAGAGAAAGGGTCTATATAGGTCCACCTATGTCGATAGATTTTGGTAGAATATTCTTTAATTGCAAGTCATAGACAAGGTTTATGAGTAGGAGCAAAAGAGCAAATTTAAAGCTAGTCATTAGAGCTAAAGTAAACATGTTTCATCTACATTCCCTTAGCTTTGCTATTTATTTTCCATGAATTGTGAGAGGATAAATGGATTTCCAAAAAAGGCAAATAATTTTAAACATCAAGTGATAAAACCTAGAAATTGGGATATTTTCTAAAGAATTATGACAAACCCAAGGGTAACAATAATGACAATAATGCTAAAAGAGTTGACACTTCCAGCAAGCTTAACAAAGGGGACTCTAAGCATGGTGTCATTTATCGTTATAGATCCAACAAAGAAGGAGAGACAGAATAACTCTCTCACTTGTAGCAAGAGTAGTATGATCCACACTTAGCTCAATCCAATGGGATTTGCATCCCTTTCGGAGCTAGGGATTCAACCCGTACCGGTGCACAAAAGCTTATCCATTTGATGGAGAGAATGCTAGGAATACTACTACTATTGACATAGACTTAACACACACACAAGCTCAATCTTGCTATTGCTCACTCAACTCCACATTCCACTCATCCATACATCCAAACAAGAAGAAAGCTTAGCTATTGCTTACACAAGATCAAAGCATTCTTCATTCTCAAATACTCATTTCCCTAGCATGCACACAATCCTTGAAGCTATCAATAAGAAACATGCACACTAGAGAATTGACATGAGAAGAGAGACAAATATCAACTCATTGCATTGAATTAACAAAAGAATAGAACTTACAACAATGTAGATGGGGAGAGAGAAGAGCTTGCACCTCTATGGAAGAAGAGGGAGAGCTAGTCTCAAGAGAGCTCAAACATGAGTTTTCCCAATGTGTCCATAAGCTCTCAAATGAGCCACTTTTTATACAAAAACTCTAAAACTCCCAAAAGTTCCCATGTGGGATTATTGTCAAACCCACTCCCACACTCATCCACAACTTGGAACTCTTTTCAAGAGCCCTAAGTGTCTTTTTTTGTTGCATCCTTGTATTGATCTTCATTCGTCATGCAACACTCCCCCCTTCCTATTTTGCGCACGTCCTCGAGCGCGGTAGTAGCAAGAGTTGCAACAAAAAAACAATGGATACAAGTAAAGTCTCTTATTGAAAAAAAGAAAAGAAAAGAAAAACCAGCGATGATAATTTCACACGTGAGCATACAAGTGCAAGGCTGATTAAAGTTTTAATGAGTACTAAAATAGGTGAGTAAAGACTAGTCAAAGTGAGACTTAAGTAGTAGATAATGCTATGCAAAGGCAAGTGTGCTTTGTACACCGCCGGTTATGACCGCAGTCTCAATGTCCTACAAGTATGTAAGTTATTCCTAAGTGGCAAACCTACTCCTAAATATGAGCAAAAGTGATTGGAATTCTCTCTCTTTTTCTTTTCTTTCTTTTTTTTTTCTTTTTAAAAATTCTTTTAATGTGTGTGTAGAAGGTGATAAAGATTAAGGTTCCATCCCAAAGAGACCCAAGCAATGGCCAAGAGACCTCCGCCAAGAGAATCTAAAGACCGCTAAGTATCTCAAGGGCGACAGACCCTTTTTCTTTCTTTTATGACCTAAGGAGTACCCCATGAAGATGAGGGCATCGGTCTCAAGGGCCCATAGTGTACCCCAGAGTCCTACCAACATCCATCAAGGCGATAGATTCCTCAAAGGTCTTTTTTTGAAGCTTTAAGACATCAGTGTTCACCCCATGGAAACCAAGGCATCGGCCCCAAGGTGCTGAGACAACCCCAGGTCCTACCAAGCATTTCTCATGGCTGTAGACACGTCATGTCTCAATTTACTTTGTACATATTTTTTTTTAAAGGTATAATTTTTATAAATTATTATTACTCCTAGCACCTAGCTCATATCTAAGAGGTAGCTACCACTAGAGATAACTAATATACCTTGAAAGCATAAGAACTTGGCATATTCCCTTGGTATATATCCTACACTGTCTTTAGATAGAAATATCTTTTACTAAGTCTTCTAAGAGTCTAGAATTCACTCACCATATTTCAACAACTAATCAAAAACTTAAACCAGCCAACATTGTGTGAACATACAAACTATATATTCGAAAGATAAGAGCACATAAAGAGATAAAGATTAAGATTTGAATACACCTGTTGTAGTGCCCTGTTGATGTTGTTCGTTTGCATTGATGCATTGCTGATTTTGTGCAGATTGCTCCTCCTTGATCTTTGTAAGCGTAGCATGTCTCCCCCCTTCCTAATTTGTATGCATGATAGGTGGACTATTGGGGCGTGTTTGATGCTCTTGTTTTAGCGAAGATCTCTGCAAAATTTTTATTAACAAACAAGAAAAGAAAAGAATAAAATTTGCCATTGGTGCCAAACACCGAATATAGCCGAGGGGAAAAACCCAATGGGAGAAAAGTGCCCTGGCTTGTCGATCTTATTGTGGAGTCGCTGAGCTTACCCTTACGCTGGTGGTGGATCCGTGTCCTCGTCTGCTGGAAAGATGGTATCAATTTCCTCAGGATGCAGAGACAACCCCTCACAAAAACCGGCCGCTGGAGAAGGTGGTAGAGGAAGGAGTGCTTCCTCACTAAAATATGGCATTGGTTCTATGGGAAGGTTAATCAGACAGTTTCGATTTTGGAACTGCGCAATATAGGTACTCATATTGATCCAATATTGACATGTTGAGGCTTGGGGAAGGAGGGCTTGCAAGATCGGTGGTTGCAAGTCATTTAAGCTTGTATCCCTCCATTGTTGTGCTTGAACCTCCTCAGGTAATCTACGTTGATTTGGTCCTCGCTCTGGTATTCTCACATTAAGAAGATTATGGCGTTGGGGTGTAACTCCCACAATTTGCTTCATTAAGCCCGTGCCATATCGTCTAAAGTAAGAGCGGCATATCCAACAAATATGTGAAGCTTCTTCTAATACGAGCCGTGCACACTCTTGACAATGTGGAAATGGGTGATGCTGTTGATAGAATAACGTGACAAAGTGATGCCCACAGCAATTTTCACCTAAGGGAGCATAGAAGTACCTAGAATGTGTTTGAAACGGAGGAGCACTATAACCCCCGCGATGATCTGGTCGAGTACTATCAGGGTCAATGCATCGTGGACATGTATCTCGCCAAATATCCATCAGGAGTTATCTTATCCACCGCTCGCCGCTCGCTTCCGGATTCGTCGCCGCACCGCTTGCCGGCGTCTTCAATGCTTCTTCAGCTACAGCTCGCCTTCTTTGCTCCACCGCCTGCAGTCCTCTTCTTCAACGGCCACTGAGTCGCCCTTCACCTTCTACCGCCTTCAGCTGGCACGTCGGCTACAGGCGCCCCCTCCACAGCAGCGCTCCTTTCAGCCGCCTTCACTTTCTGCCGGCGCTCTTACACTCAGTGCTGCCGACTTCTTCTCTTCCTTCGCCTGCTGCTGCAGAGAGCCAGTCGCCTTCGCCTCCGCTTTTGCTGCTACCCGCCGTCTCACTCCTCTGCTGTCGGCTGGCTGTGCAGGCGTCTTCTACTCCTACTGCCAACGTCGCCCTGTCCTTTGCTGTCGGCTGCAGGCTACGCCCGCCTATGCCAACGCCGCCGGCCGCCTAAACACCTTCTCACGGCCACCTCTTCCACTGCAGCCGCGAAGGCCACTCCACCTGAGTCGCCGGCCTCTTCTTTGCCGCTACAGCCACCCAACAGCCTTGCAACGGCCAGCACTTCCTTCGTCTGCTTGCTAGCCACCGCCTACAGCCCTTCCTCGCTGCAGTGCTCGACGCAGGCCCTTCCACGGCGCTTCAGCGCTTCTACAGCCAACGCCAGCGTTTCGATGCCGACGGCTCCCTCCACGTTAGATTAGCAATCATAGTAATGCCCTTCCTCGCTGCAGTGCTCGACGCAACTGAAAAAATATAAATATAAATATATATATATATATATATATATAGATTTATATTTTCTTTCTTCCACAGCGCTTCAGCGCTTCTGCAGCCAACGCCAGCATTAATGTATTATATATATATATATATATATATATATATATTTTAAGCCGCCTTCCTGATTTTTTTTTTCAACCGCCCTTCCACTCCAGCTCTTGATACAGCGCTTGATGCACGTCAGTGTATACCTTCGATGCAGCCTTCGTTTTCACAAGGCCGCCCTCACTGCCATCTCCAACGCCGTCTTACAGCCGCATGAAATAGATATATATATATGTATATATATATCTATTTTTTCTTTGATATGCTTGATGGAAACACCTCCCCACACAATAACAACACAACAAAACAATAGAAGAAAGGTCGCCTTCTACGCTTTCAACCTACCTCTCTTCCTTTCACCCTTCTCTTTCCCTCTCTCCTCTCATCCTTAAGCGGACTTCATGCTTGGGAGTCTATGGGGCTTGCATTATGGAAGAGCTTAGCAACGCACCTCTTTTCTTTTTATTTATTTATACTAATTACATGTTAACGAAGAGCATGAAAGCTTTAAATGGTAAAAAAAAACAATGAATGTAAGCATACTGACGGTACTTGAAAAGCAATAAAACATAAAAAACAATGCGGGAGAAACCTCAACCTTCAATGGTTTTTTTTTTCTTATCCTAATCATATCCACTCACACCGAGATCACACACCCGAACTTAACCTAATCACTCAATGGTTTTGCAACCAAAAGAGAAAATAGTGGTGGTTTCCACACACTCTCAACCGGATTTGAGTCTTTTCCCCGGCAGCGGCGCCAATGGAGAGACGGAATAACTCTCTCACTTGTAGCAAGAGTAGTATGATCCACACTTAGCTCAATCCAATGGGATTTGCATCCCTTTCGGAGCTAGGGATTCAACCCGTACCGGTGCACAAAAGCTTATCCATTTGTTAATGGAGAGAATGCTAGGAATACTACTACTATTGACATAGACTTAACACACACACAAGCTCAATCTTGCTATTGCTCACTCAACTCCACATTCCACTCATCCATACATCCAAACAAGAAGAAAGCTTAGCTATTGCTTACACAAGATCAAAGCATTCTTCATTCTCAAATACTCATTTCCCTAGCATGCACACAATCCTTGAAGCTATCAATAAGAAACATGCACACTAGAGAATTGACATGAGAAGAGAGACAAATATCAACTCATTGCATTGAATTAACAAAAGAATAGAACTTACAACAATGTAGATGGGGAGAGAGAAGAGCTTGCACCTCTATGGAAGAAGAGGGAGAGCTAGTCTCAAGAGAGCTCAAACATGAGTTTTCCCAATGTGTCCATAAGCTCTCAAATGAGCCACTTTTTATACAAAAACTCTAAAACTCCCAAAAGTTCCCATGTGGGATTATTGTCAAACCCACTCCCACACTCATCCACAACTTGGAACTCTTTTCAAGAGCCCTAAGTGTCTTTTTTTGTTGCATCCTTGTATTGATCTTCATTCGTCATGCAACACTCCCCCCTTCCTATTTTGCGCACGTCCTCGAGCGCGGTAGTAGCAAGAGCTGCAACAAAAAAACAATGGATATAAGTAAAGTCTCTTATTGAAAAAAAGAAAAGAAAAGAAAAACCAGCGATGATAATTTCACACGTGAGCATACAAGTGCAAGGCTGATTAAAGTTTTAATGAGTACTAAAATAGGTGAGTAAAGACTAGTCAAAGTGAGACTTAAGTAGTAGATAATGCTATGCAAAGGCAAGTGTGCTTTGTACACCGCCGGTTATGACCGCAGTCTCAATGTCCTACAAGTATATAAGTTATTCCTAAGTGGCAAACCTACTCCTAAATATGAGCATAAGTGATTGGAATTCTCTCTTTTTTTCTTTTCTTTCTTTTTTTTTTCTTTTTAAAAATTCTTTTAATGTGTGTGTAGAAGGTGATAAAGATTAAGGTTCCATCCCAAAGAGACCCAAGCAATGGCCAAGAGACCTCCGCCAAGAGAATCTAAAGACCGCTAAGTATCTCAAGGGCGACAGACCCTTTTTCTTTCTTTTATGACCTAAGGAGTACCCCATGAAGATGAGGGCATCGGTCTCAAGGGCCCATAGTGTACCCCAGAGTCCTACCAACATCCATCAAGGCGATAGATTCCTCAAAGGTCTTTTTTTGAAGCTTTTAGACATCAGTGTTCACCCCATGGAAACCAAGGCATCGGCCCCAAGGTGCTGAGACAACCCCAGGTCCTACCAAGCATTTCTCATGGCTGTAGGCACGTCATGTCTCAATTTACTTTGTACATATTTTTTTTTAAAGGTATAATTTTTATAAATTATTATTACTCCTAGCACCTAGCTCATATCTAAGAGGTAGCTACCACTAGGGATAACTAATATACCTTGAAAGCATAAGAACTTGGCATATTCCCTTGGTATATATCCTACACTGTCTTTAGATAGAAATATCTTTTACTAAGTCTTCTAAGAGTCTAGAATTCACTCACCATATTTCAACAACTAATCAAAAACTTAAACCAGCCAACATTGTGTAAACATACAAACTATATATTCGAAAGATAAGAGCACATAAAGAGATAAAGATTAAGATTTGAATACACCTGTTGTAGTGCCCTGTTGATGTTGTTCGTTTGCATTGATGCATTGCTGATTTTGTGCAGATTGCTCCTCCTTGATCTTTGTAAGCGTAGCATGTCTCCCCCCTTCCTAATTTGTATGCATGATAGGTGGACTATTGGGGCGTGTTTGATGCTCTTGTTTTAGCGAAGATCTCTGCAAAATTTTTATTAACAAACAAGAAAAGAAAAGAATAAAATTTGCCATTGGTGCCAAACACCGAATATAGCCGAGGGGAAAAACCCAATGGGAGAAAAGTGCCCTGGCTTGTCGATCTTATTGTGGAGTCGCTGAGCTTACCCTTACGCTGGTGGTGGATCCGTGTCCTCGTCTGCTGGAAAGATGGTATCAATTTCCTCAGGATGCAGAGACAACCCCTCACAAAAACCGGCCGCTGGAGAAGGTGGTAGAGGAAGGAGTGCTTCCTCACTAAAATATGGCATTGGTTCTATGGGAAGGTTAATCAAACAGTTTCGATTTTGGAACTGCGCAATATAGGTACTCATATTGATCCAATATTGACATGTTGAGGCTTGGGGAAGGAGGGCTTGCAAGATCGGTGGTTGCAAGTCATTTAAGCTTGTATCCCTCCATTGTTGTGCTTGAACCTCCTCAGGTAATCTACGTTGATTTGGTCCTCGCTCTGGTATTCTCACATTAAGAAGATTATGGCGTTGGGGTGTAACTCCCACAATTTGCTTCATTAAGCCCGTGCCATATCGTCTAAAGTAAGAGCGGCATATCCAACAAATATGTGAAGCTTCTTCTAATACGAGCCGTGCACACTCTTGACAATGTGGAAATGGGTGATGCTGTTGATAGAATAACGTGACAAAGTGATGCCCACAGCAATTTTCACCTAAGGGAGCATAGAAGTACCTAGAATGTGTTTGAAACGGAGGAGCACTATAACCCCCGCGATGATCTGGTCGAGTACTATCAGGGTCAATGCATCGTGGACATGTATCTCGCCAAATATCCATCAGGAGTTATCTTATCCACCGCTCGCCGCTCGCTTCCGGATTCGTCGCCGCACCGCTTGCCGGCGTCTTCAATGCTTCTTCAGCTACAGCTCGCCTTCTTTGCTCCACCGCCTGCAGTCCTCTTCTTCAACGGCCACTGAGTCGCCCTTCACCTTCTACCGCCTTCAGCTGGCACGTCGGCTACAGGCGCCCCCTCCACAGCAGCGCTCCTTTCAGCCGCCTTCACTTTCTGCCGGCGCTCTTACACTCAGTGCTGCCGACTTCTTCTCTTCCTTCGCCTGCTGGCTGCAGAGAGCCAGTCGCCTTCGCCTCCGCTTTTGCTGCTACCCGCCGTCTCACTCCTCTGCTGTCGGCTGGCTGTGCAGGCGTCTTCTACTCCTACTGCCAACGTCGCCCTGTCCTCTGCTGTCGGCTGCAGGCTACGCCCGCCTATGCCAACGCCGCCGGCCGCCTAAACACCTTCTCACGGCCACCTCTTCCACTGCAGCCGCGAAGGCCACTCCACCTGAGTCGCCGGCCTCTTCTTTGCCGCTACAGCCACCCAACAGCCTTGCAACGGCCAGCACTTCCTTCGTCTGCTTGCTAGCCACCGCCTACAGCCCTTCCTCGCTGCAGTGCTCGACGCAGGCCCTTCCACGGCGCTTCAGCGCTTCTACAGCCAACGCCAGCGTTTCGATGCCGACGGCTCCCTCCACGTTAGATTAGCAATCATAGTAATGCCCTTCCTCGCTGCAGTGCTCGACGCAACTGAAAAAATATAAATATAAATATATATATATATATATATATATAGATTTATATTTTCTTTCTTCCACAGCGCTTCTGCAGCCAACGCCAGCATTAATGTATTATATATATATATATATATATATATATATTTTAAGCCGCCTTCCTGATTTTTTTTTTCAACCGCCCTTCCACTCCAGCTCTTGATACAGCGCTTGATGCACGTCAGTGTATACCTTCGATGCAGCCTTCGTTTTCACAAGGCCACCCTCACTGCCATCTTCAACGCCGTCTACAGCCGCATGAAATAGATATATATATATGTATATATATATCTATTTTTTCTTTGATATGCTTGATGGAAACACCTCCCCACACAATAACAACACAACAAAACAATAGAAGAAAGGTCGCCTTCTACGCTTTCAACCTACCTCTCTTCCTTTCACCCTTCTCTTTCCCTCTCTCCTCTCATCCTTAAGCGGACTTCATGCTTGGGAGTCTATGGGGCTTGCATAAGCTATGGAAGAGCTTAGCAACGCACCTCTTTTCTTTTTATTTATTTATACTAATTACATGTTAATGAAGAGCATGAAAGCTTTAAATGGTAAAAAAAAACAATGAATGTAAGCATACTGACGGTACTTGAAAAGCAATAAAACATAAAAAACAATGCGGGAGAAACCTCAACATTCAATGGTTTTTTTTTTCTTATCCTAATCATATCCACTCACACCGAGATCACACACCCGAACTTAACCTAATCACTCAATGGTTTTGCAACCAAAAGAGGAAATAGTGGTGGTTTCCACACACTCTCAACCGGATTTGAGTCTTTTCCCCGGCAGCGGTGCCAATGGAGAGACGGAATAACTCTCTCACTTGTAGCAAGAGTAGTATGATCCACACGTAGCTCAATCCAATGGGATTTGCATCCCTTTCGGAGCTAGGGATTCAACCCGTACCGGTGCACAAAAGCTTATCCATTTGATGGAGAGAATGCTAGGAATACTACTACTATTGACATAGACTTAACACACACACAAGCTCAATCTTGCTATTGCTCACTCAACTCCACATTCCACTCATCCATACATCCAAACAAGAAGAAAGCTTAGCTATTGCTTACACAAGATCAAAGCATTCTTCATTCTCAAATACTCATTTCCCTAGCATGCACACAATCCTTGAAGCTATCAATAAGAAACATGCACACTAGAGAATTGACATGAGAAGAGAGACAAATATCAACTCATTGCATTGAATTAACAAAAGAATAGAACTTACAACAATGTAGATGGGGAGAGAGAAGAGCTTGCACCTCTATGGAAGAAGAGGGAGAGCTAGTCTCAAGAGAGCTCAAACATGAGTTTTCCCAATGTGTCCATAAGCTCTCAAATGAGCCACTTTTTATACAAAAACTCTAAAACTCCCAAAAGTTCCCATGTGGGATTATTGTCAAACCCACTCCCACACTCATCCACAACTTGGAACTCTTTTCAAGAGCCCTAAGTGTCTTTTTTTGTTGCATCCTTGTATTGATCTTCATTCGTCATGCAACACTCCCCCCTTCCTATTTTGCGCACGTCCTCGAGCGCGGTAGTAGCAAGAGCTGCAACAAAAAAACAATGGATACAAGTAAAGTCTCTTATTGAAAAAAAGAAAAGAAAAGAAAAACCAGCGATGATAATTTCACACGTGAGCATACAAGTGCAAGGCTGATTAAAGTTTTAATGAGTACTAAAATAGGTGAGTAAAGACTAGTCAAAGTGAGACTTAAGTAGTAGATAATGCTATGCAAAGGCAAGTGTGCTTTGTACACCGCCGGTTATGACCGCAGTCTCAATGTCCTACAAGTATGTAAGTTATTCCTAAGTGGCAAACCTACTCCTAAATATGAGCAAAAGTGATTGGAATTCTCTCTTTTTTTCTTTTCTTTCTTTTTTTTTTCTTTTTAAAAATTCTTTTAATGTGTGTGTAGAAGGTGATAAAGATTAAGGTTCCATCCCAAAGAGACCCAAGCAATGGCCAAGAGACCTCTGCCAAGAGAATCTAAAGACCGCTAAGTATCTCAAGGGCGACAGACCCTTTTTCTTTCTTTTATGACCTAAGGAGTACCCCATGAAGATGAGGGCATCGGTCTCAAGGGCCCATAGTGTACCCCAGAGTCCTACCAACATCCATCAAGGCGATAGATTCCTCAAAGGTCTTTTTTTGAAGCTTTTAGACATCAGTGTTCACCCCATGGAAACCAAGGCATCGGCCCCAAGGTGCTGAGACAACCCCAGGTCCTACAAAGCATTTCTCATGGCTGTAGGCACGTCATGTCTCAATTTACTTTGTACATATTTTTTTTTAAAGGTATAATTTTTATAAATTATTATTACTCCTAGCACCTAGCTCATATCTAAGAGGTAGCTACCACTAGGGATAACTAATATACCTTGAAAGCATAAGAACTTGGCATATTCCCTTGGTATATATCCTACACTGTCTTTAGATAGAAATATCTTTTACTAAGTCTTCTAAGAGTCTAGAATTCACTCACCATATTTCAACAACTAATCAAAAACTTAAACCAGCCAACATTGTGTGAACATACAAACTATATATTCGAAAGATAAGAGCACATAAAGAGATAAAGATTAAGATTTGAATACACCTGTTGTAGTGCCCTGTTGATGTTGTTCGTTTGCATTGATGCATTGCTGATTTTGTGCAGATTGCTCCTCCTTGATCTTTGTAAGCGTAGCATGTCTCCCCCCTTCCTAATTTGTATGCATGATAGGTGGACTATTGGGGCGTGTTTGATGCTCTTGTTTTAGCGAAGATCTCTACAGAATTTTTATTAACAAACAAGAAAAGAAAAGAATAAAATTTGCCATTGGTGCCAAACACCGAATATAGCCGAGGGGAAAAACCCAATGGGATGAAAGTGCCCTGGCTTGTCGATCTTATTGTGGAGTCGCTGAGCTTACCCTTACGCTGGTGGTGGATCCGTGTCCTCGTCTGCTGGAAAGATGGTATCAATTTCCTCAGGATGCAGAGACAACCCCTCACAAAAACCGGCCGCTGGAGAAGGTGGTAGAGGAAGGAGTGCTTCCTCACTAAAATATGGCATTGGTTCTATGGGAAGGTTAATCAGACAGTTTCGATTTTGGAACTGCGCAATATAGGTACTCATATTGATCCAATATTGACATGTTGAGGCTTGGGGAAGGAGGGCTTGCAAGATCGGTGGTTGCAAGTCATTTAAGCTTGTATCCCTCCATTGTTGTGCTTGAACCTCCTCAGGTAATCTACGTTGATTTGGTCCTCGCTCTGGTATTCTCACATTAAGAAGATTATGGCGTTGGGGTGTAACTCCCACAATTTGCTTCATTAAGCCCGTGCCATATCGTCTAAAGTAAGAGCGGCATATCCAACAAATATGTGAAGCTTCTTCTAATACGAGCCGTGCACACTCTTGACAATGTGGAAATGGGTGATGCTGTTGATAGAATAACGTAACAAAGTGATGCCCACAGCAATTTTCACCTAAGGGAGCATAGAAGTACCTAGAATGTGTTTGAAACGGAGGAGCACTATAACCCCCGCGATGATCTGGTCGAGTACTATCAGGGTCAATGCATCGTAGACATGTATCTCGCCAAATATCCATCAGGAGTTATCTTATCCACCGCTCGCCGCTCGCTTCCGGATTCGTCGCCGCACCGCTTGCCGGCGTCTTCAATGCTTCTTCAGCTACTACAGCTCGCCTTCTTTGCTCCACCGCCTGCAGTCCTCTTCTTCAACGGCCACTGAGTCGCCCTTCACCTTCTACCGCCTTCAGCTGGCACGTCGGCAGGCGCCCCCTCCACAGCAGCGCTCCTTTCAGCCGCCTTCACTTTCTGCCGGCGCTCTTACACTCAGTGCTGCCGACTTCTTCTCTTCCTTCGCCTGCTGCTGCAGAGAGCCAGTCGCCTTCGCCTCCGCTTTTGCTGCTACCCGCCGTCTCACTCCTCTGCTGTCGGCTGCAGGCGTCTTCTACTCCTACTGCCAACGTCGCCCTGTCCTCTGCTTCTGTCGGCTGCAGGCTACGCCCGCCTATGCCAACGCCGCCGGCCGCCTAAACACCTTCTCACGGCCACCTCTTCCACTGCAGCCGCGAAGGCCACTCCACCTGAGTCGCCGGCCTCTTCTTTGCCGCTACAGCCACCCAACAGCCTTGCAACGGCCAGCACTTCCTTCGTCTGCTTGCTAGCCACCGCCTACAGCCCTTCCTCGCTGCAGTGCTCGACGCAGGCCCTTCCACGGCGCTTCAGCGCTTCTACAGCCAACGCCAGCGTTTCGATGCCGACGGCTCCCTCCACGTTAGATTAGCAATCATAGTAATGCCCTTCCTCGCTGCAGTGCTCGACGCAACTGAAAAAATATAAATATAAATATATATATATATATATAGATTTATATTTTCTTTCTTCCACAGCGCTTCAGCGCTTCTGCAGCCAACGCCAGCATTAATGTATTATATATATATATATATATATATTTTAAGCCGCCTTCCTGATTTTTTTTTTCAACCGCCCTTCCACTCCAGCTCTTGATACAGCGCTTGATGCACGTCAGTGTATACCTTCGATGCAGCCTTCGTTTTCACAAGGCCGCCCTCACTGCCATCTCCAACGCCGTCTTACAGCCGCATGAAATAGATATATATATATGTATATATATATCTATTTTTTCTTTGATATGCTTGATGGAAACACCTCCCCACACAATAACAACACAACAAAACAATAGAAGAAAGGTCGCCTTCTACGCTTTCAACCTACCTCTCTTCCTTTCACCCTTCTCTTTCCCTCTCTTCTCTCATCCTTAAGCGGACTTCATGCTTGGGAGTCTATGGGGCTTGCATAAGCTATGGAAGAGCTTAGCAACGGACCTCTTTTCTTTTTATTTATTTATACTAATTACATGTTAACGAAGAGCATGAAAGCTTTAAATGGTAAAAAAAAAACAATGAATGTAAGCATACTGACGGTACTTGAAAAGCAATAAAACATAAAAAACAATGCGGGAGAAACCTCAACCTTCAATGGTTTTTTTTCTTATCCTAATCATATCCACTCACACCGAGATCACACACCCGAACTTAACCTAATCACTCAATGGTTTTGCAACCAAAAGAGGAAATAGTGGTGGTTTCCACACACTCTCAACCGGATTTGAGTCTTTTCCCCGGCAGCGGCGCCAATGGAGAGACGGAATAACTCTCTCACTTGTAGCAAGAGTAGTATGATCCACACTTAGCTCAATCCAATGGGATTTGCATCCCTTTCGGAGCTAGGGATTCAACCCGTACCGGTGCACAAAAGCTTATCCATTTGATGGAGAGAATGCTAGGAATACTACTACTATTGACATAGACTTAACACACACACAAGCTCAATCTTGCTATTGCTCACTCAACTCCACATTCCACTCATCCATACATCCAAACAAGAAGAAAGCTTAGCTATTGCTTACACAAGATCAAAGCATTCTTCATTCTCAAATACTCATTTCCCTAGCATGCACACAATCCTTGAAGCTATCAATAAGAAACATGCACACTAGAGAATTGACATGAGAAGAGAGACAAATATCAACTCATTGCATTGAATTAACAAAAGAATAGAACTTACAACAATGTAGATGGGGAGAGAGAAGAGCTTGCACCTCTATGGAAGAAGAGGGAGAGCTAGTCTCAAGAGAGCTCAAACATGAGTTTTCCCAATGTGTCCATAAGCTCTCAAATGAGCCACTTTTTATACAAAAACTCTAAAACTCCCAAAAGTTCCCATGTGGGATTATTGTCAAACCCACTCCCACACTCATCCACAACTTGGAACTCTTTTCAAGAGCCCTAAGTGTCTTTTTTTGTTGCATCCTTGTATTGATCTTCATTCGTCATGCAACAAAGGTTGTATTGTAACACATTATATACAGAAGAATAAGAAGAACACGGAAAAGCTAACAATGCAAAGTTGCACATGATCGAGGATTTGGAGGAGGACGGCTCATTCAAGCAAGAGGCTAGCAAACGATCATGAGTATTCTGACTATGAAGGTAAAAGCAAATTGTATTTTCTTTTGGGGAATGAAAGGAGCTATTTAATGGTAAAGATGTTACTATTCTTTGCATGATGATGGTAAAGATGTTACTATTCTTTACATTATCTTTTAAGAATGAAAGGAGCTATTAATGGTAAAGATGTCACTATTCTTTGCATAATGATGGTAGCACACATGATTTAATTTTTGAAAGAACAACGAGATTCCTTAACCTGAAGTCTATTCCCTCACATTATAAGGTTAAAGCTCCTTTCACTAGCATAAATATAATTACACTAAGGTAATGAAAGATTTAAGTCTATGCATCAAACCTTATGAGGAGAAAAAGGATTTCCTAGAAGCACCTTTGCAGAGGATAGACATCTTGGAGTGATCAATATAACCCTAAAGATTGACTATAACATACATACTATGTAGATTACCAAAGATGATAAGGACCTTTGTCTAGGGGTTCAAATGTTAAATCCATGGAAGTACACCATGGAAAGTACACCTACTAGTCCCTCATAGCAAGCATTCCTCCCTAAGTTCAAGGATTGTTTCTTAGAAGGATTAGCCTATGAATTACCATATTCTAGACTTGAAGACCACAATATTAAAGTTCTCCCATGTAATACACCATCGTGCAAAGCACCCTATAGAGTCAATATGATAGAATATAAATAAATCCAACATCAAGTAGAAGAACTTTTAGAGAGAGGTCTGATTAGAACTTGTAGCTCGCCTTATGGTGCTCTTGTACTTTTCTTCAAGAAAAAGAATTCATTTACGGTATGTGCATAAAATATAAAGCCCTAAATAAGATTACGATAAAGAATAGGCACCTCATCCCTAGAGAGTTAATGATTTATTAGATCAATTTTTAGGGTCTTGGCCTTAAGTCCAACTATCATCAAGTCAGAATGGTTGAGGAGAATGTGAATAAGAGTGTGTTTAGGACTGAGTCTGGTCATTATGAGTTTTTGGTAATGCCCTTTAGGCTTACCAATGCTCTTGAACTTTTAGTCGTATGCATATTTCTGAAATATTAAGACTTTTGTGATCGTATTCTTTGATGATATACTTTATCAAATATATTGAAGATTATAGGAAACACCTAGAGCTAGTATTCTTTATTTTGAAAGAAAACCAACTCTATCTCAACCCTGAGAAGAATAGTTTCTTTTAAGAGAAAATTGAGTACTTGGCCACATAGTCTCAACTGAGGACATTCAAGTAGATCCAAAGAAGATTGAGTCCATTATCACTTTGCCTAGACCTTGTAATATATATGATTTACGGTCATTCTTAGGATTATGCAGATATTATAGGAAAATTTTCAAGAACTTTGCATACATTATTGCACATCTATTAAAAGAGCTCCTAAAGTTGGTAGTTATTTTCAATTTTGTATTTCTATTATTGTGAAAATAACTACCAACTTTCAACCTTTGTGAAAATGGGGAAAATGAATGGAAATAATGTAGCAATGCTTAAATAAAAATACTCAAAGTTAAATAATGTCTCCTTTTCAATGTCTTTTTCACAACAATAGAGTATGGAGGTCCTTTGCCAATGAGATGCAAGGTATATTAGAAGGGTGGAGAAACTAAGAGCTAATGAGAGAAAGTAGGATAGGAAAAGATGGAGTGATCAATTAGAAGCTCTACAAAGGAAAAGGCAAGTGGGCAAACTGACTAAGGATGAGATTAACCTTTATGCTAAATTCCAAATAAGCCCAAAAGAAGAAGATGACAAGCTTGCTAATATAAGTCTTGGGAGTCAAAGATGGAGAACTTTCATCTATAAGAAGAAACCTGATAGACATCTATTCAAATTAGTAGAAGAAAAAGGTAATAGGGAATTGGTGGGGAAAATATTGGATGAGAATGGGCAAAAGTTAGGGAAGATTGACCAAGTGGCAAACAAATGGGTAGAATTATTGGGGACTACCCTAAGCCTAAAAGAGGATGAGTCCAAAAAAGGTTCCTAGAGCTGAGAATAATCTCTTAAGCTTGGTCAATCAAAGAGTTGATGTAGATAAGGCTAGGTGGCTGTAGAGAGAAGTGGAACTAGATGAATGTTGGGAAGCCCTCCTTAAACTGGGAAAGGAAAGGTCCCCTGGATGGGATGGACTCTCAGTGGAATTTTTCATCTCCTTCTTGCCTTCCCTAAAGGATTTGGTATGGAATATTTGAGGGGCATGCAATTATGGCTCCCTGGATCTAGAGGAGGGAGTGGTGAAGCTTATCCCTAAGAAAGCTGCATGTAGTTGATTTAACCAATTTTTCATCTCCTTCTTGCCTTCCCTAAAGGATTTGGTATGGAATATTTGAGGGGCATGCAATTATGGCTCCTTGGATAAGGATCTAGAGGAGGGAGTGGTGAAGCTTATCCCTAAGAAAGCTGCATGTAGTTGATTTAACCACTAAAAACCCATAACTCTGTTAACTGATAAGTTGTAAGCCTATTTCAATACCATTGGAGAAGATTTCTATAGTAAATATAGATGAGATTTTATAGTCTTCCGGAGGATTGGAGGGTTGCATCCACTCAGCATCTTAGGGGCTTTCGCATTTGTATTGATCAGATTGATGCAGCTATTCCGCATAAGTGGCTTTCTGGGACCTTTCGCGGAGACTATCATCCGAGTTGGCTGGGAGTTTTTTCGAGCTCATTTATTCTATCATGCCTGGTGGGAGATTGAGGAGATGTAGTATGGAGAAGATCATACCAAATACTAGGCTTAGTCCAGTGAGTATTGTTGGTCGCTCGGGAAAGCACTGGTTCATTGACCCTTCTCCTCAGATAGTGACTCATGGCTCTTGGTGTTTGTGGCTATATGATGGCAGTCCTATTAGATATCTTTAGTGGGATCCAGGAGAGTGGGAGTGGATTGATGCCTTCGATCCTTTGAAAAGCCTTCCTTTTTCAGTTTCACTATTCGGAATGCCAGGCTTCTCCTCACTTGACAGATGCATAGGATCCCTACTCTCAGGCCTCATTGGGAGAGCTATGATATATCTCCAGTGATACAGCACAGATATTGGAATAGACTTTGGCACTCATACAAAAGGAGCCAGATCTCTCATTTCTTTTGGTTATTCTTACATGGTGGTCTCCCTTTATTACAGGATGTTCCTCACTCTGATTATACACCCCCTAGACAGGAGAGTAGAAATTCCTAATTCCATAGGGAAGAACGAAAAACCTTGAGGTTAAAAGCACTTGATGATCTGAGTTATGTAGAAATAAAAATCATCCCAGGACCGCCAGTTCAAAACTCTTGGCATGGGGCAAGGAAAGTGAAGACCGATCAATTATAATGGACCAAAAAGACGAGGCCAAGAAAGCCATTGGAAGGGAAATACAAATTTAGAGGATTAAAAGAACCACTTTCTAAGAAGTTACAAGCTTACCTTAACTTGAGAGAGGAAATCTGAAGGTTGAACGATGACACACAAGAATTGATGCAGCAAATCCAGTTTGACATAGAAGGGCATGTGGGACCAATTTCCTTGTTTCCACACTGAGAACCCTCGTTACAATGCTATTAGAGGGAAGTGTTTGGAGTAGGGTAAACTAGGGAAGGAAGGGACGCTCAACCAAGATTATCCATAGAAACTTTTGTGCATCACAAAAGAGCATGAAAATGAAACAAAGACATTGGAAGAGCTATAAGAGCTTGATGAAACAGAGAATGGGCGTGCCACACAAATCTAAACCTAGCTCATTACCTACCACACCTCCTTACATGGGTATGGCCGAGGAGTTGATGAGACATTTGCAAACGTGCCATCTTTAAGACCTATATTAAAAGGAGATATGGGAACCTCGAGAGTAATCCTCTCAGTCCCAACAGTGACTACAACCATGGTTGAATACTTGACGTGTAAGCCAGAAGCTTGGGGAGAAAGTCCATGAATGGATGACAGAAACGATCAAATCGATTGGAGAAATTGAGGAGAAAGTCCAAGCTAAAATAGATAACCCACGATAGACATTCAAGGATGTGCAAGTCAGTGCGGTTGGGAAGTACTATGAGGGTGATATGAATGCCACCATTCCAATCAATTGTTGGGAGGAGTGACCACCACTATGATCCTTGGGAGATTAGGAGTGAGCATCTTTGCAACCAAAGACATGTGGCAAAGATGGGGAAGCAAGCCTCTTAGAAGAGCAGAAATAGTCCTCAAGCTAATGGATGGAAATTTCCTCTATGGGAATCCTAAAGGATGTGGAGGTAGCATCATGTGGCCTGGCCTATGAGCATACATTTGCTATTGTGTTAATTTTGGAAAGCCTCCCAACCAATTACAATGTGATATTGGGAAAAAGACCATTCATGTACCGATTGTCAATGATTCATGATTGGTGTTATGATGTCATTTATCTCTGTCATACCATTAAGGTGAACCATAAATCGAGGAAGTCACTAGAGTGCCTATTGATGACTTGGGGTCAAATACGAGTACTCACTTTGATTTAATATATATGCACCGCTTTAGTGGACAGAGGGACAAGTTGCGAGTTAGAAGAAGCTTCCATAGCTTCACTACCAAACCCCAAAGAGGAGGAAAACTGGATGCATTTGCTAGCTACTATGAATGTATGTCGTCCTGCACCCATGGGAACACAACTTTGTGATGAAAACGATAGAGACATGATATTAATCACACTGTGAACCTAGTGCTTCCAAAATTAGAGACACCGATTCCACCAAGAGGGAATCAAAAATAGAAAAAAAGTCTTCCAAAGAGTTAAAACTATACTAATCAGGGGCTTAAGTTCAAATCTTGCACTAAGTAAATCCTTTGAGATCAAAGATGACAAAGAAGAAGTGTCGCTCCTCCAGAACATTGGGCCCTTTTGAGAGAATTCCTCAAAAGGAGCGAAGATCTACTCAAAAGAGCTAAGAAACAAGCAAAGATTGGCGTGAGAGATCCACCAAGCCGCAAGGGGGAAGAACAATACTTACAATATGTAGAAGCCTTGAAGAAGGCAATGGAGGAGTTTTGCTCTAGCTGAAAGGATCTAATGAAATGACCTAGTGTAAATACCATGAAAATAGATCCTCAAATAGCTAAAGTTCTAGCCCCCATGACTACCTCTTGGTGGACTCCAAAAAGACTTCCAAGTCTGGAGACGGAGAAGACAAAACAAGGCCATAAAGGAAGGGAGAGTCAAAGAGGCTAAGCCTTCGAGCCCAACAACCAGTGGTCGAGAGGGCTTTAAACAAGCTCCTTATCAAGAATTATAAAGTGGAAAATTGAAAGGTGTTTGCTCCACTACCAAAAGGGAAAAATCTAAGGAATCAAGAGTGTCCTATGATCGGTCAGAGGATGTAAAACAAGTGGATTTAGCATTGTCTTGAGAGGAGTCTAAATTGGTGTAGAAGATAGCCACAATTCAGAGGAGAGGAGAGAGAGCTTCTAGCAATTCTCAAGGAATACTAAGATGTGTTCACTTGGAGCTACGCAGATTTGAAAAGAGTCCCTCTAGAGATTTGCCAGCACACATAGTTCCATTAGTGGATGGTGCTAGGCTAGTCAAGCAAAGACTGTACATGTATAATGAAACCTATGCCAACAAGGAAATTAAAGATGAAGTCGACAGGCTTATCAATGTGGGTTTCATTTAGAGATTAGCACACAAATTGGGTATCATTAGTCGTGATTATGCCCAAGAAGAATGGTAAGATCCGCATGTGCATTAACTTGGAAAAACTGAATGTGGCCATGGCAAGATATCATTACCCACCCACCGTCATACACTAAACATGTGCTTGAGAGAGTGGTAGGAAAAGAAGCTAATAGCTTCTTAGATGGATGTTTTGGGCACAACCAAGTATCCATAGACCCAAAGGTCTAGCACAAAATAAGATTCGCTACATAATAGATAATATTTGCATATAAAGTAATGCCATTTGGGTTAATCAATGCACCAGCTACGTTCCAAAGACTTATTTGTACATGGATGATCTCTGTGTGAACTCAAAGTTGAGACGAGAGCACTAACCCAATCTACAACTAGTGTTGAAAAGGTGCGGATAGTACACAGAGACTATGTCTGAACCTTGAAAAGTACGAGTTCATGGTGGTGAGACAAGGTGTAATCCTAGGGCACATGGGGTCATCTCCATAGATAAAGGAAATATTCGAGTGATTGTAGAACTCGAAAGACCCAAAACATCAAAAATATTCCAAAGATTCATGGGTCACATAGATAGGTTATAAAGGGTATTATAGACACTTCATATTCATGTATGCAAAAATTGGTAGACCACTATTAGTATGTTATATGCCCTTTTGGTATGTTTTATGTGGAATGAAGAGTCATTCCATGAGTTGAAGGAGGCCTTGATAATAGCTTTGATTCTTAGAAAGCCACGGTGGGATGTCATCTTACATGTACAGATAGATGCAACAGCTTATGCTATAGGATGAATACTAGCTCAACTTGGCAAAATGGCATGGAATTTCCTATTAGTTATGCTAGTAGACAACTTAGGGGAGGAACTAATAGGGGTTGAGGATGATATTCCAAATGTATCCCTATTTCAAATAATCTTAGCGTCAAGTTGGAGCTATGAGCTTTCAAAATATTTGAGCAATTAGATGAGACCAGTAGAATTCATGATCCCAAATTTGATGGGTGGCAAAAAGCAAATGGACGGGTAGCAAAAGCAAATGGTGGACATGTAACAAGTGTGAATGACTCGTAGAGCTCAAGAAACCTGATGAAGCAAGGATATACTCTATGTTGGGCACGTATGCCGAGAAAAAAAAGAAAAAAAGATGGTTCGATGCTAGTATCAAAACCAAGAGGTTCAAGGAAGGGGACTTGGTCCTACTTTATAACCTTCAGAAAAATAAAAGGAAATTGAAGTTGAGAGAGGGATGGGTCCTTTCAGGATCTATGAACACATGATAAGAGGGGAATTATGCCTAAACACCCTTGATGGAATCCAAATGGAAGGATTCCTCAATGGGAGTAAACTTAGAAAGTACTCGGGGCCGCTATCCTATGAACAACTTTGGGCCATTCACAAGGCTTAAGAAAGAAGGAAACAAGAGGAGGTTGAGATAAAGATACAAGCCCAATAGGAAGCTAAAGTCAGAGTAGAGAAAGAAAAGTAAAGGAGAGGTATTATACACATCCACATGACTAATATACATAACAATTCAAGAGGAGGAAGAGGTCAAATCCACAAGGCTTTGCCTAGACTTCCCCATAAACACACAAACAATACCCAAACTTGCTTTACTGGATATAGGAACAGGAAGAAGCTTAATGTCATATGAGACTTGGGTGTCCCATGCAGTTGGTGTGTTGCCATCATGAGGTAGGTGTGGTGAAGAGTAGAGAGGGGTGCTGTCTCAATGTTGTAGGGTGATGATGAGTAGAGAGGGTTGTTGTCCCAAGTGGATGAAGAGTAGAGAGGGGTGCTGTCTCGATGTTGTCAAGTGATGATGAGTAGAGAGGGTTGTTGTCCCAAGTGGATGAAGAATGATGATGAGAGCAGAGATGGCTACTGTCCCCCCTAAGTAGTCAATGGAGAATGATGAGGAAAGAGGGCTAGCTGCTATCCCAAGTCGATGGAGAATGATGAGCAGAGAATGGATTGCTATCCCAAGGTGTGCTATAGGAGAAAAGCGCAGATGTGATGGATGCAGAGAGGGATGTTGTACCGAGGTGTGTTGCAGGAGAAAAACACAGATGTGATGGATGTAGAGAGGGCTGCTGTCCCCGAGGTGTGCTGCAGGAGGAGAGAACGCAGATGTGATGGATGTAGAGAGGGCTGCTATCCCGAGGTGTGCTGCAAGAGAAAAATGCAGATGTGATGGATGTAGAGAGGGCTATTGTCCTGTTGTAGGAGAAAAAAACAGACATGATGGATGTAGGGAGGGCTACTGGTGTGCTACAAGAGATAATGTAGATTATGATGTGGTGTCGTTTATGTTGATGAAGCGATGCATATATATATGGGGTTAGGCTACTGGCTAGCTCAAAGTAGGGGCTGTCGATTAGCAACACAAGACCAAAATCCCAAAAAAACCCATTTTAGGGTTGATTAAAATACCATTTTCACACACCCCCTCTCAGGCCAAAAGGGGACCATGAGAGAAGATGAAGGATATTAGGGTCCCACATTGGCACACTGGTAGAAGGAATGTATCCACCTCTGGAAGCGAAGTCTGATAAGTTTCAAGAGGAAGATTGTGATGGCAAAGGTGTAAAGGGTGAGTAGGTGTAGACATGCTAATCGTCTCCCAATGTAAGACCTTAAATGGGGCTCTCCAATGAGTAAGAAGTTCCATCCTCCATGTGGTCCAGATCTGAGTAAGGAGAATCAACATCTAGTGAGAAAAGCTGGTTTTTTGGAGTCACGCAGGTAGACGATCCATGCTATGTGCTCTTGAGGTCTTCAGTCCCTTTGGTCACGATAGCTCTGATACCATGTGAGGGAAAAAGGACGAAACAACTAGACGTACAAGAGATGAGATCAAATCAACACAGCATGAAATGGATGAATGAGTGTGTATGATGGTGAATGTAATCTTATACAAGAGGCCCTCAGATTTAAGGAGACTCTGAGTAGTAGACCATTGAAGAAGACAAGGTCAGTGACAAAGGCTTGCGTCGGTGGTGGATGAAGAGGCACTCCGAGTTGGTAGATACCTATAGTGGGTAGCGGAAGGTGTAGTGATGTAGGCTCTGGTGACAAGGGTGCTCTGCTGCTCTACAGTACCTGAGGGGTGCGGACTCTGGTGAGACGAGGGTGCTACAGTACCTAGAGGGGTGTAAGGCTGGATGCCGAAGGCATGCACCAATGTGAGGCAATGGATCTCCGAAGGTGAGGTGACGTAGACAAACACAAGTTTGTAGATGAGTGGCCTCCAGGAGAAATGTAGATCTGAGGAGCAGAGAGGGCTGCTATCCTGGGCAGATGGTGTGATGCTGTCACGAGGTAGGTGGTGAAGAGTGCAGAGAGGGATGCTGTCCAAATGTCGTCAGGTAATGATGAGGGGGCGGCAGAGAGGGCTTCTGTCCCAAGTCAATGAAGAATGATGAGCAGAGAGGGCTGTTGCCGTAAGTCGATGGAGAATGATGAGCAGAGAGGGCTGATCGTAAGTTGATGGAGAATGATGAGCAGAGAATGGACTGCTGTCCCAAGGTGTGATGTAGGAGAAAAACCCAGATGTGATGGATGCAAAGAGGGATGATGTATTAAGGTGTGGTGCAAGATAAAAACACAAATGTGATGGATGTAGAGAGGGCTGTTGTCCTGAGGTGTGCTGTTGCAAGAGAAAAATGCAGATGTGATGGATGTAGAGAGGGTTATTGTTCCGAGGTGTGCTGCAAGAGAAAAACACAGATGTGATGGATGCAAGGAGGGCTATTGTCCCAAGATGTGATGGATGCAAGGAGGGCTATTGTCCCAAGATGTGCTGTAGGAGATAATGTAGATTATGATGTGGTGTTGTTTATGCTGATGAAGTGATGCATATATATGTTGAGATATCGAGCTCAACTAGTGCTATGGCGGTGAACATTGATGACCTACCTAGGTGATAGCTTTGGCACTTATGTCACTAGCATGGTTGGTGAGATTATGCTCGATATGCCGCCAGTGGATTATCTAGAGTTATAGCATAGTTATAGTGCCAGCTCATATAGTCGGGTTCACATATAGACCAACCATTTTGTATGTTGTTGTAGGAGAGTACTTTCCCTTTATGTATGTACTCTTATCTTTTAGTTATATGGTTGTAGAGAAGAGAAGAGGATAGAAGAAAATTCAGCCATCCATCTCTCATGTGTCTTGCACTCTCTTGTGTGTGTGTGCGTGTTTGCTTGTAGGAACTCAAGCTCCCTCTCTCCCCCACATTCTCTTTATGGTATCAGAGCTCTGGTTCATGTGAGAGCTAAGGAGGCAAGCAAGAGACGCAAGAACAAGTAAGCAAGGAAGCAGTACATAGGCAGTACACAGGTAAGAGCATCATCATCTCTTTCCTTTCCTGGTTTAGGTACAACACCCCTCGGTACTATAATTTTACGGCTAGAATTACGTTTTGGACACATCTTGGTCTCTGTTTTGTCATTGCAAGGTATTTTCGATGGTTTCTGGAAGTTTTGCCTCTGGTCGAAATCTGATTATTACAGTGCAGTAGTGCATTTTGGGAGTGCAGACATTGTTTGCACATGTATTGTTGACATTGGGTGTATGTACATGTACTTTGGTCAGATCTGGTAACCTAGAGGTTGTGCTAAAGTACCGTAGTCTCACAGAAGATACTGCTGTGTTACTCGTATACAGAAATTGTCTATTATAGTTTTTTTATTGTTGTTGTTGCAAGAAAACATGTCTGATGAAGTTAATCAGATTGTCCACTGAGAAGATGTGGACAAGAACAACTTCCATGTCTGGAAGTTCAAAATGATAAATTTCCTTATGTATAAAGAATTTTGAGACTATGTCGAAGGAGATAATGAGGAGCCTCCTGAGTTGTCTGAAGAGAATGCCACTCCAGTAGACATAAAGGCATTTAAGGATTGGAACCAGAGTGCAAGGAAAGTCATGTATTGGCTTTCAATTAGTGTCATATACACGATGATAGGACACATACAGGATGCCAACACTCTAGCAGTTGCGTGGCAAAACCTAGTACAAAGGTTCCCGACCAACACAAAGGCAAGAAAATTGCGCTAAAACAAGAGCTACATACTGTGGAAAAGAAAAGCATGTCTATCAATGAGTATGATTTAAAGATCAAGGGCATTGTTGAATCCCTTGGGTCTATCAATGTATTGGTGAAAGATGATAACTTGGTGTCTATTTGAATGGGTTTGGCACATAGTAGAAGCCATTCAAGACCTCCATTGCAGTAAGGGAGAATATTCCTAACTTTCGAGATTTGGTGTGTTGATCATAGAAGAAAAGTTTTTACGTGAGGACTCTTCTTCATAAAGCAAGAACACATCAATACAAGCGTTCTACTCCAATTCAAGTAGAGGCAAAGGTAGATGTCGTGGTCAAGACGACCAAGGTAGTGGCCGACAAGGAAATCAGAATTATGAACAACAACAGTTCAATGATTCACAACAGTAATCATACACAGGTGGAAGAGGCCAGTCTAGAGGCAGGGGGAGCCAAAGAGGCTGAGGTGGTTGGTAAAGAAATCAAAATGCAAATAGCATAGAGTGCTATTACTATGGCAAACCAGGGCACATGGCAAAGGACTGCTATAAAAAGCAAAATGACATTAAAAGTGGAAAGTTGCAATAAGGCAACTATGCATCATCTCTAGTAAACAAGGAGGTGATGATGACATAAGTGAGCAGCTATTTGTGATGTAGCACATGCTCAGTTCCATAAGAGGAGATGTGTTAGGATCTCACGATACATGGTATGTGGATTCTCGCGCCTCTAACCACATGACCAGTCATGCCGAGTAGTTTAGAGACATGTAGAAAATGAAAAAACCAGGTTATATAGAAACAGGAGATGATACTACGCATCCCATTGCGCATGTTGGTAAAGTAACATTATCTATGCAAGATGAAAAAATGAAGTACTTGACAGATGTACTTCATGTTCCAAATATTACAAAGAACCTCGTTTCTGTTGGATAGATGGTTGAGCAGGGTCTGCAAGTGAGTTTTAATCCTCAAGGATGTTTAATGGAAGACTTCAAAAGTCACTTTCGCTTGGTTGCAAAGGATAATAGAAATGGCTGGATATTTACTTTGGATGTGAACATGCATGAAGTAAAGGCAACCATGTTTGCGCATGGGAACATGTGTCATTTCAGATATTGACATATGGCATAAGCACATTGGTCATGTGAATGTACAATGACTGAAGTCTATGCAAGCCCAAAATATTGTTGTAGGTTTACCAAAGTTTAAGGTTGATGGTATGCGCACAAAGTGTGTGAAGCATGCCAGCTTGGTAAGCAGACAAAACATGCTTTCTTGCATGAAAAGCCTGTAGTGCAAGGCCATTAGATGTCATTGGCCAAGACTACAACAATTGCAGGTTGCAGGTATTATGTTACATTCATTGATGACCACACTAGGAAAGTGTGGGCTTACTTCATGAAGGAGAAAAGTGAGGTGTTTGCTCACTTTCAAAGATTTAAAACCTAGGTCAAGAAGAAAAAGGCATGCAAATAAAATTCCTAAGATAAGATGGTGGTGGGGGAGAATATTTCTCCAATGAGTTCAGCGATTTTCTGAGGAAGTAGGGAATCAAGAGGCAGTTTACATGCAGGTACACTCTGCAACAACAGAATGGTGTTGCAGAAAGAAAAAACAGACACATTGCAAAAGTGGCACGTGCCTTGATGGATGAAAAGAATATGCCATATTATTTTTGGACAGAAGCAGTAGCAACTACTGTGCACATTATGAACAAGACACCCACTACAACTATTCATGGTATGATGCCTGACCAAAAGTTTACAGGCATAAGACTGGATGTGTCTCACTTGAAAATGTTTGGGTGTATTGCATATGTGCATGTTCTTAATGAAATGAGAACAAAGTTAGATCCAAAGGCAGAGAAATGCATCTTTATTGGTTATGCTATGAAACAGAAAGGTTATAGATGTTATAACCCTACCACTCGTGAGATGAGTAAGCAGAGATGTTATTTTTGATGATATGAGTAGCTAGTATGCACTAGCAATGAAGGTAACAGAAGATGTAGATGTAAGAAGTGTTGATGTTGCACCACATGTAGAGCAGCAATCACAAGTGCTTAGTGGACCTGGAGAGTCCTCTAGCAATGGATCCAATGTTAGCCCATGGTCAGGCAGATGTAGGTACACATGTATCACACAAAGGGAAGGAAAAGCTAGATCAACCTTTTGTGCCTGATCCATACTTAGAAAGGGTGCTAGAGGTACGTCCGGGCACCTACACTTATGATCGATGGAGATCTTAAACTACCTCGCGAAAACAAAAAGGATAATTACAAATTAGTTAGCACATCTGAATATGAGTTACATGCCGTTGTTCAAGTTATATGAATTTTGTGCTTGTTTGTGCGAATGAAAAAAAACCATACATAAAGTATGGCGAGGACTTGGCACAGGCCTCCCCAAAATCATAAGGAAACGTGCCCTTCCCCCATTTCCCAAAGAACACTCTCAGTATCGAAAGTGAACCAAAGATATAGCTTTAGTGTTGAAAGTGGCCATTAGTTTGTTCGAATATAACAGAGAGAAAAAAAGAATACCTTTGTCAGTCTGCGATACTGAAGTCGATGATGCAACAAGTCCCGTGTGATATTGTTTCACAATCACTGATTAATGTAGAGCTATAACCATTTTCGGTGTGCACGAGTTATCTTCAACCTCGTAACCAAAGCCGCAATCTGCAAAAAAAAACATCCAAATCAGGAACAGAATTAAGATGCATGCAAAGCTTCTTCGACAAGTGGCTATCCAGGTAGCTTGATCAAATAGCTAAGCCTAAAGAGGGCATGCTTGAGAAGCTTCGTTCTCGTGATGTTCGTCTCTTAGAGTGCACTACTTGCAAGATATGTACAACATCGCCAAGTGTGGTGCTTTGGCGAGAGCACCACACTTGGCATACATATCAAGCACAATCTTGCCAAAGCACCTTATCATTTCCAAATAACCCTTGTCTAGCAATCTTATCATGAATTTGTTTCTCTTTGTCAGCTGCCCTTATGCTGCCACAAGCTTGCTTGATGCAAGCAAAGGTCATTACATCCGAAGAGTGGCCCTCATGCTACATCTACTCAAAATAGTTTAGCGCATCCTGACCATGCCCCTTCTGAGCATACCCTGGAATCTTAGAATTTTCATTCACGCTTTGTAAATTTTGCCCTACTCCTTTGCGAATGTTAAATGAACTTAGGCAAAAAATAGTACATGTGTATCTAAGCGCTATCGACACATCTTCACCAATCTCCATAGCCAAAGAGCTTGTCTGATGATGGTTGAAGTCCCAAAAGTTGAGCTTCTGGAAGGCGGCAACAAGCTCGATGGTCTTTTTTGTGTGATCGTGATCTAGGGCAAACAAAGTTGCGAAGCTTTGGCTAGAGACCAAGCAATCTGATAAGCAAAAGAGCTTGGTTGCCTATAGAATAAACCTTGTGCTCACACAGAGAGATGTGGTAGCAACCCCTGTGGGGGAAGCTCTCAAAGAGGGGGTGTTTGTAGAGAGGGTAACCACACATGTTGGCAATGATTCTCTCTGTCGTCAACGACGTTTGCATTCTCATTCTACATGAGGACCTTGCCTGCTATTTGCAGGTGATCATTAGGCATTGCTCTCGAAAAGGCCCACTTGCATAGCATATATAGATGACTCCAGAGTTGCTAGGGAGTCTTCCCCATCACCATCTCTTTTGTCTTGTTTCACACGTTGAGACATTGAGAGAGGACGTTATTTTCTCTAGCAATAAGCACATGTATTTCCTTGATCAAGTATTGTGTTGAGCTTTTTGGTGGTTACAATATGTAACCTCATCCCACAAAAGTATTTCTTTTGAGCAAACCTCTTTTAACAATAACATCATGTACAATGTTGCCTCTTTGGAAATCCTTTTGCTTGGCACAATCCTTCAATAAGAACACAAGAATAACATGATCACAAGTATTTTATTGAGCTTTTTGGTGATTACAATCTGTAACGTCGTGCCGTTCTTCTGTGTCCTCTACATGTTTAGCTTTCTTATGAGCTTCCTTTCTCAATTTCCTCTTTGGTATTACACCAAGCCCTATCCAACTAGTGTTGACTCACCACTAACTCTGTTCCTTTTGTTTGTAGCTCTTCTTGAACCTGGCAACGATTGCACCATGAAAAAAAACCAACTCATCAATGCACTCCTTGGTGCTTTTATGCTTTAAGTGTGAAAACCTTCAATCGGTTTATGATGCATTACAACGTGCGTGCTTAATCTCTACCCAACAACGATCTATTGAGAGCGCTTCGCACGTGGAATGGAATAAGCCCATTAAATTTTGGACAAAGAATGTTGGAGACGTCCATGCAACGATGTTGGTGCTGATGCCTGACATAAATGCTTGCTCCTTAAAAAAAGCAATGATAGATTGCATAGTATAGATTAGCCTCTATATGCGCCTTCCTCAAGATGCTTAGCATGTTAATAATTGGAGGTCTAACATATAAAACATCTATATGATGCATACATACATCATACATACACGCACATGTATGCATGATGCATGCACACTGAGGACCTGGACAAAGGTCGACGACCACTTGCAACAAATGACCACCTCTTCTTTGGTGATGGATACTTGCTTCTCTCAACAAAACCATGAGAACATTGCTTCTTGAAAATGAAGACGGTGTTTGTTTGCAAGAGGCGATGAGTCTCCTTTAATAGGAGAAGAAGCTCTGTTGTTAGTCTTTACAGTGCACTCACGGGCCGTCGAATATCATTATGCGATGTTCGAATGCTTGCTTCTTGGAACCGAAGATGGTGTTTGCTTTGCAAGAGGCAATGCCTCTCTTAACAGGAGAAGAAGCTCTCATGTTGTTCTTTGGAGGAGCGGCCTTACTAGGAGAGGAACTTCCGACTGTAGAACATCTACATTTGTTGATGAAACCATACCTTTGTCATCTTCTTTCTGCCACGACTTCTAGTCTTGGTTGATCTTCCCGACCTCGCCCTTGACTTCATCGTTTCGTTTGACACAACCTGGTTGAGATCGGATTGAGGGAAAAGCTTGCTACAATTGTCCTCTTCCATTCTCTGGAGGCGGGCGTACTTCTTTTTTTAATGCCAAAGGTGCTTGTTTTTTTATTTGAGATTGAGCTGAGGGGAAAGCATGCTGCAATTGTCCTCTTCCACTCTCTAGAGGTGGGCACGCGTCTTTTTTTTGTGCCAAGGGCGTTTGCTTTTAAGTACCACGTGGCCTTGTCTCCATCCTTGCTTTTCTGCAAGGATGTAAGGCTACCCAAGGCAAAAATGTACATAAAAAAGTCACCATGAAATACAAGGAACATGGAACATGAAACATGAGAGGGGCCTCAACCCCCAACATATGGTATACCACTCTCCAGTATATCAACCATGGGGCCAAATGAGTATGGCCAAGAGGTCTCCCTTTGTTGCGTCACGTGGAAAGGTACTTGGATCTGAAGCTGAGTGGATTGTGGTTGTCATCCACAGGCCGTGGGCGCCATGCACACTGGAGTGCATGCCTGGTCCAAAGTAACTCCTCTCGTGCCAGGTGGGTCCGCAAACAACCCCAAGTGGGTACACATGATTCATTGCACGGGTGTCCTTGTTGTCAGAAAGAAGCTGGTGATGATGAGGGAGTGAACGGGGTGGCTAGGACCTAAACTCTCTCAAGAATGTGTCCTTGTGTTTGCGGAGCTCGAGCAAGAAGAGCCCTATGCAACAAAGGTCCGAGAAGTCAATGGTCCTTGAAAGTCGGTCAAACCCTTGATGGAACAAACAGTGAAGCTTCACAAAAATCTCATAGTATGTGGGCAACAACATATGTAATGCTCCTCTGTCTCAACCTCCATGCAAAAAAAAGGGCAAATTTTCTCTTCCATGGGTCTCCGTATGAGCTCCTTGGCTCTCTAGACGCACCTAACTCTTCCAGTCTCCACTTTGAGGCGGTGAGAGAGAGAGAGAGAGAGAGAGAGGGGGGGGAAGGGGGGGGGTGGGCGGGGCAGCGCTCTACACCACTCCTCCATTTCAAATATAGAAACCATCACTTTGATGAAAGAAGAACACAACAAGAGACCATTAATTACATTCCTAGCATTGTTAAGTTCTGCATGCCAACAAATGTACAGAACTTCCTACGATTCTTAGCCCCCCCCCCAAAAAAAATGTTAAGTTCTTCAAAACTAAATTCTTCGAACTTTTTTGTCAATCAATAGGGCCGGGGCTCCTCTTGAGCACCTAAGATTTATAAAAGAAACTTTTAAATTGACCAAAATTTTGGCACTCTCTTTCAGGAGTGGGGAAGATATTTCCCACCATAGGTAACGTAACCAAAAGCCCAGTTAGGTATCTTCATCATGACAAACAATAGGAGGAAAAAGTTTGAAACAATGTGGATGGATCCCCTGAATGATGCAATAAATTACAACTCAACAAGGTGCTCGATCTTGGCAAACTTGACTATGCATGTCCACTCCTTTGATCATAAGAGCTCTGGTACAGAGGACGGTCTCTCTGGGCTGCTCGGGAGACTATCAACTAAAATTACATTAGTGATCACTGTTATCATTTTCACCAACACAGTCCAAGAAAGGCCCTACAAAATTTGCCAATAATTCTTAACTACAATTGGAGACAGCAGAGGACCCAGTAAGGGTCAACCTAATTGCTGCAGTGCTCCTGCCGTTGTGGAAGAGCAATGGAAGCACCTTCATGCCACTTGCAAGCTGTTTGATCTCTCCCTTGGCCAAGCCTCTCCCGAAAAAAAAGGAGGCTCTATTGACAGTTACATGTAATGCCTGCTGTAAGGAGGCAGTGGAACAGCACAGAGAAACAGCTTGAAGACTGCACATGAAACTGTCTTGAGGTATGGGAAGAAGTAGAGCTACCAGTGCTGTAGGCAACATGATCCACCTTTGATTAACTCTTGGGGGAAAGCTGCCACTTATGATCCAGCAACTCCATGGGCCTTCACCAGACCAGGCCCATTTGTAACAGAGCCTAGAGACTCCATTCCTTTGTTCATATTGTCTGCATCACCGGCACCACTTGGTTCAACTGTGCTTTTAGTGCTGGTACTTTGACCTGTGCTCTTGGACTCTTCAAGACTATTACTGGCCGTACCTTCATGTACAGAAGTAATTGGTTTGGATGACTCAGGCTTATCCCTACTCACAGCCTCTTCTGCAGAGAGCCTTTCATCCTGTTCAATTGAGCAGGGTGCCTCTATGATAGTTCTCCGCCGCTTCAACAGTTCTGCTTCATTCTCCCTGACTTCGGTAGCTAAAAGAGACTTCCGCTTCACATTTTGGATCATTTTGTCCTCTTCACGGTCCAACCATACTGAGTCCTTGGTGCCAGCTGCCAGTATCACACCACCAGCACGTACTTCCTCGTTGCCATTGTTCCGAATAGTGGCAGGTACATCTTCATCCTCATCATCATAGTCCACCAACCCAAACGTGCCACTACACAACAATGAGAGCTTAGTTATTAACAAAGAACATAATCAAAATGCCAGTCGTGCACACCTTGGAACCCTGTTACCTCAGAGGACCACCATTCACAATAACAGCTTGTGCTGGCTTTCCAGTTGTTAGAGTTGTCTGTACAGATGCAGTGTCCTCTTCATCGTCACTGCATAGATAACCAAAAAAAAATGTGCACAAGCATCAAAGCAACAAATTACTCAGCCTGCATGAAGCATGGCGTGTTCCACAAAGCTCAACAAACCTATCTTCGTTGAAGTACTCTTCTTCATCCTTATCAAGAGCTCGCTCATCCTTCCGCCTCCGGGAGTCAGGAAAGTTATCAATACTGTCACGAGCAGTTGTGCCCTTGTCTCTACTACTCACAGCTCCAGAGTCTTGTTCCCGTGTAATCGCTCCCTCTGAAGCCTGATATGAGTGCAACATTACCCCACAACGGTAAAACATACAAGAAGCATTTGCCATCACTCCATCTGTCTTAATAAACACAACCCGTTGCTCCACAGCAGCCTTACCTGATCATACTTAGTCTTCAACTTCTTAAAAGTATCCACATAGTGAACGTTCTCAAATTTATCGTAATACTTCTCAATCAGGTAAACTATAAGTGACTTTGTGTTCTCCTGCACAACATATTATACCATTGTTTAGTGTCTCCCCTTGTGTTACACTCAATTAATCATGTGTGCATGAGCATGCAGGCCTGTGAGAGATTGTGTGCGTGCCAAAAAACCATGTGCAATTCCACTCACCTTGAAGATAAAGTGGAAAAGCTCCAACACTGCAGAATTCAGCAGATTGTAACGACTCCCATTCGCTAGGAAAGCATGAACCACTGGTCCGAACAGGTCATTTTTCACGATATATCGGTTATAGAATTCATCCTATAATATGAACAAAACAATCACCAATTACACAGTGCCATTCAACTGACCAGTAATATTTCCAATTACTGCATATATGAACGGGCAAAACTAAGCTTTACTGCATGATGCATGGTATTCTGTAGTAAACGCATGCTGCATCCAAACCCTAGAAAATGATTCCACCCCCCCCCCCCCCCCCCAAAAAAACAAGTCTAATCGTGCTCAAAGATGTTTAATAAACTTACTACACTTATGATTTTTCCTAGAGCTTCAAAGCAACCCCACACACAGACAGCAGTTACAAAGGAATTCCCTTTACCACAACCAAGCTCGCATTCCATATGCATACAGTTCCCATTGATCCATACAAAACATCCCAAACAGCATAGAACATTCCATATGCATTTTGAAACAAACAGATTTTTCTTATAGAAAATCTTTATCGTTTGGAAAACAAAACCTACCTGTACCTCACATTCGTTTCATACCTGCTGCTTGCACTGTTTGTGGCCTCTTCCCGCATCTGAACCACGTGTGCGTGCACATCCAAGCTTGAGCATGCAACCTTGCTGTTGCCCCACCCCCTCTAAAAAAGACACCAGTTTCTTTGCTTCAACCCAGGATGGAGATACCTAGCAACGACCATGAGGGGCCATCTATCCCTTGACAGCTGCTCCAAGCAGACTCGTAGAAGATGTGTAGAATGGGGGCATATGGGTCATGTTTATAGAAAAAGAGAGCCAACCAAGTTGGCAAGCTAGTCAGCTATCTTTGCATCAAAATGTGCTAAAGTGTTAACTTGTGTTAGTCTATGACTTGAGGATGATGTACGTGACACAAATTTACCCCTCCTTGTCTTGTATGATGAGACCCTAAGCAAGATCCTAAGTACATGTTGTGTGTATTCCCAAGTAAGATGGCATTTGAATAAACCATCCTCTCTTGATGTGAGGAAAAGGTTCTGGTACAAAGTCATCCTAGATGAGAGCATCTCCAACACGATCCACATCCGTTGAATATATGTCATCTCTAATCACTCCATTTCCACGGATACTCTTGTATTTTATACTGGAAGTAATGCATTGAGAACCCATGTAGAGTAATCCACCTCATGACACAGGCATGTCAACATTCTGCTCCTTGCAAGAAAACGTGCATAGATGATGTGAAAGCAAGCCATAGTAACTGTTGACTAGGCCCACGGCATCCTTGATAATTATGTGACCAATTGAAACAAGGCATGTGTATGACAGGCACAGGCTGCAAACAAGAATGATGTGTAGGATAGATGGTTTACTCTGCATGATTCATGTGAGCATCATGACCTGCAATCTCTCTTCTTGGTTCCATTCAAGAGCTGTGAGGCATAGTACGCAAAAAACTGCCCCATCAGAACCTGCAATCTCTCTTCTTGGCTCCATTCAAGATCTGTGAGGCCTACTACCCCAAAAACTGCCCCATACATTGCTGCTGATCCAACCAATGAATTAAAATTTCTGAAAGTGTGACTAAAGCATTGTCTACCCATACTAATGATGCATATCCTCTGGCTAAGGTGGTTACTATTGCAGGTTTAATTATTCATGGGAATTTCTGATCCTTAGAAAACAAAAATGGCTCAAACTGCCCAATAATGCTGCGGCAAAAATCTTAGCCATTAAATAGCCGATAAGAGAAACACCCAAAAGCTTGATGATTCTCGCAATTTATACTACATATTGCACTTTAGTACATTCACATTGCCAAGCAAGTCATTTTGAAAAGTATTCTAAGAGACAAAACTTACTTTCCGCCCAATACATGTCCGTAAAAACCGCACGGCAGTCACAACAAGATGTTTCTCTCTCCTTATTGTAAGCTGCAGAACTTTCTCCATTACCTGGTTTTTCATCACATAGTGCCTAGAATAAAACAAAAAACATGTGTCTAAGAAAAATAATATGCTTTGATGTCTCTTAGCACAATAATGTAACTCATCTTTTGATTAAAAACTGGACTTCTACATACTTTATCCTGTAGGCATGATGCTGGACACAGAAGCACAGCAGTTCACAAATGTTGCCCAGTATTTCTGCACTGATTGGGCCTTGTCTTTCATGAGAAGCCTCAACCTTTTTGCTCAAATCATCACTTTTTTTGGATGAGATGGCAGAGGTCAAGACTTTCATGATTTGATCCATGTACTTCCCATAAAAAACTTCAAGAAAAGGGCTTTTCTCTGGAGGCGTCTGTCACAGCACCAAAAAACATGTTAAGTAGCTTATGAACTGTAACACAAAGCTCTTGCAACTCCTTCACAAGCATATCAAAAATACTGAAATCCATAAAACAATTAACAAGCACACGAGCTTTCCCCGAAGCTCCAGTCCTACAGAGACCATTTCATGAGGGTCACCGGGCATGGATTTGTTGACAGTCTAGTTATCTTCACAGACCCATACCCTCCGCCATGAGGATCATCATAGGTCAGCTCAGGGTGACGTCAAATCACCTTCGGATTGAGATAGGGAAAGCAGAGGGCATCCCACGGGACAAACAGGTATATGCAGGCTATGTAGCACTAGGCCAACAGAGTTAAGAGGAGCATTACATACTTAGATGCCCACTTTACTATGAGATATGCAGACCCTACCACTGGCTCCTCAGTGAGGGGAAATTGCACACTAGATGTTTGGAAGGGACAATACCTACTAGAGCTGAGACACCATAGAGATAGACTATTGAGGCAGCAGCCCGAGAGGTAAGATATCCCACACATACATATATTGCTGACTTCTTTGAGCCTTACCAGAGCTCCCCGGCCTACATTCCCATACAACGGAAAAGATGGGACCATAACAGAGTCAGGCATTCCCATCGAGGGAGCACCCCCCAGGCCTACGGCATGCTGGCACCATGCACTCGTAGAGTCCTCCAAGAGAGAGCACAGATCCTCCAAAGAGCTAGACATCCCCGACCCCAGGACCGAGACATTCCGCCTGACAGCTCCAAATGCAGGACTTGCTTCAGTGACACAGTGATACACCACCACAAGTAATGGATATTGAGGCCATGTACTTGACCCATGAGGAGGATGGCGCATTATGAGTTCAAACACGTGAGGTTCTTTTGTTGCCTATAAATTTACACGTAGGGTCTACATAGTACGTTGGCTCTATATTTTCTTCAGCAGCTAGTTTTTCCAGTTTTCATGTTCTCTTGACATCCACTTTACTCATAAATCACATATAACATCTTTATGGTCTCCTAGACCCTGCACGTCTTTCATAGACATTAACAATAAAAGACATAGACGTTAATAATCTCTGCAGTCACCGTGACGGAAGGGCAATAATCGAGGACTTCCGTAAGCCTAAACCCAATTGACTAGCATTCTAATGTGCCATCGGTATTTTTTGTATCACAGATAGTTGTTTATCATCCTAGGGTTTTCATTAATCTTTTGCTTGTGCCTAAGTGCACCCCGTAGTGCATTGTAATGACTGTGAGGTACTGGTTTTTGGTCCCATATGCCTTCAAGGCATTCCATGGACGTTAATATGACTTTCTTTATTTCTTTCTTTCTCTCTCTCTCTCTCTCACAACATACAGTATTACTACCTTCTTTGGTAGGTTTATCTTGGAGACGGGCACCACACATGGGCTCATCATATATAACGGCATGAGCATTTGGCCCACTTCAGGAGGTCTTACATGCTTTCCCCATAAAGAGGGCTCTAGTACAGTTGACTATTTGATGGGTCTGGCCTTAACCCCACACATCCTCGACTTTCAAACCCCCCCCCCCCCCCCCCAAAAAAAAAAAAAAACACCCTTGAAGGCAAATCATAGTTACTTGTCTTTCACTATCTCAGGCATCTTTCCTAAACAGCCCCCTCACAGACCCACTTCCGCCTACACACAGGCATCCACTTCCACCATGACCTAGATAATGTTTATGAAGCCCCCTCTTGAGCCCCGACTCTCCATTCTTGATCTTTCTGTTTTGCTATCCTCCATCACAGCCTAGCTCACCAACTTTTTTTATGATGCAGCCCACATCTCTTTCGCCTCCACACATTCACTAAGCCTGCCTCTGGATCCCTGCATAGTTAGTATGATGACAAGTGCAAAACCACATGCCCTCACATCTTACGTGATAAAGCAATGGGAGAAATCATTGAGCGCCAAGCGCAAAGGATGTTCCAACGCCTCACCCGTCGTAAGAAGGCGGCATTTTTGGTCTAGTGTGAGGATGATTTCTATTGATCCTTTTTGAGTGACAACGGTGAGGCTTCGCAGAAACTTCTTGAGCACAAGCCACACCCCCCATCACAGATCCAGTTATTTGGCATACCTACGCCCAAAATCTCCACCACATTCATAACCTCACCCCCACAGAGCTCTGTCACACCTCCCCCGACCCACTTCCACCAGTTACTGAAGCCATACATAAACAGCAGCATGGGAAGGTCAAGGACCATGAGGACTCACTAGCGCAACAAATCGCTCAAGCCCCTCACACTCTGGCCCCCTTCCTAGCTGATATGTTTATCATAGCCCTTGGCCAAGGTTTTCACTGTACCGATCCATAAGGCTGGGAACCCATTAGATCCAAATCACTATCGAACCATCATGATTGGCCACACAATGGACAACTTTTATGATTCAGTGTTGGAGTCCCTTTGCAGAAAGGCATGGGCACAAAGCTAGGGGGACATGTAAGCTTCTCCATCTTGGATCATATTTTTACATTGAAAGCCGCCATAGAGGAAGCCTACTCGAAGGGGTGGAAGATCTATTGTTGCTTTGTGGACTTCCACAAGACCTTTGATACTGTAGCCCGTGCGTGCCTTCTTAGACACCGTGAGGACTTGGCTCTTTGAGTGAAGACGATATGGGGAGTCGTGGCTGTTGGTATTGTTGGATATCAATGCTTCACACTCATTTTTTTGTCCAAGCACCAGCTAATCCATGTTTGTATGGCCCCCATTATGAGGAGTAGCAATGATTGAGCAGCCCGGGCACCCGGCATCCCTGTATTCACACGGGAAGGTGGCCTAGGAGACGAGATGGTTTAGAGATGGCTTGGATTAGATTTCATCAACTCTCAACCTCATATAAGAATAAACACAAAAGAGGAAATAGTATACCCGTTCTGTAGCTTCACAATCCAAAAGCATTCTCATAACCTCAAGTAGTTGAGCTTGAACCCCTCCTTGACCTGAAGTAAGCATACCTGAAACCTGGATGATACAAAAAACAGCTTTCTATGGTCAAGTCATCAACATTTGGCTTCCAAGATAGACAAACACATATAACAAGAACAGGAGGACTAACCAAAAAGCTGAAAAGAGTGTGCCCTGTTTGGTGGATCAAAAACTTCCGAAGCAATGATGCATCGTAGTTCAGCACCACAATCAAGATGTCCGTCCTACCAAAAACATATGTAATCATCAAGGGTAGTTGAAGGAGGAAATGGTCGAGCAACAACCAGTGAGAAGGAGCTTAGGTTTACACATCGTCATCCATATTTGAGCTAGTGATAGTAGAGAATAAACTTGTTTACCCACTTAGACGGAGACTCTCGTCGACACTTCCAAGTAAGTCAGTCACAACATCAAACAGGCCCTCTCGAACAAAGGAACTGGAAGAAGACATAAAGAAGAAAACAATTGAACTCCGCAAGCAAAAAAACTACATTCAAAGCTTATGTGAGTTTGTGAAAATATACTTTGAAAATGCTAATAATATGATTTCACCTGGTTAGTGCAGGGCTTTAAAATACAGGAATTAAGAGCCTTTCAAAATTAACAGCAATAGAAGCCAACATAATACCACCATCCGGGAGTATCATAGCGGGGTTTAAATCCCAATCTGAAACATGGTTTAGCTACTTCAGCCGATTCTTCCCATTTCCAAAACGACACGTTACGGACATTTCCCTTCTGCCAAAACCACCCACCTTCTCTGCACAAAACCATCCACCTTTCTTCCCCTCTACCTCCCTCCCGTCTTCCATTTCCTCTAAAATCCCTTCCTTTCCCCTCCCTCTCCTCTTGTTCTTGCTTCCCCCCAACTTGTACCTCTCTTGCTGATGTGGCATTTTTCAGCCGTTTTCCATTTCATGGATTTCCCCTCTGCCACTTTAGTGGTTTCCCTGACACCCAATTTCAGGTCAGGATTACATCAAATAACATGCATCTTCTCACCCACCTTCTTTCTTCTCCTCTACCTTCCTTTCCTCATCCTTTTCCCCTAAAATCCTCTTCTCCTTGCTTCTTCCCTTGCTGAGAAGGCATTTGTCCCCCTCAAAAGGGCCAGTTTGTGCCGTTTTCCTATTTCCCACAACTATGTGGAATAGCCAAAAATAAGAAGAATAGTAGGCAAACCTGAAAAGCAGCATGCGAAGTGGCAGCTGCAGACTTTTACTCAAGCTGCAAAACTCCTGAAGAAAATGGACCTGTAGAAAACACACTATATACATCAAAACAGGTATATGGAGATAAACCTCCCTACAATGCGTATTGACCAGTTATGGGGAATTGTTAAGTCAAACAGTGAAAGCAGAGAGGTCACTCACTACATCTTTTTTTGCTTGCTCAGACAAGCTTGAGGACTTCAGCTCTGCAAATAAGCTTTTAATGAAGGTACTGTGGTCTAGAAGTGCCGACACAACCTGCCAAAAGGAGGTGAAACAATGGAATCGAATTAAGGTATTCGCCTCTGATTTTTCTAAGCATTGCTGGGGATTTGGGGGTGGTTGAAGCTACGAAGCGGAGGGGAGGAGATGTTTTTTTTCTTTTTTGAGGGGGGGGTTGGGGTTGTTTGGGTTCTGCAGGATGTTACCGAATGAATGATATCCAGTAACTTGAGGCAAAGATGTAATCACTTACTGTCACATTGTTGTTCAGGATCATTGAGTTGATGCTTGTAACTGTTGGATTGTCCAATACATTTGGTAGAATTACATCCTGGGACAGTGGCAAGTTTTAAAGAACAAGTAAGCCAAAATTAAGGCTATAAGACATGCTCACAGGAGAGGTTTTGAGCTTCTGAAGCTCCAAGTTTCCAAAGGTTTTATCGCAAGGTTTCCAAATAATACACAAACACGTCTGAAGTATTGGTATCTCTTAGGGGCTTGCCGCTTTACAGACTATACCCACCCGTCGCATTTTGACAGGACGACCAGTGGGGGCTGGGGCTGATGGTGACAGGCAATTGCCCCCATCCACAGCCCACCCACCCCAAAACTGTGGTGCTAGTCTGTAAATCCCCTTAGAAAAACATTATACCCACCACTTGTCCAAAGACGTTGGATTTGATGCTTGCAGTGACCTTGATAGTCATGTGTTTGTTGCTTAAAGGGGAGAAGTGCAGAGGGTATAAAGCAAAAAAGTAGAAACCCTAAACAGATTCCCATACCTTTACATATCCAATTCTATAAGTCTGATGTATCTTTGCCAACAGAACTGGGTCCAGTATTGGTACTGCCTGCTTATTGAAAAAAAGACAGCATTACAGAACTGAAAAGCAAAGCACCACAATTCAGGAAGTAAAATAAAAACCATAGTATCTAAGTACATATGATAGCAACACCATGAAAAGATATTGAAACACTACCTCTTTAAAGATAACTTGCTCTCTCAAAAAGGCACGATGGTTTTGCCGAGAAGCTACATCTGGGTCGTCTAATCCCAAAAGAAAAACATCAATGTTCGTGTGCACAGCATGGGCAGATACATGTGCAAGTGCTATAGCTCAATCTTTGTGGTGAAACAGCTTTGCTGGATGTGATGCAGAAAATTCATTATTGCCTTCTAAAAAACTCACATTCCAGCATGCCGACGATGTCCATGATGAACTTATCACCGAATATGATATCAAATATGTGTCCATCGTTCAATGAAACTGCACCATCAACATCACATGTATCAGACATGCAATCCAAATATTTGGCAGTTGAATGTGCAAATTCCATGCATCAAAGTAAAAGGAAGACCAAGACACAAGTGCACCCAAATGGGGGAGAGAGAGAGAGAGAGAGAGAGGTATATTAACGTCTAGCAAAAGTCCACGAGGGTCTATGGGACAAGAAGATTACGGTCTCCAGCCGCGTCTCATATTGGTAAGTGAGACGAGGTCTCAACGCAAGGTCCTGGGTTGGAGTTGCCCTAACTACGGCCTGGGAGCAACATCGAAGGGATCATGCAAATTCTTGTTTTTCTCTCTCCCCACCCCCCCCCCCCCCCCCCCAGGGAGAGGGGGTTGTGCAAAATGAAAATTTCCTGGTAGCAACGTCGAAGGGGTCATGCAAATTTTTTTGTTTTTGTTTTGTTTTACTGAACGGTCATCTGTCCAGATCTGGGCCTCAAAAAAGGTTGCTGCATCCCATGACCGCTGGGTTTACAACAGAATCAAAGAGCACACACTTCATCTGGGGATCCTGAAAATGGGCTTGCAAGCACTGCCTCACCATTTTTTTTCTTTTTTCTTTTTTCTTTTGTGGGAGAGAGAGAGAGAGAGAGAGAGAGAGAGAGAGAGAGAGCTTACTAATTGCTTTAGCTATCTTGAACAGCATATGCAAACCTTCAATGTTTTCAAGATCCTCACAGATTGTGAATAATTCCACCAGCTTAAGAAGGAAGTTTGGCTGCAACCCAACACAAAGATTTTAGATTGAAGAGAATACTTCTAAGAATCCTACAGTTCATAGTTAAAACAGTCAATGTTGTTGGAAGGCTCCACAATGATCTCTATCCATCTATGCACACTGCACAGACAATGTGGTGCTACCCACGCTGCCATTTAAGGTCAAGCCTCTACACAGACTATATCCTCATGCTCATTCATGAATTGCAGATGCACTGACAACACATCCATCAGCCAGCAGTGGACCCATTCATGTCAAGACACAAGCAAGGTAGAACACAGAGCTATACATTATGTGACACGAGGACAGCCCTCCGTGCACATGGAAAGGCAGAAATACATGGTTTGTATGAAAATACATAATTAAAAAAGCACTTCAAAGAAAAAAAGGCTTTTTGTCCTTTCGATATTGATCGTTGGATTCAATCTATACAGTCATAGTAAGTGGTGGTGGCGCACATGTTCACTCAAATGTACTTTTCTCCAACCAACCCACTGCCTTGTAAGAAGGGTTAGCCCATCTTTGGATCATCGATTCAGACAATTTTACGCATGTATGAAATTACTCAAGATAGACTCACGATAATGCCTGTAGGGCCAAGCATTCTTCTTGTGAGCCACCAATGCACCCTTCTTCTTGTGCACACCAAACAAAAGAGTGATGATAGAGCATGAATATTGTGTATGGAGCCACATATCTCGTCCTTGATAGATTATCTTTTCCATTCATAGATAATAATGCTTCAAAAAACAGAAAAAAGGGAACTATTGCTCCTGATGGTGTCACATAAACTCAAGTGTGGTCGGAAACTAAACCATACAGCTTTTAGAAGCTACAAAATTAAACCTTACAAAAGTTGCTTACATCTTTCACGATGAGGGAGCCTATTTGATCTCGATCCAAAAACGAAACAAATGCATCTGTGAGAATCTACAAGGAAAAAGGCATAGCATCAAAATTATGCATTACAGGAGAAATACAAGAGGAACTTAATCTCAAACAGTGACTGCATCTCAAGTTAGAACCACCACTCCACACCATTTTGCTCAAACTTTTGTGGCAATGACTAAACTCTAGTTACAAGAAAATGCCAAAAACATAAATTCCCCAGGCCGAAGCATTTGTTTAGGGAGTCCTTAGGCCTGAAAAGCATTTTTTACAAGGAAGTGAACACAAAGCTCATTGGAATCAAATTTTTCAACAATTTACAGAAAAGATCAAATGCATCCCAGGAAGTCCAATCGTCTTGGAAATGTTCTTGGTCAAAAAGGACTTCCTTATCAGTTTTCACTGTTTAGCTCACTCTAGTTCACCTTACAAAGTTTAGTCTTCAAGAGATATGACAAGTACACGGATTTGAAAAATTCCGTGCACAATGGACTCACGCACTGAAAGCCACGAGAGATCAACACTTTTTCGTACATGATGTTTCTAAAAAGACCCGTTATGTATACTAAGAAACCATAAGTCAACACTTGTCCATTACATGCATGATGCCATTATTCATGAATATCATGACATGAACAATACCTTGGAGAAGCCAGAGCCACAATTTTACTGGCCTAAAATGAGCAGGGGCGTATTCACTTAAGTGGCACATAGTCCGATTTGCCATAAGTGTCAAATCCCACTGGATCTCCTCGTGATCGTTCCTGGTACGAGACTCAAATCCTGCAAACAAACAAACAAACAACAAGGGGGTGCAGGCCTGACTCACCTCCCAACCATGACAGCCGTGGGCAAGCCCACAGTCTTGGCTGTCCCCACTCAGCCACGAGCTGAGCTAACTAGGTTGACGTACCGACCAATCTCCTCTTCGTGACGTCCCATACCGCCACAAAGTGTCACCAGCTTGGACATTTCCCAGTCTGAAAGGGGTCTGGTGGACTCCAGGATGTTTAAATATTTGGAAAGTACAAGCTTTCGGAGTGGGGGATTATCCTAGAATACAAAGGACCACACTCCTAAAATTTAGGAGAGTTGCTATTTTTGGCCCGACTCTAATGGAAATTCTGTTCACGTCATTACATCTGGAATTGAGCAGATACCAAGAGTTGGCAAAGTGCCTATGACAGAATGTCTACCAGTTGGGATATTTTTAGAGATAAAGTTTATGGAAGGACCCATCTTTTAGATTGGGACAAGTGGCAAGAAAGTGGACCAAAGTGAGACAAGTGGCCTGACACTTGTTAGAAAGTGGATCAAAGTGAGACAAGTGGCCTCACACTAGTCACTTCAGCTATTGTGTGACTCTCCACTTGTCATTGTAGCCTTCTCTTGCCATTTTAGCTCATGGGAGGCCAAATCTATAAATTGGAGCCCTCTCTCTTCATTAATGAAGGCTCTCTTGCTGCACACTAGCCTCTACCACCGTTAAGAGGCTGCCCTAATGATGGCTACTCTCTTTCTCTCTCTCTTGAAGGCTGCCCATGAAGAATACCGACTGTTGGGGACTGTTTTGGAGGCTTCCATCGCGAAGAAATACTGAAGCTTCTGTACTTGCTGTACCTGATGTACCAGCCATCGTACCAACTGTACCAGCCACTGTACCTGCTGTACCAGCCCTTGTACCGGCTGTACCAGCTTCTATACTTGTTGTACCACCCATTGTACCGGCTGTACCGACTTCTATACTTGCTGTACCTACTGTACCAACCATCGTACCGGCTGTACCGGCTGTTGTACCTGCTGTACCGGCTGAATGGAGAGTTGTACTTGCTGTACCCTTTCTATTGCATGAAGACCCGTGGTTTTTGGGGAAGAATCAGTACCCACACGAAGGCATATGGATTATATTGTTGGCTCGGCATTTCTACAGCCTATGTTCCGGCTTGGTTGCCTCGTGTTGGGCTGTGTTATGGCATTTGTAGATGGATAATCCGGCATCTCCCGTGGGGAGAATAAGGCCCTCAAAGCTTGTACATGATATTATTCTCCTTGGGTAATAAAATACTCCAAGGGGGGGGTCGGCCCATTCTGGCCTCTATGTGGTGTCACACGTGCAAGCTCCATTTTCAGCATTTGTGGATGTTTTGTCCAGCTTTATGTTTTATGCAAAGTGATGATGGATATGTGTTAAGGCTGTGGCCATGTTTAATTGTTTTAATATGCATTGATGGTATCAACAAGTGTGTCAAAGGCCCTAGTCCCCCGGGCACCCACCGCGAGTTACATTGGTATCAGAGCATAGGCTTTCTTGGAAGCAGAGGCTTCTTTCTATCAATAAGGAAGAGAAAAGATCTCAAGTGGGGACCACACTTACCATCGTTGCTATTAAACATGGCCAGCCACTTCAGAGCCTATGAAGCAAGAGCATGAGCAATAGACAGCTTGGTCTAAGGATTTATGAATTCACAAAATTTATCTTGGAAGTATGGAGTTGGCTTTATGTGCACACGTTTAGCACTCATTGTGGATTATATTATCAAGCTTACAGGCAAGCTATATGGAGATATATCTCAGGATATCTTAAGGATATGGTGACGAGATATTTCTTTTGGCTTCATGACCAATCTAGCAAAGAAAAGCTAAGTATACTTTGAGTTTGCAAAGTTGGTGCTTTGGCTATTTACTATGAAGTGTTTTTGATGTTCACTAACCCTTGTATAGCTATGCAAGGAGAAAGGTGTTGTTATTTGCCTTGAGATGGTTTCAGGGAAACATTGTTTATGGCTCCCTTTAATGGGATGAATTCTTTTCATGGCTCCCTTTATTGGGATGGATTATATCCATGGAGATTTCTTTCTTGGACGAGATTTATATAGATATTGGGCTTCACAAGCAATTTCTATGGACGAATCTGTCCGAGTTTATAGAGAAGAAATCTTTGGATATATCATGGATATGATGCTTTTATGGATAAAATCCACCTCTACTCAAGGTGTGTAGTTAGCACGGAGTATGTGGTAAGAGTTATGGTATACAAGGATTATGGTATACAGGTCTATGGATTCCTAGACTTCTTTTCTAGGGATTTGGATCCATCCTCAAGTTTATGGATTATGTTTATGGCTCCTTTTTACTGGGATGGATTATTCTTTATTTGGGATGCATTGGACTTATGAAACTCATGATTCACATACCCTGTGTAGTGTTCTCTTGTCCCACGTGCTCTCTTGAAGATTGTTTCTACCATGTGAGGGTGGAACAATAGAGAGCAAATGGAAGAGAACATGGACACTTCAAAGGGTAGTGACAAGCACAACATACCCTGTGTAGTGTTCTCTTGTCCTACGTGCTCTCTTGAAGATTGTTTCTACCATGTGAGGGTGGAACAATAGAGAGCAGACGGAAGGGAACATGGACACTTCAAAGGGTAGTGGGTGGAACAATAGAGAGCAGATGGAAGGGAACATGGGCACTTGAGAGGGTAGTGTGAGTTGGTGGCCGAAATGCCTACAAACTATTGGTGGCCGAAATGCCTATAAACTATGTGTAGCAGAAATGCTTATGGAACACCAGGTTATCTATGCCTGCGAGTGATTGTTTTATCTTGTTACTTGAGCCCACCTCTCACCCAAGGTGTGTGGTCAGAGTACCAACACGAAGTGCAAGTGGTAAAGTGGACATGACGCCTGGTTGGCACGGAACTTATATCTATGCCAAGGATCATGTGGACCGATGCCTTACTGGCAAGAGACTTGTTTTGTCTCGCCCATTTACTTGGGACATGGATTATGATATCTGGACTTATGGGACTGTTTTGTCTCGTCCATTTACTTGGAACATGGATTATGATATCTGGACTTATGGGACTGTTTTGTCTCGCCCATTTACTTGGGACATGGATTATGATATCTGGACTTATGGGACTGATTTGTCTCGCCCATTTATCTTGGGACATGATTATGATATCTGGACTTATGGGACTGTTTTTGTCTCACCCATTTATCTTGGGACATGATTTTGATATTGGTATTATGGAGACTTATTTAGTCTCACCCATTTCTTTGGGACATGGATTCTTCAGTTATATTGGATTTTTGAGACTGTCTTGTCTCGCCCAATCGATGGGACATGATTATATCTTGAATATATGGCTTGAAGCTTAAAGTTGCAGACAACTTTTAAGAAGTTGGGGAGGATGTCACCAGCCTGGACATTTCCCAGTCTGAAAGGGGTCTGGTGGACTCCAGGGTGTTTAAATATTTGGAAAGTACAAGCTTTGAGAATGGGAGATTATCCTAGAATACAAAGGACCACACTCCTAAAATTTAGGAGAGTTGCTATTTTTGGCCCGACTCCAATGGAAATTCTGTTCGCGTCATTACATCTGGAATTGAGCAGATACCAAGAGTTGGCAAAGTGCCTATGACAGAATGTCTACCAGTTGGGATATTTTTAGAGATAAAGTTTATGGAAGGACTCGTCTTTTAGATTGGGACAATAGAAAGTGGACCAAAGTGAGACAAGTGGCCTGACACTTGTTAGAAAGTGGATCAAAGTGAGACAAGTGGCCTCACACTTGTCACTTCAGCTATTGTGTGGCTCTCCACTTGTCATTGTAGCCTTCTCTTGCCATTTTAGCTCATGGGAGGCCAAATCTATAAATTGGAGCCCTCTCTCTTCATTAATGAAGGCTCTCTTGCTGCACACTAGCCTCTACCACCGTTACAGGCTGCCCTAATGATGGCTACTCTCTTTCTCTCTCTCTTGAAGGCTGCCCATGAAGAATACCGGCTGTTGGGGACTGTTTTGGAGGCTTCCATCGCGAAGAAATACTGAAGCTTCTGTACTTGATGTACCTGCTGTACCAGCCACCGTACCAACTGTACCAGCCACTGTACCTGCTGTACCAGCCCTTGTACCGGCTGTACCAGCTTCTATACTTGCTGTACCACCCATTGTACCGGCTGTACCGACTTCTATACTTGCTGTACCTGCTGTACCAGCCATCGTACCGACTGTACCGACTGTTGTACCTGCTGTACCGGCTGAATGGAGAGTTGTACTTGCTGTACCCTTTCTATTGCATGAAGACCCGTGGTTTTTGGGGAAGAATCAGTACCCACACGGAGGCATATGGATTATATTGTTGGCTCGGCATTTCTACAGCCTATGTTCCGGCTTGGTTGCCTCGTGTTGGGCTGTGTTATGGCATTTGTATATGGATAATCCGGCATCTCCCGTGGGGAGAATAAGGCCCTCAAAGCTTGTACATGATATTATTCTCCTTGGGTAATAAAATACTCCAAGGGGGGGGTCGGCCCATTCTGGCCTCTATGTTGTGTCACACGTGCAAGCTCCATTTTCAGCATTTGTGGATGTTTTGTCCAGCTTTATGTTTCATGCAAAGTGATGATGGATATGTGTTAAGGCTGTGGCCATGTTTAATTGTTTTAATATGCATTGATGGTATCAACAAGTGTGTCAAAGGCTCTAGTCCCCCGGGCACCCGCCGCGAGTTACACGAAGCTACCCTCGCGGGCCTTGAGATTGCTGCCGGCCTCGGCTACGTAAAGCAGGTGCACGTTTGCACTAGATCCAGGCTCCAAGACCATAGAGCTCTCACAAACTCGCGAGACTCTCTATATATCAATAACTAACCTTGGCCACCCTTTTATAGGCTCTTGGCCGGTCATCATCGGGCGTCCACACTTGGGCGCCCGCCCATCCATACTTGGGTGCCCGCTCGTTAGTCTATCCCTAACTCAGCTCACCAATCAGCCTGCCTAGCTCCAAGCTTCCCCAAACCTCGAAGCTAGTCTTGCATGCGTGTAGCACACAGTAGATACGCACTGTGCACATGACATACTCCCCTTCCTCTAAGAGCTCACTCCTGAGCTTACTAAAAAGCCAGTGTAATCTCTCTGAAGAGTAGTCAATGTCTCCCATGTAGCGTCCTCCTCAACACGATCCTTCCACTTGATCTTGTATTCCGTGATAAGCGTATTACGCAATCTTCTTTCACGAAATCCAAGAATCTTTTCAAGTTTGTGCGGAACAAATGTCATGTCCTTGACATCTATAATTTCTTGAGGAGTAACTAACTGATCTGTTCCACCCAGTACTTCCTTAAGTCTAAGGACATGAAATACAGGATGAACTTTCACATGAGAAGGCAAATCCAATTCATATGCAACTGAACCAATCCGTCGTGTAATATGAAATGGTCCACAGTATCTACGGGATAATTTCGGAGATCGACCTGTCCGTAAAGTCTCGGAATCTTTCGGAACTCACAAATACACCATCGTTCCTTCAGAGAACTCTCTGGGTGAACGATGTCTATTAGAATAAAATCTGTCTCGGTCTTGAGCACTTCTAATGGATTCCTTCGCAACTTGTAACATTTCCTGCATATCTTGCAAAAAATTACGTGCTGCATCATGCTGAAGTCCTGAGAATCCTACTGTAACAGGTGATCTAGGTTGAAAACCATACATAAGCATGCAAGGAGTAAAACCTGTACTCGTATGCTTAGTACTGTTATATGCAAATTCTAACATAGGAAGATAATCCTCCCATGAACTCTATCTTTTGGATACATATGCTCAAAGCATATCCTCCAAAATTTGATTCACTCTTTCAGTCTGGCCATCAGATTGAGGATGATCAAAGGAACTCAAATTCAAAGTTGTTTCCAACTTCTCAAAAACAAGTTTCCAAAAATCACTCGTAAACTTAGAGTCCCTATCACTGACTATGTCCTGCGGTAACCCGTACAGTCTAAACAATTGCTCGATAAACTGCCGTGCTAATTACGTAGCTGTAATAGTCTTCCGGATCGGTAAAAATCTAGCCATTTTTATCAAGCGATCTACCACAATCCAAATAGAATCGTGGCCTTGATGTGTTCTTGGCAATCCGGTAATAAAGTCCATGGAAATACTTTCCCATTTATTACCTGGGATTTGTAAAGGATGCAACAACCCAACCTGTCTAAAGCGTTCGGCTTTATTTACCTAACAAATCGAACACTTAAGAACATAATCTTCTACATACCCTTTCATCTTTGGCCAATAAAAAGTGTGTTTCACTAATGATAACGTCCTGTGTACCCCAGGGTGTCCAGCAGAAGGGGCGTCGTGACACTCCTTAAGAATCTTGGACTTAATGTCCGGGATCTGTGATACACAAATTTTGTCATTACGGAATAGTAAACCATTCCGAATCATCCACTGGCCTCCTGCAGCCTGAATGGTAGGCGGTTCAGTCATTGAGTCTTGGTCAATCAATGAGCTCCCGTCCTGGATCTTCTGCCAAAATGGACCAAAATAACTATCAGTCTTGCAAAGCCCTCTCAATGACTGAAATAAGTCAGTAGAAATCTCGGTGAACGAGAAAGTATTCACCTCTCGAATTCGACTAAGCACATCTGCAACACTATTCATGGACCCTTTCCGATAACGGATCTCAAAATCAAAATCTTGCATTAACTCCGCCCAACGAGCTTTCCTTCCTCTCAAATCATCCGCATCACACACATACTTGATTGACTAATGATCAGTCAATACCACAAACTTGGAGCCATATAAATAATGTCTCCAAACCTTGAGAGCATGAATCACAGCATAAAGCTCTTTCTCAAGGGTTGGCCAACGAGATTGAGTGTCGTCTCTAGCTTTTTACTTTCAAAAGCAACCGGTCTACCATCTTGAAATAAAGCAGCCCCGATAGACTGGCATCAGTTTCAAGAACATAAGGCCGACTAGGATCGGGTAATGCTAAGATAGGTGCTTCCTTGACTTTATCTTTCAAAAGTTTGAAGGCCATATCCAAATCGTTATTCCAAGTGATAGGCTGATTTGACTTACGTCCACGACCTTTCAATAAGTCGGTCATCGGTAGTGTGAGCTGAGAGTACTCCCGCACAGATTTCCGAAGAAAAACTACAAAACCGAGAAAAGAACGAAGTTGTTTCACTGTTCGCGGTATAGGCCAGTCCAGAACCTTCTGAACTCGGTTATAGTCAATGCTCAATCCATCTCTCTTGTGTCCCAAGTAAATGATTTCTGTCATAAAGAACTCACATTTACTTAATTTAGCATATAGTCGATTATGTCTTAAAATAGATAAGACAATCGTAAGGTGTCTAACATGATCCTCAAGAGTATGACTATGTATCAAAATATCATCCAAGAACACCACCACAAATTTTTCCAAATGTTCACGAAAAAGATCGTTCATTATTTGTGAGAAAGTGACTGGAGCATTGGTTAACCCAAAAGGTAATACGAGAAACTCGTAATGGCGATACCTAGTCCGAAAGGCGGTTCTTTCGACATGCCTTTCATGAATACGTATCTGGTGATAGCCAGTACGTAAATCTATCTTCGTGAAATATTTCGCTCCTGCTAACCCGTCAATCAGGTCATCTGATCTAGGAAGAGGATAACGGTTCTTAATTGTCAGCTTGTTCAATCTCTTGTAATCTATACACATTCTCCAGGTGTTGTCCTTCTTTCTCCTAAGCAACACAGGTGCACCCCAAGGTGATTTACTTGGACGGATCTGACCCATCCTCAAATAATCTTCGAGTTGTTTAGCCAACCCATCTTCCTCGGCTTGGCTCATCCTGTAAGGTGGAATACTGACAGGATGAGCACCAAGGATCAAGTCAATATGATGATCTACTGCCCGTTCAGGTGGTAAACCCTATGGCAGTTCCTTAGAAAATACGTCTTGAAACAAATCAAGTATCTTCTGTAATTCGTTGCTTTCAAACACACTTAATTCATTGACATCCATGAAAGGTATGAGAAATGAAGAAAGTGAAATCAATACACAATGGAAAGCGGTATACAAAGAAGAATCCATTATATTTCCAAAATCAATTGTATTTACAAGAGGTCCCTGAGAGGGATGAATACAGTCACCTAAAATACTATACTGGATGTCCCTATGCTGAAAAGAAAAAATATGACTAGACCAATCTATCTGGACTTGAAGAGTCTTAAATCACTCAATCCCTAATAACAAGTCTACATTTTCTAGTTGCATAACATAGCATTCCAGAGTATCTTTGTAGTCCTGAATCTCGATTGGAAGCATCTCCACCTTTCGATCCCATACTTGCCTTCCCGCAGGTAGGCGTACCTCATAGGTATGATCGCTGAGTGTCGTATCAAGACTCAATTTCTGCACAAGTTTGTAGTTAACAAAGTTGTGTGAGCTGCCAGAGTCTAGAAGAATGTGAATCTTATGGCCATTCACTTCTCCATAAACTCGGAGAAGATACTGCAAGCCAAATACTTTAGAGTTGAACAGACAATTAGAACAAGTACTAGGGCGAGAAAGTACAGTAATTGACGTACATGTCAAATCCCACTGGATCTCCTCGTGATTATTCTTGGTACGAGACTCGAATCCTGTAAACAAACAAACCAACAACAAGGAGGTGCAGGCCTGACTCACCTCCCAACCATGACAGCCATGGGCAAGCCCACAGTCTTGGCTGTCCCCACCGAGCCACGAGCTGAGCTAACTAGGTTGACGTACCAACCAATCTCCTCTTCGTGACGGCCCATACCGCCACGAAGCTACCCTCGCGGGCCCACAATCTTGGCTATCCCCACCGAGCCACGAGTTGAGCTAACTAGGTTGACGTACCGACCAATCTCCTCTTCGTGACGTCCCATACCGCCACGAAGCTACCCTCGCAGGCCTCGAGATTGCTGCCGGCCTCGGCTGCCATAGTTTCCACGAGTTTCGGAAACGGGGGTGCGGAGCACGGCGGGAAACGGAGTTTCGGAGTTTCGGCCTTCGGGAAGAAACGGAGAAACGGAGTTTCGGTTTTAGGGTTTAATACATACATATATGATTAAAAAAAACATTACAAAAGCTTGAAAAATACATCTTTGCTCAAGTTCAATGTCAGACTCAAATGATAGATCAAAATGTTAGATGGCAAAGGTGGAGGCCCCAAGTAGAGAGGTAGAGGGCGTGGTAGAGGGCTGATGTGGAGGTAGAGGAGTAGAGGGCAAGGTAGATGGGTAGAGCAGCTCCAAACAGGCGGCGGAAAGAAGGCGCAAAATGCCGGCGAAAGAGAGCACGCGGGTTTCTAAACCCTGGAAAAAATAAAACTTGGAAACGCCGTTTCCGTTTCTGGAAACGTTTCCGAAACGTTTCCACGTTTCGGTCGTCCAGAAACGCCGTTTCTGGAAACTATGTCGGCTACATAAAGCAACACTAGATCCAGGCTCCAAGACCATAGAGCTCTCACAAACTCGCGAGACTCTATATATCCCAATAACTAACCTTGGCCACCCTTTTATAGGCTCTTGGCCGATCATCGGGCGTCCACACTTGGACGCCCGCCCGTTTATACTTGGGTGCCCGCCCGTTAGTCTATCCCTAACTCAGCTCGTCAATCAGCTTGCCTAGCTCCAAGCTTCCCCAAACCTCGAAGCTAGTCTTGTGTGCGTGTAGCACACGGTAGATACACAATGTGCACATGACATACACTCGTTACGCATGTGTCCTTTTTCTTCACAGATAAAACAAAGTCATTTCTTCTTCGCTGGTGTCGAACTTGAATTCTTCGAAGGTTGGTCCGAAGACTTTCCTTCAATCGTGTTAGCCATAGGTGCGGAGAACTTTCTTTTATGCTTGTTCCCCTGCTCGGTAACGGGTTTCAACTTGGAAGAGACCATTGTATCATCATAGATACGAGCTGAATGAATGGCCTCGTCCAATGTTTTGCATTTGTTATTTTTAACCTGTAAACGGTATGAGTCTGGTAAACCAGCTACGAAGAACCCCAAAAGAGTAGTGGGATCCATCTTTGTAGCTTTCATCTGCAAGTCCCTAAACTTCTGGAGGTAGACCTCATAAGTGAGGTGCTGCGAGGTCATGGTCAAAGCTGAAAACCGGGCAACAACATCATAATCATCCTCTTTCTTGAGGAATTCCTTCTTGAAGACGTCTTCGAAATGTGCACAAGTCGTTGGCTTAGGGTTGAGTTCCTTCCACCAAAGCAAAGCTTTGCCTGAGAGGAAACCTGCTGCTAACTGGATCTTTTTTCCATCATTGTATAGATGAAACTGAAAGCGAACTTGCCACTTATGTAGCCAAGTGTCTACGATCTCCTTGGTGCGCTGCTTTTGCTCGCCCCCGAACGGTTCCGGAGTAATGTTGGGGCCTAAAGCAGAGGCCAAGGTATCCATACGCGATAGAGTAGAGAGGATAGTGGTCAAAAGAGCGATGGAGTTCTGCAAAGCTTGCATCTGGGCTGCGATTTGTGCCTGGCATTCCGACGAAGAAGCTTCGAGAGCTACTTTGAACTCTTGGAAATCTGATTTTGACACATAATCGTCAAAAAGATCGGCATCGGTATCTTCCGTAGCTGGCAAGCCTTCGCGTTCAACAAGGGGCTCCAACTCTGATTCTTGGATCGACATCGTGAAGAGGACAAGTAGAGAGAAAATTTGATCTTTGCACAATGAAACTGCAAGGGAACTTGAGAGCTTGAGAGCTTGAAAACTTGAGAGATGTGTGGCAAGAAGCCCACTTAAGGGGTTTATATAGCTAGCCCCAAAAGCTTCTTGAGCTTTTGCTTTTGTGTTTATATATATATATATATATATATGGATATATATATTCTATTTTCTTTAAAAAAAATAAAACACCTTTAACCTTGGAGGGGGTTTTTAAACTTTTTTTAAAAAATTAATATAAAAAAAACAAAAGCACCTCAAATCAGCGAAGGCTTTCTTTGTTTTTTTTTTTTCTCATCCCTCCTGGATTTAGCGCCGCTGGCGTCACCCACCGGGCTAGAGGCATGTGCTTTTCCTGCCCGCGTCAGCCACCTCGCTGCAACCTCGCGGTCCTACCGGTGCCGCCTATGCTCACGCGGCCAGGGCGGCCTGCGCTGGCTTGCGCCCAGGCTTGGCCGACTGCACAGGCATGGCCGCCTGGCTGCATAGGCCCAGGCGTATGTGAAACCGATCCCGTCAAGTGGGAAAGACTCCGTTGGACACCCACACGCTTAATAGCACAACTTTAAAACCACAAATATGAAATGGACAACTTAAAAACAACTTGAATTTAAATGAGCAGAAATGGAAAAATGGACACCAGCACTGGGGCCGGAACGGGCCGACCCCCCCCTCAATATATGATATATTTATTGGGAGTATTTAATGAATACAATGCTCCATGGGTTCTGAGAACCAGATAATGTCCATGTACATATGAAAACAATACCAAACAAGTAGGCTCGGATTTCGATGATGAATACTCGAAGCAGTACGACCACTGGTGTGGTCCAATCGCTACAGTCCTGTGCTTTCACTGGACTCCGCAGAGAGCACCACACTGGTGTTCCGAGACCACGCACAGACAGGCGCTCTCGTACTAACGCCTGGCTCTCCCGATCTCAGCACCTTTGGACCGAGGTTCGCCCATATAGCTTGGACAACCCGGCACCGAACGGGTGTAGGCCGAGCGGGACGAATCTTTTACCAGATTTAAACATATAATACTTTACTCAAATCTGAAAATCACTTACTTGTAGATGGTTGATATGAAACCATTACTTGTAGTATGATGAAGTCTTCCAGGTGATGAAGTAGCAGTTGCCTTGTGGTGAACCACCAAGGCAGATACCTCCGTAAAAGAAAACCACAGCCACCTTATAGAATGCACAGCCTGATAGTGATGGATACACAGCCGCCTGTAGAGTAGTAAGTGCAGCCTGTGTAGAAGGGAAACGACCGGCTGTAGTGGTGCACACAGCCGCCACAATTGGTCCAGAAGCGCAGCCTGGACAGCATACAGGTGAGGTTACCAACAATAGGTGGTGGGCAGCCTGTAGCATGTGCTGTTGTAGAGCAGCCCGCCGCCTGCAGTGAGCACTAGCCCTGTAGAAGAGGAGGCGCAGCCAGCAGCCTGTAGGAGATGGCGTAGAAGAAGCAGCCGCCTCAAAGAAGCAGGCGCAGCCAGCAGCAAAGAGCACTCAGCCACCTGTAGAAGCAGTAGCAGCCGCCTGAAGGAGCAACAGTAAAACAGCCGCCTGGTGGGGTAGTAGGCGCAGCAGCAACAGGGTCAGCCGCCTGTAGAGAGTCCACGCCTCAGAGCAGCCAGCAATGATATTCAGCCGCCTGTAGAGAGGCAGGCAGCGTAGCCTGAGAGGAGCCGGAGTGCTGGTCGCCGGTAGTCTACGTGAGAAGAAGGCGAAGGGTGATGGACCAACGCAAGAAGCGATGCCTCCCACGCTTGAAGAGAGACCTTCTTTTTAATAAAATCATGTGGAGATAACCTTAGTGTTGTCCACGCTTGCATGTGGGGGATTAGTGGGGGTTGGTGACCTTGCCCACCCCCACACTCACTTAAAAGTGAGGCTCCCCACCTTGGCCCCAAAGTGGGTGCCCAAAGGGGGTGCCCACTTTTAAATAAGTGTGGACCCCTAACCTTATAAATCAAAGGGTTAGAATTTAATAACATTAAACAACATGTACTATATACTTACCACCTGTTCACATGCACTGAAACTCGTCAAAATACAGAGCACACTTCACGACTCACTGGCAGGCGTCCCCGCTCAGTAAGTAACACGTCAAGCAGGCAAACACACAAATACATGTCATGCGAAAACAGTTTCAAGCATACAAAATATGTGTGCATGTGCAAAAAGTAACATGGACATATCTCCCGTTCATGGAACATGTACAAAATATCTGTCGGCACAAAACTGGCACGACATTTATTACATAAAAACCTGGTCTTCCTATGGAGTGACAGTCCCATAGGTAAGACACAGTTCCAGGCACGAGTTTCCCTAGGTGTGACAGTCCCATAGGTAAAACACGGCACGAATACTGGCTCTTCCATGGCGTGACAGTCCCATGGATCGAACACAGTCCAGGTCATACACGGGTGGCACTGATCTGGCTCCCGTCCATACGACACCATCCTGCTAACACACGGGTGGCACCAGTCTGGCTCCCGTCCATGTCAGCAAAATACTGGCCTCTTCACATGAGACACCGGCCTGGCCTCAAGTGAACGAGACGCAAAAACTAGGAATGGACCAAATGGTCGGCCAATTGGTGACATCCCCCCGGGCTTCTAAAGAGTTGACCTCAACTTAAAAGCCTCAAGATATGCCTGCAACAATTGCGGATAATCTGCAAAATAATCCTCATTTACCCATTTGGCATCAATAGGCAAATAATTCTTAAACTTCACAAGGTATCTCCTGGAAAGCTTTCCTGCAGGTAGCTTTCTCTCCTTGTGAAAAACAATCTGTTCTGGCTGGAGGATCTCCTCAAGCTCTTCAATTTCTGGTGGATCTTCTGTGACAGGCTCATCAGGATCTGGCCCCACATATTTCCGAAATAGACTCACATGAAAAGCATTGTAAATCTTCCAATGACTAGGTAAAGCAAGTCTGTAGGACACTTCATTGATCTTGTGAATCACCTTGAAGGGTCCATAATAACGAGGAGAAAGCTTAGGATATGATCCTTCTCGTCCTGGCCTCTTCCGAAGCCTAGCCTTCTCAAATTTCAGCAATACCCAATCACCTTCTTTGACTTCCATGTCCCTTCTATGCTTGTCAGCAGCCATTTTATGCTTGTCCTGAGATCTTGCAATGGTTGTCCGCACCTGACCAAAGGCAACATCCAAGTCACGAACATATTCATCAGCTGCAAAAATCTCATCCTTTGTACGAAGGATGGGTGGCAAGACCACTCTGCCATAAATAATCTCAAACGGAGCCTTGCCCGTGGAAGCATGGATTGTATTGTTGTAGGCAAATTCAACAAGTGGAAGATACTTCTCCCATGCACTCTTCTGATCTGCCACATAACATTTCAATAAATCCAACACAGCTGAATTTGCAGCTTCACTTTGGCCATCCGTTTGGGGATGATAAGCTGATGAAAACTCAAGCTTAGTACCCATATTATCAAATAGAGCCCTCCAAAATAGGCTTGTAGTCCTGGGATCTCTATCCCCAACAATGGATTTAGGCATACCATGATGCTTGAAAATGTTAGCAAGAAAAAGCTTTACCATATGATCAGCTTTAATGGTTTTCTTGACGGGCAAGAAGTGAGCTTGCTTGCTAAACCTGTCCACAATAGTCCAAATAGCATCATTCCCATGCTGGGATCTAGGCAAATCCATAATAAAATCCATCGTAATACTTTCCCAAGGTTGCGAGGGAATAGGCAATGGCTGAAGCAAACCTGGAGGCTTTTGCCTATCAACACCTTTTGGCAAGTGATACATGCACGCACATAAGCCTCAATGTCTTTACGCATGCTTGGCCAAAAGAAATACCTCTCAATCATGCGAATAGTAGGCATAATACCTCTATGACCAGCATAAGGTGGAGCGTGACATTCGTCCATAACCTTTGGACGCAAATCCTTCACCACACATAGGCAATTATCCTTCATTAGATAACCCTCGTTGATAACATAAGAGGCATGTGAATGACCAGCCATCAAATCAGTCCATATATGGCAAAAATCAGCATCCAAATGATACAAATCTCTCATAGCAGATAGATCTCCATGAGAGGCCACTGAGACTGCAGCAATATAAGGCCTCCTAGATAGTGCATCGGCCACTACATTTTTCTTTCCTGGAGTATGCACAATCTGAAAATGAAACATGGAAAGAAAATTTGCCATTCTCATTTGCTTCTCTGAAAGCTTGGTTTGAGATAGAAAATATCTCAAGCTTTGATGATCTGTCTTGACTACAAATTCAGCCCCAAGAAGGTAGTGTTTCCAAATCTTTAAGGCGTGAATTACAGCCAAGAGCTCTTTCTCATAGATATCCATATGAAGCTCAGCATCATGCAAACGACGGCTCTCGTATGCAACTGCATGCCCTTCTTGATTTAGGACAGCTCCTATGCAATCACCACAAGCATCACATTCGACCACGAATGACTTGTGCAAGTCAGGAACAATCAATACTGGACCACATATGATCGCATGCTTGAGCTGCAAGAAAGCATCCTGTTCCTTTGAAGTCCATTTGAAAACAGTTTTCTTCTTCGTGAGATCATGTAGAGGAGTGGCAATCATAGCAAAATGCCTTATGAAACGCCTGTAATACGAACATAATCCCAGAAAACTACGTACTTGATGTACGTTTTGCAATTCGGGCCAATTCCGAATAGTCTCGATCTTTGCAGGATCCATTGTAACTCCATCTTTGGATACAATATGTCCCAGATAATGAATCTCTGAAAGGAAAAACTCACTTTTCTTGGCATTGACGAAAAGTTTATGCTTCCGCAACTCTTCGAACACTGTGACCAAATGAGTTCTGTGTTCCTGCTCATTCTTGGAGAAAACCAAGATATCATCAAAAAAGACTCCTGTAAACTTGCGATGGGGTCGGAATATCCTATCCATCATACGATTAAAAGTAGCAGGAGCATTGGTGAGACCAAAAGGCATTACCAAGAATTCATATAATCCAAAAGCTGTCCTGAATGCAGTCTTATGGACATCTTGTGGCACCACGCGTATCTGGTGATAACCACTCTTCAAATCAAGTCTGCTAAAGCAAGCCGAACCATCAAGCTTATCCAAGATATCATCAATACGTGGAATTGGAAATCTGTTCTTGATGGTAAGCTTGTTCAAAGCTCTATAGTCCACACACATACGGAATGATCCGTCCTTCTTTTGAACAAGAAGCACAGGAGAGCAGTAAGGTGAGGAACTGGGCTGAACCAAACCTTTCTCTAAAAGCTCGTTTACCTGCTTCATAATTTCTTCTTGTTGTGCAGCACTCACTCGGTATGCGGGTTTGTTAGGTGGAGAACTACCTGGCACAAGATCTATACGGTGATCTTCAGGCCTTTGGGGAGGTAATTCACCTGACAACGAGTCAGCAAAACAGTCGTTGAATGCATTAAGAAAATTCAGCCTATCATTAGACATAGTATCCACATTTTGATGATTTGGCACAAGACTATCACGCACAAAAACCAAGTACGCTGAAAGACTCTTTTTCATTGCTTTATTAATTTGGATGTGTGATACAACTGGGATGGAATCCCCTTCTTTGCCAGCATCAATAAAGTGCATGCGGCCTTTATGCATAAAGGAAATCATATTGGACTTATAGTCTTTGCGGGGCTCAAGCCTATGATGCCACGGCTTGCCCAACAATACATCACATCCATTCAAAGGAGCAACTAAGAAATGCTCATTATCAAGATAGCCCTGTATATGAATACGCAACTTCCCAATCAAAGGGGTAACCTGCACCTCTTTGCCAATAAATGCAGCTTCAGCTTCAATCTGAGGTCCCATGTTTTCAACCTCAATACCCAATGCAGCTGCCATTTGCATAGAGATGAAATTGTCAGTTGCACAGTCATCAAACATGAAAAGTGCGGGCTGATCCTTGATTTGCCCCCAAGCCTTGCAAACCATTCTCTCTTTAGCATCATGACCTGTATTACCTTGCACATCAGGAACTGCATGAACATTTGCTTTGGTGTGCTTGTCCTCGTGCTTTGGTTTGCGATCTGGGCATTGCCGAAACATGTGGTCTTTGCTACCACAAGAAAAGCATTTTCCATCCTTAGCATATTGCTCTCTTTGCTCCGGGGTTAATCCAAATTTGTTCTTTCTTGGGCCCTGTTCTTTTGATGTGTTATTTTCAGCTTTACCACCCTTGTAAGGCTCCCGGAAGTTCTTTTTAGATGGCTGTCCACCCTTTTGCTGATTTGGGGCAGCCTTGTCCTTTGCCTTGGAACCTCCTTGATCTTGCTTGATCTTGAGCACCAATTGCTCTGTAGCAAGGGCAGAAGCTGTGAGTTGCTGCAACGTATGTTTTGGGTGCAATTCAATACCCGATCTATATGCAGGTTGCAATCCAGAACGAAACTTCCTCTTTCTTTCCTCCTCAGAGATTAGCATGAAGGGAGTCACTTCCAGCAACACTTTCCAAAATTTGTTGACATACTGTTGCACACTCTCGTTATCTTTTTGTTCCAGCCTGTCCCACTTTTGAGTGAGAGTTTGCTCTGCATTGGGTGGCAAGAACTGAGCATAAAATCTGTCTTTGAATTCCTTCCAAGTAGAGATGGGATCCTTGGTGATCTTTTCGGTGATCCACCAATGGGCAGCAGTGCCTTTCAGAAACATACTAGCATGGCGCACCTTCGACTTTTCTGTAAAGTCTTCATCGCTAAAAGCAATGTCGAACTGTGCCACATAAGCTAGCACCTTAGAAGCATCATGTTCACCATGAAAGACATCAAATTTGACAGATTTATCACCTGCTTTGAACTCCTTGAGCTTCCTGGCATGAGGCTCATGGTCCTCTCTTTTTCTTTTCCCCTTATCCAACGGGGTAACCCTGTCTGCATGGGCTCCATGGGCCGTCAAAGAAGCTTCATGGGGCACGGTGGCATGTGCTCCACGAACTCGAAGCTCAGATGCATGTGACTTACCTGCATATGGCATAGTCTCTCCATGAGACAACTCAGAAGGCAAAATTTTTCTGGAAGCAGACCTGTCACCATGAGATACATATCTTGCATGCATGTGACTTTCGTGCCCTCCATGAGCACTGGCATACATAAATCTGTCAGGCTTAGTGCCTTGGGGAGAGGATGCATGTCGAGAGGTGACAGTCACCTCTTCCTTTTGCATATAAGATTTCAGCCTCTGGGATGCGGGATCTCCATGCTTCAAACGAGGTGGATTTCTGAAAATCAGCTCCCCGTCATCCCCCTCTTTGATATCACCTTTGCGAAGGAGATAGGCAAGTGCCAACTCCCTTGGTTTCTTGCCCACTTCACGAGCCATTGATTCAAAGGTTACATCAACCATAGCATCAGCCTTCCTGGCTTCAATAGCACTTTGCAGATGAGGATCTTCATGCAAAAACTTCAATTCTTGCTCTTGAGCCTGCAAAAGTTTTCTCATATGTTCCATTTCAGCTTTCATTGCATCAGGGTCTTGTTCAAGCATAACCGTCTTTCCTGGAGACAGTTGACCCTTGGATTCACTATCAAGAACCCTTTCAAGGGGCTTGTGCCTACGCAGGGCATCAAACCCACGAGAAGCACTAGAAGGACCCCTCGAATTTGGTACTTCCAAAGGGTTGCCTTGGCTGTCCATAGTGTTCAAAGTTTGCTAAAAGCGGGATGTCCAGTACACAGGTTCGTTTCCCCACTAGGAAGAGGGAAACAACCGTGCTCTGATACCAATGAAACCGATCCCGTCAAGTGGGAAAGACTCCGTTGGACACCCACACGCTTAATAGCACAACTTTAAAACCACAAATATGAAATGGACAACTTAAAAACAACTTGAATTTAAATGAGCAGAAATGGAAAAATGGACACCAGCACTGGGGCCGGAACGGGCCGACCCCCCCCTCAATATATGATATATTTATTGGGAGTATTTAATGAATACAATGCTCCATGGGTTCTGAGAACCAGATAATGTCCATGTACATATGAAAACAATACCAAACAAGTAGGCTCGGATTTCGATGATGAATACTCGAAGCAGTACGACCACTGGTGTGGTCCAATCGCTACGGTCCTGTGCTTTCACTGGACTCCGCAGAGAGCACCACACTGGTGTTCCGAGACCACGCACAGACAGGCGCTCTCGTACTAACGCCTGGCTCTCCCGATCTCAGCACCTTTGGACCGAGGTTCGCCCATATAGCTTGGACAACCCGGCACCGAACGGGTGTAGGCCGAGCGGGACGAATCTTTTACCAGATTTAAACATATAATACTTTACTCAAATCTGAAAATCACTTACTTGTAGATGGTTGATATGAAACCATTACTTGTAGTATGATGAAGTCTTCCAGGTGATGAAGTAGCAGTTGCCTTGTGGTGAACCACCAAGGCAGATACCTCCGTAAAAGAAAACCACAGCCACCTTATAGAATGCACAGCCTGATAGTGATGGATACACAGCCGCCTGTAGAGTAGTAAGTGCAGCCTGTGTAGAAGGGAAACGACCGGCTGTAGTGGTGCACACAGCCGCCACAATTGGTCCAGAAGCGCAGCCTGGACAGCATACAGGTGAGGTTACCAACAATAGGTGGTGGGCAGCCTGTAGCATGTGCTGTTGTAGAGCAGCCCGCCGCCTGCAGTGAGCACTAGCCCTGTAGAAGAGGAGGCGCAGCCAGCAGCCTGTAGGAGATGGCGTAGAAGAAGCAGCCGCCTCAAAGAAGCAGGCGCAGCCAGCAGCAAAGAGCACTCAGCCACCTGTAGAAGCAGTAGCAGCCGCCTGAAGGAGCAACAGTAAAACAGCCGCCTGGTGGGGTAGTAGGCGCAGCAGCAACAGGGTCAGCCGCCTGTAGAGAGTCCACGCCTCAGAGCAGCCAGCAATGATATTCAGCCGCCTGTAGAGAGGCAGGCAGCGTAGCCTGAGAGGAGCCGGAGTGCTGGTCGCCGGTAGTCTACGTGAGAAGAAGGCGAAGGGTGATGGACCAACGCAAGAAGCGATGCCTCCCACGCTTGAAGAGAGACCTTCTTTTTAATAAAATCATGTGGAGATAACCTTAGTGTTGTCCACGCTTGCATGTGGGGGATTAGTGGGGGTTGGTGACCTTGCCCACCCCCACACTCACTTAAAAGTGAGGCTCCCCACCTTGGCCCCAAAGTGGGTGCCCAAAGGGGGTGCCCACTTTTAAATAAGTGTGGACCCCTAACCTTATAAATCAAAGGGTTAGAATTTAATAACATTAAACAACATGTACTATATACTTACCACCTGTTCACATGCACTGAAACTCGTCAGAATACAGAGCACACTTCACGACTCACTGGCAGGCGTCCCCGCTCAGTAAGTAACACGTCAAGCAGGCAAACACACAAATACATGTCATGCGAAAACAGTTTCAAGCATACAAAATATGTGTGCATGTGCAAAAAGTAACATGGACATATCTCCCGTTCATGGAACATGTACAAAATATCTGTCGGCACAAAACTGGCACGACATTTATTACATAAAAACCTGGTCTTCCTATGGAGTGACAGTCCCATAGGTAAGACACAGTTCCAGGCACGAGTTTCCCTAGGTGTGACAGTCCCATAGGTAAAACACGGCACGAATACTGGCTCTTCCATGGCGTGACAGTCCCATGGATCGAACACAGTCCAGGTCATACACGGGTGGCACTGATCTGGCTCCCGTCCATACGACACCATCCTGCTAACACACGGGTGGCACCAGTCTGGCTCCCGTCCATGTCAGCAAAATACTGGCCTCTTCACATGAGACACCGGCCTGGCCTCAAGTGAACGAGACGCAAAAACTAGGAATGGACCAAATGGTCGGCCAATTGGTGACAGTATGGCCGCCTGGCTATGCAAGCCTAGACGCATGCCTACACAGCCCTAGGCGCCCGCCAGCACGGCCGCCTTCGTACACCTGGCCGACTACCAACCTTGCCCGGTTCGACCAGCATGCCACAATTCTCTCTCTCTCTCTCTCTCTCTCTCTCTCTCTCTCTCTCTCTCTCTCGCGCGCCAAAAGCAACGTGCCTTTTTTTTTCTGTTTTCACTCTGCAGTTCGTGCGACTGCACAAACATCATTCCTCTTCTTTGCAAAGCAAACCGACCCTTCTAGACCACAATCGCTATCATGACGGGTTCTTATGATGAAAAACACAACATACTAAATCTGGAAACAGCAGTATGCACAAAAAAACAGCAAGCTTTTTTGAACACATACCTTTCTTCGACCTCATCTTCTCTACCTACCGACTTGCTCGTTCACGAGGCATGCTCTGATACCACTGTCAAATCCCACTGGATCTCCTCGTGATCGTTCCTGGTACGAGACTCGAATCCTGCAAACAAACAAACAAACAACAAGGGGGTGCAGGCCTGACTCACCTCCCAACCATGACAGCCGTGGGCAAGCCCACAGTCTTGGCTGTCCCCAACGGAGCCACGAGCTGAGCTAACTAGATTGACGTACCGACCAATCTCCTCTTCGTGACGTCCCATACCGCCACGAAGCTACCCTCGTGGGCCTCGAGATTGCTGCCGGCCTCGGCTACGTAAAGCAGGTGCACGTCTGCATTGGCTCCAAGACCATAGAGCTCTCACAAACTCGCGAGACTCTCTATATATCAATAACTAACCTTGGCCACCCTTTTATAGGCTCTTGGCCGATCATCGGGCGTCCACACTTGGGCGCCCGCTCGTCCATACTTGGGTGCCCGCCCGTTAGTCTATCCCTAACTCAGCTCACCAATCAGCCTGCCTAGCTCCTTTTCCCTCAATAAACATTAGCATTCAGTTGAGGTCATTAGCAGCTGCTATTGCTTCTCACCATTGTACAGCACCTACGGGCTTCCCTCGTGGTCAGATTTCAGCAATAAACATTAGTTTCCAGCATTTACAGGTCTTGTACCTGGGCCTACATCTGTGTTTTATATTTGCTTCACTTTCTTTCACTCATATCACCCTGCCATGTTTAAATGTTTTAATATGCATTGATGGTATCAACAAGTGTGTCAAAGGCCCTACTACCTAGTCCCCCAAGCACCGCGAGTTTCACTTGAAGCTAAGCCACAAGGGGGAAGATGAGTGTAAGCCCAACGGGGCGTGCTGTGACAGACTCGACCACGTGTCCAAGAGATATATATATATATATATAGGGAGAGAGAGAGAGAGAGAGAGAGAGAGAGATGTATATATATGTATATATATGTATGTATATGTATGTATGTATGTATGTATGTATGTATGTATGTATGTATATATATATATATATATATATATATATATATATATATATATATATATAGATATCTATCTATCTATATATATATATATATATATATATATATATAGATAGATAGATATCTATATATATATATATATATATATATATATATATATATATATATATATATATATATATACATATACATATATCTATCTATAAAAGATATATATATATATATATAGAGAGAGAGAGAGAGGAGATAGAAGGAAATAGGGATGTTGCACAATACACCACATTGAGCGGGGAACATGTCCCGTGGAATTTATTCAGGAACAATCCACGGGGACGCTGGCCAGGATCAATACAATCAACGAATACAAAACAAACAGATATGCCGATGTAGGGTATCCAAGTCGATGTCGATTGCGAGGCACGAGATCTCTGATGCCGAGCACACCACGAGGATAATCCACAAGTATCTCTCACTTGGCTAGTACCAAATCTAATATCCAAATCCAAATCCAATGAATCCAAGTTCAGATCCAAATCCAAGTCTGGATCCTAGTCCAAATTCCATGTTCATGTCCAAATTCTCCATGACTATGCTCCATGTCCAAGCTCTATGTTCCATTTCCAAGCTCTATGTCCAAGTTCCCATGAGTAATCTCCACAACTCCTACAACCTTGTCGATGAAGAAAACCATGGAAAAGCTCTTTCTGGCAAGAAAACTGATATAAAACCTGTTTTAATGGTTTTTGGACAATAAAACCCTCCAAAGAGTAGTTTTTTGGTTTTTGGAGCAATTTTAGGGTTTCTGAAATTTCTGTCCGTACAACTCCGTACACGCGTCCATATCGCCCATGCATATGCCCATACAAGTCTATGGCTGACCATACATCTGAAAAGCAAGTTGGAGAAGGTGTTGATGGTGAAGAAGAAGCTCTCCATGATCATAATGATGCCCACACACACTCCACGATCTCCTTCACTCTTCAATGATCTTGTTCATGGTACTACAAGAGAAGTCCAATCCTTTTTATACTTGTAAAAGACCCTGCTTTTTGCCAAAAAGCCTTCATGCTTTTGCTTTGCCTTTTTATGCTTTGCTTTTCTCTTTTTGCCTTTGCTTTTGCTCTTTTTTTTACTTTTATTAATAAAATATTACTCAACTTTTGATGCTTTTCTTTTCTAGCTTTAAGGCCTTGCTTTTTGGTCTTAGAGCTACTTTTTGAGAAAGCACCTTTTAGCTTTTTGGTCTGGCTTAGTCTCCTCTTTCTAATGGTGTCCTTGGCTCACGGTCAACCATGTTTGACTTTTTGCTTTTTCTTGCTTTTTAACCAAGAATGGTGCTTTTTCTTAATCAATCCTTATGGATCCTATCCCCATGTCTTCTTCCACTTGTTTGGTGTCCGAGCATGGATTTCATCATGTGAAATAGAGCTAGGAGGGCCAAATAGTTACATTTCCTCCCTCTTACATCGCAGTTGTCCTCAACTGCAGACCGCAAGTGTTCCAAGCACATCCATGTGTTCCATGTATATCCATGTGTTCCAAGTACATGAAGTACTTCCATATGTTTGAAGGTACTAGCCCCATTTGGTGAGCTTGGGCATCTGGTCTTTCCCTATATCTGTGGTGTCATCTGCTCATCTGGCAACATCTCAATGCCTTTTCTTTGACCGATGTCCTTGTTCTTGATGGTACATAGGCGCTAGGTGAGGTGAAAGAAAGATATTAAACTATACTCCTACCGAAAATCAAGGCACACGGTGAAGACACAAGCCGACCCGATGCACGATGAAGTAAGGGAGGGAGAGGCTAATGGAGCAAGTGCACGGTGCTACCACTAGTCCCGGGTAAGGACAGAATACAAAATTAGGGGAGGGTAGGAGAGGGAGGGAGGGCTGGAAAAAAAAAACGCAACAAGGTACTGCTGTAGGAGAAACGCTATCCAGGAGGCAAAAAAAAAACAGACAACCCTGCATCAGTGCAAAAAAACGTTGATTCGTGCTTGACGCAAATCTCCAAATGCAGCCACCAAGGGAGCAGAGGATATAAAAAACACAAGCTTAAAACTCTTCTTGTTGCTCTGTGGAAGCACAAGATCTATGATACCATGTGAGTATATGTGAATATGAAGTGGAAGCAAGTAGAGATCAAACAATAGAGAGTAGACAGAAAAGAGAGATCCAACACTTGAGCTAGAAACTGAAATGTAGTGAATGAATTATGAATGAACAATGTCCATGCTTATATACATATCTGTAGAGCCGATCGGCCTGTAGGACTGGAGGACAATGTCCACAACTGATCAAAATGCCTAAAATAGCCAAAGAAATATGGGAAAAATCCCTAAAAATATCTGGATAAAAAGGGGAAATAAAATGGGATAAAATGGAGATTAACTGCTGGAGATGACATGTCCAACATTTATGTACTGTATAATATACTGAACATACAGCTCTCCTCTCTCTCTATCTTTGTTGGTTATTTACATCACGGTTCCTGTTCCATTGCTTAGGGCTGAAAGAAGACACACAAAGCTTCCGCGCATGTGACAGCCGAATCCCGAATTTCCAGGCAATAGGAAGGTTCCCAGGCAGTACGTTTGTAGATCAAGCTAGGTAATTCCAGGTAGGTCTGGACAGCAAAAGGGGTTGTGTTTCCACACGTGTCAAGGCCCCAAAAGTCAGGCAGCAGGTCATCCAGTTCGGTCAGCCCAACCGCTTGCCAACCAGCTACATGGGGCCACCTAATTCCTCTAAATAGGACCTCCATGCTTCCTCATTTCTCCTTTCTCAGGTATTGGACCACTCAGCACAATCAGTAATCAAGGCTTCAAGAGCAGGAATAAGCCCAGGTGAAGTCCAGAACCACAAGGGAATCCACATTAAAGCCTTTCAAAGCTTGAAGGCCATTAGCCCTAACACAACCAGCAGCCTCGCATATGCAATTGCCAACCACCACCTCAGGATTCAACCAGACAAAGGTCTGGACACTCAGGTAAGGTAACATCACTTTGTATTTAGTTTAATCAGTAAATACAAGCAAATACACCGCTTGCAGTAGGGGCCCTTAAATGGGTGGATTGGGGCCTGGTTCAGCCGTTTCAACCACGTTTTCCAGACAACAATTGATGTTTCTCCTCTGGACCCCCCATTTCAGCTCATGTTAAGGTGTTCCAATCTCAATCACATTTCTCCTCCGCTCTTGAGCATTATACGTGCAAGCATAGAGAGAGAGAGAGAGAGAGAGAGAGAGAGAATCAGGTGAAAGTGCTCAGAGTCGCTCACATATTCCTTCACATTTTCAGCAAACTTTACATTCCATGATTGTTACACACTGGGATGGCTGAATGGATGGCACAAGAAGTCAGCAAGCACTTTGGGAAAACGAAGGGCAGGTCATAAAGGGATGAAGCACAAAGGGCTCGTCACAGGCATATTGTCCTTATTTAGTTGGTCCAGAGGTGGTGCACTCAAACATGTAGCCCAAGAGTACAAGATACATTGGCTAAGGAGGTTGTCGTGGCTAGCCAGGGTCAGACCATGGTGTTTATATTTGGCTTCCTAACAAGGAAGCAAAGACTCCTTGCTTAGAAGGACAACCTACTGCTTGTGGCTGAAGCGATTATCTTCAGAGAAAGAAAAGTCTCTATAATGCTACTGAAATTTGTTTAAAAATTTAAGAAAAAGTGATCATAAAACACTAAAAACTACCTTTACAATTTGTGGTAAAGTCGAAAGCTCCACTGTAGGCAACTCTAAGACTTCATTGCTGACTCCATCTGAAAAAAAAAAAAAAAAATCATCTTTTGTTGTAAAGCACCCACTAACCCAGATAATCCTGCCTTTCAACAATGAAGGTACTAACCATTGCCTTGTGATGTGCCTAAATGTTCCAAGACCTCATTTGCAGATCTAGGACCAACATCCAAAGCTGCAAGATAAGAAGAAATCAATGATGGATATTTCCATCACCAACCCGAAAAAAATTGCTTTTTTGGCAGGAAGGGAAGAGGAGGGAGGGGGGGCACAAGGTTGAGGTACAAACAAAGCACAGCCTTTTCACCGCCTTTTCACCCAACATGTTAGCACCACCTGAAGCATAGCCAAACGCATCTGAGGTCGGGTAAAGAATAGTCCCTGCCTGTCCCACGAGCAGGCAGTTGGTGGACCGCCGGTAAGATTGCCCGTCTATCTTTGACAGGTGGCCAAGATGGGGCCCTAAGACTCTTCTGTACCCACAGGAGGGCAGTTGGACAAGTAAGAATCGTCGTCCATCCTTGACAGGCAGCCAAGATGAGAACCTGCTGACAGGGGGGACTGTTCTATACCCAGCCTCAAGACCAACTTGCCACAAAGAATCATCATCATGGGCAATGATTACACACCCAAGCACAAACCAATTAAACAATGGAGATGAAACCTATCCAAAATTAAAGTTCAGGCTGCAAAGTTTTGACTCCCACCTCCTACAGCCGGAAAATGAATGGACCTTCGCACATCACAGATTTGATCCCTACAAAAAAACAAAAAGGGTTATTCTCAGCAAAATATTACCTATTGGTGTGCAGATCATTCGAAAGTAAAACCTATTTTGAAAGCGAATAGTTAAAGATGACACTTTAAGTGCTTTTATACAAGCCAAACTAGATAAACATCACTCACTGCAGCTCATAAAAGCAGGCGCTAATTTACCACCCATAGTGCACATAATAATAATATTAAAGTATTACTTTATAGAAATGTAGGAAAGATACCAAATATAAGAGCAACACATCGTCTCCTGAAAACTTAAAGCCAAATTTGTTGCAACCTCTGGATCTCTCCAAGATATGATTGTGTCTGCAAAAATTCATAAAACCTTGATCTTAAAACATGACTGCTCACAAGTCACACACCCTAGACCTCTAGACCACCGCTAGATGAGGTGCTCCCCCATAATGCTAAGGAGATATATACCACAACTACAAACAGGCATGCAGACTTGCACATTAAAATGAATAAAGGGCTGTAAATATATCTGCTGGGCTGAAAATGAGGGCACTCTCCTATGTCTATGCATTGCTCCTCTAGTTTTCTTATTTTTTTTCCCAGAAAAAGATCCTTCTATTAGTTAACAGAGAACAGCCACGAAGGGCTAAATACACCACAAAGGGCAAGATACAAACTCACCTCCATGGGCGGGGTGAGGATCACGAAATCAAGGGGGTGGAGAAAGATGCTCCTCTGGCTGGCCGCTCTAGGAGGAGAAGGCTATTTCATACAAGGGGAGTGGGGAGGAAATAACCACACACATGGTCTGTAGTGCCAAGTACCACCTCAATCTGTGAGAAAAGGGCCAAGCTGCCAAAGCCTCAAGAAGGCTTCCTGCCACTTCCACATGCGGTCAAAGCCACCCAACAAATTCCCCCGTTGGCCGTAGAGGGTATGAATGATATCAAGCCAAATGCTCCTGATGGACTCCGCAGGTGGAGTGTGGGTGCCTTCGATGGCTTTGTTGCAGTGTTGCTACAGATCTCCCATCTCTGGGTCCAATGATCAGTAGATGGGGCTGGGACTGATACTGCCAAAATGCGAAGGTGAGAGTGAGAGATCTGAAGGGCTAGCCCCCCACCTTCCTCCTCAAACGCCAAGACAAGATCAGCCTCAGTGGCCCAAGCGACAGTGCCCCATGAAATGATGCGGGTCAAGGTCCTGTCCATCATGAAAATGCGGAGAAACCGCTGCCAAACTTGCTGAGCCTTCGAGCAATCCCAAAGACAACGACGCTAAGACTCCTAAGGGTGGCCGCACCTCGAACAAGCAGCTGGTCGACCGCCAATGGCCAGCCACGTGCCGACTGCCAAACTCCTATGTGCCAGCAGGCAAAGAAGAGGGTAATCTTTCGAGGCCAAAAACTGTCCCATAGCCTCTTCCAAAAATCTGAGAGAAAATGCCATGAGAGCAAGGTCACCACGAAACGTTTCACTATTGAAACGAAACAATGCTGGAACGATTTATTTTGGAACAAAACGTTTCAACACCAAGTAGGTGGACAATGAAACGTTGGACCGAAACAATCATATACATAAAATGTGAAGGTACTGGTCAATAGTTATAAGATGATATTAGCATATTTATCATCGATAAACAAACAAGACATACAAAAGAGAAGAGAGAGAAACAAATAGGATGAAAGAAGGAAAGAGAAAGAACTATAAAAGCTAAAAAGCAAACAAAATCACAACATTTTTCCCCACATGAAACGATATGGTTTCAATGTGCACATGAAACGTTTCAACACTGAAACGTGAAGCGAGTTTCAAAGCCACTGAAACGAGTTTCATGGTGACCATCCATGAGAGGCCCTGTGACTTGTGACTGCTAGTGTGTTGCTGCTCTGCCAGGGTGCCCTCGACCTCCGGCATATGAATCTTGCGGCCTAGCCATGCAGTCTATGCGAAGAACTGGGTACCCAGTGTCTCCTCCCGGTCAACAAGATCACGCCAAGTCCACTCCCCCGGGTCCCACTGGAGGCGGGTGAGGGGCCGGCTCTCCCAAATCCATAACTGGCGGGGGCTCAATGTGCCACTCATGTGCCTGAAATCCGATCACCCTCACCCTCTGTAAGATGCAGCCACTGAAGTCATCCAGAGGGGACTCTAATCTCTCTGATCTACGACTACGTTCCACGTTCCATCCCTCATCTGTTTGCCACATAAGGAAGTTGCAGCCGTTGGATTTTTTGAGCGCACTGCCTCTGTTGATCTCCATGGTACTGCAAAGCCTTCAATTTAATGCAGGAAGCTTGATTTTAAAAAAGCCCTAAATTTCTGCAATTGCAGAAGCTTCAATTTGGCAATTTTCACCAAATTTTTGAGAAGCCTCAAATTCATGCTGCTGGTGTGGCAGCGCGCTAGTGGACGGCAAAGAGCTGGCAGTGCATGAGGCTGTGGTGGGAGTTGTAGACATGCGATTGTGGCGCAGGGCGGCAGAGGCAATGTTGCACACAGCACGCTGCAGGGCAGGGCTGCTGTGACTCGAACTGCTGGGCAGCTAACGCGACGATGGTGCAGCATGGGTGGACAGCAGAGATGGGCGAGCTCACCGGGAGCATGGAGCTACAGGCGACAGGTGGGCCAAGATGCACAGTGCAGGTGATGGGGGATAGGCGGAGCAGATGAATGTGCTGCAGAGGGAGTAGCCTGACCAAGCTCTAATACCATGTTGGATTGCATGGTACCAGAACAGCTGACTATAATCCCTGCTTCTCGAACCGGCAAGGCCTTTAGAGGACTATGGATTGAGCGACATGCGCATCATATATCTAGTTTTAATTAAAAGCAACAATCATGTCTCAATGATGTGGAAGTAATTGGGTCCTTGAAGGTGACCCTTTTTCTAAATCACACTGAAAACTAGAGAAATTTCTACCTTCAATAGGTTCTCCATTAATGAAATGCTCAAACTTCCTGGTATTCAACACTTAACTTTTTTCTCGATATGCCATCAAACCATTCAAAAAAGCACAACACATGCCATGCACATAATTCTACGTAGTTTCCACTACCATACCTTCTGCCCTGCGATAAATATCCTCCGCTGAAATGCGGTGCACCAATAATGTTGCATTGTCCTCTTCATCAATAACTACAAGGCCCACTGCCTCTGATCGCTGTATGCATCCAAAAAAAAAACCAATAAGCATTAATGCTGGCACCATTAACCTTTGAGATTGCACATTCTACTGAGAATGTAAACAGTCAATTACCTCTAGATATTCCACAGAGACGTGACCAGTGCCTTTGTCATCCCAATTTCCTTCATCATTTAACCTGTAAACCTTAGCGCGCTGCACAAGTTCAAAATCACATCACTCAAGCGTGCTTGTCCTGTGCATGCACATAAATCTTAATGCCAAAATTACCCTTAACACAGACGATTTATTAAAAGAGTACTTGAAGGTTTCTCCTTTCCAAGAACTTGAAGGCCTTGAAGAAACAAAGCTGGTCTTGAACCAAAAATACAAAGAGAATGTTTGAAAGTTTCCACTTTTAAGGAGCATGGAGCAACAAAGACAGTACTTCGCTGGTCCAAACATAAAATTCAATCCCACAAGTAGTCAAGACCAAGCACCTCAAGGGTTGGGCACACTGTTCTACTTCACATCTACGGGCCTAACTACCCACAGAAAAATGCAAGTCAGGGTTCTGCTTGAAAGCAGCAAACCATGGCTTTCTAAAATTGAAGAAGACTCCAGGCCAAAAGCATGGTAAGCTTCATTAAGAAGGCTAACATCTCCCAGGAACCAAAAATCAGTACTGAAAAAGAGAAAAAGACAGGCAAGAAAGGCCATTTGATTCCAACCAGCCCTCTTCTTTTCTTTTCCCACTACGATAAAAAGGGGGTGCAAATGTGCTTCAAGCTCATACAAATATCCTCTACCCTCGGGCCTCTACCAAGTAGAACACTTATATAAAGCTTTACAAGTGTCTCTCATTAAATTGGCCTTAGTTGCCCTCATCCTTAAGCCTCCAGTAGTCAAGATGTGCTGATAAAAACTTTCGACTAAAACTTGTGTGTCACAACACTCAGCTACCATCTTTCAACTGGAAATGTCTCAATGTTAAAGGTAGGACTTCCTTATCAATTAGTTTGGGCAACCGATTGGTTCATCCAATATGTTAAAAACTTACGGAATGTCTAGTTGGTAAATAGAGAGGAGGGAAGTTATCAATAAACTTAAAAAGATGCGGGACTCAAAGACAAGGTCTTCGACCAAAACAATTAATATGGAGCACATCAATCATCATCCCAAAGGCAATAAATGCACATCCCTAGCCTGATACAGGTTGACAGGACTAGCCTAGGGCTAGTTAACCTTAGGGCTGGGTTAAGGCATCTAAAGGGGAGACCTAGTGGCTACTAGAGGCATTAAACTAAATAAAACAAATGGTTATTGGATGACAATATAAGTCAGTCTTAAGGCTCAATCATGGGGATCGATCATTCCATCCAATTATGGGGATTGATAATTCCATCCTTAGCCCAGTAGAGACTACTGCGATGACATTCTCAGTCTATGTCCTGTGGTTTGGGATGTCAGGGCTTAAGTTCTGTCTAGACGCCCCTATATCTCCAGCTCAGGGCTCAGCCTGAGGGGCTCTAAGTTCAGGCAGTGAGCTAGATCCCAGCTTCTTTTGTTTTCCTTGGTTTGAAAGCTAACCTCAGGTGGTTCAGCTGGGCATAGTGACCTCAAAATTGAAAAGAATTTGAGGGTAACTTGAACAATGCTTGCCCGCCTCACACTTCCTAGCCTGGAGCTACGCATTTATTGGTTTGCTTGCTTACCAATCCTTGCTTTGGCAATACTCCAAACAATCATAAATGGCATAATTTTCTTGATGTGCCTTATTCCTAAGAAACTAGAACTGCTTGCAAAATGTGGCCTGTGATAATTCAAGATTCAATATCAAAGGCAAAATAAAACTCTCTCAAATGCTTTTGTTACCTGTTCAAATGTCACCTCATCAAGTTTGAGGAATCTTGGTCATAAAATCCACCAATAACAAAGTTATGAACCTCCTTTATCATAATTAAGCAACCAAACAGATGATAGCCCCTTTCTATTCATGCCCCTGCTACTAGGTTTCCTTTCCTTGAAAAGATCCTCGATTACTCTTCTAGCCAATAATCACTCCTAGCATGGTGTAATGCATGGTGGTTTGTGCAAAACACAAACCCGCGTGTGGATCACTAATAGGCAGAATAGTTGAGCTCAGCTTTTTACTCTCACAAAGGCCATCCCAGGTTGCAAGATATTCATGCCAAAGCCATTGGGGTCATGTGAATCTTTCATCACTGGTATGATTGGGGAGCAACAGAGGAAAAAAACATAATTTGCCTATGGACAAAGGATCCAGATAATCATTCCTCCTGACAAATCTCATAAACTTTGAGGGATAAGAAATAAAGGGAAAAATGCAACGGGAACAGAGATGCAGAAAAGGGGAGGGGGGATTTTGTGTGCACATTTTTGCAGTAAATGGGACCCCAAAGTGGCTGAATGCATAGTTGGACCACCCATGCTGCCACTTCCAGTTGAAGCACATGTGCTGCTGCTGCTGTTGCCTTCAATGCTGCTTTACATCTGCCATGCTCTTGGTTAGTTGCCAACATTATGTGTATACTATAAACACAACCCAGCTGGCTAATCCACTCCCGACAAGCTTTGCTCAAGTACTTGGATTTATCAGACCACCTCTACAGCTTAATACAACATTATGTGTAGTATAAACACAACCCAGCTGGCTAATCCACTCCCGACAAGCTTTGCTCAAGTACAACTTTGATTTATCAGACCACCTCTAAAGCTTAATGCAAATACCCCAAGCTAGTGCAACTTGAGGGTGAGTTCAGTATCTCTGTCTTGAAAGATTTTCTATTTTTTTTCCAATTTGGGGGCATAAGTTGTAAATAGGAACCCAAGATGGCTGATGCCTACTTGAGCCATCCCTGTTGCCAGCTGCTTCCAGGCAAACCACGTGTGCTGCTGCTGGTTGCAAAGATTGCTTTACATCTCCCATTCTCATATTTGATCATCAACAGTATGCAAAATGCAATGGTACTGGCATAGTTTTTCCATACGGCAAACGCATACGGGTATGGAAGTATGGAAAAAGTACGGTTCACACCCCCAAGAAATTCCATACGTTGGATACCATACGGCACCCTAAATTTAAGGAAAAACATGCTACATAATACATATTACACAAAAAACCAAATAAACTTGAAACTGCAAAGATTTTGGGATTAGAAAAAACATAAATGATGTAGAGCCAAAATCCAAACTCCGGAGTCCGGACTTTATATTACTGTAACTTGTTTACATCATACATGTATGATCAATGATGTATCATGTATCATGTAACATGTTACATAAGTAGGTACTAGAGACTAGGTAGTGTGGAGTGGGAAAATGCCAAAACCTGTCACATGTAGGCTGTGCCATGTGGACAAACATGAGGAGGTCCAAGCCTCAAGAAACTAAATAAAACATGAGTGGAAGTGAGCAAAAAGATGGATAATGGAGAGCTCACCGCACAGTGGGCAAGCCGCAAAACCTGTAGACTGACTCCTAAGCAGTGAGGAAAAACAAAACATAAGTAGAGAGTGGAAGAATACTAAGTAACCCTAAGGCTTAAGCCTCATCAAAGCTCCCCTCATCCTCAGCATAATCAATGGGCTCCTCATTCTCATTTGCAAACTCCTCATCATCATCATCATCATCATCATCATCAAACTCATAAGCCTCGGTAGCAACTGAGCATGATGTCCCAACATGGCTAGAGGATGGCTGGCCATCTATAGAGGGTGGAGCAATCGAAAGAGGCTCCAAAGCCTCATCGTCCTCTGCAATAGCCTCTTGCAAATCTTGCAAGGCAATCAAGCGCTCCTCATCTTTTTCTTTGTTAAGCATATCCAATGTGATCTCCATTCTCTCATAGCCTCGTTCTTTGATCTTGGAGATGAGCCTCAAGTTTGTGTGTATGAAAACAAGCTTCTTTGTATGAGAAGGAAGAAGCCTGTTTCTTCTCTTAGTATGAATGTGAGAAAATGTGCTCCAATTTCTTTCACATGGGGAGGCACATGTGCCTTGAGAAAGCACCCTAAGTGCAAGATCTTGTAATTTGGGTGTACAAGCCCCAAATGTCTCCCACCATCACACCCTCTTGCATTCTTTTCTCATCTTTTGCAATGGGACGAGCAAATGTGCCGCTTTCTCGCTTATACTTGTCCAGCTCATCAATGAGATCTCCTTGCAAGGCCAGATCACCCTTAGTGTATTTTTCCAACAATGTCATCCATCCATCATGCACCTCTGAGTCACTATCTTGCTCTTTTCCTTTCCATACAGGGTGCAAGATATAGCCCACAACATGCAATGGTGTGTGCATCATTCCCCATCTACCAATGCATAGATCTTTGATCTCTTTTATCTTATTGGCCTCAATGCCTTGCATGTTTTGCACTTGCTCTACCATACGATCTATAAGCTCATACATGAGACCCATGGTGGCTCCTTCCCTGTCAGCCAAGCAGAGAATCTTCAAAATGGGAGCACATATCTTGACAATGGTTCTTGCCTCTTGCCAAAAAGATGCAGAGAACACAATGTCTAATACCTCAATTGCTTGAGGGGTCTTTGATGCCTTCATTTTTACAAATTTATCATCAATCATCAGCTTGCGCACACCCTGCATACATCTCTCATCCAAGAGAGTAACCAGCATAATAAAAAAGTAGGCAAACCGAGTTGCAGAAGGCTTCACCAAGTCCTTCTTGCTGAGTTTTCTAAACAATGCCAACACTGTGGACTTCCTTGTGACAAATGTGATAACTTGAGTTGCTTGGTTTAGCACTTTTGCAACCCAAGAAATTTTGCCAATGTCCTCAAACAAGAGGTCGATTTCAAAAATACAGTGCCATGAATGGAGCATACAAGAAAATTTATGATAGACCTGCGCCTAGTGTCTGACCATCCATCAGAAACAATGGTGCATCCATATTTTTTCCATTTCTCACGCACACCCATGATCTCATGATCAATGCATTTGACCTCATCCACTAACTCAGTGGTGCGCAAGCAATGGTAAGATGGAGGCACATAAGAAGGACCAGCATGTCCAATTGCCTTCACCATCCTCCAAAAAGTAAGAACTCCTCACTTTCCAATGGGGAATGCCCTCTGCATAAAAGAATCTGCGCACTGCAATGGTTGCTTGCTTTCGTACTTGTACATTCCATGCATTTGCCAACTCCCCCCTCCCTTTAGACATCTTTCTCTTCTTACATGATGACCCAACATTTACACTACCGCTAACTTGTGCACTTCCCTGTGTGCCCATTGATGCAGACCCTGCACCCTGAGATACATCTCCACCCATATTATCCACCAAAGCATCCACAAAAGCCTCTCTGCCATGAACACCGCTACGACTGTCTGCATGCAACCTCCTGCAAACATCTTTAACCTCTTCTGTTACATTTGTGCAAGGTCCCACACCATGGCCAACCAAGCCCAAAATGTGTGCCCGAATGCGTAGCGGACCTCCATCCCATTGATGAGGGCAATACTTGCATTTACAGGTGAATTGCCCTTTCCCAAGGGCCTTTACTTGGATCACATATTGCCACTCCGGACGCTTGGATCGACCCATCTGTAAAAAGGGTGATTTAGACAGAACTTCGTTAGAGGTTGACGAGGCTGACATTGGGCACAAAATTCACGTTTGAACAAACTTGACTCTTGAACTTTGAACTTTGAAGTATGAACTTTGAAGAGGGCTCAGAGCCTCAAAGGGAAGGCACACAATGCACAGTGCACACTTGTAACTTGTAAGTTGTAAACTTGTAACTTTGCAAGTGTGCACATCCCAATGGCCCAGCAGCACTGCTCGCAGAGTCGCTACTCGCAGCTCGCAATCTCACGAGAGGGGAAAGGGGGAGCGAAGGACCAAGGTAGAAAAAAGGCACAGGTTGCCAGGCTGTAGTATGTACTATGTAGTATACTGTACATAGTACATACATGATACTACAGTCACCAGTGTATCAGACTATCAGGATTCAGTATGTAGTATGTACTGTGCAGTGTGTACACAGTACACTATACAATGTACTACATAGATGATAGTAGATAGTGATAGAATCATAGAACTTAGAAGGTTCAAGCCTCAAGGGGGCGCAGGCGGCAGATACTATCATACTAGAAGTCTAGAAGGGGGCGCAGATATAAGGCAAAAAATGCATAAACTTGAAAGTTGAGACTCACGGGTGACGGGTCCTGACTCGTGAGTCGTGTCTTGAGAGTCGAGACTTGGAAAGTTGAACGTTGGCCCTTGGGTACAGGCGACAGCAACCGGGCGGCGGGTGCAGGGCCACAGGCTGCCTGAGGCGACAGGCCACGGTCCACGACTCACAATAGTCCACCATCGGGTACACGCAACAGCAGCCGCGCAGGCGTCAAATCATTGTCGGCGCCGGGCGGAACAAAAACCCAAAAAGACCCAACATTTAGCGCACCGTGCGGTATATCCAAACGTACGTGTACAGACGCGGACGTGGGCAGGAGTATGGAATGTGAAACGGACGCGTTGGAAAAAAACTATGGGTACTGGTTAATCTACTCACAATGAGCCTTGGACCTCTAAAGCTTAATGCAAATACCCCAAGCAATGCAAAAGATCATAACCATGATGTTAAGTCCAATATCTCTGTCTTTACTTCTTTTTTTTGGGGGGGGGGGGGAGGCGTGTGTTTTTTGCAAATAGGACTCCACAACGGCTGATGCCTTCCATGCTGCAAGCCAATACCTAATTCCACGTGTGCTGCTGCTGGCTGCAAAGATTGATGTACATTTGCCATGTTTGGCTCCTACCTTAAATGTCCAACTTACCAACATGTCTACACGTAACACCACTGGTAGAACTTTTTCTACCAGCTCACCTCAGGAGCTCAACACAGAACCAAAGCTAGTGCAGTGTGCACAAGATCATGACCTTGAGGTTAAATTCAATCTCTCTGTCTTTAAAGAAAGCTGAGAGAAGGGAGAAGGGAGAAGGGAGGGGGTGGACCCCAAGATTGCTAACGCCTAGTTGGGCCACTCAAGACTTAAACCCAGGCAAACCACATGATTGCTTTACATCCACCATGCTCCTGTTTGGCTCCTACCATCCATGCCCAACTTACCAACATAATAATTTATGCATAAATGTGATGCCACTGGCAAATCTACTCCCAGAAATCTTTGCTGAAGTACAGCTATGGTTTACCGGCTCACCTCCAATCTCAAACAATACCCAAGCTAGTACACATGATTATAAACTTGAGGTTGAGTTCAATATCTTTGTCTTGAAAGATATTAGACGTGGCATTGCAACCTCTTGATGACGTGTGGCAAAAGTACCACATCATTGGCATATAAATGAGCCGTAAGTGCATGTCTGCATGTAAACCAAAGAGACAAGGAGAGAGTGCGCACATAAGTCTAGAGGAAACCATTCTCAGGATAAAAATTATTGCAACCAAGTAGCCTCGTTGCTGATAAGAGTGATCCCACTGCTAACAGTATCCTGAAGCATGGCCTGACTTGTGGGCTTCATCTGTAGACTGTAGGATGGTAACACCAAGAGGATCCTAGAAAGGTGCTGGCTTTGCCACCCATGAAAGAATCTGTCATCCTGTAATCCATCTAGAAGCTACAACCTTGCTTTTAGTAGTTCTTGAGAGCCAGCAAGATGGCCACCACCGGCAGTTGGGAAGCTGAACTCTAAACATTTGTCACGTCACCTTTCCTCCAGACAAACAATCTGCACTTCATTTCAGAGACTGTACTGCTGCTGAGAATGACCAACTCAGTAAAACAAACAAGTTCTGCTACCATTACAATCGGTTTTGGTGTGTACACAGCTTGATTGTTCCAATTATTCACTTCGAACTCTTATCACATGAACTCGAAGCCGTCTGTATACTTCTCAGCCATGAGCTTGCAGCTTACAAGCTACTTGTTAATCATCAAAAACAGACAATTACATGTGCAGGAAAAAACGCACTATGCCAACGCAATCAGAGGTAGCCTCGTCTTTCCTTCTAGCGATTCTTTGCTATGTCGATGACATGATGCGATAAGGCAGCAAAGATGCACAACAAGTTCCTCGATGAGAACATGACCGAATTGAGGGTAGCGATGGCAGTGCAAAAGGCATGGGTTGGGGAGGCAAACCTGTACAAAACGGTGGAAATCCATGGTGCCGGGGCGAATCGCGGGTTCATAAAAAGATCATCACTTTCTCCTTCGCGAAATTTGGCCTTCTAGGGTTCCACTGAGATGGCGTGATCGAGAAGCTGCAGAACCGCGCGCAGACGAGCAGAATTCAGTCCCTCGCCGGGCTCGGGCCCCGGTTCCGCTGCAGCGACGGCGAGAGCAGAGCAGACCACGGCCTTAACAGTATCGAGTTGCACAGAAAGCAGACACCCTAAAACACTATGACGAGGGTAGAAATCTCTGCAAAAACACAGAGATGAAGGTAGAAACCTAGAAAAACACAGTGATGAGGTCATAAAACACGAACACAGAATGATCAACGCAGAAACCCTAAAAACGCCGTGGCAGAGCTGCAGAGCTAGGAAAGAAGGGATTCGTAGAACAAAAAACCCTACAAAAAAGAAGCAGACTGTGTTCACAGAGAGAGAGAGAGAGAGAGAGAGAGAGAGAGAGAATGTGTGAAACCCTATGGCTTAGGAAGAGAAAAGAAACAATGCTGACACATAACAGTACGTTTTCATCACCAAGCAAAAAATTTGCTCCTCTAGGCTCTTGCCCTGCTTGAGAATTTATTATGTCCAAAAGCCAATCCTTTTTTATGTATGAAGGGAAAACTCAAGAGTTGCTCCCTCCCCAAGAATCTTTCCCAGAGGAACCAACTTTAACCCACTCAACGTCTGCTTTGTTTGCTAGGCTTTCCCCTTTTGGACCAATCCTTGGGTGACATCAAGAGGCCTCTGATCGTGATGACATACATCCACACAACCATTAAGAGCAGCTATAATCATGCTTATCATGCCAAGCTCTGGTTGGTCAGTCACACGTGCAAGCCAATCTTCCCTACTGTCTTCACATCACTTACTTTCGTGCTCGAAGAATATCCCCGGAAGCCATCTCTGCCGACTATGTTCTGCTATAAAATTGCTAAGGGCCCAACTCCGAAAATCAAGTACTGTGTCCCGTGCCTCCCCTCCGTTGAGGCACTTTCTTTCTTACTAGCAAGCATCTCAAGAAGAATTAGAGAAAGTTAATAATCTTGGGCAACAATAAAAGGAGCCACTATGTGCACCACCATAAGTAAAATGTAATAGACCCCTATATACTAGGCCACGACTTTGTATGCCCTCCAACATTCTACTCTCAATATTGCATGGTTTAAATTTTTTATTTCTAAAAACTGCTTCAAAGCCATAGCTTCTTGCCTACCATGGGAGAAGGATGTGCTCCCCCCCCCCCTTCCTAAAATCCCAAAAATGACCCCACGTGAATCTCTAGCTTATATGGTTTTGACAATAAAAGTAAAACTAAAACTTATATGGTTTTGACAATAAAAGTAAAACTAAAACTTACCTCTCTCTCTCTCTCTCTCTCTCTCTCAATTAAAGGTGGAGCAATCTCATAAAAATATTAGCCCTTCAATGATATGTAACAAAGTTCTTTTGTTTTATCTTTCTTACAACACTCCTTTTATTTAGCATTGCACACTGATAAGTTCTCAAGGATTGTACGTTGATATTTCCACTTATCATTACATTGTATGTCTGAAAGTTTTTAATTGCACTTTAAAGAGCCTTTGGTCAATGCCAATACTTCCACAAAAAATAACACCTAGACACAAACTCAATCTTACTAAAATTTGCTAAATTAATATATGTTTAATTAAAAAGTGGGGCTTGTAAGCTTTAGAAGGCTCTTTGTTTTTAAATCTTTCACACCCATTAATATCATTATAGGCCACCCATTGATACAAAGTAAACCATCTTACAACAACATCAAGTCTAAGGAACTTGATTAAAGCTCCTGAAAGGTGTTTATGCTTTTTTTTCCTTCTAAGACCTTACGTTTCTCTAAAGTTCAAGGAATTGGAATTTTCAGATCCCTAGTGCTATAATTAGTCAAGGCTTCCAAATTATCAAAAGGGCTCAAAAAGAGGCAAGCTGTGTATGTCGTTAAAATAAATCCAGTAGACATAAAATACAAGGCTAAAGAACCAGAGTGGTTAAGTGAGTATGCAGATGTGTTTTCTAAAGAGCTGTTTGAGATGCCTACGTCTCGTGAATTAGATCATGAGATCGAATTAACCCCCGGCCAGCGGCTCAGCGTGCATACAAAATGCCAGTCCCCGAAGCCATAAAACTTAAGAAGCAGTTAAGAGCAGGGATTTGTCAGACCCAATGTCTTACGTTGGGGTGCGCCCATTCTCTTTCAAAAGAAGAAAGATGGAACATTAAGACTCTGTATTGACTATAGAGGATTTAATCAATTAAGACTCTGTATTGACATTTTTGGATGTCAGAGGCTTTTAGTTAAATGTTTTTTTTTTGTTTATAATCATTAGAGGCATGCTAGATGAGGTGTTCATGTCAATATCTTACCATGTTGCCATGTTTATCTTTGCCATTTTCCAATATCCTCTCAATACTAGCCAGTAATTCTTTGAATTTTCCTAATATCCTCTTGACACTACCAGTAATTCTTTGAATTTTCCTAATATCCTCTTGACACTACCAGTAATTCTTTGAATTCTTCTAACATGACCATACTACATTTACCAGCACCTTAGTTTTATCTTCCTAGATGTTATTTGATTTTGTATACTTTCTCAAGCTCTTAATTTTGTCTTCCTACGTGTTATTTGACTTTGTCTACTCTCCCAAGTTCTATGTTCCCTTAAAACAATACTCTATCCTCACCTAGTCACGGTCTCTTTTTTATTAAAATTTTGCTATTAAAACATGAGAAAACTAGAGGGAGGAAGCTTTGAAAGAGTTTTTTTTTTCTTCCTTACACACCCATTGATGGCGTGGTGAATGGAAGCAAACCATCTTAAGTGTTGAGCTCATTGAAGCAAACCTAGTACATTTCAACACTAAGATAGCAACTCAATCACACATAGCCAAAAATAAAAATAAAACAACAAGCAAGCTTGACATCAAACGGACCATTAAGGGACTTACCTTAGTACCAATCGTTCAACCTCCTAGTGGCAAAAGCTACATATACTTGCATATCCACCCCGATGTTTAACCATCGTAGTTGTCAATCCATCAGATATGGAGCAATGTTATGTGGATGTGCTACTGCTAGCCTCACATGCTCTTAGCCATAAAGAAGAGTATGAGAAGCACTCTACCACATAAGCATGCAAGTAATCCCTTTCACAACATATACACATCCGCAAATAGTACACAAGAGAGTCTCACAACAACATGGGAGAGAAAGAAGATACACTCCACTTTGGATAATGGAACATGTCCTTTCTTATTAGCAAATGTGTATTATATACACGACCACCTTTTTATCCAAAACTATGTGTCTTGTGTGCCCATGGTCAAAACTAGTATATATAAGGTGGATTTGGCTCATAGCTTTGTGCATTAGAACCTAGATATCCATTGTCTCTTATCATTAAGCACTTAGTGAATGGAAAAATACAAATCACATCTACAAAAATATGGTCATGACACCAAAGATTAAGTAATGTAAACCATAGCAATTGATATACTCCCCTTCCTAGCTCATATTCAGTTCTTGGAATCATTTAGTAGCTAGAGTTAGGCGTAGAGTTTTAAGGATGATGACTCTATGTGGGTCACGCTTGAAGTAGGATGGGTGCTCAAAAGTGTGTGTCGCACATCTCTTCACAATGCCCAGTGAGAAACCTTAACTTGTCATGGTACACAAGAGGACTTGTGATGGATATTGTATTTAGGTCAAAGACCATGCAATTTGGTGCCAACTTCCTTGTAAGAGTATTGAAACTATTTGGAGAGCAGGGATTAGCTTGAAGAACCTAATAGTAGCTATTGGATCTTGTAAAAGCTTGAAGTCTTTGATGAAGTTCAATATCCACTCAATCATTTTGTGCTCTTATGTTTCCTACAGGTTTAAGATGTATCAAAAGTTAAATGCCACACTAGGTTCCTTCACGGAGCTCCTCAATTGTTTTCCAACCCCAATGTCTTAGAATGAGCATGTAGGTGAGCGTGATACACATGTAGCATCGAGCATTGCAATATGTTTAGTTAGCCTCAGTTGAAATATTTATTCTTTTATTCAACTAAAGATAGCCTCCCCTTGTCTCTTATGGGTGGTGTCGATGGTACCAATGTGAGAAGAACTTGATGATTGCTTTTTTTACCATGTGCACTTCTAGCACTTTGGAGCACAGATTTGGTCTAGCTACCCTATCTTCGAACGTCTTCCATGTTTAGGGGATTGTACCACTCTATGTCTACACCCTTTAGAGGGTTGATTTTATCATCTTCGTCATTCAGTGTGCAGGAACTATTGGATGCTTTGCATGTCCACGCATGGCACAGTTGTGGACACATGGGCAGCTGTGGGATGTGGTGCTCATTCTTCTTCCTCCACCCTATTTACCAATATGGGAATCATGGTAAAGAGCTTCACGAACTTGACTCCAATCCATCTCCTCATAGCTTTCACATTTCCAACAACCTCATCAATGCATGTGGGCTCTACGACCTGCACAACCTTTGCCATGTATGCATAGTGATGTGCAACATAACCATCATCGATAAACCTCTGCACAAGATTCTTACTTCTCCCAGATCTTCGCAGCTTTGCATTCATGGCTTCCATAGCCTTCTTTACACCAGGTGTTCTCATAGTTGGTATCCCAAGCTCCTCATCAAGGCTCATCTCTGAGCCACTAGATTCTCCATCAACATGAGAATGCCCTGTAGAAATGTCAGGCATACTAAGGGGCTCAACCACTTTCTCTTTGCCTTTATGTGATGTACTAATCACATTTGCAGGACTGGTATTATGATGCAGCCTGCCACTCCATGGTCTATCAACTGAACCACTAGATGAGGACTCTCCTGGTCCACTCAAAGACTGTGATTGTTGCTGACTTGCATTTTGTGCAACCACATTTCCACTCACATCAGCCCCAACAACAGCTTCTTTTTCAGTAGCATACCAGCTGCTCATCTCATCAAAAACAACATCCCTGCTTACCCTCAACTCACGTGTAGCAGGGTTATAACACCTGTATCCCTTTCGCTCAAGGGAATATCCAATAAACACACATTTTTCAGCTTTTAGATCCAGCTTTGTTCTCGGCTCATCTGGCACATGCACATATGCATTTCATCCAAAGACTTTCATATGAGATAAATCAGGTTTTCTGCCAGTAAACCTCTCCTCTGGAGTTACATCATGTATGGCTGCAGTTGGAGTCCTGTTCATGATGTAAACTGCTGTAGAAACAGCCTCAGCCCAATAGCTATGCAGCATGTATGGCTGCAGTTGGAGTCCTGTTCATGATGTAAACTGCTGTAGAAACAGCCTCAGCCCAATAGCTATGCAGCATGTATGGCTGCAGTTGGAGTCCTGTTCATGATGTAAACTGCTGTAGAAACTCAGCCCAATAGCTATTCAGCATATTCTTCTCTTCCATCAATGCTCGTGCAATCTCAGCAATGTGCCTGTTTTTTCGCTCAGCAACTCCATTTTGCTGCGGAGTGTATCTGCATGTAAAGTGTCTCCGAATTCCATTCTTCTTCAAAAATTCAGAGAACTCATTGGAGAAGTACTCTCCCCCTCCATCTGACCTTAGGCACTTTACATATTTCCCTGTTTGCTTTTCAACCATAACTCTGAAATTCTGAAAGTGAGTGAACACCTCACCCTTCTCCTTCATGAAGTATACCCACACTTTCCTTGTGTGGTCATCTCAATAAATGTCACATAATACCTGTAGCCTCCCATAGACATGGTCTTCGTAGGAACCCATACATTTGAATGCACAACATCTAGTGCATTTCTACTCACATTTATGTTATGTGGAAATACATGATTTGTTTGCTTGGCATGCTTCACATATTCTCTACATACCTTCAACTTTAAATTTTGGAAGCCCTGTCACAATTCCTTTAGTCTGCATAGACTTCATTCTCTGCACATTCACATGTCCAATTCTTTTATGCCAAATGTCTGTGTCTGAACCATTTGCAAACATCGCAGCACTCACTTCAGGCATGTTTACATTCAATGTAAACATTCTGCCCACTCTGTTGCCTTTTGCAACCAACCTGCACTTGTCTTTAAAGTCTTCAACATAACAACCATTAGGATTAAACCAAACCTACAAACCCTGCTCAATCATCTGGCCAACTAAAACCAGATTCTTTGTTATGTTCGGAACATGAAGTACATCTGCAAGGTACTTCACTTTGCCATCCTACATAGACAATGGCACATCTCCAACATGGGCAATTGGATGAGCAGTGTTATCCCCTGTTTCCACAAAACCTGGTCTTTCATCTCCTTGAACCACTCCCCATGACTTGTCATGTGTTCGAAGCACCTGAATCGACGTACCATACATCATCTTTTTGTGCTGCTTCAACATTTTCAGACATGGCATTAATGACATGCTGCATAACAAACAACCTTTCATTATCCTCATTGTTTCTACTCAAGGATGCATAGTTGTTTTGCTGTAAATTTCCATTTTGCATGTCAACGTGCTTCTTAAAACAATCTGCCTGCACATGTCCAGGCTTACCACAATAAAAGCATCCACGTGTATCATTATGCTGCTTTTGTCAATTTCCACGACCTCTTTTACTCCCCCTGCCTCTGAATTGGCCTCTTCCGCCTGCGTGTTGTTGTTGTTGTGAATTCTGGGACTGTTGTTGTTGTTGCTGCTTGCCATAATTCTGATTACCTGTTCGGCCACCTCCTTGGCCGCGTCCATGGCCTCCTCTACCTCGTCCTCTTCCTGAACTTGTGTAGAAGGCTTGTTCCCCTGAACTGTTTTTGTTTTGTGAAGACTGTTGGTCTTCACCCAAGCTCTTCTCTTCTATAATCAACATAGACACCAAATCTGTAAAATTGGGAATGTTTTCCCGAGTCTGAATAGACGTCTTGAACGCCTTGTATTGTGGCCCGAGACCACGTAGACAGACTTCCACCTTATCATCATCATCTACTAAAACACCAATAGATGCAAGGGATTCCACAATATCCTTTATCTTCAATGCATAGTCATTCACAGACATACTCTTTTTCTCCACAGTATGAAGTTCATTCTTCAACTGTATCTTTCGTGCCTTGGTATTTATTTCATAGAGTTTTACCAAGGTGTCCCATGCCTCCTTGGGAGACTTGGCATCCTGTATGTTCCCAACAATCATGGTGTCCCTGTATACTGATAGAGAGCCAATACATAACTTTTCTGGCTCCTTGGTTCTAATCCTTGAACTCTTTCACATCTGCAGCAGTCGGATTGATCTCCGGTATCTTCGGTGCCTCTTCATGCTCACCTTCTATGTAGTCCCAATAACCCTTTCTCATCAGGAAATTCGTCAACCTAAACCTCCAAGCACGGAAGTTGTTCTTATCAAGATTCTCAGCAACAATCTGGTTTATGCCATCATTTGACATCTTGCCAGACACACAAATTTACCAGAAACAGCACTCTGGTTTGTCCTACACAAACTGCTGTATTTTCTACAGCGGTACTGTAGTACACTCAAATGTCACAAACCAGTGACCTCAATGTGCATATGTACACCCAATGGCTACTGTTGACCTCCTTGCAACACACACAGTGTCTACACAGCCAATCGCGTTTCAGACACGTTACAACCTCTGCTTTTCAGAAAGCAGGCGATTTCGAGCACTGCGGTGTGGGTAAGTCATTGATTCTCTGCAGAACTCTGTTTTAAGAACTGCAGGAAGACATATTGGCTGTGCAGACACTGTGTGTGTTGCAAGGAGGTCAACAGTTGCCATTGGGTGTATGTATGCACATTGAGGTCACTGGTTTGTGGCATTTGAGTGTACTACAGTACCGCTGGTTTGTGACATTTGAGTGTACTACAGTACCGCTCCAGAAAATATAGCAGTTTGTGCAGGACAAACCAGAGTGCTGTTTCTGAAAAATTTGTGTGTCTGGCAAGATGTCAAATGATGGCATAAACCAGATTGTTGCTGAGAAGCTTGATAAGAATAACTTCCATGCTTGGAGATTCAGGTTGATGAATTTCCTGATGGGAAAGGGTTATTGGGACTACATAGAAGGTGAGCATGAAGAGGCACCGGAGATACCGGAGATCAATCCGACTGCTGTAGATGTGAAAGAGTTCAAGGATTGGAACCAAGGAGCGAGAAAAGTTATGTATTTGCTTTCTATCAGTATACAGGACGCCATGATTGGGTACATACAGGATGCCAAGTTCCCCAAGGAGGCGTGGGAAACCTTGGTAAAACCTTGGTAAAACTCTATGAAACAAATACCAAGGCACGAAAACGAAAGATACAATTGAAGAATGAACTTCATACTGTGGAGAAAAAGAGTATGTCTATGAATGACTAAGCATTGAAGATAAAGGGTATTGTGGAATCCCTTGCATCTATTGGTGTTTCAGTAGATGATGATGATAAGGCGAAAGTCTGTCTACGTGGTCTCGGGCCACAATACAAGGCGTTTAAGACGTCTATTCAGACTCGGGAAAACATTCCCAATTTTACAGATTTGGTGTCTATGTTGATTATAGAAGAGAATAGCTTGGGTGAAGACCAACAGTCTTCACAAAACAAAAACAATTCAAAGCAACAGGCCTTCTACACAAGTTCAGGAAGAGGACGAGGTAGAGGAGGCCGTGGACGCAGCCAAGGAGGTGGCGGAACATGTAATTAGAATTATGGCCAACAACAGCAACAATAACAGTCCCAGAATTCACAACAATAACAACACGCAGGTGGAAGAGGCCAATTCAGAGGCAGGGGGAGTAAAAGAGGTCGTGAAAATTGGCAAAGGCAGCATAATGATACACGTGGATGCTTTTATTGTGGTAAGCCTGGACATGTGCAGGCAGATTGTTATAAGAAGCAAGCTAACATGCAAAGTGGAAAATTGCAGCAAAACAACTATGCATCCTCGAGTAGAAACAATGAGGATAATGAAAGGTTGTTTGTTATGCAGTATGTCGTCGTTAATGCCATGTTTGAAAATGTTGAAGCAACACATAAAGATGATGTATGGTAGGTCGATTCAGGTGCTTCGAACCACATGACAAGTCATGGGGAGTGGTTCAAGGAGATGAAAAACCTTGAAAGACCAGGTTTTGTGGAAACAGGGGATGACACTGCTCATCCAATTGCCCATGTTGGAGATGTGCCATTGTCTATATAGAATGGCAAAGTGAAGTACCTTGCAGATGTACTTCATGTTCCGAACATAACAAAGAATTTGGTTTCAGTTGGCCAGATGATTGAGTAGGGTTTGCAGGTTCGGTTTAATCCTGACGGTTGTTATGTTGAAGACTTTAAAGACAAGTGCAGGTTGGTTGCAAAAGGCAACAGAGTGGGCAGAATGTTTACATTGGATGTAAACATTCCTGAAGTGAGTGCTGCGATGTTTACAACAAATGGTTCAAGAATTGTTGTAGACACAGACATTTGGCATAAAAGAATTGGACATGTGAATGTGAATGTGCAGAGAATGAAGTCTATGCAGACTAAAGGAATTGTGACAGGGCTTCCAAAATTTAAAGTTGAAGGTATGCAGAGAATATGTGAAGCATGCCAAGCAAACAAATCATGTATTTCCACGTAACAGAAATGTGAGCAGAAATGCACTAGATGTTGTGCATTCAGATGTATGGGATCCTGCGAAGACCATATCTATGGGAGGCTGCAGGTATTATGTGACATTTATTGATATGACCACACAAGGAAAGTGTGGGTATACTTCATGAAGGAGAAGGGTGAGGTGTTCACTCACTTTCAGAATTTCAGAGTTATGGTTGAAAAGCAAACAGGGAAATATGTAAAGTGCCTAAGGTCAGATGGAGGGGGAGAGTACTTCTCCAATGAGTTTTCTTAATTTTTGAAGAAGAATGGTATTCGGAGACAGTTTACATGCAGATACACTCCGCAGCAAAATGGTATTCAGAGACAGTTTACATGCAGATATACTTCGCACAGCAAAATGGAGTTGCTGAGCGAAAAAAACATGCACATTGCTGAGATTACACGAGCATTGATGGAAGAGAAGAATATGCCGCATAGCTATTAGGTTGAGGCTATTTCTACAGTACTTTATATCATGAACAGGACTCTAATTGCAGCTATACATGATGTAACTCCAGAGGAGAGGTTTACTGGCAGAAAACCTGATTTGTCTCATCTGAAAGTCTTTGGATGCATTGCATATGTGCATGTGCCAGATGAGCTGAGAACTAAGCTGGATCCAAAAGCTGAAAAATGTGTGTTTATTGGATATTCCCTTGAGCAAAAGGGATACAAGTGTTATAACCTTGCTACACGTGAGTTGAGGGTAAGCAGGGATGTTGTTTTTAATGAGATGAGCAGCTGGTATGCTGCTGAAAGGGGGTCCATCACCCCCTTTTGGGCGATGGACCCCTATTTCACGTCATGAACTACACCCTGTTGGTTCATGTTGTGAAAGGGGGTCCATCGCCCAAAAAAAAAAAGCCTTGTTTGGAGGCTTGTATCTCCTAGACCGTGTACCCGATGAACGCGCTTAGTGCTCATCGGAATGCGGGCATTGAGCTCTTTGAAATTGGTCTTGAGCGTTTAATGGCAAAATCCATCATTTTGGCCTCTGACCAACAACCTCAAAATTCAACCCGAAAACCGAGACAAAAAATGATCCTTAAAGCACTAAAAATCACCCAAAACAGTACGAGAACGATTACAAACCATATTCAGGCGATTTTTTGAGGATCTAAACGACAAAATCAAGAAAAACTTAAAGAGACAAAGTTGTAGAACTCCAAAATAGTACAACTCTCTTATACATAGTTTTTTCAAAAAATCTTAAAAAACGGGTTGCGAAAGGGAAAATCTTTCTAGAAAAAAAAAATCATCTTCAAACAGTGATGGAAAATAGGTTTTGAGACCTCCTCTTCCATTTGGGATGCTACTGGCATGCACTTTTTCTAGAAAAATATCTCTAAGAGGTCGTTCACGTGCGTGTTGTGCCTAAGCTAATTAGGGCAAGCGGACACTCGTTTGACCCAACGAAGAGTACGCCAGGCCTCCTGAGGCTGTGATAAGAAAACCTAAAAAGAAAAAAAAATGTGCTTGCTCATTAAAGAAGCAATTGGCAGCATCAATACTTGGTAACGATAGAACAACTACGTAGACTAGCACCCTCACTGAACCTAATGGTTGACATCTTCAAGCCATTGAGATCCATGCCCCAACTGCAACTCCCAATACCATTGACATGCTAACAACAAGTGTGTCATTGGGATTTACACCCCCTCCTATCACTTCAATCCCACCGGGCTTTAGTCCTTTGCCTAACGTTCCACAAATCCTATAGGTACCAACCCTCTTCAACCCCTAGATGTTCATACCATGGACATACTAACTAATATAGGAAGAGGGGTTACCCAAGGACTAAGCGAGTCCTTACCCACATTATCACTCACACACAGCCTCAGTGACTAGCCTCAGTGACTCATATAAAAATACGGTTGTACAGCTTTCCAAAATCATGGGAAAATATGATGAAACAACTAATCCTATTCAATTTATACAAATGTTTGAACAATAACACAAGGCCTTTGGAAATCCAAATTTTCCTACCAAGGTACATGCACGTTGAACCTGTGCTTAGTGGGAAAGGCTAGCTGATGGTTCATCACATTGATGTCTATGATCAAGACAAACTTCAGGACTTTGAGAACAGCCTTTATCCACGGCTTCTCAAGACAAAGTGATCGGTGGAGTGTAATGAGACAACTATATTCAATTGAGCATGTAAACCAAACAAAACCATTAGAGACTTTATCCTTCAGATAAAACTCTTGGATTCACGACGTGAGGCATGGGAAAAATTAAGCGGTTCTCAATTGAAGACATGTTTCGTGATGGGCTTAAAGAATAACAGGTTACACAATGATCATTATGCAGTACAGAAAAATAGGTGCTTTGTATGCACAATGGGGATTGGGATGGTCGTAGTGATTGCACTGGACACAAGGCATTTCGCTCATCACTTAGAGAGGTATTAAGGATGTTTGGTTTTGGATGAGATCATCCTCTCCTAGAGGTGTCGGTTGTAAGTTTTTAAGCAAGGCTGCATAGAATTTAGTGAATGACAATTTCGAGATTAAATTTTCTTTAGCCATTGCTTCACTTGGTTTAGATGAGGAACATCTCATATCGTGATCATCTTCCATCATGTTATCATCTAAACGTATTGCTTCTTTACAACACTGAACAAATGTTTTCATCTACAATTAACTCAAAACCTCCATCTCCCGTGCACCAAACAGAAACAGTCCAAAAGGTAGAAACCACTCAGGAAGCAGTTAAGCAAACACTTCAGTGTTTCTATTGTTGTCGACCGTACAAGGTGGCGGATTGCACTGTTTGGAATACTTCCATGTCCACAATCACTAACACCTTGCAAGCCCTATGTGAACAGTATGGCATCAATCACATATTCCAATATTGCCCAAGGCGAGTTGCTTCCCTACAACCTATCTCACAAAATACAACTCTTAACATCTTAAGTGTACAAAATGGGCAATTGTCCATGGTACCCTTGAATGTGCTTACATTCTTGCAAGCCAAGGCATGAGAAACAGTAAAAAAGAATGCAGAAGAAAACACTTCAAAATGGGTAGAAGAACATGCTTTAAAGCAACAACCAAAAGAGAAAACAAAACTTTCCAAACCCAAGAAAAACAAGGAGCAACAAACTGTCGACACCAAGGTTGAATTAAAGGACAGGGAAAAGGAGCCTGTTGAGGACATAAACCCAAACGAGCCAAAATTTACACATGACGTGAAAGCATCCACCTCACAGGCTACCACTCAAACCACAAAAACCATGAGTAAAACAGAGAACAAAGAAGCAAAAAAGAAAATTCGTACTCGTTGCATGGGCAAACATAATGAAAACCTGATGATCCAAATAAAGTCAGAAGATGAAAGAAGTTATAGTACATTACTAAGTGAGAATGAAACAAGTTCTAATTCATCACTCAACGCACCAAATAGACCAATCAAGAAACTAAAACCCACCCAACCACCCTAAATTGAAAATCATGATCACATGACATATATGGAACACAAAAAGCAAGTTAAGGGGAGCATGCTTAGCATTATTGAGTATCATACAGGATCATTGGTTGTGATTGAACCTTATAATGCCAATCCTAATAAAAAAGCAACCAAAATACAAGAACTCGAGGAGTATTGCTTCCCCTTTCAAGAGGAAAATGTACTCTCTAAAGAAGAGTCATTAGAGACAGATTGTACGAATTATGCAGTTGAAAAAGCACGTGAGGAATTTGATGAATCCCTTAAGAAATTAAGGCAGTGTCTCAAATCCTCATTTGAAAGAGGGCTCTTCTCTCATGGGGAAGCCAGCATAGTGTCAGAACTTACACATTTAAAGGCTAAACATGAGTTATACTAAGACATAAAGAGCTCCATAGAACAAGACTATGAGGATTCACAAGTGACCTCAGCTAAAATTGTCAGGGGACCGAGTGTGTCATTGTACACATTAGGTACTATTAAAAAGGCTAAGAGCCAAGAAGAGGATGAAAGTGAATGGGAATATGAGACCAAAACAAGATGAAGCTGAAATAAAAACTAAAACATCCACGATTCCTCTTGAAGATTCTATCATGGTATGGTTAGATTTTCCTATAGGTAATGATGTTATGAAAGATCCATGTCCCCACCGCGTAATGAATTCAGGGGTGCTAGCAGAGCAGAAGTAGCACTTCTTGCGCGGGGCAGGGTCCCTTACTCGAGGCCTCGCCCACGGATATCCGGACAAGAGACTAATCCCTCGGTTCTTCCAAAACCGAACTCGGAGAAACTTCCCTCGCCCGGAAAGCACGGGCGATTCCTCCATGATATTTTGACTCTAACGTAGTCAAAAGCCTTAATTAACTGAACTGATATGATAAAACCCGTAAGTCCCATAGTTAGATCAAGGAAAAGATTGCACTTGGATCATAGAGACCAATGCTTTTTTCCTCATTGAGAGGCACAACCGTTGATTCTTTTCCATAGAACAGTTTTTATTCGGGATTTACTTCATCTATCGTACCATAACAGAATTGAGTCTCATTTTAGGGATCCATCAGTCCAGCCTAACCCCATCCAGTCTCGTGGGTTAACCAACCGTCCAACCACTGTAGTGATGGGATCCAATTACGAATTTGGTTAGGTTTTGTCCCAGGTACCCAGGAGGAAAAGAGTTCCCAGGCCCCCTAGCTGGATATTCATGCAAACTTAGAACTAGTCACACCACTTACACACCCAATATAAAATTGCCTTTTTCACAGATTCAGCTATCTTTAAAACAATCTTTTAATGAAACTATAGTATCACTGATCATAAACTTCCAAAATATCCGGTTGAATCTTAATTTCTAATCTTTCCTTCATCGATGTACCTATGGCGTCATTGGCAACCAGAACGCTCATCACCTGTCCACTCAAGGGCCTTTTCGATAGTTCCTAGCTCAGAAGATCAGCAAAATCAACCAACAGATCCATATAAAAGAGCCATGGACTCATCCGTTGAGGACCAACAAGGTCAATCAACCAGATCCATAATTCAGAAAAACAACTCTTACTCCTTGTTCTAAAATCTTCCACGACGCACGTGTGGGTATCTTCGCGCCGATCCAAAGCCCGAGCACCATATGGTCAGCACCCTCTAGGATCCTTCACAGGTCACCTAGCGCTTCACTCATAGGCCACTTCCTTGGTCCCTCATCCACCGTACCGAAAGCTTACCATTTAAATCGAACTGAGGCTGGTTAAGACCTCGGCCGAGACCTTGCTATGTGAGACGTCCTCCACTGACTCTCCGTCAGCTGTTGTAACTTTATCAGATAGGTCTCCCCGACCTCATTCACAAGATGGTCAAAATGCTTCCCCAGCATTTTTGGCATAAAACAGTCATTTAAAAACAGGTCATAAATACAGTTTCTATAACAAACTCTCGTCTTTCCACATTGTTCCACATCAATCCTCATTTATTTCATATGTATTCCCATTAACATTACATCATTTTCCATCTCATTACATCTTTTCTCATTTATCCACATCAGTTCTCATCACTCGCATCTACCCATATCCACATCTCATCACATCATATTCATTCACATCACATATCACATCTATCCCAATTTACATCACATCTCATTTACTCATATCCCGATTCACATCACGTCACATTCATTCATATCCATCACATTCATTCATTCATATCCACCACATTCATTCTCATAACCATCCCATCACATACATTCTATCCACATTATATCACATCACTTCTATCCACATCATATCTCATTCATACATATCTTATCTCATTCATCCACATCCATCCAATCGTTCACATGTACGACTACTCACATCTATCCATACATTCATATCTATCACTTCACATCCACATATATTCATGTCACATCACATCTCTTTACATCACATCTCATTCTTTCACATACACATCCACATCTATTCTTTCACATACATCCACATCCATTCTTTCACATACTCATCCACATCCATTCTTCACATACTCATCCGCATCCATTCTTCACATACACATCCATATCCATCCTTCACATACACATTCACATCCATTCTTCACATACACATTCACATTCATTTTCATCACATACACATTTATATCCATTTTTCACATACACATTCACATCCATTCTTTCACATACTCATTCACATCCATTCTTCACATACACATTCACATCCATTCTTCACATACTCATTCATATCCATTCTCTCTCACATACACATTCACATCCATTCTTCACATACACATTCACATCCATTTTCATCACATATCATCCACTCACATCCCATATCATTCATTTACATCGTGATTCACATGACATCACCTCTCATCCATTCATTCACATCTATCTGATTCACATCACATTACATCCATCCATTCATTCACATCTATCTGATTCACATCGCTTCTCATCACATCTATTCACATCACATCACCTCTATTCACCTCTATTCATAGAATTTAAACATAGAATTTAAGAGAATTCTAATTTTGATATAAAAATTCGTTATGCATCTATTTATGCATAAAAATTAATTTTAATGGGAATAACACTTTTGAAATAAAAATAATTCCTTTATGCATCTCTCTATGCATAAAAATCAATTTTAATGGGAATAACACTTTTGAAATAAAAATAATTCCTTTATGCATCTCTCTATGCATAAAAATCAATTTTATAATGGGAATAACACTTTTGAAATAAAAATAATTCCTTTATGCATCTCTCTATGCATAAAAATCAATTTTAATGAGAATAACACATTTGAAATAAAAATAATTCATATCAGTGATATCCATGCATATTCATAGGTGAATATGTACATGGAGTAATCAGAATATTTCTTTTAGATGCAAAAATGGTGGGAATTACTCTTTTGGAATAACATAAAAACAAACTTTCTTTTCCATGGAAAATTTTACCATAACCTCCTTTATATGGCTGACCATTTCTTATTTTTATCATCCTTTAATTAACTTAAATTAGCCCAAATTAGATTCATATAACTCTAATCTCTAAATTTTCTAAATTTACAAGAGTAAACAATAAGAAGAGTTTAATTAATCCTTTAGTTAATCTTTCTAGGATTAAGAAAGGCTGGAATGTAAAGAAGAGAAGGGGGTGGCCTTTTCATCAAGGCATAGCATTTTAATTTAATTCAATTTACTGCAAAACTAGACATTTTCTCTCTCCAAGCCAAAATAGGGCAAAACAGGATCTTTCTTTTATTTCAGAGAGGGGAATGATTATAAGATAAGAAGGGGAGGTTCTTATACCTACACGCCTCAAAAGCTGGAGGGAGGAATTTTACATGTTAAGCGCAAACATGCATTGATTAGCTCTCGAGCTAGTCATAACATCATGACAATAGACACTTGGGTGTCATTGGTAACCTAAAATCATCCCTAAAGATAATGGTCTTGCAAAAGGTGCCAATGGACAAAACATTAAAGTTCCAGGTCACTTTAGCTATGCTACTCAAACAATCGATGGAAATGTGGAATTTAGATTCCATGTTACCCCAAATCCTCTTGAGTATGATGTCATCCTAGGTGGAACTTGGGTAAGTGACTCGTTGTATTCAATTGATGAATCCATGCAAACAGTCACCTTAAACACTCTTGTAAGAAATGTACAATTGCTATTACTACGGGAGGGAGAGACCTTAGAGGAACTGGAACTTCTAACATATCTTATTGAGAATATCCTAAGAATGATGGTTGGATTAGAACTTTCCACTAGACTTACCACAATTCAAGCACAGCTAAGGTCAACCAACACATGGCTCATCCCCTCAAAGAATTCCATTTACACAAGATTTGAACATACCATGTTTGGGGTACTTTAAACATACAATGTATATTGAAACTAACCCCCTTACTGTGCAAGTTTTTTGTGGTTGAGTATGTGTTGGAAGCAGATTTGATCTTGGGACATAAATGTACTATTGCTACCCAAGCACCTTTTTTCTTTGCTAGCGATAGGGTCATCATGATGGTCAATGACACAAAGTTCACAATATCATACTGCTAAGAAGAGGATCCAACCCTAATGGATTTTTATGATGCTGAACGCAAAAAGTTACAAACCTTTTCCATGGAAGCCCCTCTACACAATGACCTACCATCTACACCAATGACCGACTCCGATAAAGAATCTACCCCTTCAACTCCATCCTTGTCAATAAAGTCTAATACCACAACCAATCAACAGCTATTTTTGAAAAAGTTCCCCAAGCGCAATCATCTACCTCTAAAAAGGAACTCAAAAGAAAAGCCCTGGATCCCATGCCTCTTCAACCACCACTCTCACTAGAGGAGATGGTTGCATAATTAAAACCCTAATCTTCAAAAGCCACTCCATAAAAGACTCTAGCCTCATAAATAACTTCCATGAGTCTCACAACCGCAATCTCAACACCAACCGATGTGAAGGAGTTCCCCACTCCTTCCGCTTCATTCAAAAAGAAAACTCTACCACAACAAAAAAAATCAAGGTTATCTTAATGGTATCAAAATATGGGTGGAGAAGAAGCTATTTGTAGAGTGGAGAAGAAGCTATTTGTAGCCCAAGGCTACTATGAAGGCACCAATCCAATTTGGGTGCCTCGATTATCAAAGCCTCTTCCTTGACGTAGCATTCATAGGCCAAGGAAAAAAAAAAGTACTCCACAACACCGTCCACAAAATCCTATGTGAGTTCCTCAAATAACTTTAATAAGTCAACAAGTGTGGGTACCAAAAACATTATTGCAAGCACAAGGGTACTACCAAGGTAATACCAAAGCTTGGATTCCCAAGCGCATCAAAAAGTCCCCTAAGCCTGCACAAAGAAAGAAATCTTAGCACAAAATCGAACAAAGTGAAGATAGCCTCACCACTAACTTCAACCCCAACATCTTCACCTAAGATTCGACAAGAATGACCAAGAAAACCACTCAACCCCTCTCGTGCATCCAGCACCTACACAAGAGCTTGTGTGTCCATTCAAACCCAATGGCAACCAACCAATAGCTGTGCCTACCGCCTCCACAATAATTAAACCATAAATTCAAGAATCAATTCCCACATCTACAAAAAACGGAGACCTATGAGCGCATCAAAGATAAACTCACAATGCTCTTTTCACCCCTCTAGATGCGAAACAAGAGTGAAAAAGCTACGTGGTAGACTTAAGAACCTATTCTCTAAAAAAGGAGAGTTGCCACAAGAACATGTTACTTGCTAGGTGGTAGCAAAAAAAAAAGAAGAGAGAAAATAGAAGAAAAAAGACACAAACACAAGGAAGTCACACATATGGAATACCTAAAAATGGTAGAATATCACAAGCAAATCCCAACAATCTTCAAAAAGCCATTACATTCTTGTTAAGCTTATAGCTTACTATTCTTTTGGCTAAGTTAATGTAGCAGCTGCTCCATGAGAGTACATAACCATACTCATGCACTAGAGGATATTTGCACCAAAGATTCACCATCGATAACTTTCCAGGTACATCTCTGGAGATGGGGAACCCAGCGTGGGCGAAAGCCTAGTCAATGATACAACCCATCACCTGGAACTTTCCTTCAAATTTCAAACCTCTCCAAATAAAGCTAGAGTCTTCACAACACGATGATATATAATCCTTCATGAAGATATCTATCTAAGCCTCACAAGTTGACGTAATTCTTCCAAGCCTCGCCAATAAGTGGCTACTTTAACAGGAATAGCTCAATAAGTGGCTACTTGAATGGGAGCAGCTCAATAAGTCTATATGACTCAATTCTTGTACTTCATATATATTTGCTTCATAAGAGCACTTAAATATACATAAAATCATAAAAAGAACATAGGAAGAAGCATGCAAGAATATGTCCTACTCAACAACATTTGATAAGAATCTGGCCACAATGATGAATGTTGCTTCAATGAATCAGCTGAGGAATTGAGAATCACAATCTCATTCTGATGATTTTGTCTATCTTCCTCTAGATCCTTCCTTCTCTTCTTTCCTATTATTAACATCTCTTAGTTTCCCAACTAACACAAAAAAACAAGGCTCACAAAAATATAAAAATGTATTCATTCGCAAATACCCCAATCCCCCCACCCCATTAGGAATTTCCGCTAACCTCTAATCTTTTCATTTACTAACTAACCTTCACAAAAAAACAAGGCTCACAAAAATATAAAAATGTATTCATTCGCAAATACCCCAATCCCCCCACCCCATTAGGAATTTCCGCTAACCTCTAATCTTTTCATTTACTAACTAACCTTTCTTATTCCTTCCAAAGGAACGACAACCATTAAATATCACTCAACATCAAAAGCCATCAACTTGCCAATTCTCCCCACACAAAGGTCTTCAACACAATCACACAAGGACGCGATCGGCATCACGAAAGGGGGAATGTTAATCCATTCCTAGGATTAACAAGAGCTACTACCATTATCTTATATTAAGGAGTCAACGTAGATACACCAAAAGGTCATACATACAAAAGATATGAAGCAATGGTGTCCAAATCTACAAATTGGACAGGCGCCCGTAATGGTCCTATGGAATATTTATGGTGATTTCCGCTTCAAGAGCGTGTGGTAATAAGTTAGGATGAAGTCTCAAGTGATGTACTTCATGTGTATATTATGAGAGTAGTCATTGTAATAGCATTAGGCCTCTTATGAGCCTAAAATGCCCGGTCGGCCATAGTTTGAGTGTGAACACTTATGGTCATGTATATAAGTGAATATCTCTCATAATACAAGGACTCTCCCATTGTGCAATAGAGTCTTGCTCTTACTAATCTCTCTCATAATACAAGGACTCTCCCATTGTGCAATAGAGTCTTGCTCTTACTAATCTCTCTCTATAATGCATGCTAGTGAGTGTTTGTGATTGATGTGAGGTGAGAGGAGAGACAAGTACACATAGTGCAATGCGGTGGTGTGACAACGCTGGAGACGCGATGGAATTGCTTCTCAAGAAGTTGTAGAGCTTGGAGACCTCGAGGGTTACAAGCTTGGCCATTGGAAAGATCCTCATGACAATTACATTTCACTAGGTAATCTCTTGTTGGATGTATTTCAAGGAGGGTTCGGGTAAGCCACACATAACACATATCTAAGTGATGCTTTGATAATATCCTTGTGTAAGTAATGTAGCTTTTGGAACCCATCAAGTTTGACATGTGGGTTGGTCTTTTTTCTTAAATTGTTCCTTTATAGAATGGGAGAGTTGAGGATGAGCTTTTTGGTTCTAATACCTTTGCTTTCCTTACTTGCCTTTGTTTAGGTACCCATAGCTCTTTTATTCCTTGTGTGAAAATGGTATTTTAACCAGCCCTAAAGGGGTTTTTTTGGGATTTTGGTCTTGTGCTGCTACCGACAGCTCTTACTTTGGGCCAACCTATGGAGCTTCTTTGTATGCAATCCCTTCATGAGATGATGTCAACCACCTGATCCTCTATGCTGACATATACCAAATCTACATCACCTACTAGAAGCTTCTCCCTCACAAAGTGATAGTGCACCTTAATGTGCTTTGTTCTAGCATGGTATGCTGGGTTACTAGCCAACTGTGTGCTACTCATGTTGTCATAATAAATGACAACTGCCCTATCCACGGGCTCATCCATATCACCAAGTAGCTTCTAAGACCACGCTACCTTACAAGCTGCCATAGCAGCACCTTTGTACTCGACAAGGCAACTATTGGCTGCTTCTTAGTGCTCCAACTCATAGCAGCACTCCCAAATGAGAACATAAAACTATTGTTAGATCTCTTATCTCTACAACACTACCAACCCAATTAGTATCTGTGTACCTATGTAGTTGTATCTCTATACCAGCCTCATAGAAAAGTCTATAATCAACTGTGGACTTTATGTACCTGAGAATTCATCTAGCCGCATCCAAGTGTGGCTTCCTAGGAGCCTACATAAACTAACAAGTCCAACAGCATAACTCAAGTCTAGCCTAGTAATGGTCATGTAGATTAAGCTACCCACTATGCGCCTGTATGTAGTGGGGTTCTCCAAAAGCTCACATGCATCTACAGAAAGCTTTGTATTCTGCTCCAATGGTAATGAAATAGGCTTACAGCCTGTCATACCATACTTGGACAACATTTCCAAGCCATATTGCCTCTGTAATAACAAAATACCATGAGGTGATCTCTCCACCTCTATGCCCAAGAAATATCGCAGCTCACCCAAATCCTTCATCTCATACTTTTGCTTTAAAAGTCTCCTAACATCATGTATGTCAACATCACTATCACGAGTGATAATCAAGTCATCCACATAGATGAATAATAGCGTGATCCCTCTATCTGTCTTTTTCACATAAAGTAAAAATTTTGCATTGGATATTTGAAATCTAATGGTAACAAGATACTCCCTGATCGTGTTTAACCATGCTCTGGGTGCCTTCTTCAAGCCATACAAGGCTTTGCGGCGTAACTCACACACAAAATCTAGGTGTGCATCACTCTCATAACCTGGTGGCTACATCATGTAAACTTCTTCTTACAAATCACCATGCAAGAAGGAATTCTTTACATCCATCTGATTGTAAACACCAACCCTTTGCTTCGCAGCCATAGCAATGATAGCTCTCACGGTTACCATTCTTGCAACCAGGCTAAATGTCTCTTCATAGTCATTGCTATAAGTCAGCACATAGCCTTTGTCCACCAATCTTGCCTTATACCTTCTCACTGAACCATCAACGTCATTCTTGACTTTATAAACCCACTTACATCCAATTGCCTTCTTGTCCTTAGGCAAAGACACTAACTCCCATGTTGCATTTGTATCCAATGCTACGATCTCCTCATTCATGCATCTTCCTATTTCTTATTTCCAAGTGCCTACTCAAAACAAGTGGTCTCCAATTCCTGTATTTCTTTAACCATGTAAGCATAATGATGGACTGCATATCCATCATATCTTAACCTATCAACAGGGTACCTAACCCTTGTAGACCTGCGTATACCTAGATCACTATCAAGTGTCATCAAAACAACCCTCATTCTCCTTACACCAAGAGTAACCACAAATGGAATTCCAAGGTCCTCATCAAGGCTACCCAGCAATGATGATGAAGCGTAATTTGTGGATATAGTCCCATCAACTAGCACCGGACAAGCTCCAAGATCGGAAGCACCTACCCAACCTTCGAGTTCTAGGCTGTCCAACACTATGAGGATCAATGGAACCCCTAGGGTGAGGAGAGACAGAGAAAGTGTGGCCAAGACTGGTCAAGTCTTCTTCCCAACTTCAGAAGAAGTAGAATTGGACTTGAAGAGAGCTGAAGTAGAGAGACAATTGCGAGTATTGAGCTTAAGGAAACAAGAGCTCGATACTTGAAGAACAAGGGCTGAACAAAACGAAATGGAAAATGTAAATCCATTTCAATCACCTAGTAATAAGGAACCAGAAATGTTTAGGAATGCCACTAATATGGAAATGGGTATGACCAAGGGAGCAATCCAAAATCTAGAACCAATTAATGAGGAGCCAAGAGCAGAGGAAGGATTTGATACCCAAGATGAAGGAGATAATTTACCCATAGGGAAACTGTTGAAGTTGAGAACCGCATGTGCACAAAGGAATACATAGAGCAAATGATCAATTATCCCATGTTCTTGTAGGACATGAAGATCTTAATTCAACAGAAATGGGTGGAGGCCTACTGATAATGAGTCAGGCCATGATGAGTTGGTAGGACCTACCCATCGACCCAAGATTCCTAGAAGAAGTGGACAAGGTCCAGGTAGGGGGGGGAGTAGCTCCTCGAAGACTAATGGTGGACCCGAATGCAGATCTTAATACGGCCACAAGGGCAAATTTGCTTAATATGGCTGCAAAAATGGGCCGAGGAATGGTTAGGGAAACACTGCTCTATAATCCAGACCATCCCACATGAAGCCACACATTGTTTCCAAGCTTATACAAAAGTTCTCACAAGGGATGGGGACCCAATCCAACATGTTGAGATTTTTGAATCCACATGCGAAACTTGTGGGCTAGTGAGTGACGTGACCGTGATTCATGCCTTTTCAAATGACCTTAGAAGGAAAGGCTCATCAATGGTTTCGAACCCTAAAGCCAGAAGATAAGATCAACTTCACTTGGCTCAAGAATGTGTTCGTGTTGCCAAGCTTTGCCCAAAGTGGTGATAGATGGAGTCATGTGGCACAGCTGCATAATATCAAACAAAAAGAAAATAAGTCTATGGTGCGAGACTATGTATCCCGGCTCAAACACTTGAATTAAATATGTAAGCTACGGGAGAGGCTAACTGATGATCAGTTATTACCCTACTTCCGAGAGGAGTCCGAGATCATAAAATGCATGATTATCTAGTCTTAGCCCACTATGACTGGCCACTCTGGATGCATGATGTAAGCTGGCAATCGAATATGAAGATAATATTCTTGAATTGCCACAACCTAAAGATGTCAAGAAACCTTCTACACAGCAGCAACACAATCGCGAGTCTTGAGTCACCAAGACACAGGAGCCCGGCGTAAACAAGTTGGGAACATGACTGTGGATGAACTCAGTAATGCTATATTGGAGAAGCCATGGAGATTGCACCTGAATTTTATGTCTTACAAAATAATACGCCAGTACTGGTGTTCCAAACCACGGTACAGTGGAAAGGTAAAGACATAAACTCAAATATGAGAAGGGGAACACTACAATGTTTTGGTTATGGTGGAACTCATTGAATAGCAGACTGTCCTAACAAGAATGTGGTTCATGCGCATCAAACTCAGCCAATGGCAGCACCGCCTAATGACATGATGCCATTACTTACTTGTGTACTAAGTGTGGGATTGATCATTTGATCAAAGACTGCCCATATCGTACCAGTGGTTCTACATCCACTTCTAACCAGGAAACTATCAGGACCATAAGTGTGCTGCCTGGAAACATCATGCCACTAAATGTCCTAACACGAGCCCAAGCCAAACAAGGGGACAAAGGAAAGAACCCAACAGGTGCCACCGCCTCTAGAACTGGAAGGAGGAGGAGAGTAAAAAAAGTGGGTAAAGGTGACACCATGGTCACAATCCAGGATGGGTCCAAACAAGATACCAGATCCACCCAATCAAAGGAAGAGAGTGATCAAGTGCCAAAATCAAATAAGCTTACCCATGATGCACAAAGAGAGAGACTAATAACCCCTAAGGGGATTGGTGAATACCCAAATGTTGAAGATGAGATAAGAAAGCTTGAAAAAGCTAGGGCCCTAGTGGAAGAGTGCCAATGACTTCATGAAGACAAATTAAGGGCTAATAGGGCAAGGGATACAATGTATCCAAGAAACAAGCCAATAAGGGAAAGGAAATTAGATGTGCCAACCCCAATTTGGAAGGGTCCAAGGGAGGGACTCATAGTGACCTTATGGTAAGAATGTGTTTGAGGAGGCTGAACAAGATATATCCATTCATTCATTCCCTAGGGGTGAATATGAGACACACATGTGGAAGGAGCCCTCACTTGCCAGGGAACCAGGAGACATAGGCAGTCTCGCAGTCGTACTGTCCACTACCATCCAAATGCTATTGGGACAATTGTTACACGACATTGTGGATAGATATAAAAGAATAGGTGGAGAGAGGATTAAGCCCAATGACCATTGCAGAAGAGATGCAGCCACCTCTAGCAGAAAGAAACTTAAAACATGCAGGGGTAAGAATGCCTAGATTCATCAAGATACTGATCAATCAATTGGGCCGATATTATGAGAGTGATGACACTAATGCGATAATCCCAATTCATCATAACGGGTACCAAGCATTGGCTATCTTGGATGGTGGAGCGGGAGTCAGCATCATCACAAAACGATGTTGGGAGAATTGGGGAAAACCCGATCTGGAAAGGGCAGATCTAATCATCAAAATGGCAGTTAGAACATCTTCAAGACCTATGGGGCTATTGAAGAATGTACGACTTAAACTCTTTACATTCTGCTACCATCATACATTTGTTGTAATGGATTTTATGTGCCAACCGGACTCATATGACATAATCTTGGGGAGACCTTTCATGAGGGAATCCAAATTGGTGCATGATTGGGCATTAGATCATGTGTATGTTTGAAGGGACTCAAAAATCCTAAAGATAGATCTACGAATATGGAAAGCACATCCAATGGAAGGGCAATTGTTTGGTAATGTGATTAGATCACCACCACTGAGCGGACCACGTCCTTATTACAAGTCTGCTAAACCAATGGTGGAATTTTCAAAGGAGGAGGAAGAAGCTAAAATGTATGCGTCCCTTCCCTCTCTAGACTTTAGCGAAAATTGGATGCATGTGCTAGCCACAATAGATGTTATGTAGTCCAAAGGAAACCAATATGTCAAATCTAGGAACATTCCCACCTTCTCAGTGTGTATGGTCAATGTGCAACCACGGGAAGAGGATTCGGAGGATGAAGCCTCCAGCACAGATGGGGCTGGATCACAAGGTCGTACCACTGCCCAGCACCTTAAAAGATGGTGAAAAAAAAGAGGTATATTGCTCAACGAAATGCCCTCTTACAAAGTAAACCCACGGACGCCCACCAGTGGTGGTGGCTAAGATACCTTGAAGCCACTAATAAAGTGCATGAGGACTCTTCTAAGAATTGGAGTGAAGAGTTGAGTAAGATATCCCTAGAAGGAAAACATAAGGAGGAAGTCATCCCTCAAGAGCCGAAAATGCCAAAGCTCACAAAAGCAAGGCACCAAAAATGAAATAAGGCTCTGGCTGAGTAAACAAAAAGAGAGGATGAAGATAAACCAGACCTACTCTCAGTGCCAAACCATTTCAAGACATACACGATTGATGAATGAAAAGTGGTGCAATTGATGGCCAAAATAGTAAAGGAAGATGGTATATCCACATCATATGATGGTCCAGAGCGGAGGTCAAAGAAATTGATATTGCAGAGCCAAGGGAGGAAACCAAACCTGTCTATATTGCTAAGAACTTGACTCCAGCTGAGGAAAAGGAACTCATTGCTCTCCTCAAAGAATTTAAGGATTGCTTTTCTTGGAACTACAAAGAGCTGAAGGGTGTACCACCTTAAGTGGTATAACATACGATCCCAATCATGGAAGGATCCAGACCCACGAGGCAAAAGCCGTTCCAGATGAATCTAAAATATGCAACAATTGTAAAGGAGGAAATTGACAAACTCGTTGTTGCAGAGATTTCATCTACGAGATAGAGCACACTAATTGGCTATCACCAATCGTGATAGTGCCAAAGAAAAATGGTAAACCGAGGGTTTACATCGATCTAAAAAAGGTCAATGCAGCCACTAGGAAGAAGGACCAATATACTGAACATTTATTGGAATGGGTAGCTGGTGAAGAAGCCTACAGCTTCTTAGATGGATTTTTAGGCTACAATCAAGTGTCCATAGCACCAGAAGACCAACACAAAACAGCCTTCAATACAATGTGGGGAACATACGCTTACAAGGTTATGCCTTTTGGCCTCACTAATGCCCATGTAATAACCTTGCAAAAGTGATTGGAAGTATTCATTGATGATCTGTGTTGTGCACACTCGCCCGATGGTCAAACCATCTTGCTTGTTTAAGGAAGGTGTTTGAGCGATATTGATTGTATTGTATACCCTTAAACCCATTAAAATGCCAATTTTGGGTCAAACGTGGTATGATCATGGGGGGACACATTGTCTCTAAGAACGGTATTTCCACGGACGAGAGCAAGGTCAAACTAATCTTAGAATTGCCCCCACCCACCAATTACAAAGGTGTACATAGGTTAATGGGCCACATTATGTACTATCATCGTTTCATAATATTCTACACTAAAATTGTCAGACCATTGTATAGACTACTCATTATCTTTGAATGGACTTAGGAATTCCAAGAAGCATACGATAGGTTGAAGGAAGCACTGGCTAGTGCACCAATTTTGAGATTGCCCAACTGGGATCTTATATTCCACGTGCACATCGATGCATCAAACTTCACAATAGGATGTCTATTGGCACAGCCTAGTGAGTTCAAATTGGATTACCAAGTCTATTTTTCCAGTCATCTTGAATGATGCTGAGATAAATTACACCACCACGGAGTGGGAAGGACTGGCCATGGTTTATGCTGTCAAGAAATATTGACATTACCTATTAGCCAACAAATTTGTATTCTTTGTGGACCATCAAGCCCTATTATATTTGATAAATAAGCCTTACACCACAGGAAGAATCACCCGCTGGTTGCTCTTACTCTTGGAATTCAACTTCATATTCACAGTAAGAAAAGGAACACAACATGTGTTGGTTGGTCACATGTCTAGAATTCCGGATGGGGAACCTGCAAACTGGTGTTGATGATGATCTCCCAGATGGTTAAACTCGACTATTCCTGAATGGAGTGAGGAGATATTAGATTATCTAACATATGGTTTTCTGCGAATGACCTTTGAATAAGGATAAAATGTGTCAACTTATTAAGTTAGTTGCACCTTATCAATTAATTTGCTAGAGAATTGTACAAGCTAGGTAAGGATATCTTAAGAAGATGTGTGCATGAAGATGAGTTTATCACAATACTAGATGAAGCACACACTCAGGAATAGCTGGAGGACATTTCGTTGGGGAAATTAAAGCTCATAAGGTGCTTCAAGCAGCAGGACTATGGTGGCCCACGCTATTCAGGGATGCCATGGAGTTTGTAAAAAGATGCAAGGAGTGTCAAATATTTGCTATTCCCAACAAAAAAGATAGGATGACACTCGCCCTTGTGATTGTAAGATAACCTTTTAAGAAGTAATGTATTGATTTTGTTGGACCCATCAATCTAGCTGTGCATCCATCACAAGCCTAGTATGTGATTGTGGTCACACACTATTTCACAAAATGGGCAGAGGCAAGAGCCTCTAAACGAGCTGATGCACGAATGACGGCTAAGTTCTTACAAGAAAAAATCATTTCTAGATTTGGCTGCCCATTGGAATCAGTCAGTGATCGGGGTTCACATTTCATTAATGAGGTGATTGATCACTTACTTACTGGATTCCTTGTAGTCCACCGAAAGTCATCACACCTTATTATCCACAGGCAAATGGTCAAGCAGAGAGTACAAATAAGATATTGTGTACTATCTTGATGAAAACAAAGCAAGCTGCATGGATTGGGAACATAAGTTGGCTACAACTTTATGGGCATATCAAACATCTTATAAGGTAGCGACGGGATATACTCCCTTTCGTCTAGCTTATGGCGTTGAGGCAATGATGTCTATAGAGTACTTAGTGCCAAGCCTATGAGTTGCGGTGCAAGAAAGGTTAATTAAAAATGTATTAGTCGAAAGATTAATTGATTTAGAGAAACTTGATGAAACTCGACTAATTGCATCACATGGGGCTTATGGTCGAGAGAAGAAAGCATTGATTTGACCATAACGTGAAACAAAAGGAGCTGGAAATGGGGGACTTAGTCCTCATGTATGGTGTTGGAAGTACTAGGAAAAAGAAACTCAAGTATAGAGGGTTGGGACCATTTAGAGTGTCTGAAATCACCCCTCAATTGAATTGAAACTATTGAGGGTGTGCAAAGGGAAGGGTACATCAATGGAAGAAAACTTAAGAAATATTATGGACCACTGACCCAAGAGATGCTCATGCAAGAGCATCTACTGAAACAAAAGAAAGACCTGGCCAAGGAAACAATCAAGAAAGCTCAAGATGAAGCTAAGGCCGAATAGAGACTCCAGGAGAGAATATTGCATGTGAACATGGCTTTATTAACCCTCCTTAATGAGGATGACCTGGACATTGAGCCGACACGGCTCAGTGTAAAAGTCTATACAATTGAAAGTCATGCAATGAGCATTGCATTAATTGATACGAGATCAAGACATAACTTGATCTCTTATGAACAAATACCAAAGCTGTGGGATTTTTAAATGTTAATATTTCCATCAAAAAAATAATCCTTTGATTAGAAAGGTATTTGTCATGCCTGCAAGATCTATGGAAGAAGAGATGATCCTTGGACGATCTTGGATTTGTGCGAGTAATTGTAATATCCAATGGGAAAAGAGGGCGGCACAAGTCAATGAGTGAGGACAAGGAGACCATTACCGTGGCATTATGGAGTCCCTTCAATAAAGGTAAATAGGTAATGAGGGATGATACAAAACTGCCAACGCCATGACAACCAGCTATCGTACCAAAAGAAGCATCAACATCACAGCTCCCCACAAAAAATAGTTAAAGTTTATTAAGCAGTGGGTTCATAAGGACCAACTTTGAGCCCAGGGATACTATGATGTGAAAGGAAGGACGTCAAGGTAAAAAGTTCAAGCTACAAACAAAGGAAAGAGAAGGCCATCCAAATACAGAAACAGTATTCCAAGTAGAGTCACCCACAAAATCCTCAAAAGCAATGGGTTAGGAAGGATTTTCTGGCTGCATAGGGGTATTACCATGGTAATACATCAATATGGGTGCCCAAATCCTACCCGAGTTCCAATACTACTAGCACTTTCACAAGTTCGCGAAAGTATCAGGACACCAAAGAGGACCAATTTACATTTAAAGCAAATGTTAAGAAGACCCAAAAATTGGTTTGGAAGAAGAAGCCCTATTTACCTTCCAAACAAAAAGGAGCAACATTGCCAACTCCACCTACCAAGGTGAACGAATTAATCAAGGTTAAGGAGAAAGGAAAAGAAGGTGTTTACCCATAGTCACAAGGCACACAATAGGTTCAACAAGAATTAGTGGATGCACTCTTCAGTTGGATGGATAGCAAAATCAAACAACAACTAAAGAGTTTACAACAACAACTTCCCACAAAGGCTAAGGTACCGAATTGGTTTCCATGGCAATAAGTAGAGAAGAAGTACAAAAGGTATCAATTCCTCAACAATGGGTCCAAGGTAAAAGTGTATTTAACCCTTCTCTTAATGCATGATATGTGGATTTGAGTGCTTGAGCATATAGGAAGCATAGGGTATCAACCTTGCACACACGAGATCAAAAAAGTTCACGTCATGAGACGCTTAGTACTTCACGCCGTGAAATGGTAAAAAATAGTTCACACTGTGAAACGCTTAGTGCTTCATGCCATGAACTAATCAGAAACGGTTCACGATGTGAACCGCCTTAGTGCTTCATGGCATGAAATAGTCAAATACCATGTGCTAATCACAAGATGCCATGTGGCTTGCTTCATTAAGATAGCTGTCGAGGCCGACAACTGACTCATAAAATCGATTTCTTCCCTCTTTTGTGCATTTCTACTTGTGCGATTTTTGCATTGGCGCTTCATCTGCTCATCACTCACGGGATTGGTGCTCATTGCTTGATAATTTTCCTTGTAATTTCAATCTTACATTGCTTGTGGCGGCAGTCGATTGTTGCAGGTGGGAGCTTGTGCTTTAACTTCGTTCTTTCTTTCTTTTCCAAATAGTGGTTATCAATTGCTATTACGTGGTACATAGTCGTACTTCACCTTATTGTTTCCTATATATGCGGTTGCTACTATAACCTTTATCTATTCCCTAAATGCCTATATAAAGGAATGTGCATAAAATGTTTTACTCTTGGCGATTGATCTTCTATTTCACGGCACTCACTTTTGATCCTTCGGATGGGGCTACACACTCTCACTCTCTGTCTAAATGCTTAAATCTATCAAGAGTTGACCCATAAAAGCATTTAAAATCAAAAACCTGTTATCTCATAGCTTAAGCCTTCTCACGCATTAAGCCATCTCATGGCTTAAGCCTTCTCACACGTTAACCATCTCACAGCTTAACTATCTCACGTGATAAGCCATCTCACGAGACCTAACTATCTATGGCTTAACCTTCTCATGCGTTAAGCCATCTCATTAACTATCTCACATGATAAGCCATCTCACGGCCTAACTATCTCACGCCTTAACCTTCTCATGCATTAAGCCATCTCACGGCGGCTTAACTATCTCACGCGATAAGCCATCTCATGGCTTAACCATCTCACGGCTTAAAACCCTGCAACTTCACGAGTTAAGATCCTGCACTCTCATAGCTGAAGCCTTCTAGCTTGAATCCTCACGTATTCTACACCTTGTTATTGCTCACCCCACTAACACCCTTCTCATCAATATAACACACACATACACACACACACCAAATTTTAAAATTAAAAAAAGGGACCACATGCTCTCACTAGTCATTATGACTGACATTCTTATCAATGTTACAGATGTCATCCTCCGCAACCCCAGAACCGAAAGTCGAGGAGACTTTGACAATCACCCAGACAAGTACCACAGGCTCACCTATGGACAGAAGGAAAAGAGCATCAAGAGGTCCAAAGCTCAATTATCTGGTGCAATATGCATACGTGTACAAGGGCTCCATTATAAGCAAGTATGTCTAAACAATACACGGCAAGATAGCCTTATAGTACCACAGCCTGGAATGTCTACAAATTTTGGAGGAATCAAATATCAAGGAGAAGCTGGAGAAGGTTGGGCTGGGATAAATGTCTGAGTGTCTCCCCCACACAATCAACGCAGAATCATATGTGGAGTACTTGAAATCATATGACAAGGCAACTAAAAGGGGACATGTAACAATGGCAAATGGCACAACTAAATAGGTTCTCCTCTCCAAAGAATTGATCCGTGAAGCTTTGCAGCTACTGCCTACCAATCAAGATCCATACAACTTTTAAAAGATGCCCTTGGATGCAATGCTTAAAAAGAGTTAATGTAATTCAAACGGGGCAAAGTATGAGAATATCATAGATGAACTGATAGAAAAAGCTTGCCGTGCAATGTCCTTAATTATGCAGGTCAAGCTAGTCGACAGGAATAACAGAGTGCCTCTAGAGACAGAATAGCTAAAGTGCATGAGGAAAGAAGATGACTGGGCTTGGTACATTCACAAAGAAATGGAGAACTACTTGAAGGTGCACCAATCCAAAGTATGCAATCCGTACTTGCTTACTAAGGTGTTAAGTCATGCAACAAATCTTTTGATTCCAGAAAACATGACAAAAGCATAGTAAAAACAAGCAGCGTAGGTAGAGCCACCCATACTTACCTCTAGAGAGCACTAAGAAGGGTAGGCATTGTTAAAAGACACAAAGGAGATTATGAAGGAACTGAAGAAGATCATAAGAAAAAAAATAGATAAGAAGATGAGGGGAATCATTCCAGGAGTTGTTTGAGGAGTCTGAACACCTAGAAGCAGAGCTGACCCCCCAAGACATTGCCTCTTTCTAGCAAGTGGTGGAGCACCAAGAAGCACGGGGGATTTGCCTTTCAGAAATACTAGTACGCACAACTTCCAAAGTGCCTCAACAAACACCTCCTCCTAGCCCACAACTCATATCATTTTCAAGAACCTATCACCACTTCGTAATTTTATTATATCATATCAGAATGCATCAGCAGAGATTGGTTAAGAGAAAGCCCTAGGAAAAGAGGTGCTGCAAGAGGATGTGCACCACAAAAATGAAGAGGAAACTTCACCACATTTGGAGGTCCTAGACGAAAGACAGAAAGTGGATAAAAGAAAGAGAACCAAAGAAGCAACAAGCCCAAGCAAGCGACAAGGCTGGATGATGCAGACAAAATCTTGGTAAATTCTTTCTTACATAATTTGGATTACGAACGCTTCCTCTCAAGGAGACTGTTAAGGGTCTGGATAGTTTGCTACAATTACCACTCTGTGAATTAGAAGGCAAAGCTGCAACAAGTGCTTCCAATCTAGAAACATGAACAGAGGGTATGGCACTTCCACACTCACATGCTTAGTGATCAAAATGCTACATTGTGGAGACAAGTCCAAGAAGCAAGTGACCAGGTGCAAATGCTCCAAGAACAAATGGTGGCGGTAACTGCAGCTACACATAAAGATGTCATCCTCAACGGCTTAAAGGCTACAGAAGAGTAGGAAGCAAGATACCAGGTCTTAGAGGGTAACAACTAAGTCCTTAGCCAGACCATTGTACAGAGGATAAAAGAGAATACAGAGCTGAGAGCACAAGTAGAACAAGTAAAGGATCAACTCCAAAAAGAAGTCAAACATACTCAAGAACAAGCAAGGCAACATGCTAGGCAGTTTCAGATGCTTAGGAAGTTCCATGCCAAAGAAGAAGAATTCACAAAGACCATTGCTACCACCACGGAAGCTCTCGTAGCTACGGAACAAAAAGTACTTCATCTTCAGACCGAGAGGGAGTAAACAAACAAAGCACATGCAGAGAAAACTAAAGCCTCGAATAAAATGATCACTGCCAACAAGTCCTTAGAGATGGAATAGATGTCCACTAGTCACAGTTAGGAAATGGAACAACTCACTCAACAACTCAAGGCCAGCTAAGTATTGGCAGTAGAGAGGCTTAAGCGAATAGAAGAAGCTCAAGCTTTAGAGGCATCAGCAAAAGAAGGGCATAGGAAGCCGCCACACGCAAATATGAGGAATTAGATGCAACTTGAATGGTTCATGAAATGACCATATCAGCTCTTCTGTCAGACAAAGACTCAAGAATACAGGAGTTGGAGTGCCAACTTGCTATAAGAGAAAGAAGTGCAAGACAGGAGCCACCAGATGAATTGAGATTACTCATTGAACACACCTCGGAGATAAGTTCATTGCCATAGTGACTCCTCAAGCCCCTCCTCAAACTCTAACTCTATTTTTATCTACACTAACCCTCTCACTCCTTCAATATGAAATTAACTTATCTAAAGACCTCACCTTAGGAGATTTAACACTAATTAAATCTGAAGACCTCACCTTAGGAGATTTAACACTAATTAAGCAAAATACAGAACGAGATGCAGACCCAACTATAATAATGGGTATTCTTCAAGGGGATTTAGTACTAACAGACCCTAGTGATATATTCTTTTATCCCCTGTATCCCATTGTGTTAAACCTACATAGTTGGTGTCAGGTGTTGCAAAACTCAAATATCTTGGACAACAGTGTCAACAAACTTGACCTATCTGTCCCATATGATATCCCTAATACACTGGCCAACTACAAGGTTGTAGCATGAAGCTATCAATGGTGGGTAATTAGTCATGGGTGGTTAGAGGTCTATAACACACATCAGCACTTAAATCTAACAAATCAAGGCTTTATCACCCATATGGCATTCTTAAGATTTATTGATATATACATAAACATTTGGAAGCCATGATGACCGGTCATATATAATTTTGATAAAGTACATATCGAATATCTTGATATAACTCTTGAAGAAATCATAGAACTCTAGGAGTTTATGAAAATCAACAAGCCCACCCACACACCCCCTAGTTTCGGAGAGGGTCAAGAGGAAACACAAAGTTCTTCCACTCCTACCACTTATCCTGTGTTTTCCTCTATAGCAAGTAAACTACTACAACCTTATCCTAGTGTTACTCCTACTAACAAATCTGAGGTGGATTTCATTTTCTCTCATCTCCCTTCTATCCCTCTAGAATTTTCCATTGACATTCTCGCCCCCAAGGAGTTGCCGGCACCCCACCCATCTCCATTTAGTGCTGACACCCAGCTTACTAGGCCTGCATCTACTACTATCAGCATGTCCTTTGAGTCCGCTATTGGAACTAGTGAATCTAGTTCTAATGGTAGTGTACAACTTGCACCTGTTCCTCCTATACCAGAACAACTCAGATGGGATGCCAAATATGCATAGGCGTATGCACTTATTGCCCTATCCTATAAACGACAAGTTATTCCTTACATCCAATCATGTTCCTTTGCTAAGAGTGTATGGGAGGTCCTTGCCTCTCTATATTAGATCTACAATGAAGCTCGAGTTTCCTATCTTCAGAAAAAGCTTGACTTGAAGCATCTGACAGAGGGTGAATCTATGGATGCATTTCTAACATATGTCAAGGATCTGCGGGGGGGACATATGATCAATATTGATGAGGTTATTCCAAATAGTTCTCTTGTCTCTCTATTGTCCTCAATGGCCTGCCTGAATCATATCAAGGATTTTCTACCATACTCCCCCTCTTGATAAAGGGCAACTTAGCATTTTATACTTTTGATGAGTTAGTGGTTCTCTTGCTTCTTGAGGAAGAGCAGTCTCGTTCCAATTGAAACAATATGCTTGCTTTAGGTATTTGTTGCATCCCATCGTGGCAAAGGAAAATTTGGGGCTCCACTTCATGCTAAGCCTAAAGGGAAAAGCACCAGTCCATTTCAGATAACCCTAAGCCCAAAGAGGAGCTAGCTGAGAAGAAGAAGAGATGTTCCAAAAACCCGCTCATGTATTAGAGGACTGTCGAAAATGGAAAGAGAGTGAGAAAAAGAAGAAGCAGCAAGGACTTGCTGGCCACTACAAGTGGCAATGTAGAGGAAACCAATTTTGCACATGATGGCTATGCACTGATAGTAACATGTAGTCATCTGCCTGCCTCTTGTTTGTCCTTGTCAGATGCTGACTCGTACTGTGATTCTGGTGCTACGAAGCACATTACTTCATGCAAGCAATTTTTTTCTACCTTGAGAGATACTCCGTCAGGTGGAACAATTTTGGTACTAACAATGCATCCTATGCCATCAAAGGCATTACCAATGCCATCAAAGGCATTGGCAATGTGAAATTGACTTCATGCTTTAGGAATCCTTATACTCTTGGTGACACCTTGAATGTACCCAAAATTTTGAACAATCTCATTTTTGTCTTAGCACCAGCTAGATTAAAGATTTAGTTTTCTTATCATTACTATTCCATTCATGATAGAACTGATTCAAATGCACTTCTCTTGTCTAGTACATTACGTAATGGCCTATGCTAGCTTGAGATGTATGACAAGAGTAATAATCCTCATGAAGATGCCTTGACTATTTCCATGCCATAAATTCAACGTGACAACAGTGAGCTTTGGCAGGCTCAATTTGGTCACTTGAATTTTCCATCTCTTCTGTAATTACAACGCCAAGCTATGGTTCATGAGCTACCACCCCCATAAGCATGTGTGTGAGGGATGTATACTAGGAAAGATGTATCGTCAGTCCTTTCTAAAAGATGGCACTATCCGTGCTACTTGCCCATTGCAGATCTAGTGCACAATAATCTATGTGGTCCTATGTGGGCTTCCCTCTTTTGGTGGTGGACATCTGTACTTCGTGACTTTCATTAATGAGACTACACATGCTTTTGTTGGGTGTATGGTCTGAAAGTCAAGTCAGATGCTTTCTCAGCTTTCCGTCAGTTTCTTCTTCTTGCTGAAAATTCTCAAAATCATAAGCTGCTGACATTATGTAATGATAGAGAGGGGGAATATCTATCAAATGAATTTACTGCTTTCATGCTATCTCATGGCATTTCTCATGAGTGTACTACTCCTTATACACTATAGTAGAATGGTGTAGCTGAACATTGTAATCAAACACTCATGGAAATGGCCAGGTGTATGCTCAAAATCAAGGATCTGCCTTTTAGATTTTAGCTTGAAGCGGTCATGTGTGCCTTATGTACTAAATTGTTGTCTAGTCAAAGCCCTGAAATCTATGACGGCTTATGAAGCTTGAAATGGCATGTACCAGTACAACACAGACATAAGCTTAGAGCAAAGGCTTTGAAATGTATCTTTGTGGGGTATATTAGTGAGAGCAAAGGATATCGGTTGTATGTTCCATCTAGTCAGAAGCTGATTGTATCCAAAGATGTCATCTTTGATGAATATGCATGTCAACCCATGCATTCCTATCGTCTACAACCATCTATTGATGCTTTGGATGTATTTAATACATTGCTACCCTTGTTTGGTGCTAGTGCTGACTCCTTTAAGCCTGCCTCAACCACGTGTTGTTGTTTAGTCCATGAGCAGATTCATCAATTTAACAATATCCCTATTACTTTGGATTAGCAACACTTCAATCCGGATGCCTTTGATACAACTTGTTTCTACTCATGTGGAACCTGGTCTCTGACTGTTATTTGAGGACTCTTTCAAGCTCTTTGATGTAGCCACCTATCGGCAAGCTATTGGATGCCTTATATATATGTGCAATACCCATCTAGATCTTTAGTATGCAGTGTCACAATTGAGTAGGTTTATGCTCTCGACACTTGGCATCGGTAAGTAGTGAAGCGTGTCATCCACTTTCTTCAAGGCACTCAACACTATGCGTTGTTTTACAATTGTAAGTCTTCTTTATGCTTGTATGCCTACACTGATAGTGATTGGGCGGGATGTTCTGACACAAGAATGTCAACTAGTGGATAATGTTTCCTTGTTTGGTAGAGGTCATGCATCTCATGGCTCAACAAAGAAGCAACCAACATTAGCCATGTCCAGTTGTAAAGTTGAAGTGTGTCTGGCTCCACCATCTTTTGGCTGATCCTGATATCGGACAGTAATCTACTACCTCCCTTTACACTGACAGTAGTCAAAGGTTGATGTGAAACAATGATTAATAAAATTCATGCTCACTTGTGCCAAAGACATCCCTTGTTGTTGTGATGAAGCCAAACACACTCATACAGAGTGGCCTCACACAGCAGGCATCATTGCCAAACACACTCATATAGAGTGGCCTCACACAGCAGGCATCATTATTGAAACAAGTGTGTAAGTTCTTTTGATCAGTCTCTATTTCAAACTCCTCCATCACCACTATTGGTTCTTGTGCTTGAGTCATCCCATGTAGACTCAAGTTCACTATAACCAATCCCCTCGGCATTAGAAGATAGAGCACAAATCATTTGTTTAGGGACACAACCTTAGGGATCTCCTCACTATCAGCAGGTGTAACCCATGTAGATCCTCTGGTTCCCTAGCTATCAATTGTGGCCATCATATGTATCCAATTTAGATCATCCTTAGGCTCAATAGCTTGTTTGTCAGCATCCTTGTGGGCTAGATCCTTCCCTACATCAGTCTCTTCTCTACAAGTATAGCAGTATTGTAATGGGGCTAAATAAGTGGTGGTGTCTGAATGGTTTTCAAAAAGTCTTCCACTACCCATAGGATGTATGCAGCCGGTCATCACAAGATCAACCCTGATGATGGAATCATTGAATTGGAGGTAGACATGGTTCTTAGACCAGTCATGTGTACCATCTTTTCCTCTCTCATAAACGGGCATCCTAATATCATTTCATATGATTCGGGCTGCTTGGAAAATCCTGTAATATAATGAAGGTATGTTTAACCCGATCTTTGAGAACCTTGATCTTTAAATCTCGTAGCATCCCAATAGGTTTGGCAATAGTTTCGTCAGCCATTTTGACAATGATGTCTAAGACATTTAGACATGGCTTGGCCATCTTCTCCTAGCATTTCTTAGTGATTATGCTCACTCTCACACCACCATTTAGGACTCCCATTACTGTGATGCCCTAGCAGTGACTAAGAGTAGTGCATTAGACTCATCACCTTCAAAGTGTTTCCCCAGTTTGTTAGGTGGAATTTTAACCATAGATTTAGTATTTTCTTCTTCCACTGGGATTATTCATTCGGGTATAACTCGAGGTGTCTCCATTGTATATTGGAGCCATGTTTTATACATGTCAGCAAATGGTGGTAATCTAACATTGAGTTCTCCATTAAGGAGAGCTCTCATGGCTTCAAACAATTCAGGATCTCCACTCAATTGGATGGTTATAGTTGTATTGGTTTATGAGGCCATAAAGTCTAACAGTTTGGGGATATTTAGTGGTGCATTCATGACCTCCTTTCCATAAATAGGTGTTAGTGAAACTAAAAAAACCATCTCCGAGATAGGCTCAGGGTTTTCATATTGTAGTCGTCGCTTGAACAAATCAAGGATCAAACTATGGGAGAGGTGGAGGAGGCCTTAGTCTCTTCCATGTTGACACTCAACACATCTAGAAGTTTGTGAATCTTAATAGTAGACGTTAAGGTACTAGGGTGTATAGTATCTTCTGAGACTCTCACTTACTTGGGTTTTGGTTCAAGTTCCTCTTGTGTTTTCATAACTAAATCGCTAAATTATTGGAGTTGCTCAATCTCCCTCTAAGGGTCAAGATAAGAGCTAAGACATGTAGAAAACCAAAAATTAAACTTGTAAATGATAAGTAGGAGTAGAGTTAACCTAAAGGCACAAATTGCAGAACTCATTGAAAATGCAAAACATACAGAAAATACAAAATATGCAAAAATTGAAAAACATGTAGAAATTACAAAAATTAAACATAAATTTCTTAAGATTTCAAAAACAATGCAACAAAATGGATAGATTTTTAGTTTTATTTCTACTATTCTTGAAAAAACACAAAACAAAAATATAACAGAAATCAACCATACACACACACCGATTCGAAATGTATTATGGCTACGCGGTGGGGCTAATCCCTAATAGCGGCACCACTTATGGGAAGCCCTTACACCATAGAAAGATTGCGAGAATAAACCAATGTCATGGGGCTTTGCCCAACCATACTCGAGAGCATAAAATAACTCAATCGAGAAGCCAATATGCCATGACCTAGCTCACAATTGCCTGGGTAAGGTGTGTCACTCACCTCGTGAATACTTGTGCTTGGATTCTCGTAGGAGATGATGTTGCCACGCAGCCACACTCCAAAGCTCCACTTCATTGCCACCACTGCTGCCGCTGCACTCCAAAGGAAGCTCGACCCTCCTCTCACTCAATCTCTCTCTCACATACACAATGAGCATATAACATCTCTAATTGAATTAAGCAAGTAAGACACAAGAGAGCAAGAGAGTAGAGAAGAAGAGCACTCTATTAGTTACATAAGAGAATAAGTCATGAGAGTTATATTTTAGGTTTTCATGGTGCACCTTTAATAGACAAGCAGTGAGCACACACGAAAAAAGTACTATACATGGTTTTCCTATGAATTTTGGCCATTATGTGGCCCAAAAGAAGTGAAAATAATACGGTGGCTGGCATCGACGCCATAGAGATCTTCGACAAGGGTTAACAGTTTATACCATAAAAAAGTATAGACACTGTCTTTTGGCCAACAAATTTGTTTTTTTTAAACATCATTAGGCCTTATTATATCTTATTAATGCACTACGGGAAGAATTACAAGATGGTTGCTCCTTGACTTCACGATCATTGTTTTGTTGGTAAGAAAAGAAACCCATGTATTACCTAATCATTTATCACAAATTCTTAATGGCAAGCTTACAAGAAGAATCGATAATGATCTCCTAAATGTATGCTTATTTATGATCGACATGATACTTGAGTGGACTGATAAAATTTCATTATGGTTTTTCACAAGATCGATCATTAGATAAAGATAAGATGCGATGGCTTATCAAGCTAGGTGCACCATGACGTTATACAGAGATATGAATGAGAAAATGAATTTCTACAATAGGAAGAACACTCTAGAATTGCTGTAGGGACACTTCATTAGGGAAGTGATAGTATGGAAGGTTCTCTAATATTATGATGGCTAACAACATTGTTTGGTGATGCAGCTAAATTTGTCAAAGGTTATGATGAGTGTCACAAAAAATTGTCATACCAAGGTAGGGGAATCCTCACCCTAGTACAACCTTTTAAATTATGGGAAATTAAATCTTTAGGACTCATATTTCTTGTCGCCACCCGCATAAAGAATCTAAGCCCGCATAAAGAATCTAAGCCCGCTACATTATAGTAGCCACATATTACTTCACAAAGTGGGCAAAAGCTAGAGCTACTAGGAAGGCCAATGCTCATACCATTGCTAAATTTCTATATAAGCAAGTCATTTCCAGATTTAGATGCCCTTTGGAGATTTTGAGTGACCAAGGTTCACACTTCATCAATGTGGTATCGATTGCCCCATGAAAGGCTTTGTGACAGTGCATAAGAAGTCTTCACCCTACTATCCATAAGCTAATTGCCAGGCAAAGAACACGAACAAGATATTATTTGTCATTCTAACAATATTTGTTCAGGCAGGTAGAACAAGCTGGGAGCACAAGCTTACAACTGTTCTATGGACTTATTAAACGTTATACAAGGTAGCAAAGGGATACAGCCCATTTCGGTTAACTTATGAGGTTAATGTAGTAATGCCCATGGAGTACATAGTCCCTGCTTGAGGGTCATTGTCAACAAAAGATTGATTGAGAATGTGATGCTGAAAGGCTTATTGACTTAGAAAATTTGAAAGAAACCACATTAATTACCATGCATGGGTTGATGATGGAAAAGCTATGATGCAAAAAATGGTTTGACCAAAAAGTTGAGGACAAGGAGCTTAAGGAGGGTAACTTAGTACTGTTATATAGAACTAGGAGTAATGAACCAAAAAAGTTAAAGTTCAAGGCATTGGGACCTTTTCAAATCATTGAGATTACTGTCAGGCATTTTTTTGAAACATCTTTTGGGCTCGTGTATATATGGATGCATGGCGAATGTGAAGATTTGGCTTTGGAGGGCGTTGCCAGGTGTATAGGGTGGACGGATTTGAATTGGGCTGGTTGCAGGCCTGTCCGGTGAGAGGTTCGCTGGGTTGATTAAAGCTGTTCAGCTGCTTGATATATGTGGGCACGTCAAAATACAATGGGCACCTGGTTGTGTTTGAAGATGTGGAAGCATGGGGGATTAATGTTGCCTTGAAATGTGTAAGCGTCCAAGTGCCGCGGGCACTAAGTTCCATTTGAAACAGTGTATGATGCCTTGGGCATTTGGTGTGAAAAGGAATAGCATGGTGGCTATTTTTTCAAAAATAAAAAATAAAAAATATAAGGATCAACGTGGCCTTCAGGAAAGTATGCGTGGAGCTTGGAGCTGCTGCCAGCGCACATAGTCCAGAAGCTTGGCGAACGTAGGAGCTGGCGGGAGATGCGCAGCAGAGAGAATAAGCTGATGGTCACCTTGTTTTGTAGGTGGGGGTTCTCGGGCGTGTGCAACTGACGGGCTGGTACTGTAGGTGCTGGCGTTGAAGACTGGACGTGGAAGCCTAAGCTAATGGGCTGGCGACAGAAAAACTGAAGAAGGCGGATAAGCCGTCGCGCAGAGGCTGGGGCCCTCCCTTGTGAGCTGCAGAGAAGTGGACAGGGCCATCGTGTAGTCGTGGTGGGGCCCCCCGTGTAAAGAGCAGCTGGACGCAAGCGCTGGTGGCAGAGGGGCCGCCGTTGGATGCGAAGAAGGTTACCTTCATTGGGTCGTGTGAGGGCTGGCGTGACTGAAGTGCAAGGGAACTAGTGCGGCTGGTGGCTGACAGAAGGCGCCGACGCAGTGGGGATGTAAGGGCAAAGGCCTGGTGAGCTAAAGCTGCCGCAGTGCTGCTGGTGAAGACGTCGACGTGTGCGCTGAGGGGAGAACAAGGACAGGTAGCAGAGATCGGCTAGAGGTGATCGTGTGAAGGGGACTCGGATTGATTTGTTGTGAAGCTGGCGAAGCGTGTGGGAGCTGGAGTCAAAGTGACCAGCTGAACAAAGAGGACAGGCAAAGGGAGCCGCCTTGGGGTGGTTAGCTGAGGGGGTAGCACAGAGACAAAGGAAAGAGAGAAGGTGCTGCAGTGGCTTTGAAGGCAGAAGGGAGCTGAAGGGCTTGCGACCAGTGGAGGTTCGCCGTGAAGAAGGGAGAGCAAAGCGTTGGCTGGTGTGGGCCGCATACGCAAAGGCTGGTGTGGGCCGCGTACGCAAAGGCTGGAGCGTGGACGCATTGAGGTGGTGTGGCCTTGGTTCGGTTAGTTAGAGTGGACAGCGTGTGGCTGTGGACAGGTGATCTACGAGGGCTGGTGTGGGTTGCGTAGGTGAAGCCGACAGTGGACAGAGATGCAGGGTGCTGAGTGAGCCAAAGAGGAAGACAGGTGTTGCTGCTTGGTGGTGGGCCGGTAGTACTGCAGATAAGCTGTAGGTGGCAGAGGATCAGCATAGAGACAGAGAGTGAGAGAGAGAGGTGTTTGGGTAGCTGCTGCTGACAACACATGCAGAAGTGATGGGCTGCAGAGACTTGAGGGTTAGCTGGTGTGGGCGCCCTCTGAAGTGTGAGTGGTCGGGTTCATTCTGGTGTGATTGGCACAGTACACAGGCGAGTGGATCATGTGGTGATTGGGGATGTGGTGTATCCTCGGCAGTTCCAGGTTTGAGTGTTTTGTTTATGGTTGTGTGAGTAAGGCTTCTGTGTCAGGAGAAGCTTGTATAATGTTTTGATCTGGGAATATATTGCTGGGTGTTTATCTTTGTCTATGGTGCCCCTGTTTTTGCTGTCTGTCTGGCGTGGGTCGGGTGGTGAAGTGTGAGAGAGTGTTCCAGCCGGTGGCTGGTGGTGCCTCCGTTCGTGTTGTTGTTTCCAAGTTTGCGGGGTGAAGGGCTATAGAGGCAGGGTTTTCTTCCTTTTTTTCACCTCACAATTACTCCATAAGGTTTAGGGAGAATTGAGACCCTACATGGTATTGAAACCCATGGGTACATCAACAGGAGTAGATTAAAAACATTATTACAAAATCCTAACACATGATGCGTTGGCCCAAATCTATAAAAGAGGGAGAAAAGAGAGAACATAACATAGTGAAAAGACATTACCCCCAAGAGGAGGTTATAGCCAGAATTAACAAAATGGGTAAAACATTATCAATAAACATGGATACACTATCATACATGGAAGATGATGACCTTGATATTAAGCCTATAATATTAGTATTCAAGTTTCTATAGCTAGAATCACTAACATAACCATAGCTCTACTCAACACAAGAGCTAGTCACAACTTGATGTCCATGAAAATCCTTTGTTGGTAAAAATCAGAGTTAATACAAACTAATGCCAAAGTTTCCATGGTAGCATAGCTAAGATTGAAGGATATCTAAATGCATAAATTCTTGGTAACAATAACCCTATGGGCTAGAAATTATTGTTAGCAATAACATTGGTAGCATAGCTAAGGTTTAAGGATGTCTGAATGTACAAACTCTTGCTAGCAACAACCCTATGGTCATAAAAGTATATGTCATGCTTGTGTTAATCTCAAAGCAATTTTCTGCATATACCAGTTTTTGTCCCTCATGTTCATGATATTTTGTACAAGCTTTGATCCACCTTGAGTATGTTTTGATCAATCTTCATAGCTAAATTGTCATATCCAACATTTGGTATCAGAGCATGACCTAATTAGGTTTAGTTTATTAGCAAAAACCCTAATCTATCTCTTAATCACCATAGCATGTTTTTCTCTGTTTTGACATGCTGTAGATTGCCTCCATGCTTGCATCTGAGGTGATTATACCCCAAAATTTTGATATAGGCTTCTTGCTTTGCTCCCACGAAAGCCCTAAAACGCAGCTCAATGGTGGATTTGGCGCTACTGCATGAATTTCTCATCGCCATATCAAAATAGGCCGTTTTCTACTAATCGGGTTCATTCGGCGCCGTCTCTACCTACGAATTAGTCTAATTCCTCAAGTTAGGTGCTTCAAGTCTATCATGTGAGGATTCAGCATATCAAATCTTGTAGTATTTGGTCCACAGGAGGTGCTGTACGAATCGTTTTTCCAGTCGCCTGTTTTCTGCCTCTCTTGCTCCAACAACATGGTGATTGTTATTTTGATCTATATTGACGTTATTATTATTATTTGGGCTTAAATCATCTATATGAGCAAGTTATCAACATCAAGCATCATATTGCATCATCATGAGCTCCAAATTCCCTGACAAATTCAATGGAACTGGGTTTCATACCTGGCAAATCAAGGTGAAGGGCTACCTCATGAAGAAAAATCTGTGGAGTACGGTCAAGCCACTTCCTGAAGATGAAGCAGGTATTTCTGCAGTTACAAGAGCTACAACGGCTGCACGTCAAGCAAAAGATGAGCAAGCACTTGGTATTATCATTATTGCTTTAGAAGATGATTTTATTCATTATATTGATAATGTTGAGTCAGCTATGGAAGCTTGGGAATTACTAGAACGTACTTTTGGTGCAAAGGCAAAGCATTCCAAGATTAGTTTGAAGATGCAACTCTTTGATCTAACCATGGAGAGTAATGAAAATTTAACAGCTGTGATTAACAGGTTGAAGAGCTTAATGACACAATTGGTTTATGTTAAGTCTCCTGTTCTTGAAGAGGACGCTATTGCTATTTTGCTTAAAAGCTCACCTTCAAGCTTTAGGCAAATTGTGACAGTACTTAAAGAGAAGGAGACAATCCCTTCCTTGGAAAGTATCATAAATTCTTTGCAGGAAGAAGACAAGAAAATTACAAAGGATGTGATAGATCCTTATGCATATGCTATTACTTCGACATCGGCAAAGAAGAAGTGTACTATTTGTGGTCGTACAAATCATCTTACTAAGGATTGTTTCTCCAAAGATCCTTGTGAGTATTGTAGAAAGACGAATCATCCATCCTCAAAGTGCTACCAAAAAGATCAAAAGCTAGCAAAGGCACATGTGGTTGAAGAAGTCAACCAACAGGAAGAAACAAATCTTTGTTCTAGTCTTAGTATAAAATATGTAGATGATGATTATGCTTTTTAAATTATGTCATGTATGTGGTTGAGTCAAGACTTAAGACCGTATTAGGTAAAATGGGAAAAATCCCATTCCCACGTTGAAAAATTTAATACATTTAATCTAGAATCTACCTTTTTCAACCTATAAAAATTTTAAAAATGGTTTGCTTTATCAAGTGATGCTAGATCGGGATTGATCTTAGAAATAGAAAGGAGTTGAGAAAGGGATACGATATTTAAATGGCTAGTTATAGGCAATTGTTTCAATTTATCAAGTTTAATTACATTACTCCATCTACGACTCCATTATAATAAAACATTGTAAATGAAAATGAATTTATTTTTTTGTGTTAAAATATGTTCAATGCCTTGCAAAAGGCACACAATTGAACAGCACGCTCCCGAAGATGGCCAGATTACAAAGACCCTTTATATTTTATTATAATAGAGACCATTTACAAAGACCATTTACATTCAATTACAAAAGGGAGTAACAAAATGTGCTAGTGTCATGGGGGTGTATTGGTTGCATGAGGTATTGAGCTTCTTTTTAAGCATGTTCATTTTGTGTACTCATAAGATCACACACTTAGATTATTCTCTCAATTATTATCTTGATTATCATCTTGATTATCATCTTGATTGTTAAACATGGAGACCCCAAAAGAAATGAACTTTTTTGAAGAAAACTCGTGTAGTTATTTGTCTGAAATGGATAATGTAGCGAGATATTTGCCTTGTTGCTCATATTGAGGTGTCTAGCATGGCTAGCAGTCCAACGTCAATCACTTTCTCTCTTCACTTTAGATCTAGCACTTGTCCATTATAGAGCTGAAAAGGATTTCTTGATCCATGACTTATCCATTCTAGATCTAGTTCCACCACTTGGACATTATAGAGCTAGACTTCAGTGGATGCAAGCTCCATCAAACGGTAGATCTAGACTCAAAATTCTAGTCGTATTATATGACTTCCATAGGTTTAGGTCTACCACACATGGATACTAGCTCCACCATGTGGTAAGGCCAAAATTCCATGAAGAGACCATGGCTGCTACCTCCACCACATGGTGGAGCTAGAGCTCAATAAGATACCACATGGTGGAGCTAGCTAGCTCCATGAAATTATACAGCTAGACTTCAATGGATGGTAGCTCCACCACATGGTAGATCTACACATAGAATTCTAGCTCTACCATCCCATATGGTGGAGCTTGATTTTAAGGGATTTTAGCTCTACCACATGGTAGAGCTAGAATTCTGAGAGCTAGCTCTACCACGTGGAGCAAGAACGCATTGAAAGAACCAAGATCTACCATTTGTTCAATCTAGACCCCCAAGTAAAAACATTGATACAAGAGATTGTATATTGAGAGTCCCCTTAGAGAAGGATGCACTCTCCAATTTTAAGACTGCATTGCAATGAACAAAGACTAAATAAACAAGAATTTATAATTTGACATGGTGAAAGTATCCTTATATACACAACTACTACAAATTAACATTATTAAAGATAGAAAGAGGCTCCTTGCAGTAGGATGCCCTTTGTCAAAATGATAGTTAAAAGTCTTCACCTACTCTACTAAAAAAATAATAATTTGCAAAGTTTGACCAAAAGATAAAAGGATAAAAGGAGTCCCCTTAGAGTAGGATGCACTCCATTTATGACTCAATTATAATAAGACATTGTAAATGAACATGAATTTATTGCTTGTGATAGAATTTGTTCAATGCTTTGCAAAGGTAAACATTTGAACAGTATGCTCCATAAGAGGCCTGATTACAATATCATATTTCAAAATATGGACTTTTATTACATTAAAAAAAGGCCAAATTACTTGCACCCTCTACATTTGATTATAATAGGGACAAACAAAATGAGCTTCATGGTGGTGTATTACTTTCATGATGCCTCCTCTTGTTGCTTTGCTTGATTTTCACTCTCTGCTTGCCTTTTTGCCTCAGCTTCAGCCTCCTCTTGTTGCTTTCTTTGAATTTCAAGTTGTTCCTGCCTCTCTGCCTTAGCATCAGCCTCCTGTTGTCGCTTCCACACCTCTGCCTTTTTCCTATTCTCTACTTCCAATTTCTCTTCTTCAAGCCATTTCTTCATCACATCATCTAAGAATTGGTTAGGTTTTTCTTCAAAGGCATTATCCTATGTATACTCTTGCCGATCTTCATTCTGTAGCCATAAAAACAACAAATTTCTTAAATCTTCTGTCAAAAAACTATACCTTTCCTTGGAAGGTTGATGGTACAATTCTGGGACTATTAACCAGGTTCCTCGCTCATTCTTAAACACCTTATAGCAGCTATCATCAATTATCAATGTATTTTTCTTGTTGTACAAAGGATGGAACCCCAAAAGGTCTCAAGCTTTTTAAAGAAAACTTGTCTATTCTGCACAACCCATGTGGCTTTTGAACAATGCTCTTGTGAGAGAACACCTGCAAACTTGGGCTTTTGTTGTGGAAATATTGTGTCAATTATTCCAGAGAGCTTAGTTCTCCTACATGCGCTCCAAATAAAAACATAAAAGAATTGAATACACCAATCTAAGAACTCATGTGCATCCTTGTGACATAGGACATAACGATATTGGTTAATTGGGTATTTTACCAACTCGTTGCTATGAGCAGGATCCTTCTCATCATATTGGGTTTTGACAACATGGCACGACAAACCATTGAGTTTTAGAATAATAGCCCTCCTATCATCCTCTTTGCGTAGGGGTACGCATATTGGGTCTGACAAATACCATGTCAGTATGATAACCCCCTCAGAGGGATGCACAAAGCGCAACCTTGCAGCAATTTCCCATAGACGGTCAAGACGGCGCTGAACCAACTGTCTTTGTACACTCTGGATTTTCTTGGACATGTGACGTACTAATGCTCTGTTGACGAAGAAGTCGCCTCTGCCAATTAGAATCAATCACATGACCTGGAAAAATATGAGCATGCTTAATGATAAAGGTGGGCATGTGGGGGGAAGGCATGCTACAACTACTCTTATGCAAAGATAGATTTTAAACAATTACAAAACAAATGTGACTATGCACGCTAACATTAAACTATATACTATTCCAAAATGTTGACTTTAGTTGCATTACAAAATGACCCAAGATGCAAAGACTCTTTCCATTTGATTCTAAAAAGATGCGACAAAATGTGCTAGCAGGTATCAGAATGTGGTGAAATTAGAATACATTGATCTAGCTCAACCACATGGTAGAGCTAGAATGCACTGTTCTAGCTCTACCATGTGGTAGGGCTACAATATTTTTAAATCTAGTTCTACCATGTGATAGAGATATATCAAAGTATTCTAGCTCGATCCCATGGCAAAATTAGAAATATTTGAAGTCCAGCTCTAGCACGTGGTAGAGCTGTATCAAAATATTTTAGCTAGACCCCATGGTAGAACTAGAATGGTTTTGAAGTCCAACTCAACCATGTGGTGACGTGGAAGAGCTAGAATGCATTGATCTAGCTCTACCATATGGTAGAGCTAGAACGCTTTCAAGTCTAGCTCTACCATGTCGTGGAGCTAGAATGCTTTGAAGTCTAGCTCTACCATGTGTGGTGGAGCTAGAAGGCATTGATCTAGCTCTACCAAAGTCCAAATATGTAGGAATTAAAATCATAAGACAAAGATCAAGCTTCCATACATTTTCAAATTAGGAGGCCCCTTATAGTAGAGTGCACTCCAACATTTATAAAATTATTTGAAGAGTAATACATTTGCCACTACTTTAAAAACATGACAAAATTTCTTGTCAATCCATGATTACAAAAAGATAAAATTCCTCCAAAAAAATATAATCCTTGTGACAAATGGCTTCTTTAAGTGAATACTCCTTGGAACAGTATCCTTGAAATAAATATGCAAGAAACCATCATAAATTAAGTTTCTTCATTGTGAATACAAAATTGTTGTATAAAATCATGTATTTGGTTATAATTATCATTTATGTTGGGTAGTACCTTAGTTATTTCTATCCTATTGGAGAAGATTGTACTCATGTAACACCTTGTTTATGAAAGCCCTTGCATTGGCTACCTTCAACTGCATTGTGGTAGAACCCAATTTTCTAGCTAGAGAAATCATTTGTGGTCCCCTCATGCTAGTAATACTAACTCGTTCTTTTGCCATAATTTCTTTTATCTCTTCTCTTTTGTTTTCATATTGTCTTGCTAATACCTCTTGATCGTCGACAAACTTTTGTATAATCTCTGATAGTGGTAGCCTATTTGTGTAGATTGTCTTCTGTGACCAATTTAAATTGCGCTTTTTCCAAAAATCTACCACACCTTTGTATTCATTTTCATTGGATACTGGAGGTTGTGCGTAGCGATTAGAGCCAATGATCTCAAGCACATCTTCACTCTCATCAAGCTGCAATAAGTAAGGGAGCAGCTCATTAATGAGAATATTGTCGACCATCTTTTCTTCATCAAACTTTGTAGGATATATACAATTATTATCAGGAGAAGCACATCCCTTGTATGGAGAGTCATCAATAAGAACCGTTCTACGAGCATCACAATCAAAACATGAAGAGATTTTTGACAATGGCTTGAACATTGCCTGAACTGTTGGATTATCAGGTCTAGCTATTTTACCACTTTTATCCTTCTCGCATGCCTCTTGAGCCCAAACTACAAAAAAAGGCAATATCTCTCCTGCTCTGTCTTGTAATATTCTCAATATTTGAAGAACATTACTCTCTGTCGCTGTTGACCAGATCCTAACATTAATATTTTTTAATAAAATCTTCAAGAATTGGATACATCCTGGCCTTAGTACAATATATCTTTTTGAATCCATTTCAATAGATTCATATATTGAAGATGGTTGTTGCTGACAACGTTTCAGTAGTAGACCATTCAGGTCCAACACAATTGTCAACACTGATTTCCTAGAGATAGCTGGGCTTGCACTACTAGCAGTGTTGGTACTTCTTGGTACTTCTTCTTCGGGCTGGAAACTCTCACCCATTGCTTCATTTGTTGGAGATTTAGGTACCCCAATTTCATTGTCAGCATTTGTCTTTAAACCTTCTAGATGGACATCACTGAATGTGTGGGAGAAGCTCTCATCCACAGTTTGATTGTGGCATTCCGTACCTACTTCACTTGGTGCTACTATCTCAATTTCGGGATCTAAAAGAAAAAAAAGTAACATTGACTCAACAATCTTTCAAACTACAAGAATTTACAATTGTAACACTCACTCTTAACACATGTTTATTGGTGTAATCTAAAAGGAAATCATGTTTGGATACCAATTATCAATTCTACTTGCTCACTCTAGAATTGGAGGGTTTAAAATGGATTTCCAAATACACCCATTATTCTAGCTCTACCATTTGGTAGAGCCAGTTTGCAAGGGAGCTCTTGTTGGAAGAAGGCCTTGAGATCCACCCTTGAGCTCCAAGAGTAGGTGGAGGTGAGAAACACAAAACCACTCAACTATATGGTAAAGCTAAAATTTTAGATGTTTTAGATTTTCCACTTGGTAGAGCTAGAATTTATAAGTCTTGCTTTATCACGTGGTTGAGTTGGGGATCAAGATAGCTTCTTTATGGGTGGAGCTAGTAGACTTCCATAGGTTCTAGGTCTACCACATGGTAGAGCTTGACTTCAATGGGTTCTAGCTCATCGCACGTCAATGGGTTTTGTCAGAAAGCTCTCTTTGGAAGAAGGACTTGGGATCCACCCTTAAGTTCTAATAGCAGGTGACATTCAAGGTAAGCACCATACGGTAAAGCTAGACTTGATGTGGCAGAGCTAGAATTTATTAGTCTAGCTCTACCATGTGATTAAGACTTCTATATGGATAGAACCAACAGACTTTCATAGGTTCTAGATCAACTACATATGGATACAAGCTCTACCATGTGGTGGAGCCAAAGTTTTTTAGGTTCTAGGTCTACCACATGGTAGAGCTTGACTTCAAGAGGTTCTAGCTCCACCGCATGATATAGTTAGGCTTCATGGATGCTAGAATGGTGGAGATATAGCTAGAATGCATTGATCTAGCGCTTCAATGGTTTGAAGTATAGCTCTACCATGTGGTGGAGCTAGAATGCATTGATCTAGCTCTACCATGTGGTAGAGCTATATCAAAGTATTCTATCTAGACCACTCACCAAATCAAAGTATTGAAGATACAAGGAAAGCCCATTAAGAAGTTACATACTGTCTTCAAAATCCAAATCTCGAGCTGAACGAACTTCACCATGTCTCGATCTTTCTGTGGTATTCCTTTGATTGTTAGTAATAGGCGAAACTAGTTATTCATTTTTGCAAAGTCAAGAAGCCTTGTTCCCATCTTTCTTTGATCTTCAATACTCTCCACACTAGGCAAATCACTTCCTTATTTAGTGCTAGCCCTAGCTCGATGATATAGCCATTACTGAAAAGATCAACAAGCTTGCAGCCTTCTCTGCAATACTTCTGAATACATTGCTTGGTCAAAAGATTCTTCTTGATTCTTAGAAACTCAATGTCTGGGATAGTTTTAACATCTTCATTGTCTATATTAAGAAGTCTAGTATCCAATATTGTCGCTTGTGTACCTGGATCAGGAACATCTGCTAGTCCTTCAAAGGCATCTCCCTTGCTGAAAAACAATAAGGATGTGAAGAACTCTATTGCACCAATGCATTAGTTGTCACGTCGAAAATGCAATGCCCCATTATACTGTTCCTTTGCTATGCCACTCAAATTTTTAAAATCATTTTGCAAGTGAATAAAATCTGTAATATTTAGAAAGGTAAGCAACACATATTGGGATGGCAAAGATCCACTTGTAATGATCATTAATGATCATAATGCTGTTCAAAAGATTGCAAAATGATTCCACATCCCAATGCATATTTCTTCCCAAATCTTCAGTGTTATCTAGAACACATAACCCAATGGAAATTGGATTGTTGAGGTGGCGCTTCAAGTAGTAACTCCTGTCGAATGGAAGACACAGCATAAATACACCAAGGAAGATCCAAGGAAGACAAGGTTGAACTTTCTTTGCTAAGGCTGATATTCCACTCCACATATTGCCTTGCTTCTACTGGAAAATCAATCTTCTTTGATCCAACCTGTAGCTTTGACTTTATATACACATCACATAACTTTAAAAGAACTGAGTATACAACCTCATTGATGCTATAGGTGATAGTCAGTTCTGACCAATCTTGACATTGTTTGTCCTTGTTTAGAGTGTTGAACTCTACAAGCAATGCATCTTGAATAATTTTATCTTTCTTGAGTTGCTTGATATGCTCTGGCATGTCAATTACATCTACATCCTTAGTACCCTTTGAAAGAACAATTTGTCCAGACCTGATTTCTGATTGTATTTGTTTGACTTCTTGTTCATCTAGCCCAGCAAGACATCTGAAAACTGTGGTAGTTGGTTTCTTGTTTTGCTTCTCCATGATTTCAAGCCAGCCTTTGAAAATTTCATCAGAGTAAATGACCATGTGAGACTACTTTGAAATGAAGGATGCTCCCACCGTAATTCTAGCCATTCGTAAATTTTTTTGCAAAGAAATAAAAGAAAAAAAGATCAAAATCAAGTATTTTTTTTAAAACATATAATTATAAGAGAGCAAGGGATATGGACATACATCCCAGTCTACACGAGATGATGAGCCCTCTGTTACTCCAGATGCTGGCCTTGATGGAGAATTATTGAAGATCCACTGACTCCTTAAGTGCTGCAAGACATCATAGTATGGTTGTTTGATATATAATGATTGGGCCTCTTCATTAGCTATAGCAGATATGGCCATTGCAACTTGTGGCTTTGGATCTACAACAATTCGAGCCTTCCTTTTTTCATACACTTGTATCGGGTCTTGAGCACGACCATCTTTTTCCATTTCTTAATACCGTAAGAATTTTGCAGCATAGATGGAATGTTGGCCATCAATAATCCAATATGAATACTTAGTGAGTTTATCCTCTGTTACCTCACTTAGTTTCATTGGAATTCCTTTCTTCTTGCCAGCATTCTTTACAGGCATCAAGTATGCACACGCTCCTGGCCTGTTTTTGCACTTGCACCAAAAAATAACACGCATTCATCCACACGGTGAGGTTCTATTTGACGGGAGTTATAGTGATCAAGAGCTAGCCAGCATTGATCTACAGGGATCTCATACTCTTTGTACTTGAATGGAAAATACTTAGAGTATTTTTCCATACCTCCCCTGTATCACTCTTTAGTGCCTTTTGCACCTCATTTTCCAAAACTTTGGGATCTACAAATCTTATTTTTGTTGAATTTTCCAAGCCTGTTTTCTCTACTGTAGATTTAAGAACTGCTTCATCTACATCCATAATACCTATACTGCTTTTTGCCTTTTTTTGAACTGGATTTTTAGAGGGCATTTTTTTTTTGTTTGCCTTTCACACAATAAGCAATGGAAGCTTGCAACTCTTCAAGAGTTATTTCTTGACTTGCACAATCTAACTTCCACCCTCGAGAGAACATAGTATCTTGTTTATCTCTTGTTGGATAGGTGTCATCTCCAGATGGTGTCACGTTAGTGGCACACTCTTTAGCCTCTAGGCATTTTTGGGATTTATAGCATTCATTTCTATTTTTTCCTATTTACACACATTTTTGGGTGGAGGAACTTTCCTATATATATGAGGCATTGTAGTTCATTTTTAATCAAGTTGGCTAGTGGTTCATTGATGAGTTCTTGAGTACATTGTCTCTTCTCTCATCTCTTCTTTCTCACATGGTATCAGAGCAAGGTGGTGGCGCACATAGAGCCTCCTTATCCTTCTTCCTCTCTACCTCTAGTCCTCTTCAACAACCCTGCTTTCAATTGCATTTTTTCACTCTTTGATTATCTGCTAAAAGGATTGTGCCCATGTAACCTACTAGAATCATCGTGGTCTACAACTTTGCAGAAGAAAGTTTTCTCAAATTCCTCACCGTTTTTGAGTTATTCTTCGCAGACTGCCTGCATGCAGAATTTCTGCTTGCGTTTTTTGCAGAAGCCCTTACTCATCATCCTTGCACTCATTCAATGATGCAAGAGGCTTCAAACCAGCCCCTTACCATCCTCTACAAGTGTGTTTTTAAAGCACTTCAATCCGAGTCCTACAACTCTACTTGCGGTGAAAACATTGCCAACAACTAGTTTTCCCTACATGCGGTAGCGTTTTTTTGGAGGCTTCTTGTGGAGAGATTTCTTGGCTGCGTTTTCATCATCAACTTCAGCCCTCTTCATGGTGCTTTGAGGTACATATTCATCCTCTTTTCTCTACACCTTTCTACTGGCTGAAAATTCCACTTTGCTACACACTTTGTGTTTGCGTTTTTGTGGACAATCAACTCCTCCATACTCCTTCTACCTAAGGCTACATTCTCAGCCCTCTTTTGGTGGTTTCTACGGAGTCTATTGGTTCATATATCGGCTGTGTTTTGTGGCTGAGTTTTTTTGCACTATCTTTGTGCATATTTTAGAGATACTTCCTTGGTGGATAGCCCATCTATTGGCTGCGTTTTTGGGGGTACGACACTTCTTCCCTTGTGTTTTACCACCCTCCACTCCCTATGGGATCTCGGAAGTCCTCTACTCCAAAAGACAAAGGTAAACTTGAAGATACTATGGATCCTACATCTCCTACGCGACGGTTGGACCGGCAACTACTACAACGGAAGTTGGTGCAATTCCTTCTTTGGTAGGTGCTTCTACTTTCTCTTTTCTGTCGTATCCATTACCTTCTACGGATCCTTTCTCTCTTTCTTCTTTGTTCTTTATGCCTTCCTATCCACATACTTCTATGCCCTCTATGGTATATCCCCCTACATCATCTATGCCTTTTATGGCAACTTCATCTACTATGATTTCTTCTTCTACTACTTCCACTACTACTCCTCTCCCCACTCAATCATATCAGCCCTTTAACCCATTCACTCAATCTTTGAGCCTTCCAAGTCTTTCTGATTCATAAAAGCTTACCCCAAACAACTACCACACTTGGTCCTTGTTTATGCAACTTCTTTTGGAAAGCGCCGAGGTGTGGTCTATAATCACTTCTCCTCATATGGTTCCTTCTCAATATCAAACCTATATGGATGCACGGGCCAAAGCTTTACTTGTGCATGGCATGTCTACATCGGTTGTGCCTCAATTTCTCTCTAAAAGGAGTACGGCTCAACAATTATGGCACGCTATACAAATGCAGTATGGAAGACTTTCAATGGTTAAGATGGCTAAGTTGGAAGAAGATTTGGATAAGCTTTCTATCTCTGAATCCGACAACATAGTGGAGAAGTTTGGAGAATTCAATCGAATCAAGCGGCAACTTGAAGAGTTTGGTACATTGGTAAGCAATCCGGTCCACAAGCTACTTGGTAAATTGCCTTCTTCTTTTGAATCGTTCAAAGATAACATCTTTCTTCAAGTTCCTTTCCCTTCCTTTGAAGAGACTATGGGTCTTCTTCATGATAAGTGCCTTATTCGCAACAAGCAAAACAAAAAGGACTCAGCTTTTTTAAGGCAAGGCAAGGGCAAAGGTAAAGGCAAAGGTAAAGGCAAAGGTAAAGGGAATGATCAACGCAAAGGCTCTAATTCCAATGCTAAAGATTCTTCAACCAAAGGCGACAAGGACAAATCAAAGGATTCTTCCAAGGAGTTCACTTTCTATGGTCGTAGTGGCCATACGGAGGATCGTTGTTTTGCTAAGAAGGTGGCATCCAAGAAGGTAAAAGCTGAACTTGAATCCAAATCTAAGGGTTCTTCTACATCAACATCTTCTCACAACAAAAACAAAGACAAGAAGGAAGACAGTAACGCCAAGATTGCATATGTTGCTATGTCTTCTACTTCTTCATGTGACACATCACTTGTGGTAATCAAAGATCTTGATACGCATACTGCAGATGAGTGGATTGCCGACAGTGGTGCTACCTCTCACATGACGAATAGTTCTTCCTTATTAGAAAACTATAAGTCTATCTCTTCATCAGTACACATTGGTGATGCTTCGTCTCTCCCTGTGATTGGTATTGGTGATGTTTCTTTTGGAGATGCTATCTTACATGATGTTTTGCATGTGCCTAAGATGTTTGCCAACTTATTTTCTATCTCTAAGGCTACTTCTAAAGGTCTTGGGGTTTACTTTGATGATGAAGTGATTGAAATCATTGATAGACAATCACTTTCTTGTGTGGCACATGGTTATCAAAATGCTAGGCTTTATCATATAAGCTCTTTTACAGCACAGTTGCCACCACATGAGTCTCATCTTCATTAATTATTTGCTTCTCCTAAAGCACTTATTTCTAATGAAGATAGTGATCTATGGCATTTCCGCTTTGGCCATGTTCCTCTTGCTACTTTGTAACATCTTGTCTCACATGACATGGTTATAGGTCTACCAAAGCTTTAGAAACCTCGCCATCATATTTGTTCTTCTTGTGCTCAAGGAAAGCAACATCGGGCTTCTTTTCTAGAGGAGGCTACTCATAGGGCCACACGCATACTTGAGCTTATTCATGCTGATCTTGCAGGACCTATGGAAGTACAATCGCTTGGTGGATCCAAGTATTATATGCTTCTTGTGGATGACTTCTCTCGCAAATCATGGGTTTATTTCTTACCTAAGAAGTCTGATGCTCTTTCTCATTTTAAGGTTTGGCTTGCCCAAATGGAGAATCAAGCAAGTCAAAAGGTATCTTTTCTCAGGACTGACAATGGAGGTGAGTTTATAGCATTTGAGGATTTTCTAGCTTCAAAAGGCATACGATGACAAACCACCATACCCTACACTCCTCAGCAGAATGGTGTGGTTGAAAGAAAGAATAGAACGGTGAAGGAAATGGCCCGCTCCCTCTAACATCATGCGAAGCTACCTTCCTCCTTGAGGCTATAGCTACTTCAGTTTATCTTCTCAATCGCTCTCTTACGAAAGCAGTGGACGGCATGACTCCAGAGGAGGCTTTCACAGGCCACAAGCCTACTGTTTCTCATTTTCATGTCTTTGGTTGTGTTGCTCATGTGCATGTGCCTTCTTCTAAGAGGAGGACTCTTGATGCTAAGTCCAAACCTATGATATTCACAGGATATGCTTCTCGCTCCAAAGGGTTCCGTTTTTGGGATCCTTCTCGTGAGGATATTGTTCTTTCACGTGATGCTATCTTTGATGAGCATGTTTTTGGTCTTGATGAGTTGCCACCTTCTACATCTCTCTCAGATCCATTTCCATCTCTTGAGCTTGGGCCTCTCTCATTCCCTACAGTCTCATCCTCATCTACAACATCAGTTCCTATTTAATCCCCTTCATCCATTTCGATTGCGACACCTACTACTTCATTGGATTCTACACGGACTTTTGGTCCTCCAAAATGGGTTTGCTCTCTACCTCAGGATTCAAGTATATCACTTTTAGATGCTCAACAATCTACTACATGTGTCTTACGTACATGCCCTTCAGTAAATATTACCTTGATGTCTCATATTGGTGATGTGTTTGAGCCTGAAACGGTTAAGGAAGCTCTTTCCTTAACACATTGGTGTGAAGCAATGCAAGCAGATATTTCTTCTATTGAATCTAATAACACATGGCAGTTAGTTCCACGACCTTCCCATAAAAAGGTCATTGGTGTTAAGTGGATTTTCAAAGTCAAGTTTCATTCTGATGGTACTTTTGATAAGTACAAGGCATGCCTTGCTAAAGGTTATGCTCAAAAAGAAGGTGAAGACTATGATGAAACTTTTGCTTCTACTGCCAGATATTCTACTATTCGTGTTGTTTTTGCTCTTGCTTCTCACTATGCTTGGCCTATATATCAAATGGATGTTAAATCTACCTTCTTGAATGGAGATTTAGAGGAGGAAGTTTATGTGGAATAACCTGAAGGTTTTATTGCACAGGGTCATGAACATGATGTGTATTTATTACAGAAAGCTCTTTATGGTCTTAAGCAAGCTCCTCTAGCTTGGTATCAGAAGATTGACAGTTTTCTCCTTTCTCTACATTTTGAGAGGACTCATGCAGATCCTAATCTTTATGTGCTTATTATGGATGATGATATATGCATTCTTGTGCTTTATGTGGATGATTTGACACTCACTGGCTCTAATTTGGATCTACTCAAATGGGTTCAAACTCAACTCACAACATCATTTGCCAACCATGACTGATCTTGGACTACTCCACTATTTTCTTGGTTTAGAAGTGTGGCAATTTACTTCTGGCATCTTTCTTTGTCAAAAGAAGTATACTTTAAGGTTGCTTGAGAAATATGGCATGCATGATTGTGCATCACTCACTTGTCCCATGGATCCTAATTCCAAATTATCCAAAGATGATGATTCTCCTGAGGTTGATTCTACAGAGTATTGCCAACTTATTGGCTCTCTACTTTATTTGGTTAACACTCGGCCAGATCTCTCCTATGCTATGAGTATTCTCAGCCAATTCTCTTCACAGCCTCGTCGATCTCATTGGCAGGCAGCTTTGAGGGTTCTTCGATATCTTCATGGAACTCTTGAGTATGGCATTTCTTATGTAGGTGGAGATACACTTATTGGTTACTCAGATTTTGATTGGGTAGGGTGTATTGATACTAGGCGTTCCATGTCAGGCTATTGTTTTATGCTTGGTAAAGGACTTGTTTCTTGGAAATGTCAAAAGCAATGAATTACTTCTTCTTCATCGACACAGAAGCAGAGTACAAGTCATATCTTGATGCCACTTTTGAAGCACTTTGGCTTCAGCAAATTTTGAATCACCTTGGATGTTCATCTACTCCGACACTCATCTACTCAGATTCACAGAGTGCTATTGCTTTAGCTAAAAATCCAGTTATTCGAGGATGATCCAAACACATTGACGTTCATTTTCATTTTGTTCGTGATTGGATTTCTGAAGGTCGCATTCAGCTTGAGTATTGTCCTACCAAAGATAATGTTGCTGATTTGTTTTTACTAAGCCTCTTCCTCGACCTACCTTGGATTATCTTCTTCAGCGCGTTGGCGTTGGTCCTCCCATCTGGACCTGAAGAGGAGGTGTTGGATAGGTGTCATCTCTAGATGGTGTCACGCTAGTGGCACACTCTTTAGCCTCTAGGCATTTTTGGGATTTATAGCATTCATTTCCATTTTTTCCTATTTACACACATTTTTGGGTGGAGGAACTTTCCTATATATATGAGGCATTGTAGTTCATTTCTAGTCAAGTTGGGCTAGTGGTTCATTGATGAGTTCTTGAGTACATTGTCTCTTCTCTCATCTCTTCTTTCTCACATCTCTTACCATTCGTTCAATAATGAATGCCTTGGGATCTAGTTGATACTCTTGGATCCTAGGTACCCCAATATTTATGCATTCAATATCGGGATGAGAATCAACTACAGAAATATAAGATAGAGTCATTGGTCCTAGATCCTCAAAAGTATCCACGCCCATATCACTAGCAACAAATAGATGAATTTTGTTAAATTGTGAACCTTGAAGATCCCAAATATCTAAGTACCACTGTCGTTGATTAGCAGAGGCAAAGTTAACACTGACCGGAACTTCCATCACTTTTCTTTTCTGAGATATCTTTCACCTGCAACAACAAGTTTTTAAAGCCAGTCGAATCTGTTATAAATGGCAAGTTCATATTGGGTGTGTACGTGGTATGCCTACCTTGAGTTTTGCATGAATCGCCGGTTAGGGGGCCTGGGAACTCTTTTCCTTGGTACTCGGGCAAAAACCCAGCCAAATCTTTATAAAGGAGTCCCACCAATTCATCAGTGGTCGGGTGGTTGGCTAACCCATGGGCTGGATGGGGTTACGCTGGATTGGAGGATTCTTGTGAAACAACTAGATACGATTAGTTACGTTATTTAGTTTTAAATCCTGAGAAGACCTTGTTCTATAGGAGGGGATCATTGGTTGTTCCTCGTAAATGAGGAAAAAAGCGGTGATTCCATGGACCAAGTGCAAGTCTCTTCTTGATCTGACCATGTGACTTCAGGTTTGGTCAGATTAAATTTTCTAGTTAAGACTTGACTCGTTAGAGTAAATTCCCCGTTAGAAGATTTTTCCCAATTGGCGAAATTGCCCATGCCTTTCGGGCGAGGGGAGTCTTTTGGGGGCCTCGGTCTTGGAGGGGCCGCCCGGGCTAGCCTCTCGTCTCGGACATCCGCAGGCGAGGCCCCGAGTGTGTGGACCCTGCCCCACGCGGGAGGCCGACACCACTTTCGCCGGCCGGCAGGAGCCCCGGAGCGAGCGGGGGGACCTCACAGCTAGTATCAGAGCTCTGTTGAAAGCTAATAAGGATAAACGAATTCTTATCAGAAATTGATAACAAAAACTCAGAAAAAAGCATTTTTCATAATGTATTTTCATTCCGTAAGTCTGATTTATAAAGAATTTTTAATCAAAGAAATTATTTTTTTAGATGGAAGTTCCATACTTATTTGGTATTCCCAACCTCACCTAGTTGTTACAAGACATGACTACGTTCGCCTTCAAACATCTCATCTCTTTCGCTGCTACAACTCGAACAAGCCGAGTCAGATTCGCATGCCATTTCGAGGATTTATATTTTCCTGACTTAGCGGAGAGATGACAGCATAAGTGGGTTGCAGGGCAGTATGTCCATGCCTCTTGCGACCAGCGTGCAATGCTGAGGTAAAACCTCTCATTAGCCATGATTTTGATAAAGCTGAAAGTGGTACATGGTGTCATTTTATATCATTCAACGCCTCGAAATTTTAGACTTTCATGCCAAATCTACTGACTCCTTAGTCACTTTATTCCTAAGGAGAAGATAATAGCTCCCTTGGCAGTAAGTGAACGTTTATATCAGGACATGACTATGGCCCAGTACCGCCGTCTTATGCGTCTCCCGAGGAGATTTTGATTTCTAGAGCCGAGCTGCTCTATGTACATATTGCAACTTTTATATAAATAAAGAAATGTTTTCTGGAGAAAAATTCCCTGCTGTATAAGTGATTGTTTATGGACGAACTGATAAAGAAAAATTTGTTATCAGACATATGTCATAGATCTCCAATAAGATCATTTGTCTTGTTGTTTAAGAAATTGTTTTCTGAACCTCTCAATTCTTAGGATCTCATAGACGATATCAAATATAAAAATTTAATAATATATCATTTTTGGTAGAATCATGAGATGAGGAAATCGTGGCCATCAGCCAAACCCTCTCTCTGAAGATGATGAGCTTGACCCTGACTTTTGCAAGGCTCTTCGCAAGGCTCTTCGCAAGGCTCTTCATAGAACTCAGCCAGGACCCTTCAAAAGAGAAGAGTTCCACCTCAGACTGCAGTGTAGCGAGAGTAGTCACCATAGCTGAGGAAGTAGAGGAAGATAAAGGACAGATCTATGCAGTGATAGAGCATCAAGGGAATAACCGTCAATTCTCAGTGCTCTTGTAAGATTCCTCCCCCACCCCCTTTTTGATGTCTAGTATCTTTCCCTGTAATCAATCCCTCTTCAGAAATATAAAGACCTTGTTTCTATCTGTTTTAGCTTAGAGAGAGAAAAATATTCTAGAGAGAGAATATTCAGATTTTGAATATTTTTGGATAGAAAAATATCTCTTCTAATTCAGATGAGTTCCCCTGAAACAGAAATTCAAAAAGAATTTTCCAATGTGCAATTGGAATTAATTGAAAATAGCTATAAAGAACCTTAGCCTAAGGGTCTAGATTTTCAGAAATCTTTAGACTATGGTCCAATTAAGGTTCCTATGGACCAATAGCATCAATCCATGTGTAGGGAGGAGATAAATCCAACTTGTAAAAAGAAAATACCCAAAAATGAGTAAATGCTCACATAAGATGAAGAGTTGAAAATGTACAAGGTTTATTAGTAAAAAATTATGAGCAATATTAAAAGTATGACATATGTAAGGAAGGGGAGTTCTTTAAAGGAGGTGCATATTTCACATAAGATGAAGAGTTGAAAATGTACAAGGTTTATTAATAAAAAATTATGAGCAATATTAAAAGTATGACATATGTAAGGAAGGGGAGTTCTTTAAAGGAGGTGCATATTTCACATAAGATGAAGAGTTGAAAATGTACAAGGTTTATTAGTAAAAAACTATGAGCAATATTAAAAATATGACATATGTAAGGAAGGGGAGTTCTTTAAAGGAGGTGCATATTTCACATGCTTGAATGAGTTTTAAACTCATAAAAATTGAGATATTTCATCTCTCCTCTCTCCTCATTCAAGTCTAGTTCCAAAAAGTTAGCTTAACTGACCTAAAAATGGTCAAATATTGACCAAACTGATTTAGAAAATTCTAGAATCAGTTTGTTTGGTTAGGAGCTCAATTTTTCCTATAAATAGAAGCCTCACCCTTGTTGAAAAATATATAGTGTTTATGCATCGTTACTCTACTCCACCTAAGCCAAGAACTGTGAATTCATTTAATAATTCACTAGTTTTTGGAGCTTCCCTCTTTCTTCAATCCCCATTAGTGGCTCCATCAACATACTTAACCAATTGATTGGTTGGGGGCCTCTACCGTGAACAAAGAATCAAGCAAGTTGTAAGGTAATTAGTGAATATTCATCTTTCTATAATTTCTCAATGTTTCTCTCTTCTCAACCCCTCTCAAGCTTGAGAAGTTTAATTGGTATGGTTTTTTTAAATGCTATTGAAGTTTGAATAGTAGTGAAGAGTTACATAATTTAATAAATGCTATTGAAGTTAATTTTCATTTATGTTTAAATCCTAATGATTCTTATGTAAATTCTCTCTCTCACTCAAGAAATGGTCATACTCATGACCCATTCTCAATCCTAATCAAGCTTTTCATAAAGCTTTTCCTTAACCCAAGATAAAGCTATGCTTGAGGCCAAATTAATGGCTTTTTCTTATGCTTTTAGTTTATGTATATTGATGATTCAATCCATTATGGATTAAGGATCCAATTAGAGAATCATTTTAATTATTTCCTTAATGATAAGCTTTATCCCTTAGAAAAATTGAGATTTATCAGTCATAGCAGCGGAGCTATGGCAAAATTTTTATAAAAATTATGCATAAAAAAATTTTCATTCAAAGCATAAAAAGAGGACTTCCTACCATATTCTAGGAATCATCATCCTAGATTAATTGAAAGAATTTCATTATAATCATGGAGAAATTGAATTTTAATATTATGCATAAAGGATAAATTTTTATATCAAAAGTGTTATTTTTACCATTTTTATTTTCATGCATAGAAGTATGCATAATGGATAAATTTTTATATCAAAAGTGTTACTTTTATCATTTTTATTTCATACATAAAAGTATGCATAAAAGAAAATTTTTATATCAAAAGTGTTACTTTTATCATTTTTAATTTTCATGCATAGAAGTATGCATAAAGGAAAACTTTTATATCAAAAGTGTTACTTTTATCATTTTTAATTTTCATGCATAGAAGTATGCATAAAGGAAAAATTTTTATATCAAAAGTGTTACTTTTATCATATTGGATTTCATGCATATAGGTATGCATAAAAGATATTCTTTTTATACTAAAAGTATGATTTTCCTCATAAATGGATTTTATGCTTAACTTAGATGCATAAGAGAAATTCTTTTATTCTAAAAGTATAATTCCCTACCAAATTGAAATCATGCATAAGAAGATGCATAAAAGATTGATTTTAATTTCGAAAGTGTTAGTCTCCTTAAATGGAATTTATGTATAAATAAATGTGTAGAGAAATCTTATATCAAATAAAAGAATTCTCTTTATAAAAAAAGAAGAAAGATATGAAATGTGATAAGATGTGATAAGAGGTGTATGAGATGTGATAAGAATTGATAAGATGCGTATGGAAAGTGATAGGATGTGATAAGAGGTGTGATAAGAGGTGATAAGATGCTTATGAAATAAGTTAGGATGTGATAAGATGAATTAAGATGTGTATGGGGGGATGAGGTAAGAAGTGTATGTGATAGGATAAGATGTATATGGGTTGTGATAGGGCGAGAATGGATGTGATGTAAAAGATTAGATGTGAAAGTATATGGGGTTATATAAATGGGAATGTGAAAATGGATGTATGTATGTGGATGTGTGGATATGGAGATGGGAGTGTGGATGTATGAACATGAAAATGGATATATGCATGAAGATGTATATGCATAGATGTAAATGTGGATGTAGATGTGGATGTAGATGTGAATGTGGAATGTGGATGTATAGATGTGGATGTGGATGTATGTGAATGTGAATGTAGATGTGGATGTATAGATGTGAATGTGGAATGTGGATGTGGATGTATGTATGTATGTGGATGTAGATGTGGATGTATGGATGTGTATGTATAAATGTGGATATGGGATGTGGATGTATAAATGAGGATGTGAAAATGGAGGTAAGCATGTAGATGTGGATGCATGTATGTGAATGTGAATGTAGATGTGAATGTGGAATGTGGATGTATGGGAATGTGGATGTGGATGTATGTGAATGTGAATGTAGATGTGGATGTATAGATGTGAATGTGAAATGTGGATGTGGATGTATGTATGTATGTGGATGTAGATGTGGATATATGGATGTGTATGTATGAATGTGGATATGGGATGTGGATGTATAAATGAGGATGTGAAAATGGAGATAAGCATGTAGATGTGGATGTATGGATGTGAATGTGGATGTGGATGTGGATGTATGGATGTGGATATGGATGTGAATATATGATATGTGATGTGAAGGAATCTGAAGTGAAGAGATGGAAAAGGAGGTGATTGGATGAGTACACATATACATGGAATGTGGAATAAGTAATGTGGATTAATGAGGGATAATGTGGAAAAATGAGAGTTAATATAGAAACTGTATTTGTAAACTGTTTGTAAATGCTGTTTGTAAATGGCTGTTTTATGTCAAGAATGCTGGGGAAGCATTTTGACCGTCTTGTGATTAAGGTCGTGGAGACCTAACTGATAAAGTTGCAACTGCTGACGGAGAGTCAATGGAGGACGTCTCGCGTAGCAAGGTCGACCGAGGTCTTGACCAGCCTCGGTTCGATTAAAATGGTGAGCTTCCGGTACGGTGGATGAGGGACCAAGGAAGCGGCCTATGAGTGAAGCGCTAGGTCACCTGCGAAGGATCCTAGAGGGTGCTGACCATACGGTGCTCGGGCTCTAGGTCGCCTAGGATACCCACGCGTGCGTCGAGGAAGATATTGGAACAAGGAGTAAGAGTTGTTTTCTGGAACCGGGCATGGATCTGGTTGACTGACCTTGCTGGTCCTCAACGGATGAGTCCATGGCTCTTTTATATGGATCTGTTGGTTGATCTTGCTGATCTTCAACGAGAGTCCATCTTGATAAGTGATTATATTGCCGAGTATTATGGGCTAGGAACTATGGAAACGGCCTCTGTGTGGACAGGTGGTGAGCGTTCTAGTTGCCAATGATGCCATAGATACTCTGATGAAGGAATGATGGGAAATTATGAATCAACTGGATAAATTGGGAGATTGTGATCAGTGGTACTATGGTTTCATTAAAGGATTGTTTTAAAGTTAGCTGATGCTAAGAAAAAGGCAATTTTCATATTGGGTGTGTGAGTGGTGTGGCTAGTTTTATGTTTGCATGAAATTCCGGCTAGGGGGCCTTGGAACTCTTTTCCTTGGTACCCGGGACAAAACCTAACCAAATTCCAAATTGGATCCCATCACTACAGTGGTTGGGCGGTTGGCTAACCCATGGGATCGGATGGGGTTAGGCTGGACTGATGGATCCGTAAACCGAGACTCAATTTCTGTTATTACGATAGATAAAGTAAGTCCCGGATAGTAATTGTTCTATGGATAGGAATCAACGGCTGTGCCTCTTGATGGGGAAAAAAGCGTTGATCCCAATGATCCAAGTGCAAGTTTCTTCCTTGATCCGACCGAGTATCTTTATAGGTGCAGTTGGATCAGCGTGATCAGTAATGATCTTGACTACGTTAGAGTAAAAAATTATCCTGGTGGAATCGCCCGTGCTTTCCGGGTAAGGGAAGTTTTTTCCGGGTTCGGTTTTGGAAAAACCGACGGATTAGTCTCTTGTCCGGATATCCGTGGACGAGGCCCCGAATGTGGGACCCTTGTCCCGTGCGAGAAGTGCTACTTCCGCTGCTAGTACCCGAATCCGTTGCTCGGTGGGAACAGGGGGATCTCACAGTTGGTATCAGAGCAGGTTTTGAAAGCTAATAAAGATAATTAAATTCTTATCTGAAATTGGTAATAAGAATTCAGAAATAGCATTTTCATAATGTATTTTCATCCCGTAAGCTTCTTTAATGAAGAAATTTTAATCAAAGAAATTGTTTTTATAGATGGAAGTTCCACATTTATCTGGTATTCCCGACCTCACCGAGTCTCAAGATATGATTGCATTTGCCTTCGAGCATCTCATCTCTTCCGCTTCAACTCAAACAAGCCGAGTAAGACTTGCACGCCATTTTAAGGATTTATATTTTCCTACCCCAGTGGAGAGAATACAACATAAGTGGGTTGCAAGGCAATATGTCCACGCTCATTGCAACCGCCATACAATGCTGTGGCAAAATCTCTCATTGACTATGATCCTGTTAAAGCTGAAAATGGTGCGTGGTGTCATTCTATATCATTCGACACCTCAAAATTTCAGACTTTCATGTCAAATTTATAGACTCCTTAGTCGATTTATCCCTAAGGAGAAAATAATAATTTCCTTCGCAGTTAGAGAACTTATGTAACAGGGCATGACTATGGCCCAGTACCGTCGTCTTATACGTCTCTCGAAGAGATTTTGAATTTTGGAGCCGAACCACTCTATGTAATTATTGCAACTTGTATATAAATATACAAATGTTTTTTTTACGGATGATCGGATAAAGAAAAATCTATTTATCAGACTTAAGTCATAGATCTCCAATAAGATCAACTGAGGAGCAAATTATGTCAAAAGTTTATCAAGACGCACAAAAAGGTTGTAATTGTTTGATATAATTCATACAAATTGTTAATTCAAATTGAAATTCGTAAATTAGTAATTGGGTCTTCAATTGGAAGTACCGCAATTGTATGGAACCCTGACTTGCTTGAGACCTAGACATGATGGTATTTACCTTATAGTTTCGAGTATCATGACTATCCGTATATACCGAGGGTATAACTGCAGCTCTTTACCGATAGTATATACGAGTAAATCTAAGACTTGAAATTATAAGCGTTAATGCTATCCAGATGATGATTTCGAATGTGGTTGATATGATTTTTAATTCTGTTTGAGAATTGATGAATTGAATTGGATTCTGATTGAAAAATGACGATTTTTGAAATTTAGTTGAAATGTAATAAGCTGAGCGAAACCACAATAAGGATGAATGGGACGAGTCCCAGTGATGATATTCATGACTGGAATGATGATAATGATTTCAGCAAATCACTATGAGATTAGTGGATTGTGCTGTCAGATTGCTACTGTTAACACTTGAGACGGTAGATTAAGTTAAGGGATGACAAATTGAGAACTTGCTTAACTAAAATTCCTGTGGAGGAATGTTCAGAAGGAAAATTTTCAGACTAATGGGCCATTATCGTGTTAAAGATATGAATGATATGATCTGAATGAATTGTTATTTAATGATGAGTTCTATATAAGGGATAATTATCCCCGTATTCTGTTGGGTTGACCAGAATATAAGGAACCCCAGAATAAATTGGATCTTAAGAAAAAGAGTTGTCCTCTACCTTGCGAGATGAGGACATCTCGCACTTTTCAAGTGGGGTAGAATGTAAGATTCTCCCCCAGCCTTAGAGGTATACAGGAGTAAGAATCTTCCTTTCTGATCTTATAATTATTCTCTCTCTAAAATAAAAGAAAGATTCTGTTTAAAAAAGGAAGAACCTTTTTCCTGAATACTTCTCAAGAGTCCCACCTGTTTTAAGATTCAGAACAATGAGTTCAGAAGGAGAATCGATGTTTTGGATATCAAGGTTTTGGTCTTCATTCGAGTACGGTCCAAAAGAAGTTCTTTATCTCTTGGGAAGAAGTTATCTCCCAGATATTGTGGACCAAAGAAAGTAGGTGATTTAGCTTACGAGCTTCTTTTATCTCCTCATCTCAAAGTTCTTAATGCCTTCTATAGAAAATTGTGCCAAACCCAAATCATGGAAAGACGGTAAAACTTCAGTGGCAAGCTACCGTTGGCTTCTAAGTTACGCTAGCTCCTTCCTTTATATAAGTCGTAACTTTTACTTGTCGCTCACAGTAATCTTACTCCCATCGATCTCCTTTCTTCCTAATCTCCTTCATGGCTTGGCAACAAGAATTAGTTTTATCCATAATGATTCCTCACCTTCAAGACGCAAGTGAGTCTGTGAAGAAGGATTTTATAGAACAGTATGAGCGCTCACTTTTCCCTCACTTGGGAACTTCTGTAGCGCAGACAAAATGGCGGACCTATCAAGACATAACTAGGGTAACACCCTGGGGTCAGCAGCACTTTCGTAACAATGTCCGCTTGGCCATGGTTATTGAAGCTTTGGGTTTGGGTCCCCGATACTACTGCGTCATGAGATCAAGGCATCCTGGGTTTTCTGAGCGGGTCTTCTTACTGGCGTGTTTTCTTCCTCATGAGAAGATATGCCTTTACCCCGTTTTTGGCTTGCCTCTCAGAGGTCCTTTTCTTAGAACACCTCATACCACTGAGATAGGCGCAGCAATAACCCACAGAATCATTCCCATAGATGAGTTACCTTATACTTGTGCAGCTTGTGAGGACTGCTTTTGTGACCATATGATGGACGGGCTTATGGAAGTGTAAAGAGTTCCTCTATCTTTACTGTATAAGTTCCGAGAATGAATAAAGTTTAAATCTTGTTCGTATTTTGAATCTTGCTCTCTTTAAGACTTATCTTGGTGGTTAATCTTGATTAAAATTTTTCTCTAAGTCTCATATTCGTGCATCTTGCGAAATTATCCTAGTTTGCGAGATGAGGACATCTCGCATTTTTTTTAAGTGGGGTAGAATGTAAGATTCCTCCCCAACCCCCTTTTTGATGTCTAGTATCTTTCCCTGTAATCAATCCCTCTTCAGAAATATAAAGACCTTGTTTCTATCTGTTTTAGCTTAGAGAGAGAAAAATATTCTAGAGAGAGAATATTCAGATTTTGAATATTTTTGGATAGAAAAATATCTCTTCTAATTCAGATGAGTTCCCCTGAAACAGAAATTCAAAAAGAATTTTCCAATGTGCAATTGGAATTAATTGAAAATAGCTATAAAGAACCTTAGCCTAAGGGTCTAGATTTTCAGAAATCTTTAGACTATGGTCCAATTAAGGTTCCTATGGACCAATAGCATCAATCCATGTGTAGGGAGGAGATAAATCCAACTTGTAAAAAGAAAATACCCAAAAATGAGTAAATGCTCACATAAGATGAAGAGTTGAAAATGTACAAGGTTTATTAGTAAAAAATTATGAGCAATATTAAAAGTATGACATATGTAAGGAAGGGGAGTTCTTTAAAGGAGGTGCATATTTCACATAAGATGAAGAGTTGAAAATGTACAAGGTTTATTAATAAAAAATTATGAGCAATATTAAAAGTATGACATATGTAAGGAAGGGGAGTTCTTTAAAGGAGGTGCATATTTCACATAAGATGAAGAGTTGAAAATGTACAAGGTTTATTAGTAAAAAACTATGAGCAATATTAAAAATATGACATATGTAAGGAAGGGGAGTTCTTTAAAGGAGGTGCATATTTCACATGCTTGAATGAGTTTTAAACTCATAAAAATTGAGATATTTCATCTCTCCTCTCTCCTCATTCAAGTCTAGTTCCAAAAAGTTAGCTTAACTGACCTAAAAATGGTCAAATATTGACCAAACTGATTTAGAAAATTCTAGAATCAGTTTGTTTGGTTAGGAGCTCAATTTTTCCTATAAATAGAAGCCTCACCCTTGTTGAAAAATATATAGTGTTTATGCATCGTTACTCTACTCCACCTAAGCCAAGAACTGTGAATTCATTTAATAATTCACTAGTTTTTGGAGCTTCCCTCTTTCTTCAATCCCCATTAGTGGCTCCATCAACATACTTAACCAATTGATTGGTTGGGGGCCTCTACCGTGAACAAAGAATCAAGCAAGTTGTAAGGTAATTAGTGAATATTCATCTTTCTATAATTTCTCAATGTTTCTCTCTTCTCAACCCCTCTCAAGCTTGAGAAGTTTAATTGGTATGGTTTTTTTAAATGCTATTGAAGTTTGAATAGTAGTGAAGAGTTACATAATTTAATAAATGCTATTGAAGTTAATTTTCATTTATGTTTAAATCCTAATGATTCTTATGTAAATTCTCTCTCTCACTCAAGAAATGGTCATACTCATGACCCATTCTCAATCCTAATCAAGCTTTTCATAAAGCTTTTCCTTAACCCAAGATAAAGCTATGCTTGAGGCCAAATTAATGGCTTTTTCTTATGCTTTTAGTTTATGTATATTGATGATTCAATCCATTATGGATTAAGGATCCAATTAGAGAATCATTTTAATTATTTCCTTAATGATAAGCTTTATCCCTTAGAAAAATTGAGATTTATCAGTCATAGCAGCGGAGCTATGGCAAAATTTTTATAAAAATTATGCATAAAAAAATTTTCATTCAAAGCATAAAAAGAGGACTTCCTACCATATTCTAGGAATCATCATCCTAGATTAATTGAAAGAATTTCATTATAATCATGGAGAAATTGAATTTTAATATTATGCATAAAGGATAAATTTTTATATCAAAAGTGTTATTTTTACCATTTTTATTTTCATGCATAGAAGTATGCATAATGGATAAATTTTTATATCAAAAGTGTTACTTTTATCATTTTTATTTCATACATAAAAGTATGCATAAAAGAAAATTTTTATATCAAAAGTGTTACTTTTATCATTTTTAATTTTCATGCATAGAAGTATGCATAAAGGAAAATTTTTATATCAAAAGTGTTACTTTTATCATTTTTAATTTTCATGCATAGAAGTATGCATAAAGGAAAAATTTTTATATCAAAAGTGTTACTTTTATCATATTGGATTTCATGCATATAGGTATGCATAAAAGATATTCTTTTTATACTAAAAGTATGATTTTCCTCATAAATGGATTTTATGCTTAACTTAGATGCATAAGAGAAATTCTTTTATTCTAAAAGTATAATTCCCTACCAAATTGAAATCATGCATAAGAAGATGCATAAAAGATTGATTTTAATTTCGAAAGTGTTAGTCTCCTTAAATGGAATTTATGTATAAATAAATGTGTAGAGAAATCTTATATCAAATAAAAGAATTCTCTTTATAAAAAAAAAAAGAAAGATATGAAATGTGATAAGATGTGATAAGAGGTGTGTGAGATGTGATAAGAATTGATAAGATGCGTATGGAAAGTGATAGGATGTGATAAGAGGTGTGATAAGAGGTGATAAGATGCTTATGAAATAAGTTAGGATGTGATAAGATGAATTAAGATGTGTATGGGGGGATGAGGTAAGAAGTGTATGTGATAGGATAAGATGTATATGGGTTGTGATAGGGCGAGAATGGATGTGATGTAAAAGATTAGATGTGAAAGTATATGGGGTTATATAAATGGGAATGTGAAAATGGATGTATGTATGTGGATGTGTGGATATGGAGATGGGAGTGTGGATGTATGAACATGAAAATGGATATATGCATGAAGATGTATATGCATAGATGTAAATGTGGATGTAGATGTGGATGTAGATGTGAATGTGGAATGTGGATGTATAGATGTGGATGTATGGGAATGTGGATGTGGATGTATGTGAATGTGAATGTAGATGTGGATGTATAGATGTGAATGTGAATGTGGATGTGGATGTATGTATGTATGTGGATGTAGATGTGGATGCATGGATGTGTATGTATGAATGTGGATATGGGATGTGGATGTATAAATGAGGATGTGAAAATGGAGGTAAGCATGTAGATGTGGATGCATGTATGTGAATGTGAATGTAGATGTGAATGTGGAATGTGGATGTATAGATGTGGATGTATGGGAATGTGGATGTGGATGTATGTGAATGTGAATGTAGATGTGGATGTATAGATGTGAATGTGGAATGTGGATGTGGATGTATGTATGTATGTGGATGTAGATGTGGATATATGGATGTGTATGTATGAATGTGGATATGGGATGTGGATATATAAATGAGGATGTGAAAATGGAGATAAGCATGTAGATGTGGATGTATGGATGTGAATGTGGATGTGGATGTGGATGTATGGATGTGGATATGGATGTGAATATATGATATGTGATGTGAAGGAATCTGAAGTGAAGAGATGGAAAAGGAGGTGATTGGATGAGTACACATATACATGGAATGTGGAATAAGTAATGTGGATTAATGAGGGATAATGTGGAAAAATGAGAGTTAATATAGAAACTGTATTTGTAAACTGTTTGTAAATGCTGTTTGTAAATGGCTGTTTTATGTCAAGAATGCTGGGGAAGCATTTTGACCGTCTTGTGATTAAGGTCGTGGAGACCTAACTGATAAAGTTGCAACTGCTGACGGAGAGTCAATGGAGGACGTCTCGCGTAGCAAGGTCGACCGAGGTCTTGACCAGCCTCGGTTCGATTAAAATGGTGAGCTTCCGGTACGGTGGATGAGGGACCAAGGAAGTGGCCTATGAGTGAAGCGCTAGGTCACCTGCGAAGGATCCTAGAGGGTGCTGACCATACGGTGCTCGGGCTCTGGGTCGCCTAGGATACCCACGCGTGCGTCGAGGAAGATATTGGAACAAGGAGTAAGAGTTGTTTTCTGGAACCGGGCATGGATCTGGTTGACTGACCTTGCTGGTCCTCAACGGATGAGTCCATGGCTCTTTTATATGGATCTGTTGGTTGATCTTGCTGATCTTCAACGAGAGTCCATCTTGATAAGTGATTATATTGCCGAGTATTATGGGCTAGGAACTATGGAAACGGCCTCTGTGTGGACAGGTGGTGAGCGTTCTAGTTGCCAATGATGCCATAGATACTCTGATGAAGGAATGATGGGAAATTATGAATCAACTGGATAAATTGGGAGATTGTGATCAGTGGTACTATGGTTTCATTAAAGGATTGTTTTAAAGTTAGCTGATGCTAAGAAAAAGGCAATTTTCATATTGGGTGTGTGAGTGGTGTGGCTAGTTTTATGTTTGCATGAAATTCTGGCTAGGGGGCCTTGGAACTCTTTTCCTTGGTACCCGGGACAAAACCTAACCAAATTCCAAATTAGATCCCATCACTTCAGTGGTTGGGCGGTTGGCTAACCCATGGGATCGGATGGGGTTAGGCTGGACTGATGGATCCGTAAACCGAGACTCAATTTCTGTTATTACGATAGATGAAGTAAGTCCCGGATAGTAATTGTTCTATGGATAGGAATCAACGGCTGTGCCTCTTGATGGGGAAAAAAGCGTTGATCCCAATGATCCAAGTGCAAGTTTCTTCCTTGATCCAACCGAGTATCTTTATAGGTGCAGTTGGATCAGCGTGATCAGTAATGATCTTGACTACGTTAGAGTAAAAAATTATCCTGGTGGAATCGCCCGTGCTTTCCGGGTAAGGGAAGTTTTTTCCGGGTTCGGTTTTGGAAAAACTGACGGATTAGTCTCTTGTCCGGATATCCGTGGACGAGGCCCCGAATGTGGGACCCCTGTCCCGTGCGAGAAGTGCTACTTCCGCTGCTAGTACCCGAATCCGTTGCTCGGTGGGAACAGGGGGATCTCACAGCTCTAGACTCTAGCAGAGTACCAGGGTAAGCAATTCAAGCTTTTGTGATTGATTCATGCAATACTCATTGTTTTATTTCCCGAGGATGTCTGCGTAAATTAGTCCTAAATAAAAAATCAGGGAAACCTATGCATGTGGAATTAGCCAGTGAGAAGATTCTTTTCACTCACCTTGAGACTGACCTTATTCAGTTAAGCCTAGATGGGAACGTAACAGAGTGCTAGTTCAGAGTCCTACCCCTGGGAATATATGATGGAATCCTTAGAATGGATTGGCTCCAAAAGCATCAGGCTGACATTCATTGTCACACAAAGGAACCATCTCTTTCCTTGACCTTCATGGAAGTAAAGTTCAAGGAATTGGAATTTTCGGATCCCCCACAATTAGTCAAGGCTTCCAAATTATTAAAAGGGCTCAGAAAGAAGCAAGCTGTGTATGTCGTTAAAATGAATCCAATAGACATAAAATGCAAGGCTAAAGAACCAGAGAGTGGTTAAGTGAGTATGCAGATGTGTTTCCTGAAGAGCTGCCTCCATCTCGTGAAGTAGATCATGAGATTGAATTAATCCCTGGAGCTCAGCCCCCAGTAGCCTAGCGTGCATACAAAATGCCAGTCCTTGAAGCCATAGAACTTAAGGAACAGTTAGACAACTGTTAGAACAGGGATTCATTAGACCCAGTGTCTCACCTTGGGGTGCGCCCGTTCTCTTTCAGAAGAAGAAAGATGGAACGTTAAGACTCTGTCTTGACTATAGAGGACTGAATCAATTAACAATTAAGAATAAGTATCCTATTCCTAGGATTGATGAACTTCTGGATCGGTTAAGTGGAACCCAAATGTTCACAAAGATAGATCTCAAATTCAAGTACTACCAGATCAGAATCAAGGAGCAAGACATCCCAAAGACAGCATTCAATACTCGCTATGGGCATTATGAGTTCACAGGCATGCCGTTTGGATTGATTAATGCCCTGATGACATTCAATCGTCTTATGCAGGATATTCTAATACTTGGATGATTTTGTTCTTGTCTTCTTTGATGATATCTTGGTATACTCAAAGAATGCTGTAGACCATGAAGATCATGTGCGCAAAGTCCTGGAAATTCTAAGGAAACACCAACTATTTGCAAGCAAATATTCTTTCTCTGCTGTGACTAGGTGGGATACTTGGGATTCATAGTGTTAAAGGATGGGATTTCTCCTGACCCCGCAAAGATCCAAGCAGTCGTAGAATGGCCAGAACCCAAGTCAGGAAGTCAGAGGATTCCTAGGGTTAACCCGATGGTATAGCATCTTTATACCTAGGTATGCTCACATAGTGTCCCCGCTTCGTCGGTCCTCGCCCATCGTACCGGAAGTGCACCATTTTAACCGTACCGAGGCTGGTCAAGACCTCGGCAGCAATAAGCTAAGCCACGTCCCTTGACGACTCCCCGCCAACTGTTCCAACGAACCTCCTCTTAGAAAAACATAAGCCAAATGCTTCCTCTAGCATTCTGGCGTAAAACAGTCCTTAGAATGAAAAAACAGAGGTTCCAATGCAAGTAAGATTTCAATTTGAGATCGGTTCCAAAAACCCTTTTTCCATAATTCTTAGTTTCATAAAATGAGGATCCTTAATCTCTCATCAGGGTAATCTACCCATCATTCAGTCTGATTGTCCAACTAGATTCTTGGTGAGTTTAGTGGTGAGTTTGGTCAAGGAAAAACTAGATTAGTTTCGATAGTCTATTCTTTGGATTTAGTAACTGGAATTGGTCACGAAGTTTTTGTCTGATTCAGATCGAGAGAAGGACAATTAGGTCTATTGTGCGTCCCTCACGTAGTCTAACCAAATTCATTCGGTTTAGTTCTACAAGGATTCCCTTCAACTAAACATCTAGATTTTGGGTAAATATCAATTTTGTGATTTTACTAATTAAATATCCAAAGATATTCCTTCTCCCACATAATTTCTCAACCTTAATTCATTAGGTAGAATTATAATGGAAATTCATCTTTTGACACTAAGATTTAATTCAAATTCCTCTTTTGACACTAAGATTTAATTCAAATCCCTCTTTTCTTAAATATCATAAAAATTCTTCTTTTTAATTAAATATCATACCTATTTTTTTTTCTTTCAATAAACTTGAAATCCCTCTTTTTCTCATTTTAATGAGTGCACTCCAATTATCATGGGAATTCCTCTTTTACCACCATAAACTAAATCTATCAAAAATTACATAAAAATATCCATTAATTCCATTAAGCTAAAAATTACACTTTTCTCATTTAAACATTTGAATTCCAATATGGTGGGAATTCCTCTTTCATCATTTAAACTTATCTATACAAAAAGATAAATTTAACTAAATTTTCTCTTAAAAATTTAAATAAAAATCTCCATTAATTCCTCAACACTAGTGTGACACAAAGTTGGGGTTTTGACTTCGGTCACTTCTTAGAATCAAAACACACTTGTATGAAACCTCACAGCCTCCTCACCTCCCTTTCTCTCCCTAGGTTAAAATAAAGATATACACATCAAAGGTGAGATCATAATTCATGGAAGGAAAGATGAAAGGCTCAGGAGAAGCAAGAATTTCTGCCAATCTGGCAGCTCCAAACAAGAGGGCAATTCTTTGTTTGGAAGAAAATCTTCCGACTCAGGATTATATGAACGAAAACATACGGGGAATATTGGTAAGGTTCATCCGTTCGAATTGGGCAATTTGGACGGAACATATTAAAGAAAAAGAATATAGTAATCACTTACAAGAGGATAAGACACATGGGGTTTGCCTTTTGATAAGAGATTAGAAGGAATTAATCATGATTAAGAAGAAATAATGGCCAAAAGTCTATAAAAATAGAGATACACAGAGAATTACAGTTTTACATTCATATAGGCTGTGTAAGAGAGGATTACATAGGTGTGTATAGCTTGAAGAGAGCTTCGTGCCTATATAAAAACTTTCAAAATCGGACAACCGAGTGAGAAGTTATGAGCATTTACTACAAGACTATAAAACTGCCAAAATTCGCCTTAAAAATAGCAAATTTGGGAGAAATTCTGATCATAAATGAAGTAAGGGATTAAGAAATTAGTTATATGAATGGAAAGAGCATATAAAGAGCTTCCTAGCCATATGATCAATTTTAGAAAACAATACTTGAGTGATGAGTAATTACCGGTTGAAATTTGGATATTGGACCATAAAAACTGCACTTCCCTCTCTTTGCATGAAACCTCAATTTTCACATAGCCTCTTGCCTTTCATCTCCTTCATGATTCAAGCTAGAGAGTAAGGGTTAACATTTCTCAGCGGTCCCCAAAGTCTTTCTGCATGCTCATTACTGCTAAAACCATTGGTACCTCCAAAGGAGGGCGGCAATAAGGCAAGGGCTACCTTGAGAAGTCACAGGCCCACCAAGATAATAACTCCTTATCCCACTTATCATGAATCATCAAAGAGGTCCAAAATTGGGTTAAGCATGAGGAGCTAATGCTAAATGAGATATTCACATGTAAAGAGGGTGTTTGAATATGGGTTTGAAAGATAAGAGAGTGGCAATGACACAAAATGCTCAATTGAGGAGGCTTCATTCCCCTTTTATTTGAAAGGGGAGAGGAGGGCTCCTTTTATAGGTGGAGAATCACCCTCTCTTCCATTGTTACAAATTACAACATAAAAATCTTCAACCCTTCAGTGACATAAGGGTAGATGTCACCATCAATTGTCCTCTTAGGCTAGGTCTTCTATTGATTATTAAATTGAATACTTTTTGACTTTGAGAGTGTGATGAGATAATAGCCAAGTCTAAGTGGCATGTAGGTGAAGATCCCACTTACACATGGCGGAATTCTCCTCTTCAATGTAGGAATTCTAGAAGAATCTTTTCCAATTATGCACCTACACACACTCCTCCACATGCCTTCCACACTAGTCCCCAACTTGTAGCCTTATGGTGAATACCATATTAATAATATAATTAAGATCCATGTGAGCATGAAGGCCCACTTTTATTTTCCACATCACTAGCCTATCTACCATACCAAAGTATTTATCAAGCATACTTGTGGCATTTACAATGTGTGCACCCTAAATCAAGCAAAACCATTATATTTGAAGATAGAATGCTATTATCAAGGTAGCCGCCAAGCCGCCGCATCACCACGCCGTTATTCCATTGTGGGCGTCGCAATCTTCTTGGACAAGCTTCCACCTTATTACCATTGAGAAACCATCAAAATATGCACAAAATTGAAAATGAAAGATATCAATTTTTCATGTCACATCTTTCCCCCCCAGCAGATCCTCCATGCTTGTCTTGCAGGACTGCTGGCCATGGTGCTCGAGGATAGAATATCTTTAGCCGGTACTCATTGGCACGTCCGGGAACCTCCTGGCCACTTGCATCCTCTAGAAGATAGGTGTTATTTTTGAACTTTTGCTTTATCCTAAAGGGGCCTTCCCAACGTCGAAGAAGCTTCTTATCTAGCCGTTTCTCCACATGGCCATCATACCTCTTTTCCTCTTGGATCAAATAAAACTATCCCCGCAGCCCCACATTGCCTGCTCAAAAGGCTATAAGCTCCATCAAAATGCATAGTGAAAGCAGTTGGTGGTGTCTCCAAATCTTCATATACTTCTTCCTTTGCTCCTGTTCCTTCTTCCTCTTCCTTCCTTGTAAAGCAAATCTGCAAGAGAGGCCCTAGTGGTGTTTTCTGTAATAAAAGTGAAAGAGAATTCTTGAAGCTCACAAATCCACTTTGCAAACTTCCCTCCTGCAGGATTGGGTTTGCGGACCAAGAATTGTAAAGAAGGTTGAGATGTGAGGAAGAAAAAAGGGCGAGGTAACAAGTATGACCTGAACTTCTTTACTGCAAAAACAAGAGACAACCACCTTTCTTCATTTCACCATACCTCTCCTCGGCATTAGAGAGTTTTTGGCTTGCATGATACACTGGTTGTATACGCCCTTGCTCTCCCTTTTGCAAGAGTATAGCACCCACTGAATGTGATGAGACACTTGGGTTCACATAAAAGTCCTCCCCCCACCTAGGAGGCTGCACAATTGGACTTTGACTCATGCATTCCTTGAGCAAACAAAAATATTGAATTTGATCGGGCCCCCATTGGAAAGAAACATTCTTCTTTGTTAATAGATTTATAGGATACATCTTCTCAGAGAACATGTCAACAAAGCATTGGTAATACTTTGTTTTACCCAAAATCCTCCTTATCTCTCGTACATTGGTAGGTGGTGGGAGGGCCACAATTGCCTGCACCTTCTCAAGATCCATCTCTATGCCTTCTTCTGAGATAACATGTCCTAAGAGAACCACCTTCCTTCGTGCCAAGCGACATTTTCCAGGATTAAGACACCCTTTTGCATCATCAATACTTTGCAAGACCAACCTCAACTTTTCCAAGTGATCCATGCGGCTTGAATAAATGCAAAAATCATCCAGAAGTAAGGTGCAAATACCTGACTCATGAAGCGTTAAAAAGTTGCTGGTACATTGGTCAAGCCAAATGGCATCACCCTATATGCATATACTCCCCAAGAGGTGATAAATGAGGTTTTCCTTTGATCTTCTTCACAAATCCGGATTTGAAAGTATCCAGAGTATCCATCACACACTGAATACAACTCATGATCTGCAACTTGATCCAAAATCTCATCTTGAAAGGGTAGAGGATAATAATCCCTCTTGGTGCATGCATTCAAAGAGTGAAAGTCCACACACACACACGCCATTTTCCACCCTTTTTGGGAGTGACTACAATTGGAAAAATCCACTTTGAATTCTCTACTAGAAAAATAAATCTAGCTTCAAGTAAATTAGTTACCTCCTTCTTAAGCACCTCTGCTTGCACTACTCCCAAACGCCTTAGCCGCCGCTGCACCACTGGCTTACTTTGGGGCTTGAGATCAATCTTGTGCTCTACTAGGGTAACTTGGCGTACTTGTGAGTAGCTGTTTGCAAAAAGGTTAGGAAATCCATCTAACATTTTTAAGTAATCCTCCCTTTCAGTACCTGCTATGGACTCATCAAGAAGTTCATTTTGTTGGTGAAGACTAGTGAGGTCCACATCTCCTTTCTTGCACATGGTTGAAGAAGCTTCCCCTTCCAAGACTCCATTGTCTTCAGCATCCCCTTGATCCCTTCCCAGGGAAAGACCAAATGCAACTCCCTCCACCTCCCCTTCTGAGATGGAATCCTCGGAGAGCTGACTCTGAACTTTCGGAAGCTGAAGGTTCACCTCTTACCACTTTCTTGCGACGACTCTTGATGTTGTAGTGGACCTTCTTATTCTCACCCTGTAGAATAAGATCACCTGTCTCCCACTTTCGAATTGGGACAACTTTAAATCAGCATCTTTCATTGTTTTTTCACTCATGACATTGATTGACGCACCTCCATCAATGTATGCATTAGAAATTGTTTGCCCCTCAATGATGACATCAATCATAGGCACATCATCTTCTACATCAATATCCACTTTTTGAACCATAGGAGTCCGATTATCCCTCTTCTTCTTTTTCTTAGATTCCCTTGTGCTAGCCAGCTTACCCCATTCCTTTCTGAGCTTGGGAGAGAGTGCCAAAAGCTGCCCAAATGTGATTTGTGCCGTTTTCTTCCTAAGATCTGTTAAGAGGTCATAATTAAGAGATCCTTGTCCAAGAGGAAAGTCAGATTGTCCAAATTTTCTCCTAGACGACTTTTTCTTCTTCTTATTTTTCTCCTCTTCTTCATATTTATCTTCTTGTTCTTCCTCTTCCTGGCTTCTAGTTTTACGACCCCTTTTTGCCATTAATGGCATCAATGTTTCCTCTTCTTCTTCTGAGCATGTTTCCTCTAAAAGTGCTAAAATTTTATCCTCTTTTTCTCAATTTCGGACACTCATCAGTGCGATAGTGCCCCTTCTCTTGGCATTCATAGAATGTGACACTACTTCTATCCTTAGGTTTATCTTTAACTCGTGGAATCCTAGGTGGCCTTGCATTGACTAAGTGTAACTTCAAATTAGCAAATTCTGCCATAAGTTATGCAATGTTATGATCCAAGGATGGAGCTTGTACCTGATATGTTGAGGCTATCTCTACTTGTGATGGGGTCGACACACTCGGAGAAGATTGGAATGTGGACTCAATATGAAGAGTGGCCTCCTTCTTCAAAGCAATAGGAAGAGCCTCTTTAAAATTAGTGGGATCTTTGCTAAGAACTTTTCCATGCAAGCGGGGATCCAAAGCCCTAATAAACTTGCTTATCTTAAGGTGCTCCGTTTAGAATCTCCCATAGAAGGTGAAGAAGAAGAAGCAACAACATGTAAAGCAGCTTGTTGATATTTGATGAACAAGGCTTCATACCTCACTGAAAAGGTAGAAACTGACTCTCCTTCCTTTTGGAAAATCTGATCCAATTGCAATAGTAAAGCATTTGGTGACTCCACTGTCCCAAATCTCTCCTTCATTGCTTTGGTCAACCTTTCCCAATCATTCTTGGACTCCTCTGGCAAAGCCTCATGCCAAGTAAAGGCCACATCCTCCAAGAAATCTGGAAGTATTTCTGCCCTCTCCTTCATAGACCAACCCATCAAGCGGCATGCTCGGTTAAACTCTCGGAGATAACTCCCCGGGTCTTCTCCTTCGGATCCTTGGAACACCGGAATGTTGAACATCTTGCACCAAAAGATGAGTAACAACAAGGAAAATTTACTTTTTTCAAAATAACTTTTCTTTAATCATGCGGGACCTTGAGGTTAAAATAGAATAATTCTAAGTAAAACCTGCCCGTCTCAACTCCACCAAAAGATGTGACACAAAGTTGGGGTTTTGACTTCGGTCACTTCTTAGAATCAAAACACACTTGTATGAAACCTCACAGCCTCCTCACCTCCCTTTCTCTCCCTAGGTTAAGATAAAGATATACACATCAAAGGTGAGATCATAATTCATGGAAGGAAAGATGAAAGGCTCAGGAGAAGCAAGAATTTCTGCCAATCTGGCAGCTCCAAACAAGAGGGCAATTCTTTGTTAGAAGAAAATCTTCTGACTCAGGATTATATGAACGGAAACATATGGGGAATATTGGTAAGGTCCATCCATTCGAATTGGGCGATTTGGACGGAACATATTAAATAAAAAGAATATAGTAATCACTTACAAGAGAATAAGACACATGGGGTTTGCCTTTTGATAAGAGATTAGGAGAAATTAATCATGATATGATTAAGAAGAAATAATGGCCAAAAGTCTATAAAAATAGAGACACAGAGAACTACAGTTTTAAATCCATATAGGTTGTGCAAGAGAGGATTACATAGGTGCATAGAGCTTGAAGAGAGCTTCGTGCCTATATAAAAACTTTCAAAATCGGATAACCGAGCGAGCATTTTACTACAAGACTATAAAACTGCCAAAATTCGCCTTAAAAATAGCAACTTTGGGAGAAATTCTGATCATAAATGAAGTAAGGGATTAAGAAATTAGTTACATGAATGGAAAGAGTATATAAAGAGCTTCCTAGCCATATGATCAATTTTAGAAAACAATACCCAAGTGATGAGTAATTACCCGTTGAAATTTGGGTATTGGACCACAAAAACTGCACTTCCCTCTCTTTGCATGAAACCTCAATTTTCACATAGCCTCTTGCCTTTCATCTCCTTCATGATTCAAGCTAGAGGGTAAGGGTTAACATTGCTCAACGGATAATCGTAAAGATTTACCTATGGTCCCCAAAGTCTTTCCGTATGCTCATTATCGCTAAAACCATTGGTACCTCCAAAGGAGGGCGGCAATAAGGCAAGGGCTACCTTGAGAAGACACAGGCCCACCAAGATAATAACTCCTTATCCCACTTATCATGAATCATCAAAGAGGTCCAAAATTGGGTTAAGCAGCATGAGGAGCTAATGCTAAATGAGATATTCACATGTAAAGAGAGTGTTTGAATAAGGGTTTGAAAGATAATAGAGTGGCAATGACACAAAATGCTCAATTGAGGAAGCTCCATTCCCCTTTTATTTGAAAGGGAGAGGAGGGCTCCTTTTATAGGTGGAGAATCACCCTCTCTTCCATTGTTACAAATTATAACATAAAAATCTTCAACCCTTCAGTGACATAAGGATAGATGTCACCATCAATTGTCCTCTTAGGCTAAGTCTTCTATTGATTATTAAATTGAAGACTTTTTGACTTTGAGAGTGTGATGAGATAATAGCCAAGTCTAAGTGGCATGTAGGTGAAGATCCCACTTACACATGGCGGAATTCTCCTCTTCCATGTAGGCATTCTAGAAGAATCTTTCCTAATTATGCACCTACACACACTCTTTCACATGCCTTCCACACTCCCCAACTTGTAGCCTTATGGTGAATACCATATTAATAATACAATTAAAATCCATGTGAGCATGAAGGCCCACTTTTATTTTCCACATCACTAGCCTATCTACCATACCAAAGTATTTATCAAGCATACTTGTGGCATTTACAATGTGTGCACCCTAAATCAAGCAAAACCATTATATTTGAAGATAGAATGCTATTATCAAGGTAGCCACACCAAGCCGCCGCATCACCACGCCGTTATTCCATTGTGGGCGCCGCAATCTTCTTGGACAAGCTTCCACCTTATTACCATTGAGAAACCATGAAAATATGCACAAAATTGAAAATGAAAGATATCAATTTTTCATGTCACACTAGGAATTACACTTTTATCATTTAAATATTTGAATTCCAATATCATTTAAACTTATCTATGCAAAAAGATAAATTTAACTAAATTTTCTCTTAAAATTTAAATCTTAAAATTTAAATAAAAATCTCCATTAATTCCTTCACACTAGGAATTACACTTTCCTCATTTAAATATTTGAATTCCAATATGGTGGGAATTCCTCTTTTATCATTTAAACTTATCTATGCAAAAAGATAAATTTAACTAAATTTTCTCTAAAACTTTAAAGAAAAATCTCCATTAATTCCTTTACACTAGAAATTACACTTTTCTCATTTAAATATTCGAATTCCAATATGGTGGGAATTTCTCTTTTATCATTTAAATTTATCTATACAAAAAGAAAAATTTAACTAAAATATTTCTTTTATTTTTAAATAAAATATACATTATTTTAGCATCACAATTGTTCTCTTACTTCATTGGAATACATGGATTTCCATTGTCATGGTGGGGATCACTCTTTTAACATAAAAATGGATTACTAGAAATTCCTCTTTTTCTTAATTAATTATTTATGCATAAACATAAAAATTAAAATTTTCATGATTATAATGAGAATCATTCAATTAATCTAGGATGATTAATCCTAGAATATGGTAGGAAGTGCTCTTTTCATAATATAAATGCAAATGATTTATGTGTTTATTTTTCAAAAATTTTACCATAGCTCCGCTGCTATTACTGATAATTCTCAATAAATTTGAAAGAATAAAGTTTAGTATTATTCATGTGATTAGAATAACCACTAATTGGATCATTATCCAATTATGGATTAATTCTTAATTTTATCCATAAATTAAATAGCATAAAAGTATTAAAAAGCCATTATTTTGGCCTCCAATTAGACAAGCATAAAAATTACTTTTAGATTAGAGAAATGCTTCATGAGAAGCTTCATTCGAATTGAGAATAGGTCATAGGAATGACCATTCTTTGGGAGAGAGAGAGAAATGCTTAAAAACCATTATAAATTAAGCATAAATGGAAATTTATGTGTTTCTTCATTACAATACATTAAAGAACTTCAATAGTATTCAAAAGCCATTCAAATTAATGCTTCTCAAGCTTGAGAGGAATTGAGAAAAGAAACATTTGGAGATTTAAGAAAAAGAAGACAATAATCCACACTTTACCCTCCTAAATTACTTGATTCTTTGATCACAGTAGAGGCCCCCAACCAATTAATTGGTTTGGGATGTTGTTGGAGTCTCCAAGGAAGATTGAAGAGAGAGAAGCTCCAATCTCTTCAATTTGTAGAGGGTTTTTAGAGGATAATAGAAAATAAGCTTAACTTAGAGTAATACCGGCATAGTTTAGTTCACAGATGAGAATACAAAGGAATGAGGGTACTCAGAGTAACTCCAAGTCATGGTAGACGGCATAATTTCTCTCATGTGTTCTGAGTTTTTTGGATTCATAGGCCACTGCATGACCTTCCTGCATTAGAGCACCGCCTAAGGCAAATCCACTGGCATCAGTAATAACTACCTCAAAGGGTTTGGTAAAATCTGGCAATTCAAGAATAGGGTTGGTTACTAAGGCTGTCTTTAGCTTGTCAAAAAGGCACTCTGACACATTGCAGTCCACTGAAAAAGTGTACTTTTCTTGAGAAGGTTAGTCAAAGGGTCTCTTAATAACGCTGCATCTCTAATTCTAGCGCATTCAGTTCATTGATTGTGTCAATTTCAAACTTTGTGCTCCTCTCAAGCTTTTTCTTTGTATTTCTCTGCTTGCGTCTTTGCCTTGTCTCTGTCCTCCATGGCTTCTCTCAAGGTCTCTACATAATCTTGGGAGGGTGTGGCATCCTGCAATTCCTGGTGTAATTCTTGATTTCTTTCTGTTAGCTTTTTAGCCTCCTTCTCCCAGTGAGATTCCTTCCAAGCGGTGGCCTTCAGGGCTAGCACTAGGTTTTGGTCCTCGTCTTTTGCTTGCTTGTCCTTTCTGGAAGTGCTTGGTTTGGGGGACCTTTGGCTTACAGGCTGCTGTGCTGCTGTGTTGTTGTTGTTGTGTTGTTGCTGTTGCTGTTGATGTTGCTGTTGCTACTGCTCTTTGTTTGTGTCATCATCTTCGTCTAGGTCATGGATGACTTTGACCCTTGCAAGCCATTTGTTCTTGAATATCTAGTAGGGCTTCTAGGGCTTGGTCCCATACCTTGCTGAGTTTGGCCTTTGCTATTTTTATAATTGCTGCTTTAGCATCAAACTGAAGGCACAAAATCTCCTCTTCTTCCTGGGTCTTCAGGGCTTGGAACTCTGTCTAGGCAACCGCCAATGCTGTTATGCTCTCCAGAACTTCTTCTTTTAGCCCTTGGATGGCGTTACCTCAGACCTTGGCTGGTTGGAAGTTGTACCTCCAATTCTTCAAGTAGTTTGGGACTGTGTCTTGGTCCTTCTTGAATCTTCTGTGCTAAGGCTACAGTTTCGATGATATGGGTAGATCAGCCCCGACAGACAGTTTTTTCTACCACTCTTCTTCATCATCCATGTCATCTTTGAAAGAGCTAAAGGTCACTTTGAGGGTTTTGAGGATCCTCCAGCTTCACGGTGTGGTCGTTTCACGTGGGATTCTCCGGACCTGGCTTGTGTGATGGCCATTAGGTGTGCATGCACCACGGTGGGCTATTTTTCCTTGGCCCATATGGCTGCTCTTTTTGCTAAGTTCTCCTTGTAAGCGGCCCAGTTGATTTTTTCTCCTACTTCTATTGCCCTGAGCAGCCTGTAGTTCTTGTTTGACATGTTTTTTGGTTCCCCCATGAACATTACATTCTGTAAAAGAAAACAAACTGCTCTCGCATGGGCTCATCTACCACATTCTTAACTTGATGCATGTTGCATGTTTTGGGAATCTCCTCCTCCACTCTGGGCTTAATGCTCGTGTCCAACACTCCGTCCATTAGCAACCCTAGTGCATGGTGCACTATGAGCTCCAAGATCTTGATAGGTTCCTTCCCTTCAATATGTACATTGTTCATTTCAAGAAATTGGTTGATGAGTTTTCCCCCATCCTCAGGGTCCTGAAGATCCTCCTGAGGATCGAGCAGCTTTTCAAAGCTGCACTTTCATGCCCACTCCTGGTGTTCTTTTTTCCTCATGTCGGGAATCATCATTGGCATGCAAAGGCTTTTCTCTGGCCTCTTGTGTAGCCTTAGACTCTTGCTGACCTTTAGCATGGCTTTGTCGTCTCTCTAAGAGAGCATTGCGAGTTGGTGAGAGAGCTATGTGCAAGAAAGCAGGTTGAGAGTATGCACGTTTTGGTTCCTTGTGCTCTTTTTTGCGATGGTTTTTCCTTTTTCCTTCCTTTCTTGGGGCATTGTCATTTTTGACCTCCCACTTCTCGATGTGATTTGACTCCTAATTCGTATCATCCCTGCCATCTTGGTGTAAAGGCATTAAAGTTTGATCATCACCTCCCGTCTTACCGTTGCATGTGGACTTTTATTGTCATTGTGATAGTTGTCCTTCATGCAGTTACTTATGCCAACATCATGGCAATTCGCATACTAACATGGATCTCGCTGGCATACACTTAGTCACTTGCTTCTTTGCTATCCTAGCCTTGATTTATTGTGGAATTGTGTTCTTCTATGGACTGGCCACCCTTGCGGAATTATTCTGCATCTCTGTTGCTTTTTGGATTTTTTGCATCATTTTCCACCAACTAGTGAGATCATGCCACAGTGGATGCTCTATACCAGCTCCTTGTCCTCTACTTGTTCTTCTTCTAGTTTAACTTCCACCAGTTGGCCCATATTTCCTCATCCTAAAAACTTTCACTGTTTTGGAAAAAGGCATACCATCCAGCCTTTCTAATGTGAAGGCATTATGATTGACCGGGTTTTTCACCCCATGAATGGTCCTATCCACTGAATTTTGAATTTTATGGATGCATTCCCAACTTGGAGTTGTAGACCAATACAAGGTCTCCTTGCTTGAAAATTATGTGCTTGAGATGCCTGTCAATCCAAGCTTTTCTTCTCTGCTACATTATCTTCACCTGTAGAGAGCTAAGTTGTCTTTCTTCTTTTAAGGCTAGGAGCTCTTCCATAGGTAGCTTTTCTTAGACTACCACCCTCTAACTGGGCACCACAAATTCCATGGGCACTGTTGCCTCCAGCCCATAGACTAGTTTGAATGGTGTTTTCCCCCCTTTGAGACTTTGTAAGATGTGTGGAATGCCCATAGGGCTGCATCTAGCTTCTGGTCCCAATCATTCTTGTTGGCATTTATAATCTTCTTCAGGATTTTGGTTAGAACTTTGCTGGTAGATTCCACCTGGCCATTGCATTGCGGGTAATAGGTTGAGGAATTCTTGTGATTGATTAGGTACTTCTCCATCAACCCTTTCACCACCTTGTTCATGAAATGGGTGCCCTAGTCACTGACTATTTCCACCAGTAATCCATGCCTAGCAATAATGTCCTTGAAGAGGAACTTCACCACCTCTTATCCTCTGGTAATGCCACAGTGTGCTTCTCTTAATACTGTTTGCTGCTCATGGTCTGGGACACACTGGCGTAGGATTTGGTCTATGCCTCTTTTGCAGAGCTGCCTTGCAACCATAGTGAAGTTCCTGCCCCTTAAGGCAATCCTTTTCTTTCTATCAACAGTGTAACCTTTCGAGAAAGTTCCATCCTTTAGAAACTGCATCATATCATAATACCAATTTTCTTCCACTTTTGCAGCTGCTACTGTGAATAGGTTGGCATCTGGGAGTTGGTCATCCACTCCATCTAGAGCAGGTTTTCTAGAATCTAGTCTAGACAAAAAGTCCACCACCACATTTTCTTTGCCGGGCATGTGTTGGATGGTGAACTCAAACTCTTGTAGTAGAAGCATCTACCTTGCCATCTTCCCCACTCGAAAGGCTTTGTTCACCAAATAAATTAGGGCTTGATGGTCCACGTGGAAAACAAACTTGTTTCCCAAGAGGTAGTGTCCAAACTTGTTCATAGCATAAATCATTGAGAGCTTCCCGCTCTATTATGCTGTAGTTCCTTTTTGCCCTTGTGAGAGGGCGTTGCTAACATAATGAATGGGTTGCATACACCCCTCTTGCTTCTCTTGTATGAGTGTACTATATACATGGAACATTTCGTTCTAGTCTGGGGTAGTCATTACTGGTGCAATTGACACCATGCTCTTTAGCCATTGGAATGCCTTTTGACACTTCGGACTCCATTCATACTTTGCATATTTCTTGGTAAGTGTATACAATGGGTTAGCCACATGTGCTAAATATTTTAAAAATCTAGCATGCCACTTAACCTTACCAAGGAACCTCTCTAGTTGCTTAATATTATGAGGAGAAGACATCCTAGATATGGCCTACGCTTTAGCAGGATCTATCCTTGGGCTAACACAATGTGTCCTAATAGTGTTCTTGATCTCACTGCAAATGCACACCTGGGCTGGATTGAGCTTAAGCCTTGTATCTCTGCATCTCTATAGACACAACCTCAAATGATAAATGTGCTTTGCCTTATCTCTAGACACATTGAAGTCATCTACAAAAGCCTTCATGAAGTCTGTCAGGTAATCATAGAAGATCTCTTGCACATTCTTTGAAAAGTAGCAGGTGCATTTTTCAAACCAAACATCATGACACTCACCCACGAAGACACCCCATTAAGTGATGAAGGTTGTTTTCTCCCTGTCTTCTTCTAGCACCATTTTCACCTGGTTGTACCCACTAAATCCATCTAGAAATGAGTACATTTCCTTAGCTACCTCATCCAACCAAGAGTTTGTAAATGGGAGTGAAAAGGGATCTAAGGGAGTAGTGGCATTCAACTTGCGGTAGTCCACACAATTTCTAATCTTCATGTTCTTTTTGGGAACTACCACAATTGGGGATATCCAAGTAACTTTCTCTACTGGCACAATGAAACCTACTCTTAGTAGTCTATCAATTTTTTCTTTGACTTGTTTGGCATAGCTGGGATTCATTATGTACCTTTGTTGTCTGACTGGTATGGTTCCTTCTCTTAAATTGATGTTGTGCTGGAAGAATTTAGGGGCAATGCCCTCCATGTCCTCGTATGACCAAGCAAAGACATCTTGGTATTCTTTCAGTAAGGACACCAACTCTTGCTTGAAACTCTTGCTTGAATTCATTTTCTAGTTCCAGACTAATCTTTAGGCTTTTCTTCTTTTTTATCTCCCAGATTCACCTCTTGTAGTCTGTTCGGGCTTACTTTCGTGGCATTTTTCTTCTAGTTCTACACCTAATCATAGATCTCTTGAATCTCTTCCTCTTGCTCCAGATTTCGGGCCCATTCAATCTCTTTCGAGGCTTTCTCCTACATGATTTTGCTCAGTTTTGTTCTCCTCGAGCCCTTTAGTTTTATGGAATCTGATTCTTTTTTCTTCATTTCTTTGGCTGCTTCTTCTGCGTTTTCATCTTTTGCTTTTGCATAGTGCCCCATCTCTTCATCTATATGTAACATGTGCAAGGGCACCAAGTTGGGATGTTCGCAGAGTATTCTGTCTTCTTCATCATCATCGAAGCCTTTTGACATATTAAATGTCTCCGCAATAATGAACTAGCCTTTGAGCAGGTGTTACTGATCCCTTTATGTCGGAAAGATTAACATGAAATTTTTGCTTCCCCTTTCTGATAGAGATTTTGTTTTTTCCCGAGTCATGCTTTACTTTGCCATGTCTCAACAAACCAGGACCTTCCCAATAACACTGGTAAGACGACTCGATGTGGTTTTAAGTGGTTATGACCACCACGTTGACCTTGAAGTCTACTTGCTTAATTTTTATTTGGACATTCTTGATAATTCCTTTAGGAAGCACCATTCTATTATTTGCCATTCTTATATTGAATGGAATGGACTCCCATTTGAGACCCAATCCCACTGTAGTTTCCTCAGTAATGACATTTACTCCAGATCCACCATCCAGTATTGCATTATTGATGAGCACGTTGTTTATATCTAATAGCATGAATGTTACATTAGTTTGAAACCAATTAGTATTCTTCTTGCTTTCTACCACAAGCAGATTTCATTGTTGTGCTCTGCACGCATCTTGTGCGGATTTCCACCTTCTTTTGGGTGATCCACGATGATTTCGCATGAGCAACCCTCCTTTTTCTTGCCTTGCCTTCTTACGGGCTTTGGGTGAGTCCTAATTATCTAGTAGAGTGATTACTACACCAGATTCATTTGCTTTTGACCTTGTGACTACCAAGATGTCTTGAACCTCCATCTACCATTTTATACATTGTTATTTAAGCCATTGCTTGCACCTCAATTTCTCACACTGATATTTCCATGAGCAACTTAAGTATTGTTTTATTAAGCTTTTCAAAATACCACTAGTCCCTTAGAGAGAGCATTTCTCATGTAGTCGTTTGTTAACAACAATTCAGAGACCACGCACAATATTCATTAATAGTAATTTCATTAACAATAATTTCATTAATAATATTCATTAGTAATTTCATTAACAATAATTCAGAGACTAGGCACAACATTCATTATCACGACTGCTTCTAGCCCAAAGGCTAAGTTGAAAGGAATGTTGTTTATGGAAACCTTATAAGCCATTTGGTATACCCATAGTCCCAATCACTTCTATTGCTTTAACTATTTTGGTGAGAATAGCACATAATATCTTTTTTGGTGCTTTATTTTGGTGCGAATAGCATATGATGTCTTCTTGGTGCTCTATTTTGGTTAGAATAGCACATAATATCTTGTTGGTACTCTCTATTTTTACAATTAGCTTAGGGATAGTAGAGTGTTGACTTGCAACGAACTATTAAGAATTTTACAAGTAAGAATCCCACTACTTCCTTAATAAAGTATGAATCTCAATAACTAGTTCATGCGACAACCTATTAAGAATTTTACAAGTAAGAATCTCACTACTTTGTTGATAAAGCATAAACCTTGATAACTAGTTCAATTGAACACATGAACCAAGCAATGGTGTTCTCGTATAAAACAATTTCTCACTGATATTTCCATGAGCAACTTAAGTATTGTTTCATTAAGCTTTTCAAAATACAACTAGTCCCTTAGGAGAGAGAGCATTTCTCATGAGTAGTCGTTTGTTAACAACAATTCAGAGACCAGGCACAATATTCATTAATAGTAATTCAGAGACTAGGCACAACATTCATTATCAGTAATTTGCACGACTACTTCTAGCCCAAAGGCTAAGTTGAAAGGAGTGTTGTTTATGGAAACCTTATAAGCCATTTGGTATGCCCATAGTCCCAATCACTTCTATTGCTTTTACTATTTTGGTGAGAATAGCACATAATGTCTTCTTGGTGCTCTACTTTGGTGAGAATAGCATATAATGTCTTCTTGGTGCTCTATTTTGGTTAGAATAGCACATAATATCTTGTTGGTGCTCTCTATTTTTACAATTAGCTTAGGGATAGTAGAGTGTTGACTTGCGACAAACTATTAAGAATTTTGCAAGTAAGAATCTCACTACTTCGTTAATAAAGTATGAATCTCAATAACTAGTTCATGACGATGACCTATTAAGAATTTTACAAGTAAGAATCTCACTACTTTGTTGATAAAGCATGAACCTCGATAACTAGTTCAATTGAACACATGAACCAAGCAATGGTGTTCTCGTATAAAATAAATTCTCACTGATATTTCCATGAGCAACTTAAGTATTGTTTCATTAAGCTTTTCAAAATACCACTAGTCCCTTAGAGAGAGCATTTCTAATGAATGAGTAGTCGTTTATTAACAACAATTCAAAGACCAGGCACAATATTCATTAATAGTAATTTCATTAATAGTAATTTAGAGACTAGGCACAATATTCATTATCAATAATTTGCACGATTGCTTCTAGCCCAAAAGGGTTTGAAATTAGCAATTGGGAGTGATTAGGATTGATATAATAATGGATTAAGCTCAACATTTTGGTATAATATAAGTAGAGGAAAAGTAGTTCGCACTAATAATAAGATCTAATGATAAGGTTAAGAGAGTTTTCGCTTTATTCTAGGTCCACCTCCCCTTGATTTGAGGTTAATTCACATATGTTGTTTAAAGACTTTTGTGCTCCTCACCTACCCACTTGAAGTAGGTGCCTTCTTTCTGGGAATCTACCATGCCATGTATATCGAGCGCGATTGCATACCTAGATAGATGAGTGGGAATGACAGGTGCACCGCTCGAACCACTAACCAGTTGGAAGGAGTGTTGTTTATGGAAACCTTATAAGCCATTTGGTATGCCCATAGTCCCAATCACTTCTATTGCTTTAACTATTTTGGTGAGAATAGCACATAATGTCTTCTTGGTGCTCTATTTTGGTGAGAATAGCATATAATGTCTTCTTGGTGCTCTATTTTGGTTAGAATAGCAAGACATAATATCTTGTTGGTGCTCTCTATTTTTACAATTAGCTTAGGGATAGTAGAGTGTTGAGTTGCGAGATGAACTATTAAGAACTTTGCAAGTAAGAATCTCACTACTTCGTTAATAAAGTATGAATCTCAATAACTAGTTCATGCGATGACCTGCTAAGAATTTTACAAGTAAGAATCTCACTACTTTGTTGATAAAGCATGAACCTCGATAACTAGTTTAATTGAACACATGAACCAAGCAATGGTGTTCTCGTATAAAACTTAAAAGTGGTCCTTGCATTGGTTGTATGCATAGCCTTAGATGTAGCCCATTTGGTCATGTAATTTGTGGTAATAATGTATTGAGTTTGTTGCGTAGGACTAATGACATACAAAGTTAATGCCCCACTTAGGGTTTCTTGTCGATAATGATTGAAGTTAAGGGCATTCTATTCTTCTCTTGAGGAGTAGCAAATTTTTGGAATTCGTCTCATCACCACTTAATAAACTTAGCCAAGTCACCACTTAATAAACTTAGCCAAGTCACTACTTAATAAACTTAGCCGAGTCACCAAATAAAGTTACCCATCATAAGCCATCTTTTATTACTTTTCATCATATAGTTTTAGTAGCATAATAGGTGTATTGGTAGGGGTTAATGTGGATGCAAATAACTTATGAGGGCAATCTGCCATGTTGTGTGCCCTTGACATTGATAACATTACAATGGTCCTCTCTTGGTCATATTGTTTAGGTCTTGGCCTCTACCCATGGCACTATATGGAAATGAGACTTGGGATTTAGTGCAATTACCTGAAGGGCAAGAAAGCCATTGGATGCACAAAGTAAAACATAACAATAATGGAAGCATAAGTAGGTACAAGGCTAGATTGGTAGCCAAAGGATATGCGCAGACATATGGCATTGATTATGAGGAAACTTTCAGCCCAGTTGCCAAGATGGCAACAGTGAGAGTTGTGATAGCAGTGTGGCTGCATCAAAGAAATGGTCTTTACATCAGATGGATGTAAAGAATGCATTCTTGCATGGGGATTTGCAGGAAGAGGTGTATATGTTGTAGCCACCTGGCTATGAGGATGTGAGTCACCCCGAGCATGTGAGCAGGTTGAAGAAAGCCTTGTATGGCTTAAAACAAGCACCAAGAGCATGGTCTGACAAGATTTCTGAATATCTTGTCATTATTGGCTTTCATGTAGAGCCAATGCAGATTTCTCACTGTATGTGAGACACAGTGATAGAGGGGTTGTGCTTGTTGTTATCTATGTAGATGACTTGATCATTACGGGGGACCATGATGCAGAGATCTTTGATGTAAAGATCTTGCTTAGACAGAAGTTTGAGATGAAGGAACTGAGGGAGCTCAGATATTTCTTGGGCATTGAGGTGATTAGGTCACCACATGGTATTGGACTACAGCAGAGACAGTATGACTTGGACATGTTGTCCAAGTATGGTATGACAGGCTGTAAGCCTATCTCAGTGCCATTGGATCAGAATGGCAAGTTGAGTGCAGATTCAGGAGAGATTTTGGAGGATCCTACTATGTATAGGTGCATAGTAGGAAGCTTGATCTCTACATGACGATCACTAGGCCAGATTTGAGCTATGCTGTTGGGTTGGTGAGTCAGTTTATGCAGGTTCCACACGGAAGCCGCATTTGGATGCATTGAGACGCATATTGAGGTATGTGAGGTCTACTTTGCATTGTGGACTATTTTATGAAACTAGGACATAGATATGGGTACACAGATGTTGATTGGGCTGGTAGTATCTCAGATAGAAGATCTACTAGTGGCTTCATGTTTTCTTTGGGGAGTGCTGCTATGACTTGGAGCAACAAGAAGCAGCCTACGGTTGCTCTATCCAGTACAGAGGCCGAGTACAGAGGTGCTGCTATGGCAGCACCTCTGTACTCACATGCTGCTATGGCAGCATGTGAGGTAGCTTGGTTGAGAAAGCTATTTGGCAGATTTGGGTCTATCAGTGTGGATAGACAAGTTGTCATTTTCTGTGACAACATTAGCAGTATACAGTTGGCCAGGAACCCAGTTTTTCATGCTCGCACGAGGCATATAGAGGTCCACTACCATTTTGTCAGAGACAAGGTCTTGGCAGGAGACGTTGACCTTGTTTATGTCAGCACAGGATCAGGTAGCTGACATCTTCACTAAAGCATTGGGTACAGAGAAGCTCTGTAGATTCAGGGCTTCTCTTGGTGTACATGAGATGCGGTTGAGCTCGAGGGGTAGTGTTGAGAGATCGAGCTCATCTAGTGAGGTGGTGGACACTGATGACCTACCTGGGGGGGGATAGGTCCCACAATTACACCACTGGCATGGTTGGTGAGATCATGGGGTGATATGCGGCCATGGGATGACAGGCTGTGTGACAGCCATTCTAGAGACTGGCATAGTTATAGCGCCAGCTCATTTAGCTGGGTTCACACTATAGAGAACCCTAGTATGTATTTGGTTAAGTACCTTTCATATTGTGTGTACTCTTATCTTTGTATATGGTGTGTTGAGTGTTGAGTGAAGAAGAAGAAGATTTTCAGCCTCTCACCTTGTGTGCTCTCTTTTAGGGTTTTGTAAGTGTGTGTGTGTGCTTGCAAGAGCTCAAACTCTCTTCTCCCCTGCATCTTTTATAGGTGACAACAAGTGCACTCGAGAAAATCATTCATCAAATGTCTAGGGTGTTGGCATCTAAATCACTTGTGCTTCTTCATGAGAAATCATTAAGCATTCTAGGGAAGCTTCTGATACTTGGTCTCAACCATCGTGTCCTCTATTTCTCTTTAACTTTGGCATGATAAAATTAGATGGAGATCTCTTTTTTTTTTGGGGGGGGGGAGGAGGGCTTTTGTTTGGCCATTTCTTTGGAAAGGCTTATGCAAAATCCTCAGCCATTTTGATTGCTTTAGTTATAGACAGGGGCTTTGCATTCTTAACTAATCTATCAAAGGGAGGATCCAATCTTCTGACAAGAGGATGGAGAAGGGTCTCCTCATCCATCTCGTAGTAGCATATTAGCATGGACAAGGCTTGCATAAGACTGGTGATGTGCCTCAATAGGTTTGCCTGCTTGAGATAACTATAGGAACTTATTCATCTTCTCTTCTTGAAATCTAGGAGGGAACAAAACCTTGATGGAGGTAATTCTTCATGTACTCCCATCTAAGTTGGTCCCAGTTTAGATGGTTAGATTCAATGTAACTCCTCCAACTAGTAATCTTCAATATGGCAAGAGTTATCTTGCTCCTATCATTGTATCCTCCTACAACGTCAAAGTACTCGTTCATAGAATCTGTCCAATTCAATATTGCCTCGTCGAGGTGGTTACCCTTGCCTTGGAATGGTCTTGTGTGGCTGAGACCTATGGAGCACCTCCTTAACATCATTGTCTATTGCCTCAATTTTGGATATAACATTTTGATCTTGATGCCCATGCCTCATGATTCTTTTGGAATAAAAGACATTTCTTGAATCAAAATATTGGCAATGAATATATAACAAAAAAATATTTTCTTTATTTTTTCAAAATAGTTAATTACATTGCCAGGGGAAAATCTCAATCGTAGGATCCAAAAAACTAAAAATGACAATATACTGACCTAAAATTACAAACTGTCTACGAGGAAGATATAAAATAATATGATTTAACCTAGCTAAATACTTATATAGGGTAAAACAATGTCTGCACGGATTCTATACTCTTTTATAAAATCTAAACTCTCTATAATCATGGCCAAGCTCAGTTTTGAGGCATAGAACATAAAACAATCTATATCTATTACTAGAATAAACTTTTCTTTGTCCTTATTCCAATGGTGACATGAATAATAACTGATAAGGCTACCCAAAATAACATTCTTGACATTTGAGATAGAAATTTGCAGCCAAATCATTGGTGAGAGGATCACTTGTCCTTCTAGAGTGGAAGATAAGTTCTTGGCCATATTGCATTTTAATTTTTTCACAACATAATTACTCACAATAAAATACAAGCTTCAAATAGAAGATAAAGTAATATATATTTTATTCCAAAAAGTTTTATTTTGAGTTCAATGACCAAGCTTAGCCCTCATGGAGAAATGATACATGCAAACAGACATGCCATAATACACTTGATCAGAGGCTCAACTACTAGCAGCAAATCAAGTTCCAATGTCGCGAGCAATATAGTGCCTAAGAGCTCTAATATCTCGTCGAAGCGGTCCAAAAAGAACTATGCCTCTCACGGGACAATCTCTCTCATCCTGGTTACATGTAGCCATGATCCTCTTTCCTGAGAACCAGCAATACATCCAATCACCGGGTACTGTCTGACTCTATCTGTGCAACAAGCTAAAGAGAGGAGATACTCAAATGTGAATACTATCATATCATCATCCAAATAGATAGGGTCTAGTCAACTATTGCTCCATCTGAAAGAGAAACCCAATAAAATACTGTAAGTTTAGTTCTAGGCAATGAACCATACAAAAAAAAAAAACATCATCATAAACCTAGCTCAGCTTTAATACTAGATGTAACATCTCTACCCCTTTATCAATGGCAACAAAGCCAAATTGTGGGTGGATTGACTCACTCAAGATCTCATATCACAATGTCCTAATGCTTGGCTATTCCATTAGCTCATCTAGTATAACTTAAACAATCCTTACACAAGAAAGGTGAATGATTTAACCAAGTGTTTTCCCTTTATAATTCTTACAAGCACGTGTCATATCAACAAGCAGCTCTTCGAGGCATAACAAGAACTCCTGACTCCTTGATTATGAAGACAACTCTTCTATCCTTGTTATAATTTTCCAACTCATTTATTTGTCCCAATTTTTTCTTGTTCTAATAACATAATTTTATTTTGTTTGGAAAGTATCTACTTCTTGGGTTTACATGACTATCCACCTTCCAGTGTTTAATTCTTTTCCTACGTTAATCCGATCTATAGGCACCATCCAATCCCATGGGTCTAGCCTTCCACCCTCCACTGGACCTATGGAGTCGGAGTGAATTCACACACTTGTAAAACTAAAATTTTCCACTTTGCTCACACATACCACTTAAAAACAAGAGTTCACACACACAGAGTCCTTTATAAAAACAGTCCTTAAAAACATAAATCACACTATTATTTTTAAATCATGCATATGTCCTATGTCAATGTCACACATCACATACTAAATATTCAAGTAACACATCAGTGTCATCACCTTATTATAATCAATCTCCTCGCACCATGACCATGACCCTTAGACTAAGATGGTATGCACTCATGAGCCCAAACACTCCTGGACCTTCGTGATGTCTCACATCCACCTTAACACTAGTGCCAAATAATCCTAGGAGTCACTTCTATTGGTCATCACCTATAGTGATCGGAGGAGCCCTGTAATGTCTCACATCCATCTCAATCCCAGTGCTAAATAACCTAGGAGTTGCTTCTATTAGCCATCACCTACAATGACCAATGATGCCAAGAGCACACCTATGTTTGACCAAGAGCACACCCATATTTTACCGAGAGGATTCAAGGTCTTGGACGACTTCTTTCGTGTGATGCATCTCGTGGAAGACACCCACACAAGAATCCATAAACGTATATGGTACCTTCACAAGCTTCCACAAACAAACACATATATGAATACATTATTCCAAACAAATAAGCAAGACACAAACAAACAATATACACTATATGAATACATTATTCCAAGAAAATAAGTAAGACTACAAACAATATACTCTATATTCACGTTTGAAGTGAGATAACATAGCTCTCTATAATCAAAACTTTGAATAACTAAGTCCTATAGCGTCAATATATACGAGCAAGGTCTTCTCAAGATCTTTCATTCTTGGGATCATTTCCAAGTCTACGTTCCATAAGCTAATCCAATCAACTTTATTTAAGGTCCTTTTAGGTATAAAAATGGCCATTCTAAATTCATTAATCTAGTTCTTGTATTTGGGCCTTATCCTATACTGAGATTCCCTAAGGAACTTTGATCATTCTTAAAGACTCAAGGACTTCTCTCCTTGAAGGTCCCTTAAAATTATTCTAATATTAATTTCTCAAGCTCAATGATCTTCACATTTCTTAAGAATTGGACCGTTGGAGAATTTATATGGCAGTGATATATGGACATAAGCTAATACTCTGCTAGGTCACTTTTTCTCTCTTTAGGAGGTTTTTTCCCCTGAGCATATGCACGCAATCTTATGAGTGTGTAAGTGACCTAATCATGTCACTGCACTTGTACTTCACTCATTCTCATCAATCAATTGTGAGTGTTATACTTCCATCTATCTCTGCTTGCTTGCTATATCTATGTGTGTGTTGCTACATTGATCTCCACTCCAATAATTGGTATCAAAGTAGGTTCTTTGGCTCTCACTCCCTTGTCATCTTCCCCTCAAGTTTCTCTTTTGATCATCTTAGATTGAGCTATCCTCTTAGGTGGAGAAGGTATACCATATAGTGTGTTGTTAACTATGTAACACAGTTTTTTTAAAATATTTTGGAGCATTTTTGGGGCTTGTTTGTATGTTATAAGGTTTTTCAAGCAGTGTTTGTTTGATTTTTGGGTTTTCTACATAAAAACACTTACAGCATTCAGTGTGCAAATAGTGACATCATCATCTTTGACATTGTGTCTTTAAACTCCTCTTTAATAGCAGATTTAACATCATCATCAACATTATCAGGTTAACTAGTTAACTAGTTAACTATGTAATGTAGTTTTTTTTAATGTTTTGGAGCATTTCTTGGCTCATTCATATGTTGTAAGGTTTTGGAAGAATCCCAGGGGAGTGTCAGTTTGAATTATTTTTGTTTGATTTTGGATTTTTTGCATAACAACACCTATAACATTCAGTGTGTAAATAGTGACATCATCATCTTTGATATCGCATCTTTGAGCTCCTCTTCACAACATCATCAACATCATCGATTTTTACATTCTTGCTAATAGTAACATTTCAACACTCTATACTCCGTAATTTTTCTACACTTTGTAGGTTTTCCATCATCATTAGAGTGATCTGTTGTTGGTAAGCTATTTTGGTTGCATTCAATGGGCATTGACACTACGTGTAGGATTCTATATCAGAGATTAGTTAGCAGCAGAATGACAGGCGGTGATGTATTTGGGATGCTTTGTGCTAAAGCTTGATGTGACCAATTATCCATTGTGGTCCTATATGATGCACCATGGATTGGTTGCTAAAGGGCTTTGGAATGTTGTTATTAGCTTTGAGGCATGCCCTGTCTTGCTAGCACAATAGCATAGTATATGTAATTTAGATGGTGATACAGATTCTAATGTAATTGTGGCATCCACCTCCGCACCTCCCACAATAGAACAAGCTAGGTGGGATGCACATGCACATGCATTAGTGATACTCTCAATGAAAAGGAGCCTTTTTCTCATATTCGTTTATGTAAAACCGCAAAACATGATTGGGATGTGCTTACTATGCTTTACCAAGTATGTTAACGAGGCACAAGAGGCTCACAAAACATGCTTGGAATGCACTTACTACAATTTACCAAGTATGTTAAACAAGGCACGAGAGGCTATTTGTGCAAGAAATTAGAGTCTAAGCATATGAATAAGGGAGATTTAATGGGCGAGTTCCTCATAAGAATTAAAGATCTCATATTCACTCATGTAAAACTACGAAACATGTTTGGGATGTGCTTACTATGCTTTACCAAGTGTGTATAACGAGGCATGAGGTGCCTACTTGCACAAGCAGTTAGATTCCGAGCATATGAATAAAGGAGATTTAATGGATGAGTTCCTCACAAGAATTAAAGATCTCATGGAGTAGTTGGTATGATGAGGCTTAACTGGTTCTTTTGTATCTACTAATGTTCTCACAACTCTACCAAGTGTTTTGCATCTACACTTCGGCTCATGATGAAAAGTAACACTACTGCCCTTACTTTTAATGAGCTGGTTAGTGCTCTTATAAGAAGATCAATCTTGGCAAACTGAACTAGTATGCATGTGAGAGATCAGGCATTTGTTGCCAGTCGTCGCAAAAAGATAAAGACAAAGCCTTTTCTCAAGGCAGCTATAAGCTAAAGGCAGAATACCCCAGTCTTCTAGAAAGGATACCAAGAAGGGGAGTGATAAGCCTAAGAAGAAAGGTAAATGTAACTTCTTTTGTGGAAGCCAGGCCATTACATCAATGAATGCATAAAAAGGCTAGAGAAGGAGAAGAAGAAAGAGTCAAGAATGGTTGTGGGTTGATGCATCAACACCAACAAGAGGAGCTAAAAAGGAGGACTCCTATCTTTGTACAACCTAGAGTAGCCATAGTGGCTGAAAATTAGCTCAAATTTTAGTCCACATATGAGGCTATTGATGAGGCAATTATGGATGATGTAGTGGATGAGGAAAGGGTAGCCATACATGCATCCAAGAGTATGCCAAAATTGTTGGTGCAAACATTGCAGGATAGCAAATTAGATACTTCTTTATCTAACAGGACATGTGTAGGTTCTCATCAGGATTCTTATTCTTTTGTGGATCATGCTCTCGTGGCTAGTATATACAATGAAGACAAACCTATTTCATTTGAGGAAGAACAAGAAAATGATCATTATATGTTGGTCATGTTGGGGATGAGTACAACTAAATCCTTAAAAATGATTATTGGATGCAAGCCATGTTAGATGATTACGATTCAATTTTAAAAAATAACACTTGGTATTTAGCAGATTTTCCTTATGGTGGTAAAAAGGCCATTGGTACAAAGTGGATTTATAAGCATTGATTGCTACAAGGGGAGGCTTATTGCGAAGGGTTATGCTCAAGAGAAGGGCATATATTATTGTACATGCTACTCACACGTCCTAATGAGGGGAAGATTTTAGCCTTCAAGGATGAATCACATGTGTCATTTGAGATGACATATTTGGGCTCATTGCATTATTATTTGGGCATATAGTTTATTCACAAACAACGATGATGATGGTATTGTGATGTTGCAGTCAAACCACATATAGGGGCTGCTTACATCAATTGGTCTTGAAGACTATAAACTTGTTGCTACACCAATAGAGACAAGTGGTAGGCTTAGTCTCCATGATGCAGGTGCACCATTTAATGCATCACTTTATTAGTATGTTGCTGGGTTGCTTATCTATCCATGTAATATGAGGTCAGACATTCAGTTTAGGATCGCCCAGTTGAGTAGGTTTATGCATAGTCCCAAAAGTAGGCATTGGGAGGCTGTTAATGCTAGCGGATACTTACAGGGCACTTAGTTCCTTGGCTTATTCTATGCTAATGTTCAACTACATGCTTTCAGTGATTTCGATTAGGTTGGACATTATGACATGTGAGTGTCCTCTAGTGGCTTTTGCTTTCACCTTGCTAATTCATGTATGTCATGGCTCAGTAAGAAGCAAAAGCAAGAAGCAGCCACCACAACAGTGCCACTTCAAGCTATGAAGCTGAGAACAAGGTAGCTTTTACAATGACTATGAAGTATGTATGGTTTAGATGCCTTTTGGCAGATCTTGGTGTTAGATAACAATCCCCCATCTCCATCTTCATTGCACTAGGTATTTTGCAACGAACCCAGTGTTTCATGCTCACATAAAGCACATTGAGTTGATTTATCATTATGTTAGGGAGAGGCTCATTATAGGAGAGATTAACCTGGCTTAAGTCTCTACACATGACAATGTGGCAAATATGTTCATGAAGGCTCTCTCATCACGAGAGAAGTTTGAAGCTTTTTGCAAAGCTTTGGGCTTATTTGCCATTTGGGGATTGATTTGCCACATGATCCTTCTACATGTTCACATTGTCACTATACGGGGGATTTGTAGAATTTATATGGTAGTGATGTGTGGATGTACACTAATAATGGGCTGGAGCACTTTTTCCCTCTTTAGGAGTTTTTTTCCCCGAGCATATGTATGTTCTCTTATGAGTGTGTAAGTGACGTTATCATATCTCTTCACTTGTACAACACTCATTCTCATCAGTCTACTTTGAGTGTTGTGCTTCCATCTATCTCTCCTTTCTTGCTACATCGATGTGTGTGCTGCTACATTGATCTCCACTCCAACATGAGTCTCATTGAATTAAGCACATCAATCTCTACTTTTCTTGTTCTTGATTTTAGTCATGATCTTTATTCTTGATCAAAATTCAGTTTAATTTGGTCTCTTCAAGGCTCTCTAAACTTGGATTTTGAGCTATAACCCTACACTTGAATGAGGTACTCTCAATCTCTTGATTTAAAGTCAATTGGGGCGTTGTTTCTCTAAACTCTCTTCTTCTCTCTCTAGAACTCTCCTTCTAAAGCTTTCTCTTTCTAGAATCCTTTGAACCAATTTTTAAAAGGAATCCTAAATATCTAATCCTAACAATTTCTAATTGAACTAAGGTATTTTTCTTCACTACACAAATATATGTAGTGTTTTATCCCTTACTATAAATTTTATTCTAAGGTTATTAAATTAACCTAAAGTTAGTCTACTTGCATTAATATATGATTAGGATTCGAGTATTAATCTACCCATAATTATTATCATCAAATAATTTTTTGTGTATCCTAGGTATAGTTAAATTTACTAAACTATCCATAATAACTAAGGTATATTATCCTGGGCTAAGGTGATTTTTAATTCATTGTTTTTCAAGGCATGTGTAGAAAATATTCTCTCTTACATTTTTTTAATCTAATTCTTCAATTTATGTCCTACTATAAATAGAATGTTTAATTTAGATAATTTAATTAATTCTTCAATTTAAATCAGTTATAAATAGAATGTTGAATTTAGATAATTTAATTGATTCTTCATGCCTTACTATATATAGAATGTTCAATTTAGATAATTCTTCATGCCCTACTATAAATAGAATGTTCAATTTAGACAATTTAATTAATTCTATGTATATAGCCTTACGAAAATTAATTACCTAAGGTGAAATATTAAGTATTTTATAATTATTTTTTACAGAGAGTATTTTATTCATAGTTGGAGAGACGGAAAACTCTCTCACTTGTAGCAAGAGTAGTATGATCCACACTAAGCTCAATCCAATGGGATTTGCATCCCTTTCGGAGCTAGGGATTCAACCCGTACCGGTGCACAAAAGCTTATCCATTTGATGATGGAGAGAATGCTAGGAATACTACTACTATTGACATAGACTAACACATACTCAAGCTCAATCTTGCCACACTCAATCACTCAACATCCCACTCATTCCATGCATCCAAACAAGAAGAAAGCTAAGCTATTGCATACACAAGCTCAAAGCATCCTTCATTCTCAAGATCTTACTTCCTAGCATGCACACACACCTTGAAGCTATCAACAACAAAGAAACATGCTTACTAGAGAGTAGACATGAGAAGAGAGACAAACATCACTCATTGCATTAACAAAAGAATAGACTTACAATAATGTTGATGGGGAGTGAGAAGAGCTTGCACCTCTATGGAAGAAGAGGGAGAGCTAGTCTCAAGAGAGCTCAAACATGAGTTTGCCCAATGTGTCCATGCTCTCAAATGAGCCACCTTTTATACAAAAATTCTAGAACTCTCAAAAGTTCCCATGTGGGATTATTGTGAAGCCCTCTCCCACATTCATCTACAAAGTGGAACTCTTTACAAGAGCCCTAAGTATCTTTTTTGTTGCTTCCTTGTATTGATCTTCATTTGCATGCAACACTCCCCCCTTCCTATTTTGCGCACGTCCTCGAGCGCGGTAGTAGCAAGAGCTGCAACAAAAAAAAAAACAATTGATACAAGTAAAGTCCTTTATTGAAAAAAAGAAAAGAAAAAAAAGAAAAATCAGCAATGATGATTTCACACGTGAGCATACAAGTGCAGGGCTGATTAAAGTTTTAATGAGTACTAAAATAGATGAGTAAAGACTAGTGAAAGTGAGACTTAAGTGGTAGATAATGCTATGCAAAGGCAAGTGTCTTTGTACACCTCCGGTTATGACCGCAGTCTCAATGTCCTATCAGTATGTAAGTTACTCCTAAGTGGCAACCCTACTCCTAAGTATGAGCAAAGGTGATTGGAGCTCTCTCTTGTTGTTGTTTCTTTTTTTTTTTTTTTTTGATATGTGTGTGGAAGGTGATAAAGATTAAGGTTCTATCCCCATGAGACCCAAGCAATGGCCAAGAGACCCCCGCCAAGAGAATCTAAAGACCGCTAAGTATCTCAAGGGCGACAGACCCTTTTTCTTTCTTTTATGACCTAAGGAGTACCCTTTGAAGATGAGGGCATCGGTCTCGAGGGCCCATAGTGTACCCCCGAGTCCTACCAACATCTATCAAGGCGATAGATTCCTCAAAGGTCTTCTTCTGAAGCTTCTAGACATCAGTGTTCACCCCATGGAAACCAAGGCATCGGCCCCAAGGTGCTTAAGACAACCTCAGGTCCTACCAAGCATTTCACATGGCGGTAGACACTTCCTGTCTCAATTTATTTTGGATATATATTTTTTAGGGCACATTTTCGTAAATTTTTATTACTCCATCACCTAGCTCATATCTAAGAGGTAACTACCACTAGGGATAACTAATATACCTTGAAAACATAAGTACTTGGCATACTCCCTTGGTATATATCCTACACTGTCTTTGGATAGACATATCTTTTACTAAGTCTTCTAAGACTCTAGAATTCACTCACCATATTTTAACTACAAATCAAAAACTCAAACCAGCCAATATTGTGTACATGCAAACCATATATTCGAAAGATAAGAGCACTTAAAGAAATAAAGATTAAGATTTGAATACACCTGTTGTAGTGCCCTGTTGATGTTGTTCGTTTGCATTGATGAATTGCTGATTTTGTGCAGATTGCTCCTCCTTGATCTTTGTAGGTGTAGCATGTCTCCCCCCTTCCTAATTTGTGTGCAAGGTAGGTGGACTAGTGGGGTATGTTTGATGCACTTGTTTTTTACGGAGATTTCTGCAAAATTTTTATTAACAAACACGAAAAGAAAAGAAAAAAAATAAAATTTGCCATTGGTGCCAAACACCGAATATAGCCGAGGGGAAAAACCTAGTGGGAAAAAAGTGCCCTGGCTTGTCGATCTTATTGTGTAGTTTTTACTTACCCTTGCGCTGGTGGTGGATATTATCTCAAAAAGAACATAATTCTCAAAAGGCATATTGAACCACACTATTCAAACATTGATCTACCAAAGAGCTTCATTTGAAGTGTTAATGCCTTATCTTTGGTTTTAGGTATATCCTTCTTGGGTGGGAATTTTATCAATTGTCGAGGAATTTGAGCAAGATAAGAGGATTTAGGCATTGAAGTACCAGAATCTATGCTCAAATGAGACTCCTTTGGACTTGCCTTAGGTACACCAGTTGATGGTTGAATTGTGAAACAAGGAGAAATAGGGACAACAGGTGTTTCAATACTTGTTTTAGGAAGATCAACACAAGTAGATTTGTAGGTGCTATCACAGCCCCCTTTCCTTTCTTGAAGAATTTGTGTTGATGTCTTTTGCACCCACTGATATGGAAAATCAAGGGTGGCTTTTTGAATCTTTTTGAAACACTCATTTACCCCTAGCAAAGCATGGCATTTTGGAAGCCAAATTGCTGTTGCACCCTCATAATAACCTTGTGCTTTAAGAACCTGTTTGGGGACCCATCGAGTAACAATCCGAGGTTTGGTGGGCTTGGAAATGATGTGCTTCTTAAGAGGCTTAGCAACTGGACTAGATGGTACAAGTTGGTACGCATCTTTGGGTAGCCACATTGATAATTCCTTCTTACCTGGCCTTCTTTGTGCAGCAACTAAAGTAGTTGGAACATGCCAGCCGTGGCCCTCACTTGAGTACTCCTCAATTATCCACATCATTTGTGTTGGAGCTTGTGTCTCTTTCTTATCAGCATCATTAACAGATTTGAGTGTTAAATTCTCAACTGAGACTTCCTCGACATGCATAGCTGTTGTTTTGGATGTATCCCTATAGTACAAATGATCTAGAAGAGCACGTGGTTGTACCATTCGTATAGGTATAATGTCATATCCATCTGAGTCACAGAATTGAATTGGCTTCGGTAAAGCACATGTCGATAATGTTGCAAGGACATGACTCCATTCTAATGGATCAATTAAATGCTCAGGGAAGGGTTGTGGAATGTATGCCTCGTCTGATACACTTCGATTACCCTTAAGTCTCTCAGTGTTGAAATCCCTACAGGAGGCTCCACACATCCATAGATCTTCTCGCCCATCTGACAATGTAATTTTTGAGCCCTCAGATGAAGCAGAATCAAACTCATCTATTGGAGACCTTGTTACATCACGATATGAGTGATTCCTTAGGTTGACCCTTGTGATGACAGAATCATGTCTGAGGTACAAGTAGTTGTATCCCCAATCTTGAATCATTTGAAATTGTCGCATGAATGGTCTACCCAATATCACTTCATAGTTTGGATGCTTTCCAAAATCCACCACTGCAAAGGTATGCTCATATTCAATCCCACATGTGGTGACCAATATGTTCTCAAGCAGCCCAAGGGGATGTTCTAAGCTTCCATCTGCTAGCTGCAAGCGCATCCTGGTACTCCTAATAGCTGGTTTGCCCCATTTCTCCCAAATGGACCTTGTCACAATGCCCACTCCTGCACCACTATCAAGTATTGCGGTTGAAGATACTTTTCGCACTTCTAATGGGAGGGTAGCATTTCCCTGATCGTCTTCACAAAATTTTCCTACTTTGTTGATAGGAACTGGCATAACATGCTTTGTCTCAGGGTGTATAGTACACTCATGGTGACCCTTTTGTAGCAATACCTGCTCTGACAAACATGTGGCAATATCGTTCCACAACTCAGGTCGAATTTTTATCAAATCAAGCAAAGGTAAGGTACAAGCCACTGGTGCTGACAAAATAGCCTGCACCATACTCATATCTTTCTCCTTTGTCAACCTTTTATGCAGGGAGGGTATCCTCAAGGTTTGAGAACAGTTCTCATATTCCCCCAGATATGATGGTAAGGTTTTCATTGTATGCTTACTTCTAGGAGAAACAATTGTCTGAACTTCCTCCTGGATGCTTGGGTGTCTAAATTTGTTTCCCGTGCCCCTGGTAAAATCCACCTCAAAGAATGGAGGCGAACTAACAGAAGACATGTTCTCATTAATTTTCTCAGTTACTGCGGCCCACATTTCATTTGCCATGTCCTCATTAGCATCAATAACTTCATCATTGCATGGGAAGACAAGGCTAGGTGATGGCAGAATGTCATCTTTTAATGGAGTGTCAATTGGTGCAGACCTTTCGCTCTGAGCTTGTGAAATGAGCTCACTTTTCATTTCCCAACTTGATGACACTTCTGGTATAGTTTCTAATGTTGGCTTAAGAGAGGTTGGGCCCCGAGGAATAGGTGGTGGTGGTCCCTCAAGTATTGACTGAGCTTCCCTAATGAGTTGCTGATGTACAGCTAGATTGATCTTCTCCTCACGAGGGTTTGGGTATTCTTGAAGCTTTTTGGGTAGCTCAGATAAAGCTGCAATGCGACTTCTATGAGCATCAATGATGGCCTCTAGAGTCTCATTCACTTTATCCACAAAAACAGAACCCCCAGAACTAACCTCAGTCGTACTAGCCTCATCTTGTTTAACACTAGGCTCAGGTTGAGGTTGATGTTCCTCACGCACTTCCTGGGATGTAAAAGTTTTATCCCGTATGTTTTGTTTAGAGGTCTCCTGAGAACTAGTGGATGTACTTTTAGTTTGTTTGTTTCGGTTCTTCTTTCTCCTAGTGGTCTTTTTTCTACTGGACTGTAGGGTTTTGTCCACTAGATTTGTCTTTGCGTCCCTAGTTCGAGGTGTCTCATCAGTTTGCATTTCTGCATTTCGTGTTTGTGATCTAGTCATGACTCTAAGTGGCACGACATCATCATTCTCAGATGAAGGTGGCGATGGAACTGTACCTACAAGGTTGAGTGAAACCTTTGGTTGAGAGGTGCCTTCCTCATGTGGTTTCAGCAGACAGTCTTTTGGGAAGTGGTCTACACAACACCCTAGACAATATCTTTCAATCGGTGGAAACTGTTGTACTGTTGTATTTGACCGAGATGCTTGCCTTGAGCGATGTGGACAATCACGAGCCCAATGGGGTTCTCCGCACTCATAACAGGGGCCCATTGGTTTGGCTTCTACTTTCCTTGGCTGCCATTGACCTGAGGGGCCTGGAGTCCTAGGTTGATAGCCGCCTAGCAACATTAAAGAGTTTTGTTCCCCTGGTTGAACGTCCAGTGCTGGGCTTGGTTATGCGGGACTTTCAAAGAGATTATCTTTGGATGAATATGATACATATTCTTCTTCCACATAGCCTGGGTTTACCAATTCTCTACACATATTTGAATTGTCATAGTCGACTACCCTCACGGGAGCAGTCCCTGGAGCAGGAGGTTGAGCACCAAGAACAGGTCGTGCTTGTTCTTGTGTCATCGGTGGCTTACATTCAAAACTAGTATACTGTTGATACATTTGTGGAGCCACTCCACCTCTCGGCTGCTCACGTTCCTGTCTCATTCTCGCAATGCGAGTACATTCTTGTGTGGTATGAGTAAAGTTCCAAGCACAGGCTTGGCACCACTTTTTTGTGGGTTGGTTTGTGACTAGAGGAGAAAAGGTATTACAGTCCTCTGTTTTATGGTCACCGCCACATGCTCCACAAAGATGAGGACCTGTAGGAAGCACACTCCTCATTCTCTGCTGCTGTTGTTGTGGCTGCATGGGTGGACGATAGGTCTGTCCCAATCTCCGTAGTACTAGGTTAGCTATCTGGTCTGGATTTACTAGCGCGCTAGACCCTGAACTTTGGTCATCACCCCATTGATTTCTAGGTTTCACCTCCGGGCCAGAACCATCTTGGAATTTGAAGTTATCGGTGAAATCCATAGCATCATGGCAACACTCATTGAAACTTGTATGCTTCTTTGCATAGAGATGTGTATGCAGTGTCGAATTTTTGAGGCCTTTTAAGAAGAGAGAAATTAATCGACTTTGGGCGGGTTTCTCATCTTCTGGGCAACGATTAATGTACTGCTTCATTCTATTTACACAGTCTCTAACACTCTCATTCTCACCTTGCTTGAAAGAGTAGATGTGTGCTACCGTGTCATGTTGAATTCCCATCAAGGAAAAAACTGCAATGAATCTCTCTTCCAAAACTCGTAAAGAAGTTTTGTCTGAAGCCTCTAATGCCTGAAACCACACAAGGGCTTTTCCTTCAAGAGTGAGTCCAAACCCTTCTATTTGAGTATGCTTATCAGCAACTTGCTCAGCTCGAACTGCTTGCCTAAAAGCTGCTACATGGTCGTATGGATCTCCCGACCCTTCATATTTCTTTACCAATTTCTGAAGAGTTGATGGCCTTACTTGTCGTGAATACTCATCATAGGGCCTACGGCCTCTCACTCTCAGTGGAAATTGTTCCTCTCTTTGGAAAGATGGTCCACATGTTTCCAAAATTGGTGTGGGTACCCTATTACCAGCCTCACCAAACCCTTCCAAAGATCTTGTCACCCTCATTTCAGTTGGTGCATTTATGGGAGGCCGAGTTGGCTCCCCTATCCTCCGATTGTTATAATGAGAAAGATGTTGTTGTGGTGTGACCGGTGGTCGCACATTTGTTGTAGGACAATATCTTGGTGCTAGAGTTGGGCTACTAGCAGTGGTCCACTTGGATGTTGAAGGTCCCTCTCTAGTGAACTCTCGTAGGGGAGGAGCAACAGTTTCTCCAAGAAAGGCTGTCTCTCCTGGTTTGGCTGTATTTGTTGAGAACACTTCCATAAATAATGGTTGTCCTTTCCACGTGAGTTCCCTAATCTCTTTCCAATCTAAGGTTCGGTATTCATTGGCCCATTTATCGATTATTCTGTTCATGTGTCCTGCACGCTTCTCAACTACCACCACATGAGCTAGAGGAAGATCCAGCTGTGGCAATCTAGTTGTGGCATAATATCCCTCTAACGAGTCCTTATAGACCTCTTGAAGTGGGTCATCCTGTAAGACCTTTGTCACAGGAATTTGTCGTACAAACTCCCATTGGCATTCAGCCCCCTGATCCAGTTTGCTCTTGCCTTTCCTATCCCTTTCCAATTTTAGATCTACAAGAAGTAAATCATCTATGGATGGCTTTGAGGACTGGGCATTGGATGGTCCAGGCATGTCCGGCTCGATGAGCCAATCATCTCTAGACACCCTTGCTCTGGAAAGTTCTGATAAGTCTAAGAACTCGGTTTTAGAGAGCTCCCCTAATTTGTCTACCTTTTCTGGATGGTAGGTGACTTCGTAGCGAACACCATCTCCACCCATGTACATGTTACCCTGGTCATTGACTAGAGGTGCTCTATCAAGTTCTGAGAATATGTCGGCTATCTTAACAAGATACCGTTGTTGTGGGTCCCTAAAGATCTCAGCTCCCTGAGCATTTGTGTAGACATATTGGAGTCTCACATTGAGTGTTAACCCCATGGTGTCAGCTTCAAATGGATTAAAGGATCTTGAGGGTGTCCTATTTGGGGCTACGGGATGACTATTTGTCGGCACTAGATTGTCCATGGACAATGAACTAGTTGTTCTAGAGGAAATGGTATCGGATTGGGATTCCGAAAGGGTTTCAGCAATATCTGCCAAATTTCCTACCGATTGGGTCCCACTTTCTTGCGTAGGCACTCTAGAAGGTGCCCTAGGTCCTATGGCAGAATCTACACAACGTCCCGACCGCGCAAGTGCATAAGGTCAAATTTTTTTGGTTTTGTTATGTGTTTTTGTTTTGTTTTGGTTTTGGTTTTTGTGTTTTGTTTTTTTTTTGGATAAAAATATATATATATTTGTATATATATATATATATATTTTACCCTACCTAACCACTAAAGGCAACTAAAAATGGGTCTGTGTGGCGTAACTATCTACCCTATTTTTTTGTTATTTGTTTGTTTTTTTTAAATGTTTTTTTTGATTTTATGATTTTATGATTTTTACTTTTTTTTAACACAAAAATTATGAATCACACTAAAAAATACTAATTATGCACAAAGTTACAAAAATTTAAAAAATGCAAGTTAAACTAATTATGCAAAAAAATTAAAGAATGAAGAATTACAGAATATGCAAAAAATAATAGACTCCTAAAAAATCAACAATTTTCTTTTGTCTTCTTTTGTTTTTTCCTCCTTTTTTGGTTTTTTTTTTGTTGGTTTGTTTTTTTTTTGTTTTTTTTTATAAAACTAATAAATTTCGTACCAAATATACAAAATATGAATTTACTAATTATGCTTCATTTACAAAACTTCTAAAAAATAAAAATAAAAAATGCAAGCTTCTTTATTATGCAAAAATTTAAATGATGAACAATGATTTCGAAATAAAAATTGTTTTTTTTTTCTTCTTTTTCTTTTTCTTTTTTTTCCTTTTGTTTTGTTTTGTTTTTTTTTTGTTTTGTTATATTACAAAAATTTAAAACAATGCAAATTACCCAATTATGCTAAAAAATACAGAAATGAAAAAATAAAAAATATGCACACAATATGGACTCCTAAAAAATAAAAAGAATTTTTTTTATTTTTATTTTTTTTATTTTTTTTAATTTTTTCTTTCTTTCTTCTCTCTATATATTTTTTTTAAAAAATTTTCCACTATTCTTTTTTTTCTTTTTTTCTTTTTTAATCTCTTTTTTTTTCTTTAAAATAAAAAATATTATTTTTTTTGTTTGTTTTTTTAATTTAAAAATAAAAAAACATAAAAATTAATTAAAAAATAAAAAAAAATAAAAAAAATGAAAAAATGAAAAAAATCCACTAACCTTATCGTCTGCTCGCCGCTCGCCGCACCGCTCGCCGGATTTCCCGCCGGCGCACACCGTTTTGTTTTTGCCTGCTTGCTCCAGCCTAGCGCCAGCTGCTCTTTTCCACTCGGCCGGCTTCCACACAGTCACCTTCCAGCCACCGTCTGCCAGCTGAGGCCTCTTCACTACCTTCTTCTTTCTCCTTCGGCCACTTCACCCAGGCGCCCTCCACTGACCAGCCTTTGCTGCCTGGCCTTCTTGCAGACTTCCCGTCGGCCTTCCACTACCCGCCTTCACACTGCTGCTGCGCCCGATGAAAACGCCCCCCCACAGCGCCTTCTTCGCTCATCAGTCCACCTCCACTGCCCGCTTCGACCTCTGCTGGCCGCCTTGCCTACAGCTTCGGCCACCTCCACTGCTCGCCTCAGACCTCTGCTAGCCGCCTTGCCTACAGCTTCTCGCTCAGCTTCTCATGCCAACCGACTCTCGGCCTTCTGCAAAGGCCCTACAACCGCCACCTCCACGCAGACGCTTCTCCACGCCGCCTTTCGCCTGCGCTCTTGCCGACGGCCTCCTCCTCACCGTCCACCTTCGGCTGTTGGCCTTTGCCGCCACCTTCACTCCACGTCACCCAAAGCCTTAGTATATATATAACTATATATATAGATATATATATATATATATATAGTTTTCTTTGCTCGCTTATGCCCACACTGGCGGCCGCCTTCCACTGCTATTGCTGCACCCAATGAAGACGCCCCTCCGCCTTCTTCCACGCTTCAGCATATAAATATATATATATATATATATTCTTTGCTGCGCACGATGGAAACGACTCTCCACAAAACTACAAAACAACAAAACGATAAAGGAAAAACAGCCGTTTCACTACTTCCTACCAACTTCTTGCAAACCTCGTCAAAGATGAAAAAACTGAAAGTACTTAAATCTGAATAATGGCGGGATTTCTCTACCGCAATGGGGTTAAAATTTTTTTCTTGCTTCTCATAAAAAAAAATGAAAACACACAAGGCGCCCTTGAGATCACACACTCAATGCCCTAAACCTCAAAATAAAAAGAAATAGTGGTAGTAATGCAAGCTTCTCAACCGGTTTTGAGTCTTCTCCCCGGCAGCGGCGCCAATGGAGAGACGGAATACTCTCTCACTTGTAGCAAGAGTAGTATGATCCACACTAAGCTCAATCCAATGGGATTTGCATCCCTTTCGGAGCTAGGGATTCAACCCGTACCGGTGCACAAAAGCTTATCCATTTGATGATGGAGAGAATGCTAGGAATACTACTAATATTGACATAGACTAACACATACTCAAGCTCAATCTTGCCACACTCAATCACTCAACATCCCACTCATTCCATGCATCCAAACAAGAAGAAAGCTAAGCTATTGCATACACAAGCTCAAAGCATCCTTCATTCTCAAGATCTTACTTCCTAGCATGCACACACACCTTGAAGCTATCAACAACAAAGAAACATGCTTACTAGAGAGTAGACATGAGAAGAGAGACAAACATCACTCATTGCATTAACAAAAGAATAGACTTACAATAATGTTGATGGGGAGTGAGAAGAGCTTGCACCTCTATGGAAGAAGAGGGAGAGCTAGTCTCAAGAGAGCTCAAACATGAGTTTGCCCAATGTGTCCATGCTCTCAAATGAGCCACCTTTTATACAAAAATTCTAGAACTCTCAAAAGTTCCCATGTGGGATTATTGTGAAGCCCTCTCCCACATTCATCTACAAAGTGGAACTCTTTACAAGAGCCCTAAGTATCTTTTTTGTTGCTTCCTTGTATTGATCTTCATTTGCATGCAACAATAGTAATCAATATTAAACCAATTAAAAGCAAGAGAATACAAGAAAAAGGTTTAAAAAAAGAGATAAATGCAAAAAACACATCTTGGCCTAACGTTAAATCTTGAAGTAGATGCTATGGGGATGATGAAGGCCTCACAGCTCCCCAAAATCCCATGAGTTTTTCTTGCACCTTCCTATGCTACTTGATTGGGACAAGTACTAGGCACTGAAAACTATGAAATGGACTCACCAAACTCAAAGAGAAAAAATCATGGATTTCACGAGGAGGGGAGGGATATTTATACATGAATAGGGTGGTGGATGGGAGCCTCTATGTACACATAGTCTACTTGAGGTAATGTTAAGCCATTCCTACCATGCAATCCATACAATTTGCGGGCTAAACTCAACTTTAGAGTTAACTAATGGGGTGAATCCATAACTCTTGTTTTGCATAAACCACATACCATATACCATTAATAAAATACCATGGGTAATTTAACTACCACTTACCAACCCAATTCCACCTAGTTTTGGCCAAAATATGCTTTTTGAACCTTAGGTAAATTAATGCTTTGCTCACTAAATTAAATTAATGTGCACACATAGTTTTCAGTGCCTGGTACTTGTGTCCCAGCCAAGTAGCATAGGAAGGTGCAAGAAAAACTCAAAGAGAAAAAATCATGGATTTCACGAGGAGGGGAGGGGCATTTATACATGAATAGGGTGGTGGATGGGAGCCTCTATGTACACATAGTCTACTTGAGGTAATGTTAAGCCATGCCTCTATGGGAATGCCCATTATTTTATTTTGGATATGCCTTTTATTTATATCATTTATCAATATTAATGTGTTTAATTAGTTGTGTGCATGCTGGTAATATGATATAGTTAGGATTAATGTGTTTAATCAATTATGTGCATTGACTAATATTATTTTGGATGAAGGCAATGATTGAGTGGTGGATTATGTGTTAATCATGGGTGGAACATGTGTTGTACCACCATGAGATATTTTAGAAGACATATGAACACCTTTTATGGTTTCATATTTAGGCATTAATATTTTTGTAAGGCTAAGGCCTCAAACCTTTGCACATACCAACTAGTATTTTATACTTTTGGTAGCCCAAGATTTCATATTTTGTAACTTGCTATATTTTTGTAGAGCTTTTACCCTCAAAAATTCAAAAGCACTTGTGCTTTATTTTTATCTTTCTGAAAAGCAAGCTTTCTAATACATATAAATATGGGTAAGTGGTACAAGGGCCACACTCATCTAAGGGAGATTTAACCCAATCTTGTGTTGATGATGATCTCTTTCTTATTCTCTAGCTCTTTCGTTTATTTAGTTATTTTATATTAATGTTTATGCTTTTAATTTTTGCAAGTATATGTTATGCTCTAATTTTTGTGCTTAAGAATTAGAGTTTCTTCTCCAAGTGTCATAAAGGTCCTAATAGTGGTATCAGAGCTTTGGGACCAGTTAAGGATAAGGATTTTTGAAGAAAAATTCAAAAGTAAGGTTTTTGGTAAATACTAAAACATGAGGTCTCCATTGATTTGCAACATAATGTGGCCATGCTGAGTCCATGCAAGCTTAAGTGCCACCTAGTTCAACTTACATAATGCATCTCCAACATAACGCCTCATGCAAGCTCAAGTGTTGTATGTTCAACTTACATAATGTAGCTATATTACATCTCCTTGGTACTAGTCACATCAATAGAAGCGAGATAAGATTTACGCAACCCTTGATGAGCACTTCAAAGCTTTACATGCCCCTTTGCTTTTGACCACACGGGGGGGATGGTCATCGAGGGAGCTCAATGCAGGGAGATTTTCTTGGCTACCCTCTCTCTCTCTCTCCTTTGAGCACTCTCTTTCTAACTCTTCCCACCACCATCTCCTCCCACCACCTCCCAGTAGACCCCAGCCCAGCCTAGCTCCCTCCACCACCAACCCTGCTCCTCCCTTTCTCTCTCTCTCTCTCTCTCTTCTAGCACACTCTCCTGTGCCATATCTTTCCACCTCTATTCCCTCTCTCTCTCTCTTCTAACACACTCTCTTCTCTCTCTCCAACCCTCACATCACTCTCTTCTCTTCCTCCGTCTCTTCTCTCTCTCTCTCTCTCTCTCTCTCTCTCTCTCTCTCTTCTCTAGCACACTCTCTTATCTCCCTCTCCTCTCTCTCTCCAACCATCTCACATCACTCTCTTCTCTTCTCTTCCTCTCCTCTCTCTCTCCAACCATCTCACATTTCTCTGTTTCTTCTCTTGCTCCCTTTAGTTTTTTTTCTCTCTCGTACCATCTCTTTCCCTCTCCCACCCTCATATCTCTCTACTACCATCTCACATCACTCTCTTCTCTCTCTCTCTCTCTCTCTCTCTCTCTCTCTCTCTCCAACCATCTCACACTCTCCATTGCTTCTCTCTCCTCTCTCTTGTCTCACTCTCCTCTCTCTCTCTCTCTCTCTCTCTCTCTCTCATATCTCTTCTATTTTGTCTCACTCTCCCTTACCTCTCTCTCCGTCCATGTCTCTCCTATACCATCTCTTATTTAGTGCCTATCTCTTCTCTCTCTCTCTCTCTCTCTCTCTCTCTCTCTCTCTCTCTCTCTCTCTCTCTCTCTCTCTCTCTCTCTTCTCCTTCTCTCTCCCCCTTCCTCCCTCCTCCTTGTACCCATCACCCTTAACCCTCTTTCCTCATCAATTTCATTAGTAGTCTATCACTGTCTCTCCCTTACCAGCCCATTTTTTCTCTTCCTTCTTGCTATCTTTGGATTAAACCTTATAAATTACAAGGGAGATAACATCCCTCCCTCTTCATGATGTGCCTTTCTCTTATCCGTGTTATCACCTCTTGCATCTCTTGTGCTTTTCATGTTTTCTCTCTCTTATCCTTCTATCCATGTGAGGCCACAAACTTATCATTCATTTCTTAACACAATACACTTAACTTAATTTTATGCGTATAGATCCTTTGAGTCTACAAACTTAACACTACCTTATTCATCCACACAATACAAAAATTGTCAATTCTTTATTACTTTGTATGACATGTTGAGCACAAACATTGTTGAAACTATCAATTATATCTCATCGCAAAACCCTAACATGCATTGCTCTCATCCTCTCTCTCTCTTTATTTGTAAACAAATATGTTCATTGTTGCAGTATAATGACATCTTCACCAAGACACCCTCCATAACATCCTCTTTGGGATCAATACAAACAATGTTCATGCCTAATTTGCACGCTACCATAGCACAATCTCCACATCCTACATAAAGATCTACAATCACTTGCCCTTCTTTTGTGATCAATATAAACAATGTTCACTAATTTGCACACTACCATAGCCCAATCTCCACATCCTACATAAAGTTCTATAATCACTTGCCCTTATTTTGCATGTTGCTTCAATGGGCTATCTCAAAAGTTGTATCCACATTGACATCCACGTGCAAAGAAAACATTTCTCTAAATTCAACATAACATGGAATACCCATAATTTGGAGTACTTATATGTTTATACCATACCTCACCATGCTATCCCATCTGAGCGTCTTCCTCCCCAATTTATCATGGTGCAAGGATAAATGATATAATCAGGAAAAAAAGGTTGTGCATGGTTTATTCCAACTATACTCATGAAGGTAGCAGTGAGGGTATATGTCTACACAAGAGTATGAGATGATTTATTGTAGCAAAAAGTGATGTTCAATGGCAACCTTTTATGAGAATCATAAGCACCTCTTGTCGGTGTCCGATTGGGACAAGACACTTGCACTTGCATGGTTCCGAACCACCTAGTCGGCTTTGGATGAGCAACGACTAATACAACTATGCCTGATGACACGCGATAAGCTAATGCTAGTGCATCATGCCACCAATCTGCCTAAGCTAAGGGATTTAGTCATGAGTGCAGAGGTTAGTTTCTTTGTCCAACATGATTCTTGATGTGGTTCCTAATCTTGTTTCCAGATAGGAGTCACATCCAGATAGGAATGAATTTGGATCCATACTCTAGTTAGAAGACATCTAGAGACAAGAAATTTCTTAACACATAGACTAGGAATTAGATAGACTTATATAGTACATAATAGAGAATTGGATAGATGAATCACTGTATTACTTGAGTGAGGGATTAACCCACAACAGTACAATGTAGTAGCACACTGAGTAGTCACTCTCTACTCTCTTCTATGTCCCTTATATCTCAACCCATGGATAGTTTCCCTTACTTCCTTTTCATCTGCCTGGGTACTACCCTTTGGTAAGATTAGTTACAAAGTTGTTACAAGAAAGAAGATTCCAACCCAAGAGTTTGTTGCCCAATGGATACACTAGGCAATGAGGCTGGTGATGACGATACGATGGTTGATGATGGTGACTAGATGGCCACCAACACTTGGTGATCACGGTGGATGCTGCACCGATAGCGAAGCCCACAATAGGTTACTGTCGTGGTGGCTGTCCAATTTGAAGGAGCTCAAATCCTGAAGTTTTGAGTGACGGCCTCCTGTGCTTGGTGGGAGACAGCACTCGGTGACCCTGGCCTTAATCTTGTGCAACCAGAATCACTTACTTTTTAAATGATCAAAAATTTTGTATCCAAAATCCGGATTTGCACTCTATAATCTAGACATCTAAGGCCTGATCCAGCCGCCTTCTTTTGATTTTCCGTCTGTGGAAAAGCCTCTTGAAACAAACTTGATGGGCTTGTCGCCTCGTGAGCATATCTGGGCTTGTCCCCTGAGCATATCTGGGCTTGTAAGTTCTCTTCTTGCTACTCACCCAAGCGTGCCCAAGCCCAGTCCTCTCATCTGCTTGACAGAATTGTACATCAATGGGCTTGGCATCTGGATACCCCTTCCTAGACCTTTCCATTACATCGATAGCCATCCTTGCTACAAAAGTGTGTGGCTCTGTCTGCTATGGGGTAATGGCTTCATCCTCAAGTATGGTCTACTCAGGCTCTCTTGGTCTTCTTCTTCCTCCTTGATTCCATTTCCACCCATATGTTGGTTTGCCTGTTGATTCTGATATAGAGTTTGTCCTCTCTCTTTTTTGCCAGGTGACTCCATTGGTGGCAAGGGGCACTGGTAGTCCTACTCTCTGCATGGGCTATTGCCTCCTCACCTGGATGCTTGCATCACAAGATCCCGCCACTTCCTCGCACTGTTGAGGATCTAGATGAGGGGCTTATTCCTGGCGTTGACTCTTGTACCTGCCTGCTGGGAGTTGCTTTGCCCTTGTTTCTCTGCCTGAGATGCATCCAACTAGTTTATAAATTTTGCAATGTCATCTTAATTAGACAGTCTTACAACTCCTGCCTACTTAGCAGCCTGAATTAAGCTGCTCCGCATATGGTTGAGGGTTGTCTCCTTCCAGACACTTGCTCTTTCCCCCCCTCCCTTCCTAGAGTCTTTGTTGTAGTGCTTCTTTTTCCCTTTTCTCCCTTTTGGCCCATCCTTGGAAGTCTTCAATCATTTTTTCTTTATTCCGCGCTTTTGCGGCATCTGCTTTCTTCATAGCCTCCACTTGTTCTTGCCTTTTCTTGAGTTCGGTCTTGGATGCCTTCATCTCCTCTACATGTGTTCTTCTCATGGCATCCAATTGATCTTATCTATTCTTTAGATTGGCATGGGATGTTGACATTCAGCTCATTAACCATCCTTCTTTGTCCTTTTGCTCTTGTATTCTTGGCAGGTGTTGTAGATTCTAACTCCTTCTTGAGGGCCTTTATGGTGGTCAACCCATCCTGCCTTTGTTGCTCCTTGAATTCATCCACCAAAACATCTAGTTCTTCGATTTGGGTCCTAAGAGAAGCCTCATCACTGGCCCTTTCTTCCAACTTCTTTGTGGCCGCACAAGCATGTTCTCACAGCTCATTATCAGGGATTAGGTCCATTGATGACGCCTTATATATCCTTCCTCTTCCCCTCAGGCTGCTCCTTTAGTTTCTTCCCATCACCCTTCAGAAGAGTGAACCATTTTTTCTAGACCTCCACTTCATTTTTGAGCTGCTCTATTTCCTTCTACAACCTTGCCTTCTTGATTGGGTTCAGTAGTTCCCACATCACTAGTCAGATCTAGTCCTTCTAGTTTTGTTGTGTCAGGATGATTTACGAATCCTCCATCCAGATTCCTGTCTTGAGTTTGGTAGGGAACCATCTATCTGTGCAAGGTAGGTGTGGGGGCTTGCATTGCCTTCTCCCCACACCTCCTTTAGTTCTTTGACTGCACACCTCCTTCAGTTCTTTGACTGCATGGCTTTCCCATTGTTCCATTTTCTCTACCTCTAGCTTGTACACCTCTAGAAATTCTTCCGCATCCAAAATTGCCAGTCTGGCTTCCACCTTAACTAGCTGCACCTTGTCCTTATCTTCTGTGGCCTACACCTCTCTTATAATATTAATGTGTTCTTCTCTAAGTAGGAGGATTTGGCCTTCAGCCCTTGTTGACTTTCCTTGGCCCTATCTACTTTGTCCTTCAGCTACCTATTTTTTGTCTCTTTAGTCCGGGGCAGGGTCCCTTTCATCACCATCTCCTTTTTTGTTTCTTCATTTGCTTCCTAGAGGATTAGCATCTACTTTTGCATTTTGTCCATTTGGCCCGCTTCCCTCCTTCTATTCAGCTCTTCCGCAGGGGTTCTTGCTGGCTTCTCATTGTCTGGATGATGGCATCCTTCTCCCTCACCACCACAATTAGCTTGGTTATTTCCATTAATCCATTTGTCATGCACCTTTGTAGATAGTTGAGGTATCCTTGCACCCAGTCTATTTCAATGGACTCCGAAAAACTTGCAGGATGGGGTGCAGGGGGCTCGGCCTGTGCTTGTTCAAGGTGTAGGGGTTCAGTGGGACGATGATTTTCTGTTGTGCTTGTTCGAGTTGTAGGCATTTTGTGTTTGAGGTTTCCTGATGTGCTTATTCAAGATGCAATCATTATGTGGTTGAGGTTTCCTGCTGCCTGTTGCTTCTCTAGCTTCTATGAAAGAATGGACTTGCCGATTTCGTCAAAGTCCTCCTTGAGCTGTTTGTTGCTTCTTTCCTATGCTATTTTTCCCTTCTTGCCCTTCTTCTTCTCTCCAAATTTAAACGCTCTCTTCTTTTTGGTGGACACTGCTTGTCTGAAACTCCCCTCTTGTTGGGGCTTTGCGGCCACCTTCTCCTCATGCCCTGTGTCTTCTTTGTGCCCTACTTCCTCCTTTTGGCTCTCCTCCTCTTTTCTAGCTCCTGTTTGTGCTTTATAAAAAGCATTGTTAGGTAAAGGCCAATCTTCATTTTGGTGTTTGGGTGGCTCAGTTTCCCAATCTGATCCTTTAGATTATTGTATAGTACCTCCACCCAAGCCACTTTTGTTCCTGCCTCAACTGCCTTAACCAATCTGAACACTTTTCTTGACATGTAGTATGGCTTGTGGGTGAGATTGATCATCTCCACCACGAAGTGCATATGCTTCTACCAATCCTCATCTAGTGTTCTTGTAATTTTAAACTCTTTTTCCTTACCTTCCAGAGGGGTGAACTCCTTTATTAGGTCTTTTTCATTTGCTAGCTTGACCTCGCCTTCCCCTTCATCCCCAATAGTTTGAAGACTTTGGCCACATAGAGGGGATTAAACACCCTCTTCTCGCTCGTCGATGGGAGTGTGATGATGTTTGATTTCTGCAGCTGCTTTGCGGCTTTGTAGTTCTGTTGGAGTTATTCCCACAGGGTAGCTTAGAAAACTTCTTCAGCCCCATCCTCTCCAACCATTAAGTATGCTTATCCACCTCCTTGTACACAATGGGGGCTCAAATTCTAGCACCATGTTTTTGGCTTTAGGTATGTTGGGGCTAAGTGACAAGAGGTAGGAAAAAGAGTAGAGTTTAGCAGAGAGGGTTAAGCATACAGGGTAGCATATAATTTTTAAAAGGTGATTTGGAAACTAAGCTTTTGATGGAGAGAGGCATTTTTTCATGAGGTGCACCTTCCCCAAGGGCAACCAACCACCATAACTGCTCCATATTTTCATGCATTTCCCCATATCCTCCTCGCTATCTGACCATCAGTGAATATTGCACTATTTACAAGGTCATTAATGGCCGGAATAGGCGATGGTGGTGATGTGACAAGTTTCCCTTCATATCCAAGCACCCTTTTTCATGGCGGCAACCTCTACTTTCCCGCATGCACCATGATGTTGCCACCTGGATCCTCAGTATCTGTACATTTACATATGGGAAGTCTATTTTTGGGCTTTTTCCTTACCATTTTTGATTTCTCTGAAATCCTGTCCTACTTCCTGCTCATGGCTGGACTCGGATTTTGGTTCCTGAAATATCTCTGGAGATTAGGATCTTGATTTCCTTCTAGACACCCTTCTCCTTCATCTGGCATCTTTCCATAATAGGGCTCAACTGTACCCATTTACAATATTCTTGAGTTTTTCACCATCTAGACTTACTAGTTCAAAAGTTCCTATCCCTAGTTTCTTGACAATTCTATATGGGCAAGTCCATCTCATTTTCAATTTTCCTAGGTGAGGTCCCACTCTTGATGCGAACAGCAAGACATCTCCTTCCTCGAAGATCTTGAACTACTTGTAGCTTCCTTCTCTTTTGCACAATTTCTGCTATCCAAGTGTTGTGTAGTCTCCTTTCATCAAGTTTGAGGAGTTCTGCAATTTTGTGCACCTCTAATTCTTCCAGAGAGAGCCTTTCTATCCCACTGCTATCTTGAGACTTTGTGTAAGGAACTCTATGGGCACTACTACTTCCAGTCCACGCACCATGCTGAAGGGTGTTAGTCCTATTGCATTCTTATAAGCCGTTCGGAATACCCATAATGTTGAGTGTAGCTTTGTGTTTGGTCATTCATGTTCTCATTTACTATCTTGATTAGGATTCCCTTTAGGATGTTATTGGTGGACTCTGCTTAACCATTGGCTTGCGGGGTAGCAGAATGTTGACTTCTTGTGTATTATCATGTGCTATTCTGTCAGCTTCCTGATCACTTCATTGATGAAGTGTCTCCCTTGGTCGACTGACTATCTCTATTGGGCATTTGAATCTTGTCATTATAGTTTTATAAAGAAACTTCACTATAGATGATGCCTTGCAGTCTCTCTAAGGGCCTTGGCCTCCACCCATTTTGTATAGTAATTCGACCACCAAAAGGTATTTGTTTCCCGTTGTCGGAAATTTCGAACACGGAATCACCTGCCTCTATAGCTGTCCCTCCAATAGCCTTGGAAAACACCAACACGAACGGGGGCACCACCAGCACTGGCTGGAACACTTCTCTCACGGTTCACCACACCACCCACACCAGAAAGACAGCACAAAACAGGGGCACCATAGATGGGTAAACACCCAGCAATTAAATTCCTAGTCAACACTTCATACAAGCTTCTTCCGACACAGAAGCCTTTACTCACACAATCATACAAACACTCAAGCTTGGATTTACTGCCAAGGGAATTCGACCACGGCCTCACCGCCTCTGGAATTACAACCTTGCGTCTGACGACCAAGCCTCTTCAACCACACGACCCATCAACACTTTGACCTGTCACATTGCCAAGGATACACCACATCCTCAATCGGCACATGATCCACTGCCTCTGCCCCCACAGTTGGCTTTTTCAATCGCCTGAACCTCTCGCCTGCATGCTGTGCCAACCACACCAAAAAGAACCCGGCCTCTCTCTCTTCAGAGGGTGCCCCACCAGCAACCCTTAACTCCTCTGTAGCCCATCACTTCTGTGTGTGTCACCAACAGCAGCTACTCCAACATCTCTCTCTCTTCTCAGTCACCAGCCTTCTCGCCAGACAGCTCCTATGGCTGCCCAAACAAAACCCAAGCGGCCCCTCTGGTCTTCGCCTGCACCACCCAGCCCTTTCCATTGCCTTGCATCCGGCGACAGTCCTCTCCCCTTCGTCGCCCACCAGGCCACGTCTGCTTCATGTGCCAGCCACCATCTCTCTTTCACCAACCTTCTCTTGGCTACCAGCTTGCCACCAGCCTTCGCTCTTCAGTTGTACCCGCAGCCGCATCCAACCACGCTTCCCTCTCCCTTCGCCAAACAGCGGTCCACCGTCTGTCGCCAGCCTCTAGTCGTCAGCTTTGCGCCAGCTTCACTTCCCTTGCACCTGTAGCTCTTGCTCTCTCCATCATCCTTGCTCTGCACGTAGGAGACTCTCTCCAGCCTGTCGGTGCTTCTACAGTAGCCCTAGGCAACTTCCCGAGCTCGTCGCCAGCCCATCAGCAAACCGCAACAAAGCTCCTCCCTCTCCTGAGCCACACAACGTCCTTTGCTTCAGCTCCTCTGGTAGACCAAAGACCCATTGGCTCCTTCAGCTCCCTAATCCATCGCCAACAGCCACTCTGCCAGTTGTCTTCAACACCAACTACCTCGTAGTAGGCGACCACCTTCTGGAAGAACCACGTGGCCAAACTTGGCATCCTTGCTTTTTTATTTGATTCTCATGCGCCACCTCCTTCATACCATGAACATGCCCCTCCAAACTTGACATTTCACACCATCTACAAGGCAACATTGGCCCCATGCTTCCACACACACTTCAAATATAACCTGGTGCCCAGTTTTTTGAACGCGTACACATTCAAAGCAGCCGAACAGCTGATACCACCTCCAGTGGACACACACTCTGGACAAACCTGCACAAGCCTACAACAAAACCATCCACCCTGTACATCTGCCAAGGCATTCCAGGGCAAAGCTCTATACACGCCATGCATTCCATATGTACACAAGCCCAAAACACCTTTTAGATTTTCGCCTGACACCATTCTTTGAGAAGCTGGTTTGAATGGGCCAATGAAGTCTAGACCCCACTTTTGGAATGGCTTGAGTGGCAAGATTGGGTTATGAGACATTGTGTTCACATCACTCGGTTGCCCCAGCCTCTGGCACATGTCACACTCCTTTGCGAACTTGTGTGTAGCTTTTATTAATGTAGTTGGCCACCACCACAGTCCTACCTGGAATACTTTTCTACTGGTGACCTCTCTGAAAAAATGCTCTCTGTTTATTCTTTGATGTGATTTTGTCAGAACAGCCTATTGTTCATGTTTGGAGACACACCTTCTCAGAATTCTATCAATGCCCATCTTGTAGATCTACCCTACTACTATCATGAATGACTTGCTCCAAAGAGTCATCTTCTTTCTCTGATCTCTGGACATGTACTCTGGAAAGGACAAGTCTAATAGGAGCTGCAGCATTTCATCATACCATCTTGGTTTTTCTCCATCTATTAGGAAGATCTGTGTGTATGGGAAGTCATCATCCACCCCCTCTGGATCTTCATCTGTCTCTAGTCTTGAGAACAAGAAATTTGCCACTACACGTTTGTTTCTAGGGGTGTGCCTAATGGTGAACTCGAATTCCTATAGTAGGAGAAGAATCCATCTGGCCAATTTTCTTGTCAGTGACTCCTTTTCTATAGTGGAGTAGTTCCTTTCTAATCTGGATAGCCTTCTGCTTATATAGTAAACTGGTATGAAGTAGCCCTCTAGTGATTCCTACATCAACAAATACATGGAACACTGTCAAAATTTGGCTGCTGGAGGATGGGCGCTGCTGCAGACAAGATCCGTTTGAGATTTTGAAATGCTTCTTGATAGGATTTTGACCATGCATATTTTGCATCCTTCATTGTCATGCTGTACAAGGGTATGGCCACATTCGCTTTTAGGAACCTCATGAACCTGCTTGTGCCACTTGACTAGACCAAGGAATCTTGCCAATTCTTGTGCATAGTTGGGTAGTTGGTGATTCACAATGATTGTGACCTTGGCTGGATCCACTGCTAATCTTCTGCAGATACAATGTGTCCTGGGAGGGATCCACTTGTCATAGCAAAGGTGCACTTTGTTAGATTCAGGCTTAGTCTGGCCTTTCTGCACTTGTCTAGGCACATTGTGGGGTGTGTGATGTGGTATTCCTTGTTCCCAAAGACGCTAAGGTCATCCACAACAAACACCCTCATGAAGGAGGTCAAATAGTCATAGAATATTTCCTGGGAATGTGGCAGGATAATTTTTCAGCCCGAAGGTCATGACATTGGAGGTGAACGCCCCCCACTCTGTCACAAAAGCTATCTTTTCTTTATCTTTCGGGGCCATTTGTACTTGGTTGTACACCCACTAAACCCATCCAAGAAAGAGTATGTTTTATGCCCAAGTACTTCATTCAGCAAGGAATCAATGAATGGCAATGGGAATGGGTGTGATATAGTGGAAGCATTTAGCTTACGGTAGTCAATACAGACCCTCAACTTCCCATTCTTTTTCGGAACAATGACTATTAGTGAAAACCATTCTGCCCTATCCGTAGGATAGATGAACCCTACCTTTAGCAATTTAGCAATCTCTTCCTTCACTTATTTGGCATAGTTTGGGTTCATTCTGTGTATCTGCTATGCCTGATTGAAGTTGCAATTTTATGCTGGTAGAAACTTGGATCAATCCCCTTGTCATAATAGTTCCAGGCAAATACATCTTTGTAGGAATTTAACAAATCCAAGAGCCTCCCTCTGAACTCTTGATTCGGTTTGGCACTAATTATAACTGTCTTGGGCTACTGATTGTCCCCTAGGTTCACCTCTTTGAGCTCATCTTCTCGAACTATTATGTTCCTTTTCCCGAGTTTAGCTTCCTCCTGCTTTAGGGACACCATGGCTTTTTCTTACTCAGCTTGTAATTCTTCCACATTTTCCTGAGAGTCATCTTCCTCTTCTTGAGTGCTTTCTTCATTCAATGTCACTTTAGGATGAGCCACCAAGACCTCTGGGTCATATCTATGTGCAATCCTTTCTATGTCTATCTCAAATAGTGAGAGTAGATCCAGATTCTCTTTCATGATCTACTCTTCCTCATCGTCTTCTGCATGCAGTGGTTGACTAGCCAGATTTTGCTTCTTGCCTGCAAAATTGAGATCATTACCTTCTTTTTCCCCATCCGGATCATGATCTTGTCCCGTATCCCAATTGTGCTTTATCCCTCCACTTCTGAGCCATGGTCTTCCCAAAATAGCATGGGATATGCACCCACCATCTTCGTCATCTTGAGGACTATGAACACTATAGTGAACATGCATCCTACCACTTTGATTTGCTTGCCTCTGATTATTCTGACTGGTCAAACCCTTCTCTGATTGGCCATATGGATTCGGAATGGGGCTAGCTGCAAATTAGAACATGAGTGAACATGTCTCGCCTCATTCTTGGCTAATAAAATTGCCGCTCTAACTGAGTTCAGGTCCCTTAGTGAGGGCATCATGCGCATCGTGGAGAAGAGTTGCTTGGAATTGTTTCAACATGCAAAGTCGACCTTTATAGAAAAGCCAACTGTTGCGCATCAAGAAATGGCATGATCCTGTGGCGTCCAATACCTATTCCCACTGAATACCAAACTCCACGGAAATCGCGTACTTGTGCTTCATGTCATCTAGTCCTATACCAGCAAATTCCATCTGAGTGGACTAGATGTGGGACATGATTTCTTTCTTGTTGAAGGCATCGGCCACTAGGTTGGCCTTGCTCGAAAGATACTTGATCATTCCACCAAACTACTGGAAGATTTGGCTCCAACAGTGTTGATGATCACTCCAATTTGCGTTTGGTATTGTCTGAAGCCAATGCAAATCTCGGTGATCTCTGCGAACCTCAAAGTCACGCCAATAAAGAAAATGTTTCCATTGCTTCAGGGCTTGTATCACCGGCGAGGAGTTCCCAGTCACAAATCTAGTAGTTCAGGGATCAGCTTACAAGGCATGATCTTTTGCCTCCGAGACTTGCTGCCTTTAAGCAAATCAGTCAGAGACTCGACGCCTTTAAGCAAATCAGTTAGAGCTATTGAGACATCAAAAAACTTGTTGATGTGGGTGGAATATACTGGCAAATATCCACAAATGACCTAACCTTATATGTTGTTTCTGAAATCTCCTAGTTAAGGATCTCTTCCACCTTTGTAGGGTCTAATTGGGTACATGTAGCATTGATTATATATTTGAGGTAGTGAACCTTGTATAAATAAAGCTTTGATTTTTACTTATTGACATAAAGCTCGTTGTTTTTGAGCAATTTCATCACTTGTTCAACGTTAATGTCGTGCTCTTCGATAGCTGAAAAAATTAGTATGCCATCCAAAAAGATAGAAGACACACTTTTCTATTTGGGGCCTTTGTAAATCCAAAAGGCATTATCACGAACTCGTAGTGGCCCTGTTCAGTTCGGAATGTGGTTTTAGGGATGTCCCTATTCACAATTCTTATCTAATGATAACTAATTTTGAGATCAATTTTTGAAAACACCCTTGCTCCATTCAGATTCTCTAAGATGTAATCAATTCAAGGCATAGGGAGCTTGCTCTTTATTTGTCAGCTTGTTGAGCGCGCGATAATCTATGCAAAGCCACAAGGATCCATCCTTCTTTTTTCAGAAAGAGGATTGGGGCTATGAACGGAGACACACTAGAGCGTATGAAACCTGATTGCAACAATCCTTGTAGTTGACGGTTTAGCTCCGTGTCCATGGCCTTGCTTAGGCGGTATGGAAACTTACTGGGGGGTTCGGAACCTGGGAGGAGCTCAATTTTATGGGCCTTCAGTCTAGATGGGGGAAGTCTGGTCAATAAGTTGTCTTGAAGAAGGATGTTCTAGAACTGGTCATGTAAGTCCTTATACTTCTCTAAAGCACTGGTCACTATGTGGGTGGTCTAAACGTAGATCATCGCACAATGTACACCTTTCCGAATCTCTTGTTTAGCCTATATGTCTAGTGATTGGAAGTTAGGTATTCTTGGTTCAAACTCAATGATTACTAGGGGCCTTTGACACATTTTAGATAGTCCAAAATGTGTGCTAGCTCCAATCAATGTTTGGGGTAAACTTGTGAAACCACTGGATCCCTAAGATTATGTCTACACCTACAAGAGGGGCAACCATGAAATTCCACACAAATTCTGTGCCCTAGATGACTAATTTAGCTTGTCGAGCTTCAAACTTGATGCTCATTGTTATACCCATGCTAAATCTCTCCACTTTCTTATCTATCAAGGTCAACAAAAATTAGGCTTACCAAGCGGCCTATTCCATGACCACATCCTTTGTACTATCGTTGTCAAATAAGACAACGACTCTCTAGCCACCTATGTAGCTCAAAGTCTTGAGCAATTCGTTTTGCTCATACTTCAAGTCATGGTTTCCCTTTTGCTTATCTTCGAGCTCCTGATTGACAATGGCCCCAAATGAAGGTGTGGGAGTTGAAGGAATGGCAACAACCTGGGGAGTTGGTGTGGGAGGCTGGGTCACCACGGCAACTGACAAGGTTGGGGTGGTAGTCTGAGTGGGGGTCTTCTTAAGGCAAGCCCTATAAGTGTATCCTTTTGTATGACAAAAGAAACACCACCCCTCCTTGTATTGTTCCTGCTCTTCAAGACTGATCTTACCATCTGCCTTGCTGGCCAGAGCCTTATGGTTTGGAGTAAGGTGAGGTTCATTGTTCGAGTTCTTGGAGCCAAAGGCTCTCAAGGTAGACCTTGATGACTGAGTCTAGTTATAGCCCTTGCCAGAGGCAAAGGCTGCCTAGGCTACTATGGATGGGAGGTTTTCTATTTTCTATTCTTGTACTTTATTCGGCACTCTGCCCAAGCGAAAGTGCCCGATCAAAAGTTTTGGATTCAAACATGTGCATATCTCATTGGATTTGCGTGTCCAAACCATAGAGGAATTGTCCTCTTTTGTTTGCATTAGATTTTTTTCAATTGTAAAGCTGGGCAAGTGACTTTATTTTTAAATTAAAGGATAGATAGCGCATTCTTGCACAATCCCAAAAACTTGCACTCGAGTTGCTCAAGATAATGAGGTGACCTGTATAAATTGTTTCTTGAGGTTAGTGACAAATTGGTCCCACTTGTAGTCAGCAACTCCATAGTTGGAATTGACTTGGGCCCAATGAGTCTACCATGAGATGGCTTCCCCTTTGATATAGCAACTAGCTAAAACCACCTTCTCTATGTCTGACTTCCTACCAGTAGCAAAGTAGGCTTCAAATTAATGAATCCAAGAATGTAGAGTTGTGGGATCGAGTTTACTATTATACTTACTAAAATTCACCTTCTCATGAAGATGAGTGGAAGGAGTTGTGGGTATTGACCTTGCATTGAGAAGTGCAAGGTATCGCTCGTGCTCCACATGTCATCATATTGGACATCTAGCATGGGAATCTGGGCTATTGCTTGTGTTCAAAGCACTACCTCCCATACCTACATTTCATATAATGCATGGGAATGTTATGTTAACTCCTCAAGGGAGATAGTCAAAGCATGGATTTGGAAAGGGTTTTGGAAGGGATCTTGGGTGATGACCGCCAGTGGAGGAGGGAATGGGTGTCAAGGCTTCTTGAAGAGGTATCCATTTCTCCAAGGCTTGCATAGAAGCGTACATGCTTGCATCTATTCCCCTTGTCGCACTATGACACACATATATTCCCAAAACATGGCATTCGTATTATCAATGAGATGACCTAGCTTCTGGAAGCAATTGCTGTTGAGGAAACAATTTTGCGGGGATCTGATGTTCTCTCTCACTATCTCGCATTGAATATTTGAGATATTGTTGTTATATTGCATAAATACTTCTGTTTAATAACCTCATGTTGTTTAATTGGGTTTAGATAGAAGTCTTATGACTTTTACCCCATCTATTAAATCTTATCAAAAACATCATCTACTAGAGAGTTCATATCTTTCCTAATGTTAGTACTTTCTTAATAAACTCTTTAATTATTGTGCTCTTAGTTTATTAAAATTTTTAATTATCAACAAGAATAATCGTGTCCAAAATTTTCACTTTTCCATGAAGAACATAAAAATGTTTCTTTTGTGTATCTCTATATACAATAGGGTCCTTCCTACATTCTTTCACTATGTGCCCTTTCTTGTTATATTAAAAGCATTCAACCTTTTGAAGAGTTATATTTCTTATCTTTCTTCTTTGTGTTAATGGAAATCGAATAGGCCACCATTAAATAGTGCACCTAGATCTCCTCATTCCTCAAATGTGAGAGGAGTTAGCATGACACCAACATTAAAAGATGTAAAAAAAACTATCATATTTAGGCATAGAAATACTCTTAGATAATGACAAGAAATATTGTTGGTATATCACATGGTGCAAGGCATGGATAATACCTTTCCACAAGGCCTCCTCATTAGGGGGTATGTCCCATTGGCATAATCTAACCACACCATGGGTATAAACTCCAAACCTCTTTTTCAGCAAGTTCTTCTATATATTTCTAGATATTTGCCATTATCCTCAACCTCACTCAACACCCACTCATTTGGCGGGATGACAAAGCTCGGGGAAAGAAACTATGTCCCTCATTAAAACCCACCACCTGGTAATAAATAGGATAATTCAAAAGTTGTCTTATCAGCATACTTATACCTAGTGTACAAGCAAATTGGAATGAAATATTCTATTCTAAGCATACCTATATATGTAGCGTCTTGCTATACATATGAGATGTGGTTGAGCTGATGCTATGACCGAAGATCGCATTGCTTTTTGCCATGATACAAATGCAGTGTCGAAGTGTTTTGCTTTACAATCGCTCAAATAATCTTTCAGGGACATTATTCCCTTTGATTCTCATTCCGCATATGAACCTCTCGTAAGATTGGCTTCTCTTCTGCTATTTTGCACTTCATATTAAGTGATACTAATACACGTACTTGTTGAAGAACATGCAAAATGTAAGTTCTCCGCATGGTACCCATGGTGCAGACTTCATAGCATTCTCTCCTTTAGCAATGGTTTGAACCAACTTTCCTTTTCTACAAAAATAAAGCAACTATGCATTACACTCTAAAACTTTACTAAAACCAACTAAGTGCGCTTGTTGCACAGTAGATGAAACTTACTCATTTGGAGGCAATCTAGAGCGGGCAATGAGTTATAGCTTCTCGATTGTGAGTTGTTGCTGCTTCTCATGCCAATCTTGGTACTTAAATACCACATCAAAGAAATCATTTCCATTTGTAGGATTTGCAATGGCTACGAATGTGTACCCCCTTTTCGTGAAAATCATCTCTGTTTCCTTTAAGTAATTCTGGTACACCTCCTCCTCATCTTCTGTGTGCTCCCCTTACTTAGGTAATCCTCTCATTTTTGTTTGAATCATCTTCTTGAAGTCATCCTATTCTTACAAATCAAGATGGAAAACTTTAAGAAAACTTGAGCTAAAGCAGCAACATCTTTGAATTAAATGTTAGAGGCATGCACAAATATTACCTAAAAAACAAATTGGGATAACAATGCCATTGGGATAGTGTACCAACTTGGTTTGCCCAGTTTTTTTATTATTGCGAGCAACTATTGTGGTTGCCCACTTTCGTTCATCCTCTGTTAGCTTTTGTAGCAGAGTATTCAGGTTTACTAGACCGAAATGTTGCATCAAAAAAATGTCATGGCCTGGTGTGTGTGGTACATGCACACACGTCACCCTGATGAAAAAAAACAATTAATAGCATTAGAGAGAATACTTACATATAAGACATTGAACATCTGTATTGCAGAATATTTATATACCCTATTGAGGTTTGCAAGGTTTATTAATAACTCTACCTCTTCTTTCTTTGTGAAGGAAATGATGTGACACCAAACTTGAGGATACATATCCTTCAAATGTAACCATTCAATATATCCAAGAAAATGGAGAAAATTATATTGGAGCTTTCAAGAAATATAGAAAATATTCCAAAGAAAGAAGTGTGAATTTAACTTACTTGTTTCAATGGTATGAAGCCATGACACAAGTATATGGTTTCCATCCCAAACAACTAACTTTTTCTTGGTAAGGTGAGCCCACTTCTGTGTTTCTTTAAGCTTTTCATCAAACATATTCGATTGTTGCCACCAAAACCCATTCCTCCATCTTGAGTCCTTAGGGTGATGTTGCGGGGGCTTCGCCGGGAGGAAAAGTCTTAGAAACAATGAACTCTCCCAATGATGGCACATAATCGTGCCTATTGAAGCTCTCTTCAAGTTCCAAAAGATGGTCATCTGTAGTTCGAATCGCTGGATTCACACAAAGCCTATTCAATGATGATACAGGTGGTAGTATCATCAACAAAGTGTGAAGACAACCCGTCCTGCAACATCTTAGTTTGCACCAGCCTCCCAAAATTTTTTGGTAGAGAGGGAAAGTTCTCGTCCTCCTCTTCCATCATCGATTATCTGACAACCCTTTTTCGAGAGCTGTATGGGGTAGAGGAGCCTGCTACATTTGTCCTTGGACCACATTTGACACAATTTCACTTGGCCCTGCATTTTCAGTGCTCTTGAACAATGTTGGTTGAGAAATGTTAATGACGTCTGGTTGCTGTGAGTATCCTAGAAGAGAGAGAGAGAGAGAGAGAGAGAGAGAGAGAGAGAGAGAGAGAGAGAGAGTAGTACCTACCCCCAGCCCCTCGGCTTGTCTGCACAATGAATGAATGATGCACGAACACTTTACAAAACGAATGCTGTCGTCTCGACAATTGAAACGAACGCTGCACACACGAACGCTATCGTCGATGGTTGAAAAGTGAAACGAACGTTTAAATGTGGCGCCTTCAGTTATAGCACATGAAAGTGGTGATGTGGCCTCTATGTGCCATGCCATATTTCCGAACTTCAACAATATGACATGGTACATTGAGGCCACGTCAGCCTCTATTACGACCATGACATCCCTTCCATGTTTCAAACCACATGCCTCCAGTTATGACAATGGCGGCTCCAACACAGTGACAAAGGTCTTGGTAATGAACATAAGCATGCCTCCAGTTATAGTGTTGCACTCCTCTTCATGAACATCTTCTCTAAAATCTTGCCTTAGAGCCCCGTCTCGTGCAGCTGTTACAACACCTAACGCTCCCCACTAATGCTCTTGCATGCGTGCCCCATGTCCATGTTCATTACCTACCTTGGTGTTTCGCCTACAACTTCGGTGCATTGTAAGCAATGTAAATACCTACAATTTTCTCCATTTTACTAGTTTTTAAGAGGTTTACAAGGGATGTAGCTTAAAACGGAATGTTTTCCTAGTCTTATAGGTCAGAGAAAAGTCTTTACCTTTTAATGTGCCTACACATGAAATACACGTGGGGCTGGTAATGCTCCTAAGAGCCCATCCTACTACAGTGAGAACACGGGATGGAGCTCTTAGATACAAGGAGCCAAACCATGCATCGAAGTAGAAGTTGCACGTAACAAACACTTCCACGTCAACGGCCAACCATGTCATATTGCCGATGCTCGTCGGCAATATAATGTGGCATGAACTGTGTTGTTTTTTTCATAGATAGATTTTATGGGAATATAGATGTTGCTTTAAATAACTTGAATTTATATAAATATTTTTCAAGAAATCACACTCAAAGTGCATATTATTAAAACAAAAAATAAGAATGCTCATCATTTTTGTGCTAATTCTTTTATCACAAATAATATTATTGATTGGCCCACCACAACGACCACTACCTAAAGCCTAGAGATTACCTTCAATAACCCTTTTAGCCCTTCTAAAAGCATAAATAGACTCTATTTGTAGATTACACTTCTTCCTATGCTTGTTCATGTGATAAGCATCTCCTAGTGTCAATTGTAGTTGTGCTTTACATGCTTGGTGATAAAGCATGCAACTAATGGTGGCTACCTTTATTTAGTAAGTATGCTAACCGATAGCTAAGATGAGATCATGGGGGGGAGAGGGCATTCCCTTTGCAGCATGGCCATCATGAATGTGCTACCCAGACAAAGTAGGCCCACTTGCTATAGAGCATCTTTACAAGAGTTATCACTCAATTACATCCGATAAATATGCATGTAGTCGAAGAAGAATCACTCAATAAAACAATAGTTATCACTCATTCATATCTTATAAATGTGCACATAGTCGAAGAAGAATCGCTAAGGCCCACCACATGTAGACTAGCATGATGTCACTCATGCTATGTCAATGAAGTCATCAAATACAGCTTGAGAATGAACATTTTACCACCCATTCCATCTCAAGGAATAGATCTTCCATAGCTCTCTCCTCCTTTTCTCCCTTTCTACATTTGCAAGGCATAAATGGAATCATTTTGGTGCAAGTGAGGTGATTTAGCTTCCCCATAAGAGGGGGTTATCCATTCTTGGTCGCCAAAGGCAAGCTCTCGTATTGACCCTTACATTCTTCCCTTCCTCCCCATCATGCAAGGCATTAGAGCATTCCTTGGCTTCATACTAAAAAATGGCTCAAGATTGATTTACAAGTCTTAAAGAAATGAAAATACTTGAGCTTCTTGGTTCACTCAATTCTAAGCATGGTGGAATGTTGCGAAAAAAAAAGAATGTATCTACCAAATTTGTGATTTGAAACAAAAAATAAAAAATTATATAAAAATGATGCTTAAAATTTTATTTAAGGTGTTTTAAAAGAAAATTTAAATGATTATATTTTTTGCAAAAATTGCCTAAATGGTCACTTAAAAAATGTTTTTTTATGGTTGATTTTTTTCAACTAATATCTTGTACTAAGATTATTTCTCAAGGAAATATCTTTTGAGATGCTCTAGTTGTAGAGAAATGAGTTCATTACATGTCTCTAAATCTACAAAAATGGCTTTTTAAAAACAAGACTATTGATATACACGCTTGATTCTTTGTTTATTCAATGATCATTTATCTTATTAAATGATCCATTGGTAAAAGCATCCATCCCAACTCTAGCTGTAATGATATTGCTCTTGAAATCCTCTCTTATGGAGAAGTAAGGGTCCCCAACCTTGCCTCCATTAGTCTCACTCTAAGGGAAGCTATGCAAATGGGTATGGATCAAGGGGGGAGAGAACACCAAAACTAGCACCAAAAATGAGTTGTGAAACATATGCTCTCTCTTTTGTTTCATCATGTTTACTCTACAACATCAATTACCACAGTGCACGTCATCTTTCTCTCGTATCTCATATGCCTCATTATCTACATATAGCAATACCACTCCCCCCCACCAGTGAAACGCAATGTTCATGAAAGAAATGATGAGCTCACGAGTAAAGAGAAATAAAAGAATAATAAAAAATGTAAAAACATTTTTTTGGTGAAAATTAAAATTTTAATATTTTTACTTTTTTTAACACTGAAGTTAAAATGGTTAGCATTAACAATAACCCTAACCCTAATCTAACACGACTTCTAATACACACTGGAACTCATTCACATGGTGTCCAGGGGGCCGGAACATCAAAGGCATTGCTTGATAAGACTAAAGTAATGGTTCAAAGAGTAATTATAGTAGATGCAGGTGCTAGTCCAAGGAAGGTGCAGATGTGTGTTGCCAAGGAGTTGGTGTTAACTTCGTTAGTCCAAGAAGGAGATCAAGGACATGAGCTTGGTGATAAATAATTCAATAATGTGCTAGAAGAACTCATACCGCTAGTTGAGAACAAGTGGTGAGTTAAATTAGAGAAGCATTTGTTAAGGCCATATATACAAAGTAATTAAAATTTCCTTTCTTTTAGGTTTCGAAGGTCAGTAGCTCATGCACGCCAAGGACCACCTAAGTCATCATTTGGCTATGATGAATTGCTACATTTGAAGAGGGATTGCAATTATGACTTCTTCCATGGGAGCCGATTTCCAGGTCAAGGGAATGAAATTGAATGTTGTTTTTTTTTTCAAGATGTCTACTAAAGGACTAGCCTCAGGTGTCGAACTCATCAAAAGAATGAGGCATTCAGGGAATGGTGATCTAAGAAGAGCTTGGATCCAATTTGACCACACTAGACGCACCATGGATTGGGTAACAATGACTTGTCACGTTTATGATCCAAGGTAGAAACAATGGCTTGGCACTATTTTGGAAAAAAACTAGTATTTTGTTATTACCTCATTTAGCATATTGACTTTAAGTTGCAGCCTGCAGAGGAGCTTCTAACTATTGTAACTTGTGAGAGGGAAAATGTGCATACTCCAAGCCTAGCACAAGTTGTAAGGATAGTAAAGAGTAACACTGCAGGACACCTATGTACAAGGCCCCAACTCCTTTGGCAACTGATCGAGAATCAGCCTAACACAACAGATAACAATGTAATGTAATTGATGTGGATGATGATGCTAGTCATAGACATGAGTACAACGTGCACATGAGAGATAGGAAGTCTATTCGATGTCGCAGGAAAATAGCCTTCATGGATGAAGATGTGGACTTAAGAAATGAATCGAGTGACAAAATCATAAAGGAAGCATCCATACACAAGACATTTTGGGCAATTAGGAGAACTCCAAAGGGTAGAAGAGTAAAGTGTTTGGGTTATATAGGTAGTAGTAAGTGTGGTCGCATGATTGTAGGATGTGCAAAAGGAGTACTTGCATCATCTTTTTTTTCAACAAGGTCCCATGCTGCTATGAAAACTAGTCAAATGATGTGGTTTTGCAATAATGACATCATGCATACATGGGCTGTGGACAAGAACATTGACCATCCCCCCCACACAATGTGCCTACTATATGGCCAGTGGGGCTGAAGGCACAAATATGAAAGTTGAGGAGGTAAATGCATTGGTGCTTGCAGGGTATAACTTACAGAGTAAGCCATTGGGAAGGGAGCAACAAACTCCATTGAGCTCAAGTCAACCAGAAGTACCTAGAGGAGAGACAAACACATTCAAAAATGATATGTCATGAGATGGTCATCGCGTAAGATATAGAACATGCATTTCAGAAGAAGCTGCAAAAAGGATCAAGAAAGCACAAGACATAAATGCACAAGTTACACAAGTGTAGGTGTTTCAATCTTCCAAACATGAGGCTGCTTTCACCATTGAGACTTTTGGAGAAGGTTCTCATGTGAAAAGTTATGATGTGCATATCAAAATGCATCCATCATGCTCATGTCCAGATTTTTTGGGAAGGGTCAACCAGCAAAAACCCTACTTAGCATGCAAGCACTTGTACTTTGTGTACATGAAAGTCATGGGATTGAGCCAAAATGAAAATATGTTTATTCACCAACCAATTTTGACAGAAAGGGAGGTAACCGAATGTCTATGCAGAGAATGAACCTACCCTAAATTGGTTTAGTGAACAACTCATGTTCCTAATTTAACTTCAGAGATGTATGGGATGTGCAAAAATGTTTTGAGGTACATTTTATTGAAACGATTTCAATGGAGTAATTTTATTTGAGCTTGTATCGTTTTATTGGGATGCATCATTTTATTGAAGTAAATTTATTTTTCTATTTGACAGAGATTGAGAGAGATAGATAAGAGAGGCAAAAATAAATAGAGAGAGAGAGAGAGAGAGAGAGAGAGAGAGAGAGAGAGAGAGAGAGAGAGAGAGAGAGAGAGAGAGAGAGAAAAGAGAGAGAATAGACCGAAAGCCCCCCATTATTAAAAAATAGCTTGCCATATTTGGGTTTATGCTCGCCCATAAGTACTCGCCAAAAAAATCCCCCCAAGTTGAGGACAGATATAGGTACACATGTATCACACAAAGGGAAAAAAAAAGGTAGATCAACCTTTTGTTGATCTATCAGGAGGTCATTCGTACGTGGATGGTGACTCCAAGCATAGCCTTAATGAGGAGCTTTACATTACTCCTAGTGTAAAGAGAACCAGGGGGTTTTAAGGAGACCTGGTAGTGATTTAGGAGTATACGTAGGTAGATACAAGAGTTAGAAACCTTATTAACACATTGTGATATACAACCCACCATCATTATGCTTAGATGGTTAAAGCAATATATGAGTCGGAGCCCACTTATTTTGAGCAAGTACTTTGAAATTAAAAAATGGAAGGATGTCATAGATGAGGAGATGGCAGCATTGGATGCAAATGCAACATGGGAGTTAGTACCTCTACCTAAAGAAAATAAGGAAATTGGGTGTACAAGATCAACCATAACTCGGATGGATCAATGAATGCAAGACTCATTGCCAAGGGTTGTGCACAGACTTATGGCATTGACTATGGGGAGACATTTGGTCCAATTTATAAGTTTAGAAACCATGAGAGCTATCATTATTATGGCTATAGCAAGGGTTGGTATTTACATCATATGGATATACATAATTATTTCTTATATGGTGATTTTCAAGAAGAAGTATACATGATGTAGCCATTGGGGGGTTATGAGAGTGGTGCACACGTAGATTTTATGTACAAGTTATACAAAGCCTTTATATGGCTTAGCAAGTGCCTAGAGCATGGTTAAACAAGATCGAGGAGTTTATTGTACCATTGGATTTCAGATATCCACCAATGTAGATTTTTCACTTTATGTAAAAAAGATAGATAGAGGGATCATGTTATTAGTCATTTATGTGGATGTCTTAATTATTAGTGGTGATAGTGATGCTGACATAAAGGATGTCAGGATGCTTTTGAAGCTTTTGAAGTAGAAATTTGAGATGAAGGATTTGTGTGAGCTACAATATATCTTTGGTATAGAGGTGGTGAGACTACCTCATGCCATTTTGTTGTTACAAAGGTAGTATGGCTTGGTCATGTTGTCTAAGTATAGTATGACAAGCTGTAAGCCTATTTCAGTGCCATTAGAGTAGAATGCAAAGTGTTTCATAGATACAAGTGAGCTTTTGGAAGGCCCCACTATGTAAAGGTGTATAGTGGGTAGCTTGATCTACATGACTATTACTAGGGCAGATTTGAGCTATGTTGTTAATCTTGTGAGTTAGTTCATGGAGGCCCCTAAAGAAGCCACACTTGGATGTGGCTAGATGGACTCTCAAGTACATAAATGCCATAGTTAATTATGGATTTTCCTATGAGGTTGGCATAGAGATATAGCTACATAGGTACATAGATGCTGATTAGGCTGGTAGTGTCATAATAGATAGCAGATCGACCAATGTCTTTATGTTTTCTTTAAGGAGTGCTATTGTGAGTTGGAGTAGCGAGAAACACGTTGCCTTATTGAGCATAGAGGCAGAGTGTAGGATACTACTATAACAGCTTTTGTGAGGTATCTTGGTTTCAAAAGCTACTTAGTGATATGGGTGAGCCCATGGGGATAGAGCCGCTGTCATTTATTGTGATAACATGAGTAGCATACAGTTGGCCAGTAACCCAGTATACCATGATAAGAAAAATCACATTGAGGTGTATTAGGTGCATTATCACTTTGTGAGGGAGAAGGATCTAGCTGGTGATGTAGATCTGGTATATGTCAACACAAAGGATCAACTGGCTGACATATTCACAAAGGCATTAGGTACAAAGAATCCCCATAGGTTTAGGATCTTACTTGGAGTGTAGTGTGTGGAGTTGAGCTTGAAGGGGAGTGGTGAGATATTAAGCTCAACTAGTGCTACAAACATTAATGACCTACCTGGGTGATAGTTTTTGCACTTATGAAACTGGCATAGTTGGTGAGATTATGGTTGATATACCAGATAATATGCTGTGTGACAGCCCTATCATCTGGTACTACGGACATTAATGACCTACCTGGGTGAGAGTTTTTGCACTTATGCCACTAACACGATTGGTGAGATTATGGTTGATATGCCAAATAATAGGTTGTGTGACAGCCTATCGTCTGGTGCTACAGACATTAATGACTTGCCTAGGTGATAGTTTTTACACTTATGCCACTAGCACAGTTGGTGAGATTATGGTTGATATGTGAGACGACAAGCTGTGTGACAGCCATATTTGGATTATTAGAGTATGTCATAGTTATAGCATTAGCTCATATAGTCATGTTCACATTATGGACCGATCATTGTATGTTATAGTAGGAGACTACTTTCCCTTATAGTATGTACTCTTTAGTTTTTATGGTTGTAAAGAAGAGAAGAAGATAGACGAAAATTTAGCCATCCATATCTCTCTTGTGTGTGTCAGTGTTTTCTTGCAAACAAACTCAAGCTCTCCCTCTCCCCTGCATTCTCTTTAAATCCATTGGTCACAAAACATGGTTCTTGGTTTGACTCACCCATTAGTATAAAAACTATCAAGAATCCAAGAGCTTTATTGGTTTCTCTTGTATTCTTTGTTTCTGGCCACCTATTAGGATATAGCTCTTTCCTTCAAACATCTTGACATTATTATGGAGCCTAAACGAGACCAAAGCAAGCTTGGATGGTTATGGGAGGTGGGAAATCTCCATAGTAGTTTTATATTTTATCTTTGTAGGCCAAGTCTATACTAAAAATGGTGGCATGAACTATGACTACAGACCTACACAGTCATATCATGGACTACCTCGTGTATACTTGCCTATGTAGGTATACAACCAGTCCCTTATCCACCAATTCATCAGTCTCACCACTACGAGTTTTCTTCTTAGCTTCTACTATCATATAGCTTCTATCTCAATAGTTTCAAATTAGCCATTGAATCTTCCTTCATAGGAGCACGTGTGTGTGGAGCTTTACAATATTATTCTCTATCTCTATTATAATAAAATTTGAGTTTTAATACTTTTATGCTATGATAGACCCCCCTCAACTTATTTCCTAGTTGCTATTATATAATATTACCTTAGGATAAATTATGTCTTTCACACAACACCATTCAATGCTGATGAAAAACTTAATATTACATTAAATCCACTTTGGAAATTCAAAATCATATCATCCTATCCTCCTATGAGCTTTTGGACACTGTCATTGGTGTTAATCTTCACTTATGAGAGGAATGTAGACACAATAACTATAAACCACCCATTGGAAACCTTACAAAGATGAAGGGAAGAAGCTGCTCTTTGTGCCATTATCACTAGCATGAAATAGTGTTCTAGCATATCTCCATAGGTGTAAAAGTGTGGACTATGTTGTAGAGTTCCCTTAAAGATTTGAAAGAAGCTATAAATAAAGATAAAATGGCAGAAAAGGTTTTCTTCACCAAAATCAAATGTCTTTGTTACTAGATGATTGTAATTGGTACGAGCATTCTCTCCCTAGATCTTGCTTGTCCATGTGACTTAGTTTGCCACAAAAGCTACACTTTACTTTGTCTCTTCATCCTTTAGTAAAGAATGCCTTTTCTTCTCATGTGATGAAGGTCCACCCACGTTGTCTTTGAGTCTTTTCGCTAACTTCAATCAATGCTACTTCAATATTGATGAAAGTAGGGCTGAGTAGATTTTTTAAAGGTAGCCAACAATGGGCTAAGTGCCTAAAAGTTCAAGCTCTTAAGAAGGATTGCTATGACATCCTCCTTCTCCATTGGAGCTCCAACACATGCAAGTTATTGCATGATACTATTCATTTGTTTAAGTGATCTTGAAGTGACTCATTTTCATTAATATCTAATTCAAAAAATTAAAATTTCAAAATATTTTTTTAGTTCTTTTATTTGCCATCAAATATTTTTTGTATTTCATCCCAAGCTCCTTTCAGTTATCTTCTGATGCAATAATATAAAACTATCTCCTAGCCCTAATGCAATGATGGCTAGGGATTTCTCATCACTTTTAAGCTTTTAAAAATTATATTCTCCTTACAATTTGGGACACCTCTCTCTTCCACTCACAATCCCTCATGAGTAAAAGTTTAAGTGGTTTACTTGCCATGTATGGAACCTGATTTCTCTATTTGGCATAAATGCATATTGGACATGTCAATATTCAGGGTTGAAGAATATGGAGGCCCATAGTATTTATAGGTTTTTGTGAAAGTTTAAAAAGTGGATGAAATGCACAAAGTATGTGAAGCGGGCTAATTGGGCAAGCATAACTAAGTATGCATTTTTGCATAATAAGCATGTAAGTCATAGACCTTTAGATGTGGTTTATTTTGATGTTTGGGAACCATCAAAGATGGCATCAATTAGAGAATGCCAGTATTATGTATCTCACATTATTGACCACACTAAGAAAATGTGTATTTCATGAAAGAAAAAAGTGAATTGTTTACTCACTTTTTAGAGCTTCAAAGCTATGGTAGAGAAAGACAAAGACATACATATAAAATGCCTAAGGTCAGATGGTGAGAGAATATTTATCCAATAAATTTAATATCTATTTGAGAGATCATGGGATAAAAGGATAATTTACAGGTACACCCCATATCAAAAAGAGGTTGTAGAAAGGAAAAATAGGCATATTGTAGAAGTTTCCTATGTATTAATGAACCAGAAAGGGATGCCTTATTATTTTTGGGCTGAAAGCAATAGAAAGGGATGCCTTATTATTTTTGGGCTGAAAGCAATAGAAAGGGATGCCTTATTATTGGGCTGAAAGCAATAGAAACTATAGTTTATATCATGAATAAAAAATGCGCTACCTGCAATTTATGGCATGATGCTTAAACAAAAGTTTACTAGAAAAAACCACATTTGCCACACTTTCAAGTGTTGGGTGCATTGCTTAAGTACATATATCAGATGAGGTAAGAAGAAAGCTAGACCCCAAGGTAGAAAAAATTATATTAATTGGTTATTCCCTTGAGTAGAAAGACTATTATACGATATAACCCCACTATGCATGAGATTATGTGAGTGATCAAGGATGAAGTGTTTGACGAGATGAGTAGTTGGTATACTAGTGAAGGATTTTGTAGAATCTGATGCAAAGAATCAGATGAGTGCCTCAAATGCAAAGCAATAATCATATACACTTATTAGGACTAGAAGAGTCCTCTAGTAATGGGTCTATTGTGAGACCTTAGCTAGGTAGGACTAGGAGAGTCCTCTAGTAACAGGTCTATTGTCAGACCTTAGCTAGGTAGGTTGAGGAAAAGTGTTGGGCATTCTCACCTAGTGGTACTGCAAGTGCTAAAAATCTAGCAAGTTCATGTATATCACATAAGGGAAAAGAAAAGGTGGATCATCCTTTTATAATGCATGATGTTTTAGTAAGTCACTCTTTTGTAGTTGATGGAGAAAGTTGATGAGGAGTTTTGGGATAGGAGTTTGGGATCTTGGCTATTATTACACCTAGTGTACAAAGGGACAAAGCAAAATGAGAACACCTTACAATGATCCAGGTGTACATAGGTCTACTAGGGTGAGATATTGAGTGGATAGGTTGAGATATGATGATGGGTATATAACCCATCATTATGCATATATAGTCAAAGATATTCATTCAAGAGATAGAGACCACATGTTTTGAGATAAGGCACTTAGACATAAGCATTGGGAAGATGCCATGGATAAAGACATGGTTGTGTTAGATGCTAACATGAGATGGTATTTGGTACCTTTGCCTAAGGAAAATAAGACAATTAGATGTAAATGGGTCTATAAAGTGAAGTGTAATTCAGATGGTTCTCTTAGATGTAAGATTTTAGTGGCTCTAATGCCTCTTTATTGGGGACTTATAGGTGACCTAATAGGGATCTTTAACTGGGCTTCCTCCAGACCTCATGCCTTCTCACTGGGATCTTTAACTAGTCTTCCTCTGCTTCTCATGCCTTTTCACTGAGATCTTTAATTGGGCTTTCTCCAGTCCTCATACCTTTTGATAGGGTCTTACAGGCAACTTGGTAGTATCCTCATGGAAAGACTCTTCCTCTGGCCCTCATGCCTAGTTTTAGGACTTACAGGTGACGTGGTCGGGATCTCGTATGGGCTTCCTCTGGACCTCATGCCTTCTCACTAGGACTTACAGGCGTCTCGGTAGTATCCCAGCTAAGCGTCTCCTTGACCCTTCATGCTTCATTCTTTTAATATTATTATCATTTTTCCATTGACACCATATTTCAAGACAATACTTCAAGAACTGGCCAGTTACTTACCATTTAAGTTCATCAAGTCATCTACCCCGAATTTCCCATGGAGGTGAAGGATACTTTCCACGTACTCCATGTAGTAGGCATAGATGAGGTGGATCATCAAAGCTAACATGTCATATGCCATATGTGTGTGCTTCTTTTTCTCCCCATTTTTAGTGTTTGATTTTATCTAAGCCCAGCAACTAGTGCACCACACTAGCATAAGGCCAAGTGTGCTCCCAACAAGTAGAGTTTGATGCAATACCAAGGTTCTTGCAGTTCACACACAAGGCTTCTTGATCTTAACTTTAGTGTTCATTTTATAAAAAACCTCTTACTTATGTGTATTTCCCATGCATGGAAACGCATTATTCAAAGGTGCCCAAGGAATCATGATAGCTGCATCATCCTCGTTGTGGCATGAGGGTCATCATCTAGTAGCTCATGTGCATCATCGGCACCATGGCTACATCTACATCAAAGAACACATCATCATCATCCTCAACTATGTGAGGGATAGCATCAAGTAGCCCATGTGCATCATTGGCCATTGCTATATCAAGTAAAACATCTACATCCTGAGTAAGGTGGGGAACCCATCTACTATACGAGGTTCACATTCTTCTACTGCTTTTTCTTTTGCTAAGCCTGAATAGAAATTTTCCAAAGTAACTATTTTTTTAAAATCCTATTTATGAAGTCTATAAAATTACTAGTCTAACTAACTACATCCTTTATTGTGCAGAGAACAAAAACTTGGCCAGTTGTGGTAAATTCTCTGTAAGGAGCAACGCTATGCAGGGCAATGGTGGCTCTACCCAAGCCCAGCGGCTATACCCCCAAGACTCTAAGGTGGTTGTGAAGGAGCCATACCTCACTTGCTTGCCTGATGGAGAGGTGGTTTTACTAGTGGAGAAGAGCACTGATCCTGTGTTTTTCTGGGTGCTTGATCATATGGAAGAGCCCTAAAGGCAACGGATTGCATGAGAGATTTGTTGGGAGAGATGCATTTACAACAGACAATAGCTGCAGAGCGAAGCTTTTTTTCTTGGGTTAGGGCTCGAGGCATTAAACCACTAAAACACTACTTTTGTGTCATGATTAAGGTGTTTAACATGCATCAAACTACTTTTTGTGATGTGATTAAGACCAAGAACAATAGACCGTGTGGGTTACCTGCTGTTTCTACCACTATCTATTGTTGTTGGTCTTAAGCTAATGCCAAAATATTGGGGGTGTTTGCACCTATCAACATCTTTACATCATATGAATACAAAGAATGCATTTATACATGGTGACTTACAAGAGGAAGTTTACATGGTGGAGCCATCGAGATCTGAGAATCATGCACACCCAAATTTTGTTTATAGGTTATGAAAAAAGCCTTGTATGGCTAAAGCATATACCTAGAGCATGGTCAGACAAGATAGGGGAGTATCTTATCACACTAATGGATTTTAGATACCTAGAGCATGGTCAGACAAGATAGGGGAGTATCTTATCACACTAATGGATTTTAGATATCCAATGATGATTTCTGTGAGAAAGATTGACAACGGAATTGTGCTAGGGGACATCTATGTTGATGGCATGATTCTCGCGTGTGATAGTGACCATGACATTCATGAGGTGAAGATGCTATTATTAAGAAGAAGTTTAAAACGAAGCTTTGGGTGAGTTGCAATACTTTCTAGGTATAGAGATGATTAAATTACAAGATGGGATTTGGCTTTTCCATAGGTAGTATGCTTTAGATGTGTTGTCCAAGTATGGGATGACAGAGACATGTTGTCCAAGTATGAGATGACAGGGTGTAAGCTAATCTCAGTGCCATTGGAGTAGAACACAAGGTTGTCTATAGATACAAGTTATCTCTTGAAGGACCCTACTATGTATACAAGTGCATAGTAGGTAGCTTTATTTACATGACTATCACCAAAGCCATATTTGAGCTATTCAATTGGATTAATGAGTCAATTTATGTATGGCCATGAGTAAGGCACATTTAAATATGTCTAGGAGAACACTCAGGTACATAAACTCCACAGTACATCATGGGATTGTCTATGAGGCTAGAATACACATGGGTACATAGATGCAAATTGAGCTAGTAGTGTCTCTAATAGGAAATCTAAAGTGGTCTCTTTTTTGGGAGTGCTATTGTTAGCTAGAGAGCAACAGTAGTAGAAGTAATCAACAGTTGCTTTGTCAAGTATAGAGACTGAGTACATGGGTGTGCTATATGTGAGGTAGCTTGGTTGCACAAAATACTTATAGATATGTGTGACTGACAACATGGGTGTGCTATATGTGAGATATCTTGATTACACAAGATACTTATAGATATGGGTGACTGACAACATGAGCAACATCATAAGTGCAATAGAAATTGAGTGTGTCATGTTAGGATAAAGCCCATTGAGGTGGTGCATTATCATGCAGATTGTTGTGTTAGACTCATCGGTGAGAATGTCTCAAGCCATGGGATAAGTGTATCCATTCACAAGACTTGTGCCTTTGAGTAACACAACATTATAGAGATCTTCATTCATTTAAAAATGAGTAACACAACATTTATTTTATTTTAGATACTATCATTTCTTTAAGAATGAGTAGCACAATATTGTAGAGACCGTCATTCCTTTAAAAATGAGTAACACAATATTCATTTTATTGCTTTTGAAATAGTGTCCCTACTTGTTCATGGGAATTTTTTATTGTCCTTTGGTTTTAGGTAAGGAAGAGAAGTGCTAAATGTGGCATGGCTCATCCTCCTCTCTTCCAGTTCAGTTGTGTGGTAGGTTCACATTCATCCAATCAGATAAGTCTCTCCAAAGTTGAGAATTTCCTTATAAAAGAGAACTTATCAAGACACTCAAACTTCTAAGGACAAGAAGGTTATGAGGCTTTCTATGTCGATCAAGGGTGATATTCATTGTGTTCTATCAACACGTAAGGGATGTGAAACAAAGCTTCCCAAGGAGATATGGATTTGACAAAATTGTTATTGCAAGCAAGGTGGCTTTTCTGCTGAGCGCATCTGCAACCACATTTTCTTTCCCTGGCCGATACTTTATTTCAAAATCAAATTCTTGCAGGGTTTGCAGCCATCTCCTTTGACGCATGTTGAGATCCCTTTGGGTGAAGATCCACTTCAGACTATGATGATCTGTTCATCAAGGGTGAACCTTTGTCCCAAAAGATAATGTCTCCACAACTTCAGAGCATACACTACTGAGAGTAACTCCAAGTCATGGTGGATGGCATAATTTCTCTCATGTGTTCTGAGTTTTCTGGATTCATAGGCCACTACATGACCTTCCTGCATTAGAGCACCACCTAAGGCAAATCCACTGGCATCAGTAATAACTACCTCAAAGGGTTGGGTAAAATCTGGCAATTTAAGAACAGGGTTGGTTACTAAGGCTATCTTTAGCTTGTCAAAAAGGCACTCTGACACATTGCAGTCCACTGAAAAAGTGTACTTTTCTTGATAAGGTTAGTCAAAGGGGACGCTATGTGAGCATACCTAGGTATAAAGATCCTATACCATCTGGTTAACCCTAGGAATCCTCTGACTTCCTTTACTGACTTGGGTTCTGGCCATTCTACGACTGTTTGGATCTTTGCAGGGTCAGGAGAAATCCCATCCTTTCACACTATGAATCCCAAGTTTTCCACCTGGTCAACAGAGAAAGAACATTTGCTCTTCTTTGCAAATAGTTGGTGTTTCCTTAGGATTTCCAGGACTTTGTGCACATGATCTTCATGGTCTGCAGCATTCTTTGAGTATACCAAGATATCATCAAAGAAGACGAACAAAATCATGGAAGTATTCTCTGAGAATATCTTGCATAAGACGATTGAATGTCGCCGGGGCATTAGTCAATCCAAACGGCATGATTGTGAACTCATAATGCCCATAGCGAGTATTGAATGTTGTCTTTGGGATGTCCTGCTCCTTGATTCTGATTTGGTAGTACCTGGATTTGAGATCTATCTTTGTGAACATTTGGGTTCCACTTAACCGATCCAGAAGTTCATCAATTCTAGGAATAGGATACTTATTCTTAATTGTTAATTGATTCAGTCCTCTGTAGTCAATACAAAGTCTTAACGTTCCATCTTTCTTCTTCTAAAAGAGAATGAGCGCACCCCAAGGTGAGACACTGGATCTAATGAATCCTTGTTCTAACAGTTGTCTTAATTGTTCCTTAAGTTCTATGGCTTCAAGGACTAGCATTTTGTATGCACGCTGGGCTACTGGGGGCTGAGCTCCGAGGGTTAATTCGATCTCATGATCTACTTCACGAAATGGAGGCATCTCAGTCAGCTCTCCAGAAAACACATCTGCATACTCACTTAACCACTTTGGTTCTTTAGCCTTGCATTTTATGTCTACTGGATTCATTTTAACGACATACACAGCTTGCTTATTTCTGAGCCCTTTTAATAATTTGGAAGCCTTGACTAATTGTAGCACTGGGGATCCGGAAATTCCAATTCCTTGAACTTTACTCCCGTGAAGGTCAAGGAAAGAGATGGTTCCTTTGTGACAATAAATGTTAGCCTGATTCTTTTGGAGCCAATCCATTCCAAGGATTTCATTATATATTCCCAGGGGTAGGACTTTGAACTCGCACTCTATTACATTCCCATCTAGGCTAAACTGAATAAGGTCAGTCTCAAGGTGAGTGAAAAGAATCTTCCAACTGGCTACTTCCACTTACATAGGTTTCCTTGATTTTTGATTTAGTACTAATTTACGCAGACATCTTGGGGAAATAAAAGAATGAGTACTACCTGAATCAATCAAAAGCTTGAATTGCTTACCCTGGTACTCTGCTGGAGTCTGGAGGACTGAGAATTGATGGTTATTCCCCTGATGCTCTATCGCTGCATAGATTTGTCCTTTCTCTTCCTCTACTTCCTCAGCTATGGTGACTACTATGGCTGTTGCAGTCTGAGGTGGAAATCTGTCTCTTTGGTTAATCCAATTATGGGAGGGAGTTCGGAGACTGCTTTGCATGGAGGCTGCAGGCTGAGCTTGCACTCTTCTTGGGTTACCCTGATTCTGGCACGGGGGACTTTGATTGGACTGATATGAAGGAGACGGTCTCTAAACTCTGGGACCCTGGCTTCCTTGGCCCGCCAAAGGAGGTGGTCAGTCCTTGAGCTGGCATCCAAGTCCCTGACATCCAAATCATCTCTTCTCGTTTCAAAGCCCTTCCCTTTTTATTCTCAAGAGAGCTAGAGTTCCTGAGAATGTACTTTGGGGGAAAGGTCTTCCTTCATTTGTGAAGCTTCCCGTCTCCACATTTTGGTTAGGACCTTGGTGTCTCTTTGGAGGTAGAAAGTTGGAAGAACTTCTCGGAGAGTCTGAAATCTCTTGAAGGATGAGGGAGCTGGCTTTGGCGAGACTTTTACGATGAAGGCTTTGGCAAAGTCCTTCGCCATTCTGACAGCTTCAGGCATGGACACTGGCTTGGCATTTTTGACCAGTGTGTCCAAGGGTTCATTCATCCCCCGAATGAATCTGGCCATGAGTTGCTCTTCATCTACAGGTGGTGAATATTTAAGTAGAAGAGCAAAGGCCTGGTGATATTCCTTGATGGTTTTGCTCCCTTGCTTCAACTCTAAGAATTCGTTGATTTTGGTTTCCAAAAATCTAGGGGACAAAATCGCTTCCTTAAATAGGTTTTAAGGTCGTTCCAGGACTGAGTATTTCTGTCTAGACGGTTGGTGTCACAATGGTTCCTGCATGCCACCCTAGCTATTTCCACTATCTTCAGCCTGGCAAGAGCCATTTTGCTTCGCTCATTGTAGCTGGTGACATTAAAATATTCTTCCATGGCTTCCACCCATTTCTCCACAGCCTCGCCCAGGTTCTCCCCTTCTCCTTTGAAGGGCCCTGGCTGAGTTCTATGAAGAGCTTTGCGAACGTCAGGGTCAAGCTCATCATCTTCAGAGAGAGATTCTGGCTGACGGCCACGGTTTCCTCGTCTCATGATTCTGCCAAAAATGATATATTATTAAATTTTTATTTTTAATATCGTCCATGAGATCCTAAGACTTAAGAGGTTCGAAAAACAATTTCTTAAACAAGACAAATGATCTTTTTGGAGATCTATGACATATGTTTGATAACAGATTTTTCTTTACCATAAACAATCACTCATACAGCAAGGAATTTTTCTTCAGAAAACATTTCTTTATTTATATAAAAGTTACAATATGTACATAGAGCAGCTCGGCTCCAAAAATCAAAATCTCCTTGGGAGACGCATAAGACGGCAGTATTGGGCTATAGCCATGCCCTCATATAAACGTTCACTTACTGCCAAGGGAGCTATTATCTTCTCCTTAGGAATAAAGTGACTAAGGAGTCTATAGATTTGGCATGAAATTCTGAAATTCCGAGGTGTTGAATGATATAGAATGACACCATGTACCACTTTCAGCTTTATCAAAATCATGTCCAATGAAAGGTGCTGCCTCAGCATTGCACGCTGGTCACTAGAGGCGTGGACATACTGCCTTGCAACCCACTTATGCTGTCGTCTCTCCGCTGGGTAGGAAAATATAAATCCTCGAAACAGCATGCGAGTCTCACTCGGCTTGTTCGAGTTGCAACGCGAAAGAGATGAGATGCTTGAAGGCGAATGCAATCATGTCTTGTGACTGGGCGAGGTCGGGAATACCTGATAAGTATGGAACTTCCATCTAAAAAAATAATTTCTTTGATTAAAAATTCTTTATAAATGAGACTTACGAAATGAAAATACATTATGACAAATGCTTTTTTCTGAGTTTTTGTTATCAATTTTTGATAAGAATTCGTTTATCCTTATTAGCTCTGATACTAGCTGTGAGGTCCCCCCGCCCGCTCCAGGACTCTTGCCGGGCGACGGAAGCGGATTCGGCCTCCCACGCGGGGTGGGGTCCACACACTCGGGGCCTCGCCCGCGGATGTCCAAGACGAGAGGCTAGATCGGGCGGCCCCTCTCCGAGACTGGGACCGGAAGACTCCCCTTGCCCGGAAGGCATGGGCGATTCCACCAATTGGAAAAAATCTTGTCACGGGGAAATTACTCTAACAAGTCAAGTCTTAACTAGAAAAACTGATTTGACCAAACCTGAAGTCACATGGTTAGATCAAGAAGAGACTTGCACTTGGTCCATGGAATCACCGCTTTTTCCTCATTTACGAGGCACAACCCGATGATCCCCTTCCCACAGAACAAGGTCTTGTTCAGGATTTAAAACTAAATAACGTAACTAATCGTATCTAGTTGTTTCTCAGGAATCCTCCGATCCAGCCTAGCTCCATCCTCCGATCCAGCCTAACCCCATCCGGTCCATGGGTTAGCCAACCACCCGACCACTGAATTGGTGGGATTCCTTTATAAAGATTTGGTTGGGTTTTTGCTCGGGTACCGAGGAAAAGAGTTCCCAGGCCCCCTAGCCGGCGATTCATGCAAAAATCAAGGTAGGCATATCACGTACACACCCAATATGAACTTGCCATTTATAACAGATTCGACTGGCTTTAAAAACAATCCTAGTACTTAGTCAACTCTTCATCTTATGTGGGCATTTACTCATTTTTGGGTATTTTCTTTTATTCTTTGGATTTATCTTATCCCAACACTTGGATTAATCTTATTTGTCTATAGGAACCTTAATTGGACCATACTAATTTTTTTTTGAAAATCTTGACCCTTAGGCTAAGGTCTTCTAAATCATTTTTATTAATTCCAATTGCACCTTGGAAAATCTATTTTGATTTTCTGTTTTAGGAAAATATTTTTTTGATATTTGTAGAATTTATTTAGCCAAAAATATCCCAATATTGATTTACCACTCTCTAGAAATTTTTATCTCACTAGGCCAAACAAGGAAAAATAATATTTTCTTGTATTCAGAAACATAGAATGATTACAAGGGATTGAAGTAGAGGCTTATTTGTTATTCAGGCTGAGGAGGAATCTTACATCCTCTCCCACTTGAAAAACGTGAGATATCCTCATCTTGCAAAGTGGGGGTAATCCTTCGCCAACTCTTCTTCTTTCTCCCAAGTGGCGTCTTCTAGAGGGAAGAACTTCCACTTTACTAAGAATTCTCTGAGGACTCTACTCCTGAGAATCTTCTCCCGAACGTCAAGGATTTCCTCAGGTTGGAGTACCATCTGGAGTCGGAGAGATCAATTGTTCATCATCCAGCATGTGACTCGGGCTAGGTACATACTTCTTAAGCAAACTGACATGAAATACATCATGTACCTTGAGATGGGGAGGCAGAAGAAGTTTGTAGGCTAGATCGCCCATTTTCTTTATGATAGCATATGGCCCACAGTATCTGGGAGAGAGCTTCTTGTACTTCCCTAAGGATAAGGAACTTCTTTTTGGTCGTACTCGAATGAGGACCATATCTGACTCTCTCTCTGACCTCTTTTTATCTACATAATGCTTTTGTCTATCTTGGGCTGCCTTTATATCTTTAGGGATTGATTACATCTCCTGGTCCATGTCATCAAGCATTTGTCTGGACATTTTGACTTTGATCAATGGGTCAGACCAAGTCAATGGTGTAAGGCACTCTTGTCCATACAAAGCTTTGAAAGGACTCATCCCAATGCTCCGATGATAAGAAGTATTGTAAGAAAATTCGACCAAATGCAGATGACTTAACCACTTCTTGGATTCCCTGCTGTTTGCAGCATGACCGAAGGATATCTTCAATTACTTGATTCACCCTTTTCGTCTGGCCATCTGTTTTGGGGTGATAGGCTGTGCTGAGATCCAAGGAAGTTCCTACTGCTTCAAAGAACGCAGTCCAGAATTTTGATGTGAATTTGGGATCTCGGTCACTTACTATCCTCCTGGGTAAACCATGCAATCTGAAGATCTCCTTAAGGAAAACTCTGGCAACATCAACTACAGAGTATGTTTCTTTCACTGGAATTAGATGGGCAACTTTGGTTAGCTTGTCAGATACCACAAAAATGGAGTTGTAACCTGATTGTACTGAAGGTAATACAGTGACAAAGTCCATACTGATGCATTCCCACTTCATCTGTGGAATGTCTAGAGGCTGCAGATTCCCTGGCATCTTGACTCTCTCTGCCTTGACTCTTTGGCACATCAAGCATTTTCGCACATGATCAAGTACATCCTTTTTGAGTCTTGGCCAGAAGAAGCTTTTCTTCACAGACATATAGGTTTTTATAAACTCTGGATATCCAGCTATCAGGCTATCATGGGCTTCTCTCAAAATTCTTCCCTTTATTCCCTCATCATTGGTGGGGATACATAGCCGATTATTATAATACATGCATCCTTCATCCAAATTGTATCCAAGAACTCGACTCATTTCCTGAGGAGTCCTGCTTTCCTGCATCAGAAGGGTAGTAATAGGGGCAAAGAATTTGTCCTGCAATATTTTCTCCTTTGCTTCATTGATCAATGGATTTGACACCACTGTTATTGCAAGCAAGGAGGTTTTTCTGCTGAGCGCATCTGCAACCACATTTTCTTTCCCCGACCAATACTTTATTTCAAAATCAAATTCCTGCAGGGTTTGCATCCATCTCCTTTGACGCATGTTGAGATCCCTTTGGGTGAAGATCCACTTCAGACTTTGATTATCTGTCATCAAAGTGAACCTTTGTCCCAAAAGATAATGTCTCCACAACTTCAGAGCATACACACCTTGATGATAAGTCATCAAGGTGAACCTTTGTCCCAAAAGATAATGTCTCCACAACTTTAGAGCATACACTACTGAGAGTAACTCCAAGTCATGGACGGCATAATTTCTCTCATGTGTTCTGAGTTTTCTGGATTCATAGGCCACTGCATGACCTTCCTGCATTAGAGCACCGCCTAAGGCAAAACCACTGGCATCAGTAACTACCTCAAAGGGTTTGGTAAATTCTAGAAATTTAAGAAGAGGGTTGGTTACTAAGGCTGTCTTTAGCTTGTCAAAAAGGCACTCTGACACATTGCAGTCCACTGAAAAAGTGTACTTTTCTTGAGAAGGTTAGTCAAAGGTGATGCTATCTGAGCATACCTAGGTAAAAAGATCCTATACCATCCGGTTAGCCCTAGGAATCCTATGACTTCCTTTACTGACTTGGGTTCTGGCCATTCTATACGACTGCTTGGATCTTTGCGGGGTCAGGAGAAATCCCATCCTTTGACACTATGAATCCCAAGTATTCCACGAGAAAGAACATTTTCTCTTCTTTGCAAAGAGTTGGTGTTTCCTTAGGATTTCCAGGACTTTGCGCACATGATCTTCATGGTCTGTAGCATTCTTTGAGTATACCAAGATATCATCAAAGAAGACAAGAACAAAATCATCCAAGTATTCTTTAAGAATATTTTGCATAAGACGATTGAATAACGCCGGGGCATTAGTCAATCCAAACAGCATGACTGTGAACTCATAATGCTGTCTTTGGGATGTCTTGCTCCTTGATTCTGATTTGGTAGTACCTGGATTTGAGATCTATCTTTGTGAACATTTGGGTTCCACTTAACCGATCCCCAGAAGTTCATTAATCCTAGGAATATGATACTTATTCTTAATTGTTAATAATTGATTTAGTCCTCTATAGTCAATACAGAGTCTTAACGTTCCATCTTTCTTCTTCTGAAAGAGAACGAGCACACCCCAAGGTGAGACATTGGGTCTAATGAATCCCTGTTCTAACAGTTATCTTAATCGTTCCTTAAGTTCTATGGCTTTAGGGTCTGGCAATTTGTATGCACGCAAGGCTACTTGGCTGATCTCCGGGGGTTAATTCGATCTCATGATCTACTTCACAAGATGGAGGCATCTCAGTCAGCTCTTCAGGAAAGACATTTGCATACTCACTTAACCACTCTAGTCCTTTAGCCTTGCATTTTATGTCTTTATGTCTACTGGATTCATTTTAATGACATACATAGCTTGCTTCTTTCTGAGCCCTTTTAATAATTTGGAAGCCTTGACTAATTGTAGCACTGGGGATCCGAAAATTCTAATTCCTTGAACTTTACTCCCGTGAAGGTCAAGGAAAGAGATGGTTCCTTTGTGACAATGAATGTCAGCCTGATTCTTTTGGAGCCAGTCCATTCCAAGGATTCCATCATATATTCCCAGGGGTAGGACTCTGAACTGGCGCTCTATTACGTTCCCATCTAGGCCTCACCTGCGGATGTCCAGGACGAGAGGCTAGACTGGGCGGTCCCTCTGAGACCGGGCCCGGAAGACTCCCCTCACCCGGAAGACTCCCCTCGCCCGGAAGGCACGGGCGGTCCCTCTGAGACCGGGCCCGGAAGACTCCCCTCGCCCGGAAGGCACGGGCGATTCTGCTAATTGGGAAAAATCTTCTAATGGGGAAATTACTCTAACGAGTCAAGTCTTAACTAGAAAAACTGATTTGACCAAACCTGAAGTCACATGGTTAGATCAAGAAGAGACTTGCACTTGGTCCATGGAATCACCGCTTTTTCCTCATTTACGAGGCACAACCGATGATCCCCTCCCACAGAACAAGGTCTTGCCAGGATTTAAAACTAAATAACGTAACTAATTGTATCTAGTTGTTTCTCAGGAATCCAGCCTAGCCCCATCCTCCGATCCAGCCTAACCCCATCCGGCCCATGGGTTAGCCAACCACCCGACCACTGAATTGGTGGGATTCCTTTATAAAGATTTGGTTTGTCCGAGTACCAAGGAAAAGAGTTCATAGGCCCCCTAGCCGGCGATTTATGCAAAAATCAAGGTAGGCATACCACGTACACACCCAATATGAACTTGCCATTTATAACAGATTCGACTGGCTTTAAAAACAATCCTTAAATAGAAATCATATATTTCTGATCATCATTTTCCAAAATTCCGAGTCCATTGTATTACAAAAAATGTATTCTCTAAACTCTCCATTGAAGACCAGCTGGCCAATCAACGAGATCCAGTATCAAAATTTAGTTCCCAAAATCTTTCCTTTTAGTTCATCCGAAATCTTCCTCGACGTACGCATGGGTGTCCTAGCAACCGCGAGCCTGTGCATCACCTGGTCAAAACCCTCTAGGATCCTCCTTAGGTGTCCTAGCACTTCACTCAGGGACCGCTTCGTCGGTCCTTGCCCATTGTATACCGAAAGCGCACCATTTTGACCGTACCGAGGCTGGTCAAGACCTTGGCAGGCTTTGCGGCGAGCAACGTCCCCCCTTGACGACTCCCCGCCACCAGCTATTCCAACGAACCTCCTGTTAGAAAAACATAAGCCAAATGCTTCCTCTAGCATTTTGGCGTAAAACAGTCCAATGCAAGTAAAATTCCAGTTTGAGATTGGTTCCAAAAACCCTTTTTCCACGATTTCCAGTTTCATAATAATGAGGATCCTTGATCTCTCATCAGGGTAATCTACCCATCATTCAATGTGATTGTCCAACTAGATTCTTGGTGAGTTTTGTCAAGGAAAAACTAGATTAGTTTCGGTAGTCTATTCTTTGGATTTAGTAACTGGAATTGGTCACGAAGTTTTTGTCTGATTCAGATCGAGAGAAGGATAATTAGGTTTACCGTCCGTCCCTCACGTAGTCTAACCAAATTCATTCGGTTTAGTTCTACAAGGATTCCCTTCAACTAAACATCTAGATTTTGGGTAAATATCAATTTTGTGATTTCACTAATTAAATATCCAAAGATATTTCTTCTCCCACATAATTTCTCAACCTTAATTCATTAGGTAGAATTATGATGGAAATTCATCTTTTGACACTAAGATTTAATTCAAATCCCTCTTTTCTTAAATATCATAAAAATTCTTCTTTTTTAACTAAATATCATACCTATTTTTTTTCTTTGAATAAACTTGAAATCCCTCTTTTTCTCATTTTAATGAGTGCAATCCAATTATCATGGGAATTCCTTTTTTACCATAAACTAAATCTATAAAATTACATAAAAATATCCATTAATTCCATTAAGCTAAAAATTTCACTTTTCTCATTTAAACATTTGAATTCCAATATGGTGGGAATTCCTCTTTCATCATTTAAACTTATCTATGTAAAAAGATAAATTTAATTAAATTTTCTCTTAAAAATTTAAATAAAAATCTCCATTAATTCCTTCACACTAGGAATTACACTTTTCTCATTTAAATATTTGAATTCCAATATGGTGGGAATTCCTCTTTCATTATTTAAACTTATCTATGCAAAAAGATAAATTTAACTAAATTTTCTCTTCAAATTTAAATAAAAATCTCCATTAATTCCTTTACACTAGATTTACACTTTCCTCATTTAAATATTTGAATTCCAATATAGTGGGAATTCCTCTTTCATCATTTAAACTTATCTATGCAAAAAGATAAATTTAACTAAATTTTCTCTTAAAATTTAAATAAAATCTCCATTGATTCCTTTACACTAGGAATTACACTTTCCTCATTTAAATATTGGAATTCCAATATGGTGGAATTTCTCTTTCATCATTTAAACTTATCTATACAAAAAGATAAATTTAACTAAAATCTTTCTTTAATTTTTAAATAAAATATACATTATTTTAGCATGACAATTTTACTCTTACTTCATTGGAATACATGGATTTCCATTGTCATGGGGATCACTCTTTTAACATAAAAATGGATTACTAGAAATTTCTCTTTTTTCTAATTAACTATTTATGCATAAACATAAAAATAAAATTTTCCATGATTATAATGAGAATCATTCAGTTAATCTAGGATGATTAATCCTAGAATATGGTAGGAAGTCCTCTTTTCATAATATAAATGAAAATAATTTATGTGTTTATTTTTTAAAAAATTTACCATAGCTCCGTTTACTGCTATTACTGATAATTCTCAACCTGATAATTCTCAATAAATTTGAAAGAATAAAGTTTAGTATTATTCATGTGATTAGAATAACCACTAATTGGATCATTATCCAATTATGGATTGATTATTAATTTTACCATAAATTAAATAGCATAAAAGTATTAAAAAGCCATTATTTTGGCCTCCAATTAGACAAGCATAGAAATTACTTTTAGATTAGAGAAATGCTTCATGAGAAGCTTCATTCGAATTGAGAATAGGTCATAGGAATGGCCATTCTTTGGGGGAGAGAGAGAAATGCATAAAAACCATTATAGATTAAGCATAAATGAAAATTTATGTGTTTCTTCATTACAATACATTAAAGAACTTCAATAGTATTCAAAAGCCATTTAAATTAATTCTTCTCAAGCTTGAGAGGGATTGAGAAAAGAAACATTTGGAGATTTAAGAAAAAGAAGACAATAATCCACACTTTACCCTCCTAAATTACTTGATTCTTTGATCATAGTAAAGGCCCTAACCAATCAATTGGTTTGGTATGTTGTTGGAGAGAGAGAGAGAAACTCCAATCTCTTCAATTTTTAGAGGGTTTTTAGAGGATAATAGAAAATAAGCTTAACTTAGAGTAATACCAACATAGTTTAGTTCACAAATGAGAATACAAAGGAATGAGGGTCTATTTATAGGTGAGGGAGGCCACTAACTGAGTCCAACCGAGTTCTTGAATTTTTCAGCTTCAGTTTAGTTGAATTTGGACAAAATTTGGACTAGTTTGGCTCCCTTTTTGATTTGGTTTTATCTAGGAGAGAGATTATTTTTGAGTTTAAAACTCATCCACACGTGAAATAGGAACCTCCTTGAAGGGCCCCCTTTTCCTTACCCATGTGTCAAAAATAAATGATTACTCTAAAATATCTCATTTTTTTATTAATACTTCATAATTTTAACCAATAAACCTAATACTTAGTCAACTCTTCATCTTATATGGGCATTTACTCATTTTTGGGTATTTTATTTTATTCTTTGGATTATCTTGTCCCAACACTTGGATTAATCTTATTGGTCCATAGGAACCTTAATTGGACCATAATTTAAAAAAAGATCGAAAATTTTGACCCTTAGGCTAAGGTCTTCTAAATCAATTTTAATAATTCCAATTGCATCTTGGAAAATCTATTTTGATTTTTTGTTTCAGGAAAACATTTTTTTGATATTTGTAGAATTTATTTATCCAAAAATATCCCAATATTGATTTACCACTCTCTAGAAATTTTTATCTCACTAGGCCAAACAAGGAAAAATAATATTTTCTTCTGTTCAAAAACATAGAATGATTACAAGGGATTGAAGTAGAGGCTTATTTGTTATTCAGGGTGAGGAGGAATCTTACATCCTCTCCCACTTGGAAAACGCGAGATGTCCTCATCTCGCAAAGTGGAGGTAATTCTTCGCCAACTCTTCTTCTTTCTCCCAAGTGGCGTCTTCTAGAGGGAAGAACTTTCACTTTACTAAGAATTCTTTGAGGACTCTACTCCTCCTGAGGATCTTCTCCCGAACGTCAAGGATTTCCTCAGGTTGGAGTACCATCTGGCCTTGAGTCAGAGAGATCAATTGTTCATCATCCAGTATGTGACTCGGGCTAGGTACATACTTCTTAAGCAAACTGACATGAAATACATCATGTACCTTGAGATGGGGAGGCAGAAGAAGTTTGTAGGCTAGATCGCCCACTTTCTTTATGAGAGCATATGGCCCACAGTATCTGGGAGAGAGCTTCTTGTACTTGCCTAAGGATAAGGAACTTCTTTTTGGTCGTATTCGAATGAAGACCATATCTGACGCTTCAAACTCTCTCTCTAACCTCTCTGACCTCTTTTTATCTATCAAAAATTACATAAAAATATCCATTTAGCTAAAAATTTCACTTTTCTCATTTAAACATTTGAATTCCAATATGGTGGGAATTCCTCTTTCATCATTTAAACTTATCTATGCAAAAAGATAAATTTACCTAAATTTTCTCTTAAAAATTTAAATAAAAATCTCCATTAATTCCTTCACACTAGGAGTTACACTTTCCTCATTTAAATATTTGAATTCCAAAATGGTGGGAATTCCTCTTTTATCATTTAAACTTATCTATGCAAAAAGATAAATTTAAATAAATTTTCTCTTAAAATTTAAATAAAAATATCCATTAATTCCTTTACACTAGGAATTACACTTTCCTCATTTAAATATTTGAATTTCAATATGGTGGGAATTCCTCTTTCATCATTTAAACTTATCTATGTAAAAAGGTAAATTTAACTAAATTTTCTCTTAAAATTTAAATAAAAATCTCCATTGATTCCTTTACACTAGGAATTACACTTTCCTCATTTAAATATTTGAATTCCAATATGGTGGGAATTCCTCTTTCATCATTTAAACTTATCTATACAAAAACATAAATTTAACTAAAATATTTCTTTAATTTTTAATACATTATTTTAGCATCACAATTTTTCTCTTACTTCATTGGAATACATGGATTTTCATTGTCATGGGGATCACTCTTTTAACATAAAAATGGATTACTAGAAATTTCTCTTTTTTTAATTAACTATTTATGCATAAACATAAAAATTAAATTTTCCATGATTATAATGAGAATCATTCAATTAATCTAGGATGATTAATCCCAGAATATGGTAGGAAGTCCTCTTTTCATAATATAAATGAAAATGATTTATGTGTTTATTTTTCAAAAATTTTACCTAGCTCTGCTGCTATTACTGATAATTCTCAATAAATTTAAAAGAATAAAGTTTAGTATTAGTTATGTGATTAGAATAACCACTAATTAGATCATTATCCACTTATGGATTGAATCTTAATTTTACCATAAATTAAATAGCATAAAAGTATTAAAAAGCCATTATTTTGGCCTCCAATTATACAAGCATAGAAATTACTTTTAGATTAGAGAAATGCTTCATGAGAGAAGCTTCATTTGAATTAAGAATAGGTCATAGGAATGACCATTCTTTGGGGGAGAGAGATAAATACTTAAAAACCATTATAAATTAAGCATAAATGAAAATTTATGTGTTTCTTCATTACAATACATTAAAGAACTTGAATAGTATTCAAAGCCATTGAAATTAATGCTTGTCAAGCTTGAGAGGGATTGAGAAAAGAAACATTTGGAGATTTAAGAAAAAGAAGACAGTAATCCACACTTTACTCTCCTAAATTACTTCATTCTTTGATCACAGTAGAGGCCCCCAACCAATCAATTGGTTTGGTATGTTGTTGGAGTCTCCAAGGAAGATTGAAGAGAGAGAGAAGCTCCAATCTCTTCAATTTGTAGAGGGTTTTTAGAGGATAATAGAAAATAAGCTTAACTTTGAGTAATAGCGGCATAGTTTAGTTCACAGATGAGAATACAAAGGAATGAGGGTCTATTTATAGGTGAGGGAGGCCACTAACTGAGTCCAACTAAGTTCTAGAATTTTCCAGCTTCACTTTAGCTGAATTTGGACAAGATTTGGACCAGTTTGGCTCCCTTTTTTATTTGGTTTGATATCCATGAAGAGAGGAGAGATAAAAATATCCTATTATTTTTTAGTTTAAAACTCATCCACACATGAGCAAATTCGACCAAATGCCGATGACTTAACCACTTCTTGGGTTCCCTGCTGCTGCTGCATGACCGAAGGATATCTATAATTACTTGATTCACCCTTTCTGTCTGGCCATCTGTTTCAGGGTGATAGGCTGTGCTGAGATCCAACAAAGTTCCTACTGCTTCAAAGAACGCAATCCAGAATTTTGATGTGAATTTGGGATCTCGGTCACTTACTATCCTCCTAGCTAAACCATGCAATCTGAAGATCTCCTTAAGGAAAACTCTGGCAACATCAATTGTAGAGTATGTTTCTTTCAGTGGAATCAGATGGGCCTGTCAACTACCACAAAAATGGAGTTGTAACCTGATTGTACTGAAGGTAATCCAGTGACAAAGTCCATACTGATGTATTCCCACTTCATCTGTGGAATGTCTAGAGGCTGCAGTTTCCTTGGCATCTTGACTCTCTCTGCCTTGACTCTTTGGCACATCAAGCATTTCCGCACATGATCAAGTACATTCTTTTTGAGTCCTGGCTAGAAGAAGCTTTTCTTCACAGACATATAGGTTTTTATAAACTCTAGGGATGTCTAGCTACTATCAGGCTATCATGGGCTTCTCTCAGAATTCTTCCCTTTATTCCCTCATCATTGGGGATACATAGCTGATTATTATAATACATGCATCCTTCATCCAGTTGGTATCTAAGAACTCGACTCATTTCTTGAGGAGTCTTGCTTTCCTGCATCAGAAGGGTAGCAATAGGGGCAAAGAATTTGTCCTGCAAGATTTTCTCCTTTGCTTCATTGATCAATGGATTTGACACCACTGCAAGCAAGGAGGCTTTTCTGCTCTGCTGAGCACATCTGCAACCACATTTTCTTTCTCTGGGGCCGATACTTTATTTCAAAATCAAATTCCTGTAGGGTTTGCATCCATCTTCTTTGACGCATGTTGAGATCCATCTCCTTTGACGCATGTTGAGATCCCTTTGGGTGAAGATCCACTCTAGACTTTGATGATCTGTCATCAAGGTGAACCTTTGTCCCAAAAGATAATGTCTCCACAACTTCAAAGCATACACTACTGAGAGTAACTCCAAGTCATGGATGGCATAATTTCTCTCATGTGTTTTGAGTTTTTTGGATTCATAGGCCACTGATCTTCCAGGATTTGCAGGATTCATAGTTGGTGTTTCCTTAGGATTTCCAGGACTTTGCGCACATGATCTTCATGGTCTGTAGCATTCTTTGAGTATACCAAGATATCATCAAAGAAGACAAGAACAAAATCATCCAAGTATTCTCTGAGAATATCCTGCATAAGACAATTGAATGTTGTCGGGGCATTAGTCAATCCAAACGGCAGGACTGTGAACTCATAATGCCCATAGCGAGTATTGAATGCTGTTTCTCGAAGTCTGAAATCTCTTGAAGGATGAGGGAGTTGGCTTTGGTGGGACTTTTATGATGAAGGCTTTGGCAAAGTCCTTCGCCATTTTGACAGCTTCAACGATGGACACTGGCTGGGCATTTGACCAGTGTGTCCAAGGGTTCATTCATTCCCCGAATGAATCTGACCACCATGAGTTGCTCTTCATCTAGAGGTGGTGAATATTTAAGTAGAAGAGCGAAGGCATGGTGATATTCCTCGATGGTTTTGCTCCCCTGCTTCAGCTCTAAGAATTCGTTGATTTTGATTTCCAAAAATCTAGGGGGACAAAATCTCTTTCTTAAATAGGTTTTAAGGTCATTCCAGGACTGAGTATTTCTGTCCAAACGGTTGGTGTCACAATGGTTCCTCCATGCCACCCTGGCTATTTTCACTATCTTCAGCCTGGCAAGAGCAATTTTGCTTCGCTCATTGTAGCCGGTGACGTCAAAATATTCTTCCATGGCTTCCACCCATTTCTCCACAGCCTCGCCCAGGTTCTCCCCTTCTCCTTTGATGAAGGGTCCTGGCTGAGTTCTATGAAGAGCCTTGCGAACTTTAGGGTCAAGCTCATCATCTTTAGAGAGAGGGTCTGGCTGACGACCATGGTTTCCTCGTCTCATGATTCTGCCAAAAATGATATATTATTAAATTTTTATTTTTGATATCGTTCCACGAGATCCAAGATCCTAAGACTTAAGAGGTTCGGAAAACAATTTCTTAAACAAGACAAATGATCTATCCATCATTCAGTCTGATTGTCCAACTAGATTCTTGGTGAGTTTGGTCAAGGAAAAACTAGATTCGTTTCGGTAGTCTATTCTTTGGATTTAGAAACTGGAATTGGTCACGAAGTTTTTGTCTCTTTCAGATCGAGAGAAGGACAATTAGGTTCACTGTGCATCCCTCATGTATTTTAACCAAATTCATTCGGTCTAGTTCTACAAGGATTCCCTTCAACTTAACATCTAGATTTTAGGTAAATATCAACTTTGTGATTTCACTAATTAAATATCCAAAGTGATTCCTTCTCCCCCATAATTTCTCAACCTTAATTCATTAGGTAGAATTATGATGGAAATTCATTCACATGGTTAGATCAAGAAGAGACTTGCACTTGGTCCATGGAATCACTGCTTTTTCCTCATTTATGAGGCACAACCCCGATGATCCCCTCCCACAGAACAAGGTCTTGTCAGGTTTTAAAACTAAATATTATAACTAATCGTATCTAGTTGTTTCTCAAGAATCCTCCAATCCAGCCTTACCCCATCCTCTGATCCAGCCTAGCCCCATCCGGTCGATGGGTTAGCGAACCACCCGCCGACCACTGAATTGGTGGGATTCCTTTATAAAGATTTGGTTGGGTTTTTGCCCGGGTACCGAAAAAAAGAGTTCCCAGGTCCCCTAGCCGGCGATTCATGCAAAAATCAAGGTAGGCATACCACGTACACACCCAATATGAACTTGCCATTTATAACAGATTTGACTGGCTTTAAAATTAATCCTTAAATAGAAATCATAATATTTCTGATCATCATTTTTCAAAATTTCGAGTCCATTGTATTACAAAAAATATATCCTCTGAACTCTCCGTTAAAGACCAGCTAGCCAACCAATGAGATCCAGTATCAAAATTTGGTTCCCAAAATCTTTCCTTTTAGTCCAACCGAAATTTTCCTCGACATACGCATGGGTGTCCTAGCAACTGCGAGCCCGTGCATCGCTTGGTCAGAACCCTCTAGGATCCTCCTTAGGTGTCCTAGCACTTAACTCAGGGACCGCTTCATCGGTCCTCGCCCATCGTATATCGGAAGCGCACCATTTTAACCGTACCGAGGCTGGTCAAGACCTCGAGGCGGCAGGCTTTCCCTCGCGATCAACGTCCCTTGACGACTCCCCGCCGCCAGCTGTTCCAATGAACCTCCTCTTAGAAAAACATAAGCCAAATGCTTCCTCTAGCATTCTGGCGTAAAATAGTCCTTTGAATGAAAAAACAGAGGTTCCAATGCAAGTAAAATTCCAGTTTGAGATTGGTTCCAAAAACCCTTTTTCCACGATTTCCAGTTTCATAATAATGAGGATCCTTGATCTCTCATCAGGGTAATCTACCCATCATTCAATGTGATTGTCCAACTAGATTCTTGGTGAGTTTTGTCAAGGAAAAACTAGATTAGTTTCGGTAGTCTATTCTTTGGATTTAGTAACTGGAATTGGTCACGAAGTTTTTGTCTGATTCAGATCGAGAGAAGGATAATTAGGTTTACCGTCCGTCCCTCACGTAGTCTAACCAAATTCATTCGGTTTAGTTCTACAAGGATTCCCTTCAACTAAACATCTAGATTTTGGGTAAATATCAATTTTGTGATTTCACTAATTAAATATCCAAAGATATTCCTTCTCCCACATAATTTCTCAACCTTAATTCATTAGGTAGAATTATGATGGAAATTCATCTTTTGACACTAAGATTTAATTCAAATCCCTCTTTTCTTAAATATCATAAAAATTCTTCTTTTTTAACTAAATATCATACCTATTTTTTTTCTTTGAATAAACTTGAAATCCCTCTTTTTCTCATTTTAATGAGTGCAATCCAATTATCATGGGAATTCCTCTTTTACCACCATAAACTAAATCTATCAAAAACTACATAAAAATATCCATTAATTTCATTAAGCTAAAAATTCCACTTTTCTCATTTAAACATTTGAATTCCAATATGGTGGGAATTCCTCTTTCATAATTTAAACTTATCTATGCAAAAAGATAAATTTAATTAAATTTTCTCTTAAAAATTTAAATAAAAATCTCCATTAATTCCTTCACACTAGGAACTACACTTTTCTCATTTAAATATTTGAATTCCAATATAATGGGAGTTCCTCTTTCATCATTTAAACTTATCTATGCAAAAAGATAAATTTAACTAAATTCTCTCTTAAAATTTAAATAAAAATCTCCATTAATTCCTTTACACTAGGAATTACACTTTCCTCATTTAAATATTTGAATTCCAATATGGTGGGAATTCTTCTTTCATCATTTGAACTTATCTATGCAAAAAGATAAATTTAACTAAATTTTCTCTTAAAATTTTAAAAAAAATCTCCATTAATTCCTTTAAACTAGAAATTACACTTTCCTCGTTCAAATATTTGAATTCCAATATGGTGGGAATTCATCTTTCATCATTTAAACTTATCTATACAAAAAGATAAATTTAACTAAAATCTTTCTTTAATTTTTAAATAAAATATACATTATTTTAGCATCACAATTTTTCTCTTACTTCATTGGAATACGTGGATTTCCATTGTCATTGGAGATTACTCTTTTAACATAAAAATGGATTACTAGAAATTTCTCTTTTTCTTAATTAACTATTTATGCATAAACATAAAAATCAAAATTTTCATGATTATAATGAGAATCATTCAATTAATCTAGGATGATTAATCCTAGAATATGGTAGGAAGTCCTCTTTTCATAATATAATGAAAATGATTTATGTGTGTATTTTTCAAAAAATTTACCATAGCTCCGCTGCTATTATTGATAATTCTTAATAAATTTGAACGAATAAAGTTTAGTATTATTCATGTGATTAGAATAACCACTAATTGGATCATTTTTCAATTATGGATTGATTCTTAATTTTACCATAAATTAAATAGCATAAAAGTATTAAAAAGCTATTATTTTGGCCTCCAATTAGACAAGCATAGAAATTACTTTTAGATTAGAGAAATGCTTCATGAGAGCTTCATATGAATTGAGAATAGGTCATAGGAATGACCATTCTTTGGGGGAGAGAGAGATAAATGCCTAAAAACCATTATAAATTAAGCATAAATAGAAATTTATGTGTTTCTTCATTACAATACATTAAAGAACTTCAATAGTATTCAAAAGCCATTCAAATTAATGCTTCTCAAGCTTGAGAGGGATTGAGAAAAGAAACATTTGGAGATTTAAGAAAAAGAAGACAATAATCCACACTTTACCCTCCTAAATTATTCGATTCTTTGATCACAGTAGAGGCCCCCAACCAATCAATTGGTTTGGTATGTTGTTGGAGTCTCCAAGAAAGATTGAACAGAGAGAGAGAAGCTCCAATCTCTTCAATTTGTAGAGGGTTTTTAGAGGATTAAAAAAAAAGCTTAACTTAGAGTAATACCGACATAGTTTAGTTCACAGATGAGAATACAAAGGAATGAGGGTCTATTTATAGGTGAGGGAGGCCACTAACTGGGTCCAAATGAGTTCTAGAATTTTCGAGCTTCACTTTGGCTGAATTTGGACAAGATTTGGACTAGTTTGGCTCCCTTTTTGATTTGGTTTGATCTAGGAGAGAGGAGAGATAAAAATATCGTATTGATTTGGTTTGATCTAGGAGAGAGGAGAGATAAAAATATCGTATTATTTTTTAGTTTAAAACTCATCCACACATGTGAAATAGGCACCTCCTTGAAGGGCCCCCGTTCCCTTATCCATGTGTCAAAAATGAATGATTACTCTAAAATATCTCATTTTTTTAATTAATACTTCATCATGTTTAACTAATAAACCTAGTACTTAGTCAACTCTTCATCTTATATGGGCATTTACTCATTTTTGGGTATTTTCTTTTATTTTTTGGATTTATCTTGTCCCAACACTTGGATTAATCTTATTGGTCCATATAGGAACCTTAATTAGACCATAATAATAATAAAAATTTGAAAATCTTGACCCTTAGGCTAAGGTCTTCTAAATCAATTTTTATTAATTCCAATTGCACCTTGGAAAATCTATTTTGATTTTTTGTTTCACGAAAATATTTTTTTTATATTTGTAGAATTTATTTATCCAAAAATATCCCAATATTGATCTCCCACTCTAGAAATTTTTATCTCACTAGGCCAAACAAGGAAAAATAATATTTTCTTGTATTCAAAAACATAGAATGATTACAAGGGATTGAAGTAAGAGCGTATTTGTTATTCAATGTCCATAGCGAGTATTGAATGCTGTCTTTGGGATGTCTTGCTCCTTGATTCTGATCTGGTAGTACCTGGATTTGAGATCTATCTTTGTGAACATTTGGGTTCCACTTAACCAATCCAGAAGTTCTAGGAATAGGATACTTATTCTTAATTGTTAATTGATTCAATCCTCTGTAGTCAATACAGAGTCTTAACGTTCCATCTTTCTTTTTCTCAAAGAGAACGGGCGCACCCCAAGGTGAGACACTAGGTCTAATGAATCCCTATTCTAACAGTTGTTTAACTATTCCTTAAGTTCTATGGCTTCAGGGATTGGCATTTTGTATGCACGCTGGGCTACTGGCTGAGCTTCGTGGCTGAGCTTCGGGGGTTAATTCGATCTCATGAGATCTACTTCACGAGATGGAGGCATCTCAGTCAGCTCTTCAGGAAACAAATCTGCATACTCACTTAACCACTCTAGTTCTTTAGCCTTGCATTTTATGTCTACTGAATTCATTTTAACGACATACACAGCTTCCTTCTTTCTGAGCCCTTTTAATAATTTGGAAGCCTTGACTAATTGTAGCATTGGGGATCTGGAAATTCCAATTCCTTGAACTTTACTCTCATGAAGGTCAAGGAAAGAGATGGTTTCTTTGTGACAATGAATGTCAGCCTAATTCTTTTGGAGCCAATCCATTCCAAGGATTCCATCATATATTCCCAGGGGTAGGACTCTGAACTCGCACTCTATTACGTTCCCATCTAGGCTAAACTGAATAAGGTCAGTCTCAAGGTGAGTGAAAAGAATCTTCCCCCACTGGCTAATTCCACTTGCATAGGTTTTCCTGATTTTTGATTTAGGACTAATTTACGCAGACATCCTGGGGAAATAAAAGAATGAGTACTGCTTGAATCAATCAAAAGCTTGAATTGCTTACCTTGGTACTCTGCTGGAGTCTGGAGGACTAAGAATTGACGATTATTCCCCTGATGCTCTATCGCTGCATAGATCTGTCCTTTCTCTTCCTCTACTTCCTCAGCTATGGTGACTGCTCTGGCTGTTGCAGTCTAAGGTGGAACTCTCTCTCTTTGGTTAGTCCAATTTTGGGAGGGAGTTTGGAGACTGCTTTCCATGTGGAGGTTGCAGCCTGAGCTGGCACTCTTCTTGGGTTACCCTGATTCTGGCGCGGGGGACCGTGATTGGACTGATATGAAGGAGTCGGTCTCTGAACTCTGGGACCCTAGCTTCCTTGGCTCGCCGAAGGAGATGGGCAGTCCTTGAGCTGGTGTCCAAGTCCCTGACATCCAAAGCATCTGTTCTCGCTTCGAAGCTCTCCCCTTTGCATTCTGGAGAGAGCCAGAGTTCCTGAGAATGTACTTCGAGGGAAAGGTCTTCCTTCATTTTTGAAGCTTCCCGACCTTGGTGTCTCTTTAGAGGCGAAAAGTTGGAAGAACTTCCCAGAGTCTGAAACCTCTTGAAGGATGAGGGAGCTGGCTTTGGCGGGACTTTTACGATGAAGGCTTTGGCAAAGTCCTTCGCCATTCTGACAACTTTAGCCATGGACACTGGCTTCGCATTTTTGACCAGTGTGTCCAAGGGTTCCTTCATTCCCCGAATGAATCAGGCCATGAGTTACTCTTCATCTAGAGGTGGTGAATATTTAAGTAGAAGAGTGAAGGCCTGGAGATATTCCTCGATGGTTTTGCTCCCTTGCTTCAGCTCTAAGAATTTGTTCATTTTGGTTTCCAAAAATCCAGGGGGACAAAATCTCTTCCTTAAATAGGTTTTAAGGTCGTTCCAGGACTGAATATTTCTATCCAGATGGTTGGTGTCACAATGGTTCCTCCATGCCACCCTCGTTGTTTCTTTCAGCCTAGCAAGAGCCATTTTGCTTCGCTCATTGTAGCCGGTGACGTCAAAATATTCTTCCATGGCTTCTACCTTCTCCACAGTCTCGCGCCCAAGTTCTCCCCTTCTCCTTTGAAGGGTCCTGTTTGGCTGAGTTCTATGAAGAGCCTTGCAAACGTTAGGGTCAAGCTCATCGTCTTCAGAGAGAGGGTCTGGCTGACAGCCACGGTTTCCTCGTCTCATGATTCTACCAAAAATGATATATTATTAAATTTTTATTTTTGATATCGTCCACGAGATCCTAAGACTTAAGAGGTTCGGAAAACAATTTCTTAAACAAGACAAATGATCTTATTGGAGATCTATGACATATGTCTGATAACAGATTTTTCTTTATCAGTTCATCCATAAACAATCACTTATACAACAGGGAATTTTTATCCAGAAAACATTTCTTTATTTATATAAAAGTTGTAATATGTACATAGAGCAGCTTGGCTTCAGAAATCAAAATCTCCTCAGGAGACGCATAAGACAGCGGTACTGGGCCATAGCCATGCCCTGATATAAACGTTCACTTACTGCCAAGGGAGCTATTATCTTCTCCTTAGGAATAAAGTGACTAAGGAGTCTATAGATTTGGCATGAAAGTCTGAAATTCCAAGGTGTTGAATGATATAGAATGACACCATGTACCACTTTTAGCTTTATCAAAATCATGGCCAATGAAAGGTGCTACCTCAGCATTGCACGCTGGTTGCAAAGAGGCATGGACATACTGCCCTGCAACCCACTTATGCTGCCGTCTCTTCGTTGGGTTAGGAAAATATCAATCCTCAAAATGGCGTGCGAGTTTGACTCGGCTTGTTTTAGTTGCAGCGAAAGAGATGAGATGTTAGAAGGCGAACGCAATCATGTCTTGTGATTGGGCGAGGTCGGGAATACTAGATAAGTATGGAACTTCCATCTAAAAAAACAATTTCTTTGATTAAAAATTCTTTATAAATGAGACTTACGGAATGAAAATACATTATGAAAAATGCTTTTTTTTTAGTTTTTGTTATCAATTTCTGATAAGAATTCGTTTATCCTTATTAGCTTTCAACAGAGCTCTGATACTAGCTATGAGGTCTCCCCGCCCGCTCTGGGGCTCCTGCCGGAGGCGGAAGCGGCGTCGGCCTCCCGCGCGGGGTGGGGTCCACACACTCGGGGCCTTGCCCGTGGATGTCCAGGACGAGAGGCTAGACCGGGCGGCCCCTCTGAGACCGGGAGACCGGAAGACTCCCCTCGCCCAGAAGGCATGGGCGATTCCGCCAATTGGGAAAAATCTTCTAACGGGGAAATTACTCTAACAAGTCAAGTCTTAACTAGAAAAACTGATCTGACCAAACCTAAAGTCACATGGTTAGATCAAGAAGAGACTTGCACTTGGTCCATGGAATCACCGCTTTTTTTCTCATTTACGAGGCACAACCGATGATCCCCTCCCATAGAACAAGATCTTGTCAGGATTTAAAACGAAATAACGTAACTAATCATATCTAGTTGTTTCTCAGGAATCCTCCGATGCATCCTCCGATCCAGCCTAACCCCATCCGGCCCATGGGTTAGCCAACCACCCGACCACTGAATTGGTGGGATTCCTTTATAAAGATTTGGTTGGGTTTTTGCCCAAGTACCGAGGAAAAGAGTTTCCAGTCCCCCTAGCCGGTGATTCATGCAAAAATCAAGGTAGGCATACCACGTACACACCCAATATAAAATTGCCATTTATAACAGATTCGACTGGCTTTAAAAACAATCCTTAAATAGAATTCATAATATTTCTGATCATCATTTTCCAAAATTCCGAGTCCATTATATTACAAAAAATGTATCCTTTGAACTCTCTGTTGAAGACTAGCTGGCCAACAATCCAGATCCAGTATCAAAATTTGGTTTCCAAATCTTTCTCGACGTACGCATGGGTGTCCTAGCAACCGCGAGCCCATGCATCGCCTGGTAAGAACCCTCTAGGATCCTCCTTAGGTGTCCTAGCACTTCACTCAGGGACCGCTTCGTCGGTCCTCGCCCATTGTATACCGGAAGCGCACATTTTAACCGTACCGAGGCTAGTCAAGACCTCAGCAGGCTTTGCCCCCGCGAGCAACGTCCCATGACAACTCCCCGTCGCCAGCTAATCCAACGAACCTCCTCTTAGAAAAACATAAGCCAAATGCTTCCTCCAGCATTCTGGCATAAAACAGTTCTTTGAATGAAAAAACAGAGGTTCCAATGCAAGTAAAATTTCAGTACGAGATCGGTTCCAAAAACCCTTTCTCCATAATTCCCAATTCATAATGAGGATCCTTGATCTCTCATCAAGGTAATCTACCCATCATTCAGTCTGATTGTCCAACTAGATTCTTGGTGAGTTTAGTCAAGGAAAAACTAGATTAGTTTCGGTAGTCTAATCTTTGGATTTAGTAACTGGAATTGGTCACGAAGTTTTTGTCTCATTCGGATCGAGAGAAGGACAATTAGGTTTACTGTCCATCCCTCACGTATTCTAAGCAAATTCATTCGGTTTAGTTCTACAAGGATTCCCTTCAACTAAACATCTAGATTTTGGGTAAATATTAATTTTGTGATTTCACTAATTAAATATCCAAAGTGATTCCTTCTCCCACATAATTTCTCAACCTTAATTCATTAGGTAGAATTATGATGGAAATTCATCTTTTGACACTAAGATTTAATTCAATTCTCTCTTTTCTTAAATATCATAAAAATTCTTCTTTTTAACTAAATATCATACCTATTTTTTTTCTTTGAATAAACTTGAAATCCCTCTTTTTCTCATTTTAATGAGTGCAATCCAATTATCATGGGAATTCATCTTTTACCATAAACTAAATCTATCAAAAATTACATAAAAATATCCATTAAGCTAAAAATTCCACTTTTCTCATTCAAACATTTGAATTCCAATATGGTGGGAATTCCTCTTTCATCATTTAAACTTATCTATGCAAAAAGATAAATTTAACTAAATTTTCTCTTAAAATTTAAATAAAAATCTCCATTAATTCCTTTACACTAGGAATTACACTTTCCTCATTTAAATATTTGAATTCCAATATGGTGGGAATTCCTCTTTCATCATTTAAACTTATCTATGCAAAAAGATAAATTTAACTAAATTTTCTCTTAAAATTTAAATAAAAATCTCCAATAATTCCTTTACACTAGGAATTACACTTTCCTCATTTAAATATTTGAATTCCAATATGGTGGGAATTCCTCTTTCATCATTTAAACTTATCTATACAAAAAGATAAATTTAACTAAAATCTTTCTTTAATTTTTAAATAAAATATACATTATTTTAGCATCACAAATTTTCTCTTACTTCATTGGAATACATGGATTTCCATTGTCATTGGGGATTACTCTTTTAACATAAAAATGGAAAACTAGAAATTTCTCTTTTTCCTAATTAACTATTTATACATAAACATAAAAAATAAATTTTCCATGATTATAATGAGAATCATTCAATTAATCTAGGATGATTAATCCCAGAATATGGTAGGAAGTCCTCTTTCATAATATAAATGAAAATGATTTATGTGTGTATTTTTCAAAAATTTTACCATAGCTCCGCTGATTACTGATAATTCTCAATAAATTTGAACAAATAAAGTTTAGTATTATTCATGTGATTAGAATAACCACTAATTGGATCATTATCCAATTGTGGATTGATTCTTAATTTTACCATAAATTAAATAGCATAAAAGTATTGAAAAGCCAGTATTTTGACCTCCAATTAGACAAGCATAGAAATTACTTTTAGATTAGAGAAATGCTTCATGAGAAGCTTCATACGAATTGAGAATAGGTCATAGGAATGACCATTCTTTGGGGAAGTGAGAGATAAATGCTTAAAAACCATTATAAATTAAGCATAAATGGAAATTTATGTGTTTCTTCATTACAATACATTAAAGAACTTCAATAGTATTCAAAAGCCATTCAAATTAATGCTTCTCAAGCTTGAGAGGGATTGAGAAAAGAAACATTTGGAGATTTAAGAAAAAGAAGACAATAATCCACACTTTACCCTCCTAAATTACTTGATTCTTTGATCACAGTAGAGGCCCCCAACCAATCAATTGGTTTGGTATGTTGTTGGAGTCTTCAAGGAAGATTGAAGAGAGAGAGAAGCTCCAATCTCTTCAATTTGTAGAGGGTTTTTAGAGGATAATAGAAAATAAGCTTAACTTAGAGTAATACCGGCATAGTTTAGTTCACAGATGAGAATACAAAGGAATGAGGGTCTATTTATAGGTGAGGGAGGCCACTAACTGATTCCAACTGAGTTCTAGAATTTTTCAGCTTCAGTTTGGCTGAATTTGGACAAGATTTGGACCAGTTTGGCTCCCTTTTTGATTTGGTTTGATCCAAGAGAGGAGAGATAAAAATATCCTATTATTTTTGAGTTTAAAAGTCATCCACACATGTGAAATAGGCACCTCCTTGAAGGGCCCCCTTTTCCTTACCCACCATGTGTCAAAAATGAATGATTACTCTAAAATATCTCATTTTTTTTATTAATACTTCATAATTTTTAACTAATAAACCTAGTACTTAGTCAACTCTTCATCTTTTGTGGGCATTTACTCATTTTTAGGTATTCTCTTTTATTCTTTAGATTTATCTTCTCCCAACACTTGGATTAATCTTATTGGTCCATATAGGAACCTTAATTGTACCATAATAAAAAAAATTAAAAATCTTGACCCTTAGACTAAGGTCTTCTAAATCAATTTTTATTAATTCCAATTGCACCTTGGAAAATCTATTTTGATTTTTTGTTTCACAAAAATATTTTTTTGATATTTGTAGAATTTATTTATCTAAAAATATCCCAATATTGATTTACCACTCTCTAGAAATTTTTATCTCACTAGGCCAAACAAGGAAAAATAATATTTACTTGTATTCAGAAACATAGAATGATTACAAGGGATTGAAGTAGAGGCTTATTTGTTATTCAGGCTCTGAGGAGGAATCTTACATCACTGAAAGGATGCAGGTGTGACTCACCCCCCTTTTGATAAAATAATCCAAAATACTGAGTGCCCTGTAAATAGTGAAAAACTCACTTCACAGCCTGCCCCAATGCTTCGTACCTGGGCTATGCATAAATCTGCTCATTTATGAGACTGCATACTATATATCTAGCCTCGTGTTGCACACATAAAGAAGGGATCCAACAGCTTGTTGATACAAACTAGCATCAAAAGAGTCTCCTACATCTTGAAGACTAAGTCGAGTTCCTGTCTCTATAGGTGTAGCCATAGGTTTACAGTCTTCAAGATTAAACCTCTTCAATAGCTTCTGTATATATTTAGACTGTATCATAACAATGCCATCATTGTGCTGCATAAATTGAATCCCCAAATAGTAATGCAAGGCCACCAAATCTGACATCTCAAATGATGACTGCAAATCAGCCTTAAAGGCTAAAATCTGATCTATATCGGGTTTTGTGATGAGTAGCATATCATCAACGTATAGAACGATGACCAAAAATGTGTCCTTACTCCTCTTCACATACATGGTACTCTCTTTTGGACTATTGCAAAAATCATTTGCAACCAAGTATGCATGAATCTTCTCATACCATGCTCTAAGAGCCTGCTTAAGGCCATAAAGAGCCTTTTTCAACCTGTATACTTTAGACTCTTCTCCTTTCATAGGAGGCTGTAATACATACACCTCCTCATGTAAATCACCATTCAAGAATGTAGTCTTAATGTCCAACTGATGTACATTCCACCCATGATGTGTTGCCAAAGCAATGAGACACCTGATGGTAGCTATACGAGATGTGGGTGCAAAGGTCTCGTCATAATCAATGCCCTTTTGCTGGGCATACCCCTTTGCAACAAGTCTAGCCTTGTAGAGCGATCAATGCTACCATCTACTTTGCGTTTTAACTTGTAAACCCACTTAGTACCAATGGCCTTCTTGCCACGAGGTAGATCTGTTAAATACCAGGTGTCATTCTTGAGTATAGAGTTATACTCATTGTGAGATCCCTCTGTCCCCTCCGTGCACCGGACTCCCGGTAGCTGACAGCAGAAGCAGCCCCCTCATGCGCGGGGCAGGGTTTCTCACTCGGGGCCTCGCCCATGAATGTCTGGGCACGAAACTAGGCTGGTGGTCACTCCGAAAACCGAAACCGGGAAAATTTCCCATGCCCGGAAAGCGGGGACGATTCCACCTTTTTGATTTTTCTTAATGAATTTTTCTAACGAGATCAATTCTAAACTATCCTTCACCTGAATAAACCAGATAAAAGGGAACTATCACTGATATAATTTGATTATCTGAGTAATTTCAACGCTTTTTTTCTAATCAAGATCAGGCACAGCCGTTGATCCACTCAATTGAGAAATTTATCAGGGAATTAATTAGCTACTCGAATCCTAGCGTAACCCTAAGATTTTTCAGTTTGATTATTAAAACTCCACTGATTCCAGCATAACCCCATCCGGCCCATGGGTTAGCCACCACCCTACCACTGGAATCGGTAGAACCAAACAAGTACTCACCCACTCATAATTGAAATGCCTTTCTTAACTTTAGCTTTAGAAAACAGATATGAACACACTCCTCTTTAAAACTTTAATATAAAAAAATAATCCATTGACAAAACAGATATGATCACAGATTTCATAACTCAAAATTGTTGGATATGATAATTTAGCTATGAAGATTGATCAAAACATACTCAAGATGGATCAAAGCTTGTACAAAACATCATGAACATGAGGGACAAAAACTGGTATATGCAGAAAATTGCTTTGAGATTAACACAAGAAGACACTAATTATGATTAGGCATGAACCAAACTTACATAATCACTTGATCACGACTTGTACCTTATTTAGAGACTCCTCTACCCTATTTTTAGTTGCATGAGTTGCATGAACCATATGTACCAACCATTTGTAGGCTTTACACCAACCACTGACCACTAGCCTAACCACCATACATTAAATTGGACTAAGGAGTTGGGATTACATTTATCCAACAATCCCCCCTTAAGAGACTAACTTCTTACAAGAACATGAACAAGTCTAACATACCTCCTTGACACAATGAGTAAGAGTCCCCCCTTAACAACAACATAGGGTGGTGTACTCTCCTCTACAACTCGTCAAGTTGGAACAACATAAGTAAGACCCTTAGGAGCCTTGCTCTTTCTTCTAGACTAGGTTTGGCTTCTAGTTTTGCCTTGAGACCACTACACAAGGTGCACTTGGAGAACTCACTTGCCTTTGTTAGGGACACTTGTGGGTACTCTTTTATTCCAAATTCTACTAAACGATGACTTTGATAGCCTCTTCTCATGTCCCAATTGCTCAAGTGTTGCGTTGATTTCATTTAAAATGTCATCTTGCTTGAATATTGATGGAATCGCGACAACCTGGTTTCCCTTGAGCCATCTAGCATTGTTCTACTTTTGTGTGGTGAAGGCTCGGAGTTCATGTTCAAAAATTCATCAAGTAGTGCTCTTGCCTCACTAGTATGTTGTAGGCCTCTCCTCAATACCCCTGTGTTTCCATGCAGATATTGACACACACCGGACTCAAACTTTTCCCTGTTGCATCTCATACCATGCTTTGCAACAAACAATCACCCCATTTAACCTAAATTCATATTTAATTTTTTGAGCTGAATCACGATGCCAAGCTGTAGAAAGCACATCATATACATAATTTGTACGAGACTCCTGAGATTGTCCCCAAAAGTCTTATCGTATCCTCATTAGTACATCACGATCGATTAGCTGACAACATTTTTTTGCACAACAATCAATGATGAAATCCTTTGAACTGATTCACGTGACATATAAAAGGCAGAAGCTGGTTGTGGTCTCTGCTTTGGAATCCTGTTTATGAAAGTGTAGCTTCTTTTTGTAGAGGTTTGGGCAACATTAACCTCATTAGTTACATCTCCATCATTATCCTCATTACATACATCAGCATGTTCAGCATGCATGCCATTAAGCGGAACATAGCATTGCAATGGGCTCCCATCCAGCATTGTCAGCTGTTTAATATAGGCCATTTAACTAGGGTGATACTATCCACTTGCGGCATAGTTTGAAATTCATTTGCACTTTCAATAGCCACACCCACACAATCATCACCAAGTTGTTGAAAGTTGACACATTCAAATGGAAACACATAAAAGATAGTCCCTTGATTGATAGTCTGCATCATGCTCTCATCCTTTAGAAGAACCATCTCATTCTTCCAAGATTGTTGGATTTGCATGTCAAGTTCTGGAGATGTTATCGGCATTGCATCTACAATTGGAGGTTCCACAGGCTCTTCTTGGTAAGAGACCTACTTCACATGACAAGAACCAAGGAGCTAGAATTGCATTTGATCTTGCTCTACCACGTGGTAGAGCTGTATTCTACCTAGACCACATCGTAGAGCTAGAATTATTTGAGGTCTAGCTCTACCATGTGCAGATCAATAAAACCAATTACTCCAAGAAGAGACCTACTTCACATGATGAGAACCAAGGATCTAGAAAAAAGGTTAGACTCTATTAATCCTAAAAATCTATATAAACTTGTAGTCTCTCATTCAATGCAATAGAAGTGTTTATGTAATCATGGTTTGTGTGTGAATTGATCTTCCCTAGTCCTTGATACCTAACAATCTATGGTAGGAATCAATGTTTCAAATTCTGGGCTTGTTAGGAATTGCATCTGTAATTGGAGGATCAGAATGATCCCCTTCTTCATCACCACTATAGCTTTCATTTGATCAAATTAAGTTGCCATTCATGATAGTAGATTGCAAAATAATCTTTGGCCATCGAACGGCACTCCATAATGAATCTTGGAGAGATGAAGTATCCATTGTAGGAAAAGGTAGGACCACATCTTTCAAACATTCCTCCACTAGTATGGATACATTTCCTTGCCCTATCTTTGTACCAAAATCCCCTTGAATTTATACATATACTTTAACCTATAATAAAAGCTATAATCAAACTTATAAGCTTACAGTTATATTTATTAAATAAGCTATAATATAGTAGCATTAAAATAAGCTTTTATTAACTATAAGTTACTATAAGCTATATAGTTATAAATATATAATTTAAGTTACTATAAGTTATATAGTTATAGTTGTAGGTTAATATATAGGTTAATGTATATAATTTAAGTCACTATAGGTTATTTATAAACTTTAAATTATATAGGTTTATATATAAATAGGTTTGATTTATATAGCTATAGAAAGTTTATAAAGAAGATATATAAAGTATAATTATAAACTATAAATGGACTTTAAGTTACTATAGTAAACCTATTAAACCTATAAGCCTATTTATATATATCTTTAAGTCTATTTATATAATCAAACCTATAGTTACTATAGTTAATCTATTAAACCTATAAGCCTATTTATATATCTTTAAGTTGATAAAAAACAGGAACAGGATGTAACACACACAAGAGAAGCAAACCCTAATCCATAACCATCAATCATAAAGAAGGAGAGAAGCCATAGTCACCATCTCTCTCACACACACAAAGGAGAACACAACATAGTGTTATGTCCACACTACAAGTAAACCTAATGTAATGTCCACACCACACATGACCAGCTGGACACGCGGTCATTTATGTCTCACACATGTTCCTACCTAATCTGCCAGCACATAGCATAGCTGGCTCACACTGACATCGAGCTTGAATCTCAACAGCCCCTCTCAAGCTCATGATGTACTGCCGATGAAGATGTAGATGAGCTTGGGATATCAACACTCTCAACACTCCCCCTCAAGCTCATCCCATGTACTCCCAACATAGTCCGGAAGTACTCAAACTTCTCCCTGCTAAGTGGCTTCGTGAAGATATCAGCCACCTGCTCATCAGTCTTCACATAGTGAAGATCAACTGTACCATCCAGCACCTTTTCTCTGACAAAGTGATAATGGACCTCTATGTGTTTGGTCCTCGCATGAAATACTGGATTCTTTGCCAACTGCATACTGCTCATGTTGTCACAATGTATGACAACTTTGCCATCAAGAGGCTCACATAAATCTGCCAAGAGACTCTTTAACCATATAGCCTCACAAGTAGCAATGGCTGCACCTCTGTACTCAGCCTCTGTACTGGATAAGGCAACTGTAGGTTGCTTTTTGCTACTCCAACTCACCACAGCACTGCCAAGTGTAAAAGCATATCCACTAGTAGACCTCCTGTCATATGCGCTACCTGCCCAATCAGCATCTGTGTAGCCATGTATGTCCAAGCTTTTACCACTCTCATAGAATAAACCATAATGTGCTGTGGTTTTCACATATCTCATGATGCGTCTCACTGCATCCAAATGTGGTTTCCTGGGGCTCTGCATAAACTGGCTGACTAGCCCCACGGCATAACTCAAATCCGGGCGTGTGATAGTCATATATATGAGACTACCAACCATCTTTCTGTACATGGAAGGATCATCCAATTCCTCGCCATAATCAGCCCGCAACTTCACATTTTGCTCCAATGGTGTACTCATAGGCTTACACCCTGTCATGCCATACTTTGCCAACATATCCAAGGCATATTGGCGCTGTACTAACCAAGTACCTCCATGATCTTTCACCACTTCAATGCCAAGGAAGTATCTCAATTCACCAAGATCTTTCATGTCAAATTGCCCACTCAAAGCTTTCTTGACATGCATCACATCTGCACTATGATCACCTGTAATAATCAAGTCATCCACATAGATGACTAGTAAAACAATCCCATGCTGTGTCTTCTTCACATACAGTGAAGAATCTGCTGTAGAAGTCTGAAAACCAAGTGAGATAAGATATCTGCTCATCTTATCACTCCAAGCACGTGGTGCTTGCTTCAGACCATACAATGCCTTTTTCAACCTGCATACGTGAGTGGGATATCTAGGGTGTACATACCCTTCTGGCTGTGCCATGTATACTTCCTCTTGTAGATCTCCATTCAGAAATGCATTCTTAACATCCATCTGATGCATTTCCCAGCCATTAGCTGCAGCCATAGCAATGACTGCTCTCACTGTGCCCATCTTAGCCACTGGGCTAAACGTCTCATCATAATCCAATCCATGGGTCTGTGCATAACCCTTTGCTACCAATCTTGCCTTATGTCTTTCAATAGAACCATCAGATTTGCACTTCACTTTGTAAACCCATTTACATCCAATAACATTCTTATCCTTTGGTAGTGCAACCAAGTCCCATGTATCATTATGGACCAATGCGTCCATCTCCACATCCATTGCTTTCTGCCATACATGCTCTCCAATAGCCTCTGTATAGCATGTAGGTTCCACATGCTTTACCATAGATGTCATGTATGCATAATGCATAGCAAAATCTCTGTATGTCAACCTGTCAACAGGATATCTGACCCTCTGGGATCTCCGCAATGCATGCGGGTCACTCTGTACACCTGTGACTCTAGCATGTGGTGGCACATATCTGTCCTGTCTAGCACCAGGTGTGCGTAATACAGGTATGCCAAGCTCCTCATCCAAACTTTCAGAACTGGATGACTCATATCCTGTGATTCCAATTCCTTCGACTTTCTTTTTGCCTTTATCCATAGCACTACTGCCAGTGCTTACACTCTCATGCCTCAAACGTCCTGACCATGGACGTACACTGCTACTACTCTCAGCTTCTGCTGCTGGCCCAGACATAGTAGTAGAACTAGAACTTGCTTGTGATGGCAAGTTCACAGGCACATTCGCCTCAAGTGTGTCAATGACTCCCTCATCTTTAGCTTTATACCAACTAGCAAGTTCATCGAATACAACATCTCGTGAGATGACTACTTGTCTAGTTTGAGGGTTATAGCATTTGTAAGCTTTGCGATCCTGTGCATATCCAACAAATACACATTTCTCTGCCTTAGGATCCAATTTCCGTCTTCTTTCATCAGGCACATGAACATAAGCTACACATCCAAAGACTTTGAGATGTCCAATGTCTGGCCTGTAACCTGTTAGCCGCATCTCAGGCGTGCTTCCATGAATGGCTGCTGTAGGTGATTTGTTCAGGATATACACTGCACTAGCACATGCTTCTGCCCAATAGTAATCTGGCATGCTCTTTTCATTGAGCATTGCCCTTGCCACTTCACATATGACACGATTCTTTCTCTCAGCCACACCATTCTGCTGAGGTGTATACCTGCATGTCAACTGTCTCCTTATCCCATGCTTCCGCAAGAAATGCTCAAATGCTTTTGAGGTGTATTCACCACCTCCATCTGTTCTCAGGCACTTAATCCAACAGCCATATTGTTTTTCTACAAGAGCTTTGAAATCCATGAATTTTTCCAGCACTTCACTCTTCTCTCTCAAGAAATATATCCATGTCATCCTGCTGAAGTCATCTATAAATGTCACATAGTATAGACTTCCTTTGATAGATGGATTTTGTGCTGGGCCCCATACATCACTATGCACTATTTCAAGTGGTCTATTACTCATGTTTCCTTCCCTAGGAAACCTCAACCTTGCCTGCTTTCCAAACTGACAGGCTTCACAAACATGCATATGACCATCATATTTGAATCGAGGCAATCCACTGACAATGCCCCTTGTTTGCATGTTCTTTAATCTCTGTATATTGACATGACCAATCCTCTTGTGCCACATGTCAATGTCCTGCACAATTCCATTGCTCTTTGAAAACATGGCTGAGCTCAATTCTGGTATGCCTGCATCCAATTTGAACAACCTTCCTTCCTTCTTGCCCTTGGCAACCAATCTACAGCCATGCTTGAAATCTTCCACAAAACAGCCTTTCTCATTGAATCTTACTTGTAATCCCTGCTCAACCATTTGGCCTACTGATGCCAAACTCTTTGTAATGGATGGTACATATAACACTTCTGACATATTTTTCACATTTCCATCATGCATCTTCAAAGGCACACTGCCAACATGTGTTATAAGATGCTGAGTATCATCTCCTGTGACCACATAACCATTTGTATCCAATGGTTGCATCTTCTCAAACCACTCACCATGACATGTCATGTGGTTTGAGGCACCTGAATCCATATACCATGACTCATCTCCAGCATTCTGAGAATCCATTGTCCCCATAACATGCTTCATTGCAAAAAGATGGTTTGAACTCCCATCATTGTTACTGGTAGATGCATAATTTCCATGTTGTGGTCTTCCATTCCTCGCATCATTCTGCTTTTTGTAGCAATCTTTTGCCAAATGTCCAAGTTTGCCACAATAGTAACATTCAATCCCATTCAAATTTTGTTGAGGACCTTGCCATCGTCCTCTACCACGAGCACCTGTTCCAAATCTCCCCCTATGGGATTGAAATCCACGACCTCCACGGGATCCAAATGATGACTGTGAATTCTGAAAATTCTGATTTGATTGTGGTTGAGTAGACCTGTCATTCCAACCACGTCCTCCACGGCCTCGAGGGGTAAATCTCCCCCTGCCTCGAAAGCCTCTAGATGAGTAAAAAGCCTGATTTCTTGCATGTTCATCATTGCTTGACGAGGATGCAGCACCTGTAATACTCATACCACCAAGGCCAAGCTTCAATTCTTCCACAATGAGCAATGACACAAGCTCATTAAAGTCTGGCATTCCTCCCAATCTTACTGAGATGGAAGTGTCAAAGGATTTGTACTCTTTGCCTAAACCACGCAATGTGAGTGCAACCAAATCATCATCATCCATTGGGGCATGGATCGATGACAAGGAATCAGCATAACCCTTGATTTCCTGAACATACTCATGTATGCTCCTATTCCTACGTGTTACACTGTGAATCTGTTGCTTCAGTTGTATCTTCCTTGCACCAGTGTCTGTCTCATACATTCGGCACAATATACCCCATGCTTCTTTCGGTGTATCTGCATCTTGGATGTGAATAAGCAAGGCATCTGTTACACATATTGAAAAATAATGCAACACCTTCGAAGATCGCTCTACCCATTGCTTGTGAGCCAGTAACTGAGCATTATTTGGTTGAGGAGGTAGGTATGGCTCTGGATCTTCCTCCGAGACAAGACTCCATAAACCTTTGCCTTTCAAAAAACTCTTCATTCGAAACTTCCACACTTGAAAGTTAGTGCGATCAAGCTTCTCGCCAACAATCTGTATCGGACCATCTCCCATTGTTGCAAAAAAATAGAGTAGATGTACCCTTTCGATTACAATTTATGAAGTACCTGTAATGCTCCAAATCTCTCCAAATCACATCAAATGCTTGCAAATTGTGTGCATTAACATCCCACAATGGTTCACCAACAATGTACACTCGATCAAAGTTGAAATCAAATGAAACTCCTTCACAAAAAATTTTCTGGTTTTTTTCTCGCCAGTAAATTCTCGCCAGTAACCAGTCAAGATTATGCTCTAAATCCTTCAAATCTTGTCCAAATGCAATGATTCAACTTGCATTAGCTTCCCAACACATTGCTCCAACATATCCTAGAAGGGTTTGATCCAATTCTTCAAGGGGAATGAGAACCACCAAGTTTTGTAACCTCTGGTTTGAATTTTTCTGCACCTGTCAGGTACCACCTCTCACTAAAATTGCTCTATCTCCTTCAAATCTTCTCCAAATCCAAAACTTTTTGATTCAAAAGTTTAGCAACTCATAGGACTCTACTTGTACTAGAGGAATTTGGCCAATTTGATATAGGCAAAGATTAATGCCTTGATTAAAAATGCTCTGTTTCTGGACAGAATTTCTGTAAACCTGCACACCTCTGATAAATCACTTCAATGAGCTCCAAATCCATGAAATGAGCTGCAACCAAGCATCACAAGTCCTTAGCAATGTATTTGCTAAACTCTCCAAGCTTTAAAGCATTCAATTTGGTGTCCAAATGAGTGAATTAGGATGAAATCTTTGAAAACTGTCCAGAATTCTGCATCTTCATGCACCGCCTGCTCCAGAGGGCTGTAGAGAGAGGGGAAATCACAATTGAATAGATAGGCCTCTTAGCAATGACCTAATCTACCTTGGGTATGAAGGGTTTAGCTCAATTTTGCCTCTAGCTCCTGCAATTGATCCTCCACGGGGGGTATGTTTTCTGTTTTTGTGAAAAACCAGAAACTTTTACATAAATTCACTTTCTCTTGATTTTAATCAAATCTGTATGCATCAATCTGCTTCAAGATTCTGTATGTTGCTTGTGCCCCACTTTGTTAATGCATTTCCAAGCCAAAATACATGTGCCTTTGTGTATACATTTGCCAAGAGTATACATTCACTTCAAGCTTTCCATGAAAGCTTAGAGAAAAAACCAGAATTTTTCCTTTGCTTTATGCCCTTCAATCTTCACTGAACTTGCTCTTTGATACCTGCAATCCGCAGAGGGGGTCTTGCTACACTCACCAATGGTCCTTAGCTCTCAGATCTGATGCCGGTGTGTGCTCCACAGCTTTTCCTTTGCTCCAAGCTCCAATGGCTTCCTTCACAGCTTTTTCTTCTTCTTCTCTCTTCTCTCACTCACTCTCACAACTCAGCTAATGAGCTCTTGGCTCTGATACCATGATAAAAAACAGGAACAGGATGTAACACACACAAGAGAAGCAAACCCTAATCCATAACCATCAATCATAAAGAAGGAGAGAAGCCATAGTCACCATCTCTCTCACACACACAAAGGAGAACACAACATAGTGTTATGTCCACACTACAAGTAAACCTAATGTAATGTCCACACCACACATGACCAGCTGGACACGCGGTCATTTATGTCTCACACATGTTCCTACCTAATCTGCCAGCACATAGCATAGCTGGCTCACACTGACATCGAGCTTGAATCTCAACATAAGTTACTATAGTTAACCTATTAAACCTATAAGCCTATTTATATATATCTTTAAGCCTATTTATATAAACAAACCTATAAGCCTATTAATTATAAACTTTAAGCCTATATATATAACTATAAAAGCTATATTTATATAATCAAACCTATAAGACTATCGATTATAACTTTATATTACCTATTTATAAAGGTTTATTTATAAACTATAGGTTATTTATAAACATAAATTATATGGGTTTATATATAAATAGGTTTGATTTATATAGCTATATAAAGTCTATAAATAAGTAAAGTATAATTGTAAACTATAAACATACTTGAAGTTACTATAGTTAACCTATTAAACCTATAAGAATATTTAAATATAGCTTTAATCCTATTTAAATAATCAAGCCTATAAGCCTATTAATTATACACTTTATAGTAATTATAAATAGGCTCAAATTTGAAGGGAGAGAGGGAAGGTTGTGGGTGTGGGAAGGATGTAGAGAGGGAGAGGAGGGTAGGTAAAAAAATCCCATAAATCAAAAAGTGTGTGTGCAAACTAAGGATATATATATAATATTGGTTCCCCCCTACTATCAAAAGACTTGGGACCTGGGCCTAGGCTTGGGCTTGGGCTTGGGCTTGATCGCATCCTTCTGCCGCTCCCCTCTCAGGTCAATCTCTCTGCTGGTCTTTTTCACTTCACGGCCCATCACTCGCCTCTCTCTCCCATCCGGGCTGCTGCGGGCTGGGCCAGCCATGCGCACCGCTCACCTCTCTCCCCCTCGCGATTCCGCCCCCGTGCGCACACATGGCAATCTCTCTCTCTCTGCTCCATCTTCCACCACCATAGCTAGGCTCCTTCATTCAAATTTCAAATTTGAATTTCCCTCCCTCCAGTCAAGGGGCCATTCCCACGTGCCACTTCCACAAACACGGGTCTTTTCACATTACACTTAAAAAAAGACTGCCCAGACATATTGCAAAAATTAACGAACAAAAAAAAGTTTTCTTGACTTCCCCAAAACCCTACCGCATTATAACTTATCCCGAATTGCTGCGGCCACAGAACCTCGCGCACAGAACAGGTCCGTGCAGGTGCGACAGCAGCAGGTGCGGGTGCGATAGCAGATCTGCAATAGTAGCAGATCCGCAAGCAGGTGCGAACACCATAGCAAGTGCGCGCACAGGTGCAGGTGCACGTACCAGTGCGTTTTGTTCTTTCCCATTTTCTTGGTCCCTCTCTATCGTCCCTGTGCAAGATTCTTGACTATCTACTACTTCTGCTCTCTACTGGCCTGTACCAGCTTTTCACTACCCAATCTTCTTGCCCGTATCAGTTTCAATATCTTCTCCCCCGTATCAGTTTCAACATCACCATTGCTAAGAAGTGCAACCCAAATCTATATCAGGTTTTTTCTCTTAAACCGTTCCTGATTTTTTGAATTCTTGCATACTTTTATTTTCTACTCTATGTCAATGTGTATGATCTGAATTTTAATTGACATGTCAAAACTTTAAACCTAATCATAGATAATGATTTAATATGAGACAAAAATATGTGTACCTTGTTGTATCGTTGAATTTGATAATGGATGCGGTGATGTCCAAGTGCTAGTTGTCAATGACAAGATGGGAAAGTAGGTTTGTATTACATAAGCGACATGGACGTCAAGGAAAATTTGAAAAAGAGCAAAACCATTTTAAATTCTTAAAGGGCAGGATAATTTGAATTTAAAATTGGGTAGGATAATTTGAATGCTCTACCACATGCTAGAGCTGGAGAAATGCATTCTAGCTCTACCACATGGTAGAGCTGGAGTTGAAATGACTTAAACTAGTGCAAGATGACTTGAAATGACAAACCATCCATCTAGTATCGTACCTCTATCTTGACTTGAAGAGTCAAAAATCACCTACTCTTACCTACTAGGCCTTTCAAGGTTCTATGCTATGGCTGACCTTATTAGTCACACCAATTTAAGTCTAGCTCTACCACATGGTCCACCCCAGCTAGACTTTAGAGTGTTCTAGCTCTACCATGTTGTACAGCTACATTTATGCAACAAAAGATTTGTGAGACGATCTGGGTATGCATAGTGAATTGATTCTTCTCTTTGTGTGGGTGTCTTCAAATAAGCACTGCTTGTGTCCCAATGGTAGCCAAGAACATTGCTAAGCCGGCTATGGAAGCTCCCTTGTCCTAGAGCATGCACAAAAGACCCATCTCCACCTTCTTCATAGCATAGCTTCTCCCCTCTCTCCTTGCTTGAAATTGTACTTTCTTGCCTTCTCTCCATAATAGAAGAAGGTTCATTGCTCAATACATGCAAGCAACGAGTGTTCCAGATGCACCAAACGGTGATGCTGGCAATGGTGGAAAACATCTGGCAACAATGAAGAGCTGATTCAAACATATACTCAAGATAGCATAAGGGAGCCTCCTATGAGCATGGATTGTGGGTTGGACCTGAGTTGCAAGCTGTGCATTTAATCTAGTTTGATCATGGGCCACTGTTGGAAATTTCCGCCATTTGCCACGCTCGTGCATCTTTTTCGAGAACCCGGATTTGGACAGTTAGAAGTTGAGGATCCGGGACCCCATCAGAGAACAGACCACGCGGACTTGTGCTAGGGAAGTTGCTCTATGTCCACATCACTCCATGCATGGATTTGGGCATCACAATCACTTCTCCCAGTGCGTCAAAGTTGGGTCCCGGCGAAGATAGTGCAAAATCGCCATAACAGAGTTTCGGATCTGAAATGAGACTGAATCGCATCTGAACACAACAAGAAAGATCCAGGTTGCTTGCCATACATTTTTCCATGCATGATTCGATTTTCATGCCTCTGCGGTGCCGTTTGGGCCACGGTTGGAAATTTCTGCCATTTGGCATGCTCGTGCATCTTTTTCGAGAACCCAGATTCGGACAGTTAGAAGTTGAGGATCTGGGATCCCATCAGAGAACGGACCACACGGACTTGTGCTAGGGAAGTTGCTCTATGTCCACATCACTCCGTGCATGGATTTGGGCATTGCAATCACTTCTCCCAGCGTGTCAAAGTTGGGTCCCGAGACAAAGATAGTGCAAAATCGCCAAAATAGAGTTTCGGGTCCGAAATGAGTCCGAATCACATCTGAACACAACAAGATAGTTCCGGGTTGCTCGCCACACATTTTTCCATGCATGATTCGAATTTAATGCCTCTTCATCGCCGTTAGGGCCATGGTTGGAAATTTTTGCCATTTGCCACGCTTGTGCATCTTTTTCGAGAACTCAGATTCGGACAGTTAGAAGTTGAGGATCTGGGACCCCATCAGAGAACGGACCACACGGACTTGTGCTAGGGAAGTTGCTCTATGTCCACATCACTCTATGCATGGATTTGGGCATCGCAATCACTTCTCCCAGCGTGTCAAAGTTGGGTCCCAGCGCCATTCGACACACTTGTTTATCTCCTTGGTTCTCGTCATGATCTCTTCTTGGAGTAATTGGTTTTGTTGATTTGCATGGTACACAACTAGATCAATGCATTCTAGCTCTACCACATGGTAGAGCTAGACCTCAAATGCAATTCTAGCTCCACCACATGGTAGAGCTAGACCTCAAAGCTTCTAGCTCTATGATGTGGTCTAGGTTGGATACAGCTCTACCACGTGGTAGAGCTAGATCAAATGCAATTCTAGCTTCTTGGTTCTTGTCATGTGAAGTAGATCTCTTCTTGGAGTAATTGATTTTGTTGATCTGCATGGTACACAGCTAGATCGATGCATTCTAGCTCGACCACATGGTAGAGCTAGATCGAATGCAATTGTAGCTTCTTGGTTCTTGTCATGTGAACTAGGTCTCTTCTTAGAGTAATTGGTTTTGTTGATCTGCATGGTACACAGCTAGATCTGGGTTGCTTGCCACACATTTGTCCATGCATGATTTGAATTTCATGCCTCTTTGGCGCCGTTTGGGCCACGGTTGGAAATTTTTACCATTTGGACGCTCGTGCATCTTTTTCGAGAACCCGGATTCGAATAGTTAGAAGTTGAGGATCCAGGACCCCATCAGAGAACGGACCACACGGACTTGTGCTAGGTAAGTTGCTCTATGTCCACATCACTCCGTGCATGGATTTGGGCATCGCAATCACTTCTCCCAGTGCGTCAAAGTTGGGTCCCGGCGAAGATAGTGCAAAATCGCCATAACAGAGTTTCGGGTCCGAAATGAGTCCGAATCGCATCTGAACACAACAAGAAAGATCCGGGTTGCTTGCCACACATTTTTCCATGCATGATTCGAATTTCATGCCTCTTCGGCGCCGTTTGGGCCACGGTTGGAAATTTTTGCCATTTGGCATGCTCGTGCATCTTTTTCGTCAAGAACCCGGATTCGGACATTTAGAAGTTGAGGATCCCGAACCCCATAAGAGAACGGACCACACGGACTTATGCTAGGGACGTTGCTCTATGTCCACATCACCCCGTGCATGGATTTGGGCATCACAATCAATTCTCCCAGCACGTCAAAGTTGGGTCCCAACGAAGATAGTGCAAAATCGCCATAACCGAAATGAGTCCGAATCGCATCTGAACACAACAAGAAAGATCGAGGTTGCTTGCCACACATTTGTCCATGCATGATTCAAATTTCATGCCTCTTCGGTGCCGTTTGGGCCACTGTTGAAAATTTCTGCCATTTGCCACGCTCGTGCATCTTTTTCGAGAACCCGGATTCGGACAAGACTCCTAACTATCTTATTATTGGGTTTTATAAAGTCAGTGAGTGCTGTTATACTTGTGTACTTCTTCTCTCTGACCTCTCCGATTGCTACCACTGTCAATTCTCTCCTACCTCTCTGATACCACTAACTTCTCTAACTTCTTGGATTGCTGCCACCATCGATTCTCCTGACCATTACCTTCCTCACCCGCCACTACTATGGGTGTACCCCTTGTGCATGGACACCTTAAGTTATGCGACACTCATTGCACTCACATTTCTCTCCCTTTCCCAATGTGTGAAGAGATCTCTCTCAAGTATGATTTCCTCTTTTTTTATGCTTGAGTAAGAAGAAACCGTCAAGGAGTACCATCAAGCTTTTTCCAATCTCCTCTTTTTTGTCCTTCAAATGGGGAAGAATTCCAAAAAGAACATCCATTGGCTATGGATAGTTTTACTATTTCAACCTCATCTACTATGTGTACCAACAAGTACAATTGGATAGTGAGAATAGATGTTGGAAGCCACTATACTTCTACATCAAATAGGAAATATGAAGACACTAAAATCATGTATGATCAATCAACAAGGTATATTTTGCCACTCCAATCAAGCACCATGTCAATTTTGAACAAGCATACATCTGGGATATCATCATCTATTCCAGTGGTGGCAAGTTTGCCTTTAGGAATCCGTGATATATAATCAGCTAAAATATAATGTGTTCCTTTTCTCATTTGTGAGTGTAAAGTCGAATTCCAAAAGGAAAAGCACCCATCATGTAATCCCTTCCATGGTGCAAGGCTTGTTTGACAAGATACAATAATGCCTGGTGGTCCACAAAGAATATAAATTTATTGGCCAAAAGATAGTGTATATACTTTTTAACGATTGGATCAGAGCCCTACTTTGGAGCACCACTCAATCCACATCAGCAAGAACCAATGGCACACTAGGCCAAGGACACTCAATGGTGGCAAGAACAGAATAAGGTTGAATTTTCCATAGAACAAAAGAAGAACACACTGGCTGGAAACATAACTATGTAGAAGTTTTCAAGAAATCTGAAGAAATTGGCCAAAGGAACTAGCCAGTTTTTCTAGATTAATGAGGAAACAATCCCATATGGTGCGCCAAAATTTAGACACCCAACCAATGTGTATCAAGGTGTTGCTGGAGTTTGGCTTCTCCATCTAATGGATGACTCCTAGAGAATCAGAATAATCAACATGAAAAACAACTTGAAGTCTATAGCAAAGGAGGTCTAATGTGTATTAAGCCACTGTAGTATCTGCTCCATCCATTTTCTTGGAGAATCAAAATAATCAACTCGGACAACTTGAAGTCTATAGCAAAGGATGTCTTATTATTACTCAAAGGATTAGAACTCTCACCCCACATGAACTCTTAGAAACCAAATCTATAGCAAAGGAGGTCCTGTTACTATGCAAAGGCTTAGAACTCTCACTCCCATGAATACTCTTAGGAACCATATTAAGGAGGTCCAGTTACTACTTGGAGTCTCAAAGCTCTTGTGTTGCATGAAATCTTAGGAAACAAATCATCAAAACCCATCAACAAGTTCTCAAAAAGAGGAGGAAGCTAGAGATCAAGCTAAGAAAATCAAGATGCCACCAATGGATGTCATGCCATAGTAGAATCTTAGGAGAGCATCCAAACTATAGTATTTTCCAAGAATGACTATAGGCCCAAGGAATGAATACAGGCCCAAGGAATCAACAACATGCCCCAACCACACAAGCCACTTTTTTTTTATGGGACCGAGGGAAGATGAGTTTCCACACTTTTTCCTAGAACTCTATCTAGCCAAGAAGAAACCTGTGGATGCCCATTTATATTTCTAAATAGTGGAAAAGTCCTTGTTTGTTGGACACAATTTAAGGTCACCCACTAAGACATGAAGCAACACATAGATGCACTTGGACCCTCTAGAATATTATGGGCAAATAGAGAGAACATACAAGAGCTCAATGGAAAGTGGTGTGGCTATAAAGAAAGCAACACTGTGAAGTTTGGGGTACCATATGGCAGAAGGAGCGGACCTATAATTAGGCCATTTCGTATCATTTGAAACTCTTGTCACACTCTGTACCATTTTGTATCTCTAGGATCTGATACACTTCTAACTCTGAGTTTTGATGCACTTCTAATTCTGAGTCTTGATGCACTTGTAACTCTGAGTTCTCATGCACTTTTAACTCTTGCAATTTCTTAATCATAACTCTCAAAGTTCTGAGTTCATTCTCAACTCTAGATCATTTATACACTCTGTATTCAAAATAACTCATTCACTCTATTCAACTATCTCATGTATATTATTGTTTCTAGTCTCATTAAGTAAATGTAAAGGTCTTTCAGTAGCACCATATCTCACCATGCACTTTCAATTCTTTTCATGCACTTCCGATAGACTCTTGGACCACTGCAAGTGGTAATAGTACCAAACCTAACGAATGCACTCCATCACTGGCTTCGGAGCATGGTCCCTTGTAAGTTCTAGAGGTAGACCAAGTATTTACCTGCCAAATAAAATTCAAAGTTTTGTGGACATTATCCCGATACTTAATCAGCAAAGCCGAGCTAAAACAATACTCATATATCATAAACATTTTATAAAAAATGCCATCCTTTCCTCTCTTTATACATTTGATAGCCATGTCCTTCTTGATTGAAACATCCTATGGAAGTTTGTAAGCGGAATAATGTGCAATCTCCTCACCCCCTTCTAGTACTCTCAGCCATTTATCCTTTGGGAAGTTCTAGTGTGAATTGTCCTACTCACACACGGGCACTTTCTACCTTGGGTGGACAAGGGTTGTTTTCCATGTGAACACACCTTAGTGTGTTGGGCACTTGCCTTGGGACAAGTAGTACTATTAGTACTTGAGTTACTCATGTACACACATTACATTATCATTATTAAGTACCTCGTTTCTAGCAGGTCATGTTTAGATTGTGTGCTTGTGTGCCTCTATCTTTTGGAGAGCTCACCCAACATTGGTATAAGAGAAGGTTTTCCCTCATGTAGCTCTTGCTCGTCCTCACTGACCATGCATCTATTTGTGCCCGTTAGCCTTGTGCTATTGTATAGTTGTTGCCCGCCCACCCTTGCAGACACCATTTTGCTAATGTGTTGCTATCGTACGGAGCTGTACACTGCTGATGTGGCACTCGTATAGCAGTTGTACCTACTGTCGTACAGTGTTACTATCTGTACCATACGACGGTTATAGATTTAGGGTTTTGGTACCTACTGCACACACATTCACTACATTCTCAAGCTATTTCCCAAAAGCTTCCATCTTGGATCTGCAAAATTTTATCTTGCAAAATTTAGGATTTTTTTAAAATTTCTTACAAATTTCAACAAATTACACTACCTACACACACTGCAAAATTTGGGGTTTTGAAATTTTCTAAAAATTCCAACCCATGTAGGTTATACAAGTTATAAGTTGTGTTATTTTGTGCACACTCCAAGTGTATGTATAAATTGGTGGACATTTAACAAATTTCAATAGTCTATGTACATAAATTATAGGGATTTACACAATTGTACACGTTTATGCGCATTTTCTTTCCTTAGGGTACTATTTTACCCAACATTGTGGTGACATTTACTTTTTGTGTTGTAAATTTACTAGCGTGGACAGCTTGCACATGTATTGAGTAGACATTTATGGTACTTTGATTCAGTTTTTTGCAATATTTTCTTGTAGTAGTTTGATTTAGTTGTAGTATTTGCTTGTATTAAATTTGCTTCAATTTGCACTATCTTGCTATGTATAATGTCTAGAAACACCAGTGATTTGTTTGGAATGTTGTCCATTGAGGATAAGTTGGATGGTATCAACTATCCTATGTGGGCATACATGATGAAGCATGTATTAATTGCAAAGAATTTATGGGTATATGCATCTGGTGCTAAGTTAAGCCCTATTGGTCTTGCACCTACCAGCTAGCACGTGAGGGGGGTCCACTGTTGGTTTTGTCCCTCCTACACACGAACAACTGAGATGGGATGCTAAAGATGTGCAAGCATTGATCACTCTCTCATGTAGACAGTCATTCCTCGTATCTATTCATGCACTTCTGCTAAGGGTGCATGGGATATACTTGCCTCACTGTATCAGATACATAATGAATCTAGTTGTATTAAATCCTCAATGAAGCTCGTGTAGCTTATCTATGCCAAAACTTGACGTGGAGCATATGATTGAGGATGATTCTATAGATGTATCCTCACCTGTGTTAAGGATTTGCGAGAGCAATTAATCAATATTGATGAGGTGATTCCTGATAATTAACATGTTTCTACTATTCTCAATGGTTTGCCTGAATCCTATCAAGGATTTGCTACCACTCTTTGGCTCTTGAGTGACGAAGAGAAAATTAGATTTATACACATTTAATGATTTGGTAGCTCTCTTCTTTTCAAGAAGAGCAATCCTAGTCAAAATGGAATAACATGATCACTGTATATATCAGGCATTTGCTACCTCATTTCGTGGCAAAGGGAAATTTGAGATATCTTCTAGTGTTAAGCCTAAGGGCAAGGCACGTGCCTGTTCAAATTCTCTGCCTGTTCAAATTCTCATGCATCAAAAGAGGGTGGGGACAAGAAGAAATAGTGTAACTATTGCAGAAAACTTGGACATGTCATTAAAGAATGCAAAAAGCATACTGTGAGAGAAAAAGAAAAAGCTGCAAGGTTTGGTCACTACCACAGATGACACTAAGGATAAGGTCAACTTATCCCATGATGCTATGTACTCGCTATGCATTGATTACCACATCTAGTAACTCGTTTATGCCTTCTTCTTGTATGTCAGCTTTTGATATTGATTGGTTCTTTGATAGCGGGGCTTCAAAGCACATCACTTCATGTAAGATGTTGTTTGCCACTTTGCAGGATGCACCTAAAGGTGGTATAATGATGTGTGCTAAGAATATAGACCATTGGGAATGTAGATTTGATACCATGCAATTTTGAGGACCTTTATGAAACTTAGAAAAGAAACTCTGATTCTCAAGCACAAAATTAGAGCATAACATAGACTTGCACAAATTAAAAGCATAAATCTTAATAAATAAAATTAAATAAACAAGCCAATTAGAGAGTAGCTCCAGCTTATGTGAATTATCATTTATCTTTACAATTATCGTAAAAGGTCCATAAAATCTAGGAGCTAGTTTTACTATACAATTGGTCTCTACAGACTTAGGTCTCCTTTTTTTAGTACAAGAAGTACATAATTACCTTAATTGAAAATGACGTTTGCGTTTATGATATTTGCATACTTCATGTATTTTCTTGAGCTTGTTAAATATTCAATTTTATTAACTCATGAAGTCAAATTCTCTAACAAAAGAATCTACATCATCTACAAGATGTGGAAGTCAAATCGTAGGAGTTAGCAAAGCCTTACCATAGACTATCTCAAACGGTGCTTTCTTAGTAGCAATATCAGGACATTTATCATATATAAATTATAAAATTTTAAATACTTATCCCACTGCTTAGGTTGAGATGAGACATATGATCTAAGCAAATCACATTTATACATCCACATCCCATATCCACATTCATACATACACATCCATATCCACATCCACATCCACATGCATACATCCACTATCATGTCTTCATTCATACATCCACTATCCACATACATACATACATCCACGTCCACATTCCCATTCACATCTATACATCCACATCTACATTCACATACATACATACATCCACATCCACATTCCACATTCACATCTATACATCCACATCTACATCCACATTCACATACATTCCCATTCACATCTATACATCCACATCTACATCCACATACATACATACATCCACATCCACATTCCACATTCACATCTATACAGCCACATCTACATCCACATTCACATCTATACAGCCACATCTACATCCACATTCACATCTATGCATATACATCTTCATGCATACATCCATTTTCACATTCATACATCCACACCACATGCATACATCCACTATCATGTCTTCATTCATACATCCACATCCACATACATACATACATCCACGTCCACATTCCCATTCACATCTATACATCCACATCTACATCCACATACATACATACATCCACATCCACATTCCACATTCACATCTATACATCCACATCTACATCCACATTCACATACATTCACATCCACATTCCCATTCACATCTATACATCCACATCTACATTCACATACATACATACATCCACATCCACATTCCACATTCACATCTATACAGCCACATCTACATCCACATTCACATCTATGCATATACATCTTCATGCATACATCCATTTTCACATTCATACATCCACACTCCCATCTCCACATTCATACATCCACACTCCCATCTCCACATTCACACATCCACATACATACATCCATTTCCACATTCCCATTCATATAACCCCATATGCCTTCACATCTAATCTTTTACATCACATCCATTCTTGCCCTATCACAACCCATATACATCTTATCCTATCACATACACTTCTTACCTCATCTCATACACATCTTATCACATCTTAATTCATCTTATCACCTGCTAACTTATTTCATAAGCATCTTATACACCTCTTATCACATCCTATCACATCTCATATCTATTTATAGAATACAAGAGAATTCTTATATTTGATATAAGATTTCTTTACACATTTATTTATGCATAAATTCCATTTAAGGAGATTAATACTTTCGAAGTAAAAATCAATCTTTTATGCATCTTCCTATGCATAAATTCATTTTAAATGAAAATGACACTTTTGAATTAAAATTCAATCTTTTATGCATCTTCCTATGCATAAATTCAATTTAGATGAGAATGACACTTTTGAATCAATCTTTTATGCATCTTCCTATGCATCAATTCAATTTGGTAGGAATTACACTTTTAGCATAAAAGAATTTCTCTTATACATCTAAGTTATGCATAAAATCCATTTATGATGAAAATCACACTTTTAGTATAAAAAGAATTTCTCTTATACATCTAAGTTATGCATAAAATCCATTTATGATGAAAATCACACTTTTAGTATAAAAAGAATATCTTTTATGCATACTTCTATGCATGAAATCCAAATATGATAAAATTAACACTTTTATAATAAAATAATCAACTCTTATGCATACTTCTATGCATGAAATTCAATTGTGATAAAAGTAACACTTTTATAATAAAATAATCAACTTTTATGCATACCTCTATGCATGAAATTCAAATATGATAAAAGTCACTCTTTTATAATAAAATAATCAACTTTTATGCATACCTCTATGCATGAAATTCAATTATGATAAAAGTTACACTTTTACAATAAAATAATCAACTTTTATGCATACCTCTATGCATGAAATTCAAATATGATAAAAGTCACACTTTTATAATAAAATATTCATCTCTTATGCATACCTCTATGCATGAATTTTATTTATGCTAAAAGTAACACTTTTATAATAAAATATTCATCTTTTATGCATACCTCTATGCATAAAATTCAATTATGCTAAAAAAAAACTCTTTTATAATATTCATCTTTTATGCATACCTCTATGCATGAAATTCAATTATGATAAAAGTAACACTTTTATGTTAAAATAATAATCTTTTATGCATACCTCTATGCATGAAAATCAATTTTGCATAATATAAAAATCAATTTCTCTATGATTACAATGAATATCTTTTAATTAATCTAGGATGATAATTCCTAGAATATGGTAGGAAGTTCTCTTTTCATGCTTTGAATGAAATTATTTTATGCGTAATTTTTATAAAAAATTTGCCATAGCTCCACTGCTATGACTGATAAATCCCAATTTTTCTAAGAGATAAAGCTTATCACTAAGAAAATAATTAGAATGATCCCTAATTGGATCATTAATCCATAATGGATTTAATCATCAATATTCATGAAATACATAAACTAAAAGCATAGAAAAAGCCATTAATTTGGCCTCAAGCATAGATTAATCTTAAATTAGGAAAAGCTTTATGAAAAGCTTCACTTGGATTGAGAATAGGTCATGAGAAATGGAAATTTATGTAATTCTTAACTATCATTAATCAATTAACTTCAATAACATTCATTGATTTATGTAATTCAAGTACTACCATTCATCAATTAACTTTAATAACATTCAAAAACCATTCCAATTAAGCTTCTCAAGCTTGAGAGGGGTTGAGAAGAGAGAAGCATTGAGAAATTATAGAAAAGATCAAAATTCACCATTTACCTTACAAATTGCTTGATTCTTTGTTCACGGTAGAGGCCCCCAACCAATCAATTGGTTAAGTATGTTGATGGAGCCACCAATGGGGATTGAAGAAAGAGGGAAGTTCCAATTTCTTCAATTTGGAGAGAATTTTAGAGAATAGTAGAAACTAGCATTATTTCAGCATAACTCTAGTATAGTAAAATTCTTCTCCTTTTTTCAAAGGACTCATGTTCTATTTATAGGAGAGGGAAGCTCTAACCAAAGCTAACTGAATTCTAGAATTTTTCAAATTCAGTTTGGTTGAATTTGGACTAGATTTGGACCTAGTTTGGTTACTTTTTGATTCGGTTTGGTTCCATTTTGATTTGGTTTGGTTCAAGAGAGAGGAGAGATAAAAATATCACATTATTTTAGAGTTTAAAACTCATTCAAGCATGTGAAATATGCACCTCCTTTAAAGAATTCCCCTTCCTTACATATGTGTCAAAATGGAATCATTATACCCAAAATATGTCATATTTTTAATATTGCTCATAGTTTTTTACTAATAAACCTTGTACATTTTCAACTCTTCATCTTATGTGAGCATTTACTCATTTTTGGATACCCAAAATATCTCATATTTTTAATATTGCTCATAGTTTTTTACTAATAAACCTTGTACATTTTCAACTCTTCATCTTATGTGAGCATTTACTCATTTTTGGATACCCAAAATATCTCATATTTTTAATATTGCTCATAGTTTTTTACTAATAAACCTTGTACATTTTCAACTCTTCATCTTATGTGAGCATTTACTCATTTTTGGGTGTCTTCTTTTACAAATTGGATTTATCTCCTCCCTACACATGGATTGATGCTATTGGCCCATAGGAACCTTAATTGGACCATAATCCAAAAATTTCTGAAAATCTAGACCCTTAGGCTAAGGTCCTTTATACCCATTTCCAATAAATTCCAATTGCACATTGGAAAGTTCTTTTTGAATTTCTGTTTCAGGGGAATTTATTTTAATAATATGAGAAATTTTTCTATCTAAAAATATTCAAAATCTGAATATTCTCTCTCTAAAATATTTTCTCTCTCTATGTCAAAATAGGCAGAGACAAGATCTTTTATATTTCTAAAGAGGGGATTGATTACAGGGGAAGATGCTGGACATTTTGAGAGGCTGGGGAGGAATCTTACAGGTGTCATCTTGGCCATTTACCTTGTTGTAGAAGAGTCCCTCAACGACAAATGAGTTCTTTTGAATACGGTTATGTCATTCATCCCTTTCAGATTTGATGGTCAAGCGCTTGGTTTTAGTGCACTTCAAGATGTAGAAGTTTGCACCTGGCTCTTCTACATTCACTGTGAAGTTCTGGCCAACCATCAAGGCATCACTTAGGTCGTCATGGTGGCCAGCATACATGGGGGCTCCTGGTGTCTCATCATCGCTGGATGCTTCTCCATCGTTTTGAACATTGACAGTCAGATGTATTCGCAAGTACTACCACCTCTCAACGTGGTCCTTGTTTACACATCTCCTCCATTGGCCTTTCATGCACGCATGGCAAAAGTAGGACAATGGTCTGCACCGTAGCCTGTGCATATCTGATTGATTGTAGCCATTGACACAATGGAAGGATCGAGACCCTTTGATCTGCATGCAATCCCACTCTCTATCTCTGTCTACATCACCGAGCTTGACCTCCCAGAATCTACGATCAACTTTCTTCCCTGTCAATGGACATTCTTTCCTGAGGAATGCCACCACACTTGAAGCGTTATGTAACACCCATCTGTCAGATTTCAGCTGCTCCTGTGTGAGAGCTCTTTTGAGCACCGCACCAACCCCATCGTGCTCGCCCTTCCCATGGCCGGATGCAAAGAAACATTGCATCATCTCAATACCTATCATATTGAAGTATCGGGCTACAAAATAGAAAGGGTGCCTTGCTTTGAATTGTGAAGCAGTGCCATCAGACCACACCCAGTGTCGCTTGACACTGCATCCTTGAGCTTTCAGCCACTCATTGTGCAAAATAAAGCAGTGCTGCACAAACAAAGTGTCGTGGATTTTGTCATCAGAGATGTAGAAGTGGGTTGTCTTCCGAATGGTACCAAGCACATCACGTAGGTATGAAATGTGGACCAAGATTGTCACCTGAGTTGAATACCAATGCATTGACTGAATTTCATTCTGCACCTTGAAGGAGTAATTCTCTGCAAAATCCACTACTGACACCACTACATCATCTGGAAATTTATCCAAACACTCTTTGAATTGTTCAGCTTGCCATCTGTACTTATAATTATGTTTGATGAAGTTTCCCAATTTGCTTTGAAGCAAGGAAGTAAAAGTCCTCGGGCTGACTTGGCGAACAACAAGATCTTTCCGAGTTTTTTCTCTCATCCACTTCTTGTGTAGGAACGTCATCAAAAAGCTTGACAGTCATCATAGAGATGTCATCGCTTTTTTCATGTGGACACAAGGAGATCTTTTTAATGCCACAATGTTTGCATGTACCCAAAAGACATGGTCTATGGTGATAAGCACAATCAATGGGTTTTGGGCACAATACAGACTCCCACAGGTCTGTTAAGCTTGGAAATGTGGCATTGGAGGCCGCGCACTACGCTGTTCCATCATGAGAACTGCAAACAAGGCACTTGCAAAACAACTGCATGTGGCCGGCCATGTAGCCCATATCTTCCCTAGCGCATCTGATTAAGAGCTTCCTTGAAGTAGATAAGCTGCACATGGTATTCACAACAACAAGTGTTGCGGTCCTTCAACTTGCATACGAAGTATGGCTTTAGACCCTCAAAACATCTTAGAGAGATCCTTATGTTAGGATGAGCCACTTGAAACCGCATATAGAAGTCCCTCTGTGACAAAGAAGACAAATTTAGACACACTATCAAGCATTATAAATCATTCTGAAGCAACCTATAGCAATGGTAAGCATTATGACACACTTTCAATCAGTGTAAAGCTATGACACTCATTGGGTAAAGCTCTTAGACACACTTAGTAGCACTTTCTGCACTTGGCAGCACTAGTAAATGGTTTAAAAGCACTATAAAGCACTCTCAGGCACTTGCAAGCACTTAGAAACCTGAGGATCCATTTAGATGAACTTGGAATAACATGGAATTTCTTGGGAGCACTAGGAAACACTTAGAAGCAATTGGAAACACTAGCAAACACTTAGAAGCAAGTAAAGCACTTGGAAGCACTTGGAAGCACTTGGAAACACTTGGAAGCACTTGGAAGCACTTAGAAGCACATGGAAGCACTTAGAGGCACATGGAATCACTAGCAAGCACTTAGAAGCACTTGGAAGCACTTAGAACCACTAGCAAACACTTGGAACCACTAGCAAGCACTTAGAAGCACATGGAAGCACTTAGAAGCACATGGAAGCACTAGCAAGCAGTAGAAGCACATGGAAGCACTTAGAAGCACATGGAAGCACTAGCAAGCACTTAGAAGCACTTGGAAGCACTTAGAACCACTAGCAAACACTTGGAACCACTAGCAAGCACTTAGAAGCACATGGAAGCACTTAGAAGCACATGGAAGCACTAGCAAGCAGTAGAAGCACTTGGAAGCACTTGCAAGCACTTAGAAGCACTAGGAAGCACTTAGCAAGCATTTAGAAGCCCTAGCAAGCACTTACAAGCACTTACAAGCACTTGGAAGCAGTTAGAAGCTCCTATTATCACTTCTAAAGCTCTGTTAAGCCATTATGAGCATAAGCACTTGGAAGCATTTGGAAGAACTCTCTGGCACCTGGTAGCTTTTTGAAGCACTATTAAGCACTCAGAAGCAACAAAAGGCACTTAGAAAGCCGCACAGAAACATTTAGATACACTTGGAAGCACTTACAAGCACTTGGAAGCAGTTAGAAGCTCTTGTTATCACTTCTTAAGCTCTGTTAAGCCATTACGAGCTTAAGCACTTGGAAGCATTTGGAAGAACTCTCAGGCACCTGACAGCTTTTTAAAGCACTATTAAGCACTCAGAAGCAACAAAAGGCACTTAGAAGCACACATAAACATTTAGATGCACTTGGAAACACTTACAAGCACTTACAAGCACCTGGAAGCAGTTAGAAGCTCCTGTTATCACTTCTGAAGCTGTGTTAAGCCATTACGATCATAAGCACTTGGAAGCATTTGGAAGAACTCTCAGGCACCTGTGCTGGCAGCTTTTTGAAGCACTATTAAGCACTCAGAAGCAACAAAAGGCACTTAGAAGCACACAGAAACATTTAGATGCACTTGGAATGACATAAAATTACTTGGAACCACTATGAACCACTTAGAAGCACTTGTGATCACTTGAAGAAGTATGTCAAGCACTATAAAGCATGGTTAAGCAATATAGTGCACTGTCGGGCACTCAGAAGTGGTCTGAAAATGCTCAAAAGCACTAAGATGCACTCATGACTTGGAATCACCACATGAAGCACTCAGAAGCATCTGAAATCAATTGTAAAGCTTTGTAAAGCACTATAGTGCATGGTTAAGCATTGTAATGCACTGTGAGGCACTTGCAAACATTTGGAAGCATGGTAAAGCACTCTAATGCCCTATCATACAAAATTTAAGTACTGTCAAGCACTCTAAACCACGGACATTTAGAAATCAGTATCGTATAGAAGAGCATATCCGGATACACTATCAATCATATGCGAGCAACTGTGTAGCTCTTACAACACACTCTCAACATAGTGATATACCTGAGGTAAATCGATTAGATGCAATGGATGTAGTACATGCGCACTCTTGCCTATCCTCTTTCGAACAACATCTTTCTTGTTTGGGGAGATGCGAGTTTCCACTGACCAAAACTGAAACACGATTTACCTGATTTCACTGGTGATGGTGCTTGCCCTATGCAATTGACGGTGACAAGAATCCAAGGGAAGTGACCCTTCCTCCGCTTCATGTTGCAGCCGCAAATTGGCCGCCGCAATGACATTCCTTCGATGAACTCCTAAAGCCTTGGCAACTTCTCTACCACTCATTTGATTGTCAACACCATTGAGGCATGCCACGACAGTAGCCCGCTTTAAAAACAACTCGTTATTTGAATGGGGTGTCTTCACCTCAGATAATGTATGACAAATGTTAGAGAAAATGAGTCTCTCAACTGTCGCTGATGTGTGCTGCAACACTAAGAACGTTGGATGACGGAGGAGCTGTTGTAAAATCTTTTTTTGAAGGCCCTCGGAAAGCCAGTTTGTTTGTTTGCACCAACACTGAGAAACTGCTCTGTAGATTTTCTTTGCCTCTCGCTCATCAATGTCACCATCCTCGCGCGTACGTGCCATCCTCTTCTCAATGCTTTTTTGTTCCCTCTTCTTTGCAACCCAGTAGTTTCGAAGACCTGGCAGAAGTTCTCTCGGGATGTGTTGTGTGATAGACAATGGGAGAAGATATACAGAGCCTGTATTGCCATTCTGTACACTATGAGACTCTATGTGGAGCCAGTTAGGAGGCTGAGGTTATTGCAAAGAAAACCATTAAAGCAGTTATGAGGGAGCTAGGAGGCTGAGGTTATTGCAAAAGAAGACCATAAAAGCAGTTATGAGGGAGCTAGGAGGCTGAGGTTATTGCAAAGAAGATCATTAAAGCACAACTGTAGTCTTCATGGAGAGAGAGGGAGAGAGGGAGACAGTACAATTGAATACAGCTTGCGCTCAGGCGGGAAGAGAGGCCCTTTTGTGTAGGCGGGAAGCAGAGGCTATGTTATGGCAGAGAGAGAGAGGCGGAGAGTGAGAGAGAGTGAGAGAGAGAGTGTGATTGCAGGACAAGTGCAGATTGGTGGAGGAGAGAGAATATTTAGAAGCATTTAATGGGTATGCCATTCCCTTAATGAATGCTCAGATGCATTTTCAAGCCCGCCTCTATTTCAAATTTAAGCCTCTTTCTCCTCCCAAAGGGGTGGTTAAAAGGAGTGTCCAAGACACTCCTTTTTGGTACCACCTAATCATGCTTTCAGCCATAGACTTGCACAAATTAAAAGCATAAACCTTAATAAATAAAATAAAATAAATAAGAGAGCCAGATAATAAGAAAGAGATCACCGTTAACATAAGATTGGGTAGAATTTCTCTCAGATGAGTGTGCCCTTGTACCACTCACCCATATTTATATGTATTAGAAAGCTTGTTTTTCAAAAAGATAACTCCAAAAACAAAGCACAAGTGCTTTTGAGTTTTTGAGCGTAAAAACTCTACAAATATAATCATCCATATGTACTCCATCCATAGTATCTTCATTAGTAACATTTTGATCATCACATTCTACCTTGACTGGTTGAAGTACAGGCACATGCAAGTCATTACTCATTTCTAAATCAAAAAGATCATCCAAGTCATATCCATAAACACATCAGGCTCCTCAGCATTAACATCACTTTCACAATCCACAGCACCATCAGTATTTCCATCCTCCTCCTCCTCACCTTCTGAAAACTCTTTAGGGCTGATTCTCAAAACCTTACCCTTCTCTATTTCCAACATATTAATCTGTCCCATATCCTGCTCTGCAAATGTGACCTTACGGACTTCATGAACATTGGGGTGAATGGCAGCCTTCATCTGTATACTAGGGCCAATCACCCTATCATTCACTCCCATAGACAATTGATATATACCACCATTAGCTTCGGCTGGTTTCTCACATTGTGGACTGATATGACCCCACTCACCACAATTCCGACATTGCACGTCACTTAAATACCGTCTCCCTCTTCCAATATCTGCTGAATTTCCTTCAAAACCAGATGATGCATCAGTCTTCCTTTCCATAACACCTATGCCTCATCCTCTTCCTGTAGACTCTATCCAATTCAAGCTTAAAGACTTCATGAGCTCCACTGCTTCATGAACCTATTTCTTCAATGAATCCTCCTGTTTAGGAACAACAGCAGCTTTTCTTCCAGGATACATACTCTCAATCTTTGGCATCTTCACAAACCTCTTTGGCTCTTCCTGTATTCCCATCTGTCTCAGACACTTCACCTTCCACTCCTTCTCTCGAGCAACTCTGACAGCCTCCTCAAAGCTATCCAAATTCTTCAGCTCCACCTTCAGACGGAGGGTTGGCTCCAAACCAGCCACAAACCGGTCTCTCTTTATCATCTGTGGGGGTACTTCAGGAATCAAAGCCTCACACCATAGACTCCATAGTCTACCAAACTCAATCAAATACTGATCCACATCCTGACTATCCTTTTGCTGAATGCTACACAACTCTTTCCACACTTCATTTGAACTCCTCACATGGACAAACTGTGCAAAAAATGTAGCTTTGACTACACGGTACTCAGGATCCTATTGAGATGAACATTCCTGTGTGTAGTCACAAACATCTGTAGCCATGCTTTTGCATCACCCTGCAAGCAATAAGTCAAAATCTGAGAGAGGATCTTGTTGAAAGAACGGTAGAGGAGGAGGAGACACACACACAAGAGCAAACCCTAATGTATATTGCAAACCCTAACCATTGAGGAAAGCCATGTCCACTCTCACACAAAGCATAATGCACTAATCCATAATCCACACAACACACAATGAGTTGTGTCCACACTCTACTAACCCTAGCTAATGTCCACACACTATGACCAGCTGGACACGCGGTCATTTATGTCTCACACATGTTCCTACCTAATCTGCCAGCACATAGCATAGCTGGCTCACACTAACATCGAGCTTGAATCTCAACAGCCCCTCTCAAGCTCAAGATGTACTGCCGATGAAGATGTAGATGAGCTTGGGATATCAAGACTCTCAACACTCCCCCTCAAGCTCATCCCATGTACTCCCAACATAGTCCGGAAGTACTCAAACTTCTCCCTGCTAAGTGGCTTCGTAAAGATGTCTGCCACCTACTCATCAGTCTTCACATACTGAAGATCAACTGTACCATCCAGCACCTTCTCTCTCACAAAGTGATAATGGACCTCTATGTGTTTGGTCCTCGCATGAAACACTGGATTCTTTGCCAACTGTATACTACTCATGTTGTCACAATGAATGACAACTTTGCCATCAATAGGCTCACATAAATCTGCTAAGAGACTCTTTAACCAAACTGCCTCACAAGTAGCAATGGCTGCACCCCTGTACTCAGCCTCTGTACTGGATAAAGCAACTGTAGGTTGTTTTTTGCTACTCCAACTCACCACGGCACTTCCAAGTGTAAAAGCATATCCACTAGTAGACCTCCTGTCATATGCGCTACCTGCCCAATCAGCATCTGTGTAGCCATGTATGTCCAAGCTTTTACCTCTCATAAAGTAAACCATAATGTGCTGTGGTCTTCACATATCTCATGATGCGTCTCACTGCATCCAAATGAGGCTTTCTGGGGCTCTGCATAAACTGACTCACTAGCCCCACAGCATAACTCAAATCCGGGCGTGTGATAGTCATATATATGAGACTACCAACCATCTTCCTGTACATAGAAGGATCATCCAATTCCTCGCCATAATCAGCCCGCAACTTCACATTTTGCTCCAATGGTGTACTCATAGGCTTACACCCTGTCATGCCATACTTTGCCAACATATCCAATGCATATTGGCGCTGTACTAACCATGTACCTGCATGATCTTTGACCACTTCAATTCCAAGGAAGTATCTCAACTCACCAAGATCTTTCATGTCAAATTTCCCACTCAAAGCTTTCTTGACATGCATCACATCTGCACCATGATCACCTGTGATAATCAAATCATCCACATAGATGACGAGTAAAACAATCCCATGCTGTGTCTTCTTCACATAGAGTGAAGAATCTGCTGTAGAAATCTAAAAACCAAGTGAGATAAGATATCTGCTCATCTTATCACTCCAAGCACGAGGTGCTTGCTTCAAACCATATAATGCCTTTTTCAATCTGCATACGTGAGCGGGATATCTGGGGTGTACATACCCTTCTGGCTGTGCCATGTACACTTCCTCTTGTAGATCTCCATTCAGAAATGCATTTTTGACATCCATCTGATGCATTTCCCAGCCAGTAGCTGCAGCCATAGCAATGACTGCTCTCACTATGCCCATCTTAGCCACTTCCTCTTGTAGATCTCCATTCAGAAATGCATTTTTGACATCCATCTGATGCATTTCCCAGCCATTAGCTGCAGCCATAGCAATGACTGCTCTCATTGTGCCCATCTTAGCCACTGGACTAAACGTCTCATCATAGTCCAAACCTTGGGTCTGTGCATAACCCTTTGCTACCAATCTTGCTTTATGTCTCTCAATAGAACCTTCAGATTTGCACTTCACTTTGTAAACCCATTTACATCCAATAACATTCTTATCCTTTGGTAATGCAACCAAGTCCCATGTATCATTATGGACCAATGCGTCCATCTCAACATCCATTGCTTTCTCCCATACATGCTCTCCAATAGCCTCTGTATAGCATGTAGGTTCCACATGCTTCACCATAAATGTCATATATGCATAGTGTAGCAAAATCCCGATATGTCAATCTGTCAACTGGATATCTGACTCTCTGGGATCTTTGCAATGCCTGCGGGTCACTCTGTACACCTGTAACTCTAGCATGTGGTGGCACATATCTATCCTGCCTAGCACCAGGTGTGCGTAAAACAAGTATGCCAAGCTCCTCATCCAAACTCTCAGAACTAGATGACTCATAACCTGTGATTCCAATTCCTTCGACTTTCTTCTTGCCTCTGTCCATAGCACTACTCTCAGTGCTTACACTCTCATGCCTCAAACGTCCTGACCATGGACGTACACTGCTACTCTCAGTTTCTGCTGTTGGCCCAGACATAGTAGTAGAACTAGAACTTGCTTGTGGTGGCAAGTTCACATGCACATCAGCCTCAACAAGTGACTCAATGACACCTTCATCTTTTGCTTTGTACCAACTAGCAAGCTCATCAAACACCACATCACGTGAGATGACCACTTGTCTAGTTTGTGGATTATAACATTTGTATGCCTTTCGATCCTGTGCATATCCAACAAATACACATTTCTCTGCCTTAGGATCCAACTTCCTTCTTCTTTCATCAGGCACATGTACATAAGCTATGCATCCAAAAACTTTAAGGTGTCCAATGTCTGGCCTATAACCTGTAAGCCGCATCTCTGGCGTGCTTCCATGAATGGCTGCTGTAGGTGTTTTGTTCAGAATATACACTGCAGTAGCACATGCTTCTTCCCAATAGTAATCTGGCATGCTCTTTTCATTAAGCATTGCCCTTGCCACTTCACATATGACTCTATTCTTTCTCTCAGCCACACCATTCTGCTGAGGTGTATACCTGCAAGTCAATTGTCTTCTTATTCCATGCTTCCTCAAGAAATGCTCAAAAGCTTTTGAGGTGTATTCACCACCTCCATCTGTTCTCAAACATTTAATCCAACAGCCATATTGCTTTTCTGCAAAAGCTTTGAAATCCATGAACTTTTCCAATACTACACTCTTCTCTCTGAGAAAGTATATCCATGTCATCCTGCTGAAATGATCTATGAATGTAACATAGTATAAACTGCCTTTGATAGATGGGTTTTGTGCAGGACCCCATACATCACTATGTATGATCTCAAGTGGCCTGCAACTCATATTTCCTTCTCTAGGAAACCTCAACCTTGCCTGCTTTCCAAACTGACAGGCTTCACAAACATGCATATGTCCATCATATTTGAACCTAGGCAATCCACTGACAATGCCTCTTGTTTGCATGTTCTTTAATCTCTGTATATTGACATGTCCAATTCTCTTATGCCACATATCAATGTCCTGTACCACATTTTTACTTTTGGAGAACATGGCTGATTTTAGCTCAGGAATTCTAGCATCCAGCTTAAACAATCTGCCTTCTTTCTTTCCTTTAGCAATGACTCTACATCCATGTTTAAAGTCCTCAACGAAGCAACCATGCTCGTTGAACCTAACCTGTAATCCCTATTCCACCATTTGACCAACTGAGGCCAAGCTCTTTGTGATAGAAGGCACATACAGCACATCTGACATAGACTTTGTTTGACCATTGTGCATGACCAATGGTACACTTCCAACATGTGTAATGACATGCTGGGTATCATCACCTGTTTCCACATAGCCTTTTACATCCATAGGCTTCATATGCTCAAACCATTCACCATGACATGTCATATGGTTTGATGCTCCTGAGTCCATATACCATGTGTCATCATTCTTAGCATTTGTCGTCATAGAACCCACAACATGCTTCATGGCAATGGCAAATGATTTGCAGTGCCATCATTGCTGCTTGATGCATAGTTTCCACCATGTTGTGCATAATTTCCACCATAATGACCACCACGTTGTGCTCTTCCCCCTCTCAAATCATTCTGTTTGCGGAAACAATCTCTCGCCATATGAACATATTTGCCACAATAATGGCATTCCACATCTTGCATAGAATTTTGTTGGCCTTGCCAACGTCCTCGTCGACCCCACGGGGTTACCTCTGCCTCTCTGAGGTGCATATCCACAACCACCTCGAGCACCATATGAAGGCTGAAAATTCTGTTGTGGAGGCCTGTCCTGCCATCCACGACCATTACCACCACGTCCACGTGATGCAAATCTCCCCCTGCCTCTAAAGCCTCTCTGCGAGTAGAAAGCCTGATTTCTGCCATCATCATGGCTAGTAGATGCATCCAGAAATGAATCACTGAGCTTGATTTCCTCAATCAACAAGAGTGAAACCAACTCATCAAAGTCAGGTAGACCTGTACTCCTCACTGAGATAGATGTATCAAAAGATTTGTATTCCTTGCCAAGACCACGCAAGGTAATATCCACCAAATCATCATCAGGCATGGGGGCATTTATTGTGGCCAATGCATCTGCAAACTTCTTGATTTCTTGCACATAATCATGTATGCTCCTTTTATTCCTTTTCACATTGTGTATCTACTGTCGCAATTGAGACTTGCGAGCACTCGTATCTCTATCAAACATCTTGACCAAAGTATCCCATGCATCTTTGGGATTCTCAGCATCCTGTATGTGTATGAGCATAGCATCTGAAATACATATAAACAGATAATGCAGCACTTTGAATGCTCTCTCTGACCATTGCTTATGAGCAATAAGCTGCTGCTGTGTAGGTTGTCGAGGTAGCTCAGGCTCAGGCTCAGCACCTGTAATGAGATTCCAAAATCCTTTTCCTTTCAAGAAACTCTTTATCCTGTACTTCCATGCCTGGAAGTTCTTCCTATCTAGCTTTTCACCAACAATCTGAACTGGATTATCCGACATATCTGCTCAATGCATACACCTTCCACACACTTCAAATCTATAAATGAGCCTTCCTCAGCTCAACCACACTCCAATGAATGTTCCAGATACTCCAAGGTAGCCAACAAACTCCAAATTTGATGTAGAAAATCAACCTGTATGCATCCAAGATGAACTGTCTCACACAGTCCGAGATAGCCTATTTTGATGCGCTTCCACGGCTCCAAATCACAATGTAGTGGTGCAATCAAGTATGGGCAACTTGCATTGACACCTAAACAACCTCAATGTAGAGTATCAACACCATCTGACATGTGTACATATCAATTTTTGAAAACCCCTTTCTCTGTTTTGGAAAAAACCAGTAGAAAATTTGCTCTAATTCCTTCAATATTTGTCCAAATTGAGCAACCAGGCATTCATTAGCTTAGCATTAGTGTCTATCAACTCCATGTAAGAGGAATTTGTCCAATTGTAAAAAAACAAGGATTAATTGCTCAATTAAAAATGCTCTGTTTCTTTGCAACCAGTGGACAGCCTGTTTTAATCAGCTCATTCCCAGCTCAATTAGGCATAATTGACCAAACAAATCACATAGCCCTCTTCTCCAAAGTGTAAGGCATCCAATTGCTAAAGAAATTGTGGAAGATATCAAGCACCCAATGAGAAATCGATCTCCTCGTAGCCAAAAAATACAAAATCTGCTCTGTTTTCACTGTTCTGGCTGCGCCGCCTGCTGTAGGGTGGTTTAGGAGAGTTTGTGTTGACAATTGATGATTAATAAGTCCCCAAGACACCTAGGTACATGTGCAATCCACCAATGGTTGGATTTTAGCAAAAAACTCACTCCAAATGCATCAATTTTGGGCTTCCTTCTCTCTGTTTTGTGAGAGCTCAAAAACCAGAGATTTTCATACATCCAAATGCTTCCAAAATGCTCCAAAAACACAATAGGGCTTGCATAGGAGTTTCCATTACATCCCTCATTGTCAGATACATGTTTGCTTTGCCAGATTTACATGTATTTCCACCATACATCAATGTTTCCAAGCTTTAATGGAAAGCTTCCAAAAACCAGAATTTTTCTTTGCTTTGAGTTGCTTTGATTTGCTTTGTTTTTGCCTGTATCACCTACAATCCGCTCAAGGATGTTTAGAAGACCTTACCCGGTAGGCCAAGCTCTCAGATCTGATAGTATTTGGTGTGCTCCAAGCTTCACAGCTCCAATGGCAAGCTTCACAACCTCTCTTCACAACTTTTTCTCCCTCTTCACTCACTCACTGATAAACCCTAATAAACAGCACAAGGCTCTGATACCATGTTGAAAGAACGGTAGAGGAGGAGGAGACACACACACAGGAGCAAACCCTAATGTATATTGCAAACCCTAACCATAGAGGGAAGCCATGTCCACTCTCACACAAAGCATAATGCACTAATCCATAATCCACACAACACACAATGAGTTGTGTCCACACTCTACTAACCCTAGCTAATGTCCACACACTATGACCAGCTGGACACGCGGTCATTTATGTCTCACACATGTTCCTACCTAATCTGCCAGCACATAGCATAGGTGGCTCACACTGACATCGAGCTTGAATCTCAACAGATCTCCGGGGTTGCCCTGTCTTTTATCAAAGCTGTAAACTCCATCTTCTCCAGAAACCTGATTGCACTCTCCTGTGGCAATCCCCAATACTCCGAAAAATCCTGAGCCATTTCCCAAATCTTTTTCACACAAACCCCTGTCTTCTTTCACAAACCGAAGGAAATTTCTTCCTCTGTGGAGGCACCAAAAAGTGATGACACGGAAGCGGTAAAGCTGTTTATGCCTTTATAGAGTGTCACACTTCCATACACACATACAAACACACCCAGAACACCAGACCCAAGAGCATAAACAAGATTTTATTTCAGAACAAATCCTCATCTCTACAGGGTTGGATATCCCAGACACCAGCCAGCTAATCAACAAAAACAACACCCCTGGCCTGAAACTCCAGGAGGTAGTAACCCACAAAAATCACACACACACACACTCTCTCTCTCTGACTGCTTAGCCAGCTCTGCGCAACTCTAACACAACAAACCTCCTTGTCACCAGCCACCGCAGCAGTAATATTGTCATCGCTTCCTCCTCACTGCTACTCTGCTCCCACTTTTTCTGCTGCTCGAACCCTTAGCTGGCTTGTAGTTGCCGCCAGTCTTCTCTGCCTCAGGCACCACCTTCCCTATACCCTTTCTTGCAAACTGGGGTGACCACCTTCACACAGCACCACACGTAAGACTCTCTTTGTCCTTGCTACCCACCAGCCTTCTTGCTCTCTCTACTCTACTTCCTCCTTCGCTTGTGTTAGCCCGGCGACCCAAAACCAATCCCTCTCCCTCTTTTGCTTAAGTGCTCCCAGACCTAGTCACAGTTTGCAATCGACAAAACAGTACCTCAAAGGTGGCTCTCTCCAGCCCGTCGCCCACCAGTACGCCAGCTAGCCCAGCAAACACAACACCAAAAGCCACACGCAGTCGGTCTAGCCACACCGTAGTAGCCCCGCCAGCCAAAAAAACAGAGCGAAAACTTCCAAAACTCCCTCCCTTTGCTAACCTTCACTGCTGTCAGCCCAGCCTCCTCACTGTCAGGCGTCATGCCAAAACAGCTACACGTCCAAAGCTCTTCGCTACTCAAGGTGGCTCCCCAGCCAGTCGCCTGCCCTAAGCAAACCTTAACTACACCTCCCCCAAACTCTCCCTCCAGAGGGGGCTCTAGTCCCTGCAGGCGGTCCACCCTCCTGCATGCTCTACCACCTACCTTCTTAAAACTCCTTTTTGCTCTCCGTTATCTCCCTTTGCAAAACCGCCGTCAGAATTGTGGGCGGCTAGGTGGACAGGGTCTTCGCTAGCCACCTTGGTATCTCGAAGGCCCTGGAAGATGGTCACGATGCCAAGAGGGCCCTTCCTACAATTCCCTTGTGTGCTTCATTAATATATGTGGTGCCAACACCTTTCCAAAATGAACACAAGAGCTGCATCCGTTATTTCATCAATACTGATGGTTGTACCTTCACTTCTCTTACTCAGTAGATTTTATCTCAAACAAAACTCAGAGCTGACCCAAACTAATTACATATTTCCTGACACTCTCTGTACTCTGCACAATATGTACACATTATCAGCCTCTATTTTTGTCCACACAACATAACACTGCTCCGACTCATCCAAAGCTTGCCCAGGAAAATGACTACCACATGGAAGAACTCAAAAGCATATTGTCTCTTCAAATCTAGGATACTGGACCCTACACCTTGCACTCTACCGTTGATTCTAGAAGCACGTACCATCATCCTAAATCTATAAGAGAATTAGACAATTTAACAATCTATGTAAAATTATGTTGATAAGCACAATCAAAAAATTAAAATCAATATGGAGTTAAAATTACCTTTGATATTGAATTAGGGGATGCATGTGTTCCAATAATAGTGACAACTCCATGTTACTAATATTTGATCCATCCTTCGTATGCTTCCTAACAACTGTGTCTAATACAAGTTGTTTGGTGATATCCATTTGTATCTTCCTTGAACGACTTATAGCCACCTCTGAAATTGCCTCTTGTACAAGTTCTCTTATCTTTTGCAATGCTTGCCCTGATGTGCCCCTTTGCACCTCATGCAAATGTTCCCCTTGATGTATCATCAATCTAGTCACATGTGGGTCATCAGGCATACAATAGTATACTCTAGCACCACATATGCTTCTACATACAAGTTTAGTCTTGTAGTAAAAACAAGCCAGAGAGCCATATCCATCCAATGTTAAGCCCAACGAGAGGGAATCTTCTGTGTGAGCTTGCCTATTATTTTAAAAAACCACAAAACATCACATCACATCTATCCACATCACCACTACCCATATCCATGTCTCATCACATCACATTCATTCACATCTCATCCATTCTTATCTACCCTGATCCACATCATATCACATCACATCACATTCATTCATATCCATCACATTCATTCTCATCACCATCCCATCACATACATTCTATCCACATAACATCACATCACATCTATCCACATCACATCTCATTCATACACATCTCATCTCATTCATCCACATCCATCCAATTGTTCACATGTACGACTACCCACATCTATCCATACATTCATATCTATCACTTCACATCCACATATATTTATGTCACATCACATCACATTCTTTCACATACACATCCACATCCATTCTTTCACATACACATCCACATTCATTCTTTCACATACATCCACATCCATTCTTTCACATACACATCACATCCATTCTTCACATACACATCCACATCCACATCCACATCCACATCCACATCCACATTCATTCTTCACATACACATTCACATCCATTTTCACATACACATTCACATCCATTCTTTACGTACACATTCACATCCATTTTCACATACACATTCACATCCATTCACATTACATCTCATCACATCTATTCACATCACATCTCATCCATCCATTCATTCACATCTATCTGATTCAGATGACATCTCATCACATCTATTCACATTACATCTCATTCCTATGCAAGTTTTCAGTTTGATTTTCTTTTGAATACAAGGAGTATTTCTTGAATCAATATCCCCAAAACTTCTTGATCAGAATTCTGAATTCTCATCACATCTATTCACATCACATCTCATCCATCCATTCATTCACATCTATCTGATTCAAATGACATCTCATCACATTTATTCACATTACATCTCATTCCTATGCAAGTTTTCAGTTTGATTTTCTTTTGAATACAAGGAGTATTTCTTGAATCAATATCCCCAAAACTTCTTGATCAGAATTCTGAATTTCATACCAGAATTCCTCGAGTTCTATAACCTTGATCCACAGATCAATTCGAAGTGTCTCAAACTTAGTTTCAGATTTGGTGGGAGTTTTGAGTGTATTTTTCTAAACTGGTCACAACTTCTTTCCCCTCGAGCTGACGAAAGAGTTTGGTCTTGGTCATAGTCTGATTCAAGGTTCGAGTCGGATAAGATTTTTCCTGAACTATCGTTCTCGAAAAGGTTTGGTAATTCAGTTACTATTTTACTGAATTTCTTTCTTTGAATATTCACTTAACTAATTTCTAAAATAGTTACGAATTCCAATGAGGAATAATTAATCATTTATCTGAATATTTCAATCGCGATAGATTTCTTGAATTTTCTTTTTACAATCCGTGTGAATATAAAACGATAGAAATTTCTCTCTTAGAGTATTTAATTATTTATTTATCAAATACTCATAGAATTCAAACATAGAATTTGAGAGAAATCTAATCTTGATATAAAAATTCTTTATGCATCTATTTATGTATAAAAATCAACTTCAATGGGAATAACACTTTTATAAAAGAAATCCTTTTCTGCATAAAATCAAATTTGATAGGAATAACACTTCTAAAATAAAACCAATTTCTTTATGCATAAAAATTAATTTTTATAAGAATAACGCTTTTATAATAAAAAATTTCCTTCATGCATCTTTCTATGCATAAAAATCAAATTTAATAAGAATAACACTTTTATAATAAAAAATTCCTTTATGCATCTTTCTATGCATAAAAATCAAATTTAATAAGAATAACACTTTTGTAATAAAAAATTTTATTATGCATCTTTCTATGCATAAAAATCAAATTTAATAAGAATAACACTTTTATAGTAAAAAAATTCCTTTATGCATCTTTCTATGCATAAAAATCAAATTTAATAAGAATAACACTTTTATAATAAAAAATTTCCTTTATGCATCTTTCTATGCATAAAAATCAAATTAAATAAGAATAACACTTTTGTACTAAAAAAATTCCTTTATGCATCTTTCTATGCATAAAAATCAAATTTAATAAGAATAACACTTTTATAATAAAAAATTCCATTATGCGTCTTTCTATGCATAGAAATCAAATTTAATAAGAATAACACTTTTGTAATAAAAAAATTCCATTATACATCTTTCTATGCATAAAAATCAAATTTAATAAGAATAACAAAAAAATTCCTTTATGCATCTTTCTATGCATAAAAATCAAATTTAATAAGAATAACAATTTGGTAATAAAAATTTCCATTATGCATCTTTCTATGCATAAAAATCAAATTTAATAATTAATATTAGTGATATCCATGCATATTCATAGATGAATATGTACATGGAGTAATTAGAATATTTCTTTTAGATGCAAAAATGGTGGGAATTACTCTTTTGGAATAACATAAAAATAAACTTTCTTTTTCACAAAATTCTGGAAAATTTTACCATAACCTCCTTTGTATGGCTAACCATTTCTCATTTTTATCTTCTTCATTTAACTTAAATTAATCCAAATTAGATTTATAGAACTCTAATCTACATAATTTTCTAAATTCAAGAGAGTAAACAATAAGAAGAGTTTAATTAATCTTTCTAGGATTAAGAAAGGTTGGAATGTAAAGAAGAGAAGGGGATGGTCTTTTTATTAAGGCATAGCATTTGAATTTAATTCAAACATTTACAAAACGTAAAAATTAAGAAAACCATAGATTTTTCATTAAACAAAGTAAGAAAATTAACTTACATAAAGCTTGTAAGCTCTCCTTTGTTTTGAGGGGTTGAGGGTTCTACTCTTGTTTGAAGCAAGAGTGGCTGCCAATTCACTTTGGAGAGGATTAGGCCAAAAACAATTGAATTATTAAAAAATTTAATGTAGATGGCTCAGGACCCAGGAGAGCAGAGTAACAGTGCATAAACACCATTAAGCTTTTACAAAGGGGAGGCTTCTATTTATAGGAAAAAGTGAGCCTCTAACCAAGCAAACTGATTCTAGAATTTTCCAGATCAGTTTGGTCAATTTTCGACCATTTTTGGGTCAGTTCAGCTTACTTTTTGGATCTAGTTTTGAAAGAGGAGAGAGGAGAGATGAAAATATCTCATTTTATTGATTAAAAATTGGGGGTAATGATGAGAAAAAGGTTCCTACTTCATGAGGGGAGATCCCCACACTGAGGTGTCAAAATTCAGTTTTTGAATTGTTTTCTTTGGTCCTTAGTCCACTCTTCATCTTATGTGAGCATTTACTCATTTTTGGGGGGTTTTTCTTTTATTCTTCAATTTATCTCCTCCCTACATTTGGATTAATCTTATTGGTCCATAGGAACCTTAATTGGATCATAAAAATTTTTGAAAATCTGGACCCTTAGGCTAAGGTCCTTTATACCTATTTTCAATTAATTCCAATTGCACATTGGAAAGTTCTTTTTGAATTTTTGTTTCAGGGGAAACCATTTTGGACACTAGGAGGATTTTTATATAAAAAAATATCTCAATTTTGAATTACCTTTAGACATTTTCTCTCTCCAGGCCAAAATTGGGTAAAACAGGATCTTTCTTTTATTTCAGAGAGGGGAATAATTATAAGATCAGAAGGGGAGGTTCTTACACCTGCACACCTCAAAAGCTGGAGGGAGGAATCTTACACTTTGTTTCTATCTACACTAACCCTCTCTCTTCTTCAATATGAGATTAACCTAACAAAAGACCTTATTTTTTTAGGAGACTTAAAACTAATTCACCAAAATACAGAAAGAGATGCCGATCCCACTATTATTATGGGTATCTTTCGGGGGGATTTAGTACTAATTGATCCAGCTGATATCTTTTTCTACCCCTTACATCCCATCATGCTTAATCTCCATAGTTGGTGTCAGGTGTTACAAAATTTTATTATTCTTGGACAACAGTGTCGACAAACCCGATCTGTTTATTCCAGAAGATATACCCATAACACCGGCCAACTACAAGGTGGTTGCACGCAGCTATCAGTGGATCATTAGCCACGGATGGTTAGAAGTTTATAATATGCACCTACATATAAATCTTTGAGAGTCTGCTCTTTATCATCCGTTTGGTATTATTAAACTTTATCGCAATATCCATAAACATTTGGAGTCAATGATGACAAATATGGTTTATAACTTTGATAAAACACATATTGAATATCCTAACATAGCTACAAAAGATCTCACTGACCTCCAAGAATTCATGAAAATTAACAAGCCCACCCACCCACCCCCAACTTCAGCTGAGGGTCAGGAAAAAACACAGGGCTTATCCATTCCAACTACCTATTCAAAATACTTGCAGTGGAAGAGGAGAATCTAGAGAGCAAGCATAATACAAAGACTTTGTACAAAGATAGCCTTCATTCAAAAATCTAAGAGATAAAGAAAGAGAAAGTGTGGAAGACCTTTGGGCAAAATAAGAAATGGTTATGTGAATTTTGTACACCCTTGGATGTGATTGGATGTGATTGAAGATCAAGGGCAAGGAAAGAAGGTGGAAAACCACAAGTGGATTTGCAAGAAACCACCCTCTTCAAGCAAAAGTGGTTTTCATAATTTCTTAGCCTCTTCTTGATCCATCTGTATGGATGAAGTCTACAAGCTATATTGATTTTCCACTAGTCCTAAATATTGATCAATTTTACACTCTAAAAATAAATATTGATCAATTTTACACTCTTTTAGAGAGACATTGAAGAGAAATGTATTTAGAAATTTTACAAAATAAGCATAGTTTTAAACTTCTTTTTAAAAATGTACATATTGCTAATTTAAAGGGAAAATTTTTTCACTTTTCGTGTCAAATATACATATTGCTAATTTAAAGGTGAAAAATTTTTCACTTTTCGTGTCAAATAACAAAATAGAAAAAACAAGGTCAATACAAGATCTAATATTCTTTAAAACTACTAAAAATTCACACATGTCTATGTAATGTATAATATATTCTTTACTTAGAATTACAAAAACTTTTTTTTCTCTAAAAATTTAACTAACTTCAATCATTGCACCTCATCTAATCATTGAATTAGAGCATATATTTGATGTTAAGGTACGTAGGAATTTTTGTTCATTATGGACCAAAATTTCTTTTTTTTTTTCAAACAAAAATTTTGATATCACGATAAAAACGTTAGTCTCAATGGAAATTTAGATTCCAGAATCCACTTTGTCAACAAAATGAAATCTAAATTTCCATTAGTTTTTTTAAACGACAACTATTATCATTTTAATGGCTCAAAATCTAACCGTTATAAACTGAAAACTGATTTACAAAGATTATAACTCTAAATCGAATTATTAAATCAAAATAAAGTAAATTGATAAATTATAGTACTCACTACCATCTAAAATTTGACTATTTGGATCGTTGGATTTTTATCTAAATCTAGAAACATCTTTTCTTTCAATAAACCTCTTCTATGGCCATAAAGTCTATAAACCTGCATGTCTTAATATCAAAATATGCTTAAATTCAACCATTGGATCAAATTTGTAAACAAAGAAAATTTATTTTCTTAAACAATGCACTAACCCCATCTAAGAGTTTCATCAAATTATATTGGGTCTAAAAGTAACGTCAATTTTAATCAGTTTGTTGATAACACGCTACGTACAACACACAGTGTAGAAATGTGTATTAGTGCAAAGCTTATCTGTACTCAAGGGAAAGTATGATCTAGAGATGCTTAAACAAAGCAAAAAAGAAAAGAAAAGTGAAATTTATCGACGTGTGAACATGCTTAATTTGTATGATATAGAAATTGTTGTGTATGGATTTGAGTTAAAAAACTTCTTAATACTTGCACCAAAAAATAATTGATATTTTTAAGCAAAAGGTCCAATGACTCTCGTAGTTAATTAGAAGAGTTTCTTCTCTTCTGTAATTCTTTTTTTAATTCGATGTTTTTGGGTTTAGAGTAAAAGGTAAGTAATGTTTTATGCATTTTTTTTTCACAAAAGTAGTGTTTTTTTTTTAAATGTTTGACATGAAAGTGTGTCTTTTGTCTCCATAAATACCAATATTTTTGGCGTTATCTCTCAGCAAGAGTTATTGGATTAATATTCTTCGTTAGACGCCATCGACTTTGAGCGCTTCAATAATCCTTCTTTCAAAATACACGAGAGTCAAATAAGTTTGCTACCTTTTCTATTTTATTTATGCATTTCCATATTATGTTACTTGCTTCTTCTATAATGGCAATCTATCCACAACCACTTACTATCTAAGATAAATTAAGTGCACTACAAGCTCAACTCGACATTGAGCGTAATCAAAGAGAAGATTTTGAGTGAAAATTTACTCACAAGAAGCAAAGACGTACATATTCCAAATCTGATTCTTTGGATTCTGATGAGGACCCTATCCAAAGGACTGTGCGAGCTACTCTCAAAGCTCAAGAGTCGTGAAAGGGACACAAAATCAGCAAAAAGGCTTTTACTTTTCAGGATTATGATGGCAAAAAGGATGCACACGTCATACTTACATGGTTGAGCCAGCTTAATGATTTTTCTTTAGAGATTTTTTTTTTTGAGAAGAATAAGGTTAAATGTGCTACTAATCATTTTGTAGGTAGTGCAGCTCTTTGGTGGAATGTTATTAAACAGGGAAAACACAAACCAAAGTCATGAAAAGAATTCTAGAGGTTGATCAAGAAGGATTTCTTACCTCCGTCATATAAGAGTAAGGCCAGACAATAATGGGATATTTTTAAACAATTAAAAAAGGAGAACATATCAGCCTATGTTGACAAATTTTGGTAAACCTTATTGCAACTTCAAGCTATAGAGAAAGTTCGTGAAAAAGAGCAAAGGAGGAACTTTATAGCCAGTTATTAGAGTAGAAGTGAACGTGTTTCATCCTCATTCTCTTAGCAATGCCATCTCTCTAGCAATAAACTACGAGAAGAAAAATGGGTTTCCGAGAGACACTACAGTGACAAATTCTCATATTCCTTAATCTTCTTGATCTACACATTTTGAGAAGTTTTAGCACAAAGATAAAGCAGAGAAGCATAATGGTCCACAAGTGAATGGAAAGAAATCTGAAACTGCAAAGAAGACCAACAACAGAGATCGAAAACCTCATGTGATTACATGCTAACGGGTGTGACAAAGAAGGGAATTATGCATACGAGTATCTAGAAAAGACAAAAAATCAAGTTGTGGTTGTGAACGTGGTTGAAGATAAAGATAAAGGCGACCAACCCAAAGAGAGGGTACTCCCAATCATGATTTCTACCACTAGTAGACAGGTAAGCCTAAAACTCATATTTATGCATTGTTCAATTTTATAAATAAATAAATAAAAACTATATTTAAATTCAAATATATTAGTCAAGATAGTTCAATGATTGATATTTACTTTCTACACACGGAAGAAAATACATATTAGACCATTCACTATCAAGACTTGAGTGAACTAACAATGATGCACATATGTTTTTCAACTGATACCGAAGAATGTATGTAACTTTTTGTTATTTCACATTCAACCTTTAAACTTTAATACCTCATTTAAAACACTTCCTTCAAGTTATTCTCTTTTCTATTTCAAATAAGGTTAACCAGGTGTATGTGAAAGATACTTGTGTTGGTGTCTATGAGAGATACTTGTGTCGGTGTCTGTGAGACATACTTGTGTTGATATTTGTGAAAGATGCTCATGTTAGTGTCTGTGAAAGATACTCGTATTGGTGTATGTGAAGGATACTCTTTTGATTTCCATGATGGATAATCTAAGTGATATTTATCTGTGATGAATAACTTATCACAATCTAGCGTTGAGAGGGATTCTATCTATGAGTGACAAATATTATATTCTGACTCTCTTCACTAATTAAATATGCAACTAAGGTCAATTGCAACCCAAACAAGAGGGAATGTTACAGTAATTAATTTATTAATGGTGATCCAATAAGTGAAAAGAATATCTTGGGTGACCCAAGTGTGATTAAAGAATTATTTGGTTGTAAGTGAATCCAACCAACTGTGACATGTGTGACGCATGTAAGAAATGTGTGAGTTTGATTGTGAGTGAATCCTATCAACTCTTTTGAATTAATTCTTAATGAGGGTTACCCTAGGTTGCGAGTGAATCCAACCAGCTGTGACACATGTGAAATATGTGGTGTGCTGTACTCTCTGTGAATACGTGTGACGTGTATAACAAAAACGCTGTGAGTGAATCCAATGTAGGAGTTTGATTGTGAGTGAATCCGATCAACTCTAAGACACGTATGACACATGCAAAAATTATGGGAGTTTAATTGTGAGTGAATCCGATTAACTTTAAGACATGTGTGATGCATGTGAGGACCTGTGGGAGTGAATCCACTTAAATACATAATGACATTGTGAGTGAATCCAATGTGTGGGAACGATTAATGTGTTTAATCACTCGTGTGTGTGCTGATAGTTACAACCAAGGATGTTTATCTTCTCAAATGGGAAGACTATCACGTGAATGAGATTTTTCAGAATATTTTATCATGGGAGTGAATCCAATAATTATGTGTGACGTATGGTTCATGTGTGAAGCATGGTAGTGAATGTATGGCTCATGTGTGAAGCATGGTAGTGAATGATTTCCATTTGTTAGAACTATTTTTGTGAGTGATTCCAAAGTAATTGTGATCTAACATTGTGGACTATGTTGAGTATAGATCATGAGTTCGGAACAACCAAGGTGGACATTGGACGAGATTATCTAGCCAAGCACATGTGTGCTTAATATTTGATTTTGTATGGTTTGGCCCATTGTACATATGTTGGACAAGGTTTATTTTTTATGAGATGCTTTAAAAGCATTGGACTATGGTTCAATTTTGTAAAAGCCCAATTTTGAAAAATCTATGCTATTTATGGCTCCAAAGGCTAAATTTATGAATATAATTTAAATACCGTGTGTGGGAGTGGAGCCACACACGTCGGGGGGGTGATTGCACCCAACCTTATGTTCTTTGATTTTTATTCTCTTGTTCTATGCTATGGTGTTTATGGTTTATTTATTCTATTATTTAATTTGTGGAATAATCTAATCTCCATGTACCATGGTCCTATAACAACTACACACATGTGCACACGCTTGGATTGGATTCATGACTAGCTGCCATAAACTTGGTGCCCGTAGTGGTCTTGTGCTAGTTAGATATCTTATCTCTAGACAACAAATAAGCATCTTGGGAGGAGTATGGAAACGACAGTGTTTTGTTGTTTGACAACCATAGTGTTGTGTTATTTAACAATCGGAGTGTTGTAAACTTGGTTTGCAAAGATGCAAGCACTCGTATGTGTGGTCCGCAAAGATGCAAGCGCTCGTACGTGTGGTCCATAGAGACTCATGCCCTCTTGCGTGGCTTCTCACATGCCAAACAGTTTATGTTTCACAAGAAATGTGAAATATGTGAAAAATTTGAACATGGACCCAATGTGGAACAAAGCTTTTGTTATAAAGATATCTGGGTCAAGTAGATTTAAAGACTCATAGAAGTGATCTTAAATTTGGGGGTTCGTAGTAATCCCAAGCTCATAATCAGGGGATTTCAAGTATGTAAAATCCAAGTATAAGGTCATTTATATTTGGGGTTCACCGTGGTTAAGTAGCAATTACTCCAATTTAGGTGGTACAAGGTTACATTTCATCTGAATCGATAAATTTGGGAAGTACATGACATGTAATGTTATCTTGGGAAATATCAGGTGAATTTAGAGATTAAAGACAAACTGCGATAGATTTGGTGATAATCTAGAGTGATTACAAACATAGATCTTAATCTTGATTCTAGCCTGGGGTGCTCAACAATTATCTTGATCATTTTTTAATTTAGGCATGATGTTGTTGTGTGTGCACACAATTTCCAACAATAATTGCCTCCCTTATCAAAAAGGTGTGCTAATTTGGAGAGATGAGCCAAGGTTTTTGCGAGAAGAAGAGTGAGCATTGATCCAGAGTCATCAGACGAATCTCTTGGGTTATGTACTAAGACAGAGTGCTCAAGGGTGGACCCTTCATGCCCACTTAACCCTATGTCAAATGGGGGTGATAAAATTTACTGGGGAAAAAGTGATAGTATCTGTTAAATAACTGATTTTGGGTGTTGACTTCCAATGAGCTCAAATTTTATAGAAAGTCACATACCTTAGGTGCTTCATATTCTAGATAAAGCCTTGACCTTGTCAATTTGCATGACCAAGTTGACAAGAGTGTTTAGTGTGTATTTTGGGTAGGTGTGGAAGTGTTTTCACACTATACCTAGGCATGGAAGTTGGCCATGAGGTGGATCCACAAAATATTTGGGGTAAGTTCTTGGAGGACTTTGCTATTTTTATTCATATTGAAAGTTGAGACTATGGCTACTATCATGGCCTAGGAGGACTCATAGATAGATACTAAGCTATAGAGTTCAAAGATTGACATAGTTGTTGATTAGATGTCATTGGATCAACAAGGATTGGGTGCTGGAATGTTGCTGACTTTGTGCCGTAGTGTGCCAAAGGTTTTACTTCGATTGAGGTGAGCACTTCATAGTAAGTGAATCGGCTATCTTATAAAGATGGTCTTTTGGATATTTTGATGCAGAAGAGTATATCCATGAGTACGATTTACTAATAGAAATGTACGGAGTTACTCAACCAAATTGAGAACCAAATTGAGAGAGAGATTTGGTGTTTTAATAGACAGGGTAAAGTGGATGTTGTTCCTCTTTACTTCGCTAGGAAAAACAAAAATTATACACATTTGTGTTTTGTCATATGGTTATGAAGTGCGTACAAGGACCCGTTATCTTTTGTTGCCATCGGCGGTTACAAACTGGGTAGTATATTTCCACCTATAGGTAGGTAGTGCATTGCCACTATCATGGGGAGGCAACAAAGATTTGTTATATGCCAGACTTCATATTGGTATTGAACACAAATTGGATGTTGTGTTATTCATGTCAAAGTAGTCTCAAAGTACAGAGATTGATTTTGTTTGTCTATTAGTGTAAGGTGTGTTTAAGGCGGCATACCTAATCCACATATCGTAGCATATGTATATACAAATTGTGTAATTGATAAATAATTTCTCATTTATTTCTTTATAGAAAATCATTTCCCATAATTGAAATGGTTTACGATATTGTTTCACATAGTAGATGTGCCCAGTGAGACCACACTTGTAGAGGTGTGTCTGAATGTTGCTATGAGGGTGCTATTAGCTTTTGGATGTGGCCATAGATAGCCCAGGAAGGAGAGAGAGAGGGGGGAGAGAAAGGAGAGAGGTTGGAAGAGAGAGAGAAATAGAGGTAAGAAGAGAGAGACAGGGTGGATAAGGAGAGAGAGAGAGAGAGAGAGAGAGAGAGAGAGAGAGAGAGAGAGAGAGAGAGAGAGAGAGAGAGAGAGAGAGAGGGTGGATAAGGGAGAAAGAGAGAGCGGGAAGAGGGTGAGAGGGGGGGAGAGAGAGAGAGAGAGAGAGAGAGAGAGAGAGAGAGAGAGAGAGAGAAGGGAGGAGCTAAGTTAGGCTAGAGGGGAGAAAGTGGGTTGGGCTGAGAGGGTGGTGGTGGAGGTTGTAGGAGGTAGTGATGGGCTAGGCTGGAGGTAGTGATGGAGGGATTGGAGAGAGAATATCCACATTTTTAAGAAAAAAGCGTTGCTTGTAAAAGCTCCCTCCACGAAGCTCCCTAAAAACATACACTTCCACACTAGAGCCATAACAACGAGTTTCAACGCACAACTTCACGAAGCTCAAGCATGTAGCACAGGCTTCTCCATGCAAAAAATTAATAAATCTAGTTTCTCCAATCAATCTTCAGCACAACCTTGAGTTCATCATTCCATAGTACATCACCTTCTCTGTACATCATCACCAATACACGAAGACTCGAAAGCTTGCTTTTTATAGCAAGTCTCAGTCACACAGTAGTGCCACGACATCCAAGAACACCCATGCCATTAGGATGATTAAGAAATGCATCACCAGAAGGTCCCCCTAGGCACTGTAACAAACCTTCCATGGGCTACTAATGTGCTACCCCCCAAAATATTAACCAGGGGAGATGACTATGACAAGGTGTAACTCTAGCCTATATATGGCTCTTCAACTTCCCATGTTTCCACATACTGAATAATCTAACACACCTTTCAGCCATTTCAATCTCAAATTGCCTCTAACAAGTGAATGGTGTAGATGATATTTTTAAAGCATGAATTGTGCACAATGAGACACCCATTGTTTGGATCAAGTTTTCAACCTCCCTATGCATAATCTCTCCTTCTCTCTCCTTCTCTCTCTCACACTCTTTCTCACTTTCCCACCCTGCCTGCCTCTATCCTTCCTTCCCCCTCTCTCACCCTCTTTCCTCTCTCTCTCTCTCTCTCTCTCTCTCTCTCTCCCACCCTCTTCCCTCTCTCTCTCTCTCTCTCCCCTTCACCTCCCACCCTCTTCCCTCACTCTTCCTTGCCCTCTCCCTTTCACACCCTTCCTATGCATAACCTTTCCTTCCCTCGATAGCTGAATCTATGAAAAAAGGCAATTTCATATTGGGTGTGTTAGTGGTGTGACTAGTTTTAAGTTTGCATGAATATCCGGCTAAGGGGGCTAGGAACTCTTTTCCCTAGTACTCGAGACAAAACCTAACCAAATTCTTAAATGGATCCCATCACTATAGTGGTTGGGCAGCTGGCTAACCCACGAGACTGGATGGGGTTAGGCTGGACTGATGGATCCCTAAAATGAGACTCAATTCTGTTATGGTACGATAGATGAAATCTCGGATAAAAATTGTTCTATGGAAAAGAATCAACAGCTGTGCCTCTCAATGAGGAAAAAAGCATTGGTCTCTATGATCCAAGTGCAAGTCTTTTCCTTGATTTGACTATGGGACTTACAAGTTCGGTCAGATTAGTTCAGTTAGTTAAGGCTCTTGACTACGTTAGAGTAAAAATATCCTCGAGAAATTGCCCGTGCTTTTTGGGTGAGGGAAGTTTTTTCAGGTTCGGTTTTGGAAGAACCGAGGGATTAGTCTCTTGTCTAGATATACGTGGGCGAGGCCCCGAGTGAGGGACCCTGCCCCATGCAAGAAGTGCTACTTCTGCTGCTAGCACCCTAGAATTTGTTGCGCTAAGGGGACAAGGATCCTTCACAAAGTTAGTGTTTATGGAGGGGCCCGAGGAGTTATTGGCAATGAGCCTACCTCCGAGGCTCATTTGATGAGTAGTCACAATTCATATGTTAGCTCCGTTCTCTCACTCCTTTCCTTGATGGTGGCTAGCTGGTGTGAGGTGAAAAAAAGAAAGAAAAGCCTGCCTCTATAGCTCTTCCACCTCCCAAACTTGGAAAAACTACCACGAACGGGACACCACCAGCCACCGGCTGGAACACTCTCTCAACATTCGCCACCCACCCACACCATAAGACAGCTCAGAACCATGAAGGACAGATGATATATTCAGCAAACACACAACACCATACACACTGTATAAACACAGCAAATACACCAAAGACCAGGACTCTAGCCAGGATTTACTGCCAAGGGAATACACCCTCGCGTCTGACGACCAAGCCTCTGTCTCCCGATCTCTGTAATCACCAGAGGGCGCCCACACCAGCAACCCTTCTTCACTTCCTCTGCTGTAGCCTGGCTACTCTCTGTCTCCAGCTGCAACCTGCCAATTGTCGTAGGCGAGCCCCACTGTCTCCAGCCCACACATCAGCACCACTTCTGCATCCAACACACACAAAAAACCAAGGCTCCCTCTCTGGTCAGCATCCACGCACTGCCTGCAATCACCGCCCACACAAGACCAGCTACTCTCTCCAGAAGGCGCCCACACCAGCTAACCTTCACTCAGCAGCTCCCACTCTCTGTATGTCGTGACCAGCAGTCTCACCAACCCCAGAGCCTCTGCAAAACCTCTTCACCACGAACCCACTGCTCACCGCAGCATCCTCAGAAATCTAGCCCAAGCCACATCACATGTACCCTTCCTCACAGCAGCCCTTTATACTGTTCCAATCACCAGCCTATACTAAACCATCATCCATAGGCCTGCAGCCTCTCTTTGTTGCTCTTTTGCTGCGCCAATCACCAGATTCTCTCTCTCTTTGCCTCTGGCTTTGCACAGCTACCCAACAAAGTCTCTCCAGCACTAGACAGTCACCACTCTCACTTCTTCGCACTGCTCAACTTTTATCACCAGATGGCTCCTTTACCCGGCGGCCACCACGCTTCACGTCTGCCTTCGAGGCCTTCTTTACCTTTTGTACACACAACGACACCTTGCTTTCACGTTCTCGCCAGCTCTTCCACGAGGCGGTTCCTCCCCTTTGCCACCTGTGGTTGCGCTCCAGCTACACTGTCCACCAAGGCGGCCTTCACACTTTCCGTAGCTGCAGTACTCCAGCTTCGCCTTCCTTTACCTCGGCTTCACCAGCCCGTCTCCAATCCCAAGGTGGCCAACTAGGCCTCACACCTCTCCTCAGGACTGCGATCACCAGCCACACAGTCACCTTCTCTGTCTGCAGCAAGCGCCGGCGACTCTTTTTCGTCCAGCCAGCACACACATCTCCAAGCACTCGTCTGGCACACGGCGGCCCCTCAGCTCTCTCTCTCTGCAGCTGGCCCTTCACTGTTAGCAAGGCGACGACCCCCCTGGCACTGCGTCCCTTTCCAGCAAGGCTTCTCTTCCGCTTTTTTCTGGCGACGCACACCTTCACTTCCTTCTGGCGACTCCTTTTACCACCTTCTCGACGATTTGCTGGCTGCCAACTTTTCCTTCCATGTGGCCTTCTAAATTGGCCACATGGATATATTAATATTTTATTTTTTTAAAAGCTTCCAAACCACCAAGTAATGGCCACCCTCAAATAATAAAAGAGCCCCTTCTCCTTGCACTTCGGATCATCACGCCACGGCCATAATTTTCCAAAATAAGAGCGAGAGCTGTCCGCCGTCTTCATCAGCATCATTATTTCCAAATCTGCAATTGCCAGTCGCGGTGCCCTATATTTAGCAACCATCAGCACATCACACAATTGCCATAAAAACTCCAGATCTCCAGCATTTTCTCCGGAAGTAACACGTGCATAATCCAGCTCACGACCAAACCGCTCGGCCTGTACACTTGCCAGGGCATTCAGGGCAAAATTCATTTGCAAACCACACACACCATATGTACACTGAACCAAAATACCTCTCAGATTTTAGCCTGACAGCTGGCATTCCAATTCTTGAATCCTTGAGTCTTTGGTCGACAAAAGGTCAGAGATGGCAGCCTCACATACCATTCTAGTAGTGTCTAGCTCTTCATATCTTCTTGCAGATGCATCGAGTGCATTAGCATCTTCAATCTTCTTTAATTTCTCTTCTACTAATATCTGGCTACTTTGATTGATATGGTCAAGCTCTTGCTTGTGGGATAAAGGCCCAATAAAATTGAAGATTCCTTCTTGCATAACTTAGAGGCCGATCGCTTCTTACAGGAGACGATGGAGGGCCTCAACAACTTGTTACAATTACCATTCAAAGCAGCCTCCACAAGCGCTTCTATCTAGGAACAAGAGAAAAGGGTATGGCAGTGTCACTTACTTACTACTCACATGCTCCAGGATAGGAATGTCACCCTATGGAAGCAAGTACATGAAGCTACAAACCAAGTGCAAAAGCTGAAGGAGAAAATGGCTATAGTGTCGATGTTACACACAGAGAAGTAATCCTCAAAAGCTTGAAGGCCGCGGAAGAACAAGAGGCAAGATACCAGGTGTTAGAAGGGCAGAACCAAATGCTAAGAAAAACCGTAGTTCAAAGGATCAAAGAGAACACGGAGCTGAAAGCATAAGTCGAACGAGCCAAGGAGCAGGTTCAAAAAGAGGTGGCAGATGCTAGAAAAAAAGAAGGATAACATACACAGCAGCTTAAAGAAGCTCATGCAGCGTTCCAAGTCAAAGAATAAGGGTTTACAAAGAAAATTTCTACCCTAAACTAACGCCATGACTGTAGCTAAACAAAAAGTGATTAACCTTCAAACTGAACGGGAATAATTAAACAAAGCCCATGCAAAAAAGATTAAAGCCTTAAATGAGGTAATCACTGCAAGATCTTTGGATAGTCGTTGGCGCTTGTTTGGGCTTGCAGGTTGTTCTGCTCTCTTTCTTTTCTGAGCCTCTTGCTCTTCCTTTGTGGCCTTTGGATGTGCAAATGTAGCCTCTTCATTCCTTTTGCGGCACTACTTCCTCTAGGGATTTCTCTTTCATCATACTCTGATTTATGCAAAGACATTAGAGTCATCTTCTTCCCCTCCTGCCTTTCTTCATTTGTGGCATCCTTCTTTGGAATCTTCATCAGCCTCTTTATCTTCCATAAGCCCTTTGTCCTTTTCTTGAAGATGTGATTGGTCACCTAGAATTCGAGTCTTCATAATATAAATCACGATTCGAAAAGATATAAGATATAATATTAGAAATTCACTAAAATATCTAATTACTAGCATGAATAGATATATAGTACATACCATGCTGGATTTCTTTAATTTACAAGCCTGAGTGTACATTTCCTTCTCGCTCTTGGGAAATTTTCCATTTGGAAAGTCAAGGAATAGTGGACATCTCTTGTATACCCCTATATCCCCAAGTTCTTGAAGTTATTGTTGTGTATACATTGTGAATGTGATGTCGTGGATCCTGCCACTCGTTTATGATCACTGGCACTGTAAGATTCCTCCCCAGCCCCTCAAGATATCCAGTTTCTCCCCCTGTAATCAATCCCCTTTTCAGAATAATAACAGGTCTTGTTTCTATCTATTTTGGCCTGGAGAGAGAAAATTGACTAGAGAGAGGTAATTCAAAAGTGAGATAATTTTGGATATAAAAATCCTCCTAGTGTCTAAAATGGTTTCCCCTGAAACAAAAATTCAAAAAGAACTTTCCAATGTACAATTGGAATTAATTGAAAATAGGTAAAAAGGACCTTAGCCTAAGGGTCCAAATTTTATGGTCCAATTAAGGTTCCTATAGACCAATAAGATTAATCCAAATGTAGGGAGGAGATAAATTGAAGAATAAAATAAAAACCCCCAAAAATGAGTAAATACTCACATAAGATGAAGAGTTGTCTGAGTACAAGGTTTATAAGTTAAAAATTAAGAGATATTTAGAAGAAATGATGCATTTTTTACTCCTTAGTGTGGGGATCTCCCCTCATGAAGGAGGTGCCTATTTCTTATGTGTGGAGGAGTTTTAAACTAAAAAATAATGAGATTTTCATCTCTCCTCTCTCCTGTTTCAACTAGATCCAAAAAGTAAGCTAAACTGACCTAAAAATGGTCAAAAATTGACCAAAATGAAAAATTCTAGAATTAGTTTTCTTGGTTAGAGGCTCACTTTTTCCCTCAAGCCAAAGGAAAGCTTACAACTCTATGTAAGCTAAATTTTTCTTACTTTTTAAATTTAAATCTATGGTTTTCTTGATTTTTCTTGTTTTATAAATGATTAAAGTAAATTCTAATGCTATGCCTTGATGAAAGGCCATCCCCTTCTCTTCCTTAAAATTTAGTCTTTCTTTATCCTAGAATGTTTAACAAAAAGATTAATTAAACTTTTCTTATTGTTTACTCTCCTTGGAAAGTAAAAATTGAGTAGATTAGAGTCCTTTACATCCAATTGGGGTTAATTTAAATTGAAAATAAAATGTTAAAAATGAGAAATGGTCGGCCATACAAAGGAGGTTATGGTAAAATTTTCTAGAATTTTGTGGAAAAGAAAGTTTATTTTTTATATTATTCCAAAAGAGTAATTCCCACCGTTTGTGCATTCTAAAAGAAATATTCTAATTTATTTTCATTGAATTTAATTTTATGCATAGAAAGATGCATAAAGGAATTATTTTTATTTCAAAAGTGTTATTCTCATTAAAACTGATTTTTTGCATAGAAAGATGCATAAAGGATTTATTTTTATTTCAAAAGTATTATTCTCATTAAAATTGATTTTTTGCATAGAAAGATACATAAAGGATTTATTTTTATTTCAAAAGTGTTACTCATTAAAATTGTTTTTTGGCATAGAAAGATGCATAAAGGATTTACTTTTATTTCAAAAGTGTTATTCTCATTAAAATTAATTTTTTGCATAGAAAGATGCATAAAGGATTTATTTTTATTTCAAAAGTGTTATTCTCATTAAAATTGATTTTTTGCATAGAAAGATGCATAAAGGATTTATTTTTATTTCAAAAGTGCTATTCTCATTAAAATTATTTTTTTGCATAGAAAGATGCATAAAGGATTTATTTTTATTTCAAAAGTGTTATTCTCATTAAAATTGATTTTTTGCATAGAAAGATGCATTAAGGATTTATTTTTATTTTAAAAGTGTTATTGTCATTAAATTTGATTTTTTGCATAGAAAGATGCATAAAGGATTTATTTTTATTTCAAAAGTGTTACTCATTAAATTTGATTTTTTGCATAGAAAGATGCATAAATGATTTATTTTTATTTTAAAAGTGTTATTCTCATTTAAATTGATTTTATGCATAGAAAGATGCATAAAGGATTTATTTTTATTTCAAAAGTGTTATTCTCATTAAAATTGATTTTATGCATAGAAAGATGCATAAAGGAGTTATTTTTATTTCAAAAGTGTTATCCTCATTAAAATTGATTTTACACATAGAAAGATGCATAAAGGATTTATTTTTTATTTCAAAAGTGTTATTCTCATTAAAATTGAGTTTATGCATAGAAAGATGCATAAAGGATTTATTTTTATTTCAAAAGTGTTATTCTCATTAAAAATGATTTTATGCATAGAAAGATGCATAAAGGATTTATTTTTATTTCAAAAGTGTTATTTTCCTTAAAATTGAATTTATGCATAAAAGGATTTTTATAAAAGTGAGAATCTTTATATCAAAATTAGAATTCTCTTAAATTCTATGTTTAAATTCTATGAAATAAAGAGATGTGATGTGAATCAGATGGATGTGAATGAATGGATGGATGGATGTGATGTGAATCAGATGGATGTGAATGAATGGATGGATGGATGTGATGTGAATAGAGATGATATGTGAGGTGAATAGATGTGATGTGAATTAGATAGATGTGAATGAATGGATGAGATGTGATGTCATCTGAACTAGGATGTAAATGAATGATATGGGGTGTGAGTGAATATATGTGATGATAATGGATATTGATGTGTATGTGAAAGAATGAAGATGGATGTGTATGTGAAGAATGGATGTGAATGTGTATGTGAAGAATGGATGTGAATAAGTATGTGAAAGAATGGATGTGGATGTATGTGTGAAAGAATGGATATAGATGTGTATGTGAAAGAATGTGATGTGATGTGACATGAATATATGTGGATGTGAAGTGATAGATATGAATGTATGGATAGATGTGAGTAGTCATACATGTGAACGTTTAGATGGATGTGGGATGAATGAGATGAGATATGATGTGGATAGAAGTGATGTGATATAATAGTGATGAGAATGAATGTGATGGATATGAATGAATGTGAATGTGATGGATATGAATGAATGTGATGTGATGGGATGTGAATCAGGATAGATGTAAATGAATGAGATGTGAGATAAAATGAATGAGATGTGATGTGGTCTGAATGGATGAGATGTGAATGAATGTGATGAGATGAGATGTGGATATGGGAAGATGTGAGTGGATGAGATCTGATGCGGATAAATGAGAAATGATGTGATGAGATACATATGAAATAAATGAGGATTGATGTGGAGTTCGTTATAGAAACTGTATTTATGACCTATTTTTAAATGACTGTTTTATGTCAAGAATGCTGGGGAAGCATTCTGACCGTCTTGTGAATGAGGTTGTGGAGACCTAACTATTAAAGTTGCAACAGCTGACGGAGAATCAATGGAGGACATCTCGCGTAGCAAGGTCTCAGCCGAGGTCTTGACCAGCCTCGGTTAAAATGTTGAGCTTCCGGTATGGTGGATGAGGGACCAAGGAAGTGGCCTATGAAGCGCTAGGTCACGTGTGAAGGATCCTAGAGGGTGTTGACCATACGGTGCTTGGGCTCTGGGTCACTGACGATACCCATGCGTGCGTCGAGGAAGATATTGGAACAAGGAGTAAGAGTTGTTTTCTGAATTCGGGCATGGATCTGGTTGATTGACCTTGCCAGTCCTCAACGGGATGAGTCCATGGCTCTTTTATATGGATCCGTTTTGGTTGATCTTGCTGATCTTCAATGGAGATTCCATTTTGATTGAATATATTGCCGAGTACTATGAGCTAGGAACCATTGAAAAGGCCCCTGATAGGTGGTGAGCGTTTTGGTTACCAATGATGCCATAGGTACACCGATGAAGGAGCGATTGGAAATAAGGATTCAACTAGAGATTTTGAGGATTATGATTAGTGACACAATGATTTCATTAAATGATTGTTTTAAAGACAGCTGAATCTATGAAAAAGGCAACTTCATATTGGGTGTGTAAGTGGTGTGACTAGTTTTAAGTTTGTATGAATATCCGGCTAGGGGGCCTGGGAACTCTTTTCCCTGGTACCCGGGACAAAACCTAACCAAAGTCCTAATTTGATCCCATCACTATAGTGGTTGGGTGGTTGGCTATAGGCTGGACTGATGGATCCCAAAAATGAGACTCAATTCTGTTATGGTACAATAGATGAAGTAAATCTTGGATAAAAATTGTTCTATGGATCCCAAAAATGAGACTCAATTCTGTTATGGTACGATAGATGAAGTAAATCCGGATAAAAATTATTCTATGGAAAAGAATCAACGACTGTGCCTCTCACTGAGGGAAAAAGCGTTGGTCTCTATGATCCAAGTGCAATCTTTTCCTTGATCTGACTATGATACTTACGGGTTCGGTCAGATCAGTTCAGTTAGTTAAGGCTCTTGACTATGTTAGAGAAAAAAATATCCTGGCGGAATCGCCCATGCATTCCAAGCGGCGAGGGAAGTTTTTTTGGGTTCGGTTTTGGAAGAACCAAGGGATTAGTCTCTTGTCCGGATATCCGTGGGTGAGGTCTTGAGTGAGGGACCCTGCCTCGCACAAGAAGTGCTACTTCCGTTGCTAGCACCTCTGAATTTGTTGCGCGGTGGGAATAGGGATCTGCATGGCACTTACAAATTCATCTACATATAATTGTTTCCGTTTAGATTAGAAATATAAGAACACAATAAAGTAGTAAGTAGTCTTTCTAGATTGTTACGCACCTAAACACAACATGCTTAGTAGCTTTGATGAAAGCATGCCTTGTTTTTCCAGGGACTCCACCATTTCTTCAAAGAGATTTCAAAAATACATATTCTTTAGATCGGTGATGTCCTCCTCAAATGTATATGGAAATTAGATTTGGTACTTATTTGTAATTTTTATAAGGACCACCACAACTTGTGCTCCAATCTCCTTTTCTTCAAGATGTGATTGGTCACCTAGAATTTCAGTCTTCATAATATAAATCATGATTCAAAAAGATATAAGATATATTATTAGAAATTCACTGAAATATCTAATTATTAGCATAAGTAGATATATAGTATATACCATCTTGGATTGCTTTAATTTACAAGCCCAAGTGTACATCTCCTTCTCGCTCTTGGGAAATATTCCATTTGAAAAATCAAGGAATAGTGGACATCTCTTGTATACCCTTGTATCCCAAATTTCTTAAAGTTATTGCTGTGTATACATTGTGTTCTTATGTCGTGGATCTCGCCACTCATTTACGATGGCTAGCACAGTTTGCAATATATTTCTCGGCATGACATTACGAATTCATCTACATATAATTGTTTCCATTCAGATTAGAAATATAAGAACACAATAAAGTAGTAAGTAGTCTTTCTAGTTTACTATGCACCTAAATACAAAACACTTAGTAGCTTTGATGACAGTAGGGTTTGAAGCTACCACGCCTTTTTTTTTAGGGACCCCACCATTTCTTCAAATAACTTCCCAAAATATAGTCTCTTGATATCGGCGAGATTCTCTTGAAGTGTATCTGGAAATTATATTTGGTACTTTTCTATAATTTATATAAGGACTGTCACACCTTGTGCTCTAATCTCATGCCATATCACTTCTCGTCTTAGCCAATCTCTAAATAAACTTGCATTTGCTACATTGCCATTGAAATTGTTATTAATACAAGATACAATACTTTAAATATATCAAGAAACTATGGAAAGTAATTATTACTTACTCTTTGGAATTTGAAAATCCTTTAGTCTCTCTGAATCTCCATCAATCAAGATATATAAAATCATAGCTTTTTGGTCATTTGTTGGCAATGTGCTAGATGCCAAGCTATACAACCTATCCTCTGTCAAAAAACCTAGCTTGAATTTACTTGCACTAGTCGACTGTAACACACAACACCAAAACAAACCACAACATTAAAACCAAAATATGTTGTTGCCTACCAAAAATACTAAGAGGGAAGAGCGTAGGTTTTCTTAATCAAAGAAACCTTCTCCTTATGCAGGGTTTGCAATAACGGCTAACCATCTAGTAGCATGCCTCCACTTTCTCTCATCTTTATGAAATGCAGTTCTCCATTTGTCTTCAAACTCATTTGCAGGCAAGGTATCTACAAGACGGTCAATCTCTCGGGTGACAGTGAGGTACTCATTCTATATTTCATTGGTTACTACATTAGTATGAGAATATATAAATGTTAATCATATATTGCAAATGTTAGAAGATAGGAGATTGTACCTAGAATACTAGTTGGGATAGTTTTGAAAGTTCATAGTTGCACCAAGATGGGCAACTCTTTTTTTTGCATATTGAGGCATTCTTCTCCATCCATGCATTGTTCATTTCTCTTGTGTGCTTCATAATTATTTCTTTATTTGCTAATCTGAGCACCCTAATGAGGCACACTTTGTCCACAAGAGATAATGAAACATAGCCCACTTCATTCATCTTATGGCAAGAATATTATGAGTTATGATAAAAGATAAAACATGTTGCACTTGGACCATCCTAAGTCAAATCCTAAGTCAAAGAGATTTAAGACGTATATTCTTGTAATGTGTACGTTCCCTTACATGTTTAAGTGACCTATGACTGTGAGGACCTCCCCCTCACTATCCTCATTAAATTTAATAAGGATAGCATCAACACATGGATGTTTTGATACAACATTCTTGAATGCTACATTCAGTGTGAACATAATTAGTCTATTGCTATTTTAAAAAACTTAACACCGCATTCAAAAAGTTAGTATGTTGAGATGACTCACATTTACTAATCTCCTCCATCCATGCCACAAGCGATGATTGTTGTCCCACACATAAAACATCTTCTTGGACAAGAATGCCCACTCCATGTCTTTGATCACATTCTCGAACTCCTCGTTTTTCATTTGCCATATGTCATCCCATCTACTGACATCATCCTGCAATACTTCTCTAACAGGATTGTGGGTTGAGGAGATAGAGAAAATGAGATCTGGCAACATATGTGTAGAATTTCCTTGTGAGCTTCTTGTACCTAAATTGCACTCTAGAGGGGTTAGGCACAAGTTTGCACAAGGGAATAGGTGGCAAAGGAGTGGATCTCTTCACCTACAATGTACACATAGAGGTTTTTCTTGCCACTTATAATAAGACCTTATGCAAGATTACTTAAAAAGTGGATAACAATTACCTTTACTCTGTTTAGAATATATTGCATGAGTTCTAGCCAGTAGATGCATGTGTGACCATGTAGTGGTCTTCATTCCCGCCTTCTTTTTCAGTTCCCTCTTCCACCTCTTCTACTTCCCTTATTTCATTCATGTGTTTCAAAGAAGCACCTTTTTTTGTAAACTTAGAAGATCAACTTGGATTTCTTTGTGGAGGTATCCAATCATCATCTTCTTCTTCTTGCATTGTTTTTCTCCTCTTCTTCGTGCTTGTTACTTCCTGGCTTGATTGTCTAGTAGTAATGCTCTTTAAGCATTGTCCATGATTTGGAGATTTAATTACATGTTGGGTTTCCATTGGGTGTGGGTCAATCTAAATACGACATATACAAGATAAATTAATTTAAGTAAAATAAAAAATAAACATAATAAAAAAGGAAACAATAGATATAAAAACACTTATGCAATCTCTTGCTAGGCCATAAAATGATGTAGCCTTTGCTTTGATTTAATGTGGAAACATCACCATCTTCAAGAGAAAAAGGAAACGGTACTTCTCCCACTTCAACATCTTCAATCGATATGCCAACATACCGAGACGTCAAAGGAACTCCATGCATGGTATCAACAGTGGAGTTTACATGCAACACGATGCGAGTAGCTACTTTCGTATTGTTAAATGTTAAAAACACCCATGTCCCTTTTTTGAGTTAAGGAGGCGCCATATTTGGGAGAAAAGAAAGAAAAAAAGCAAGAGATGAGAAACAAGAGAGAGAAGAGTAAGAGAAATATAAATAAATTTGAAAGGAAGGAGATTGAAAGAGAAAAGAAAGAGGACAAGCAAACAAAGTGAACAATAATAGAGAGATCAAGAAAAAAGGGAAGAGATAAATAAAGAAAGTGAAAGACAAAGACAAAGGAAGAGATACAAACTTTTAGGGTTTTTAGAAGAAAAAAAAAGGATATAAATAGGAAAGCAAGATAAACTTTTAGGGTTGCTTATATAGACAAAAGATAGAAAAGAAAAAGGATAGAAAGAGATAAGAAGGGAAAGAAAGAGAAAGAGAAAAGAAAAAGCTAAAAATAGCTTTTCAACAAGAAAGAGGAGAGGAAAAGAGAAGGAAAGGCAAGAAGGAGAGGAGGAAAAGAAAAAGGAAGGTAAGAAGAAAGGGAGGAAAAGAGAAAAGGAAAGGGAAACCAAGGCAAGAAGGAGGGGAGGCTAGAAAGGAAGGCTTGAATGAGGGGAAGCTAGAGGAGGGAGGGGGAGGAGGGGAGGCGACAGAGAGAGGGGAAGGTGAGAGAGAGTGAGAGGGGGGAGGGGAACCTTGACATGGGTCACCCTTACATAAGGGTGACCCATGTAAGGGCGTCCTTAGTGAGGGTGGTTGCCCTTAGTGAGGGCGCCGATTGTCCTCACTAAGGATGACATCATCACCCTTAGTGAGGGTAATGTGACCACCCTTCTCACTAAGGGCGGCCCCTAGTGAGGGTCACCCTCACTAAGGGAGACGTCACCCCTTAGTGAGGGCAACGTCCTTAGTAAGGGAAACCTTACTAAGGCTGCCCTCACTTTTGGCGACCTTGGTAAGGTTGTCCTCCTTAGTACGGGCAACCTTACTAAGGTCGCCTTTACTAAGGGCAACCTTAATCTTAAGGTCTCCCTTAGTAATCTTGAGGTTGACCTTAATCTTAAGGTTGCCTTTACAAAGGGAAACCTTAATTTTAAGGTCATCTTTACGAAGGACGACCTTAATTTTAAGGTCGTCTTCGTTATTAAAGATAACTTTAATCTTAGTACAGTTGTCTTAATGGTAATTTTAATGATGATAAATTTTTAATTAAAATTTTAGTAATTAAATTTATTTAAATGAAATATGAAGGAATAAAATAATGATATGAATGAATAAAATATTAATATTTATAATTAAATTAATATATATATATATAAATATTTATTATCAAATATTCTCATTGAAAATGAATTTTAAATTTTATGTATTAATGACACTATTTATAATGATTAAAGAATGTTTTTATGATTTTTTGAAATAATATATTTTTAAATATATGAAAAATGTATATATTTTTTTAAAATATGTATGACTTAGTGTTTAAAATTCAAATTGGTTTGTATTACTTTGTTGTGGATTTGTGAATTATTTTGAGTTGTGCTTTGTGAGACATACAAATAGAAATCTCTTTCTCCTCTAACCTCTTTTAGTATGTGTTTTTGTTTGTGTGACATTTAGTCTATGTTTTTGTTTGTGTGACATGGAGAACACGACATTTCACATTTTGGTAGAAGGTTTAGAGAGTGATCCCATTGTGATTGTTAGGACTATGCAAGGATGTTTTTATGTTACTAAACTTGATGATTATGTTGGAATGTTATCTACTCATTCTAGATTAAAGGTTTTTGCAATCAAACCACAAGATGATGGTGTATATCATCTTATATCTATTCATTTAGCTAGACTCACTAGAGAGGAACCATGTTATATCTTTGATAAAGATATAACAACAGAAAGCACACCAAAGGAAGTCATTATTGATCTTACAATATAAGATTCTCCCCTAGACACACCCTATCAGAAGAGTGTGGTCAAATACTTATTATATGATGAATCTCATGCAGGTGTTCTCCATAGAATGATATTAGCATGCACGCATATTAAGAAGGTGGTGGAGATTCCTCAAATTTACAATGGAAATGTGGCTTTTGAGTTACCAAAAGTATGTGATCCTTCAACCTCTCTAATGCAAGGAATAGAGCAAGCACATGATAGCCATCACGTAAAGTTTCTCGGATAGTTCGAAAGAGTTCTTGTGGAGGATTGTTTGAGTCCACTTATGCCTTGTATGGAAGCAAGACTATGAATGGCACACCGAATACAACATCATGGATTGGTAAGCTTATTATCTTAGCTCAATTTTAATAAACCTTGATTAATAAGAGTATTTATCAGGACTTTGTATTTTTTAAAATAATAGGCAAGCTCACACAGAAGATTCCCTCTCGTTGGGCTTAACATTGGATGGATATGGCTCTCTGGCTTGTTTTTACTACAAGACTAAACTTGTATGTAGAAGCATATGTGGTGCTAGAGTATACTATTGTATGCTTGATGACCCATATGTGACTAGATTGATGATACATCAATCTAGATTGATGATACATCAAGGGGAACATTTGCATGAGGTGCAAAGGGGCATATCAAGGCAAGCATTGCAAAAGATAAGAGAACTTGTACAAGAGGCAATTTTAGAGGTGGCTATAAGTCGTTCAAGGAAGATACAAATGGATATCACCAAACAACTTGTATTAGATATAGTTGTTAGGAAGCATACGAAGGCTGGATCAAATATTAGTAACATGGAGTTGTCACTATTATTGGAACACATGCATCCCCTAATTCAATATCAAAGGTAATTTTAACTCCATATTGATTTTAATTTTTTGATTGTGCTTATCAACATAATTTAGATTGTTAAATTGTCTAATTCTCTTATAGATTTAGGATGATGATACGTGCTTCTAGAATCAACGGTATAGTGCAAGGTGTAGGGTCCAGTATCCTAGATTTGAAGAGACAATATGCTTTTGAGTTCTTCCATGTGGTAGTCATTTTCCTGGGCAAGCTTTGGATGAGTCGGAGCAGTGTTACGTGTTTAAATGTTAACACAGGGCCCGCATTAGGTTTAGACCTAGTGAACTGTATGCATCAAACATGAGACGATGATTTGAGAAGTGCTTGGGTTTGTTTTGATCATGTTAGGCATATGCGGGGATTGGCAACAATGGCTGCACATGTACATGATCCAAGGTATAATTTGGTCTCTTAAAATTCCTAAAAAAATTAAAAGACGATGATTTGAGAAGGGCTTGGGTTTGTTTTGATCACGTCAAGCATGTGTAGAGATGGACAACAATGGCTGCACATGTGTATGATCCAAGGTATAATTTAGTCTTCTAAAAATTTTAAACTTCTTTACAGGTGTTTTATAACTGTTATATGATGGCATGCAACTTGTAAGAGCTTATGTGACAAGTGCTTCTCACATGAAATGAAAGAAGAAGACATAGTGGCACAAGTTTTATTCTGGGAGATGATTAATAATGTTGTGGTGCACAAAGGCTTTCCCAAACAATATTGTTTTGACTTCATGGCTAATGAGGCTGGAGCTAATTGGAGGGGAGTAAGGACAATCTATAACAATAGACCAGACAATATATTAGAAGGTCATGAGTGGTTGTGTCTTTTCATTGGGAACAAAGCTTAAACATATATATAGTTCAATATATAGTAATGAATTTTCAAGAAGAGTACAAGCGACTATACCGTTCGTGGCATTATGCATTGAGTGAAGAAGAAGACTTTTGAAATACATACATATTAGATTGTGATGAATGGTAAAGTTGTTGATGCAAACTTACCAGCCATGGATTGCTGGCTTAGTTGGTGGCATACTAGATATCGCCATTGGAGGAAGCACCTCATAGAGGGGTAAGTATTACTTTCTTGGTTTTGAAAACACATAGCTTGCTTTTGGATTCTCAATTGTTAAGTTAATCTTTTGTTATGGAATGTGATTGGAGCTTACAACTTGGATTCTCATCAGTTACCTTCATCTCTTGTTATAGGATGTGGACGATGCCACTTTGTCACACATGCTAACTACCAATCTAGCAGAAACTTAACATGCAAATTGGTCAGTAGGAGAGGGTTTTAAGGGAACCATCACTTTATATGATATTGTTGTCTCAAATCTGGCTAATTTCCTCTTGCAATACAGAAAGAAGCATGCATTCATGCAAGGTAAATATCATGGAGCAGGCCCTACAACAATAACAAAAAAGTTGATAGAAAAGGCTAGATCATCAAAGCTCTAAGCCCATCAACCAATAGCAGATTGGTGGGGGAAGCAGTGACTGGCACATCAATGCATGTGCAATAAAACTATATTGGTGGTGATAACATTACAGTTAGCTGGCATCGAAAATCCACAATCTTGTGGATAACAACTCATCATATTGTCCGAAGTATGTCACGCATAACTAGCCACACAAGAAACAAGGTTTCCACCCACTATTCCTACAGCTACACAAGGTCGTTAGCATAATGCAGAGGGATTTACAACTAAAGTGGAGGTGCAAGAAATTGTGGAGAATGATATACACGACTTAATGTGGTCTATACATTGAACACCTCTACACAGCAAGGTCACTTACCAAGGATGGTTAGGTGGCCAAGATGGCAAGTGTAAAAAGAGCATCAAGAACTTCAAGCAAGGTGTTCCACCTACATCTTTCTATGGAGAGTGGTCAGGGGGCCAGAGGCATCAATTCATGTGGTTTTGTAACAACAGTGTGGATCATACTTGCTGAGCATGTAACGCTATCTGTCAATCACCTGCTAGACCCTCAGTTGTATGGCCAATTGGGATGAGGTAAAAACCTTACTGTGGATGAGATCTAAGCATTTGAGGCTAGTGGATCTATGTTGCAAAAAGGACTACACCAAGAAGCAAATGATGTAGCCCATCAACCAACAAAGCATAGAAGTGGTAGATTGGATATGGTGGCCACCAAGAGAATAGATTCGGAAATTTCAAACATAGCTATGATTTTCGAGCATTTGGTCATTAAGGCCGGGCATATGGAAGTGTTTGTAATTGATACACTGAGGAATCACTACTATGTAGTGAAAAATACAGAGTGACTATGGGACATAATGCATTATGCACATGTCCTAATTTTCAAATTAGGGTGGGGCTAGTAGACCATATTGTGCATACAAGCACCTTTATTTTGTTTATTTGCATATTTTTGGGTTAGATGCAAACCATAATATGTTTATACATCAACACACTCTGAAAAGGAGGACCTAATGAGAATGTTCAGTAATAGGAGAATAGTCTAAAAAGGACCTGTAGCTTGATGACAATGTACTGTTGTTTTAAAGATGTCCTTCATTTTGTGATAGTAAAATATACTTTATATCATGGTTATATCAACTCTCTTTGAAGGTCTATTTACTTTTCATTTTTTTAATGTCTTAGGAGGACAATCAATATGGTTGTATGTCGATGGTTGGAATATCTTCATTTATTATTTTAAGTTCTTCTTCTCAATGTAGATGTTAACACCATTTTATATAGTATCAATTATTGGAATTGATTTTCTTAAATATAGCATTTATTCATGTAATTACTTTTCTTACACAAACAACTTATCCATGCTATTACTTTTCTAAATTTAGAAAATATTCATGCAAATCACTTTTTGCTTTTAGCATGTTCTAGCTATATATATGACCCCTGGCTCTTACTCTAACCCTCACTCCCATAACTCATTCTCTCTCACTATAATTATCTCTCTCCCTATTTATCCTTCTTCCTTAACTCTCTCTCACCATCATTATCTACCTCACCTACCCTCATTCTCTCCCTCATCTTCTTTCTTATTCTCTATCTTTGTCGATCTCATCATGTCTTCATGAAATGCCACCAACTCTACTCTCAAGGATACTCTTGAAGCTGTTTGCAAGGATTGGTGCGCGGGTGGAGATGTGCATGAACATCTCAAAATTACAATAGGGGCCCGTAATCTTTGGAGCAAGCTTCTAGAGGATAAGCCCAACAATTATGGAGATCTATATGTGTAGAATATGAAGATTGGAACCGCCATAGGAACTTGTGGAGTTACGGCTACATCGGTGAAGAAAAGGACAAGCCCCTCTAAGAAGAGTTAAAGAATAGAGTAGCCTGTAAAAGCACATATGTGTAGGAACCCTTATGTAGTTATGTCATGTTGTCTGTAGTAAATAGTATCTAAGGTTGTAGCCCTTACAAGTACTTAGTTGTAGGAACCCTTATGTAGTTATGTGAGGCTGTCATGTTGTCTTTAGTAAACAGTATGTAAGGATGATGTAACAACCTTTCTGAAATAAAGTCTTCTTTTAACTATAACTCACCTTGTTAAATTTTACATTGTTTGTTGTTTTTAGGAAACGGTATGTGATCCCAATGTAATTTCTTTTGGGGAATAAAATTATCTTTATGCTTTTCAATTTTTCATTGTTCATTGCTTTTTATGACATGAAGTCGCATTGCAAAGGCATGCAATGACATGTCACATGTAAAGGCATGTAATGATATGCAATGACATGCGCATGCATGCAATTATGTGCAATACTCTTCAAGTGTATGCAATGCCATGAAATCACATGCAACACTATGCATTATAAAGTAGTACCATCATGCAATGAAATGCAACGGCATGGATATGTAATAACATGCCATGAAATGCAATGTATTGTAATGGCTCATACATGAATTAGCATGCGGGAGATGAGTAAGTAGAGAGAGAGTGATAATCCCATTTTGGATTAACAAATATGCTCCTCCAGTTGAGGACATTAATAAGTGTTATGCAAAGGTACTATAAAAGTTGTACATTATGAGATACTCGCCACCCAAGGCCTTAGTTAGTAAGTTTTGGGTGCCCAAGTATGACTAAGGGATAGTTGTATATAAGGTAATTTCTCATAATGGAAAGAGACAATCCCCCTTTGTGCTATGAGAGCTCTTGTACTTTGTCGAGAGAGAGAGAGAGAGAGAGTGCTCTATTACATGTACCTCGTTCATGCATGCATTTGTATGAGAGCGAGTAAGAGGTTGGTTGCATTGCATACATGGTGCGAGCGACTTTGTAGTGACAATGTGGAGGTGGTGTTCGGAGGAGTGGAGCTTCAAAAATGAGCTTGGGGAGCCTCAAGGGACATGAGCTCAAAGCATTGGTAAGTACCCAACAATTGTTGTGTCTATTGCTTCTCCCATTGGTGTTTGTGTGGATTTCCTTATTGGGAGGTGCAGTAGCCCATAACATTTTTGGCGCCATTGTTGGGGAAATACCATTGTTTCTTCCATCTTCTTTGAGTTTCATCTCCCACTATGCAAAATTCATGATTTTCTTTGCATTTGGAAAGTGCATTGTGAAGAGAATGTATAGATAAGGTTTGAGTGGAAGAGAAGAGTTGTGAGAAATTGTGTGTTTTGGAGTGTGGGTGAGTACTTGGTTTAGCCTAGAGGAAAGCTGCACTGGTTTTTTCTTTTGATTTTGATGTTTTCATCACAAAACTTGCTACCATGAGTGAGCAGGTGTGATACTTTGTTTTCTGTGTTTTCCAAAAATTCATAAAAATAAGGAGCCACTGGCTGTGCTTATAACTTGCATTACATTCGTGCTCCTTAGCACAACCATTCTGGAACATTTGGATAGGTAAATTACACTCCAAATGTCATTTTGTCAATGCGGAGGCTAAACATGTGAAAGTGCAAAAAATGGTTCATGGCATGAACCATTTCCTGGTACTTCACGGTGTGAACCACCTTTTGCAATCCGGAATTACCTTGCAAAAATAGGGTACCTTATCCTGACACCTTTGACACAACGAAAATAAAAAAAATATTATCCCGTGAAATAGTAGGGAGGTATTTCACAATGTGAAACACAACCCGTTTCACGGCGTGAAACATTGATCACTTCATGACGTGAACCATTTCCTATTTCACGACGTGAACCACCCTATTTCACGATGTAAACCCTTGTCTACTACTTCATGATGTGAACTATCCACTGCGGTTTCACGGCATGAATTGTCAGTTGTGGATCTAGTTCACAAACTAAGGGCTATCACCAAAGTTAGGGGAGTACCTGAATTGCACAATTGGAGTCTATCCAACTCAGATCAAGGCATCTTTGACCTGAAAATCTGAAGTGTCAACTAAACACATGAAAGTGCACGAAACAGTTCACGACGTGTACCATTCCCTACTACTTCACGACGTGAGTTGCATTTGCTATTTCACAGCGTGAACTATCAATCTGTAGTTTCACGACCCAAAAACTCAGTTTGGTAGAAACCTATGAAAAGTGAATTGGGGTAGTTATTTAGCCTGTCAAATCACATTCTCATGCACTTGAGGTCCGGTAAACTCATTGGAGATGACCTTACGCCCGACGATAGTGCATCAAATCATCTAGGATCTTCCTATCAAAATAACATTGGTTCAGGCCTTTTGGCGAGCAATCAATTGAGTATTTCAGCTCTCAGAGGAATTTGACCATCGTTGGTACAAGTAATGAAGAATCTATGGAGGAAGGGCTACGACTCTCTGGCCTTGGAGAGGAAGAAAAACCATCTTCCCCTACAAGATCTAGTAGAATCTTTGATATAGCCAAGGGATTTTTCATCTCTAACACAACACGAAAGATGACGCGCAATCTGTAGGCATGGGCCCATCAATAAGCCCGTTGGACACAGTCTAAGACTAGAATTACCAACCCAACCTTCTGGTTCCAGGCAGCCTAACACTGTGAGGATCAATGGAACAACCCCCATGGTTAGGAGAGATAAGGAAAGTGCGACCAGGATAGGTCAAGTCTTCTTCCCCACATCGGAGGAAATAGAATTAGACTTGAAGAGGATTGAGGTGGAATGACAATTGCAGTTATTGAGCTTAAGAAAACAAGAGCTTGATACTCAATGAACAAGGGCTAAACAGAAGGAAATGGAGAATGTAAATCCATTTCAATCATGTGGCAAGGAACCAAAAACGTCTAGAAATGCCATGGATAGCATGTGGATAGGCATGACTGAAGGAGAAATACCAACTCTAGAACCCATCAATGAGTGAAGAGTCAAGGGCAGAGGAAGGCCTTGATACGCAAAATGAGGAGGGAAATTTACCAGGAATCTATAGGAGATGAGGATCGCCTTTATACAAGGGAAGACATACAAGAAATGATCAATGATCCCACATTCTTGCAGGGCATGGAGCTCTTAATCCAACAGAGGCAGGGCTGAGACTGCTAAGAATGAGCCAGGTCATGAGGAGTTGGCCGGCGGACCTAGCCATAGACTTGAATTACATAGAAGAACCAATGCAAGAAGAGGAAGAGGTCTAGGTAGGGGGGGAGTAGCTCCTCAAAGACCAATTGTGGATCCAAATGTAGATCTTAACGCGGTCACAAGGGCAGATCCGCTAAATATGGCTGCAAAAATGGGCCGAGGAATGGTTAGGGAACTAGGCACTACTCTAGAATCCGCACCATCCCAAATGAAGCCACATACCATTTCCAAGCTTGTGCAAAAGTTCTCGGGGGGGGGGGGGGGGGAAGGGAGGGGGGATGGGGACCCGATCCAACATTATATTGAGATCTTTGAGTCAACCTACGAAACCAGTGGGCCAGTGAGTGATATAACCATGATCCATGCTTTTTCGTTGGTCCCCTAGAAGGGCAGGCTCATCAATGGTATCAAACCCTAAAGCCAGAGGATAAAATCAACTTCACTAGGCTTAAGAATGTGTTCATACCAAGCTTTGCTCGAAGTAGTGACAGACGGAGTCTTGTGGCTTCATAATATCAAGCAAAAAGAAAATGAATCCATGCAAGATTATGTATCTTGACTTAAGCACTTGAATTCAAGATGCAAGCTACAGGAGAGGCTAATTGATGATCAATTATTGCCTTACTTTTGGAGAGGAGTTCGAGATCATAAAATGCATGATTATCTAGTATTAGCCCGACTGGCTACCTTGGATACATGCTGTAAGCTGGCAATAGAATATGACCACAATATGCTTGAATTGCCACAACCTGAAGATGCCAAGGCAGCTTCACTAGCAACAACATTGTGAGTCTCAAGTCACCAAGACACAAGAACCCATAGGAAGCAAGTTGGAAATATGGTTGTGGATGAGCTCAGTAATGCCATACTAGATGAATTAAAAGTCAAGGATGGGAGAGAAGCATCAGGGCATGCTCATCTCTACCCTGGAGAGATCTGGTTTGGTGCTCCCTTTGCAGATTGAATCACACCACTACCAAATGCTTTCAAAACTAAGAGTAAGGCAGTTACTCTATTGTGCTCATTGTGTGAGATTAGGGAACCATGACACTTCCATATACAAGTATCTGAGGGTCCAACCTGTAGGACAATTACTGGCATCCAGAGTGCCGCTAGCCTTACCAGCACCACCAGTGCAAACCATTGTGGCTATAGGGCAGCCAAACCCATCCTACGTTTACCAAGAGGGATGTTCTGGATACAGGACACATTGTCCTTGCCGCCACCATTTCTACTGCCACAACCTCCATAGGTTAAATATAGCGAGGTATTGATTGAGGAAGCCTTGGATGAGGGGGGAGTCATGCGTGAGTTAGAAATCAATAATGATTACTACGAGGAGCCTACAGAGATCACACCAGAGTATTATGTCTTATAGAACAATACGCCAGTGCCAGTGTTTTAAACCATGGTACAATGGAAAGGCAAGGACATAAACTCGACCATGAGAAGGGGACCAATACAATGTTTTGGTTGTGGTGGACCTCATCAAATAGCAGACTGTCCTAATAAGAATGTTGTTCATGTGGGCCAAGCTTAGCCGATGGTAGCACAACCTAACCACATGCCAACATTTACTTCTTGTGATCAAAGACTGCCCATATCGCACGAGTGTTTCTGCTTCCACTTCTAACCATGCCACTATCAAGACCATAAGTGTGCAACCTAGGAATATCACGCCACTGAATGTCCTAACACGAGCATAAGAAAAACAAGTGGACAAATGGAAAAACCCAGTAGATGTTAAAACTTCTAAAACTGTGAGGAGAAGAGTGAAAAAAGTGGGTAAAGGTGACACAATGGTCACAATTTAGGATGGATCCAAAGAAGATACCATTGACACCGGATCCACATGATCAAGGAAAGTTGACGACCAAGCGCCAAAACCAGATGGGCATGCCCAAGACACCCAAGGAGAGATACCAGCAACTCCTAAGGGTATTGGTGAATATCCAAATGCTGAAGAAGAGATAAGGAAGCTTGAAGAAGCTAAGGCCCTAGTTGAGGAGTGCCAATAAATTCATCAAGCCAAATTAAGGGCTAATAGGGCTATGGATAAATGTATCCAAGAAACGAGATGATAAAGGAAAGGAAATTGGATGTGCCTACTCCAATTCCTGAAGAGTCTGAGAGGGAGGGACTCATACTGAACTCATGGCAAGAATGTTTGAGGAAGAAGAGCAAGACTTGTCCATCCATTCATTCCCTAGGGGTGAGTATGCGGAAGGAGCCCTCACTTGCCAGGGAGCCAAGAGACATAGGCAATCTCGTAGCCATATTGTCCACCACCATCAAAATGCCATTAGGACCATTGTTTCTGGCATTGTGGGCAGACATAAAGGATTTGGTATAGGGAAGATTAAACCCAATGTCCATTGTAGAGGAGACCCAGTCACCTCTAGCAGAGAAAAACCTAGAGCATGCGGAAGTGAGAACTCCCAGATTTGTCAAAATACCTGTCAATCAACTGGGCCGGTATTATGAGAGTGATGACACAAATGCTACAATCCCAATCTATCATAATGGGTACCAAGCACTGGCTATCTTGGATGGAGGAGCAGGGGTGAGCATCATTACAAAAAAAATGTTGGGAAAACTAGGGTAAACTAGATTTGGAAAGAGCAGATCTAGTTGTTAAAATGGTAGATGGAACATCTTCAAGACCTATGGGCCTACACACACACACACACACACACACACACATACACACATACACACTCTCTCTTACATGCATGCATGCACACACACACTATCACACACACACACACACACATGCGTATGTACACACATACACATACTCTCTCTCTCTCTCTCTCTCTCTCTCTCTCTCTCTCACACACACACATACATGTAAATATATATTATATATAATATTATGTTTTATTATATTTAGACACATATACCTAAATATACGTGTGTATTTATAAAATAAATAAACACACACACACACACAATTTTAATTAATATTAAATTTTAATCGATGGGGACGCATGGTGAGGTGTGCTTACTCTTAAATAAATGTATCTTACATACAATGGCTTTTGCTTTTCTTTACAGTGAGAGAGAGAAAGAGAGAGATACCTACACGTTGAAGTTTTCATCATGAAGCTCACCTTTTAAAAGGGAGGCCCCTATTTTTTATCTCAAGAAAATCATTACGTAAGAAGGGATAGCTCTCCTTTCAAAAATTGAAATGAAATGAGAGAAGAAAATTTAAATTTAAGAAAGGGGAAGGGAGATGGCTGGAGAGAAAGACACATGGTACGGGGAGAAATAGAATAAAAAGAGCATTGAAGCTAAGCGTGAACCAGGGTTGCATTATTGAAAGATGTGAGATTCAAATTCAAAATTGCACCCTTTCCAAAATCCTCCTTTCTAGATGCCCCCTTTCTCTCCTTCTTCTCTCCTTTCTCCTTTTCTTAAACTCTCCCTCTCCTTTGGCCACATGGATCCTTGGGTACTCGTGCTTTATCTTGTATAGATGATTCTTAGGGTTAGTCTCCACACATGCCTGAATTGCAACTAGTTGCAGCTTTGGAGATTTAAATGCAATAAGATAAAGTTATCTCAACTTGTTTGTGGTTGTGAAGTTGACAGATATGATTTTGATAGGTTGAACTCACACCAGTTGTTGCTAGTTTTTCCTAGTGTGAAATGGCAACCCTTATTAACTAACTCAATAAATACATATCTTTGGATTTTTAAAAAATATTTGAAGTCTTTTAAAATTTAGGAGTGTTGATTCAATAACTTTTACTTTTGTAAATGCAATTTACAACTTGTGCACAACATACTTCAATGGTTGATATATGCAATTTACAACTTGCGCATTTACAACTTGTGCACAACATACTTCAATGGTTGATATATGTCCATGGTGGTTTAGTCCGATAAATTTTGATGTAGCTCAAATATTTCTAATGGCATACAATGAAGAGTAAGTGACATGCAATCTCATTTATAGTCTTAGTATTATGCCCTAAATTTAATGTATATTTTTGATGTTACTTCTAATTGCATGTTGTAGTTCACACTAGAGTTTGATCCTTTACGATATGAAATCCAAGACTTGTTACTTGGCCAATTCAAGTGAAGGATTCCATGGCACCATGAGACAGTAAGTCCACACAATCATTATTCATATATCATAATGAGTTGGAGAGAGAGAGAGAGAGAGAGAGAGAGAGAGAGAGAGAGAGAGGGAGAGAACTTTCAGTATTGACAACAGTAATGTTTCGTGCAGATCAATTAGAAATTTAATAAATGGTCTCAAGGGTATAATTCAGGATCCACTGCTAGAACACACAAGGATTGTGAGATGTAGAGTCCCGTAGAGCAGCAGTAGCAACAAGATGGCCATAGTTGCAGTTGGAGGGTGTGCTACAACGCTGTAAGATCCCTAACCCCACTGCGCAACGAATTCAGGGGTGCTAGCAGTAGAAATAGCACTTCTTGTGCGGGGCAGGATCCCACACTCGGGGCCTCACCCACGGATATTCAGACAAGAGACTAATCCATTGGTTCATCCAAAACCAAACTCGGAAAAACTTCCCTTTCTCGGAAAGCACGGGCGATTCCTCCAGGATAACTTTTCTCTAACGTAGTCAAAAGCCTTAACTAGCTGAACTGATCTGACCGAACCCGTAAGTCCCATAGTCAAATCAAAGGAAAGATTGCACTTGGATCATAGAGATCAACGCTTTTTTCCTCATTGAGAGGTACAGCCGTTGATTCTTTTCCATAGAACAATTTTTATCCAGGATTTACTTCATCTATCGTACCAACAAAAATTTAGTCTCATTTTAGGGATCCATCAGTCTAGCCTAAACCTATCCAGTCCCATGGGTTAGCCAACCACCCAACCACTATAGTAGTGATGGGATCCAATTAGGAATTCGGTTAGGTTTTGTCCCGGGTATCAGGGACCCCAGACCCCCTAGCCGAAAATTCATGCAAACTTAAAACTAGTCACACCACTTACACACCCAATCTGAAATTGCCTTTTTCATAGAATCAGCATCTTCTAAAAACAATCTTTTAATGAAACCATGGTGTCACTGATCATAATCGTCAAAATCTCCGGTTGAATCCTTATTTCCAATCATTCCTTCATCGGTGTACCTATGGTATCATTGGCAACCAAAACGCTTCACCACTTGTCCACTCAGGGGCCTTTTCGATAGTTCCTAGCTCATAGTAACCGGCAATATATTCACATATCAAAATGGAATCTCCGTTGAAGATCAGCAAGATCAACTAACGAATCCATATAAAAGAGCCATGGACTCATCCGTTGAGGACTAGCAAGGTCAATCAAGTTCCAACAATATTTCCATCTTTTCTCATCACTCCACATCCTTTCACATTAGTCCCCATCTTTTCTCATCTTCCTACAATTTTTTTTCTTCATCGATCCCTATCACATCACATCATTCCCACATCAAATCACATCCAATGGCGTCATCCACACATTAATCCACATCATCCACATCAATCCACATCATCCATACATCCATCCACATCAATCCACATTATCCACACATCCATCCACATCTTCCATACATCCATCCACATGTCAATCCACATCATCCATACATCCATCCACATTATCCACACATCAATCCACATCATCCATACATCCATCCACATCAATCCACATTATCCACTCATCCATCCACATCAATCCACATTACCCACACATCAATCCACATCTTCCATACATCCATCCACATCAATCCACATTATCCACACATCAATCCACATTCATTTCATAAGTATTCCCATTCTCATCTAATCACATCTTTTTCTATCTCATCACTTATTTCCTCATTTATCCTCATCAGATCTCATCCACTTGCATCTACCCATACATCTCACCACTTCACATACATTAACATCTATCCAGTTTACATCGCATCTTATCACATCCATTTCACATCACATCTCATTCATTCACATCCTGATTCACATACTAACACATTCATTCACGTCCCTTATCGTTCATTCACATCCCGATTCACATCACATCACATCCATTCACATCCCTTATCATTCATTCACATCCCATATCATTCATTCACATCCTTTATCATTCATATCTATCCAATTTACATCACATCTCATCGCCTCTATTGTCATTCATATCCATCACATTCACATCCACATATATTCTTCCACATACATCCACATCCATACTTATCACATACACATCCACATCTATCCTTTCACATACATCCACATCCATACTTATCACATACACATCCACATCTATCCTTTCACATACATCCACATCCATCCTTTCACATACATACATACACATCCATTCTTTCACATACATCCACATCCATTCTTCACATACATCCACATCCATCCTTCACATACATCCACATCCAACCTTTCACATACAACCACATCCGTCCCATATCATTCATTTACATCCTGATTCACATGACATCTCATCAAATCTATTCACATCACATCCATCCATCCATTCATTCACATTTATCTGATTCACATCACATCTATCCATCCATCCATTCACATTTATCTGATTCACATCACATCTATCCATCCATCCATTCACATTTATCTGATTCACATCACACCTATCCATCCATTCATTCTTTTATAAAAATCAACTTCTGTGGGGATAACACTTTTATAAAAATCCTTTTATACATCTATTTATGCATAAATTCAATTGTAAGGAAATAACACTTTCAAAATAAAAATAAATTCCTTTATGCATCTTTCTATACATAAAATCAAAATTCATGAGAATAACTCTTTTGAAATAAAAATAAATTTCTTTATGCATCTTTCTATTCATAAAATCAAAATCAATGAGAATAACTCTTTTAATATTAAATAAATTTCTTTATGCATCTTTCTATGCATAAAATCAAAATTGATGAGAATAACACTTTTGGAATAAAAATAAATTCTTCATGCATCTTTCTATGCATAAAATCAAAATTTGATGAAAGTAATGTTTTTATAATCAAAATATTCACAATATACATCTTTCTATGCATAGAAATTAATTCTAATGAAAATAACACTTTTATAATAAAAATATTTCTAATATGTATTTTTCTATGCATAGAATTAAAAATAACACTTTTAGAATACACAAGCGGTGGGGATTACTCTTTTTGAATAATAAGAAGATAAAACTTATTTCACAAAATTTAAGAAAATTTTGCCATAACCTCCTTTGTATGGCTGACCATTTTGCAATTTTTTCTATCCTCAAGTTACTTAAAAATTATCCCAAATGGTTTAAAGCATTCTAAACTAATCAAATTCCACTTTTAAAAGAGAAACAACATGAAAAGTTTAATTCTAACAATTTGATTACTTATCTATAAAGAAAGGCAGAATTTAAGAATGAAGAGAGGGGGAAAGCCTTTCCAACAAGGCATAACATCATTTCTTCATTTTAAAGAAAACAAAAATTAGAAAACCATTAAAAGGAATAAAGAAAAAGTAGGATTTCTAGCTTACATGAATTTTTGTGAGCTTTCCTTTGGCTTGATGGTTTGAGGGATCTACTCTTGTTTGCAACAAGAGTGGCCACCAATTCTTTGAAGAGGAAAAGGTCAAAAACTAATGAATTATCAATAAATTCACTATTTTTGGCTCTGGGGAGGAGGAGGAGTAGAGCAACAATGCATAAAACACTCTTAACCATTTACAAAGGGGGAGGCTTCATTTATAGGAAAAAGTGAGCCTCTAAGCAAGCAAACTAATTCTAGAATTTTCCAGATCAGTTTGGTCAATTTTTGACCATTTTTAGGTCAGTTTAGCTTACTTTTTGGATCTAGTTGAAGAAGGAGAGAGGAGAGATGAAAATATCTCATTATTTGTGAGTTTAAAACTCAACCACACTTGTGAAATAGGCGCCTCCTTCATGAGGGGAATTCCCCTACACTGAGGTATTAAAAATGCATCATTTCTTCTAAATATCTCTTCTTTTTTAACTAATAACCTTGTCCTTAGTCAACTCTTCTCATCTTATGTGAGTATTTACTCATTTTTGGGGGATTTTCTTTATTTCTTCAATTTATCTCCTCCCTACATTTGGATTAATCTAATTGGCCCCTTAGAACCTTAATCTAAAATTTTCAGAAAATCTGGACCCTTAGGCTAAGGCCTTTTGAACAAGTTATAATTTATTTCTAATGCACCTTCTGAATTTCTTTTTGAACTTCTGTTTCGGGAAAATTTATTTTAATAAGAAGAGATATTTTTTCATCCAAAAATATCTAAAAATTGAATAACATCTCTCTAGAATATTTTCTCTCTCTAGGTCAAAATAGGGTAAAACAGGATCTTTCTTTTATTTCAGAGAGGGGAATAATTATAAGATCAGAAGGGAAGGTTCTTACACCTACACACCTCAAAAGCCGGAGGGAGGAATCTTACAAACGCAAAGTTGCTGCTACAATTAGTTCTCTCATTGCCCGTAGAAAATGTAGGCATGCTCTTTTTTTTGCTTTCTGTAGAATCCATGATTATCAGAATACTCCGATGTGGATTTAAGGCTATTCAGGGAAGAGAACATTGAGCATATTATTCTCAACATTCATAGTAGGTCGCCTAATATCCCTGATGCGTTTGTGCCTCCTCCACCACGGCCATGACTGACTAGGACCACCGCCACGGCATTACCATTGAACACAAGTCAATTAGTTAGTTGTTGAGCTTCCAGAATCTGATGGATCTAATGACGTCGATTTAGAAGCTTCAAGATCCCGACAACAGCAAATTGCACCACTGTCCCAATAAGCGCAAAGTCAAGCTTCAACCCCGCAACAATAGCAAGCTTCTGTTCTAGAAGAGCAAGCTTCCCGTCCGCAAGAGCAACCACCCCAAGAGCGTTTGGAAGAGCAACCACCCCAAGAGCATCCCGAAGAGCAAGCACCCCCTCAACGACAAGCTTCACTGCCCCAATAACAAGAATCTTCCCACACCCAACAACAAGAATCTTCCCACACCCATCAGCACGCTTCGTAGAAAAAAAAGCACATGCTATCAATGTTTTAAACATCCAATAAGAAAATGTAGAATATTTGTCTTAGTTTCTATTGCTCTGAGAAATACAAAATGTTGTCATGATGATTGATGTAACTATATGCTGTCAAAAATACATTTATCTCCATTTTTAATGATTTATCTCTATGTGATGGTCGTTTGCACCATGAAAACTTGCGTCCTTATAATGTATTTACATTGAATGGTCCTTTCTTTTCTCCTTGGTACCTATTTCCAAAAATCAAAGTAATGTATATAAGTAATAATGATTATGGCATAGTTTTGAAATGAATACTTTTTCGAGGTTAGATTGAATAACATATCTTATGGTCGTTGCACTTGAATACATAATCATCAGCCACTTGTAGGTTATCCTCATTTACCAAGTTTGTTCTCACTTGATGCAGTGAGATGTTTGACCTTATATTGAGTACTGTCAAGAGCTCATGTTCATTTTACGTACCTCATGAGTAGGATGAGTTTCACAGACAACTATGGTGTGTATGCATGCGTGTGTGTGCATGTGTGTAAGAGAGAGAGAGAGAGAGAGAGAGAGAGAGAGAGAGAGAGAGAGAGAGAGTTTCTCTGTGAGAGAGTCTGTGTAAGAAGAGAGAGCGAGGGAGTGTGTGTGTGTGTGTGTGTGTGTGTGTGAGTGAGTGAGAAAGAGAGAGAGAGATAGAGATAGACAAAGAATTTCTATATGTGAGAGAGTGTGTGTGGGAGGAGAGTGCATTAGTGCATGTGCATGTGCAGGGGTGTGTGTGTGTGTGTGTGTGTGTGGGAGAGAGAGAGAGAGAGAGAGAGAGAGAGAGAGAGAGAGAGAGAGAGAGAGAGAGAGAGAGAGAGAGAGAGAGAGTATGCATGCGTGTACATGCATGTGTGTGTGTGCTTGAGACAGAGTGAGTGAGTGAGTGAGAGAGAGAGAGAGAGAGAGAGAGAGAGAGAGAGAGAGAGAGAGAGAGAATGCATGCGTGTGCATGCATGTGTGTGTGTGCTTGAGACAGAGTGAGAGAGAGTGAGATGGTGGGCATGCCTCGGGAGAGAGAGAGAGAGAGAGAGAGAGAGAGAGAGAGAGAGAGAGAGAATGCATGCGTGTGCATGCATGTGTGTGTGTGCTTGAGACAGAGTGAGAGAGAGTGAGATGGTGGGCATGCCGAGAGAGAGAGAGAGAGAGAGAGAGAGAGAGAGAGAGAGAGAGAGAGAGAGAATAAAACTAGATTTTAATAAAATATCAATATAAACATAAATTAAATAAAAATATATATGTATGTGTGTATATACATGTGTGTGTTTTTATTTACACACACACACACATGTATGCATATATGTAGCATGTGAGAGAGACATACACAGATATGCATCTATATGAGAGAGTCACACATGCACACATGCATATACAAACACACATGCACACACACACTCACATACGCTTGCACATATATATATAGCATATGCATAGATGCATACACATACGCACACATATATGTATACACATATGCATACAAGCAAAAACTTTATGCATACAAGGAAAAACTTTATGCTGCAACAACACGCAGGTGATCTACTTATCACTTTTAAATTAAAAAAAGCTCCAAATTATAAGCATTTATTTCACTTATGGACTTCTACTACATATTTAGCTTTTCCACCCTCACTTGCAAATCACAAGTGTGTTGGATGCATGATGATGTGGACTATATGACGATTGAAAGCCCAAGCCATTCTACTCTTCACTATGTTGTGCAAGGGAGGAGCCAAAAGAGAGCAAGAGGTAGGCATTTATTCCACCAACTTAAGACTTGTTTTTGGCTGGAGAGCACCAATGTGAGCAGGTCGAGCATGCATTCAATAATAAGTCAATTTTATAAATTGATGTTGCGTCTACATTTTCCGCACTCACTTGTAGACCAAAGTCGTTGGGTGGATGGTGGATGAAGAGGTTGAATATATGATTCCAATCCTACTCTTCAGACTTCATTATGTCTTGCAAAGAGGGGGGGGGTGCAAATCAAATCAGAGGCGTTGGATGGATGAAGATGTTGACTATATGACTCCAATCCTACTTTTAAGACTTCACTATGTCATGGAAGGGGGGAAGGAAAAAAAAAAAAAAAACCACCCAACCCATGGTATGGTATACTCAACAACCCTAACGTTTCCAATGGTATACTCAACAACCCTACCCTGGGAGGGTATGGTATACTCAACAACCCTAACGTTTCCGATGGTGTACGCAAGTACCCTCTTGGCGTGAGTTTGTATTCAATGCCACGAGAGTAGGTGAAATGCGCATACAAATGCAGCTTCTAGCGATGAAGCATCTGCTAACTGATGCACACGCCACCCATGGCTCCTGCAGCATCTTGCTTTGGCTTCAGCCTGGTTCAATGGCGAGACAAACAGCTTGACTCCTTCTTCCGCAGCTGCGGCCTCCAGCAGCAGAGCCTGCAAGTCGATCCAGAAACCACCATCGCCTGCTGGTGGAAGCCCTCGCAAGCAGAAGCAGAGAACGCGAAGCCAGCCGTGGTTCTCATCCAGGGCTTTGGAACAACCTCTACATGGCAATGGAGCCAGCAAGTGAAGCCCCTGCAGAAGCAGTTCAGCATTTATGTTCCCGATCTCGTTTTCTTCGGAAAGTCTGTTACAACTTCCCCACATCGCTCGGAGATTTTCCAGGCTCAGATGGTGGCGAGGGCCATGGAGGCCATGGGGGTATCCACATACAGTGTTGTAGGCACCAGCTATGGTGGGTTTGTGGCCTTCAGGCTGGCCCATCTTTTCCCAGAGAGAGTTGAGAAGGTTGTCATTGCGAATTCGTGCGTCTGCATGACCCCCCAGGACAACGAGGAGCTTCTCCTTAGGGCCCGTCTTGATGCAGTTTCAGACCTGCTCTTGCCGCGCACTCCTGCAGCTTTGCGTTCCCTCATGGGCCTCTCCATCTTCAAAGCTCCCACTTTCCTGCCCTCTTTCATGCTCCATGATTTGATCCAGGTGAGTTCATCCTGCATTCTCTTGCTCTGCACAAGTGGACATACTCTTCATTTATATGTGCTTTGTGATGGGTTGTTGACACATGGATCATGTTCTATATGCTGAGCCCTGAGGCTGGTTACACTGTCGCAACGACATGGTGACGCAATGCATATCCACTTCCCATCTCCATTGTCTGGGCAATCAAGGCTGTCCATGAGCTATCTTAGCTGCTCATGACAAGCGTTTATGTAATCAACCTGATACTCCTAGTTTGTACATACTTCAGTCTTCAATGGATGGCTTTGCATCCTCCATTTTGGGCCTGGATGAAGCTTTGTTCTTTACATGGATGAAAAAGATTCCTGCTTCTGATAGTTAATGTTGTGCTTTGTTTGTGATGCATCGCTTTTTCAATGATTATGTCAATCTTATGTTTTTAGTCATAACAGAGTAGGAATGTGTTTTTGCAGTACTTTTACATGGAGAACAGGGAATAGAGAATTGAACTCTTGGATGGTCTCCTAATAGGGACACCAGATGCAGAACCTTTGCCCACCTTAACACAGGTATAGTGGGAGAAACCTACTTTGCAAGCACCAGTCCTTGCTTATCTTTTGTATGCCTGGCAAGCCTCGAAGCCCCTTTCATTAGTCTATTAACACCTAAAGGACTCTTAATGTTTGATCAGAAAGTTTTGATAATTTGGGGAGATCATGATGGGATTTTTCCTCCAAAATCGGCACATCGTGTTAAAGAGTGAGCTTGCTGTTTTACTAGCACATAGATGTTGTGAAAGTGAAGTGCAACTTTGTGATTTAAGGTTGCTAACCATAGGTCTTTTCTGGGGGGCGTGGAGTTGAATCAAAGCAGGCATTTAAAGCAAAACGCTGAGTTGGTGATTATCAAAAATACAGCCCATTGTGTGCAAATGGAAAATCCACAAGAATTCAACAGGCTAGTGCAAAGTTTTCTGCTTGGTGAGGGTGTCTTAACGAACAGTATATAGAAAGTTGATGGCTTTGGTTAGGTATTAAAACAATGGGAGGATTGCTCACCATTGCATGTACAATTGGAGCGTTGAAGCGTTTTTGGCAGATGGTTAGCTTGCTTCAATCTACCTCACTGAGGCATGAAGTTGCCAATTTAAAACCCTGACACCAATTGAAAGATCTAATAACTCATTCTTACTCTTATTTCTACATTATTGAGAAACAAATAAATGGATATTGGGTGCATTCATGCCAGATTTGATGCTTTGACTTGTACCTGGATTTATGAACTCGCGTGGAATGACTTTTTACTTAACCTAAGGCATGTTTACTTTCCAATGGCGGGAAGAAGATGCTCTTGAATAGGAAGAGTATTAGAAGGGTGATGATTGTTGATTGCTTGTGGATACAATGTCTTTGGTACTGTCAATTTCATGATCATTTTCCAGGCTGAGTGCCTAGCATTGGTAGGCATCATTTCCATATGTTGGGTATAGTATGCATATGTACTGGCTCTTTTTTTGGTGGCATGCATGGCTCTTGTAACTTTTTGTTCGATCAGAAGAACTATTGAGGATGAACCTACTAACGTGGAGGAAGTAACCAAGCCGTTTGGCATGTTTTAGGCATCTGGTTAACTGCTTTAGTTAGTGCAAATGCTATTCTCCTTATATCTCCAGGCTTTTAGCAAAAGAGAGTTGCCTTTATCCTCTTTTGAAGCCCACCCTAACCTCTCTTTCAATTGGTCAGTTTTCCTACATCTATGCAGGTGGGGTGCCCCCAAGTGTATGGGGTGTATTTGGGAATACCCCGAAGACACCCCATGCATAGTCTTCGGGGTATTCCCAAATCTGAAATTTGAATTTCAAAGTAGAATTTTCTCGCCGAATTTCCAAATCAAATTTGAATTTTGAATTTCAAATTCAAATTATAATCTTCCCGCCTTCATCTTTCATGCATAATGTTTTCCCCCTCTCCCCATATCAATTTTGAAATTTGGATTTGAAACCACACTCATCCGTAATTTTCCCACCCATCTACGTCCAACGCTTCTATGCGTAATTTTTCCACCCATCTACGTCCAACGCTTCTATGCTATGTGTTCGCTTAATCGACATTTGGAGCGCTACCGTCTCTACACTCGAATCGCACCCACGTTAGGTATGCAAATTGTTTTCTCGTGTTATTAGAGTCTTTTGAGTCGATTAAGTTATTAGAGCCGTTTAAGTTGATTAGGTAATTTAATTAATAGCATAATTAAGATTAATAAATTAATCTTAATTAATATAGATTCAATTAATTATGTTTGAATTGGGCCAGTTAGTTATTAGTGATGTCAAGGGCTAGGTTGCTGGTTCTCATGAGCACACTAATCCTTATTGTGCAACTTACCACTATTATAGTGCAAGAATGAAGCAATTCCACCTACAGAAGACTGAACAAATCGCTAGGAAGACATGTACAGTCAGTCAAGCTCCTACTGTAAACACAGAATATTGGTCATTATTGCATTCTCAATCAACTACCAGCATGTCCTCATAACTGATGTCGAGTTGCATTATGCACAGTCCATGCCTTGGATATACAGAAAAGCATGGATGCTTTACTACAGTCTTGGTAACTTTATACTTGTACAAAAAGGTTGATAAAAAGGCACTGGTGACTAGATCCACATGCACATGATACTGCTCGCCTATGACATTATGTAAAGCCTAATTTGCTTGAATTCTCTTAAAGGTTTTGGAGATGGTCATACATGAAGACCTTAAACATTTGTCCTTGTAGGCAATGCACATGAGCCTTTGGTAAGTGGCGAGTGTGTTTGACATCCTAAATGGCATAAGCTTTGATCTCTTGATTTCCTCCTTGATAGATTTGCCAAAGATAGGATTCAGTGGGTAAGGTCTCTGTATAGAAGGCCTAGCATCACCTTCCTTTTTGGAATGGAATGTGATTGCTTTTGCTAAACCTCATTTCATATCTTTGTAGCTCCACACAAAGCAATCTTGATAATGCATGTGAGCTCCTTTACCTTCTTTACCAAATTATTGGAAAGGTCTTTATCTACACAGATTGGCTTGGACTCTTGACTTGGATTATATCTTTTCTTGACCATCATGGACTCCCTCATGTGCATGTGAAAGATTCCTATTTGGCTTGGGTTGCATGATGGTCACATTCCTTGTTGAAAAGCTCTTGAAGTGTTTGGGTGTCTCCTTGGGTTCTTCTTGAGGGCTTTCCATCTCTTGTGGTTCTTCATGCCTTCCGCTCTATTGGTGAGGCTTGGTTTGATGAAGGACATGTAATACTCTCTTTTTCACACCCATGAGGAGAACTTGTTGAAGGTGTCTTCTCTATTGCTTCTTCCTTGATCTCATATGGTCATGAGAGACTCTTCTTTCATAGATGATGAATTCCCTTGTAGGCTTATGGTATGGTATGCTATATAGTACCCATTTAGCCCATAAAGCTTATGATTGTAGTACAGCTAAAGACACCATCATTTTTGTAAATAAAGTCTCTATCATCATCTTCTTGTAACTATATGGCATGAATGGAAGATTCCAGTGGGCCTTAATGTTGAAGGTAAGTATGACTACACCTTGGGACAAGATATGTTCCTTTTTCTTCAAAACCTTTTTGTGAGTGGTCATGAAAGAAGCTTCTTTCATAGATGATGAATTCATGGTATGGTATGCTATATAGTACCCATTTAGCCCATAAAGCTTATGATTGTAGTACAGCTAAAGACACCATCATTTTTGTAAATAAAGTCTCTGTCATCATCTTCTTGTAACTATATGGCATGAATGGAAGATTCTAGTGGGCCTTAATGTTGAAGGTAAGTATGACTACACCTTGGGACAAGATATGTTCCTTTTTCTTCAAAACCCTTTCGTGAGTGGTAATGAAAGAAGCTTCTTTCATAGATGATGAATTCATGGTATGGTATGCTATATAGTACCCATTTAGCCCATAAAGCTTATGATTGTAGTCCAACTAAAGACACCATGATTTTTGCAAATAAAGTCTTTGTCTTCATCTTCTTGTAACTATATGGCATGAATGGAAGATTTTGGGCCCTAATATTTAAGGTAAGCATGACTACAGCTTGGGACAAGAGATGTTCCTTTTCTTCAATTATCCTTTCATGAGAGGGCATGAATGGATAATTCCAATGGGCCTTAAGAACTAGCTAAGTATGATTGCACCTTGGGAGAAGAGGTATCCTTTCTCAATAATCCTTTATGAGTGAGCATAGAACTCGGTTAGTATGACTAGGTATCCTTTCTCAATGGGCCCTAAGAACTATAGGTAAGTATGACTGCACCTTGGGAGAAGAGGTGTCCTTTCTCAATAATCCTTTATGAGTGGGCATAGATTTCCCTCCTTAGATTTACCATGTGATGTTGGTGCTCGTGGCTCTCCCAAGTCTTCCTCAAGGCATCATAGGGTGCTAAATTCATAGATCCTGACTCCCTATATTTCCTCAATTTGTGGGTCTAGAAAACCTTCCAAGCACCCATTGTTGTGTGTGTCCAATCCAATGAGAGTTACATCACCTCTAGGGCTCATAGAGTGGTAACTACTTGTGTTCTTTCTTTCTTAGGTCACCCAAAAGAGATATGTTCCCTCCCCACCATGCTCAAGATGCTCCATCCTTTATGTAGACAAGAAATGAAATTTTATAGCATGTGCAATTTATGAGAAGCTTAAATTGATAGTGAGGACCTTGGTGGAAGCCTCTCATCAAGGCCAACTCTTGAATCATCTCCAAGTGCTCTTGAATTGTTAAAATGGCTTCACCACCATCTTTGTAGTGCCTCATCACGTTTCACCTCTTTGGCATCTAAGGTATTCTTTCCCTTCCTTCGTGGACAAGGTAACAAGACCTAGAATTACGCCCCCCTCCCCCTCATTACTCTTTGAAGATCTTTGAATAGCCTTTGATTATTGGCATTAACCCTTGGAGATTGTGGCTTTGGATTTCCAAGTGTCAAGATGCAAGTTTATCATTTGGTCCTTGTTCTAGATTGCTTTATTTCCCATTCATGGGAAAGACATGGTGTGTGTAGCCAAAGGTTGCATGATAATAGCCTTATAAGCTCTTAAAACATAGGAAACTTAAAAAATACCCTGCCCAAGAATAGCCTCATAATCCCTTTAAACTTTGGGAAATTTAAGAATACAAAATGAGCTAGTAAACCTCAAAACTCCCACCTTCACTAGCACCTTGGGAAAGAAGTGTTGAATGAGAACCAAGCATTTCTTATGATGATTTGGTGGAAGTGAATGAGAAGGTGAATTTGGCACAACTGGGAAAGGAGCCAAAATCAGTGTAGATTGAAGAAGACTTGAAATTAGAAGATAAAATGAACACTTGGGTTTGTTAAGAGAATTCTAGGATTGTTTTACATGGAAGTATTTTGACATGAAGAAGGGGATTCCACTAGAAATAGTGAAACAGAACCTATCAAGGATGGTACGCAACTAGTGAAACAACATCTAACCCTAAATATTCATAGCTGGTCAAGGAAGAAATTGATACTCTTAAAGATGTGGGATTCACCTATGAGATTGAGCACACAGAATGGGTGTCTCTCCCATCATTGATCAAGCCTAAAAAAAGATGAAGGATTTATCTATGAGATCGAGCACTCGGAATGGGTGTCTCCTATCATGATCAGGCCTAAAAAGAATGGAAAGCTCCAAGCATGTGGGACTGAGATCACTATCCTTTACTATGTATACAATACATGTGCTTTTGAGAAGGCCACAAGAACAGAAGCCTACAACTTCCTTGAAGGTCACAATCAAGTTTTTATTTATCCAACAAATCAACATAAAATTGCCTTTGCTCGAGTGTATGCCTATAGGGTTATGCCATTATGCCTCACCAATGCTCTTCCAACATTCAAAAGATTAATGAGCATAGTTCACAAAAGGAGTATCTCCAAAACTTCCTTGAGATATTCATTGACAACCTTTGTGTAAATTCATGATGGAAAGAGCACTTAGCTTGTCTAAGAAAAGTCTTAGAATGATGTCATTTATACGATATTTCTCTAAATCCATTATAATGCAATTTTTAGGTGAAACTTTAATTCTTAGCCACGTTATGTCCAAGGATTTTATTCAGCTTGTCTAAGAAAAGTCTTAGAATGGTGTCGTTTATACTGCATTTCTCTTAATCCATTAAAATACAAAATTTGGGTGAAACTTGGAGTAATAGACCACATTATGTCCAAGGATTTTAATCATTCAACAAGGCTAGAATTATCTTGAGATTACCATTTCCAACCAATTAGAAGAGAATTCTATGGTTCATGGACATGTGGGCTATCATCAACGACTCATAAGCTTATGTGATGATGTAGCACAACCCTTGTACAAGCTATTGTTTATTGTGTTTTGATTACGTTTGAGTGGACAAAAAGATTTCATTACAGTAAGCTAATGCACCAATTCTACAAGCCAACACAATATGGGATGTAATCTTTCATGTCCATGTGGATGCTTCAAAGCTTTGTAATTAGGTGTGTACTAGCACAACTAGGGGAACATAAAATGGATTTTTCTATCAATTTGGCTAGTCAACAACTAAGCGATGTTGAGATCAATTATACCACCATAGAAATAAGGGGTCAACCATGCTATATGCTATTAAAAAAAAATTTCATTACCTTTTGCCTAACAAATCTGTGTTATTTGTGGTTGGTGAACAAACCTTGTGAACCAAGAGGATCACACGGTGGTTAATTGATCCTTACGGAGTTTGATTTCATGATGATAGTTTGTAAAAGGGTCACAATATGTTACATGCTGATCATTTATCAAGATTAACACTTAAATTGTTTCAACATGATTTAGTACTTGTTGGGTGATGGAGAAGGAGCTCTACAAGAGAGAGAGGCACACAAGCACACAAACAAAGAAACACATAGAGACATGCGAGCTACTAGAAATGAGGTACTCAATTATGATAATGTAATGTGTGTACATGAGTAGCTAAAGTACTAAAGTACTAATAGTACTAAGTGTCCCAAGGCAAGTGCCCAGCACACTGAGGTGTGTTCACATGGGGAAAAACCCTTCTCTAGATAAAAGTTCCCGTGAGTAGGATAGTTCACAACAGAACTTCTCAGAGGATATATGGCTAACAAACCCCCTGAAGTGACTGACGTGAACGTAAACATGGTGTAGTAGACTACCCTGGTAGAGGCTGTAGGTTTAAAGCTTTGTGAAAAGCTTTAAACTTCTCTCTCGAAAGAGGCTTTGTAAATCCATCTACCACATTGGCATGTGTAGGCATATAAGTCAAGTCAATCTCTCCAGCATGTTGCCTCTCCTTGATATAATGGTAATGTACTTCGATATGCTTTGTGTGGGCATGAAATACGGGATTTTGAGTAATGGCCAAAGGACTTTGACTGTGTCAGTCTAGATGGCGGTAGAAGAAGACTATCTAATACCAACATTGGCTAATAGACGTTGTAGCCAAACACATTCTACAATAGCTGTAAAGGCTGTCTTGTATCCTCATCTTCATAATTAAAGTGGCCATTGTAGGCTGCTTCTTGCTGAGCCATGAAATGCATGAACCACCAAGAAGAAAATAGTTTCCACTGGTAGACACGCTTGTCATAGCATCCTGCCTAGTCATTTGTCTCTAAAAGAAATCATGCACAATGTAGAGGAGCTACCATAAAACATCACAAAGTCAATGGTGCCTTTAAGGTAGCAAAAGACACGCTTACATGCTTGCCAATGCTGAGTGCTAGGGCTATGCATGAATCTTCTCAACTATGAAACAACAAACTGAATGTCCACCAAATGGGTAGTGCCTAGATAAATAAAGCATCCCATAGCCTGTTGATAAGTGGTGGCATCAAATGGCTCACCAACATCCTTAAGTGAAAGTTTTAAACTTGGTTCTATAGGAGTAGAAATAGGTTTATAAGGATCAGAAGATTTTCCCATCTCTGCAAACACAGAGAGTACTCTTAGTTGGACAAGGCCACAAGGCTAAGATACATACATTTCCTCCTGCAAATCACCATTAAGAAAATAAGTCTTAACATCTAAGTGATGTACATGCCAACCCTTGTGTGCAGCCAAAGCAAAAATAATACAAATGGTAGTAGGAGAAAAAGTCTCCTCATAGTCAATGCCCTGAGCATAATCTTTGGAAACCAAACGAGCCTTATGATGATCAATAGAACCATCATGCTTACATTTAAGCTTATACACCCACTTAGTGCTAATAGCATGCTTGAAAGAAGAGCACACAAGTCATATAACTCCCAAGTATTGTTCTTTTCAATGGAGTCCAACTCTGAGCGCATGGCTGCAACCCAATGCTCATCCTCCAAAGCATTAACATGAGAAATAGGTTCCTTATTACATGTGGTGGCAATAAGATGAGTGTCAACAAAATGTGAAGATGGATGATAAGATGTAGCATGAGTATGACCAAGCATAAGATGCAGCACAAGTACGACCAGGCATAAGAATTGGTTGTTTGCTATCACACAAAGTCTCACCCAACGAGATACATTCTTAGTCTCACGAGCGATGAATAGTTGCATTTTCATTGTCCAATGCATCAACCAAGGTCTCCTAATCATATGTCCTTCTACATAGGAACAAGTCAGATGGGATGCTAGAGATGTACAGGCTCATGCATTGATGATCTATCTATCCCTCATGTAGATGGAAAGTCATTCCTCATATCCACTCATATACTTTTGTTAAGGATGCATGGGATATACTTGCCTCATTGTATCAGATCTGCAATAAACCTCGTATAGCTTATCTACAGAAGAAGCTTAACATGAAGGATATGGCTGAGGGTGATTCTACGGATGTATTCCTCATCCATGTTAAGGATTGCGAGAGCAGTTAATCAATATTAATGAGGTGATACCTAACAATTCACTTGTTTCTACTGTTCTCAATGGTTTGCATGAATCCTAGAAGAGCAATCTCAATCAAACCAGAACAACATGATTGCTACAAATCAAGCATTTGCTGCCTCTTTTTGTGGCAAAGGGAAATCTGGTACATCTTCTAGTATTAAGCCTAAGAGCAAGGCACATGCCCATTCAAATCCTCCGACGTCAAAAGAGGGTGGGGACAAGAAGAAATGGTGTAATTATTGTAGAAAACCTAGACATGTTATTAAAAAATGCAAAAAGTGAATTGTTGTGAGTGAGCAAAAGAAAAAGCAACAAGGTTTGGTTGCTACTAGAGGTGACACTAAGGATAAGGCCAACTTAGCTTATGATCGCTATGCATTGATTGTCACATGTAGTAACTTGTTTATGCCTTCTTCTTATATGTCAATTTTTGATGTTGATTGGTACTTTGATAGCGGTGCTACAAAGCACATCACTTCATGTAAGATGTTGTTGCCACTTTGCAAGATGTACCTAAAGGGTGGTACAATAGTATGTGTTAATAATGCATCATTTCAAAAATATTAGTTTTTCTAGAAGTGCATCATGCTAACTTGTATGCACTCAAAAAGGATAGCAAAACATGCAATAGGTGGTCTCTATGTGGATGACCTGATTATCATAGGCAACATAAAGATTTGATTCAACACAAGAAAGTCTTAGCTTTGAGTTTGAGATGATAAAATTAGGGTTCTTACATTATTATTTAGGGATTGAGGGTCTAGCAAGAGTCTAACAAGATCTTTATTTCTCAACAGAAGTATGCAACATAGATCTTGAAGGCATTTAGTATGACAAACTGCAAGCCAATAATAAGTACACAAATGGAGGTAAACTCTAGGCTTTCTTCTGAGGACACTTCACCTTTGGTTGACACAAAGATGTACAAAAAGCTTGTTTTGGGAGTTTGATTTTCTTATGCAATACTAGATGAGACATTCTCTATGCAGCTGGTGTGTTGAGCAGGTTCTCTGATAAAACAAGGAAAAATCATTGGAATGCAACAATGCATGTGCTCAAGTACATCAAAGGTACTATTGAGTATGGAATTACATACATTTCTGGTGACTCCTTAGTGCGATATTGCAACTCTGATTGGGCTAGAGATTGTGACTCTAATTGGGCTGGAGATTGTGACACAAGAAATTCAGTTTCTTGATATTGCTTCTCACTTGGATCCACTGTGTTCTCTTGGATTAGCAACGACAAGCAACCCACAGTGGCTAGAAAGGGAAAAAGCTCCCTTTGCCCATTATTATTATCCTACGTCCACATCAGTACCATATAAATGCTACAAATCTTTGTACCAATGGTTTAGTTGTTTTTCCGTCTCAATAAGCTTGACCACAAGACGTGCCTTTAAGTGGTGGGCTTCCCCCTAGGTCTATGAGTGGTGGTCTTGCCCAAGCCTCCTAGTAATCCTTGAAGATTACGTCGACACCACCACCATCCAATATTGTAGGGACTGTCATTCCCAAGCCTCCTAGTAATCCTTGAAGATTACGTCGACACCACCACCACCATCCAATATTGTAGGGACTGTCATTCCTTTAAAAATGAGTAGCACAATACTTTAGAGATTATCATACATTTAAAAAGTGAGCAACACAACATTTATTTTATTGTAAAGATCATTATTCATTTAAAAATGAGTAGCACAATATTGTAGATACCATCATTCCTTAAAAAATGAATAACACAATATTTATTTTATTGCTTTTGAAAGTGTCCCTACTTGTTCATGTGAATTTTTTACTATCCTTTGATTTTAGGTAAGGAAGAAGAGTGCTTAATGTGGCATAGCTCATCCTCCTCTCTTTAAGTTCAGTTGTGTGGTAGGTCGCCATTCATCAAATCAGATAAATCTCTAAAACTAAGAATTTCCTTGCAAAATAAAACTTATCGAGACACTCAAACTTCCAAGGGGACAAGAAAGTTATGAGGATTTATATGCCCCTCAGGGGGGATATTCGTTGTGCTCTATCAACATGTAACAGATATAAACTAAAGCTTCCTTATAGGAGGTGGTTCTAAGAAGGTTATGAGGCTTTCTATGTCCCTTAGGGGTGATATTCATTATGCTCTATCAACATGTAAGGGATGTGAACCAAAGCTTCCCTAGGAGGTGGTTTCTTTAAAGGGGAAAAAACAAAGTCATCACCTAAGAGAAAATATTATGATGACTATAAACAACCCATGGAAGGCTAACTTTTGCCTCCCATAGGTCCTCCTCCACTTCTCCTCCTTCAACTACATCATCAAGCAACGCGGGTTCTAGGTGAATTGGTTCCAAAGGTGGAGGCTCCAAAATTGGCACTTTCTATAGCCTCTTAAAAATGGTTACAAGTTTGTTCAAGGCCTCTGGTTCACTTTGAGGCTCCTATGATTGGCTCTGGGATAGGGTCAAGGATATACACTCTAGCAGGGTCACTATGGTTCGTACTTGACCACTTTTTCTCAAGGGATAGAGTGCACCTTATAAGCTAATGGGCTTGTTTCATTTGCTCCTTCTCTAACACAAGGTTGGGGTTCTCTTTGAGATTCCTCGAAAGGTTTGTGCAATCAATGGGTTTCTTCTCTCTGGGGGAAGAGCTAGTTGGAGTAGGATATCACCAAGGTATGTAGATTCACAGCTATCATCCAAACTACTTTCAACAACAATAGCCATGATGTTGTTGTCCATAGGTAAATTGGTGTGCTCTTTGAGGTCTTCTTCTTTTGGACCTCTTTTTCTAGTTCATTGGCCTTTTTAGGGGATATGGTTCTAGCCCATTAGCCTTTTTAGGGGCTCTCATTCTAGTTCATTGGCCTTTGGGTTTTGCATCTCTAAGCTCTTTAGCTGCTTACTTTGAGGTTAAAGCTTGAGCTTTATGCTTATTGGCAACCTTGGATGTTCCATTGACTACTTCCTTGGAGCCTTGTGTGTATAAATAATTTTTCCTTATACACTGAATAAGTTAAGGCTCATCAAAGTGGCTGCTATTGCTTCTCTCATTCTTCTTATACACTGAACAAGTTAAGGCTTATCAAAGTGGTTCGTTGATGCTTCTTATACATTGAATTACTTGTATGATTCTTGTTGTTCATAAGACTCATATCTCTTGTTATTGGGTTTCTATAAAGTCACTGAGTGATGTTATACTAGTGTTGTTCTTCTTTTCGACCTCTCCGATCGCTACCACTGTTAATTCTCTCCGATCTCTCCAATACAACTACCTTCTCTAACTTCTTGGGGTGCTACCACCATTGATTCTCCTTAACCATCAACTTACTCACCCATCATGTGGGTGCCCCTTGTGCATGGACACCTTGAGTTATGCGACACTTGTTGCACTCGCATCTCTCTCCCTTTCCCAAAGTGTGCAGAGATCTCTCTCAAGTATTATTTCCTCTTTTGTGATGCTTGAATTAAAAAAAACCGTCAAGGAGTACTATCAAGCTTTTTCCAATCTCCTCTATTTTGTCCCTCAAATGGTTGAAGAAGCCCTTTTAAATTGGTCTTTATAAATCTTTCCAAAAAGAACATCCATCGACTATGGACAATTTTGCTCATCTACTATGTGTACTAACAAGTACAATTAAATAGTGAGAATAAATGTTAGAAGCCAATGTGATTCTACATTAAATAGGAAAGATGGAGACACCAACAAAATCATGTACGATCAATCAACAAGGTATAATTTGCCACTCCAATCAGGCACCATGTCAATTTTGAACAAACATACATCTGGGAGATCATCTTCTATTCCAATGGTGGTAGATTTGCCTTTAGGAATCCGTGACATATAATCAACTAAAACATGTTGCGTTCCTTTTTTCATTGTTGTGACTATAAAGTCAAATTCCAAAAGTAAAAGAAACCACCATGTAATCCGTTCCAGTGTGCAAGGCTTGTTTGACAAGATCCAACAATGCTTGGTGCTCCACAAAGAATATAAATTTGTTGGCCAAAAGATAGTGTATGTTCTTTTTCACGATTTGATCAAAGCATTACTTTGGAGCACTACTTGATCCACATCACCAAGAACCAATGCCACACTAGGCCAAGGACACCCACTGGTGGGCAAGAACAAAATAAGGTTGACTTTTCCATAGAATAATAGAAGACCACTGGCTAGAGACATAACTATTTAGAAGTTCTCAACAAATATGAAGAAATAGGCCAAAGGAACTAGCTAGTTTCTTTAGATTAATGAGGAAAAAAATCCATATGGTGAGCCAAAATTCAGACACCCAATGTGTATCAAGGTGTTGGAGTATCACTTCTTCATCCAATGGGATGACTCTTGGGGAATCAGAATAATCAACATGGCAAGCAACTTGAAGTCTATAACAAAGGAGGTCTAATGTGTATCAAGCCACTAGAGTATATGCTCCATCTAATGGCTTGGAGTATCAGAATATTAGAAATAATCGACATGGCCAACTTGAAGTCTAGCAAAGGAGGTCTTGTTACTACTCGGAGGCTTAGAACTCTCACCCCACATGCATACTCTTAGGAACCAAATCTATAGAGAAAAGGAGGTCCAGTTACTACTTAGAATCTCAAAACTCTTGCTTCACATGAATACTATACTCTTGCTCAAGAGAGGAGAAGCCAAACCACACTATTGTCCAGGAATGAATACAGGCCCAAGGAAAGGTGAGCTAAAATTTAGAGTTTTGAGGATACTATCCCAAGTAGCAAAGGGCGAGCTAAAACAATACTCGTCTACACTTGTAAACGTGTTCTCAAAATGCCATCCTTTCCTCTCTTAGAAACATCATTGATTTTTTTGGGATGTTCTCCATTGAGGATAAGTTGGATGGTATCAACTATCCCATGCAAGCATACATGATGAATCATGTATTGGTTGCAAAGAATTTATGGGTATATGTATCTGGTACTGAGTTAAGACCTGCTAGTCCTGCACTTGAGCTACCACGTCAAGGGGGTCCACTGTTGGGACTAGTGATTCCGTGCAAACCGCTCAAACCTTTGACGGCTGAGCGACATACAACTCCTCCTTGAGATGTCCATTCAGGAAAGCTGATTTTACATCCATTTGAAAAACTGGCCACTTCTTATTAGCAGCCAAGGCAAGTACTATGCAAATAGTGGTCATTCGAGTTGTTGGGGCAAAGGTTTCACTGACATCAAAACCTGCAACCTGTGAAAAACCTTGTGCAACTAGCCTAGCTTTATATTTCTCCACTGAATCATCGGATTTATACTTAGCTTTCCACACCCACTTGGTTCCTAGTACCTTTCATTTTGGTAGCTTCCAAGTGTTGTTTTTGATGATGTTGTCATACTCTGATGGCATTGTTGTCTTCCACTTTGGATGTGCTAAAGCTTCTTCTACATTTATGGGCTCCTTCATTAAATCCATTATCTCAGCCCATCAAGTCCATATTGACAATGAGTTTAGAAGACCTTCTCTGCTCCTCTATTCTCTTTGATCTGCACAAGCCACATCTGTTGAAGTTTCTGCAATATAAGGTGGGGGCTTACGATCATCAAAGAGCTACCTTACCCACGTAGGAAGTGGTTGTCCTTTAGGTGCAGGGGTAGGCTGGTGTGATTTTTGAGTCTTCATTATCCGCAAACTCCTCCTCCACTCTTTTGGTGCTTGGGTTGGGCACATGGTGGATTATTTCTTGGTTTGATGATAAAGTGGATGGATCCATGTCCTCCACTGAATGTGGATGCTCCACAAACACCACATCTTGGCTAACCATTATATTCTTAGACTCTAGCTCAAATAGTCGATATGCCTTCGACTTTGTACTGTATCCAAGGAAGATACATTTCTTACTTTTGGCAGTAAGCTTAGTTCTATTTGCATCTGGTATATGTATGTAACATTCACAACTGAATGTTTGAAAATGATAACATGAAGGCTTCTTATCCAAATAGGCTTCATATGGTGTGATTCCTTTGAGTGCCTTTGTGTAGGATGTGTTGAGAATGTAAATTGCAATGTTAACTTCCTTAACCTAGAAATAGTCTAGTAACCTTTTCCCTTTCATCATACACCTTTCCATTTCCATGATTGTGCAATTGCGGCGTTCCACAACTTAGTTTTGTTGAGGCATATGTGCAGCAATGAGCTGGCACTTAATGCCATGGGGTGAAAGCACGTATAGATGGCCCTGAAAGTAGTGTCAAGGACATTGTTTTTTTGGTGCTTAAAAGTGACTGCCAATACAATTAAAAGAAAAGGTAATTTAAAATTTAAGTATATTATTATCGTTTTAAATTTCCAAGTGACAAACATTGGTACATGTTAATGGCCTCTGCCCGCCATCCAACTACTTCCTCTTGCCCTCCCAATCCCCCCTTTCTCCCTCTTTTTGTGCGTTTAGGATTCAGGTATCCAAATTTTAATTACATAATTACTAGGGAGTTATGGTGGATACTTAGAGGAAATATTAAATCTTTTTAAAATGGTTATGTATTGGCACAGGGATATGGAGACATCTCCATCACAAAAAGATATGACTTGTGCAACTACTATAAATATGGGTATTTCTCAAGAACTTGCAAAAGAATGTAACCATGAGGCTTCTACATCTAAAAGGAAGACTTTGAGAGCATCGTGGATAGAACACAAAACAAAGCAATGAGAAACATTTAACAATACGGTGACTCAAGACAATGGTGTGGTAGGTGAGCAAAGAAGACGTAAGATATGCTGGGCTATGGTGCAATGCTTTGATCAAGAGACTATGGGAACGGACTCAAGTATTCATAAGGAGATTTTCCATCAACTTCTTTATCAACCTTGCTTTGCGAGTATGCAAGATTGAAGCTATGATTCTAAGTAATGTTCGTTCACCTTGAACCGAGTGAAGGTGCCAAGGTTGTCAAAACTGAGCTTTTCACATGAAGAAATCAGCCCTCATGATGGTGGTGAATGGTGAAGGTAGTGAAGCATATGACACAAGTCTTCCACAAGCTGTAAAGGTTTTAGGGGTCCATAAGAGAAATTTGTATTTGGCAAAATCTCAGTTATTAATTGATGAAGATGGATTAATACCTTTATTGGCATGCCAAAAACATGGGCGCAACACCCATATCACTCAAGAGGTCAATGACCTTGTAGACAATGTGAAAGTGTCAAATAACATTTATTCCACGACTTTCATACAAATCACCACAACGCGACAGGGCTGTGTTCGTCCATGAAGAAATGAACTATTTGCATTGTGGTGATTCTATCTTAATACACATAAATAAATCAAGAAATGGCCTGAAGTAACATGTTCAAAGTGTCTTACTGGTGCAAATAACATTAATTCCATGACTTTCATACAAATCACCACAACACGACATGGCCGTGTTCGTCCATGAAGAAATGCCCTATTTACGTTGTGGTGGTTCTATCTTAATACATATAAATAAATCAAGAAATGGCCTAAAATAACGTGTTCAAAGTGTCTTAATGGGGTGAAAATAACATTAATTCCATGACTTTCGTACAAATCACCACAACATGACAGGGCTATGTTCGTCCCATGAAGAAATTCCCTATTCGTGTTGTGGTGATTCTATCTTAATACATATAAATAAATCAAGAAATGGCTTGAAATAATGTGTTCAAAGTGTCTTAATAGTGCAAATAACAATAATTCCATGACTTTCATAAAAATCATGACAACGCGATAGGGCTGTGTTCATCCACGAAGAAACGACCTGTTCACGTTGTGGTGATTCTATCTTAATACACAAAAATAACTCAAGAAATGGCCTAAAATAATTTTTTTAAAAGTGTCTTAATTGTGTAAATAACATTTATTCCATGACTTTCACACAAATCACCACAATGTGATAGGGCTATGTTCGTCCATGAACAAACAACTTATTTGCATTGTGATTCTATCTTAATACATAGAAATAACTCAAGAAATGGCCTAAAATAATTTGTGGAAAATTAAAACATCACGGATTGGCATTAACATACCTATAATGGTGCAAATAGCTTTGAAAATTGTTGGAGTTTCTTGGAAGAACGTAGAAAAAAACTCAGAGAACAAACGCTCAAAAGAATGTAGGCAAAAACTCAGAACAAATGCCCTTATCATTTTTATATACATGAGCATTGAAGGCACCACTGCCACATCTCTATCACACGTGCAGAAACTTGTCCATGTCATCATTTATGCCGTGCCATCATTCAGACACCTATGACATGTGTACACTTATTGTTAATGTGACACATGCATGTAGTCGTACACAGAAAAAAATTATCCGGAATCACCACAACACGCGAGAAGGCTATGTACCTGCACGTAGAAATAGGACACTTTGCATTGTGGTGATTCTACCTTAATACACATAAATAACTTATCTAGAATCACCACAATGTGAGAAGGCACCACTGCCACATGTCTGTCACATATGTAGAAACTTGTCCATGTCATCATTCAGCTACCTCTATTACATGCAAATTTATTGTCGATGTGACACAATACTACTATCTATCATGCATTTGTACACCTCTATTTTTGTGTACCCCATGTTTGGCAATGCGTACACTTTTTCTTCGCTCGCCGTCCTTTCCCTCAACGTAACATTTTGCTCCCTTCTCTCAGTTTGTGCCTTTCCTTTATCACCATGCTTCTTGCTCTCAAAGCTTTTCCCCCTCTCTCGGTAAGGCATGCACCATAAATTCTTATACTGTACTCAAATGTTATGTTTTTGTTCACTTCATAACGCTTATTCCTTTACTGACTTTTAAATCACCACAACGCGATTAGGGCTATCTCCGTGCATGTTGAAATGGTCTGTTTGCATTGTGGTGATTATATCTTATACACAAAAATAATTCATTGAGAATATCTATTTTTGTTATTTCATAAGGTTTATACTATACAAATCACCACAGTGCGATAGGGCTGTGTGCATGTAGAAATGGCCTATTAGCATTGTGGTGAAGCTATCTCAATGGACAAAAATGACATTTTTTCTTTGACTTCCATTTGAATCACCACAACGCAATGGGATGTCTCCGTGCACATAGAAATGGCCTATTCGTATTGTGGTAATTCTATCTTAATTCATTAAAAAATTCATTCAAAATATATGTTTTTGTTATTTCATATTTTTTATACTATTACTTTCTTACAAATCACCACAACACGATAGTGCTCCTTCGACATGGGAGAAACGACCTATTCACGTTAAGGTGATTTATATAGAATTGCTCTTTTTCTAACCTTTCTTATTTTATTTCATCCACTACTACCTTTTATGAGGTGGTTTTAGATGGCCCGAACAAAATAGACTACTAGGAGGGCAATCGATGACCCTAGTCTAGGAAAGAAGATGGCTTTGTTCTCAAAGCCCTCTAAATTATAGGAAAGCTCCAGACAAAGAAGGCTTTGCTAGTACAGTGCCATGATGAAAGAGCTTAGACATGCGTTGAAATGTATGCAATTTTGCATCGGCAACAAGTTGCCTTTCCAAAGAATCATTCGTGGCATCTGCGAGACGAGTAGTATAAACTACAGGCATGGTGGCAGATATGATTGATTTTTTCCAAGGTAGCTACATCATGGCAGTGTATGGACATTGCGTGATTGTCATGGACAAAGACATGCACTCGGTTCGATAGACGAGTGCATGGACAAAGACATGCACTCGGTTTGATAGACGAGTGTGCTACAGATACGGCCATCTCGTGTCCTCTCCCCATTTGTGATTTGCGAATCAGAAATATTATAGAGATCCCTCCCCTCAAAAGAGAGAGGGATGGAGTGAGAGTAGAAGAAGCGGCCCATGACCGAGACACTCGTTTTGGCTCAAAAGTGAGGGGTAGACTTGTAGAGATAGAATAGGCAGGGTTGAACAGAGCACAACAAGCAGCTAAATAGCTCAAAGCATTACGTCGAAGGGCTCTAAGACAACAATTGCTCGATGACCTTGATGTACAAAACAAAGAGGCACTGCGATTTCTCGGTCCCAGTTTTGAAATTCGTTTATATGTTATGCAAGAAACCAAATTTTTTTGCATTTTCTCTACATGATGTAGCAGTTTTGCAAAACTCTCGACGCGAGGTGACAGACTCAATTGTGCTGCTCTGTTGACTATTCTTTCATGAGTGTTTCTTATTTTAGTTAGAGAAATTTGTACAATCTTAACTTCTTTTCATCCTGCAGGATTGATCTATTTCTTTTCTTGCAAAATGATTTGTAAGAACTCTACCATTTCGAGTGCAGAGTCATGTGCTTCTATTGGACCCACTATTGTTGACATGCCTACATGATCCAAATGTCACATTTTTAAATATCCTAAATTGGTCCCTTGCTAACATGGATCCCTTACATGTGGTTTTTTTTTGGCTTACCATGAAATGTAAATACCAATATAATTTTTAAACATGATAAATTCTTTTAATGATCTTTTTATAAGTCTTTAAGGTTTGTAGAAGCCATTGGAACTTGGCCTTTTTTTTAACCTTCGCACCAAAGTGTGTTATTTAGCTAACTCGATGATAGGCTACCATAGACATGTATAATTGTAAGTGTTTCTGTAAGAAATATTGGCGACTCCAACCTATTAAAACTTTTAAATATGGAATATTTAATGAGCTTATTGTTCACGTCTATTAAGAAAATGTTGAATGCCTGGGAGGCTTTGACTCAAGACAATTTTTCAAATATACAAATAAGTAGAGTATAAGTTCCAATACAACCCGACTCCCACTCATGTGGATGGAGGGTTTGCCTAAATGCAAAATTTCTCCCTGTAGAGACGACTTTTCAGCCACCATAAGACAATGTAGGTCTTATTAAATTAGTATTTATTTTCTTATATATTCTACATCAAACGCATATCCAAATTTATATTGTTCCTATAGAGTCCACCATTGGGATCCTATTCAAGTTTAGATGTTAGGCAGTTTCAAACAGATGCAATTGATTTCCTTGTTACAAACTACGTTGCAATGCGAGCTCCTAGGGCTCCCATTCCACCACCGACACAAGAACTTGAAGTGCCCTCCCAATATCCTATAGAAGATCCCACCCAATCTCCCACCTTTGAAGCACCCTCCTAATCTCTTACATAAGATCCCACCCAATCTCCCACCTCCCAGTCTACCAAAGCCCCCTTTGAATATCATTGAAATGTTCTTAGTAATCTTCAATTATGAAACTTTCTTGTAAATTGGGAAGCCCTTGCACCATAGAAAGAGTGCAAGAACTAGCCAATGTCATGGGCCTTGCCTTATCACTCGGGAACATAAACAACTCAAACTGAGAGGTTAATTTACCATAACCTAGCCTAAAATTGCATAAACAAGATGTGTCACGCACCTCGTTGATTTCTTGTGCTCAAATTCTTGTAGAAGAGCTTGTTGCCGTGCAGCCACACTCCAAGCTCCACTCCAATGTTGCTTGTCACACTCCAATGGAAGCTCGACCCTCCTTTCTCACTCAATCACACACACACTATCACACACACATGTAAGCAAGCACACAAGAGCTCAAACATGCAAGAGGCAAGCAAGAAAGCAATAGCATAAGAGTATAGAGAAGAAGAGCACTTGCTTGAATTAGCATAAAAGAATAAATGGTGAGTATACATAATGACGCTTATCTTGGTCCATAGCTTTCACACCTTGGGTGGCCATACTTAAAAAATAGGTCCATGGCTATCCACAGCTGCCTAGGCTTACGTAAACACCTAATCTAAGAATACAATCTCCATTATTAATCCTGTGGCCCACCTTTCATAGACAAGAGGCGATTGTGCACATAAAATATACAATGATGCTAGAGAGGTGTCCGATGAGGGTTAACATGCCCCCTTCTTGATACCAGATTCCGTCCTTGAGATATGTCGATGAAGATTTGTTGGATGCATTAAAAGTCAAAGGTCCTGGAAGGTCTGCAAAGCAACATGGTACCACAAGTAAGGTGCATTTAAGCATAATGCAAACACTAGTCATGCAGTGAGGAATGGTATTTAACAACTAGTCAAATTTTCTAGTTAAGACAAGGGTACTATGAAGCTTGGTCCAAATTCAATCTAAACTAAGAAGGAACAAAAGCATGCCTTGGGTTATGACCTTAGTTGTCTCGACACACTATCCTTTGGTGAAACCATCTCTAGCTAATATCTAGTCTCCTAAATGGAACTTCTACGTGATTATTATAAGGTTTCTCTTTGATTTAAAAAATAGAAAAGTAGGGCACCACCCTGCAGAGATCTCATACAAGAGTGTCTAAGAACCGCTAAGTACCTCCACAAATTAGTGCCACTTTAACATGTCACCTAAAAGGCTCTATTCTAACTAAAGAGATCACACTAAGGAAGGTGGAGTACTTGGCATGCTTTAAGGTCGAATTTAGGATAGATTAAACTAGGACAAAAGCCTAAATGTTACCAATGTAATAACTAGAAATTTGATAGACCAGATACCTAGCAACGCATGCAAACAAAAAGTATATGGAGAATCATAAATAGTAAACAAAAGGTGAGGATGGGTTAGAATACACCTAGGCAATGAGTAAAATCTTGTCTATATCTGTAAGATTCCTCCCTCCAACGTTTGAGGTGTACAGGTGTAAGAACCTCCCTTTCTGATCTTATAATTATTCTCCTCTTTGAAATAAAAGAAAGATCTTATTTTTCCCTGTTTTGGCCTAGAGAGAGAAAATGCCTAGAGGGAGGTAATCCAAAATTGAGATATTTTTGGATATAAAAATCCTCCTAGTGTCTAAAATGGTTTCCCCTGAAACAGAAATTCAAAAAAAAAAGAACTTTCCAATGTGCAATTAGAATTAATTGAAAATATGTATAAAGGACCTTAGCCTAAGGGTCTAGATTTTTAAAAATTTTTGGATTATGGTCCAATTAAGGCCAATAGGATCAATCCAAGTGTGGGGAGGAGATAAATCCAATTTATAAAAGAAAAATACCCAAAAATGAGTAAATGCCCACATAAGATGAAGAGTTGACTGAGTACAAGGTTTATTAGTAAAAAACTATGAGATATTACTAAAAAAATGAGATATTTTGGGTATAATGATACATTTTTGACACCTTGGTAAGGAGAAGGGGGCACTTCAAGGAGGCACCTATTTCACACATGTGGTGGAGTTTTTAACTCAAAAATATTGTGATATTTTTATCCCTCCTCTCTTCTGGATCAAACCAAATCAAAAGGGAGCCAAACTAGGTCCAAATCTTGTCTAAATTGAGCCAAACTGAACCTAAAAAATTCTAGAACCTAGTTGGACTTGGTTAGAGGCCTCCCTCACCTATAAATAGATTCTTAGTCCTTTGTAAAAAAATCTATGAACTATACCATGCCAGTATTATACTAAAATAATAATATTTTGTATTATCCTCTAAAAATCCTCTACAATTTGGAGAGATTGGAGCTTCTCTCTCTCTTCAACCTTCTTTGGAGCCTTCCTCAACATCTAACCAATTGATTGGTTGGGGGCCTCTCCAATGACTAAAGAATCAAGCAAAACAAGAGGTAAAATGTGATTTTATGGTCTTTTCCTTAATCTTCTAAATGTTTTTCACTTCTCAACCCCTCTCAAGCTTGAGAAGTATTCAATTGAATGGTTCTTCAATGCAAATGAAGCTCTCTGATGAATTTTAGTGATTAAACACCTAAAGTTTACATTTATACTTAAAATAGAATGCTTTTATGTTTATCTCTCTCTCCCCCAAAGAATGGTCATTCCTATGACCAATTCTCTATTCAATTAGTGCTTCTCATGGAGAAATTCTCTATTCACAAATCAAACTCTAGGCTTGTGAAGCTAGGGGTTTAAGAAAATGGTTTTTATACTTATATGCTTATAAAATATGGTAATATTATGAGATAAATCCATAAATTAGATTTAAGAGTAAAAGGTAGTTATACTATCATAATTACATTACTGTGTCTTATTCTTTTCATAAAAATTAAAAATTGCCAGTAATAGTAACGGAGCTATGGCAAAATTTTTAAGAAAATTGATACATAATTCATTCTTATGCATAACATAAAAAGAGGACTTCCTACCATATTCTAGGATTGAATATCCTAGGCAAAAAGAATGGTTTTTGTCACATTCAATGGAAAACTAATTTTTAAGTTTATGTGTAATTAAATAATTAAGAAAAGAGAAAATTATGGTAATTATATTTAAATGATAAAAGAGGAATTCCTATGATATTTGGAATCCAATCATTTAAATGGGAAAAGAGAAATTCCTAGCATATTGAAATTAATAGATATTTTATTTAAATTTAAAGATGAATTTTAGATAAATTTATTTTATCTATGAGAAATATTTAAATGATAAAAGAGGAATCCCTATGACATTTGGAATTCAATCATTTAAATGGGAAAAGTGAAATTCCTAGCAAACTGAATTACTGGTTAGTTTATTTTAGATGAATTTATTTTATGAGAAATATTTGATGATAAAAGAGGAATTCCCATGATATTGGAATGCAAATAATCAAATGCAAACAGAGGAATTCCCATGATAATTGAGGTCCAAGAAATTAAATGAGAAAAAGAGAAATTTTTAGTATAATTCGATTTATGATCAAAAGTGGAAATATGGGTAAAATTGATTTTTGTAAATCCCATGAATTCTTCTATTCCAAAAGAGGAATATTGAATATAATTCATTTGAGAAATTGAGAAAGAATATGGAAATAGTTGTTGAGAAAAACAACCTTTATCTAGACCAAGCAATTGTTGGCAAAAATTTAAAAAAAATCCCATTATCGGTATCGAAGTAGAAAAAGCTACTAAATGGGGATAGGATGTGAATGGATTTGATAAGATGTAAATGGGATGCGATAGGATGTGATAAGATGTGGTGTAATGAAAATGAATGTGGATAAGATGTGAAGTAAATGGATGTGGATGTGAATGATGAGATGAGCATGAGATGAGAGGATATGTGAAAGGGTGAGATGGGAAGTAAATGGATGTGGATGTGTATGTGAAAGAATGGATGTGGATGTGTATGTGAAAGAATGGATGTGGATGTATGTGAAAGAATGGATGTGGATGTGTATGTGAAAGAATGTGATGCGATCTAAAGAGATGTGATGTGACATGAATATATGTGGATGTGAAGTGATAGATATGAATGTATGGATAGATGTGGGTAGTCGTACATGTGAACGATTGGATGGATGTGGATGAATGAGATGAGATGTGTATGAATGAGACATGATGTGGATGCGATGTAATGTGGATGGGATGAATGAGATATGATGTGGATAGATGTGATGAGATGTAATGTGGATAGAATGTATGTGAGCCCACTTACTCTAGGGAGGGGATGTTGAGAGATGTAATCGTGGTGATGTGTGTATGTGGGAAATCACCCTAGAGGTGCAAGATATTGTGGTGAGATAGGAATGCCACATGGAATATTGTATGGTGGTTGTTGAGACTTGACCAAAAGAGTGAAAAAGGAAGTTGCCACATGGATGATGACATGTAAAGTGGGATAAGGCTAGAAAGCCTATATCATTGTATGGTTCATTGTGATATACAAGTGAATAGAATTGAGTGTTGAGTGTGCAATCTCTCTCTCTCTCTCATGGAGTTTTTAGTGTGGTTTAATCCACCTTAATCTTATGCTTAATCCTTGTCCTTCACCACCATGATCAATCCCATTTTCTAGATTGTTAACATGGTATCAGAGCCAAATGGACTCTTGGTTATGGTGATTATTATGTATATTAGCTTGGTTGTGTGTTTCTTTGATTAAGCATTATTTTCAGCTTATTATAAAAAAAAAATTATGCACACTCATATTATCATTTGGATTTGCATTTGTGAGGATTTGAGAGGAGATTTGCAACAAGGAGGTTGCATAGAAGCTGCCCAAGAGAGTTGCAAATGGAGTTTTGCAACATGGAGAGCTCTCATCATCAAGGAAGCTGAAAATGGAGATTTCAGCATTATGAAGGCTATGGAGTCTTCATCATCGTCAAAGGAGAAGCTGCCAAGAGAAGATATGCTGCTGACGCCTCAAGAAGGTTGGTTTTGTGAAGTTTTGCCTCAAAGTTTTGTGTTTGAGCATGGAAGAATGCTCTATGAAGGGTTGCTATGTATGGGATTTGTGTATCCCATGAATCTTGTGTGGAGGTGCATGCTTGTCAAGATAATGGCAAGTGAGATGGTGAACTCAATGGAGTTCACATGTGTGTGCATCAAGAAAAGGATGCACTTGTGACTGTTTGCTCAATGAAGGAGAGCAAAGAAGGGGATGGAAACCTTGGCAACTTCCACATGTTTATGCACCTATGGTTTGTGTGAAGAAGCACCCTTGAATGGATGCATGCATTGAAGGAAAGGCATGCTGATTTGGAGGCCATGAAGGCCATGTCAATGGTCATGGAAGACCTCAACTTGGAGGTCTTGAAGAGGCAAAGAGATTGAAACAAGAAGGAGATTGAAACAAGAAGGAGATGCATGTTAGAGCTCAAATTGGGGAGCTCTTTTGGATGGCTATGTGTGAACCTCATTGAAGAGGTAGAGAAGGCATGGTAGCTTAGCACAATGATAGCTGGAACAACACTTGATGGTGTCTAGGCTGTGGCGCACAAAGCCAGAGAGAGAGAAGCCGAATACTACAAGCTCTCAACAAGCAGCACTATAAAAAGTTGATAGAACAACTTATGAAATGGAAGTAGAGCGCAGCGTTGAGAGCTATTGCACTACTGTTTGTGTATTGATTCTCAAGATATCGCCTGCAGCCATGGCCCCCGCTACACAGAATGGCAAGAAGGTTTTGGCTGCTGCCAAGAATGCCAGAAAAGAGGAGCCTGTGTGCAGAGTGAGCAGCAGCAAGATTTCCATGAAACAGGCGCAAAGAAACCGCAGCTTGCTGAAGTAGACCAACCAAACCTTGTACATTTTGCTGAGCTTTGAGAGCCACGACATCACGATTCTCTGCCTCGTATGTGTATTGAAGAGTTATCGTCAAAGCAAAATAGTGTGTGGCATGCAGCAAGAGGAGTAACGGCTCTCAAAGCTCAGTCGAGAGGAAGGAGGTGTCAGCATCCAACGCGGTGCATTCAACGCATTCAACACGTTCAGAGATTTTTTTATTTTTTTTAAAAAAAGGCGTTAATCTTTACATGTGTGTGGTGTAAAGAAACCCAAAAAGTAAACCCTTGTTCATATGCAGCTTATGGAATTGCTTATGATGGTCACATTGGTGCGCACATGCCCAAGTGGAGGAATCTTGCTATTCTTGTAGGTCATCAAGAACAATGATCTTCGTTCATTTGGCACCTTTAAGGTGTAGAATTGTATGGTTTTATCTCTCTATAGCCCTGAAATAGCGTGCATATATCGGCTTATAAAAATAAAGCCGTGGAATTTTTTCTCTCTCTCTCAATTGGATTTGATGGGTGCCCTGCCCTTGCACACGCATAAAAAGGATTGTATTTGTTTCACCCATGATTATGAGGGTAATCGTACCTGAGTTTAAAGCTCAAAACAAGATGTGTATTCACCCATGGTATGAGGGTAACCATGCCCGAGCTCACCTAGAAGCTCGAAATGGTTGTTGTGTGATGTGTGCAAGAGCGATGCACGTGTAAGGTGCATGCGCATGGGTTGGTTCCCACCCAAACTTCTACGTTCAAATCGGACTTAGTGGTTCCGCTGTGAGCGAGTTGGCTCAAAATGGACTAGGTGTCTAAGATGGTAGCATGGGCACACATGTTTGGTAGATAGACACTCCAATGTATCATTGAGGGGGAGTGTTGAGAGGTAGCAATTGCGGTTGTGCGTACTACATTGATATGGGTGATGGGTGAATTGTGGAACACCTCGATTAAGAGGGGGTGTTGAGAGATGTAATCGTGGTGATGTGTGTATGTGGGAAAGCACCCTAGAGGTGCAAGATATTGTGGTGAGATAGGAATGCCACATGGAATATTGTATGGTGGTTGAGAGTTGACCAAAAGAGTGAAAAAGGGAGTTGCCACATGGATGATGACATGTAAAGTGGGATAAGGCTAGAAAGCCTATATCATCGTATGGTTCATTGTGATATGCAAGTGAATAGAATTGAGTATTGAGTGTGCAATCTCTCTCTCTCTCTCATGGAGTTTTTAGTGTGGTTTAATCCATCTTAATCTTATGCTTAATCATTGTCCTTCACCATGATCAATCCCATTTTCTAGATTGTTAACAGGGGATGTGTCATGGGTGCACTAGAATAAGATGTGACCCCTCTAGGAATGGTCATACTAGATATGCCAGGCGTAAGGGGCTCCATGCATGAAGTGGTGTTGGGTACCATGGTAACAATTGGCATGAGGCTCAAAGGTAATTTTGCATCAGTTAACATAGGTGCCATAGTTGATGTGATGCCATCCCCAACCACTCGAGGGGGTGGTAATTTAGTATTATCTTGGGCAGGGGCGACTCTGGGATCTAAAAAAGCAAAGCTCATGCTAGTCTTCCCTTGAGTCCCTATAGCATGGCCTTGTGGGTTAGAGGATGTGCGTTGGTCCATGGTATAGCCAGGTGATACTACAAAAGAAGGATCCACTGCTCATAGGAGGTGTTACCATTTCACTCATTGTGGGCATCCTTGCTTTGGACATCCCAACTTGCACCATGGGTCTTTGGATCCTTTTATGTTCAATGACCCTATATATACAATCGTCGTTGTTTGGCAGATACCTTGCAATCATTCCTCCTCTATTGTGGTTCCGAATATGGATTGGACAATCCTTTCCCCAACTAACACCATATGCTTGGCGTGTGGCAAAATCCACAAGAGTCTCTGTGGATGCGTCATACTCCCAATAATTTGTGAGAAGACATTTATCCATGATTTGCATGCCTAGCTCTTTCCCCAAGGTAGGCACAATGTTATTTCTTGTATCAAGACTATTCAGCACTACTTGTGTAGTCTTAGCATGGGACTCGTATTGGGCTGCTAATCGCTATTCTGCCAATTGCAAGGTCTCTTCCTCATTTGATCTAGCATCTTGGATCAATGTCTCTACCACATACACTTCTTCTAATGTCCTACCATTGGGCATAAGCACTTGTACGAGGGGTGGTTCGATGGTCATAGTTGTAGCAGGTCCAACTGTATGGATAGGGATATCAACACAAACGCTCCTTGCTTCTTGCAATGATGAGAGTAGACTAGGTGTCTCTCTGGAGTTAACATCAACTTCTTCATCATATGGCCTATAGGTTGTAAGGTTTGCCTTAGAGGTAGCGGTTGAGGCCGAGCCTCTGAGGTAGCTAGCTATGCGGCTAAAAATACTGGTGGTTAGCTTGGTTGGTGAGACCTGGTTAGGGTTCTCACTTCTTGGGGCAAGGGATCCTTCCATTGAGTCGAAATTTGAAGATGTCTCACTAGTCTCTTGTAGAGGTCCTTGTACAATCTAAACTAGGTTCCAATCGAAGAACCTGACCCCAGTGTACGCTAGTACATGTACCTAGTTTGATAGATGTACTATCGTCTATTTCGGCCTCTAATACACATCTAGATCATAGGTGGTTAGCTTGGTTGGTGAGGCCTAGGTAGGGTTCTCACTTCTTTGGGCAGGGGATCCTTCCATTGAGTCGAAATTTGAAGATGTCTCACTAGTCCCTTTTAGAGGTCCTTGTACAATCTAAACTAGGTTCCAATCGAAGAACCTGACCCCAGTGTACGCTAGTACATGTACCTAGTTTGATAGATGTACGATTGTCTATTTCAATCTCTAATACACATCTAGATCATAGGTTCATGTGATTATAGGGTGTAGGAAGGTCCTACAGATGCCCTGTGGCAAGTTTGGGAGTTTTTTATTTTTTTATTTTTTTTTGAATTGGCCAAAGTTTTTCCGAAACACGTGTTTTGTGTTTCTTAACCTGTTTGGCACCAAAAATAGTGTACTTTTTCTGGGTGGGTTAAGTGCTGTAGGTGCCATAGTTAAAGAAGCTCCTTAACTATATAAAATTGTAAATTTTTTGGGTGTTACACAAGTTGCGTCAATGCGATCACAATAGCCTAAAACATATAATAGGCACTTCTCGAAAAATTTCTATATCTATATATATATTCTTCCTCCCCCGACCTTTTACCTTTTCCCTTTTCACTTATCACTTTTTTATTTTTAACTTTTTAACTTTTTATTTTTCGCTTTTACTGTTCACTGTTTACAATTTCACTTTTCAATTTCACTTTTTGGTTTCACCAAAAAAGGGGTTCTCCTAGAATCTTTGACTTGGGGCCTACATGCATTAAATGCGTCCAGCTACATAAAACAGACTTTTGAAAATTTGTGGCTAGTGGCCTAAAAGCATGCACTCATTAAATGTGACCAACCAATCAAGATGTCCCAAATTAGAGAGAGGATTAAGTGTAATTAACCTGTGTTAATTACACTAATGTGAAATTGCAAAAAATGCTAAAAACACAAAAATTTCTGTGTATGCCGAATCCTCCCCTAATTTATGTTATTATTCCAATTTCCTCGCATAAGGAGTCAAAATTGGGATAAACCCTATGTTAGGAAACCAATTCTAGGATGTGTTTTACCCAATTCTTTCCATTTGATGCTTAATTTGATTGTTTTTAATTTTGAAATTGAAAAAAAACATGCAAAAACCAAAAATGCAGAATTTAAAATTGGACTTGCAATTGAACTGTGAAAGAGGAATTAATCTAAATGAACTAATTGCAAAACTCACAGGAAATGAAAAACAAGCAAAAATTGGAAAATATGCAAGAATTTGAATAAAGTGCAAAATTGCAGAAAATGTAGAAATAAAGTAGAATGCAAACATTGCCACAAAATGGACACATTTCCATCTATTCATTTCTACCCTTCATGCAAAAACAGAAAACAAAATTCAAAGATACACACACACACGCTGTGAAGGGAGGCAAAGAGACACGGAACACCTCTATAGCAATGCCTTTCCACAGTTCGGAGTACACACCAACATCAAGGAAAAGGGGCACCAGTCAACTACTCAGTGAGCTGACACAACATTTAACATCTTAAGCATGAAACCTTGTCTCTACCCTCATTCAATTTTCTAAGCAACTGGAGGAAGCCTACATACATTTGATCAAGACATGCAAGGGGAGATGGGCACATCAACATCTGCCATCCTTTACTCAATTGATTCATATGCATATAGGGGTGCACCCTTATTATGAAATAGGCTCACAGCCATAAGCAAAATGATCACCACAGAGAAATGGTGAGAGAACCACTTGACATAAACAAGGTTACATTCCATCAAGTATGAGCTTTCTGCAAAACTTCAGTTTCCCAAGAAAAGACAACATCAGTAAGGAACTTCAATTCTCCCAACCTGGCAAGCAGTGTGTGACTAGGAGGCACAATCACTTTATGGTCTTCACTCTGTCTGTTGAAGAAGCGTACCACCATACATACATATTTTCTCAAGCAAAACCAGAGGGCTGTCTTTCTCATACACATGAGCTTTCCACAAAATCAGAGAGCTGGTTATCATATACATGGGTTTTCCAAAGCCACAAATTGGTGATTCCTCATATATATATGAGTTATTTCACAAAAGAGAACAAAAAAAACTGGCCAGCTGTCACTTACATTGCATGGGCTGTCATCATGACAGAGAGCCGCATTCTTTATGCGTGGCACCTTCTCTTCATTCATACAAGTGGCGTTGCAGTTTCTCCTCCCCTCCCAAACTGGAGTGCCGTGGATTGTTCTGAGGGTACTTCTCTTCAAAGAAAAACGAGCTTATCTCCTTTCTCTCTCAAACACAGAGAGCAGCTTCTTACACACAAGGAAAAAAACACACGGGCTCTCACACCTTGAAGACTGCGCCTCCTCACACAAAGGCTACGCTTCTCCCCTTCTCTTATACACACTGGCTATGCAGGCTCTCTGAGAGCATCAGAACACGAGCTCTCCCTCTCACACCTTGAAAACTACAGCTACGCTTTCTCCTCTCTACACACATGGGCTGCGCAGCTCCCTGAGAGCATTAGAACACGAGCTCTCCCTCTCACACCTTGAAAACTACAGCTACGCTTTCTCCTCTCTACACACATGGGCTGCGCAGCTCCCTGAGAGCATTAGAACACGAGCTCTCCCTCTCACACCTTGAAAACTACAGCTACGCTTTCTCCTCTCTACACACATGGGCTGCGCAGCTCCCTGAGAGCATTAGAACACGAGCTCTCCCTCTCACACACTCTGAAAACTACAGCTAGGCTTTCTCCTCTCTACACACATGGGTTGCACAGCTCCCTGAGAGCCTTAGAACACGAGCTCTCCCACACACTCTTATACACATGGCTGCACTGCCCGTTCAACCAAAAAAAACATTATATTATTCATAATACTCCAAGGCATGTCAGGTTGCCAGAGAGCTCACCCCCACCTCCACTCGGCGCTTCTTTGACAATCGAGGCTAGTTGACGAATTCTTTGAAGCAATCCAAGGCCACCTTCTATTTTTAGCAAGCCTTGTATTAAATCCCAAGGTGACTCTTGCATTCAAGGAAGACTTTGCACCACACATACCTTTGTTTCCCATGAAATGCCAAGGACCGGTACTGTAGCTGACCTCCTCTAACGGGTCCCTGTCCAGCTTTAAAAAAATAGTGCTCTGCATGCTCACATTATTTGTCAACAACCTTGTCCACATATGATAGTGCTAAAACCTACCTTGTGAAACTGATTCTCATCTCACACCCCTTTCATTTCCCATTTATCAAGGTAAACCAACAACTAACTGTACACATTGCATATTTTTGTTAGATCCGTCCACATGTGGCCTTATACCCCCTTTAGCCCTTGGAGATGGACACCCTTTATTTGTAAATGCCATGCATGAGTGTGTACACATGCCAAGAAAATATTACCAAAAAATACCTAACAACGCATTCAAAACACATTTTGGCTATGCAATAGGGCTATTCCCTGGTAACGGCACCATTTATGGAAAGCCCTTGAACCATAGAAAGAGTGCATGAACTAGCCAATGTTTTGGGGCCTTGACTTATTGCACTCTGGAGCATAAACAGTTCAAACCAAGAGGTTAATCTACTATAACCTAGCCTACAATTGCATAAACAAGATGTGTCACTCACCTCATTGATGATTGCTTGTGCTCGGATTCTCATAGAAGAGCTTGTTGCCGTGCAGCCACACTCCAAGCTCCACTCCAATGCCGCTTGCCGCACTCCAATGGAAGCTCGACCCTCCTCTCTCACTCAATCACACACATGCAAGCAAGAACACAAGAGCTCAAACATGCAAGAGGCAAGCAAGAAAGCAACAGCATAAGAGTATAGAGAAGAAGAACACTCTCTTGAGTTAGCATAAAAGAATGAATGGTGACTATACACAATGACCCTTATCTTGGTCCATAGCCTTCTCACATTGGGCGGCCATACTTAAAAAATAGGTCCATGGCTGCCTAGGCTTATGCAAACACCTAATCTAAGAATACAATATCCATTATTAATCTCGTGGTGCACCTTTCATAGACAAGTGGCAATCACACACGTAAAATATATAATGGATCTAGAGAGGATTAACAATCATTTTTCAAATATATAGATGAGTGAGCTTATGATATATAGACTAGTTAGTTTTTGTATGATTTTCAACTTCATAAATATGATGTTGGAAGAATGATTTGAAAAGCATTTAGAATTTGATCAAGATGGAAATTGGTCTCAAATTTATAAACATATTATGTAAGATAGTAGCAAAACTACAATTGCTTGTGACATTTTGGCTTGGGGACATTAGAATGAGTTGAAAACATTTTTTTGTCCTTACTGGGGGGTTCTATTGAAGTAGGTTTTGGATCACTGCACTTTCTCTTCTTTATGGCTTGCTTCTTCACATTCTTAGGACTTTCAATTTGGTCTTCATTAGGGTGTGCTAAAGCCAATGTAATGCAGCAACTTGATGTGAAAAATCCACTCCAACATGCACTTCAGTCGGTTGTTCAAGAACTTGCCCATTCTTGGCTTCATTCAATTCCTCAACTTACTGCCCATTCTTCACTTCATCACACCCATCCAAATCCTTCCACCTTTATTAAACTCCATGCACTTTTGAGAGCTCCCTTGCTACAAGTCCTCTTCCCTTGGCAAGCTAACGTCTTGGTCCTTGCTACCCTTATGGAAGGAGGGATCGTAAAAGTCCTCTTGCTCCAGCTCTACCATGTTATTAGGTCTAAGAGAAGATCTCGCTTGAGAGATCACTGAAAAAACAAATACATCAAAAGATTTGTTAAGGTCAATGTATAATATATGCATTGTTAGTTTCACCTATGTCATCCATAGAAAAAACTAATAATGTAATATAAAAATCTCAAGATTCCAACAAACATGAGAAAGTAAGTATATACACACAATAATTAAAATAAAGAGTACTGCTACCTTCTTTTGTTGTGTGCTCCTTGGAAGATGTGGCAAACACTAACTTCTTTACAACATCAGTGATCATTTGGCTACACCCAGTAGTAGCTGCACATTTGTTCTTTATTTTGCAAGCAAGGGCAAGCAAAGAGGGCGGCAGGTATATCTACAAGGAAGCATGTATACACCCCACCACATCATTTTGATCCATTGCAAAACCACATGCCACACAGTCACCCATGACAACAAGTGTGCTCTTAGCACTCATTAAGGCTTTAGGCAGTGTAAGTGGAAGAGTTAATACCCTCTTGTCCTTTAGATGGTTTATGAGGGACTCAATAAACTGATGTTGGGATGTGGAGTCTTCAACTTGAATCAGCACATTGTCAAGTTCTATCTGTGAATAAAAATTAAACATGAATTTAGCAAATTGTCAGCTAATGATCATATTTGTGAGGATAAAACATAAAAGAATACTACATTAATTTACCTATAACTCAGCCACCTTATTCTCCAATTGAGCACAAAATAGAGTGGCATACTTAGTGGCCTCATCTTGCAAGTCAAGACCCCTCAACATCTCCTTTTGGAACTCTATTATTGCCTCAAGTTTTTGTATGGCATCCTCATTGGGCACCAACCCACTTTTGTGTTTCTCTAGCTCTTCCCTATCCTTTGCAAGTCTTTCGAGTGTTTTGCTGGCCCCATGAAGCATACATGCCTATTCGTCCCTAATGGTCTTTGCGTCATCTAAGGCATCTTTTACCATGATTACTCTATCTTTTCTCTCTTGTAATGTTACAAGTGTTTTTTGGAGCATGTGAGTAACTACATTGAGATTTTCACTTGAAGCTGCACCATTATTGGCATACTAAATGTTTGTGTAGATATTGAGCCTAAACCTTGATCAAATAGATCTCCTACCTCCGCTGATGTTAGGTTGGTGATTCTCTTCAAAGCTAAATTCTTCATTTAAATGCTTTGACACCACAGATGAATCATCAAGGTGGTGGTGGTTGTGTGAAGGTGAACTATGGCAAGCATTGAGGTGTATCATCGAGGGATAGCATGGGCCATTTACTACTCTCCACTTATCCTTCTTTGTATTCAACTTCTTTTGCACTGAATCACATTGTTGATGACACCCTCAGCAAATTCAACCCATTTCACCTTGTGTTTTTCTTTCTTTGAAGGGATTTGGGTTGCTTTACACCTTTCCCACTCGAAGCCCTGATAAAAATGTGATGAGACTTCATTATTTGAGGGGGATGCTTGATAGACTTTGTGGTAAAGAAGAACACATTCCTCATATACAGATCCACTTTTCATTATTTGAGGGGGCTGCTTGATAGACTTTGTGGTAAAGAAGAACGCATTCCTCATACAGACCCACTCTTAATGACCTCAAGGGGACTTTCTCATTTATTATGGCGCTTTTAAGACCACAGTGAAAGCCATTGGGTATCATTGAAATATTCATCATGTTGAAATGTGCAATGTAAAATGAATAGGTTATTTGGTTGAGTGTGGGAATGCACCCTAGAGGTGCAAGATATTGTGGTAAGATAAGAATGCCACATGTGATATTGTATGGTGTGTGAGTGTGTTAATGCAACCGGACCTTTAATTTTCTTGAAGAGAATAATCAAAAGACTCATAAATTAAATCAAACATCAAAACAACTACTTGAATTAAATTAAAAATTAAAGCACATATAACAAAACATAGAGTAAGAGAAAGAAATACATCACCATCAACACAAGGCAACACCAGACTGGGTGCAATCTTCCTCCCCCAACGTGAGTGGCTTCTTCTCGCGTGGGTATTTTTATATATTCCAAAAAGCAGGCTTTAAGCCAAAAATAAAGTATACATCCATATTTGGACTTTGCCATTTAATTAGCCTTTGTCCTCAATTTTAGCCTTGGTCCTCAATTAACCTTTGTCCTCAAACCTTCTAAGGTTTGCACTATTTTTCTAATACAATAATCTAACTTGTGCACATATGCACATTACAAAATAAATCAACTAATGCACACTATACAATAAATTGACACGTGCACACACACACATCACACTGATGTCAAAATAATTTCAAATGCCATAATATAGCCACAAAATATTGTGAGATCTGTCCACACGTCATGTCTCAATCCACCATCCGTGCGATACCTAAATCGGTACCCTCGCACTGTGCAACACCTAAATCGGTACCCTTGTACACCTCATCACCTAAACTCATAAACATAAACCACGTCAGTAGTAACAATCAATTGACATCACATCAATCAATCCTAACGTGTTCATGATGAGAAATAGGCATCATAAAAAAAAATATAAATTTAAATGACCATGATTATTATTCAAATAACATGGGTCATAACAGTTAATCCCATTTTAGATTAAACAAGTATGCTCCTCCAATTGAGGACATTAATAAGTGTCATGAAACGGCACTATAAAAGTTGTACATTATGAGATATTGGCCACCCAAGGCCTAGTTAGTAAGTTTTGGGAGCCCAAGTGTGAATAAGGGCCAAATGTATATAAGGCATTTTCTCATAATGAAAAGACACAATCCCCCTTTGTGCTATAGAGAGATCTTCTTTGTGTCTTGAGAGAGATTGAGAGAGAGAGCATTCTAGCATTGTGCCTCTTCTATGCTTGTATGATTCATGCTTGTGTGGGGGAGTGAGAGAGAGTGATTGCCTTATGCGACGGTGTGGAGGTGGAGCTTGGAGGTTTGGAGATTAACAAGTGAGCTTGGAGGCCTCAAGGGACTCAAATTCATTGGTAAGTGCCCTACGATGGTTGTATCTATTGCTCATCCTTTAGGTGAATGCATTGCATTATTTTCATTTTATTATGAAACAAATTAGCACACTCATTGTCATTAGTATTGCATTTGGAGAGAGATTATGTTGGTGATTGGAGAGTCTTGAAGTTGTCCATGGAAGCTAAAAATGGAGATTTCAGCAAAGATGAAGTCATAGATTAATTCCACACGACACTACCTTAAGAATAGAAGTTTGAGACGGAGTAGCTAATTCCCTCTGAAACTTTCATTTCGACATAACTTTTCTCTATCCTCAAAATTAAACTACAAGTCTTATTCCAAAAATGAATTAGGTCGAAATGGAAATTCTTATCAACTTAAGATTGAAAAAAAATAATAATCACTTACATTACTGTCAATAACTTGATGAATTTCTGGGGATTTGTTCTTGATCTTAATCTTGTAATTGTCTAACTAAATTCTCGAAATTTGTTTTTGATCTTAATCTTGATGAATTCTTGAGATTTGTCTTTGATCTTAATCTTGTACTTGGATAGATCTTAAACTAGAACACTTGAAAATTTAGATAAAACTTTACTTGAATTGGTATAAACTTCGTAATTGTGATTGGTATACACCTTAAACTTGGTTTCTAGTCACTTGAAAGCTATTTCTTTACTTTTCTCATCATCACTAAATTCGATGGTGAAGCAATTGATAACTTGAATCAAAGACTGGAGAAACTTGCCTGGTTCTTGAATCTTCAAATTGGTCTTAATCTTCTATGAAATGTCTAGCAATCATTTTTACTTGAATTTGGGCAATTAGATCTTGAAAATAACTTTCGCTAATCTTGTCTTGATCTTTCTAGTTAGGTCACTGTATCTAAAATTATTTTCAGGAGCTAAAGTTTTCTAACTAGGTCTAGAAGAAAAGAATATTCAGAAAACAAATACAAAAGCAAACAAGAAATTGTATACAATAAATAAATTTTAACACATACCTCCACCTTTGGTTAATGTGTCGAGTGTGTTAACCTCTTTGGTGTCAAGCTGTTCCTGAATAGTACGATGGTGCAGATATTCACCCATTTCTTGACAATTAAAAGAAATAGGAAAAATTAAAAACAAGAGAAAAGATAGGATTTCTTATCTCATATGGAATGTCGAACTAGATGTGAGTCCTGCCAAGTTAGCTCAATACACAAAATGCATATTTTTTTTAAAAGAAATAATCCATGTACTTTTTAAAATTAAAACTTTATTAATTAAAGCTCAAAGAGTTTCTTAATTAAGCTTACTAATAAAAGCTTTGCTTAACATGATTTTCTACTAATTTAAATCCAACACATAGTTAAACCCAAGCTTAATAAAAGCTTAAACGAAATGATTAGGTGAATTCAATCATCTTGGAATTCATGAAGTTCAGGGCAGATTTGATAAAGAAAAACTTTGGAAGAAAATATAATTAGTGCCTCCAACCGCTCCTCGATTTAGCCCAACCGGCCAAGATTTAACCCAACCTGCCAAGATTTGAGGGAGAAACAAAAGCTCACAAAGCTTTTGCTTCATTAAGCGCAAATTGGAAATAAGCACAAATTTGAAAATTTCTCTCTCAGCTAATAAGTCTTTAATTAAGCTTATTAAAGCTTTTATAAAATTTATGTTTTCAACCTCTCCCACAAGGCCAGCACCTAGCGCGCAGGATTTTTTTTTAAAAAAAAGAACTAATAATAATAATCCTGAATTTCGTAGCCGTGGGCGCCGCCGGCCGAATGGAGAAAGAAAAAGAAAAATCAACGCCTCCCTGAATTTAGCGCAATCCTGAAAAATTCCTCCCCCCTGAAATCGCAGCTCGCCGTCGGGTATGAAGGAGAGAGAGATTAAAAAAAACATCAATTGAAAATATATATATATATATTTTAAAATGTATGAAGCTGCCCTTCAGGATGCGTAGGGCGCAGGCCGTCGGCCAACGCTGTACGGTGCTGCCCGGATTTGATAGAGGAAAAGAGAGATTGGGAATTTTATATATATATATATATATATATATATATATATATATATATATATATATATATATATATATATATATATATAAAACTTTAAGCTTACAGCGCAGCGCAGAGGAGGAGGAAAAAGAAAATAAAACAAAACAAAGTAATTTTTTTTGAAAGACTCTTGAATATTTCTCAACCGTCTATTATAGATTGCTTCCTCCCTCAATGGTTTAGCAATTGGAAAGCTAAGCTGGATTGACTATCAATTTTGAAACCCATCCATACAGACAGATCACAAAGAGGTCAAGAATTTAGCAAAACCGCTTTCCAATTTTGAGAGAGGTTTCATGGTTTCTGAGAATGGTTTACCACCTTTATTTTATCCTTTGGGCAATAGCTTGATGGAGATTTATTAGCCAATGGTTAAAAACAATCTTTATTTCATCCATAAAGAAAAATCCCTAAACGTATTCTTCTTCAATTAAAATTCAAGAAAATTTACCAAAATTCACCTCTGTTTTTGTCTCTTTCACCTCTTTTGACCGCCTTCAAGAAAATTAAATTTCACCAAAGCTCTGATACCACTCCAACCTGACCTTTAATTTTCTTGAAGAGAATAATCAAAAGACTCATAAATTAAATCAAACATCAAAACAACTACTTGAATTAAATTAAAAATTAAAGCACATATAACAAAACATAGAGTAAGAGAAAGAAATACATCACCATCAACACAAGGCAACACAAGACTGGGTGCAATCTTCCCCCCCCAACGTGAGTGGCTTCTTCTCGCGTGGGTATTTTTATATATTCCAAAAAGCAGGCTTTAAGCCAAAAATAAAGTATACATCCATATTTGGACTTTGCCATTTAATTAGCCTTTGTCCTCAATTTTAGCCTTGGTCCTCAATTAACCTTTGTCCTCAAACCTTCTAAGGTTTGCACTATTTTTCTAATACAATAATCTAACTTGTGCACATATGCACATTACAAAATAAATCAACTAATGCACACTATACAATAAATTGACACGTGCACACACACACATCACACTGATGTCAAAATAATTTCAAATGCCATAATATAGCCACAAAATATTGTGAGATCTGTCCACACGCCATGACTCAATCCACCATCCGTGCGACACCTAAATCGGTACCCTCGCACTGTGCAACACCTAAATCGGTACCCTTGCACACCTCATCACCTAAACTCATGAACATAAACCACGTTAGTAGTAACAATCAATTGACATCACATCAATCAATCCTAACGTGTTCATGATGAGAAATAGGCATCATAAAAAAAAATATAAATTTAAATGACCATGATTATTATTCAAATAACATGGGTCATAACAGTTAATCCCATTTTAGATTAAACAAGTATGCTCCTCCAATTGAGGACATTAATAAGTGTCATGAAACGGCACTATAAAAGTTGTACATTATGAGATATTGGCCACCCAAGGCCTAGTTAGTAAGTTTTGGGAGCCCAAGTGTGAATAAGGGCCAAATGTATATAAGGCATTTTCTCATAATGAAAAGACACAATCCCCCTTTGTGCTATAGAGAGCTCTTATTTGTGCTATAGAGAGCTCTTCTTTGTGTCGTCTTGAAAGAGATTGAGAGAGAGATCATTCTAGCATTGTGCCTCTTCTATGCTTGTATGATTCATGCTTGTGTGGGGGAGTGAGAGAGAGTGATTTCCTTATGTGAGATGGTGTGAGCGACTCTACGGTGACAACGTGGAGGTGGAGTTTGGAGGTTTGGAGCTTAAAAGTGAGCTTGGAGGCCTCAAGGGACTCAAGTTCAAAGCATTGGTAATAAGTGTCCTACGACGGTTATGATCTATTGCTCATCCTTTAGGTGAATGCATTGAGTTCCCTCTTGGAGGTGTGGTAGCCCATAACATTTTTGGCGTCGTTGTTGCCAGGAAACACCTTTGTTTCTTCCTTCCTCTTGGAGTTTCATCTCCCATTGCATAAGATTCATGATTGTCTTTGCATTCGGGTAGTGCATTGTGTAGGAAATAAATGGATAAGATTTGTGTGGAAATGAAAAATCTTGTGAAACTGGTTGTGTTTTTTGTGTATATGTGTGATGGAGTGGTCTTAGAATAGAGCTTCACTATTTTTTCAAGTTAAATTTAATATTTGCATCATTGGAAGCATCAACGAGAATGAGCAGGTTGGTGTTCTATTTTTCTTCTTTTCTAAAAATTCATAAACATCTAAAAATTAAGGAGCCATTAACTGTGCCTTGAACTTGTTTTCCACTCAGATGTGGTACAATCATTTTGGGAACTATTGGATAAGTATTTTGCACCCAAATCATAATAGTCGACGCGTGAAGTTCCCACGTGAAATTACAAGGAAAACGTTCACGCCATGAATCGTTTTGTATAAATTCACACTATGAAGCGCTTCCAACATCAGCACTGCGATTAACGTCGCAAATCACAGGATTGCCTTGCCAAAAATAGGTAACCTTATCCTGACGCCTCTAATGCCACGAGGTCTGACAAGATTAAGAATCGTGAAAGTGTAGAAATTCATTCACGACGTGAACTATTTCTGAACCCTTCATGGCATGAACCAATTAGTTCATGATGTGAACCATTTTAGAAACTTTCACGGTATGAACCCATTAATTTTCTTGATGTGAACTTTTTCCTGAAAACTCGGCTTAGTCTAATCCTGTCATGGGACCCTTTAATCTTCTTGAAGAGAATAATCAAAAACTCATAAAATATATCAAATATTAAAATAATTACTTGAATTAAGTTGAAAATTAAAGCATATATCAAAACATAAGGTAAGAGAAAGAAAAACATCACCATCAACACAAGGCTGGGTGCAATCTCCCCCCCCAACGTGAGTCGCTTCTTCTCGCATGGGTATTTGTGATATATTCCAAAAGTAGGCTTTGAGCCAAAAATAAAGTACACATCCATATTTGGACTTTGCCATTTAATTAGCCTTTGTCCTCAAGCCTTCTAAGGTTTGCACAATTTTCTAATACAATAATCTAACTTGTGCACATATGCACATTACAAAATAAATCAACTTCGTACGTACACTGTACAATAAATTGACGCGTGCGCACACACACATCACACTGATGTCAAAATAATATCAAACGCCATAATACAGCCACAAAATATTGTGAATATAATAATGAGATCTGTCCACATGCCACGACTCAATCCACCATCCGTGCGACACCTAAATCAGTACCCTCGCACTGTGCAACACCTAAATTGGTACCCTTGCACACCTCATCACCTAAACTCATAAACATAAACCACGTCAGTAGTAACAATCAATTGACATTGCATCAATCAATCCTAACGTGTTCATGAGAAATAGGCATCATAAAAAAAATATATAAATCAAATATTAAATGACCATGACTATCATTCGTCAAATAACATGGATCATATCAAATCCAACGCACGAGTTTGGTATAGCCAGTTAAGGCTACGAAAGTCTGGAAAGGAGTGACACCTATAACAAGGACGAGGAATTTTGACTCCAAGGGCAAAAAAAATTTAAAAACACATGAATGTGCAGAAATTCATTCATGTCGTGAACTGTTTTCTGACACTTCACACCGTGAACTGTTCTTTGCAATTTCATGGCCTTAGAAACAGATTGATAGAATCTGATCAAAACTTAATTGGGTCATCAAAGTAGCTTATCAAATCATACATACATGCACTTAAGATCTAGAAAGCTCATCCCGAAGATGATCTTACACCTGACAATAGTGCATCAAATCACCCAGGATCTTCCTATCAAAAAAAGTGTGGGTTTAGGTCACTCAGTAAGCACTCACTTCAGTGTCTTAAGGAACCTGACCACCGTTGAAACTAGTAGTGAAGAGTCCACGGACGAAGGGCTGAGGTACTCTGGGTTTGGGGAAGAGGAGAAACTACCCTCCCCAACCAGATCCTGTGGTATCATTAATATCGCCCGAGGATTTTTTGGTCTCCAACCCAACCATGTTGAAGAAGCATAATCTGCAGGCATGGGTCTGTCAACCAGCGTTGGAATTAGTCCAAGGCAAGAAGTGCCTATCCAAATGTCAAATTCAAGGCTGTCGGACACCGGCACCCCCCGAATGAGACGGGACATGGAAAGTGCAGCCAGGATGGGTCAAGTATTCTTCCCCACCTTAGAGGAAGTAGAGTTAGATCTAAAAAGGAGCGAGGTGGAATGACAGTATATGAGAGTTGAGCGTAAGGAAACAAGAACTCGATACTCAAAGGGTGATAGCTGAACAAAAGGAGATAGGAGGTTTAAACCTACCTCCAATCATGGGGTAAGGAGCCGGAATTAGTCATGTGTAAGGTTCCCCCCTTCCAAAATAGGGGAACACTTAAGATAGTCCACTAAGTCTTAACTTGGAGAAAATTTCCTATTCATCGTCACCTTGACCATGTAGAGATTCAAGGGTACGATTCATAGGTAAGACCTAGTCCTATCCCGCAGGGGGAGCCTGATCTTCTAAAAATCAAATCACCCATAGGGTAATTGATCATAAATTGGGCAACTACGAGACTTGATTTCTAGAGGCAATGCTTTTTTCCTCATCCATGTAAGGCACAGCTGCCCGCTGGCCTAGTCTTCTAGAATAGAGTTGCCTAAGAACCTATTTATCTAGTGTAGGGCTTTCACTTAATCTGTTGGAAAGCTACCCGACTAATCGACTCCACCCGTTTGGTAGGATGGTATCGTCAGGGCATTCCATTCTCCCAATTTCCACCCTACTCACGCGCATCAATTTGTTTTCTAATTAATCCTATCACACTGTTTGACATAAATAAACATGTTCCTTAATTAAGGCCCTTTTCACAAGGTTTGTTTTAAAATAGTCTTTTTTCACAATACAATAATGCCAAAGACGATTTATAAAAAAAGTTTATACATGAATCAATTCCATACAAGCAAAACCGGCTCTCTTATTCTTTTCCTTTATACTGCCGATGATCTAGAATTTGGCCTTCCAGCCTCTACATGCTGGGCAAAACCCTACGGGACCATACACCTCATCGTCGGCCCGCTGGTGGAAATGACTCAAGCTGGCCTGTCGCCCTCTTAGGCTCCATCGCTGGATCCTCCCGCCCCTAGAGGGATGTCTACACACTAGGGTGGGCTTATTCACCGCACTAGCGTGGGCCCTCAGAACTAGACAGCATCATAATCTCCCACCTCAATCGGCGAACCTTATTCTCCCAATGGTATGAGGGATACCTTGGGCCATTCCCGAGCTTTGCTCTAACGACGCCCCGCGACTACACAAGCACAGAACGGAGTTAGCGTCGAAGCAAGGAAAAACTTGCACTCTTTAAAGATAACAATTTCAATACAATTCATTGAATACAGCATCACTCAATGCATAGCTTCATACAATTTATGTCATTATTTTAAAAGGAAAAGATACACATTTATTAACACTAATATTAAAAAAAAAACTCTTCTTTAAAAGATAACCAAGCTAACCTGGCCACCATTTCCTTGAGGAGCTTGTAAAGGGATGGTTGGGGCCGCATCAGCAGGAGCATCTTCTCTAATCTCGTCGTTGTTGCGCCCTCCTCCCGAGGCAATATTTTGATGTTTTCGAGAAGGGGACATCTTGGACGTCGTCTTGTAGGGCTCGCTATCGCGGTCAAAACGCTCCAGTCACATCTCAATTCTGAGATCATTTGCTCACCGTATTAGCAAAAGACCACAACGCATGAACCCTCTCTAAGGCTAAAACATCTTGCTAAAGTCCACGCAAATGGGAGGGGAGGGGGATTGTGAGATGTCCTTAACACAAAAACGTTTTGGTGAAGGGGAGAAGGGCTGCTGTAAGTCTCTTCTCTTCACACGGGGGGGGGGGGGGGGGGGGGGGGGAGAAGAGTTAAGGACACTGCCTCCTAGCAAGAGGGGGATAGAGGAAAATTGCCTTATCTGAAAAGTGGCAAATGAGAGGGTGTGGAGAGGGGTGGCTGTACTACAGCAAGTACACTGCATAGGGACAGACGGTGGTACGGATGGCGGCGCAGCAGAGCATAAGCTACGCAAAAAATGCATGTTGCCCATGGGGGTTTATATAACTGTGGGGTACGGGTATGGGCGCTGGGCAAAGCAAGGACAAAAGGATGGTGTAGCAGCAAAGGCTGTAGATCAGTGGCTTGCATGGCTCAGGAAGAAAGGTATGATGTCGGTTTTAAGAGGGAAAGGAGTGGTACGCATGTACCTTATCTGGTCAGGGGTAGCATGGGTGTCTAGGTAGTGGTACATGTGGACCACACAGTGGGCGGCTGTCCTTTGGTTCTTGTGCGACCATCGTACGGGCACCCTGGTAAGTGTGCAGCATGGTCTAAATTTTGGGACGGGATCTCCAAATTTGGGGCGCTGGCCTCGATTTGCGTGCCGGATTGCCCCGAGGGGTGGAATTTGGGGCGCTGGCCTCGATTTGCGTGCCGGATTGCCCCGAGGGGTGGAATTTTTTTTTGTCCGAGATGTTCTCCTGGTCGTTGGGGTGTAGACCGTTCGTCAATCGGATGCCTGGTCGTGCATTTATTAAGGTTTAAAGGTCGTCACTCTTTAACTAAAAATGACTGAAATTTGCGTATAAGCTTGATTCGAGTATGCCACTAGCGTGACACCATCTGCAGATGACACCTATCCAACAGTATGCCTATTTGATTTTTGCATGAATCGCTGGCTAGGGGGCCTGTGAACTCTTTTCCTCGGTACCCGGGGCAAAAACCCAATCAAATCCCACCAATTCAGTGGTCGGGTGGTTGGCTAACCCATGGGCCAGATGGCTGGATCGGAGGATTCCTGAGAAACAACTAGATACGATTAGTTATGTTAATCAGTTTAAAACCTGAGAAGACCTTGTTCTGTGGGAGGGGATCATCGCCAATTCAATAGTCAGGCTAATCCATGGGCCGGATGAGGTTAGGCTGGATCGGAGGATTCCTAAGAAACAACTAGATACGATTAGTTACATTTTAAAACCTGGGAAGACCTTGTTCTGTGGGAGGGGATCATCCCTCGAAAATGAGGAAAAAAGCGGTGATTCCATGGACCAAGTGCAAATCTCTTCTTGATTTGACCATGTGACTTGAGGTTCGGTCAGATCAAGACTTGACTCGTTAGAGTAATCTCCTAGTTAAAAGATTTTTTCCCTTCCTGGCAGAATCACCCGTGCCTTTCGGGGGCGAGGGGAGTCTTCCGGGCCCAGTCTCGGAGGGACCTAGCCTCTCGTCCTCTTGGACATCCGCGGGCAAGGCCCCGAGTGTGTAGGACCCCCGCCCTATGTGGGAGGCGGATGTCGCTTTCGTCGCCACCGCCGCGGACAGGAGCCTCGGAGCGGGGGCGGGCGGGGACCTCACAACTGGTATCAGAGCATTGTTGAAAGCTAATAAGGATAAACAAATTCTTATCAGAAATTGATAATAAAAACTCAAAAAAAGCATTTTTCATAATGTATTTTCATTTCGTAAGCTTCTTTAATGAAGAATTTATTAATCAAAGAAATTGTTTTTATAGATGGAAGGTCCCTATTTATCTGGTATTCTCGACCTCACCCAGTCTCAAGATATGACTGCATTCACCTTTGAGCATCTCATCTCTTCCGCTTCAACTCGAACGAGCCGAGCAAGACTCGCACGCCATTTCGAGGGTTTATATTTTCCTGATCCAGCGGAGAGACGACAGCATAAGTGGTTTGCAGGGCAATATGTCCATGCCGTGCAATGCTGAGGCAAAACCTCTCATTGGCAACAATGATTTGGATAAAGCTAAAAATGATGCATGGTGTCATTCTATATCATTCAACACCTCCGAATTTTAGACTTTCATGCCAAGTCTACAGATTCCTTAGTCGATTTATTCCTAAGGAGAAGATAATAGCTCCCTTGTCAGTAAGTGAACGTTTGTATCAAGGCATGGCTATGGCCCCAGTACCGTCGTCTTATGCGTCTCCCATGAGAGGAGATTTTGAATTCTGGAGCCGAGCTGCCCTATGTGCATATTGCAACTTTTATATAAATAAAGAAATGTTTTCTGGAGAAAACTTTCCTATTGTATAAGTGATTGTTTATGGACAAACTGATAAAGAAAAATCTGTTATCGAACATATGTCATAGATCTCCAATAAGATAATTGTCTTGTTTAAGAAATTGTTTTCCGAACCTCTTAAGTCTTAGGATCTCGTGGACAATATCAAAATAAAAAATTTAATAATATATAATTTTTGGCAGAATCATGAGACGAGGAAACCGTGGCCATCAGCCAGACCCTCTCTCTGAGGATGATGAGCTTGACACTGATGCTTGCAGGGCTCTTCATAGGACTCATCAGCCAGGACCCTTCAAAGGAGAAGGTGAAGGGAAGAACCTAGGCGAGGCTGTGGAGAAATGGGTGGAAGACATGGAAGAATATTTTGACGTCACAGGCTACAATGAGCGGAGCAAAATGGCTCTTGCCAAGCTAAAAATAGTGGAAACAGCCAGGGTGGCATGGAGGAACCACTATGACACCAACTGTCTGGACAGAAATATTCAGTCCTGGAACGACCTTAAAACCTATTTGAGAAAGAGATTTTGTGCCCCTGGATTTTTGGAAATCAAAATGAATGAATTCTTAGAGCTAAAGCAGGGGAGCAAAACCATCGAGGAATATCACCAGGCCTTTGCTCTTCTACTCAAATATTCACCACCTCTAGATGAAGAGCAACTCATGGCCAGGTTTATTCGGGGAATGAACGAACCCTTGGACACACTAGTCAAAAATGCCAAGCCAGTGTCCATGGCAGAAGCTATCAAAATGGCAAAGGACATTGCCAAAGCCTTCATCGTAAAAGTCTCGCCAAAGCCAGCTCCCTCATCCTTCAAGAGATTTCAGACACCGGGAAGTTCTTCCAACTTTTCGCCTCCAAAGAGACACTAAGGTCCTAACCAAAATGTGGAGACGAGAAGCTTCAGAAATGAAGGAAGACCTTTCCCCCGAAGTACATTCTTAGGAACTCCGGCTCTCTCCAGAAAGGGAAGACCTTCGAAGCGAGAATAGATGCTTCGGATGTCAAGGGAGCCAAGGTCCCAGAGTTCCGAGACAGACTCCTTCTTATCAATCCAATCAGGGCAACACAAGAAGAGTGCCAGCTCAGCCCTGCAGCCTCCATGCAAAGCAGTCTCCGAACTCCCTCCCAGAATTGGATTAACCAAAGAGATTGCATGTGAGATCCCTGTTCCCACTGAGCAATGGATTCAGGATACTGGCAGCGGAAGTAACACATCATGTGTGGGTAGGGGTCTCACACTCGGGGCCTCGCCCACGAATATCCAGACAAGAGACTAATCCGTCGGTTTGTCCAAAACCGAAACCGGAAAAACTTCCTTTACCCGGAAAGCATGGGCGATTCCACCAGGATAACTCTTTACTCTAACGTAGTCAAGATCATTACGGATCAACTGATCTGACTGCACCTCTAACGGTACTTGGTCAAATCAAGGAAGAAACTTGCACTTGGATCATTGGGATCAACGCTTTTTTCCCCATCAAGAGGCACAGCCGTTGATTCCTATCCATAGAACAATTTCTATCCGGGATTTACTTCATCTATCGTAATAATAGAAATTAAATCTCGATTTACGGATCCATCAGTCCAGCCTAACCCCATCCGATCCCATGGGTTAGCCAACCGCCCAACCACTGTAGTGATGGGATCCAATTTTGGAATTTGGTTAGGTTTTGTCCCGGGTACCAAGGAAAAGAGTTCCAAGGCCCCCTAGCCGGAAGTTCATGCAAACATAGAACTAGCCACACCACTTACACACCCAATATGAAATTGCCTTTTTCTTAGCATCAACTAACTTTAAAACAATCCTTTAATGAAACCATAGTACCACTGATCATAATCTTCCAATTTATCCGGTTGATTCATAATTTTCCATCATTCCTTCATCAGAGTATCTATGGCATCATTGGCAACTAGAACGCTCACCACCTGTCCACACAGGGACCTTTTCAATAGTTCCTAGCCCATAATACTCGGCAATATAATCACTTATAAAAATCAAGATGGACTCTCGTTGAAGATCAGCAAGATCAACCAACAGATCCATATAAAGAGCCATGGACTCATCCATTGAAGACCAGCAAGGTCAATCAACCAGATCCATGCCCGGTTTCACAAAACAACTCTTACTCCTTGTTCCAATATCTTCCTCGACGCACGCGTGGGTATCCTGGGCGACCCAGAGCCCGAGCACCGTATGGTCAGCACCCTCTAGGATCCTTCGCAGGTGACCTAGCGCTTCACTCATAGGCCGCTTCCTTGGTCCCTCATCCACCGTACCGGAAGCTCACCATTTAAATCGAACCGAGGCTGGTCAAGACCTCGGTCGACCTTGCTACGCGAGACGTCCTCCATTGACTCTCCGTTAGCAGTTGCAACTTTAACAGTTAGGTCTTCATGACCTTAATCCACAAGATGGTCAAAATGCTTCCCCAGCATTCTTGACATAAAACAGTCATTTACAAACAGTCACAAAATACAGTTTCTAAATCAAACTCTCGTCTTTCCACATTATCCCTCCTTAGTCCACATTACTTATTCCACATTCCATTCAATGTGTACTCATTCTCATCCATTTCCTCATATCGACGACACATTAATTCACATTCACATTCATACATCCACATTTTCATGGATACATCCATTTTCACATCCTCATTTATACATCCACATCCCATATCCACATTCATACATACACATCCATATCCACATCCATACATCCACATTCACATCCACATTCACATTCACATCCACATTCACATCCTCATTTATACATCCACATCCACATCCATATTCACATCCATACATCCACATCTACATGCATACCTCCATTTTCACATCCTCATTTATACATCCACATCCCTTATCTACATTCATACATACACATCCATATCCACATCCATACATCCACATCCACATCCACATTCATATTCACATCCATATATCCACATCTACATGCATACATCCATTATCACGTCCTCATTCATACATCCACATCCACATACATAGATACATCCACATCCACATACATACATACATCCACATCCACATTCCCATTCACATCTATACATCCACATCTACATCCACATACATACATACATCCACATCCACATTCCCATTCACATCTATACATCCACATTCATATACATCCACATCCACATTCCCATTCACATCTATACATTCACATCTACATCCACATACATACATACATCCACATCCACATTCCCATTCACATCTATACATCCACATCTACATCCACATTCACATCTATGCATATACATCTTCATGCATACATCCATTTTCACATTCATACATCCACTTTCACATTCATACATCCATACTCCCATCTCCACATCCACACATCCACATACATACATCCATTTCCACATTCCCATTCATGTAACCCCATATGTCTTCACATCTAATCTTTTACATCACATCCATTCTCGCCCTATCACAACCCATATACATCCTATTCTATCACATACACTTCTTACCTCATCCCATACACATCTTATCACATCCTATCACTTTCCATACGCATCTTATCAATTCTTATCACATCTCATACACCTCTTATCACATCTTATCACATTTCATATCTTTAAAAAAAAAAAAAAGAGAATTCTTATATTTGATATAAGATTTCTCTACACATTTATTTATACATAAGTTCCATTTAAGGAGACTAACACTTTCGAAATTAAAATCAATCTTTTATGCATCTTCTTATGCATAAATTCAGTTTGGTAGGAAATTACACTTTTAGAATAAAAGAATTTCTCTTATGCATCTAAGTTAAGCATAAAATCCATTTATGAGGAAAATCACACTTTTAGTATAAAAAGAATATCTTTTATGCATACCTATATGCATGAAATCCAATATGATAAAAGTAACACTCTTACAATAAAATAATCAACTTTTATGCATACCTCTATGCATGAAATTCAATTATGATAAAAGTCACACTTTTATAATAAAATAATCAACTCTTATGCATACTTCTATGCATGAAAATTAAAAATGATAAAAGTAACACTCTTGATATAAAAAATTTTCTTTTATGCATAATTCTATGCATGGAAATTAAAAATGATAAAAGTAACACTTTTGATATAAAAATTTTCTTTTATGCATACTTCTATGCATGAAAATTAAAAATGATAAAAGTAACACTTTTGATATAAAATTTTCTTTTATGCATACTTCTATGCATGAAAATTAAAAATGATAAAAGTAACACTCTTGATATAAAAAATTTTCTTTTATGCATACTTCTATGCATGGAAATTAAAAATGATAAAAGTAACACTTTTGATATAAAAATTTTCTTTTATGCATACTTCTATGCATGAAAATTAAAAATGATAAAAGTAACACTTTTGATATAAAATTTTCTTTTATGCATACTTCTATGCATGAAAATTAAAAATGATAAAAGTAACACTTTTGATATAAAATTTTCTTTTATGCATACTTCTATGCATGAAAATTAAAAATGATAAAAGTAACACTTTTGATATAAAATTTTTTCCTTTATGCATACTTCTATGCATGAAAATTAAAAATGGTAAAAATAACACTTTTGATATAAAATTTTCTTTTATGTATACTTCTATGCATGAAAATTAAAAATGATAAAAGTAACACTTTTGATATAAAAATTGTTCCTTTATGCATACTTCTATGTATGAAAATTAAAAATGGTAAAAATAACACTTTTGATATAAAAACTTATCCTTTATGCATGATATTAAAATTCAATTTCTCCATGATTGTAATGAAATTCTTTTAATTAATCTAGGATGATAATTCCTAGAATATGGTAGGAAGTCCTCTTTTTATGCTTTGAATGAAATTATTTTATGCATAATTTTTATAAAAATTTTGCCATAGCTCCGCTGCTATGACTGATAAATCTCAATTTTTCTAAGGGATAATGCTTATCATTAAGGAAATAATTAAAATGATCTCTAATTGGATTATTAATCCATAATGGATTGAATCATCAATATACATAAACTAAAAGCATAGAAAAAAGCCATTAATTTGGCCTCAAGCATAGCTTAATCTTGGGTTAAGGAAAAGCTTTATGAAAAGCTTGATTTGGATTGAGAATGGGTCATGAGTATGACCATTTCTTGAGTGAGAGAGAGAATTTACATAAAAATCATTAGAATTTAAACATAAATGAAAATTAACTTCAATAGCATTATGTAACTCTTCACTACTATTCAAACTTCAATAGCATTTAAAAAAAACCATACCAATTAAACTTCTCAAGCTTGAGAGGGGTTGAGAAGAGAGAAACATTGAGAAATTATAGAAAGATCAATATTCACTAATTACCTTACAAATTGCTTGATTCTTTGTTCACGGTAGAGGCCCCCAACCAATCAATTGGTTAAGTATGTTGATGGAGCCACTAATGGGGATTGAAGAAAGAGGGAAGCTCCAAAAACTAGTGAATTATTAAATGAATTCACAGTTCTTGGCTTAGGTGGAGTAGAGTAACGATGCATAAACACTATATATTTTTCAACAAGGGGGAGGCTTCTATTTATAGGAAAAATTGAGTTCCTAACCAAACAAACTGATTCTAGAATTTTCTAAATCAGTTTGGTCAATATTTGACCATTTTTAGGTCAGTTAAGCTAACTTTTTGGAACTAGACTTAAATGAGGAGAGAGGAGAGATGAAATATCTCAATTTTTATGAGTTTAAAACTCATTCAAGCATGTGAAATATGCACCTCCTTTAAAGAACTCTCTTTCCTTACATATGTGTCATAATGGAATCATTTTAATATTGCTCATAGTTTTTTACTAATAAACCTTGTACATTTTCAACTCTTCATCTTATGTGAAATATGCACATCCTTTAAAGAACTCCCCTTCCTTACATATGTGTCATAATGGAATCATTTTAATATTACTCATAGTTTTTTACTAATAAACCTTGTACATTTTCAACTCTTCATCTTATGTGAGCATTTAAGGGACTCCCCTTCCTTACATATGTGTCATAATAAAATCATTATTCCCAAAATATCTCATATTTTTAATATTGCTCATAGTTTTTTTACTAATAAACCTTGTACATTTTCAACTCTTCACCTTATGTGAGCATTTACTCATTTTTGGGTATCTTCTTTTTTACAAATTGGATTTATCTACTCCCTACACATGGATTGATGCTATTGGCCCATAGGAACCTTAATTGGACCATAGTCTAAAGATTTCTAAAAATCTAGACCCTTAGACTAAGGTTCTTTATACCTATTTCCAATTAATTCCAATTGCACATTGGAAAATTCTTTTTGAATTTCTGTTTCAGGGGAACTCATCTGAATTATAAGAGATATTTTTCTATCCAAAAATATTCAAAATTTGAATATTCTCTCTCTAGAATATTTTCTCTCTCTAGGCTAAAATAGTTAGAAACAAGGTCTTTATATTTCTGAAGAGGGTTTGATTACAGGGGAAGATACTAGACATCAAAAAGGGGTTGGGAGAGGAATCTTACATTCTACCCCACTTAAAAAAACGCGAGATGCCCTCATCTCGCAAACTGGGCTAATTTCGCAAGATGCACAAGTATGAGACTGAGAGAAATTTTTTTTAATTAAGATTAACCACCAATTAAAATAAAAGTCTCAAGAGAGCAAGATTCAAGATAAGAACAAGATTTAAACTTTATTCATTCTCGGAACTTATACAGTAAAGATAGAAGAACTCTTTATACTTCCATAAGCCCGTCCATCATATGATCACAAAAGCAGCACTCACAAGCTGCACAAGTATAAGGTAACTCATCTATGGGAATAATTCTGTTGGTTATTGCCGCACCTATCTCAGTGGTATGAGGTGATCTAACAAAAGGACCTCTGAGAGGCAAGCCAAAAACGGGGTAAAGGCATATCTTCTCATGAGGAAGAAAACACGCCAGTAAGAAGACCCGCTCAGAAAACCCAGGATGCCTTGATCTCATGACGCAGTAGTATCGGGGACCCAAACCCAAAGCTTCAATAACCATGGCCAAGCGGACATTAATACGAAAGTGCTGCTGACCCCAGGGTGTTACCCTAGTTATGTCTTGATAGGTCCGCCATTTTGTCTGCGCTACAGAAGTTCCCAAGTGAGGGAAAAGTGAGCGCTCATACTGCTCTATAAAATCTTTCTTCACAGACTCCCTTGCGTCTTGAAGGTGAGAAATCATCATGGATAAAACTAATTCTTGTTGCCAAGCCATGAAGGAGATTAAGAAAGAAAGAAGATCGATGGAAGTAAGATTACTGTGAACGACAAGTAAAAGTTACGACTTATATAAAGGAAGGAGTTAGCGTAACCTAGAAGCCAACGGTATCTTGTCACTGAAGTTTTATCGTCTTTCCTTGATTTGGGTTTGGCACATATTTCTATGAAATACATTAAGAACTTTAAGATGAGGAGGTAAAAGAAGCTTGTAGGCTAAGTCACCTACTTTGATTGAATTCAGATATAAGGCTCACAATATCTGGGGGATAAGTTCTTATACTCCCCAAGAGATAAAGAACTTCTTTTGGGCCGTACTCGAATGAAAACCAAAACCTTGGTATCCAAAACACCGATTTTCACTTCTGAACTCATTGTTCTGAATCCTTAAAACAGCGTGACTCTTGAGAAGCATTCTAGGGAAAGGGTCTTCCTTTTTTTAAACAGAATCTTTCTTTTATTTTAGAGAGGGACTAAGATCAAAAAGGGAGATTCTTACTCCTGTATACCTCGAAGGCAGGGGAGGAATCTTACATTCTACCCCACTTAAAAAAGTGCGAGATGTCCTCATCTCGCCAAGTAGAGGACAACTCTTTTTCTTAAGATCCAATTTATTCTAGGGTTCCTTATATTCTGGTCAACCCAACAGAATACGGGGATAAATATCCCTTATATAGAACTCATCATTAAATAATTTCATTTCAGATCATATCATTCATATCTTTAACACGATAATGGTCCATCAGATCAAAAATTTTTCTTTTTGAACATTCCTCCACGGGAATTTCAGTCAAGCAAGTTTTCAATTTGTCATCCCTTAACTTGATATACCGAGTCAAGTGTTAACAGTAGCACTTTGACAGCACAATCCACTAATCTCATAGTGATTTGCTGAAATCATTATCATCATTTATCATTACAGGGACTCGTCCCATTCATCCTCATTGCGGTTTTGCTCAGGTTATTATATTTCAACTAAATTTCAAAAATCATCATTTTTCAATCAGAATCCCAATCAATTCATCAGTTCCCAAACAGAATTAAAAATCATATCAACCACATTCAAATTCATCATCTGGATAGCATTAACACTTATAATTTCAAGTCTTAGATTTACTCGTATATACTGTCAGTAAAGAGCTGCAGTTATACTCTCGGTATGTACGGATAGTCACGGCCCTTGGAATTATAAGGTAAATACCATCATGTCTAGGCCTCAAGCAAGTCAGGGATTCTATATAATTGCGGTACTTCCATCTGAAGACCCAATTACCAAATTACGAATTTCAGTTTGAATATCAAATTGTATGAATTATATCACATAATTACAACTTTTTTGTGTTTCTTGATAAATTTCTGACCTATTTGTCTTCTCAGTTGATCTTTATTAACCAAATGCTCTGATACCAACTGTGAGATCCCTGTTCCCACTGAGCAATGGATTCAGGATACTGGCAGCGGAAGTAACACATCATGTGTGGGTAGGGGTCTCACACTCGGGGCCTCGCCCACGAATATCCGGACAAGAGACTAATCCGTCGGTTTGTCCAAAACCGAAACCGGAAAAACTTCCTTTACCCGGAAAGCATGGGCGATTCCACCAGGATAACTCTTTACTCTAACGTAGTCAAGATCATTACGGATCAACTGATCTGACTGCACCTCTAACGGTACTTGGTCAAATCAAGGAAGAAACTTGCACTTGGATCATTGGGATCAATGCTTTTTTCCCCATCAAGAGGCACAGCCGTTGATTCCTATCCATAGAACAATTTCTATCCGGGATTTACTTCATCTATCGTAATAATAGAAATTAAATCTCGATTTACGGATCCATCAGTCCAGCCTAACCCCATCCGATCCCATGGGTTAGCCAACCGCCCAACCACTGTAGTGATGGGATCCAATTTTGGAATTTGGTTAGGTTTTGTCCCGGGTACCAAGGAAAAGAGTTCCAAGGCCCCCTAGCCGGAAGTTCATGCAAACATAGAACTAGCCACACCACTTACACACCCAATATGAAATTGCCTTTTTCTTAGCATCAACTAACTTTAAAACAATCCTTTAATGAAACCATAGTACCACTGATCATAATCTTCCAATTTATCCGGTTGATTCATAATTTTCCATCATTCCTTCATCAGAGTATCTATGGCATCATTGGCAACTAGAACGCTCACCACCTGTCTACACAGGGGCCTTTTCAATAGTTCCTAGCCCATAATACTCGGCAATATAATCACTTATAAAAATCAAGATGGACTCTCGTTGAAGATCAGCAAGATCAACCAACAGATCCATATAAAGAGCCATGGACTCATCCATTGAAGACCAGCAAGGTCAATCAACCAGATCCATGCCCGGTTTCACAAAACAACTCTTACTCCTTGTTCCAATATCTTCCTCGACGCACGCGTGGGTATCCTGGGCGACCCAGAGCCCGAGCACCGTATGGTCAGCACCCTCTAGGATCCTTCGCAGGTGACCTAGCGCTTCACTCATAGGCCGCTTCCTTGGTCCCTCATCCACCGTACCGGAAGCTCACCATTTAAATCAAACCGAGGCTGGTCAAGACCTCGGTCGACCTTGCTACGCGAGACGTCCTCCATTGACTCTCCGTCAGCAGTTGCAACTTTAACAGTTAGGTCTTCATGACCTTAATCCACAAGATGGTCAAAATGCTTCCCCAGCATTCTTGACATAAAACAGTCATTTACAAACAGTCACAAAATACAGTTTCTAAATCAAACTCTCGTCTTTCCACATTATCCCTCCTTAGTCCACATTACTTATTCCACATTCCATTCAATGTGTACTCATTCTCATCCATTTCCTCATATCGACGACACATTAATTCACATTCACATTCATACATCCACATTTTCATGGATACATCCATTTTCACATCCTCATTTATACATCCACATCCCATATCCACATTCATACATACACATCCATATCCACATCCATACATCCACATTCACATCCACATTCACATTCACATCCACATTCACATCCTCATTTATACATCCACATCCACATCCATATTCACATCCATACATCCACATCTACATGCATACCTCCATTTTCACATCCTCATTTATACATCCACATCCCTTATCTACATTCATACATACACATCCATATCCACATCCATACATCCACATCCACATCCACATTCATATTCACATCCATATATCCACATCTACATGCATACATCCATTATCACGTCCTCATTCATACATCCACATCCACATACATAGATACATCCACATCCACATACATACATACATCCACATCCACATTCCCATTCACATCTATACATCCACATCTACATCCACATACATACATACATCCACATCCACATTCCCATTCACATCTATACATCCACATTCATATACATCCACATCCACATTCCCATTCACATCTATACATTCACATCTACATCCACATACATACATACATCCACATCCACATTCCCATTCACATCTATACATCCACATCTACATCCACATTCACATCTATGCATATACATCTTCATGCATACATCCATTTTCACATTCATACATCCACTTTCACATTCATACATCCATACTCCCATCTCCATATCCACACATCCACATACATACATCCATTTCCACATTCCCATTCATGTAACCCCATATGTCTTCACATCTAATCTTTTACATCACATCCATTCTCGCCCTATCACAACCCATATACATCCTATTCTATCACATACACTTCTTACCTCATCCCATACACATCTTATCACATCCTATCACTTTCCATACGCATCTTATCAATTCTTATCACATCTCATACACCTCTTATCACATCTTATCACATTTCATATCTTTAAAAAAAAAAAAAGAGAATTCTTATATTTGATATAAGATTTCTCTACACATTTATTTATACATAAGTTCCATTTAAGGAGACTAACACTTTCGAAATTAAAATCAATCTTTTATGCATCTTCTTATGCATAAATTCAGTTTGGTAGGAAATTACACTTTTAGAATAAAAGAATTTCTCTTATGCATCTAAGTTAAGCATAAAATCCATTTATGAGGAAAATCACACTTTTAGTATAAAAAGAATATCTTTTATGCATACCTATATGCATGAAATCCAATATGATAAAAGTAACACTCTTACAATAAAATAATCAACTTTTATGCATACTTCTATGCATGAAATTCAATTATGATAAAAGTCACACTTTTATAATAAAATAATCAACTCTTATGCATACTTCTATGCATGAAAATTAAAAATGATAAAAGTAACACTCTTGATATAAAAAATTTTCTTTTATGCATAATTCTATGCATGGAAATTAAAAATGATAAAAGTAACACTTTTGATATAAAAATTTTCTTTTATGCATACTTCTATGCATGAAAATTAAAAATGATAAAAGTAACACTTTTGGTATAAAATTTTCTTTTATGCATACTTCTATGCATGAAAATTAAAAATGATAAAAGTAACACTCTTGATATAAAAAATTTTCTTTTATGCATACTTCTATGCATGGAAATTAAAAATGATAAAAGTAACACTTTTGATATAAAAATTTTCTTTTATGCATACTTCTATGCATGAAAATTAAAAATGATAAAAGTAACACTTTTGATATAAAATTTTCTTTTATGCATACTTCTATGCATGAAAATTAAAAATGATAAAAGTAACACTTTTGATATAAAATTTTCTTTTATGCATACTTCTATGCATGAAAATTAAAAATGATAAAAGTAACACTTTTGATATAAATTTTTTTCCTTTATGCATACTTCTATGCATGAAAATTAAAAATGGTAAAAATAACACTTTTGATATAAAATTTTCTTTTATGTATACTTCTATGCATGAAAATTAAAAATGATAAAAGTAACACTTTTGATATAAAAATTGTTCCTTTATGCATACTTCTATGCATGAAAATTAAAAATGGTAAAAATAACACTTTTGATATAAAAACTTATCCTTTATGCATGATATTAAAATTCAATTTCTCCATGATTGTAATGAAATTCTTTTAATTAATCTAGGATGATAATTCCTAGAATATGGTAGGAAGTCCTCTTTTTATGCTTTGAATGAAATTATTTTATGCATAATTTTTATAAAAATTTTGCCATAGCTCCGCTGCTATGACTGATAAATCTCAATTTTTCTAAGGGATAATGCTTATCATTAAGGAAATAATTAAAATGATCTCTAATTGGATTATTAATCCATAATGGATTGAATCATCAATATACATAAACTAAAAGCATAGAAAAAAGCCATTAATTTGGCCTCAAGCATAGCTTAATCTTGGGTTAAGGAAAAGCTTTATGAAAAGCTTGATTTGGATTGAGAATGGGTCATGAGTATGACCATTTCTTGAGTGAGAGAGAGAATTTACATAAAAATCATTAGAATTTAAACATAAATGAAAATTAACTTCAATAGCATTATGTAACTCTTCACTACTATTCAAACTTCAATAGCATTTAAAAAAAACCATACCAATTAAACTTCTCAAGCTTGAGAGGGGTTGAGAAGAGAGAAACATTGAGAAATTATAGAAAGATCAATATTCACTAATTACCTTACAAATTGCTTGATTCTTTGTTCACGGTAGAGGCCCCCAACCAATCAATTGGTTAAGTATGTTGATGGAGCCACTAATGGGGATTGAAGAAAGAGGGAAGCTCCAAAAACTAGTGAATTATTAAATGAATTCACAGTTCTTGGCTTAGGTGGAGTAGAGTAACGATGCATAAACACTATATATTTTTCAACAAGGGGGAGGCTTCTATTTATAGGAAAAATTGAGTTCCTAACCAAACAAACTGATTCTAGAATTTTCTAAATCAGTTTGGTCAATATTTGACCATTTTTAGGTCAGTTAAGCTAACTTTTTGGAACTAGACTTAAATGAGGAGAGAGGAGAGATGAAATATCTCAATTTTTATGAGTTTAAAACTCATTCAAGCATGTGAAATATGCACCTCCTTTAAAGAACTCTCTTTCCTTACATATGTGTCATAATGGAATCATTTTAATATTGCTCATAGTTTTTTACTAATAAACCTTGTACATTTTCAACTCTTCATCTTATGTGAAATATGCACATCCTTTAAAGAACTCCCCTTCCTTACATATGTGTCATAATGGAATCATTTTAATATTACTCATAGTTTTTTACTAATAAACCTTGTACATTTTCAACTCTTCATCTTATGTGAGCATTTAAGGGACTCCCCTTCCTTACATATGTGTCATAATAAAATCATTATTCCCAAAATATCTCATATTTTTAATATTGCTCATAGTTTTTTTACTAATAAACCTTGTACATTTTCAACTCTTCACCTTATGTGAGCATTTACTCATTTTTGGGTATCTTCTTTTTTACAAATTGGATTTATCTACTCCCTACACATGGATTGATGCTATTGGCCCATAGGAACCTTAATTGGACCATAGTCTAAAGATTTCTAAAAATCTAGACCCTTAGACTAAGGTTCTTTATACCTATTTCCAATTAATTCCAATTGCACATTGGAAAATTCTTTTTGAATTTCTGTTTCAGGGAAACTCATCTGAATTATAAGAGATATTTTTCTATCCAAAAATATTCAAAATCTGAATATTCTCTCTCTAGAATATTTTCTCTCTCTAGGCTAAAATAGTTAGAAACAAGGTCTTTATATTTCTGAAGAGGGTTTGATTACAGGGGAAGATACTAGACATCAAAAAGGGGTTGGGAGAGGAATCTTACATTCTACCCCACTTAAAAAAACGTGAGATGCCCTCATCTCGCAAACTGGGCTAATTTCGCAAGATGCACAAGTATGAGACTGAGAGAAATTTTTTTTAATTAAGATTAACCACCAATTAAAATAAAAGTCTCAAGAGAGCAAGATTCAAGATAAGAACAAGATTTAAACTTTATTCATTCTCGGAACTTATACAGTAAAGATAGAAGAACTCTTTATACTTCCATAAGCCCGTCCATCATATGATCACAAAAGCAGCACTCACAAGCTGCACAAGTATAAGGTAACTCATCTATGGGAATAATTTTGTTGGTTATTGCCGCACCTATCTCAGTGGTATGAGGTGATCTAACAAAAGGACCTCTGAGAGGCAAGCCAAAAACGGGGTAAAGGCATATCTTCTCATGAGGAAGAAAACACGCCAGTAAGAAGACCCGCTCAGAAAACCCAGGATGCCTTGATCTCATGACGCAGTAGTATCGGGGACCCAAACCCAAAGCTTCAATAACCATGGCCAAGCGGACATTAATACGAAAGTGCTGCTGACCCCAGGGTGTTACCCTAGTTATGTCTTGATAGGTCCGCCATTTTGTCTGCGCTACAGAAGTTCCCAAGTGAGGGAAAAGTGAGCGCTCATACTGCTCTATAAAATCTTTCTTCACAGACTCCCTTGCGTCTTGAAGGTGAGAAATCATCATGGATAAAACTAATTCTTGTTGCCAAGCCATGAAGGAGATTAAGAAAGAAAGAAGATCGATGGAAGTAAGATTACTGTGAACGACAAGTAAAAGTTACGACTTATATAAAGGAAGGAGTTAGCGTAACCTAGAAGCCAACGGTATCTTGTCACTGAAGTTTTATCGTCTTTCCTTGATTTGGGTTTGGCACATATTTCTATGAAATACATTAAGAACTTTAAGATGAGGAGGTAAAAGAAGCTTGTAGGCTAAGTCACCTACTTTGATTGAATTCAGATATAAGGCTCACAATATCTGGGGGATAAGTTCTTATACTCCCCAAGAGATAAAGAACTTCTTTTGGGCCGTACTCGAATGAAAACCAAAACCTTGGTATCCAAAACACCGATTTTCACTTCTGAACTCATTGTTCTGAATCCTTAAAACAGCGTGACTCCTGAGAAGCATTCTAGGGAAAGGGTCTTCCTTTTTTTAAACAGAATCTTTCTTTTATTTTAGAGAGGGACTAAGATCAAAAAGGGAGATTCTTACTCCTGTATACCTCGAAGGCAGGGGAGGAATCTTACATTCTACCCCACTTAAAAAAGTGCGAGATGTCCTCATCTCGCCAAGTAGAGGACAATTCTTTTTCTTAAGATCCAATTTATTCTAGGGTTCCTTATATTCTGGTCAACCCAACAGAATACGGGGATAAATATCCCTTATATAGAACTCATCATTAAATAATTTCATTTCAGATCATATCATTCATATCTTTAACACGATAATGGTCCATCAGATCAAAATTTTTTCTTTTTGAACATTCCTCCACGGGAATTTCAGTCAAGCAAGTTTTCAATTTGTCATCCCTTAACTTGATATACCGAGTCAAGTGTTAACAGTAGCACTTTGACAGCACAATCCACTAATCTCATAGTGATTTGCTGAAATCATTATCATCATTTATCATTACAGGGACTCGTCCCATTCATCCTCATTGCGGTTTTGCTCAGGTTATTATATTTCAACTAAATTTCAAAAATCATCATTTTTCAATCAGAATCCCAATCAATTCATCAGTTCCCAAACAGAATTAAAAATCATATCAACCACATTCAAATTCATCATCTGGATAGCATTAACGCTTATAATTTCAAGTCTTAGATTTACTCGTATATACTGTCAGTAAAGAGCTGCAGTTATACTCTCGGTATGTACGGATAGTCACGGCCCTTGGAATTATAAGGTAAATACCATCATGTCTAGGCCTCAAGCAAGTCAGGGATTCTATATAATTGCGGTACTTCCATCTGAAGACCCAATTACCAAATTACGAATTTCAGTTTGAATATCAAATTGTATGAATTATATCACATAATTACAACTTTTTTGTGTTTCTTGATAAATTTCTGACCTATTTGTCTTCTCAGTTGATCTTTATTAACCAAATGCTCTGATACCAACTGTGAGATCCCTGTTCCCACTGAGCAATGGATTCAGGATACTGGCAGCGGAAGTAACACATCATGTGTGGGTAGGGGTCTCACACTCGGGGCCTCGCCCACGAATATCCGGACAAGAGACTAATCCGTCGGTTTGTCCAAAACCGAAACCGGAAAAACTTCCTTTACCCGGAAAGCATGGGCGATTCCACCAGGATAACTCTTTACTCTAACGTAGTCAAGATCATTACGGATCAACTGATCTGACTGCACCTCTAACGGTACTTGGTCAAATCAAGGAAGAAACTTGCACTTGGATCATTGGGATCAATGCTTTTTTCCCCATCAAGAGGCACAGCCGTTGATTCCTATCCATAGAACAATTTCTATCCGGGATTTACTTCATCTATCGTAATAATAGAAATTAAATCTCGATTTACGGATCCATCAGTCCAGCCTAACCCCATCCGATCCCATGGGTTAGCCAACCGCCCAACCACTGTATTGATGGGATCCAATTTTGGAATTTGGTTAGGTTTTGTCCCGGGTACCAAGGAAAAGAGTTCCAAGGCCCCCTAGCCGGAAGTTCATGCAAACATAGAACTAGCCACACCACTTACACACCCAATATGAAATTGCCTTTTTCTTAGCATCAACTAACTTTAAAACAATCCTTTAATGAAACCATAGTACCACTGATCATAATCTTCCAATTTATCCGGTTGATTCATAATTTTCCATCATTCCTTCATCAGAGTATCTATGGCATCATTGGCAACTAGAACGCTCACCACCTGTCTACACAGGGGCCTTTTCAATAGTTCCTAGCCCATAATACTCGGCAATATAATCACTTATAAAAATCAAGATGGACTCTCGTTGAAGATCAGCAAGATCAACCAACAGATCCATATAAAGAGCCATGGACTCATCCATTGAAGACCAGCAAGGTCAATCAACCAGATCCATGCCCGGTTTCACAAAACAACTCTTACTCCTTGTTCCAATATCTTCCTCGACGCACGCGTGGGTATCCTGGGCGACCCAGAGCCCGAGCACCGTATGGTCAGCACCCTCTAGGATCCTTCGCAGGTGACCTAGCGCTTCACTCATAGGCCGCTTCCTTGGTCCCTCATCCACCGTACCGGAAGCTCACCATTTAAATCGAACCGAGGCTGGTCAAGACCTCGGTCGACCTTGCTACGCGAGACGTCCTCCATTGACTCTCCATCAGCAGTTGCAACTTTAACAGTTAGGTCTTCATGACCTTAATCCACAAGATGGTCAAAATGCTTCCCCAGCATTCTTGACATAAAACAGTCATTTACAAACAGTCACAAAATACAGTTTCTAAATCAAACTCTCGTCTTTCCACATTATCCCTCCTTAGTCCACATTACTTATTCCACATTCCATTCAATGTGTACTCATTCTCATCCATTTCCTCATATCGACGACACATTAATTCACATTCACATTCATACATCCACATTTTCATGGATACATCCATTTTCACATCCTCATTTATACATCCACATCCCATATCCACATTCATACATACACATCCATATCCACATCCATACATCCACATTCACATCCACATTCACATTCACATCCACATTCACATCCTCATTTATACATCCACATCCACATCCATATTCACATCCATACATCCACATCTACATGCATACCTCCATTTTCACATCCTCATTTATACATCCACATCCCTTATCTACATTCATACATACACATCCATATCCACATCCATACATCCACATCCACATCCACATTCATATTCACATCCATATATCCACATCTACATGCATACATCCATTATCACGTCCTCATTCATACATCCACATCCACATACATAGATACATCCACATCCACATACATACATACATCCACATCCACATTCCTATTCACATCTATACATCCACATCTACATCCACATACATACATACATCCACATCCACATTCCCATTCACATCTATACATCCACATTCATATACATCCACATCCACATTCCCATTCACATCTATACATTCACATCTACATCCACATACATACATACATCCACATCCACATTCCCATTCACATCTATACATCCACATCTACATCCACATTCACATCTATGCATATACATCTTCATGCATACATCCATTTTCACATTCATACATCCACTTTCACATTCATACATCCATACTCCCATCTCCACATCCACACATCCACATACATACATCCATTTCCACATTCCCATTCATGTAACCCCATATGTCTTCACATCTAATCTTTTACATCACATCCATTCTCGCCCTATCACAACCCATATACATCCTATTCTATCACATACACTTCTTACCTCATCCCATACACATCTTATCACATCCTATCACTTTCCATACGCATCTTATCAATTCTTATCACATCTCATACACCTCTTATCACATCTTATCACATTTCATATCTTTATAAAAAAAAAAAGAGAATTCTTATATTTGATATAAGATTTCTCTACACATTTATTTATACATAAGTTCCATTTAAGGAGACTAACACTTTCGAAATTAAAATCAATCTTTTATGCATCTTCTTATGCATAAATTCAGTTTGGTAGGAAATTACACTTTTAGAATAACAGAATTTCTCTTATGCATCTAAGTTAAGCATAAAATCCATTTATGAGGAAAATCACACTTTTAGTATAAAAAGAATATCTTTTATGCATACCTATATGCATGAAATCCAATATGATAAAAGTAACACTCTTACAATAAAATAATCAACTTTTATGCATACCTCTATGCATGAAATTCAATTATGATAAAAGTCACACTTTTATAATAAAATAATCAACTCTTATGCATACTTCTATGCATGAAAATTAAAAATGATAAAAGTAACACTCTTGATATAAAAAATTTTCTTTTATGCATAATTCTATGCATGGAAATTAAAAATGATAAAAGTAACACTTTTGATATAAAAATTTTCTTTTATGCATACTTCTATGCATGAAAATTAAAAATGATAAAAGTAACACTTTTGATATAAAATTTTCTTTTATGCATACTTCTATGCATGAAAATTAAAAATGATAAAAGTAACACTCTTGATATAAAAAATTTTCTTTTATGCATACTTCTATGCATGGAAATTAAAAATGATAAAAGTAACACTTTTGATATAAAAATTTTCTTTTATGCATACTTCTATGCATGAAAATTAAAAATGATAAAAGTAACACTTTTGATATAAAATTTTCTTTTATGCATACTTCTATGCATGAAAATTAAAAATGATAAAAGTAACACTTTTGATATAAAATTTTCTTTTATGCATACTTCTATGCATGAAAATTAAAAATGATAAAAGTAACACTTTTGATATAAAAATTTTTCCTTTATGCATACTTCTATGCATGAAAATTAAAAATGGTAAAAATAACACTTTTGATATAAAATTTTCTTTTATGTATACTTCTATGCATGAAAATTAAAAATGATAAAAGTAACACTTTTGATATAAAATTTTTTCCTTTATGCATACTTCTATGCATGAAAATTAAAAATGGTAAAAATAACACTTTTGATATAAAAACTTATCCTTTATGCATGATATTAAAATTCAATTTCTCCATGATTGTAATGAAATTCTTTCAATTAATCTAGGATGATAATTCCTAGAATATGGTAGGAAGTCCTCTTTTTATGCTTTGAATGAAATTATTTTATGCATAATTTTTATAAAAATTTTGCCATAGCTCCACTGCTATGACTGATAAATCTCAATTTTTCTAAGGGATAATTCTTATCATTAAGAAAATAATTAAAATGATCTCTAATTGGATTATTAATCCATAATGGATTGAATCATCAATATACATAAACTAAAAGCATAGAAAAAAGCCATTAATTTGGCCTCAAGCATAGCTTAATCTTGGGTTAAGGAAAAGCTTTATGAAAAGCTTGATTTGGATTGAGAATGGGTCATGAGTATGACCATTTCTTGAGTGAGAGAGAGAATTTACATAAAAATCATTAGAATTTAAACATAAATGAAAATTAACTTCAATAGCATTATGTAACTCTTCACTACTATTCAAACTTCAATAGCATTTAAAAAAAACCATACCAATTAAACTTCTCAAGCTTGAGAGGGGTTGAGAAGAGAGAAACATTGAGAAATTATAGAAAGATCAATATTCACTAATTACCTTACAAATTGCTTGATTCTTTGTTCACGGTAGAGGCCCCCAACCAATCAATTGGTTAAGTATGTTGATGGAGCCACTAATGGGGATTGAAGAAAGAGGGAAGCTCCAAAAACTAGTGAATTATTAAATGAATTCACAGTTCTTGGCTTAGGTGGAGTAGAGTAACGATGCATAAACACTATATATTTTTCAACAAGGGGGAGGCTTCTATTTATAGGAAAAATTGAGTTCCTAACCAAACAAACTGATTCTAGAATTTTCTAAATCAGTTTGGTCAATATTTGACCATTTTTAGGTCAGTTAAGCTAACTTTTTGGAACTAGACTTAAATGAGGAGAGAGGAGAGATGAAATATCTCAATTTTTATGAGTTTAAAACTCATTCAAGCATGTGAAATATGCACCTCCTTTAAAGAACTCTCTTTCCTTACATATGTGTCATAATGGAATCATTTTAATATTGCTCATAGTTTTTTACTAATAAACCTTGTACATTTTCAACTCTTCATCTTATGTGAAATATGCACATCCTTTAAAGAACTCCCCTTCCTTACATATGTGTCATAATGGAATCATTTTAATATTACTCATAGTTTTTTACTAATAAACCTTGTACATTTTCAACTCTTCATCTTATGTGAGCATTTAAGGGACTCCCCTTCCTTACATATGTGTCATAATAAAATCATTATTCCCAAAATATCTCATATTTTTAATATTGCTCATAGTTTTTTTACTAATAAACCTTGTACATTTTCAACTCTTCACCTTATGTGAGCATTTACTCATTTTCGGGTATCTTCTTTTTTACAAATTGGATTTATCTACTCCCTACACATGGATTGATGCTATTGGCCCATAGGAACCTTAATTGGACCATAGTCTAAAGATTTCTAAAAATCTAGACCCTTAGACTAAGGTTCTTTATACCTATTTCCAATTAATTCCAATTGCACATTGGAAAATTCTTTTTGAATTTCTGTTTCAGGGGAACTCATCTGAATTATAAGAGATATTTTTCTATCCAAAAATATTCAAAATCTGAATATTCTCTCTCTAGAATATTTTCTCTCTCTAGGCTAAAATAGTTAGAAACAAGGTCTTTATATTTATGAAGAGGGTTTGATTAGAGGGGAAGATACTAGACATCAAAAAGGGGTTGGGAGAGGAATCTTACATTGCAACAGCCAAATCAGTCACCATAGCTGAGGAAGTGGAGGAAGAGAAAGGACAGATCTATGCAGCAATTGAGCATCAGGGGAATAACCATCAATTCTCAGTCCTCCAGACTCCAGTAGAGTTCTAAGATAAGAAATTCAAGCTTTTGATTGATTCAGGCGGTACTCATTCTTTTATTTCCCCAGGATGTCTGCGCAAATTAGTCCTAAATCAAAAATCAGGAAAACCTATGCAAGTGGAATTAGCCAATGGGAAGATTCTTTTCACTCACCTTAAGACTGACCTTATTCAGTTTAGCTTAGATGGGAACATAACAGAGTGCCAGTTCAGAGTCCTACCCCTGGGAATATATGATGGAATCCTTGGAATGGATTGGCTCCAAAAGAATCAGGTTGACATTCATTGTCTCACAAAGGAACCATCTCTTTCCTAGACCTTCACGGGAATAAAGTTCAAGGAATTGGAATTTTCGGATGCCCAGTGCTACAATTAATCAAGGCTTCCAAATTATTAAAAGTGCTCAGAAAGAGGCAAGCTGTGTATGTCATTAAAATGAATCCAGTAGACATAAAGTGCAAGGCTAAAGAACTAGAGTGTTTAAGTGAGTATGCAGATGTATTTCTTGAAGAGCTGACTGAGATGCCTCCGTCTCGTGAAGTAGATCATGAGATACCCCCGGAGCTCAGCTAGCCCAGCATGCATACAAAATGCCAGTCCCTGAAACCATAGGACTTAAGGAACAATTAAGATAACTGTTAGAGCAGGGATTCGTCAGACCCAGTGTCTCACCTTGGGGTGTGCCCGTTCTCTTTCAAAAGAAGAAAGATGGAACGTTAAGACTCTGTATTGACTACAGAGAACTGAATCAATTAACAATTAAGAATAAGTATCCTATTCCTAGAATTGATGAACTTCTGGATCGGTTAAGTGGTACCCAAATGTTTACAAAGATAGATCTCAAATCCGGGTACTACCAGATCAGAATCAAGGAGCAGGACATCCCAAAGACAACATTCAATACTTGCTATGGGCATTATGAGTTCACAGTCATACCGTTTGGATTGACTAATGTCCCGGAGACATTCAATTGTCTTATCCAAGATATTCTCAGAGAATACTTGGATGATTTTGTTCTTGTCTTCTTTGATGATATCTTAGTATACTCAAAGAATGCTGCAGATCATGAAGATCATGTGCGCAAGGTCCTGGAAATCCTAAGGAAACACCAACTCTTTGCAAAGAAGAGCAAGTGTTCTTTCTCAGTTAAGTAGGTGGAATACTTGGGATTCACAGTTTTAAAGGATGGGATTTCTCCTGACCCCGCAAAGATCCAAGCAGTAGTTGAATGGCTAGAACCCAAGTCAGTAAAGGAAGTCAGAGGATTCCTAGGGTTAACCGGATGGTATAGGATCTTTATACCTAGGTATGCTCAGATAGCATCCCCTTTAACTAACCTTCTCAAGAAAAGTACACTTTTTCAGTGGACTGTAATGTGTCAGAGTGCCTTTGACAAGCTGAAGACAGCCTTAGTAACCAACCTTGTTCTTAAATTACCAAATTTACCAAACCCTTTGAGGTAGTTACTAATGCCAATGGATTTGCCTTAGGCGGTGCTTTAATGCAAGAAGGTCATGTAGTGGCCTAGGAATCCAGAAAACTCAGAACACATGAGAGGAATTATGCCGTCCATGACTTGGAGTTACTCTCAGTAGTGTATGCTCTGAAGTTGTGGAGACATTATCTTTTGGGAGACAAAGATTCACCTTGATTGACAGATCATCAAAGTCTGAAGTGGATCTTCACCCAAAGGGATCTCAACATGTGTCAAAGGAGATGGATGCAGACCTTGGAGGAGTTTGATTTTGAAATAAAGTATCGATCGGGGAAAGAAAATGTGGTTGCAGATGCGCTCAGCAGAAAAGCCACCTTGCTTGCAATTATAATGGTGTCAAATCCATTGATCAATGAAGCAAAGGAGAAAATCATGCAGGACAAATTCTTTGCCCCTATTGCTACCCTTCTAATGTAGGAAAGCAAGACTCCTCAGGAAATGAGGAGTTCTTGGGTACAAACTGGATGAAGGATACATGTCTTATAATAATCGGCTATGTATCCCCAATGATGCAGGAATAAAGGGAAGAAGCCCATGATAGCTTGATAGCTGGACATCCAGGGTTTATAAAAACCTAGAAGAAAAGCTTCTTCTGGGCCAGGACTCAAAAAGGATGTACTTGATCATGTGCGGAAATGCTTGATGTGCCAAAGAGTCAAGGCAGAAAGAGTCAAGATGCCAGGGAAACTGCAGCCTCTAGACATTCCACACATGAAGTGGGAATGCATCAGTATGGACTTTGTCACTAGATTACCTTCAGTGCAATCAGGTTACAACTCCATTTTTGTGGTAGTTGATAGGCTAACCAAAGTTGCCCATCTAATTCCAGTGAAAGAAACATACTCTGCAGTGGATGTTGCCAGAGTTTTCCTTAAGGAGATCTTCAGATTGCATACCCAGGAGGATAGTAAGGGACAGAGATCCCAAATTCACATCAAAATTCTGGACTGCGTTCTTTGAAGCAGTAGGAACTTTCTATTAGAATTCGTGGTGCTCATGCTAGATCAAGTATGTGGAGGAGAGGGACTCACAAAATACAAGAAAAATATCTTGCTTATTAAGTTGTTTATGAATACAACTAGGCCTTGCTCCAATACAAATTGCCTTCTAGCTCCACCTTTAAATAGGTGAGCTAGTGGACCTTAAGTCCCTTCACACACACACTCTTCTCCTACCCTTTTACATGACCTTAGTCTTTTAATACCCTCCCTCAATACCAACTATGAAAGAATTGGAATAGGTGGTATTGGACATAGGTTGCCTTTATAACATTAGGCATACAAGGTTTAGGAATATAGGTGTTGTTACATTGAGATTTAAAACAGGTGCTCAGAAGAGTTAGAGGTTAATACAAAGTTAGACTCTATCTCTTTGTTAGGACATTTAGGAGTGATATGTCCCGTTTGTTTACACTTGTTACATTTCATTTTGTTGGGATATTTGATCCAACAATTATTTGCCAAATGACCCACCTTTTTACAATTGGCACATTTTACTTTGACCACTTGATGTGACAAAGCTTGTTCGATATTCGATGAAGTGGTTGCATTTGAAGATTTAGCTCCTCCCTTTGGCCTCTTTTCTTCATCAAGACAAGATTGAATGACTCCTTCGAGGGTGGGATTACGTATGTTCTTCAGGGTGGTGACTAAGGTGGGGTACACCTTCTTGACTGCTTTTAGCAAAACAGCAAAACAGCCACTGCATCATCTTCATCCATTCTCGCATTCACTGATGCAAGTTGAGCCATAAGACCCTTCAAGTGAGAGATGAAGGCTCCAATGCCGTCTCCCTCTTTGAGTTCCAAGCTGAAAAATTCAATTTTAAGTGAGATCTTGGAATTCTTACCACGAGCTCCATAGAGCTTATCAAGCTCATCCCATTTCTCCTTTGCAGTCGGAAGCTGGTCCACATGGTGAATGAGAGCCTCATCAAGATGAAGCATGATGATGGCTTGTGCCCTCTCATCATCTTCAATATCTTCAGCCTTAGTTTGATCCGGAGATGAATGGCCAAAAACCTTTGGACATCATCTTGTACTTGACAAGGACTTGCCAAGTGTGGAAGCCCTCTCCCGAGAACTTCTTGATTTGGGTGTTTTCCTTTCACATTGGATATTGAAGGAGGTTATTAGAGAGTAATGGGCTGATTTATGAAGAAGAAAAAACCACAAATTTATGATATTTAGGCTTAATTAGAAAGAGAAAGTCTTATGAGAGTGCAACAACCCTTAATCAAGCCAAGGATGTTGCATAAATAGGAGATTAAGATGGTTAAGCTTATGGTTTAGCACTTAGGGTTTGTGCCCAACCATGAATACTGATTTAGAGAGCTTAATTAGTGTTAAGGAACACTTTCTTTGGTGATTAAAATCACCATTAGTGTTTAGCAACCGTACAAACATGAACGCTCGGACCTGCTCTTCATTTCTCCTGATGAAATCTCGGCGAGTTGTTGCCTCCACGAGCTGCTAGAGCTCCTCCATTGCCAGGGGGTTCAGCTCCACAAGTGAAAGGATAAGGAAAATGACCTATTCTACACCACAAATGCTACCTACTCAACCAAAGCTCTAGATACCATGTTAGAAATCGTGGTGCTCATGCTAGATCAAGTGTGGAGGAGAGGGACTCACAAAATACAAGAAAAATATCTTGCTTATTAAGTTGTTTATGAATACAACTAGGCCTTTCTCAATACAAATTGCCTTCTAGGTCCACCTTTAAATAGGTGAGCTAGTGGACCTTAAGTCCCTTCACACACACACCCTTCTCCTGCCCTTTTACATGACCTTAGTTTTTTAATACTTTCTTGGATCTCAACACAGCCTATCACCCCGGATCGGATGGCCAGACGGAAAGGGTGAATCAGGTATTAGAAGATATCCTTCGATTACGCTGCAAAACAGGGAACCCAAGAAGTGGTTAAGTCATTTGCATCTTACAATGCTTCTTATTATCGGAGGATTGGGATGAGTCCTTTCAAAGCTTTGTATGGACAAGATTGCCTTACACCGTTGACTTGGTCTAACCCATTGATCAGAGTCAAAATGTCTAGATAAATGCTTGATGACATGGACCAATAGATGTAATAAAGATATAAAGGCAGCCCAAGACAGGCAAAAGCAGTATGTAGATAAAAAGAGATCAGAGAGAGAAGAATTAGATATGGTCTTCATTCGAGTACGACCAAAAAGAAGTTCCTTATCCTTAGGGAAGTACAAGAAGCTCTCTCTCCCAGATACTGTGGGCCGTATGGTGTCATAAAGAAAGTGGGCGATCTAGCCTACAAACTTCTTCTGCCTCCCCATCTCAAGGTACATGATGTATTCCATGTCAGTTTGCTTAAGAAGTATGTACCTAGCTTGAATCACGTGCTTGATGATGAGAAATTGATCTCTCCGACTCAAGGCCAGATGGTACTCCAACAACCTGAGAAAATCCTTGACGTTTGGGAGAAAACACTATATTGGGAAATATGGGAATTTCCCACAAGTTTGGGACACATGGTCAAAACTTTGGATCTTCCATAACTTGAACATCACTACTCCAAATTGAGCGCACTATAGCTCACTAGATCTCATTTTTCAAGCGCTTTCCAATGATAGGTCACATGATAGGATTTTGAGAAACTTATAGGCATGTTAATCGGGTTCCACTTTTCTAGTATTCAAAAATGGGAATTGGGAGATTCCCAAATTCACTAATATGGTGTTAGAAGATTCTCAGGAGCAGAGTTCTCAGAGATTTCTTAGTAAAGTGGAAGTTCTTCCCTCTAGAAGACGCCACCTGGGAGAAAGAAGAAGAGTTGGCAAAGGACTACCCCACTTTGCGAGATGAGGACATCTCGCGTTTTTCAAGTGGGAGAGGATGCAAGATCCTCCTCAGCCTGAATATCAAATAAGCCTCTACTTCAATCTCTTGTAATCATTCTATGTTTTTGAATACAAGAAAATATCATTTTTCCTTATTTTGCCTAGTGAGATAAAAATTTCTAGAGAGTGGTAAATCAAAATTGGTATATTTTTGGATAAATAAATTCTACAAATATCAAAAAAAAGTTTCCTTGAAACAAAAAATCAAAATAGATTTTCCAAGGTGCAATTGGAATTAAAATTGATTCAGAAGACCTTAGCCTAAGGGTCCAGATTTTCAAAAAAAATTTGATTATGGTCTAATTAAGGTTCCTATGGACCAATAAGATTAATCCAAGAGTTGGGACAAGATAAATCCAAAGAATAAAAGAAAATACGCAAAAATGAGTAAATGCCCACATAAGATGAAGAGTTGACCAAGTACTAGGTTTATTAGTTAAAAATTATGAAGTATTAAAAAAATGAGATATTTTGGAGTAATCATTCATTTTTGACACATGTGTAAGGAAAAGGGAGACCTTCAAGGAGGCACCTACTTCACATGCTTGGATGAGTTTAAAACTCAAAAATAATAGGATATTTTTATCTCTCCTCTCTCCTAAATCAAACCAAATAAAAAAGGGAGCTAAACTGGTCCAAAACTTGACCAAATTCAGCCAACTGGAAAATTCTAGAACTCAGTTGGACTCAATTAGTGGCCTCCCTCTCCTATAAATAGACCCTCATTCCTTTGTATTATTATCTGTGAACTAAACTATGCCGGTATTACTCTAAACTAAGCTTAATTTCTATTATCCTCTAAAAACCTCTACAAAATTGAAGAGATTGGAGCTTCTCTCTCTCTTCAATCTTCCTTGGTGACTCCTACAACATACCAAACCAATTGATTGGTTGGGGGCCTCTACTGTGATTGGTTCATGAAGAGACATTTTGTAGGGTGTTTTTGAGACAGGTTGAGCACCAGGGATCACCTCAATTTCATGATCGACTTCTCGAGGAGGTGGTAAGATGTCAGGAAATCTTGGAGCCAAGAGGTGGTAACCCTGTGAGCTCATCTCAGGAAAGATGTCAAAGAAATCTTGGAGCCAAGAGGGATCTATTTCTTTACTAGGTTCAACAGCTTTATTGAGTTTAACTAGGAAAACTTGTTGTCCCTTACATGCTCCTTTGAGAAGATGCTTTGCTTTGACTACCCTAGACTTGGGTTTACCTGTCTTTCCCTAAACTGATACTACTTGGCTGTGCTCATTTTTAAAAGTGATACTCCCTTGGCTACAGTGAATACTAGCATTGTTTGCAATTAACTAGTCCATTCCAAGGATCCCATCATAAACTCCTAATGGCAGGACTCTAAAATTACCATGGGTTTGCTCACTACCCAATTCGAAATCAAGGTTTCCCTACATAATGTTGAGATATTACTTTCTTCCCACTAGCTAGTTCTACAACCATTCTTCTAGCTAGTTTTTGACTCAAGTTTAATTTTTGTAAACACCTTAGAGAGAAATGAATGGGTACTACCATAATCAATCAAAATTTGGAATGTCTTACCGTGATGAGTGGCTAGGGTTTGAATAACACCAAATTGTTGATTTGGACCTTGATGTTCTACTACCACATGGACTATGGCACGTTCTTCTTTAGCTATCTCCAGATTTGGTTCTTCTCTTATAGCACGGGTAGTATGAGCAACTGCTCTGCGGCCTCTGCCACATCCACCACCCCTTGCACCTTGATGGATGGGGGTTCCACAGCCTTGATTTGATCTACCGCTTTGAGGTAGAGATGATGCTAGCTTGGGGCAGTTGACCCTAAAGTGTCCCAGCTCATTGCATTTGAAACACAGAGGGGCCTCTCTAGAAGAAGTAGCATATGAGCGGGGAACAAAAGAATTGGATTTCCACCCTCGATTGTAGTAGGGAGCATTCTGTTGGGGCTTCTTGTAAGGTTGATCTTTAGGGTTTCCTTTGGGGGAAGATATCTTCTGAGGCTTGGATTTACTAGACTTTAGTTATTTCACAAGAGACTTTGCTCGTATAAGAGCATCTTGCAATGTGCTTGGCCTCATTGCTTCGAGGCGGGAATCCAAGGATTCATTCAAGCCTTGGTAGAAACAAGCCACTTGCTGGGAAGTCGTTATGGCTGGGGCATACTTCCGAAGAGTGATGAATTTAGAATAGTATTCTTCCAAAGTTGAGCTGAACTGCCTGAGACTAAAAAAATTCATTCATCTTGATGATGGATTCATGAGCTGGTGGGAGATATCATTCCTTCACAGCCTGCTTGATATCCTCCCATGTTTGGGAGTGTTCAGTGACTCCTTTGTCATGGCACCATTATTTCCACCAGAGCTTAGCATCCCCGGTGAGTTGAAATCATGCAAGCATGGACTGGTTTGCCACTCCAGTACCGGTAGTTAAGAAATAATCGTCCATTGCTTCAATCCAAACCTCAACATCCTTCTCAATCTTTGAACCTTCCCCTTTAAAGGAGGGAGGTTTCATTTTCTTGAGCAGGAGCCTCTTCTCCTGGATATCCGTATATAATGCATTGGGGAGTGGAGGCTGATCGTTCTGGTCATTCATCGATTAAATTTTAGGATAACAAGACTCATACTTTACATTACGCTCATGCTTGTAAAAGTAAAACTTTTGAAAAAATCATTTTATTTCTTAAATATTTACAAGGACAGGTTTTATTACAAAGGTTTAAGACTAATATAATTAGTCTTATTTATCATAAAAGAAAAATTCTAGGCTCAGCTAGACATGAGACTAGAGCAGTCCACATAGGTAAAATATGGGGGTTCCGTCATAGTCTCTAAGACACAGAAGACTAACGGTAAGGGTGGAAGACTCTAGATTGGGCTGTGTCCCCAGAACGACTACCCTATCGATGGGTAAGACCTACATTACTTGGTCATATACCCAATGGTCTTGTGGTATGCGATTCCCATCTATGGTCATCACAGAACTGCCAGGCCTGGGAGTACCCCACGAACCAAAATAAACGGACCATCTTCAACTTTTCGCTCCAACGAATCCGCTTAAAATCGGTGGTGATTTTCCCAATTCAGATGAAAAAATACCTCAGCCCATGATTCCAAAGGTGATCTCTACTCCACCCTCTTTGGATACGAGAGGTATGAGGGAGGGACAATCTCTCAAGTATCTACACCATAGTATCACGGAATTTGAAATTTGGAGTGAGAAATGCCACCTGGAAGATGCACTGGAAGACTAAGAATCTTGAGTAGGCTTCAGCCTCTTCCCACAATCATTCAATCACCAATTCAAATTATTCTAGTAAGTTATTTTATAAATCAGCAACATTAGGTAAAACATATATTCCAAAAAAAATCTCTATTAACAAGTCCTAGGAACTAAGATCAGCTCTGATACCACTTGTAAGGTCCCCCCCCTAAATAGGGGAAACCTTCAAGAAATTCTACTAAGTCTAACTTAGGGTAGTTTCCTACTCGTTTACACCTTGACCATGTAAGATACAAGGATACGATTACTAGGTATGACCTAGTTCCATCTTGTAAGGGGATCGTGGTCTTTTTAAAGGACTTCTAAAATCAAACCACTCATAGAGTAATTGACTTTAACTTAGGCAACCTCTATTCTTGACTTCTAGAAACAACACTTTTTTCCTTATCTATGCAAGGCACGGCCACTGACCTAGTTCTCTAGAGTAGGGTTGCGCTAGAATTTATTATCTAACCTAGCGCTTTAATTAATTTATTGGAAAGTTACCCGACTAATCGGGTCCACCCGTCTATAGGATGTTGCCATCAAGGCATTTCATCCTCCCACTTTCCACCCAACTCACATGTCAATTTATTTTCTAATTAATCCTACCACACTATTTGACATAAATAAACAAGTTCCTTAATTAAAAGCCTTACACACATGGTTTGTTTAAATAGTCTTTATCAATGATACACAATATTTACAAACAAAGCATTAAAAAAATAGATACAATGTTTAGAATTATTCACAGCCAAATCCAGGCTCTTTACTTTATTCTACCGATGATTTAGAATTTGGCCTTCCAGCCTCTACAAACTGGGCAATCCCTATGGGACTATGCACCTCATCGTCGAGACAGCTGGTAAGGACTCAAGCCGGCGTGTTGCCCTCTCACGCTCCATCACTTGATCCTCACGCTCCTCAGAGAGATGTCTTCACCTCCATTGGCAAAATCTTATTCTCCCCATGGTATGAGGTGTTATATGCACATTATGTGTGCATATACTAGGAGGCTAACCCACATTAGGCTTGTGAGCATGGGAACATGGGAATAAGCTCTAGTGGAGCATGGGTTAGGACTAACCTTAAGGGTTAAGGTTAGGGTTAGGCATCCAAGGGTCACACATGGGAAATGGAGCGTCAAGAGTCACTTGAGGGCTCTCTTATATAATAGGGACATGGGGCACACTCAAGGGAGGCTTGGAGGCTTAGGCTATGGTCACTTGTGTAGAGGATCATATCTACTCACCTACCATTTCACACTATAGCTACATGCTATTGGATTGGAGTCATACCTCTTGATGGTATGGGACATCAAGGTAAAGGTATGATGTATTTCATTATTATTCATGTGTGTATCCCTTGGGCTCGGGGGTGGTCGAGTGGTTGAGTTTATGTCTGATTTATGCATGTTTATGCCTGATTTATGCATGTTTATGCATAACAGTTATCTAAAGAGATCTTAGGGTTTTAACAGTGGTATTAGAGCAATCTCTAGTCAATTATTGTTGATTTTTTCTTATTGTAATTTTTGGCATTTTTTTAAAGTAAATTTTAATATTATATTTTTTGGTATTTTTTTAAAGTAAATTTTAATATTATATTTTTTGGTATTTTTTTAAAGTAAATTTTAATATTATATTTTTTGACCCAAAAATTTAGAAAATCCATTAAATTTATAAATTTTCATTGGATTTGAGAATTGTTGGGCAGAATTGGAAATTTCGTGAACGATGGGATTCTCAGGAGAAATTAGGAATATTCTAGAAATTCTTTTTAGAAATCCTAAAAATTGGTATTTTTAAAATATCAATGGTATTTTGGCAAAATTATTTGCTAAAAATTTTCTGGAAAAATATAGGTTTGGAATGCCATAAGATAGGTTTGGTGGAATTCAAAATTATCATATTTTGAGGCCCTATAAAATTAGAAAAAATTAGAAAAAATCATGATAATTCTTTTTCTCGAGAATTTAATATTTTCGAGGGTTATTTAATGTTGAAGTACGTTTTCACGTGCTGACATTAGATAGATGTGGGTTATTTGTATATTATTAATACGATTATACCTCGTATTAGTGGATATTTTTGTTTGGATTAATTTTAAACGATGTTTTCATGATTTTTTACCATTGTTTAGCCTTGTTTTTTGGACATGTTCCTTAATTTCTTTTGATGGCTAGAATCTGCGTTCAAAGTGTGTCTCACCTTTGACACTTTTCCATGATAATTTATTTTGCACTTGTTTAAGTGTGGTCTATGCTTAATTTCTTAAGCCTAAGATAATTTCTATCATGGGTTAATTGATCGGTTTGTTTTAGTGGATTTTATTGGATGTTTTCCAAGTTTTATATGGACTCATCAGGTTCTGCCTAGATTACTTGTATCTAAGGGTTTTGATTGAGTGTTACACATGTGTTTCACTTGCTTACTTTGGAGTTTTACTTGAATGACACCACGTTCATATGCTCCGGATTGATGAGTTGGCCATCAATTTTAATGTTTCTTTTGGCATGATTAATGACCATTAGATGGCATGCATTAATTTTTATGATCAATTATGGTTTTCATGGATTTGAGGAGCTTCTATGCTTTTATCCATGGTTTTATAAGGATCTTTTGATCTTTTGGATAATTTTATGTGCTTTGAAGGTAGCATTTGCCTTTGTTTTTTGCACGTAATTTTAGAGTATATTTCTTGTACTCTTGTACATATTCCAACTCGGATACCTAGTTGTTTATGTATCTAGGTGAGTTATTTTTTCTACCCTAACTTTATTGAGTTTATTGGGTAGTTATCACATGAAAGGCACCAGTAATTCAATGTCTTTTCTAATGATACACACTCGGAAAGAGTTATTCCTTGATGTAGTCTCAGGTATATAGAGACAGGTTTTAGTATATGAAAGTCTGGATAAGGCCATCTTATTCCTCTTATATAGGATTTTATTCATATTTTCCTAGACGGCATACTAGGGAGTTTTCAAATTGTTAAGGTATGTATGGGTGGTATCATGGTGGTATGGGATGCTAGTGATCCCTCACATATATTATCTTATGGGATAATTTGGGCTCAAGATTGTTGCTTTGCTTACATCACTTAGCATGTTGACCTCAACATTCAAAGACAATCTCATTTTCTAAATTCACTTTATAGTGTGGGCATTCTCTAGATAAACTTCTTTTATCTATAGCTTGCATGTATTGATGAGTGTAATCTCGTCGGCATTTTCACTTGTTGAAATCTCTTCTTTAGAGTTCAACGAGTTTATCTTGTTTTCTTCGGATTAAGAAAATTTGGATTTTTCCTTTGTTGGCATTTCTTTCTCTAGTTCCGTACTTTAGGTGATTTATACAGTCAACCTAATGGTTTACGAATGGACATATATGACTCATCGAGACATTGATGACTCTCTTTATTGATATAGGTAACTCGGGACGTTGATTATTCCATGTGCAGATCTGGGTACGTCGGGGCGCCGATGAATCCCTGGTTCTTGCTTTTATAATGCCATGTTTTCTTACTTTATTCCGAATGGTTTACAAAGCATATGAATTGCTTTAATCATCCGCACTCTGATGGGCAAACAAAGCGTATGAATCATATTGTAGAGGATATGCATCAAATTGGGAAAAATATCTTACAATGATGGAATTTGCCTATAATAGTTTTAAACATACGGCTATTGGTTTTAGTCCGTTCATGCTTATGTATGGGTATCAACCCATGGCACCTATTGATGTTGATCTTAAGGACATCAAGCTTGATGCATCGACGAGGGATTTCTTGCGTGATATGCAGGAAATACTGACTGAAGCTCGGGATTCTATCAGGAGTGCTTAGGATTGGGCACAGTTTTATGCTGATAGGAGACGCTCATCTCGGTCTTTTGAACCAGGAGCGTTGGTTTATTTTAATGTTCCTAAAGATTCTTAGATTTTGTCAATAGAAAAATGCTCGAATTTATCTCCTAGATATTGTGGTCCATTTCGATTTATACATCGGATTGGCACAGTTGCGTATGAACTTAAACTACCTCCACATGTTAGAGTTCATCCAATCTTTTATATCAATAGATTCAAAGGGAAACTGGGAGGTGAGGATAACACAGTTACTCCTCAAGAACTCGTTGAAGTCGAAGAATTGTCCTATGTTCCACATGAACCTGATAAGGTACTTGAATTCAAGGAAAGGAAACTTTGTAGTTGACTAATCCTTGAGGTTAAAATTAGGTGAAAAGATAGGGAAATAGGGGATTCAACTTGGGAGTCGGTTGATATTGTTCAGTGCAGTTCTCCTTCTTTTCATTGCAAGAGTGCAATGTTTTGAGAGAGGGGAAGTATGTTATATATGTACATTATGTGTGCATATACTAGGAGACTAACCCACATTAGGCTTGTGAGCATGGGGCATGGGAATAAGCTCTAGTGGAGCATGGGTTAGGACTAACCTTAAGGGTTAAGGTTAGGGTCAGGCATCCAAGGGTCACACATGGGAAATGGAGAGTCAAGAGTCACTTGAGGGCCCTCCTATATAATAGGGGCATGGGGCACACTCAAGGGAGGCTTGGAGGCTTAGGCTATGGTCACTTGTGTAGAGGATCATATCTACTCACCTACCATTTCACACTATAGCTACATGCTATTGGATTGGAGTTATACCTCTTGATGGTATGGGACATCAAGGTAAAGGTATGCTATATTTCATTATTATTCATGTGTGCATCCCTTGGGCTCGGGGGTGGTTGGGTGGTTGAGTTTATGTGTGATTTATGCATGTTTATGCATAAAAATTATCTAGAGAGATCTTAGGGTTTTAACATGAGGGATACCTTGCGTCGACTCCGGGCCTCGCTAATGTCGTCTCCCGGCTACACAAGCACAGAAACAAGGTGAGCATCAAGGGGTGGAGAAGATATACCTATACTTCTTAACTCAATCAAGATAACACTTTACAAACTAAATTTTAGAATATGACAGATTTCATGACTTTCCTTGAGAAAACAACAATTTCACCAAGAATTTTGGTATAAAGAAAATTAGCATCTCTTTCTTAATGTCTTTAAAGTTAACATTAAAGATTATCGAAATAAAAATCTCCTTTTAAACGATGACCAAGATAACCTGACCATTATTTCTTTGTGGGACTCTCAAAGGAGAGATGGGGTGGCATCTGGAGCAACCTCTCGAGACTCATTGATGTACGCATCTCTCACGGCAATATTTTGGCGCTTTTATGAAGGCGCCATTATGCCAGCCTTCTTATAGTCTGTGACACCACGAATCCAATACTTCAGTCAAATCACAATTTGGAGCTCGATTGCTCATGTTATGAGCAAAAAACCCCTAAGTGTGAATCACCTCTATGAGGCTAAAATCCTTTACCTAAAGTCACCGCTAATGGGAGGGGAAGGTTTCCTTAAACTGGATTTGCAAGGAGAAGGTTGCAGCTAGAGGGAGAGGAGGGGGAGTACTCCCTTAAGTCTATTCACAACACGGGGGGGTGGGGGTGGGAGAGAGAGAGAGAGAGAGAGCAGCTAAAGGACACTCTACCCTCAAGGGTGAGAGGAGGCAATACATATTCTGCAGAGGGCTTACTTGGAGATGGGCAAAAATGGCTTGTTGGAAGGCTGTCGCGATACAATACGTTGTAGTACCGCATAGAGTGCTTGGTGCAGGCTGCCGGGGGTACAGGCGCTAACAGAATGACAAGTACGTGTAAAGCAGGGTGTTGGGGTGTCTCGACCATGAGGTGCTGGGGGGTTTATATAGGTGCTGTCGAGTACGGGTGCAGGGATAAGGAGAGCAAAGTGTAGGATGAAAGTACACCAACATGTGGCTTGCATGGACCTGGGTAAAGGAATGGTACCTGTGCGTGGACGAAAGCTATGGTATGCATGTACCTTCTAGGTCAGAGGTAGCATGGGCATCCACGTGGCGGTCTGTGTGGATCATACACTAGGGCGGTTGGTGGCCTTTGGTCCTTGCGCAGGCATTGTGTGAGCGTTCGAGTGTGTACGACATCTTTTTGGGGTGGGAACCCCTAATTTGGGGCACTGGCCTCGATATGTGGTGCAGAAATGTTTTTTCAACGAAAATGTCCGAGGTGTCTCTCTGGTTGTAGGGGTGCTAACCGTTTGTCAATCAGGCACCCGGTCGCGCATGTATTAAGGTTTAAGTTTATCGTATTTTAACAAAAAATAACTAAAAATTTACGTATAGGCTGGATCTAGTGTCCGTTTTGGATGCTATAAAATCCTATATTAGGGTAAAATAGCACGCAGATTCCAAATTTGGACTCAAAATTCTAAGATTCTAAGTGGAAATAGCTTGTTTATTAAAATTGTTGATTTTTGCATCACAAAATACCATAAATTCATGGGCATGTAGTATTATTAAAGATGGGAACATTATAGAGTTTCATGTATATATGGTTGTTTGAAAGCGCATAAAACATCAATACACAGTGCCTTATACACCTTAGCAAAAATGGTGTGGTTGAGAGAAAGGACCAATCTCTCATAGAGTTGGCACATTTTAAAGGCCAAGATTTGTCTCATGTTTTTTTGGTTGTATAGGCAATTATGTGTGCCACTTATGTAAATCGATGCCCCACTAAGGCCTTGCAGACAATTACCCCTTATGAAGCTTGGAATGGCTGGAAGGCCTCTATGGCTCATTTGCATGTTTTTGGTTATCTTGCTTATGCTCTTGTGCCTAAGCAACAATGCAATAAGCTAGATGATAAGATGGTATAGATTCTACCATCTAGCTACAAAGCGGATTTTGGTGGGTAGAGATGTTATCTTTGTTGAGAAATCAGTTTAGACCACACTTTTATATAAAAAAACAACAAAATGTATGCTCATAGGACATCTTTAATACACTCCTACCTTTGTAAAATCCTAGGTAGCCATATGTGGAGTAAATGAATGCAAAAAAGATGTTGCAAATCAGTCCATACAAGATGAAAATTAGCTTTTAATCCACAAAGCAACCTATTGATGAGGTAATTATGGATGATATAAGGATAAGGAAAGGGTAGCCATACAAGTATCCAAGAGTATGCCAAAATGGCTGGTGCAAACATTGCAGGATAGTAAATTAGCTACTACTCTACCTAGTAGGACACGTGCAAGTTCTCATCATGCATCTTATTCTTTTTTGGATTGTGCTCTCGTTACCTATATATACAATGAATAAGAACAATCCTCCTTTTAGGAAGCACAAGAAAATGATCATTGGATGCAGGCCATGCAGGATGAGTATGACTCAATCTTTAAAAATGACACTTTGTATTTATTTGCTTTATGGTAAAAAGGCCATTGGTAAAAGTGGTTTTATAAGCTAAAGCGTAAAGCTAATGGTAGTGTAATGAGGCAAGGCTTGTTGTTTGCAAAGGGTTATGCTAAAGAGATGGGCACAGATTATGATGAGATCTTTGCACCCACATCTCAAATAACTACGTCGATCATGTGTATTATTGCATTGGTAGTGCTTCATGGTTTGAATGTATATCAATTGGGTATCAAGACTACTTTCTTAAATAGTGACTTTCATGAGGAGGTTTATGTATCTCAACCCCATCGTTTTGTTGAGAAGGGGAAAGAATCTAAAGTATACAGGTTAAGAAAAACTTTATATTGCCTTAAGTAGGCTCCCATAGCATGGTATGACAAGATAAATGTATACTTGGTTGTAAATGGTTTTTGTACCAATCCTATTGAGAGTATTCTCTATATAAAGAGAAGTAAAGATTGTTTTTTGGCCATCATTTTATACATTAATGACATGCTCCTCTCATAGGCCCTAATGAGGAGAAGACTTCATCCTTCAAGGCTGAATTACATGTGTCATTTGAGATGACAAATTTAGGCTTGTTGCATTATTATTTAGGCATACAATTTATATAGCATGATGATGGTATTGTGATGCTATTTGGACTTATTGCATTAATATTTAGGCATACAATTTAGGCTCATTGCATTATTATTTTGGACTTTAGGCATACAGTTTAGACTCGTTGCATTATTATTTAGACATACAATTTATCTAGCATGATCATGGTATTGTGATGCTATTTGGACTTATTGCATTAATATTTAGGCTCACTGCATTATTATTTTTTCATACAATTTATCTATTATGATGTTGGTATTGTGATGTTATAGTCAAAGTGCATAGAAAGGCTTCTTACTATAGTCTTGAAGACTATAAGCCTGTTGCTACACCAATAGAGATAGGTGCTAAGCTTAGTCTCAAGGATGAAGGTGAACCATTTGATGCATCACTTTATCCATAAGCTTGTGGGTGCCTCATCTACCTATGTAATACGAGGCCAATCATTCAATTTAGGGTCTCCTAGTTGAGCAGGTTTATGCACTTGTTTGAGAAATAAGAATTGGTAGACTACCACCAATGCAAGTATTCAGATACTTACAAGGTACTTAGTCCCTTAGCTTATTCTATGCTAAGGGGGGTGATGTTCAGCTACATGCTTTCAGTGATTCCAATTGGGTTGGATGTTATGACATGCGAGTGTCCACTAGTGGCTTTTACTTTCACCTTGGTGATTCCAATTGGGTTGGATGTTATGACATCCAATTGGGTTGGGTGTTATGACATGCGACGAGTGTCCACTAGTGGCTTTTACTTTCACCTTGGTGATTCAATGGCCACTTCAAGCTGTGAAGTTATCAGTAGGGAGAGGCTCATTACATGAGAGATTAGCCTGGCTTATGTCTCTACACATGACAATGTGGCAGATATGTTTATGAAGGCTCTCTCATGAGGGGAGTTTGAAGCTTTTTGGGCTTATTGTTTGCCATTTGGGGATTGATCTGCCCCATAATCCTTATACAAGTTTGCATCATCACTACAGGGGGGATGTGTAGCATTTATATGGTAGTGATGTGTGTGGATGTAGGCTAATAATGGGTTGGGCCACGTTTTTCCTTTTTAGGAGGTATTTTCCTCCGAGCATATGTACACACTCTTATGAGTGTGTAAGTGACCTTATCATGTCACTTTACTTGTACTTCACTGATTCTCGCCAATCTACTTTTTTGGGTGTTGTGCTTCTATCTATCTCTTCTTACTTGCTGCATCTTGTGGGTGTTTCTACATTAATCTCCACTCTAATAGGATTAAGAAGGATTCTTGGGAGGCTTGGGGAGGCCCACCACTCATAGGCTCAAGTCTTTTGTGTCAAGAAAGTGGTATAGGCTAGATAACATTGCAAACTTCTTTTGGACTACTTTAGGCTACTTTTAAAGTCCTAGATTTTACTACGATACTACAGTAGTTAGCTAACTAGCATTATATAAAGTATTGTTAACTGTTTGAAAGCACTGATGAAAATCTAGATTAACTTGATTTGATACCAAGATCAAATACACACAAATAGAGAGACTTTACAACAAAATATAATATCAATTAGACTCGAGACCTAAGAAAATGTTTGTATTATGAAATATTAATGCTTGTGCACTAGATAAACTCAACACATGGGAGAATAAACTCAATCTCTCAAAAACTTATTTGCTTTTTGATTAGCCCTTAATACAACTTTCCATGTATTAATCACTCTAATCACAATGAACTGTATTGGGTATATATATAGATCTTTGAGCTTGATTGGTGATAGGTGAGATCTTAAAATTACTACATAACTATGGATGTTTGCAGCTATGATATCTCCATGCCTGGTGTTGCTAAGTATTTGAGGATAATATTCCATATGATTAGCTCTACAACTTTCTAGTTTTGACCATCAAAGATACTAGCTATTTAAAAGTAGGCGTTGGTGTAGTTTACAACTTGCTAGAGTGTAGGAGTTTCCTTCCTATGATTTTGGTGAGCAATCATTTAGCCATAGATTTAGGTGTAAGTGATTCTACCATGTTACCCGGTGATTAAAGGTGAAGTAAAAAATATGTGGTAAGAGTTAAACCTTAATATAACGTCCTATCATGTGTTCAAGGCTATACAAAATGCTATGAAAATGCCTAGTGAAAGTGCCTAACTTGAACACCCCCCCCAAGTACAACAATGTACTTGCTCAACACCAAGCTTCATTTTTAGCATACTAAAAGGGGTTTTGTGAAGATGTCTACAACTTGGTGGTGAGTGAAGTAATGAATTAGGTCCACTTCTCCATACATGACCTTCTCCAACCTGGATTAATGGGAAGATAAATGCTAGACAAATTATCACAAAAGACTTGAATGGGACCTGCAATTTAATGTCAATGTCTTCAAGAATCCTTCTCAACCGTATGATTTCACATGTCACATTGGTTGCCCCTCTGCACTCACCTATTATTGATGAAAGCACAACTATGGGTTGTTTCTTGCTTGACTAGCTAATCATACCACTTCCACAAGGGAGAACCGATAGCCTAATGTAGACCTTTTATCTTTGAATACCCTTGATATATCTAAGAATCCTCTTGGCTTCTAACTAGTGAGATTGCCTAGTTTCTTGCATGAGTTGACTCACAGCACTCATAGAGAATGAGAGATCCGGTCTTGTGATTGTGAGGTAAATCAAACTTCCAACTAGCTATCTATACATGTTTGCATCAGATATCTATGAGCCATCATATTTCTCAAGCTTCAAGTTTGCTTCCATATAGGAGTGGTGGCAGGTTTGCATGAATCCATGCTTAATCTCTTCAAGATATCATGAGCATACTTTTTTTGTGAGAGGAAATTCTTTTTTGCATCCCTAAAGACTTCAAATCCAAGGAAGTAGTGGAGTTATCCACCAATATCCTTTATCTCATACTCCTTTACGAAAAGTTTCTTGACTACTTTCAAACTTTCCATGTTGCTATCTATGAGAACAAGATCATCAACATATAGGATGAAGAGAGTGATATCATTACCTTCATGTTTGATGTAAAGAGTAGGATCTACAACACTATTCTTAAATCCTTGAGCTTTGAGAAACCCATTAATCTTGTTGTACCATGCCCTTGGGCTTGCTTCAACCCATACAATGACTTTTCTGGCTTGCATACTTTGTGTGGATATAAGTGGCATAAACATAACCAACATGCATTATTGTGTGGATAACTGGCATGAACATAACCAATGGGCTACAACATGTAAACCTCTTTGTTGTACCATGCCCTTGGGACTTACTGAAGCTTACATACTTTGTGTGAATAACTAGCATGAGCATAACCAGTAGGCTACAACATGTAAACCTCTTCCTGTAAATCTCCATTGGGGACTGCATTATTGACATTGAATGAAGTGGCCATCCATAGTGGGCTGCTAATTCCATGACCAATGTGATAGTTCTCATATTTGCAATAGGGGAAAATGTTTCATCATAGTCTTCTCCATACCTTTGAGAAAATCCTTTGGCACATAACCTAGATTTATACCTATCAATAGAACCATCTTAATTTAGATTTACCCTATAGACCCACTTACATTTTATTACTTTCCTTCTTGTAAGTCTGCAAGCTCCCAAGTATCATTACTCATGAGAGAATTATGTTCTTCATCTATTGCTGAAATCCATTCTTCTTTTGTACAAACTTCTTCACTCATAAGTCTTAGGTTCAATTATAGGATTGAACTTAGCCATGAAGCTTATATGTATGGATGCAAACTTTAATGTGTAACTCAACCTTTGAGAGGTGTGAACTTTTCCCTTATAGATCTCCTTAGTGATATGGTTGATATTTCTTCATGGAAAGCATTAGAGTTTTTCTTTGGAAAATAGACCCATACCTTCCTGGACATGTCATCCACAAATGTCATAAAGTAGTGTGCTCCTCTAATATATGTTGTCTAGCTTGGAATCCATAGATCTCTATGTACAATCTCCAATGTTTGCCTTGCTCTATAAGTGCTTTTGTTGAACCTGGTTCTTTGTTACTTTCCAAAATGGACATGTGCTTTCTTGCTCATTGAACTATAGCATTGTCAACCCTTCCATAAGACCTTCTCTTTTCAAGTGCATGATGCCTTTATGGTTTACATAACCTAATTGCTTATGCCAAATTGATGGGGTTTGAGATGAGAAGTGAGAATTGTGAGAATCATCTAATTTCACTTGAAAAATCTTTCAACTCTTTCTCCATAAGTAACAACTTTCCTATTGTCATCCTTAATAAATGACCCTTTCAAATTGAATCTTATATCATAACCTTTCTCAACTATTTGACCAACAACTGAAATCAAATTTTTGGTTAACCTAGAGCAAGAAAACATCTGTTAAATATTTCACCTAGCCTAATGATGTTTGTACTAGGATGGTGCATCCTTATATTGTATGATGGGAGTCATCTCCTGTATCGATGCATCCTTTGAGATGGGATGAACTAATTTGAACCAATCATTATGATGAGTCATATGGTTATAAGATCCTAAGTCAACATACCAACAATCATCTTCGACCAATTATTATAGATGTGCCATACATGTAGAGAGAAACACTTACTATTCAGGCTGATCTAATCTTAAGACTGCATAGTCTAATTTTGATTGGTGGTTGGTCCATTTGTGACTTGGGATCTTCGATTTGCTACTAGCTTCTTCCTGCATTCTCTTTCCCAATGGCCTTGAATGCCATAATAGTTGCATTCTCCTGATCCTCTTTGTCCATAGCTTCTTCCTCTTGATCCTTTGTAGTTGCCTCTTCCTCTTTGATATTGTGGTTTCCATGAGTTTGTAATTTAGTTGGTGAGTTTTAATCTTCATGTGGACCTCTTGGGATGTAGTTATGATATTTTCCTCTTCCTCTATCCACTTCTACCTCTAAAGTTGGATCTTTCCCTTCCTCTATAGAATGTAAGTTTTGATTCTTGTTTGCTTGAGTTGGGTGTGTCTTCCAATGACCTTTTTTCTCCTTGAAGTAGAAGGGATGTAAGGTCTTCAAGTGGAGGAAACTTTTTCTCAGCAATAGAGGTAACAAAGTGCTTGTACTCCTTTTTGGATGTTCTTGAGCTTTAGTAGATAATTATGTACACTTTCATTTGAATTCTTTGGAATGTCAATAAGCTTAGCCCTTAAATGTATAGCTCTAATGGTACTTTTACCTCAACATATTTGCAAGGATGTCCCATGCTTCTTTTTCACTTGTAGCGATTCCTTTGCACTTACAATACTTTTGATGTGTCCAACCATGTTGTCATTGACATTGCACTTGCTTCCTTTGCACTTACAATCTTCTCATGTATCCAACCATGTTGTCATTTTGACATTGATGTTAATGAAGCCTTGAGATTTAGTTACTCTTCTATCCCAATCATTCATTTGTTCTCCACCATGGGCTGGCCTTGGTTCTTCACCTGTCACAATCTTTCACATGTTTTGAATCATTAGTAGAGTCTGCATTTTAAAATTCCATGCATTGTACTTTGTTTTTGTTGAGCTTGCTTACATCTCCAAGGAGAGAGATATCACTTAGAGCCATTATTATGAGATGAGAGAAGTAATGCAATGAGATGAAATACTTCCTAGGCTTTCTAGATTCACACAAGGATAGAGGTTTACTACAGGTTATGCTCTAATACCATGTTCAAGAAAGTGGTATAGGCTAGACAACATTGCATACCGCTTTTTAGTGCATCCCTACAAATCCCCATCATCACTCCATGAAACATAGTGCCTCATGTGCACTATCATGAGTTGGGCATGGAGACCCAACACTCCCATCAATCTCCCCTTTGAGGGCTACATGGCCAAGTGAGAGACAATGTGGGCATAGACATATCACATAACCTACATCATTGGTGGTTAGAGGTGATTTTTACATATGGACAATGGAGAGCATTACATGGCTCTAAAAATCCCATGATGCCTCTTCATCATCATAAGAGGCATTTACATGGTTGCACAGTGCAACATTTTCTTCAAGTGTAGATGTGCTGGCAATGTTTGCTGCTCCTTTGTTGTTGTAGCATTTTTCTGCAAGATGTCCTAGCTTCCCACATGTTGTGCATTGAAGCTTTGGTTTATCCTTGTGATAAAAATTCTTTGCAAGATGGCCATTCCTCCCCACAATGAGTGCATTGAGGAGGTTTGATATTTTTCTTTTGAGTGACATATGCTTGATCCATCAACTTCTCTTCAGAGGCTTCCTATCGTAGTTGTTTCTTTTTGTATTCTTCCATAAGGGAGGACTCCACATCTTGAATTTTGAGATCAGGAACATTCAAAAGTGTAGTTACAATATTATCATATTCTTCAGGCATACTATTTAGCAACAAAGCTATTGTATCTTCTTCACTGACAGGTGCCTTGATATCTGCTAACTGTGCAAGGAGACTTTTCATCTTATTAAGATGATTGGGAAAAGAATCTCCGGTCTTCATAATGAGCCTAAAGATTTGTAGCTTTAGATTTATCTTTGAATTCTTTCCACTAGCACCAAAAAGCCTATCAAGAGTTTCCCATGCTATTTTAGCTGTCTCTATGTTTGAAATATGATGTAAATATTGAACGCCAAGCCCAAGTGCTAAAATAGCAAGTGCCTTAGTGTCACAGAGTTCCCATTGTGCTTTTCCTTCCCTTGTGGTGGGTCTATCATTTTCAGATGTAGTAATTACTTTCCACAAATCTTTCTTTTGAAGGATAAACTTGTGCCTAGTTTGCCAACAAAGTATGAAAATTTCCTCCCAGTAAATCTTTCTAGCTATGAAGTTTTAGACATGATGGCAAGGTCTTACTTGAGAGACTCTTGCAGTGTCTAATGCCTTGTACAAAGATACTCTAAGATAGAAATAAATTAGTTATCCATTCCTGTTCCATACAAATGCATGTTTGTGGCAAGAAAATCACTTAAACCAATATATTTGGTATAATTAAAATACCATGGTTTACTATTGAGCCTTGATTTTGATTTTCTAATCACTCTTTTCCTTGGCTTAAGAGTTCGTTTAGCTGGCTGATTTACCGAAGCTTCAGAGTCATATGATATTTATATGATTTCTTCACATGAACTAGTCATATCATCAATAATTCAAAGAGCAATGTAAAAGAGTGTTCAAAGATTTTCCATTCAAAGAGAACCACCTTGTATTTTGTTGTCTCGCAAATCCGGCTGAGTTGAGCAGAGCTAAAGAAGATCAATGAGTTTGGTTTTTAATGGGCCTTGTTATTAAGGCTTATAAACCTTATAAACCTTAAGCCTTTTAATTAAGGCTTTGGATTGGCCACGTGGCAGAAGCCAGACAGATAACTGCAGAGAACTGCTAGACTGTCCATTTGAAGTAGCTACTCTGCTGGCTTATGGTGACATGGTAGACTGCCGGTTTGAAGTGGCTACTCTGATGGCATTGCTGGCTTGTGGTGACAGTGGAAACATGGCAATGGAGTGAAGCACGATAGCGGTAGTGAGTGAAGTACGGACGGCAGCGGCAGTGAGTGAAGTACGAAAGCTCAGTCTGCTCTTAATCGAACAGGAATGCGCAGGTGCGCAAGTGGCTCTGATACCATATTATAATTAAGGAGGATAATAACAATTAGATAGACATAGTAACATTGCAGACTATTGAAAGAGGGACTCTGATTTCATTGATTTAATGCCTCTTTAAATAGGCAGAGGTACACGCCTAATCTTGGCTTCTAATGATGATTAGTTACAAATCCTTTCTCATAATTTGTCTCCACCTTTTGCTTGATTATAGGGGTAGGAATATCTCCAAGAATATCTCAATCTAAGGCATGTCTCCTTTTTGTGGTATATCTAAGAACTTTAATAAGTGCAAAAGGGCCAAGACTAATGTCTTAATAACCCTTGAGTTTTGAACTATATCAAGAGGGGATGTGTACATGTGTGCATGTGATGGAGCATATCCAACAATGATTCCCACAATTGTGTAATCCTTGACAAGGAATGCTTCTAGGCCTCATAATTTCCCCCATGTACATCTGATTTGCATACATCATAGCTGCATGGACATGAATTTCCGTGAAAGCCAAAAGAATGTGAGCGCAAAGGATTTATTGCATATTTCAAGTACATCAATTCTATGTGGTACACACAACAACATGTGTTCCAGTCATTCAGTTTTTGTACAAACCATGGCTTAAGCGTCTCAAATGACCTCTGCCCGATTTGAAGTTGTGGGTAAACCTCTTTAAACCTCATGAAGTAATATGTCTACAAGGAAAACAAGATATCTATATGTTTAGGACAGAAACATCTTCATTTATGTCAACAACTTAGATGTAAAGAATGGGAAGGAAAAATAATTGTCAAAGTATCATGCCATATCCATTCATAGGGAAATAATGCACAAAATGTTTGCTATATAGCACTCTGTTTGCTACACAACATAGATTGTTTTTCTTCGGTACCTACCCTTATGCTATATAGCACACAGACTATATATAGTCTATCGTTGCACTATATAGTCTGTTTTGTCTTTATCATTTACCCTCTACTATATAGCACACATCGAGATCATAGCACGTAGCCAATCTGCTATATAGCAAATATTTTGTCATTGCAATATGATGTACTGCTATATAGCAGTTTGTTTGCTATGGTGCACAGACTGTTTTTCTTTGGCATCCACCCTGATGCTATATAGCACACAGACTCTCTGTGTATTATACACCTGAGACATTGTGCTATGTAGCACAGTGGCTTTGTCATTTCCTTGCTATATAGTACACATTATTTTCATAGCACCTCCCCTTGTGCTATATAGCACTTAACATGTCAGAGTAATATATAGCTTATCTTTTATACTATATAGCATAGCTGTAATTGGACTATATAGTCTATTTTTCTTTGGCATTTACCCTTCTACTATATTGCACACATTGGTATCATAACACCTAGCTGATGTGCTATATAGCAAACACTCTGTCATTACACTAAATAGCTAGGATGTAGTGCTATATAGCACTATGTCTCTCATTTTCCTCGCTATATAGCACATAGCCTATCAATCTACTATAAATCTTAGTTTTTCTACTATATAGTATAGTCTGTCATTGCACTATAGAGTTTGTTTTTGTGTGGCACTTAGCTCTCTGCTATATAGCACACATTCATATCATAGCACATAGCTAATGTGATATATATAGCAACAAACAGTCTAGCATTGCACTATATATCTAGGACTTAGTGCTATATAGCACTATGGCTATGCCATATAGCACAATGCTCTGCTATGGTTTAATTGATGTGAGGTTTAAAAGAAAGTATCTATACCATGCAATAATATCAACAGATTGTGCTATGAAGCACATGTGCATGATATATAGTTTATGTGTAATCTATAGTAGCTAATATATGTTGCTGGCTTGTATAGCAAAGAGACATGGAGAGTGAAGCTATTCTTTAATCTCTATAGACTCAGCTATGCCTATAGCACACATTAAAAGTATTAAAGCTATGGTATGAAATATAGCTATCTATACCTGAGATTCATCAAGCAAGTGGACTAGATGCTCAATGTATTTCTTGAAGACAATTCGGTTTCGAAAAATGTCTTTCTTGTTAAGAGATACCCTAGTCTACTCCATCCAAAATCTGACAAATATCTCCTTCACCTCAGAAGATAACTTACTATAGGTGGACTTTCTTTTGCATAAGTCCAATGCCAACATGCTTGAAGATCCATCATCACCCTCAACTCGAGCCATAGCAACATAAAGGTTTCTTGGATGGATATTAAGAAGTCTTGATGCTTGAAGAAGGCTTAGTTCTCTGTCAGCACTTTCATTAACATGCATCAATCCATTAACAAAGCATTGTAAGAGTGCTACGTTTTAAGAATAATTCATCATTCGATTTCGGATTTTTCAACACTTGAAGGGGGCATCTCAATGCATTGGCAAGACTCACAAATTGACTTGTTTTATTCTCTGTGCATTGCAAAATATTAAGCACTTCTTGCATTATCTCAATCTAATCATCTTTCCCATAACCATGCAGAATTGTCAAAATGCCTTGAACAATTTTCTCAACTGTTGTTTTTTTACTTGCTTCAAGGTCTTCTTCTTCAATGCCTGTGATTTAAACTTGCTTTTGCAAAGCGACATATTTTTCGGTACTCTCGCTTGACAATTGATTTGTACTTCCTAACTAACTTGCTTTCAAGCTCATCAAGAAATTGCTCTCTTTTCCGTTGTTGAGAACAACCTTCCATGGTATGTACATGTGTCTGCGTAGAGGTTTCCTCTGTCACTCTGGCTCTGGAGACCTTTGACAAGGCATTGCCAAAGATTCAAGAAAACCTTTCGCCCCGTGACCTTTACCTCTCTTGAAATTTTTTCTGAAAGGTTTACTTCTGAAGATTCAAAATGCAGCTCGGAGTAGCCTTCCAAAACTTGTTCCCTTGAACAAACATATTCTGTAAACTGAAATTGACATTGTGAACCAAAACCTTCCAATCCTCCAAAACGTCGAGCTTCCATAACTTGTATTCCTTCCACGGGTAACACACACACACAGAGAGAGAGAGAGAGAGAGAGAGAGAGAGAGAGAGAGAGAGAGAGAGAGAGAGAGAGAGAGAGAGAGAGAGAGAGAGAGAGTTGAGCTACTCCATCACTAGCAGGTAAAATTAGACAGAGAGGAGCTTCAAACACACACACACACACACACACAAAACAGAGGGAGAGATGTGCATGGAGTCGTGGGCCATTTCTTTGTAACAAACGTTTTCTTTGTAACAAACGTTTTGTTTGTAACAAATGTTTTCTTTTATTTTTTTACTAATGTTTTTGATACACCAAAACTCATAGTATGTTGCTAGGAATAGCTCAATAGCCGGTGTCCATGGACACAAGTATTTGTTCCACCCTACCATGCTTTCACCCATTTGATAAGTTGCTCAAATTGCACATTGACTTTGCATTCAATATGAAGCCACCTGCTCGATCTGGAAGCCATTTCCAAAGTGGAGGATCTACTCAACTCTCTAGGGGTGCATGGAGGCAACGTCAAAATAGTGAAAGATGCAAAGATGTCTGGAGATAATCACGTTGTGGCACAACAAGTATCAATGAGTGGAGCAAAGGCTAGGTGTTTTTTGCACATGTTGGAGAAAAACTTCAAAGCAAGATGGGAGTTTTAGAAAGAGTTATGCAAGTGTACTACTAATTGTGACAATGATGCAAGTCTTCATAATAATAAGCGGGCAAAGGTTTGGGCTTGTTTTGACAAGATGGTTGTTAAATTTGTAGCAATGTGATGAGCTATGGTGGATCAAATGCTAGAATCAACATCATTAACAACAAAGAGATTAGATAATAATTAAGACGTGATTAGTGAGCAATTAATTGATAGCTTAATGTAGGCATGGATAATCAAAAACCAACAAATTCTCATTAGGCCAATGCCTCAATTTATAGAGTTTACATCCAAGCATCCAATCCCACTGATTTCTCCTTGATTCACTCTACCTCTTTTGCTTGATTCTCTCCACCTCTCCCAGAATATCTCCACACCTCCTAAATTTCCTCTTGCTACCCTTTATTCTCTCCTAGTAGATACTTCTCACCTTTTCACATGTTCTCTCACATTTACAGATTCTCTTTTACAGCCTCTTGCCAAGGGCTTGTTCCTGCACACACCCTATTCACTTGTATATTTCAACACCTCCCCTCAAGTGAATACTCCTAGCACACCTGGACCCTATACCAAGTTTCCCTCTTACTTGATAGTCCGCGACCAGTGCCTCAAGTCCCTAAACTCATAGTCCTTGACACTCTCTCTCTCTATGTGTCCAAGGCTACTACAAGTGCCCGTGACCTTGACTAAAGTGCTCACACATACATCTACCACATGGCCTACATCATCGGTGGCTCAGAGGTGGTTTTACTCTATTGGGGCAAGTTACATTGGGTTGTGGGGTTTCTCTCTCTCTCTCTCAAAAAAGATGATCTGACTCCACTTCCTTAGGAGCCTCCATGAAGTTTGCCGATGTCGTTCCTTCTCCACTGGGTTTGCTGTAGCAGTCTCTTGCCATGTGTCCTGGTGGCTTTCCACAGTTGTGGCAACAAGTGAAGGTCCTTCCTCCTACTCTGCCTCTTCCTCGTCCTTGTCCTCGAGAGAATCCTCCTCGGGTGAAGAGTGCTTTTTCTTCTCCTGCTGTTGAGTCCAGCCATTTCTTCTCTTTGCCTTTGGTCTCTTGCTCTAGTAGCTCCTTCTATCTCGTGTAGCTTCAATTCAGTTACATTCTTTAATGTTGCTACAATGTTTTCATATTCACCTTTGTTCACACTCTTCAGAAGCACTGCTAGTGCCTCATCATCTTCTACCTTTTTGCCAGCTGCCAGTTGTTGCTTAATGCTTTTATATTTGTTAAAGTGTGTGACTAAAGGTTACCTTTCCTTCATATCCAATTTGTGGAATTGCATTAACAGATTTATCTTTGAATTTTTAGCTTGTGTGCCAAATAATTTATTGAGTTCATCCCATGCATCTTTTGCCCATTGTATCCCTGTGATGTGATGAATGATTTCATCATTTAAACTGAGTGCGATAAGTCCCAATGATTTTTCATTCTTTCTCTTCCACTCATTTTTCCCTCACCTCTAGGAATTCATCTCTTCCCTCAACTAGCCCCCATAGATTTTTCCTCATGAGCAGATACACGGTTTTTGTCTGCCATGTGTAAAACTGCTCCCCATTAAATTTGGCTATCTCTTGTGCTGTACTCATGATGACAGTGAAGGGGGTCTTACCTCTTGATCCAATTTCAAGATTCAAGGACAGTGTATACCCTTTTACAACTCATTCTGGTGTTTAGGAGATGATTAGAGCATAAAATTACCAGAAATTACATTAAACCAAGGGTAACAAGATTGTACGGAATGGTTGGAGTATCAAACCATCTCCGAATTGCAATGTGAAGTTATAGGGATCTGTATCAGATACCCAATGGTTAATTTGAACCCTCAATTGCACTAAAATATAGTGATTAGTATTGATTAATCACTGATTAGCAAATTAATCCTCTGTTTTATGTGTAAAAAAATAGAGTATGCGGGGAGTCCAGATCTGAGGCCTTAGAGTTCAAATGAGCTCAAATCCTTTCAAGGCCATCAATAGAAATTAGTCTAGTAGAGGATTAAGCCAAGAAACATAAGATTTGACCAAACATTGAATGCTTAATCTCTGTTTTACCAAAGTCAGCAGATTTGATGAAGAGCTTGGATCTCACTGTAGACTTGATCAAATCCAAATCTGTCTTCACTAGCTTGTAGAGCATCCTTGAAAACCCCTAGGGCTAAGAGGAATTAGACCCATTACAACTGGAGAAGAAGAGATAACATTTTTTCCTCAGAAAAATGGTGCCTGCAAATTAGCAAAAAACGGTAGCTCGAGTAGGCGGTTTGACTTTTTTCTTGATGGGCTGAAGCACAAGGGAGGTGGCTATGTATGCCTAGAAGCTTTTTCCCTAATGTTTCTCCTGGAGGGAGATCAAGCCCCTCCACTGGCTGGGGGTTCAGAGAGCTAGTTGAAAAGAGGTAAAAATCTCAATTATCTACTAATCCTAGATGGATTCTAGGCTAGGCTCTGATACCATGTTAAATTTACAGCAATGTGATGAGCTATGGTGGATCAAATGTTAGAATCAACATCATTAATAAAGAGATTAGATGATAATTTAAGATGTGATTAGTTGAGCAATTAACGGATAGCTTAATGTAGGCATGGATAATAAAAAACAAGCAAATTCTCATTAGGCCAATGTCTCAATTTATAGAGTTTACATCCAAGCATCCAATCCCACTGATTTCTCCTTGATTCACTCCACCTCTTTTGCTTGATTCTCTCCACCTCTCCCAGAATATCTCCACACCTCCTAAGTTTCCTCATGCTACCCTTTATTCTCTCCCAATAGATACTTCTCACCTTTTCACAGGTTCTATCACATTTACAGATTCTCTTTTACAGCCTCTTGCAAAGGGCTTGTTCTCGCACACACCCTATTCACTTGTATATTTCAACAATGGTGTCGATCATGAGTACTACCAACGTTGAACAACAAAGAATATTCAAGACAACAGTCATCGAGTTTACTCAACTGGTCATGGACATTTGGGAGGAAACATCAATCACCCATTACATGGTACTTTTTTGTTATTATCAAGTTGTTATAATCTATATGTATTTATAATCACTCACGCAATTGCTTGTTTCCAACATATTGTTTATGCTCATGGATCATATTACTTGGAGAAGTATGGTTCCCTTGACATGCAGAGCACCCAAGGGATAGAGAAGTCACATTATAGGGCAAAGGGAATCTATTTCAAGAACACTCGTCATGATGGAGGGGTGACACAAACAAATTACCTCATTGAAATGTTTGATTGGTTTTTCTGATACACATTGAGTGTAGAAGCTTATTGAAGGAGAAAGCAAAGGCATCTCAAATTGCAAAAGCAGTCCAACTCCACATGAAGGATACCAATAAGGCTAAATGGAACCAAATTAGTGGGCCAACATGCCATGCTGCATGGCATGCTACAATGGTTAGAAATGACAAATTTTAGGTGAAACAACATTAAATTGTAAAGGACGTTATTTTTTTGGGTTTCACACTAAATTATCATTTTTGAAAATTTGACCTAATGTTGAAGTGCCAATAATAAGACTCTATGGCCTCATTTTTATCATTTCACTTTCACTCTCCTCACTTTCTCACCCATGGCTCGAACTAAGAATATTGCACGTAAAGTACCTCCTTGTTGTTCTGTCAATGCTGCTTTTCTATTGGTAGTAGAAAGCGTCCTTGCAATCCCAATAGCATGGAATCGTCAAATGACAGCAAGTAAGAGCAGGGTCCTCCACCATGGAAAGGACAAAATATTCCACCTCCACAAGGGTAACGTGCTGGAAAGACCCTCCCTACCAATATGGGTCCCCTTACAACACGAGGAATTCCAAGCAACAAACCGAGGACAAGGAGGCTCTACAAGTGAGAGGAGCGCACCTGGGATTTTATATTTACAAGCACCACCACAACAGCAAAAGTAGTAGAACCTCCACCATAATCTCATCGTGGCCGCCCCAAGGGACCTAACTGGAAGAAGGCTCCTCGTCCTCCAAGGCCTTAGAACCCAAATGTACCTCCACGTGCACCAAGGAGGAGGAAATATGGAGTCCAGGCACTCCAAGAGATACGCAGATTTCAAAAATATGTGGATCTCCTTATTCCCAAGGCACCTTTCACACATCTTGTAAAAGAAATCCTATATAGTTACTCTCAATACTATCATGTGCAAAGCCTTGCCTTGGGAGCTTTACAAGAAGTTGTAGAATCTTTTTTGGTGACCTTTTTGAGGATTCAAACCTCTGTGCTATCCATGCCAAGAGGGTTACTATAATGACAAAGGATCCTAAATTAGCTAGGCTTTTACATCGTCAAGACTTGTAATCAGCAGTGCTGCTATATAAGAAATTATCTTTATCAATAGACAGCTCAATTTTTTTTTTGTCTTGTCTCATTTTAATCTTGTATAGTCATGGATTTTTGTTTTGGAACACATTTTGAAATCTGTAAGCTTAAAATATATTTTATTAATGTACCATGTGCAAAATTGAACTCGATTGCACCATGTTTCTCATAGCAAGTAATAAAACACATAAGTATAATTTTTTGTAAATTCTTCTAGAGAGTTTATATATTTACAAAAAAAAAATATTCATTTGAATCACAAAATTGAATTCTGGATGTGCAACAAAATTTTCCAGGGAAAACTAAAAATTTTTAAAAAAATTATTCGAAACATTTTTTAGAGCTTGTACACGCCTTTCAAGCCCTCCCCTAGGCCTCGAGGGGGGTTGCATGGGCCCAAAAGGCCTCAGGCCAATATGACGTGACCTGTATAGGCCTTCCAGGCCTATCTAGCCCCAGGTCGCCCCGTGCTAGACTGGGGCGTTCTAGGCCCATGCAGCCCACTGCTGAGGCCTGGGGGAGGGCTTGGAAGGCCTGTACATGCTAAAAAAAAATGATTCGGAATGTTTTTTTAAAATTTATTTCAAATATAATTACAAAAATTCAGTTAATTAGTACAAACTCAACTACAAAATTGAACTCACTCCATTAAACTATAAATTCATAATCAATAACAACCTTTCAAGGAGGCTAGGCTCCTAAGGTCCTTGTAAATACAACCATCACTGAAAGCATAGGAGAGAGAGATGCCGTGTGCATTGTAGATTCCATCATGGCGGGAACTCTTCCCCTCAACAAGAGAAGGCGCAAGGCCTCAAAAGAAGCAATCAAAAGACTGAAAAAATTGGGATGTAAATTGTAGGCTTATCATGTAATCCCCTGTTTTGGTAATAAAAATACACTTTTTTTGAACTATCTACAAGGGGGCCAATTTTAATTTTTGTAGTTAAAGTTTACATGAAGTGATTTTTTTAAAACTATGTAAAAACGGTCGACTTGCTGATGAGGATAATTTTCTCTGCATTCATGGAGACGCTAGACAAGCACAACACTTTGGATAAGGCCTTGAGAGCCAAAAATTGGAATCCTTCCATAGGGCTAAAAGCAATGCGGACAACCACAATGTCTTTTGTTGAAATACGGCCCATGTAATGGGCTAATGCAAAGTTAGTTCCAAAGGGATCCCTTGTGCCACCCTTATGATGTGCCTAGGCATCCAACTCCATGACATGTTGCTACAAACCACATTTTAGTAATCAATCATGCCATGAATAGGAGTAAACAATTGGGGATTATTAACTTACCAAGTTTAGTTCATCAGATGCTATCACATCTTGCTGCTCAATGTTAATTGATGATGTGCTCCTCTAATTGTTGAGAAGGCGAATGCACCAAGCTAACTTGGGGCTTGGGGCAAGCTAGCTTGTACTCGTTTGAATTCCTCCTCGGGCACCTGACCATGCTGCTCAGCTTCTTGTATTTGCCCTTGAGAAAATTGGACACTCTCTAATACCATACCATCAACTTGTACAAGTTGCTCCGTCATGTATTGAGAGGATTTGTTGTCAAGTGGACAATCTAGCCCAATGGTGGCAAGGAGAGACAAGCACTCATCTTGCTTTATTTTAAACATTTTTTCTAAGTCGTGCAAGAAGAGAAACTCCTCTTCATCCACCACTACCGAGCTAAGCGTACTTAGTGCTAACTCGGGCATATCTGGTGCTGCCCCTATCTCATCGGCCTCATCCGTGGGTGCATCCACAGGCGCCATTGATAATGACCCTTCTCCACTAGCTCGTGAGTTGGTACCTTAAGTTGTTTTTCTACCTCTTTGTGTTGTTGAAGAAGAAACAAGACCAAAGCTTGCTCCGCCACCTGATCAAGGAGCTCGGCCTTTGGATCTACCTCCTTGCCCTTAACTAAATCGGCCAGGGCAACGTCACTGACCTCAGCCTCACCATTGGAGTCTTGTTCATTCAACATGAGAATGAATGTTGAGATCCATGGCAAAAAGTTGGTGCTGATGTTTCCCTTACCAAGGGCAGCCATTTCCTGAGTGGAGAGCACCTTGAAGTGCCCATCTTCTTGTACAGCTTATTAGTACCTATGCAATCGCTTAGGATAGTTTGCATCAGTTTTGTTGATGTCACGTAGAAGCTTGCAAGGGACCGAGAGAGTGTTACTGTTAGGGATGATCACAAAAAAGGGCTTTATGTATGTTTCCATGTACTCTAAGGTCTCCTTGTAGTCATGTTTGGCAAGGAGGATAGTTTCTTCGAAGTCAATGGTGCGAGAGAAAATGTGAAATAGCTCTTGCTAGCCAACCCACTCAGTCCTTCTCTAGGAATCCAAGAAAGTTCTCATACACCATGGAATGATCCATTAGGATCACGATGAGAGTGCAAGCCAAGCTGTAGGGAATATATGCTAGCAAAGTGCGCACAAGTGCTAGTGATACAAATGACCAAAATTAGGGAGGTTCCCTTTTTTTAGAAAAAATCAAAGTTTGAAATCGACAATTTCACACTTAACGAAAAAGGGCCGATCGCCCAAAATAATTTATTAACCATAGTCATTTTAATTATAATACTTAATCTAAGTAATATATTTAATCAAACGTATCCAAATAATAAGTTTGTACAAACTTATCCAAATTGAACTTATTGCGCTCATTCAAGCTTGATCTGAATAGTAATTGCAATTCCACACCCCCATTCCTCCAAGAATCACAAACCATGAAAGACTTCTCCATATGTCTCCCAGTCTACACAAACACATATGAACAAATATCACCAGAGCATGGATGGTTAAGAAAAATCAACTCAAAAATCAATGAGGAAAAAGCTAATACCTTTCGACGTTCTATCTTGAAGCTTGCATCTTGTACTTCCTCAAATCCCATGATTAGTGGGTGTTCTCAAAAATCTGCTATGCTCCATTCTTGGCTACTAGTGTTGACAAGGTCAATGGTGCCATTGGGTAGTTTGACCGGTAGTTCTATGGGTGAATCAAAACCCTCACATGACTGCAATGGTATCCACTCCCCCTTTTTCTTCATCCATCGCTCGTAGTGGAATCGGATGTATAAATTTGAGTGTGCTTTCAAGTATTAAAGTGTGATACTTGAAATCACAAGAATATACATCTCCCTTATGCACCCCTTCCACTATATCCCATGCATTTCCAAATAAACCATTCATCTGCTCAGATTGTAATTTCTTGCAAATAAACATTGCTAGAGTGGCTTGTGGCAAGAGCTTACAAAACACGTGCACAAAAAGATTAATGGGAGCATACCAACTAAGACCTACTGATCGAGAGGGCTTTGTAAATTTTAAAGAGGATTAAATATCACTAATCATCTTTTGTTTGAAGGCATCTACACTCCATTTGTCTCTATACTTCCTAATGAGGGAAATGGAATCTTTTCAAGTCTTCCATAGTCTTTAGGCCTAGAGGGAACTATGTAAGAGTGTGTGAAAAAGAATATTCTACTGCCAAGAAGTGTCCTAGGGTTCTTGTTGGGAAATAAAACCTCACCTATGGTGGAATGAAAAGCATTGAAGTTCCCTGTTATGCTCTTCAATGGTTGTTCCTATATATAACTTGATGGAAATATGTCTACATACACAAAAACACCCAAAATAAAAAAAGAAGTGAACAACAAGGGTATAACAAAATGATTTGAATAGAACCACATTAGTAACAAAATACTTACAATTACAAGGAAACTTGGTTTTTGCCATTTGAGGAGGAAGATGAATGTCTAAAGCCATGTAGACATGCTTGCATTTTGAGTTTTCTTGAAAGCTAGCAATCTTCCCTTCTAATGATGTTCCAAAACACCACAAGCTTTGACTTTGTGTGGCCCTCTTAAGCTTGGCTGTAAAGTAAACCCAATCATGAACCCTGAATCTCTCTCCAACCCACATACCTTGCTCATTCCTAGAGTTGTTAAGAACATACTCAGAGATAGAATCACTAGGTCTCATGTTTGATGTTTCCATGGCTGAGAACTTGCTTACAAGAGGATAAAGTGACTTAAGTGGGGTTAGACGAGGAATAGGGAGGTTAGAAGGCTGCTAGAGGATTAGACAAGAGCTTGGAGAGCCATTAAACCTTGCAATAGGATTTACAAGTGGTTAGAGAGGGATTAAAGAAGTTATAGCAAGATTAGTAGAGATATGGAAGCTTGCAAGATGGTTAGAAACTTGTTGCAAGATTAAGGAGAGATTAAAGACACACAAGAGGATTGGAGAGAGATTACAAGCTCACAGCAAAGATTAGAAAGAGATTAGAAGGTTGCAGGCAAGATTAGAAAGGTATTAGAGAGGTTATAGTAAGATTAGTAGAGATATGGAAGCTTGCAAGAGGGTTTGAAACTTGCTACAAGATTAAGGAGAGATTAAAGACATACAAGAGTATTGAAGAGAGATTACAAGCTTACAGCAAAGATTAGAAAGAGATTAGAAGGTTATAGGCAAGATTAGAGAGAGATTAGAGAGCTCTAGGACTAATGGTTTACATGTGTAGTTAGTTGAAGAGCATAGAAAGAGGCTAGGAAGCTTGGAGAATCCTTTTTTCACTATAGAATAATATGGAAGCACTTTTTTGGGGATAAAACCACATTTTTGGAGGAAAAAAATCAAATTTTAGGGTTACTTTTTGGCCGTGCAGGTCTGGTGGGGCCCCATTAGGACTTGTTTGGGGTCTTCTTGGGCCCTTTAATTTGCCCCAAGCCTAATGACAGTCATTAAGGAGTGGTGCAATGGGAGAAGGCCATGTGGAGAAAAATGTTGGGTTTCCCTGCCCCTAATATGTAGGGGTCAAACTTGAATCATACCATTTTCTTTTAAGAAATTGGGCTGAAAAATGCAAAATCTTTCAATAAAATCAAATTTCCCACCTTTTTTTAATAAAGACAGCTCAAACTGGTATAAATGACCCCACCTCAAAAAGTGGGCTAGGGCCAAAAACGCCCCCCCATCATTATCCCTCATTTAAAGCTACTTTTTCCTCTCCCCACTCCCTCTTCCTCTCTCTAAAACTAGCAATTCAGTTTTGAGTCTCTTTCTAACTAAAAGAGTCTTTTTTTGGCCTCTTCCCTCCCCATTCAGCCTTCCCCTTCCTTCCTAAAGTTAGATCTATCTTTCTGTGCCTTCTTGGCTATGGAAAGCTTGGAAAACAGTCCACTTTTTCCCCCATCAAGTCCATCCTCTCTTGCTTGCACACATTCTTCACTCTCCTCTTGCTAGCTTATACATATTCTTGTCCTCTTGCCAGCTTATATGCTCTGCTAGCATTAGGTTGCAGAGATCTTCTTGGCTATGGAAAGCTTAGAAAACAGTCCACTCTTTCCCCCATCAAGTCCATCCTCTCTTGCTTGCACACATTCTTCACTCTCCTCTTGCTAGCTTATACACATTCTTGACTCCTCTTGCCAGCTTATATGCTCTGCTAGCATTAGGTTGCAGAGATCTTCTTACACACCTACAACTTCATAGCATTTAGCTTAATCGGTTAGCCAAGCACAATGAGTCGCCGACCTCGTTCAAGGGTGGAGTCCTTTAGCAGTAGCAACAATGAACAAGACGACACTGGCTTGTGGGTTACAAGCACCTTTGCAAAAGGAATGTGGGTGACGATGCGTCCAAGCACAAGGAGAGCCCATAAAGTCTCTCGCAGATACATAGGGTTAAAGTTGCACCATTGGAAGGGTCGCATAGTGGATCTCAAGCAGGGGGCTGACGAAAGCAAGCAGGTGATGATCCAACACGTCTACAAGGCATCGCAACTCCGTGTTGACAATGCCAATCACAAACGCTTTCCTACAAATTGTAAGTTTTATTTGTGCTTCTTGTTTTATGGGCTGCACTGAGACATGCTAATATCATTTCATGTTACGGAAGCTTGATTTTTTCAAGTGTGTTCTTGTAATGTTCTGTGCAGACATCTTTCCGTCGACATTTGTGGAATGGGAGCCTTTAGAGGCCCTTTTTGGAACCTTTGAGGCGCACCACTTTGAAATCGGCAAGCTACTATATACTGGTTGTTCGGCATCAGAGCTTTTAGAGCGCTCAGTTTTCTTCTTTCATGCAGAGTATATTGTACCCACATCAAGAGATGGTTTTGGGACTCTACGGAGGCTCCCTACACCAAGTCTCACGGACCATGATTGGCCAAAGCCCGACAATACTTTGGTTGCACTAACCAGATGTCGAATTGAGATTGATGTGTGCAATGCAATGAAGTGCACCTATGGGTCACATCGTGTGACTCTCACATTCTTCATGCCTTTACATTTGTTTGTGTTTTTGTTCAAGGAGGCTGATGTTCATCGGACTCCTACAATGTGGATTGCAAAGGGAGGCACAGCAATGAGTGCCTTTCTGCCACCTTCGTGGGATTTGAAGGTTATTCAACATTAGGGTGACAAGATAAAGTGCATGGTGGTGTCGGAGAAGATGGTCGTTCGGTACCAGCTTGGAAAGCAACAACTCTCTATTATCTTTCCTTACAGACGTTGTGGAAGCTGACTGGAGGCGAATGGCAAGCACTCGATTCGGACATCAACGATGCAGAACAGCTTGATGTACATGTTAGCATGCAAGCTGATGTGTGGGATATCGTAGTAAATGCTAATTGGAATATGCTAATTGGAATATGGCGAACCTAAGGGAGTACTTAGGCCTTAGGTTTGCACTGAAAGGTGACTTTTCATTTGTGATTGATAACACACCTCTACGTAAGAGGAAAGAGGCATCTTACTTTTGTAAAAGCATTCCCTTCCCTAGATGTATCCATATCAAGCAAGCTATGTAATAGATTTTGAGAGATTAATTCAAAACAATCTTGGCTACTCGCAATTTGCGTTCAATTTTGTGCACTTTTAAGTTATGTCGCGTGTTTTTATTTTTTTGGAGGTTTTAAGTGAATTTTTAAACATAAAAAATGTTTTAAAGACCTCTTTATAAGTCACTTTTGGCCACTTTGAGTTCATCTCCTCACTCTCGGCATCTTTGCGGTCCCCTCGCCTTCTTCGCTACTCAAGCATGGCCACCCCCGCCCAAGCTCTCCTATCTCAATTGCACAAGCTTGACCTCGGTCACTTGATCGAGAAGCTTGCACCCATCTTTCAGACATCTATTGACATGGAAGGCACCGCCGAACTCCATAATGACGTGTTTGGGGCGTTCACTAGCTACATGGACACATACATGGCTGAATATTGTGTCAACTTTGAAGACGAGGAGGGGACTTGGGTGCCTGTGGATCTTATCAAGCATACCTACAAAGCGGACAAAAATTTCAGGTTCAGGCTTGCAAGATTCCTCAAAGGCCTTAGTAGCACATATCTAAGGGAGGAGGAAGAAGATAACCTGGTAGATCTTGGAATGGGCAACATCGGCACAAGTTTTTTGAGGTGGGACATGACTCTTGCCCTCCTGATCTTGGAGGGAACAGAGAAAAGCAAGGGAAAGAGGAAGGCCACTCCTCCAAAGAAAGCCACACCTTATCTCTTGATCAAGGAAGCTGACCCAAAGGAGGAGATTGTCATCCCAGTGCAAGAAGCATCTCTTGCACTTGTGACTCTGGCGGAAGAGCCGCAAGCTGAGGCTGTGAAACGGGACATCGAAGGGGACGATGTCATGGATGAAGTTCCAGAGCTCGAAGTGCGAACTCTACACCCCATCATAGTAGAAGGTGTAGAGTTCTTATTTTTGGATGACATCGCCCATGTCCTCGGGCTACACCAAGATGAAACTCTCTCAGTCATTGCTATGTACGCGGGCATGCAAGACACACAATAGCCGTCCAAAGATGATGACATCCGCATTGACTTCAGTTCCACAGATGTCACAAAGGTGCTTGTGCTCCCGAAAAATCATGCCTCAATAGAGTCCCTTGTGGCAGAGACTCTTGTACAAATATCCCAGTGCAAGGATTTCTACGAGTGTGCCAGAAACTAGCTTTGCCCCTCACAAGCCGCTTGCCATTTCGGACTCCGTCAGCCTCGGGAGCATCAATATTAGTGATGCAGACCTTGCGGATCATGATGATGCCACTGAGGTAGTACACCCAATTTCTTCCCTCTTAATTTGTAATTTTTTGAAGTCAACTCATTCTTCTATCTACTTTGTAGACCGCAAGAGAAATGGACTGGTTGCAAGCCGAGAAAGGGTGGAGCACGAAAGGAGGTGGAGGGGAAAGATGCTGCACTATGGCACTACATCCCGAGCTTCAATGCCGAGATGCTTCGCGTGATTCACAACGACTTTTCAAATGACGTGCAAGCTGAATTTTTGAAGTGCAGAGCCCTAAGCGCCATCCTGTCTGAAGCCCCTATAGCCCATAAATGTATTCTTGTAAATAGGAAAGCAGCTATCTATAGCTTTGGTGATAAAAGTGCGGGGTCTTTCCTAGGATTTTGTGGCCTTAGCCTTGGACAAGGCATCACTGATGCCAAAGAGATAGCCGAACACATTGGTGACAAACCATCGGTAAAGACTCTCACCCACGAGGCTTTCACCAAGCTCATCAAGCGAGTTGGCTAGATCCAATGTACTCATTTGCCTTTTGTGAAAATCAAACAATTAATGACATCAAGATGTTTGTCGAGCTGATTTTAAGTTTTATCTTCTTGATGTGTTTATATGTTGTTGTCGTGTCGTGTCATGATGTTTCAATCAATTTTTGTGAACGCTCGTCTGCCATCACCACCCGTCCGACTTTGGCTCGACTCGACGGGCCGATTTCTCTTGCGTATGGCCCCAAAAGGGTAGATCAGATGTGCGGGTGCGCCGGGGCCGACCGGGGGGCGGTGGTCACGCCATGGAACCTGTGCGCCACGGAGCGACTGTAGGCTATTTGACCATCAGATGTGCGAGGTGCGTCGGGGCCGACGGGGGGGCCGGTGGTCACGCCGTGGAAATTGTGCGCCACGGAGCGACTGTAGGCTGTTTGCCTATAGTCGCTCCGTGGCGCACAAGTTCCACGGCGCGACCACTGGTCCCCCCCGTCGGCCCCGGCGCACCCCGCACATCTGATCTACCCTTTTGGGGCCATACGCAGGAGAAATCGGCCCGTCAAGTCAAGCCAAAGTCGGACGGGTGGTGGCAGACGAGCGTTCACATGAGGTCGAATGTACATAGCGACAACAATTACATGCAAAAGACTACAATTACCTTGACAAGACGACAATCACTTGCAATAGAAAACAACTTTTTTGAAAATAGACATGGTTTTTCATTAATCAAATTGAGATTATAAAACACAGATTTGTTGCATTACAAAGGCTTCTCCTATCTAGTGAAAGAGAGCGTCGTCTCCACGGATACGCCTAGCTAGACGAAGATCAGATGGCTTCAGAGTGACACGTTTTGCATGCACCATGCACAAAACGGCGTCTTGGAAAAGCGAAACCAAAATATCCTCGGCACCTTTTTGCAGAGCGCCTAGTGCCACCGCTTGCACACGATTGACATCCCGGCGTTGGTCGAGGATAATCTCTTTGACGAGACGCGCAAAAGGTGCTTTTGCGAATTTCTCTAAGGGCAACTATCCCTGGTCTCCACCTTTGCTTCTTTTGCATTGTTGGGGGCGGTGGTGCTTGCGCGTGGTGAGTCCAAGCTGGCGTGTCATTTTTGAACTTTTGTCGCTGCTCTTGGAAGTTATCGGAAGGGGGTTCTGTGCGTTTAGGAATGGTTTTCCCCTTCTTAGCCTTTGCAGGTGTTGGAGTTTTCTTTGCCTTTGCAGATGGAGTCTTCTGAGCTGCTCTCTGCTCTGCCTCCTTCCTTACTCGCTCCTCTTCATCTTTCCTTTCTTTTTCCTCACGAAGCCTCCGTGCGTTTGCTACCCTGGCTTCTCGTTCAAGCTTCTGTCTCTTATTTTCTACTTCCTCAGCTGAGAGTTTTCTCTTTCCTTTACCAAGTGCACGAGCCAAGACTCTATCTAACATTGCATTGAGAATCCTACTACTCGGCAGGTACTCCCTTTCTACTATGTCTTCATTTCTCCTCTTTGTATATTCTGCTCGAAGACCTTGTATAGCCGCTTCCAAAATTGTGTCATCTTCGTATTCGGCCATTCGCAGGTCAGCAACAAATCCACGAGCTTGTCTGTTAAGCCAATCCTCCTCCGCAGCAAAGAATGCTAATCTTCTCTCGTTGCTTGCGGCGGCCTGAGCTTCTTCTGTAGCCTTCTTATCTGCCTCCGCCTTCCTAACTGCCTCGTCTTCTTCCGCCTTCTTGGCAGCCTCATCCTCCTGTGCTTTCTTTGCTGCCTCATCCTCCTGTGCTTTCTTTGCTGCCTCATCCTCCTCCTGTGTTTTGACGGTCTCTTCGGCTTCTTTTCTTGCTCTCTCAGCTGCCTCCATGTCCTCTGCTTCTTCTATAATCTCTCTGCTTCTTGGCGTTCTTGGGCTTCTTAGGCCTCTCGCTCAAGCCTCACATGCTCAGCTTCCAGATCCATTTGGGCTTGTGGGTAAATGTTTGGGATTTCAGTTCTATGTGCCACCGGTAAGGGCCCAAGGTCTTTGAAAATGTCATCCTGCGTATTGGAGGGAGGATCATTTGGGGGCTCCATGTGCGTGAGATATTAGTGCACGAGCGAGAAAGGGAGAGAGCGCGCGAGAGAGTCAAGGGGAGAGGAAGAGAGAGAGAGAGCTCACAAGTCAAGACTTTTAAAAATGACAATAAAACTCACTTTGATATTTATAGGGGGCCAAAATTACAAAAAAGTCAATTTACAATGAACGTGCCAAAAAGTGGCGAACAAGAATTATTGCGTGGGTAACCACACGCGGCCATTTCTTAGTCGACCACTGTGCCATTGCCTCGCTCTTTCACGTGCCATTGACGCATTGCACCCTTCTCTTTCGCCTTGCACCTACCACCTTCATGATTTTGCGCCTCAAAGACAAATTTCCGGCTCGCTTTTGGGCCTTTCTCCCAAAGTGCATGGTAAAACCAATTGAACATTTCCTAAGACGCATTGCTGCGAACCTTGCCACCGCCATGACCCGTGTTCTTAAAATAGGCCGCCTTGGCTTGGTAATGTGATCGTTCCATGCCTTGGTTGCTCCAGAGTGCAAGAGACCCATATTCATCTAGAAAGAAGGAACTGTGCGCATAGAGAATATGCATGTAGTGTGTTATATGAGTTTCCCCCCAAGCATCGATCATTTCTTTTGTGAATCTGTCAATCGAAGTCTTGAATGTAGCTATCTCTGCTTCATCAAGATACGGGCGCTCAAGAAGCCTCATCATCTCATCACAAGCTTCCCACACATGTGCACGCTTCAATCCTCATGTCGCCTCATTGCCTCGATAGGTTGTTACATCACAAATCTGCTTCCATAATTCAAAATGTGTATGGGTTTTTGCGATCCTTAGAGAGGGTGACAGCACCTGCGTGAAGCCCCATGGATGATAAAACAACTTCAAGCTCTTGGATGCACTGTTCTCGCCGTGACTCTGGCTCCATGTTCCAAGCATAATTGATGTGGAGCATCAACAATTTGTCCAAAATTCTAAGTCTTGCGTGCAAGGTACACACATGTACTCGCGACAGTGGAATTGAAAGAATAGGGTTCCAAGTAGCATCCTCCTCTACGCGAGATGGTGCCTTACTTTGATTGCAGCTCATAATTCCATTGAGCCAGACGTGCATACCCTTCCCTTTTTGTAATTGATTTGAGCCCTTTGCACTTGCCTGCTTACGACCTTTCACCTTGGTTGCTTGTTTGGCCTTCCCCACTGCGACACTTGGCATCCTTGGATGACAACAAAAGATGCATGGAAACAAAGTGTTAGCACCGCTTTTAGTTCCCAACATGCATTTGAGGGTCTTGAGATCACCACCAAGGTGCCACTCTATTTCAAAGTCACCAGTGCCAGGCACATGCAAGACTTCACCATTTGATTGCCTGTGTATCACTCCTTGAATACCTGTACGGGTGAAGTACCACCTCAGACTGTCATGGTCCTCGTGCGGAAGGGTCCATGCCGTGTGCCACCATATGTTCTTCTCAGACTGCACTCCAAAGTAATCTTGCTTACGTCGCTTTGTGTGCAAGTTATTCTCCGCATCACCTATTTCATCTAAGCTCTTTCGCTTCAATGCCTTGCTCATGAGTGTCAGACTTGTACGTTCCACCCTTTGGCCCTTTACAACCTGACATTCATCCAATTTGAGGACAAATATAGCCTTTCCATCCGTCTCCTCTAATGTCATATCATAAAATTGAATCATAGCTCGTTGAAGCGCCTCCACCTCGATGTAAACATTGTTAAACTTGTTGTAAGCAAAATCTTTTGAATTTGACATTGGCATGCTACCATCCACCCATCTGTAGCAAGTCGGCAATATTGTTGTTTGCTGACTTCCTTGCCATAACTATACTGTATGGTGTTGGAAGTATAGATCGTGTCATTCCTTTGCCTCGTAGACGTGCTGTTATGCAAGTATACAAAGCCCTGTATCCCTTATCACTGATACCTGCTGTGTCGCACACAGTGAGCATGTCAACGGGACTGACAATCTGCTCGAATTCCTTGAGAAAATACTTTTGAATCCTGTCACGCAATGCACCATTTACTGGATTGGTTATCATATTGATTACTTTGTGCTCTGGAATAGTGTGCTCAAGGATAGACTCCTCAGTATAGGAACAACCTAATATTGCTTTAGCACATTCCCTGGACATCACATAGTTCAGAGTCAATGACATAACTATATGAAAAAGGAATGTAATGCTAGTTTTGAAGCTGTGATTACCTTGTTTGACGCACACATCGCTTGCGAGCCCCCCCATCTTTGGAAAGAAGACTCAGAAGCTTGCGCTTTCGCTGCCTTGCATTATATCCCACGGGAAGGTGAGTGAAATGATCGACACGTCGACGAAGGTTCCGAGTTGAGTTTCGAAGACGGAGATAGTTCTCTATAGCTCGATCCTTGCTTTCACACCATCAAGCTTCATCTTCTGCTCTGCATCCTCCTTCTCTAGATCCTTGACTCGAGCCAGCATATGTTCCTTTGTGGCCATGAAAGTTGACGCACATTCTTCCTTTTCCGCCTTGCATAATTTTAGAAGCTTCCTGAGGTGATTTTGATTTGAGAGTTCCTGCAAGTACAAAGAATAGAGCCTCTGACAGTACCCTAAGAAACCATTATAACCATCACCCAAGAAGCGTACGACCTGCGTGATATTATGAAAAGGGGGAGGTGCACCAGTCTGTGGATCAAGGGGATAAATGCTTCCATCAGTCCAAAGATCAATGGCTTTTGCACCTTGAAGTCGTAGCACCTCAGCAGGAATACATCCCTTCGTTCGATTACTTCGCATTGTGGCATACTCCTCGTCTAAGTCCACGTGCAAGCGAAACTTTGATTGCTTGTTGGTGATGTCCCGTAGAGCCATTGTACCTAGCAAATGGAGATGGAGGAGATGTAGATGGATACAGAGATGGAAATGTGGATGGTGATGGAGATGATGGAGATGGAGGATGGAGGTGGAGGATGGAAATGTGGATGGTGATGGAGGAGATGAAGATGGAGATGGTGATGGAGTTGGAGGTGGAGGAGATGCAGATGGATACAGAGATGGAAATGGAGGCCTTGAGGAGATAGATATGGAGAGCTTGCTAGTGATGGAGATGGAGAGCTTCAGCTTGCAAGGATGTGTAGATCTGTACCTACACAGGAGGGGATGGTGAGCTCTTCCATAAGAGCTGGTGGAGAGGATGATAGATATGGAGAGCTTGCTAGTGATGGAGATAGAGAGCTTCAGCTTGCAAGGATGTGTAGATCTGTACCTTCACTGTAAGATTCCTCCCTAGCCTCTCAAAATGTCCAGCATCTTCCCCTGTAATCAATCCCTCTTCAGAAATATAAAAGACCTTGTTTCTAACTGTTTTAACCTAGAGAGAGAATATTCAGATTTTTAATATTTTTGGATAAAAAATTATCTCATCTTATTAAAATAAGTTTCCCTAAAATAGAAATTCAAAAAGAACTTTCCAATGTGCAATTGGAATTAATTGGAAATGGGTATAAAGGACCTTAGCCTAAGGGTCTAGATTTTCAAAAAAATTTGGATTATGGTCCAATTAAGGTTCCTATGGGCCAATAACATCAATCCATGTGTAGGGAGGAGATAAATCCAATTTGTAAAAGAAGATACCCAAAAATGAGTAAATGCTCACATAAGATAAAGAGTTGAAAATGTACAAGGTTTATTAGTAAAAAACTATGAGCAATATTAAAAATATGAGATATTTTGGGTATCCAAAAATGATTAAATGCTCACATAAGATGAAGAGTTGAAAATGTACAAGGTTTATCAGTAAAAAACTATGAGCAATATTAAAAATATGAGATATTTTGGGTATCTAAAAATGAGTAAATGCTCACATAAGATGAAGAGTTGAAAATGTACAAGGTTTATTAGTAAAAAAACTATGAGCAATATTAAAAATATGAGATATCTTGGGTATAATGATTCTATTTTGACACATATGTAAGGAAGGGGAGTTCTTTAAAGGAGGTGCATATTTCACATGCTTGAATGAGTTTTAAACTCAAAAATAATGTGATATTTTTATCTCTCCTCTCTTTTGAACCAAACCAAATCAAAATGGAATCAAACCGAATCAAAAAGTAACCAAACTAGATCCAAATCTAGTCCAAATTCAACCAAACTGAATTTGGAAAATTCTAGAATTCAGTTAGCTTTGGTTAGAGATTCCCTCTTCTATAAATAGAACATGAGTCCTTTGAAAAAAATATAGAAGAATTTTACTATACTAGAGTTATGCTGAAATATTGCTAATTTCTACTATTCTCTAAAATTCTCTCCAAATTGAAGAAATTGGAGCTTCCCTCTTTCTTCAATCCCCATTGGTGGCTCCATCAACATACTTAACCAATTGATTGGTTGGGGGCCTCTACCGTGAACAAAGAATCAAGCAAATTGTAAGGTAAATGGTGAATTTTGATCTTTTCTATAATTTCTCAATGCTTCTCTCTTCTTAACCCCTCTTTTCTATAATTTCTCAATGCTTCTCTCTTCTCAACCCCTCTCAAGCTTGAGAAGCTTAATTGGAATGGTTTTTGAATGCTATTGAAGTTAATTGATGAATGGTAGTGAAGAGTTACATAATTTGATGAATGCTATTGAAGTTAATTGATTAATGATAGTTAAGAATTACATAAATTTTCATTTATGCTTAATTCAAATGGTTTTTATGTAAATTCTCTCTCTCACTCAAGAAATGGTCATACTCATGACCCATTCTCAATCCAAATGAAGCTTTTCATAAAGCTTTTCCTTAATCCAAGATTAATCTATGCTTGAGGCCAAATTAATGGCTTTTTTCTATGCTTTTAGTTTATGTATATTGATGATTCAATCCATTATGGATTAATGATCTAATTAGAAATCATTCTAATTATTTCCTTAATGATAAGCTTTATCCCTTAGAAAATTTGAGATTTATTAGTCATAGCAGCGGAGCTATGGCAAAATTTTTATAAAAATTATGCATAAAATAATTTCATTCAAAGCATAAAAAGAGGACTTCCTACCATATTCTAGGAATTATCATCCTAGATTAATTGAAAGATATTCATTGTAATCCTAGAGAAATTGAGTTTTATATTATGCATAATTGATTTTCATGCATAGAGGTATGTATAAAAGATTATTATTTTAACATAAAAGTGTTACTTTTAGCATAATTAGATTTCATGCCATAGAGGTATGCATAAAAGATTATTATTTTAATATAAAAGTGTTACTTTTATCATAATTGAATTTCATGCATAGAGGTATACATAAAAGTTGATTATTTTATTGTAAAAGTGTTACTTTTATCATATTGGATTTCATGCATAGATGAATTAAGATGTGATAAGATGTGTATGGGATGAGGTAAGAAGTGTATGTGATAGGATAAGATGTATATGGGTTGTAATAGGGCGAGAATGGATGTGATGTAAAAGATTAGATGTGAAGGCATATGGGGTTATATGAATGGGAATGTGGAAATGGATGTATGTATGTGGATGTGTGGATGTGGAGATGGGAGTGTGGATGTATGAATGTGAAAATGGATGTATGCATGAAGATGTATATGCATAGATGTGAATGTGGATGTAGATGTGGCTGTATAGATGTGAATGTGAAATGTGGATGTGGATGTATGTATGTATGTGGATGTAGATGTGTGGATGTATGTATGTATGTGGATGTAGATGTGGATGTATAGATGTGAATGGGAATGTGGATGTATGTATGTATGTGGATGTGGATGTATGAATGAGGACGTGATAGTGGATGTATGCATGTGGAATGTGGATGTGGATGTATGTATGTATGTGGATGTGGATGTATGAATGAGGACGTGATAGTGGATGTATGCATGTGGATGTGGATGTATGGACATAGATATGGATGTGTATGTATGAATGTGGATATGGGATTTGGATGTATAAATGAGGATGTGAAAACGGAGGTAAGCATGTAGATGTGGATATATAGATGTGAATGTGGATGTGGATGTATGGATGTGGATATGGATGTGAATATATGATATGTGATGTGAAGGAATCTAAAGTGAAGAGATGAAAAATGATGTGATTGGATGAGTACATATATAAATGGAATGTGGAATAAGTAATGTGGATTAATGAGGGATAATGTGGAAAAATGAGAGTTAATATAGAAATTATATTTGTAAACTGTTTGTAAATGGCTGTTTTATGTCAAGAATGCTGGGGAAGCATTCTTGATCGTCTTGTGATTAAGGTCGTGGAGACCTAACTGATAAAGTTGCAACTGCTGACGGAGAGTCAATGGAGGACGTCTCGCGTAGCAAGGTCGGCCGAGGTCTTGACCAGCCTCGATTCGATTAAAATGGTGAGCTTCCGGTATGGTGGATGAGGGACCAAGGAAGCGGCCTATGAGTGAAGCGCTAGGTCACCTGCGAAGGATCCTAAAGGGTGCTGACCATACGGTGCTCGGGCTCTGGGTCGCCTAGGATACCCACGCGTGCGTCGAGGAAGATATTGAAACAAGGAGTAAGAGTTGTTTTCTGAAACCGGGCATGGATCTGGTTGATTGACCTTGCTAGTCTTCAATGGATGAGTGCATGGCTCTTTTTATGGATCTGTTGGTTGATCTTGCTGATCTTCAACGAGAGTCCATCTTGATTTTTATAAGTGATTACATTGCCGAGTATTATGGGCTAGGAACTATTGAAAAGGCCCCTGAGTGGACAGGTGGTGAGCGTTCTAGTTGCCAATGATGCCATAGATACTCTGATGAATAAATGATGGGAAGTTATGAATCAACCGGATAAATTGGAAGATTGTGATCAGTGGTACTATGGTTTCATTAAAGGATTGTTTTAAAGTTAGCTGATGCTAAGAAAAAGGCAATTTCATATTGGGTGTGTAAGTGGTGTGGCTAGTTTTATGTTTGCATGAACTTCCGGCTAAGAGGCCTTGGAACTCTTTTCCTTGGTACCCAGGACAAAACCTAACCAAATTCCAAATTGGATCCCATCACTACAGTGGTTGGGCGGTTGGCTAACCCATGGGATCGGATGGGGTTAGGCTGGACTGATGGATCCGTAAATCGAGACTCAATTCTCATGGAAGCCTTCTATAGGAATATGTGCCAAAACCAAATCATGGAAAGATGGTAAAACTTCAGTGGCAAGATACCCCGTTGGCTTCTAGGTTACGCTAGCTCCTTCCTTTATATAAGTCGTAACGCTTACTTGTCACTCACAGTAATCTTACTTCCATCGATCTCCTTTCTTTCTTAATCTCCTTTATGGCTTGGCAGCAGGAATTGGTTTTATCAATGATGATTTCTCACCTTCAAGATGCAAGCGAGTCTGTGAAGAAGGATTTTATAGAACTGTATGAGCGCTCACTTTTCCCTCACTTGGGAACTTCTGTAGCTCAGACCAAATGGTGGCCCTGTCGAGATATAACTAGGGTAACACTGTGGGGGCGACAGCACTTCCGTAACAATGTCCACTTGGCTATGGTTATTGAAGCTTTGGGTTTGGGTCCCCGATACTACTGCGTGATGAGATCAAGGCATGGTGGATTTTCTGAGCAGGTCTTCTTACTAGCGTGCCTTCTTCCTCACCAGAAGATATGCCTTTATCCCGTTTTTGGCTTGCCTCTTAGAGGTCCTTTTGTTAGATCACCTCATACCACTAAGGTAGGTGCTGCAATAACCAGCCGAATTATTCCCATAGATGAGTTACCTTATACGTGTGCAGCTTGTGAGTGCTGCTTTTGTGACCATATGATGGACGGGCTTATGGAAGTGTAAAGAGTTCTTCTATCTTTACTGTATATGTTCCAAGAATGAATAAAGTTGAAATCTTTGTTCTTGTCTTGAGTCTTGCTCTCTTTGAGACTTTTCTTGGTGGTTAATCTTAATTAAAAAATTTCTCTCGGTCTCATATTTGTGCATCTTGCGAAATTACCCCCAGTTTGCAAGATGAGGGCATCTCGCGTTTTTCAAGTGGGAGAGAATGTAAGATTCCTCCCCAGCCTCTCAAAATGTCCAGCATCTTCCCCTGTAATCAATCCCTCTTCAGAAATATAAAAGACCTTGTTTCTAACTGTTTTAACCTAGAGAGAGAAAATATTCTAGAGAGAGAATATTCAGATTTTTAATATTTTTGGATAGAAAATTATCTCATCTTATTAAAATAAGTTCCCCTAAAACAGAAATTCAAAAAGAACTTTCCAATGTGCAATTGGAATTAATTGGAAATGGGTATAAAGGACCTTAGCCTAAGGGTCTAGATTTTCAAAAATTTTTGGATTATAGTCCAATTAAGGTTCCTATGGGCCAATAGCATCAATCCATGTGTAGGGAGGAGATAAATCCAATTTGTAAAAGAAGATACCCAAAAATGAGTAAATGCTCACATAAGATGAAGAGTTGAAAATGTATAAGGTTTAGTAGTAAAAAACTATGAGCAATATTAAAAATATGAGATATTTTGGGTATCCAAAAATGAGTAAATGCTCACATAAGATGAAGAGTTGAAAATGTACAAGGTTTATTAGTAAAAAACTATGAGCAATATTAAAAATATGAGATATCTTGGGTATAATGATTCCATTTTGACACATTTTAGGAAGGGGAGTTCTTTAAAGGCGGTGCATATTTCACATGCTTGAATGAGTTTTAAACTAAAAAATAATGTGATATTTTCATCTCTCCTCTCTCTTGAACCAAACCAAATCAAAATGGAACCAAACCGAATCAAAAAGTAAGCAAACTAGGTCCAAATCTAGTCCAAATTCAACCAAACTGAATTTGGAAAATTCTAGAATTCAGTTAGCTTTGGTTAGAGCTTCCCTCTCCTATAAATAGAACATGAGTCCTTTGAAAAAAATATAGAAGAATTTTACTATACTAGAGTTATGCTGAAATATTGCTAATTTCTACTATTCTCTAAAATTCTCTCCAAATTGAAGAAATTGGAGCTTCCCTCTTTCTTCAATCCCCATTGGTGGCTCCATCAACATACTTAACCAATTGATTGGTTGGGGGCCTCTACCGTGAACAAAGAATCAAGCAAATTGTAAGGTAAATGGTGAATTTTGATCTTTTCTATAATTTCTCAATGCTTCTCTCTTCTCAACCCCTCTCAAGCTTGAGAAGCTTAATTGGAATGGTTTTTGAATGCTATTGAAGTTAATTGATGAATGGTAGTGAAGAGTTACATAATTTGATGAATGCTATTGAAGTTAATTGATTAATGATAGTTAAGAATTACATAAATTTCCATTTATGCTTAATTCAACTGGTTTTTATGTAAATTCTCTCTCTCATTCAAGAAATGGTCATACTCATGACCCATTCTCAATCCAAATGAAGCTTTTCATAAAGCTTTTCCTTAATCCAAGATTAATCTATGCTTGAGGCCAAATTAATGGCTTTTTTTATGCTTTTAGTTTATGTATATTGATGATTCAATCCATTATGGATTAATGATCCAATTAGGGATCATTCTAATTATTTCCTTGATGATAAGCTTTATCCCTTAGAAAAATTGAGATTTATCAGTCATAGCAGTGGAGCTATGGCAAAATTTTTATAAAAATTACGCATAAAATAATTTCATTCAAAGCATAAAAAGAGGACTTCCTACCATATTCTAGGAATTATCATCCTAGATTAATTGAAAGATATTCATTGTAATCCTAGAGAAATTGATTTTTATATTATGCATAATTGATTTTCATGCATAGAGGTATGCATAAAAGATTATTATTTTAACATAAAAGTGTTACTTTTATCATAATTAGATTTCATGCATAGAGGTATGCATAAAAGATTATTATTTTAATATAAAAGTGTTACTTTTATCATAATTGAATTTCATGCATAGAGGTATACATAAAAGTTGATTATTTTATTGTAAAAGTGTTACTTTTATCATATTGGAATTCATGCATAGAGGTATGCATAAAAGATATTCTTTTATACTAAAAGTGTGATTTTTCATCATAAATGGATTTTATGCTGCATAACTTAGATGCATAAGAGAAATTCTTTTATTCTAAAAGTGTAATTCCTACCAAATTGAATTTATGCATAAGAAGATGCATAAAGATTGATTTTTAATTCAAAAGTGTCATTCTCATCTAAATTGAATTTATGCATAGGAAAATGCATAAAAGATTGAAATTTAATTTAAAAGTGTCATTTTCATTTAAAATGAATTTATGCATAGAAAGATGCATAAAAGATTGATTTTTACTTTGAAAGTATTAATCTCCTTAAATAGAATTTATGCATAAATAAATGTGTTAAGAAATCTTATATCAAATATAAGAATTCTCTTGTATTCTATAAATAGATATGAGATGTGATAGGATGTGATAAGAGGTGTATAAGATGTGATAAGAGGTGATAAGATACTTATGAAATAAGTTAGGAGGTGATAAGATGAATTAAGATGTGATAAGATGAATTAAGATGTGATAAGATGTGTATGGGATGAGGTAAGAAGTGTATGTGATAGGATAAGATGTATATGGGTTGTAATAGGGCGAGAATGGATGTGATGTAAAAGATTAGATGTGAAGGCATATGGGGTTATATGAATGGGAATGTGGAAATGGATGTATGTATGTGGATGTGTGGATGTGGAGATGGGAGTGTGGATGTATGAATGTGAAAATGGATGTATGCATGAAGATGTATATGCATAGATGTGAATGTGGATATAGATGTGGCTGTATAGATGTGAATGTGGAATGTGGATGTGGATGTATGTATGTATGTGGATGTAGATGTGTAGATGTATGTATGTATGTGGATGTAGATGTGGATGCATAGATGTGAATGGGAATGTGGATGTATGTATGTATGTGGATGTGGATGTATGAATGAGGACGTGATAGTGGATGTATGCATGTGGAATGTGGATGTGGATGTATGTATGTATGTGGATGTGGATGTATGAATGAGGACGTGATAGTGGATGTATGCATGTGGATGTGGATGTATGGACGTGGATATGGATGTGTATGTATGAATGTGGATATGGGATTTGGATGTATAAATGAGGATGTGAAAACGGAGGTAAGCATGTAGATGTGGATATATAGATGTGAATGTGGATGTGGATGTATGGATATGGATATGGATGTGAATATATGATATGTGATGTGAAGGAATCTAAAGTGAAGAGATAAAAAATGATGTGATTGGATGAGTACATATATAAATGGAATGTGGAATAAGTAATGTGGATTAATGAGGGATAATGTGGAAAAATGAGAGTTAATATAGAAATTATATTTGTAAACTGTTTGTAAATGGCTGTTTTATGTCAAGAATGCTGGGGAATCATTTTGACCGTCTTGTGATTAAGGTCGTGGAGACCTAACTGATAAAGTTGCAACTGCTGACGGAGAGTCAATGGAGGACGTCTCGCGTAGCAAGGTCGGCCGAGGTCTTGACCAGCCTCGGTTCGATTAAAATGGTGAGCTTCCGGTATGGTGGATGAGGGACCAAGGAAGCGGCCTATGAGTGAAGCGCTAGGTCACCTGCGAAGGATCCTAAAGGGTGCTGACCATACGGTGCTCGGGCTCTGGGTCGCCTAGGATACCCACGCGTGCGTCGAGGAAGATATTGGAACAAGGAGTAAGAGTTGTTTTCTGAAACCGGGCATGGATCTGGTTGATTGACCTTGCTAGTCTTCAATGGATGAGTGCATGGCTCTTTTTATGGATCTGTTGGTTGATCTTGCTGATCTTCAACGAGAGTCCATCTTGATTTTTATAAGTGATTACATTGCCGAGTATTATGGGCTAGGAACTATTGAAAATGCCCCTGAGTGGACAGGTGGTGAGCGTTCTAGTTGCCAATGATGCCATAGATACTCTGATGAAGGAATGATGGGAAGTTATGAATCAACAGGATAAATTGGAAGATTGTGATCAGTGGTACTATGGTTTCATTAAAGGATTGTTTTAAAGTTAGCTGATGCTAAGAAAAAGGCAATTTCATATTGGGTGTGTAAGTGGTGTGGCTAGTTTTATGTTTGCATGAACTTCCGGCTAAGAGGCCTTGGAACTCTTTTCCTTGGTACCCGGGACAAAACCTAACCAAATTCCAAATTGGATCCCATCACTACAGTGGTTGGGCGGTTGGCTAACCCATGGGATCGGATGGGGTTAGGCTGGACTGATGGATCCGTAAATCGAGACTCAATTTTTGTTACTACGATAGATAAAGTAAATCCCGGATAGTAATTGTTCTATGGATAGGAATCAACGGCTGTGCCTCTTGATGGGAAAAAAAGCGTTGATCCCAATGATCCAAGTACAAGTTATTCCTTGATCTGACCGAGGATCTTTATAGGTGCAGTCGGATCAGTTTGATCACTAATGGTCTTGACTATGTTAGAGTAAAAAGTTATCCTGGAGGAATCGCTCGTGCTTTCCGGATAAGGGAAGTTTTTCCGAGTTCGGTTTGAAAAAACCGACGGATTAGTCTTTTGTCCGGATATCTGTGGACGAGGCCCCGAGTGTGGGACCCTGCCTCGCGCATGAAGTGCTACTTCCGCTGCTAGTACCCCAAATCCGTTGTGCGGTGGGAATAGGGATCTCACAGTTGGTATCAGAGCATTTGGTTAATGAGGATCAACCGAGAAGCTAAATATATAAAAAAAATTATCTAGAATCACAAAAGGTTTGTAATTGTGTGATATAATTCATACAAATTGATATTCAAACTGAAAATTCGTAAATTAGTAATTGGGTCTTCAAATGGAAGTACCGCAATTGTATGGAACCCTGACTTGCTTGAGGCCTAGACATGATGGTATTTACCTTATAGTTCCAAGTATCATGACTACCCGTATATACCGAGGGTATAACTGTAGCTCTTTACCGGCAGTATATACGAGTAAATCTAAGACTTGAAATTATAAGCATTAATGCTATCCAGATGATGATTTCGAATGTGGTTGATATGATTTTTAATTCTGTTTGAGAACTGATGAATTGATTTGGATTCTGATTGAAAAATGTTGATCCCTGAAATTTGGTTGAAATATAATAAGCTGAGCGAAACCTCAATGAGGATGAATGGGACGAGTCCTGTGATGATACTCATAACTAGAATGATGATAATGATTTCAGCAAATCACTATGAGATTAGTGGATTGTGCTGTCAAATTGCTACTGTTAACACTTGTCACTCATGGTAGATCAAATTAAGGGATGACAAATTGAGAACTTGCTTGACTGAAATTCCCGTGGAGGAATGTTCAAAAGGAAATTTTTCGGTCTAATGGACCATTATCATGTTAAAGATATGAATGATGACTAATGTTAAAGATTTCAAATTTGTGTGCCTATCCACTTGAAGCTTCTTTCTTTTAAATTGTCCATGCATAGAACTCCATGGGCACAACAATCTCCAACACCATGCTAAAGGGTGTGGTGTTCTTGTAAGTTATTCTAAATAATGCCCATATTTCTGAAAGTAGCTTCATGTCCCAATTTATTCGGTTCTCATTTAAAGCCTTGATCACTATTAGGATTTGGTTAGTAGATTCTATTTAACCCCATTGGCTTGTGGATAATACATAATTGACTTCTTGTGTATGACCATGTGATCCTCTATTAGCTTCTTGATTACCTCATTCAAAAAGTGTGTCCCTTGGTCCCTTGGTCACACATCTAGACCATGTGCTTCTCTATTAGCTTCTTGATTACCTCATTCAAATCTTGTCATGATCACCTCATACAAAAACTTGGCTACTACTAAGGATGCTCTGCAATCCCCCATTGCATTTTTTTGACCCAATTTATACAATAATTTGTTTGTTGCGTGTTCTCTAAGCTCAAGTTTGAATGGTCCTACAAAGTCCAAGCCCCATTTCTAGAAAGACTTAAGAGGTGGCATTCGATGCAAGTTTGAATTATCCTACAAAATCTAGGTCCCATTTTTAGAAAGGCTTAAGAGGTAGCACTGGCTATAAGTTTGAATGTTCCTATAAAGTTTAGGTCCCATTTCTAGAAAGGCTCAAGTGGCAGCACTAGATTTAGTGGCATTCTCTACTTGACGCATTAGGTTGTACCATCCTTTGGTACATGTCACATTCTTTTGTAAAAGTATGAGCATCCTTGAGTGTAGTTGTCCACCATAGTCCTGCTTCAAATGTTGCATAGTTTGTACTATTGAATTTTTAGCGCCTTCCAAGTGTAGGCTACTCAAGTTGGGTGCCATTGAATTAGTAGAACCGCTAACCGATTCCACCTTTGGATTCTAACAACTGGAGATGAATCCGACAACTAACTTTGAAATATGTTTCTAATTATAGTAAACCTGGCCAAGAAAGTAGACTAGCCAAATAAGTAAAACCCAACTAAATGAGTAAACCCGGTCAAACGCTAAATGCCGACTCCAGAAGGTGGAAAGCTATGTGGTAGTAGGTGGTGGCTGCAGCAGCAAGTTGCTGGTTGTCACAGCAGGCAGGTTGACGACTTGTCAGTAGAGCAAGTCGACTCAAATGGCTGACTCTGATAGCTAATTTAGATGACTGAGTCGACGGTCGATTTAGGAAGCTAATTTTGACAGCTAATTCAGGCACTTGGCTCATGTAGCTGGTTCAGATAGCTGCCTCCAATAGATGTTTTAGATAGCAGATTCAATGAGCTATTTTAGATAGCTGACTCTAGTAAAACTAATGTAGGTAGTTGACTCTTATAGATATTTTAGATAGTTGGCTCCGATGACCGCGGAAGATGACATGGCATCAATAGGTCAGAAGATGATGTGGCATTAGTAGGTCAGAAGATGATGTGGCTTTCGTAGGTCAAAAGATGACGTGGATTCAGCATGTCAAAAGATGACATGGCATCAGCAGGTCAGCCCTGCTGATGCAAATTCTATAGATCTGAGTCTACAGGTGAAAGTGGCTAATGCTGCTGAATCTGTAACCCAAGCGTAAAATGCCGAATGCCAGAATGCAGAAGACTAACTTAACAATTGTGCAATGCCGATGCATAGCAAAATGGTTACAGATTTTAGGCGGCGTAGATGTGAGGCAACTTCTTGTGGCTGAAGCTGATGATGCCAATGCTGGTGTGCTTGATCTTAGAGGCTAGGTGGCGCCTAGGTAGACTCTACACAACAATGGCAATAAATGAGGCTCTAATACCATGTTAAAATTACGGAAATAAGGAAATGCAATATAACGACCAACAGTAAGATTTAATGAATAAGTTTGAAACTGAATCAACACTATTTATATTAATTAATTAGATGAGATACAACAAATGATAATTTTTTACTCTAATGTGGAAGGGCTAATATAGATTCACATATAGATGTACACACACACACACACACACACACACACAAATCTTGATACACATACATGTGTGTGTGTGTGTGTGTGTGTGTGTGTATATATATATATATATATAACTCTCCATAACCAAATGCCTTTAGTATTTGATAAAACGGCCTCCATAGCCAATTATATGGCCATACCAAATCCCTTAGGTATTTCTTCAACCTAAAAAGTGTGAAGATATAGTTTGACTCTCACCTTACCTCAATCCCTAAATAAAAATAAGGTCTATCATTTAAAACCTTGAACTAAGAAACTCCTTTATCTATATGATCTCCTCCTCATGGTTTCTCGTCAAAATGAGGTCATTCATATAAAGGACTATGATCATGTACCTGCCCTTCTTGAAAATATACAAATTTATATTTGATAGGCTTTCTGAAAGACCAATACTTGCCCTTCTCAGAGATATAAAAATTTGTACTTGATAGGCTTTTTGAACAACCAATACTCACACAGAGTGTCGATGTGTTGTTTCTAGGGCCTCTATCACTCCATTGCTTTCTGATATTGTGGTTGCTTATGTACTTGCCCTACTTAGTGGAAACATGCAAATTTACATTTGATGGGCCTTTTGAAATCATTAGGTGAAATATGGACTCTCATTTTTGCCCCTTAAGGATTCCCACACCTCCTCTCTCTAGAAAAATTGGCTCATAATGAAATTTTTACAAATCAAATCAAAAGTTGGCGTAGATTGGACATTTGTTGGAATCTTCTCTTCGAGACCTTTCCAATGATATATAGCATGATGGGAAATTTTGCATATTCAAGAAGTCCCTAAATTGGTGATGATGTGCCATATAACATGCTTGTCCTTAATGGGATGATGTGCCATATAACGTGCTTGTCCTTAACAGGATGAAACGAAAATTCATACAAGTGCTGTATGGTTGTCGTCAGCTCGTGTGGTGAGACGGTTTTGGTTAACTCCTATAACAAGAAAAACCCTCGTTTTGTGTTGCTAAGACATGTTGCTCCCAGAGGATCAATGTCATCATTCACCCTCAGCAAACAAGTAGAAACATAGAACATGGGCTTCCGAGCGACGAATGCCACATTGTTCCAAGTGAGCCGCTCTAGTAATGGGTGGTAAGTGATCCGGTACATGCCCATGAATCTATGTTTAGTCAGCGGGGCTGAGATTGATGACACTCCCTATGTGCCAATGTTGCACTCACAAGAGACTGCCCATAGTCCTACTATGGAGGAAGGTGGGGATGACGTCCAGTCCGCATGGCCCTTATGGGTTGGGCTACACACATGCTACATTGGCAATTACAATAGGAAGCAGGGCCGTAAGGCGGAGCGAATCTAGAAATATTACCTTAGTTCGGATTGCTCTCTGCAACTCAAGAACATGAAGTTGGAATTGCTAGTAGTAATCGTGGATCAACATCATCACCAATTTGGGGACTTCTTGAATATGTAAAATTGCCCATCATGCTATATATCATTGGAAAGGTCTCGAAGAGTAGATTCCAAATGTCCAAACTCTGCTCACTTCTGAGTTGATTTGCAAAATTTTCACCATGAGCCCATTTTTCTAGAGAGAGGAGGTGTGGAAATCCTTAAGACGGGCAAAAATGAGATTCCATATTTTACCTAATGGCCAATAATCACACAAAGTGTCAATTTGTAGTCACAAATCTCAAGGTGCCCATACAATGCCTTTTGAACCACGCATAAAACTTGTTAGTGGATATTGCTGTCAACATATACTTCCTCCTTGAGATGTCCATTCAAAAGGCTAATTTTGCATCCATCTCTATCACTGGCCACTTTTCATGAGCAGTTGAAGCTAGTGTTGGTGGTTGATCTCTTTGTGAGGGCGAATGTCTTCTGAAAGTCAAATCCCTCAGCCTATGCAAAACCCTCAGCAAAAGCTAGTATTAGCGGGGTTAATCTCTCTATGAGGGGCGAATGTCTTCTGAAAGTCAAATCCCTCAATTATAAACCCTTTTCTATAAGTTGTGCCAATGAACCATTAGATCTATACTTGGCCTTGTAAACCCACTTCTTGTTGTCGACCTTGCGTTTCTTCAGATGATCTTTAAGATCCCAAGTGTGATTCTTCATAATGTCATCCTATGCTTGCAATGCCCCCATCTAGTTTGGATCTGTATGTGCACTCTCCAACATTGCTAGCTCCTATGCACCTTCATTATCTCAGTCATCATAAGTGCATAGTTGACAATGTTGGCTTGAGTCCTCTTTTTCCCCTCTATCCTCTTTGATTGGCAAATAGTTGATAATCATCATGGCTCATAATCAAGAGCCAGGGGAGCTTTGTCATCAAAAAGCTGCATCAACTAATTTGGATGTAGCATCTTCCTCTGGCAAGCTTGTAAAAGCTGCATCACACCCAATTTGGATATAGCATCTTATTTTGGAAAGCTTGTCATCTTCATCTCCAAACTCCACCTCCTATGGAATAGCTACTACTACGGACCTCCCCTTCACCATAGAAGCGAAACCTTTGTGGCATCTTGCAAGCCTGCAAAATTGGCGGGTTGTGTCTATTGCTAGGCTATAACTTCTTCGTTGTTGGATAAAGTGGATTAAGCCTCATCCTCCCACCCCAATGGGGTTGTTCCATGAACCATATTGCAACACAACATAGCCCACTAGAAATTTAGAGTCGAAGAGTTGGTAACCCTTTGACTCTACATAGTATCCTAGAAAGATATACTTGCAATTTTTGGAATCCCACTTGGTCCTTGTTGAGTCTAGAACATGCACTAAAGGTTTCCTAGTAGTGTAGGCATGTTGGGAAGTCATCCCCTTAATTACCTTGGTCTATTTCATGTTTGAGTATGTGTATTATAATGTTAACTACCTCAGCCTAGAAGGTATTCGACATTTCCTTCCCTTTGAACTTTGAGCCATCTCTACAACCATGTGGTTTTTTCTTCCAATTCTATTTTGGTCTTGGAATCCCACTTGGTCCTTGTTGAGTCTAGAACATGCACTAAAGGTTTCCTAGTACAATAGGCCTGTTGGAAAGTTATCCCCTTAATTACCTTGGTGTATTTCCTATTTAAGTATGTGCATTGTAATGTTAACTACCTTAGGCCAGAAGGTATTCAACATTTCTTTCCCTTTGAACTTTGATCCATCTCTACAACCATGTGGTTTTTTCTTCCAACTCTATTTTTCTCACGTGTATGAGTGGTGGTGAAATTTCTTTTGCTCTAAGTGAATTCACCTCATGTAAACTCTCCACCCCAATCTATCTGAAACTTCTTTAGCTTCTTCTTTTCCAGGAACTTCTTCAGCTTCTTCTGTGTCTTGTTTTCATTGTTATTGCCATACTTTAAAAATTCAACAATTTTATGCCACACTTTAAATTTTCCAAAATTTTTTACCTTGCTCAGAAGAATATAAACCCACATCTTCATATTATAGTCGTTTAATTAGTAACATAAAGTAGGAAGAACCACGAGGTCTAGCTGCTGGCATATTGCCATAAAGATGAGCATGTACAATCTTAAGAGGAGACTTAACTCTATTGCTGCTTTGATGCTGCATACAAGCGTCATATATATGTATTTGACATCTCAAAAAATGTCGATTGGTGCTCCACAATCCTAGACTTTTGTATTTCTTTCAAGACCACATAGCTTAGGTGCCCAAATCTCTCATGCCACAACCTACTAGTGACCACATTAGCTCTGGTAGTAAAGGCTGACAATCCATAAAGGTTACTTGAGTGTGATTTTTGAGGGAGCTTGGTGGAGGGAGCTTTTTCTAGCAACTTCTGTCTGAAAAATGTGGACATTCTCTCTCTAGCCTCTCCACCACTACCTCCTCCCATCTCCTCCAACTACCTCCACCACCACCTCTTAGCCCAGCCCACCTTCTTCCCTCTAGCCCAGCTTAGCTCCTCCCTTCTCTCTCTCCCACTCTCTTCCTTCTCCCCCTATCTCCCTCTTACACTCTCTCCCCCCCCCTCTCACTCTCCCTTCCTCTCCCTCTCCCTCTCCCTCTGCCACCCTCTTCCCTCTCTTCTTCCTTTCCCTTTCCCTCTCCCACTCTTCCTATGCATAATCTCTCCTTCCCTCTCTCTTACCCTTTCTTACTTAAAGTCATATTAGAGACCTTCAAGATGACTTTCCCACCCTCCCTCTCACTCTCTCTCCTTCCCCCCTCTCTCTCCTTATCTCTCCCTCTTCCCTCTTCCTTCTTTCCTCGCTCTCTCTCTCTCCCTCTCCCACTCTCTTCCCTTTCTCTTTCCCTCTCTCTCTCTCTCTCTCTCTCTCTCATTCATTTCCCTCTCCCTCCCTCCCTTTCACTCTCCCACCCTCCCTCTCTCTCCTTCTCCCACCCTCTTCCCTCTCTCTCTCTCTCCCTCTCCCTATGCATAATCTCTTCTTCCCTCTCTCACACTCATCTTTAACCCTTCTCCCTCCCTCCCTGCCCCCCCCCTTTCTCTCTCTCACCTCATCTTTGCATGCCTTTGCATAGCATTGTATGTGAGTTTATTTTCTACATTTGTATTTTTATGTTTGCATGACATTGCCATTTTTTATCCTTTTGCATGTCAATGCATGTATATGCCATTACAATACATTGGAGTGCATGGCATTGCATTTAGATGTTATTACATGTGCATGTCATTGCATGGTACTACTTGCCCTCATGTAGTGGGAGTATGTTTGTCTTCCCTCCCTCCTATACCCCCCCTCATGTAGTGGGAGTATGTTTGTCTTCCCTCCCTCCTATACCCCCCCTTTCCCCTCTGATGTATATTTGTGTGTGTGTGGCCCCCTTCTTTTCCTAACCTTGCGCTTCCCTCCCTCCTAGACCCCCCCCCTTGCCACTAGGATAGTGTATGTGTGTGTACGTGTGTGCATGTGTGAGTGTATGTGCATATTTGTGTGTGTGTATGTCTATGTGTTTGTGTGTGTGCACATGTGCACGTGTCTGTGTGTGCATCCTCACCCCTCGGGTACTCTGTGTGTGTGTGTGTGCCCCTCAGGTACTATGTGTGCATGTGTATGTATGTGCGTGTGTGTATTTGTGTGTGTGTGTGTGTGTGTATGTGTGTATTTGTGTGTGTGTCTATGTGTTTGTGTGTGTGTGTGTGTGTGTTAGTTTGTGTGTGTGTGCACCTCCGCCCCTCAAGTACTGTGTGTACGTGTGTGTATTTTTGTGTATGTGCGCCCCTGCCCCTAGGGTAGTGCTTGTGTGTGTGTGTGTGTGTGTGTGCGTCCCTGCCCCTCTAGGGTAGTGCTTGTGTGTGTGTGTGTGTGTGCACGCACGTGTGTGTATTTGTGTGTGTGTGTGTGTGTATATATATGTGCACGTGTGTTTGTGTATATATATATTAGTGTGTGTGTGTGCACCCCTGTCCCTCGGGTAAGGTGTGTGCATGTGTGTGTGTGTGTGTGTTCCCCTTGCCCCTAAGGTAGTGCTTGTACGTGTGTGTGTGTGTGCCCCCTGCCCCTAGGGTAGTGCTTGTGTGTGTGTGTGTATATGTGAATGTGTGTGCATGTTTATTTGTGTGTGTCTGTATTTATGTGTGTGTGTATTAGTGTGTGTATGTGTGTACGTGTGTGCATGTGCATGTGTGTGTATGTGTGTACGTGTGCGTGTGTACGTTGTGTTTGTGTGTGCGCGTGTGTGTGCACGCATGTGTGTGTGTACACCCCCGCCCCTCGGGCACTATGTGATGCATATGTTTATTTGTATGTGTATGTGTGTGTGTATGTGTGTGTGTGTGCCCCTGCCCCTAGGGTAGTGCTTGTGTGTGTGTGTGTATGTGTGTGTGTGTGTGTGTGTGTGTGTATGTGTGTGTATATGTATGTGCACGTATGTGTGTGTATATGTATGTGCACGTGTGTTTGTGTGCACCACCGCCCCTCGAGTAAGGTGTGTGCATGCGCGCGCACGTGCGTGTGTTTCTCCATGCCCTTGGGGTAGTGTGTATGTGTATGTGTGTGTGTGCATGCATGTGTGTGTGTGCATGCATGTGTGTATTTGTGCATGTGTATGTGTGTATTTGTGTGTGTGCACGTATGTGTGTGTGTGTGTGTGTATACATATGTGTGTGTTTATCGTGCATGTGTGTGTCTATGTGTGTACTTGTGTGTGTGTGTGTGTGTGTGTGTGTATCTGAGAGAGAGAGAGAGAGAGAGAGAGGGGGGGCGCGAGAGAGCGAGAGAGAGAGAGAGTGCGGGCGCGAAAGAGAGGGGTGGGCGCCTTAGCTCCCTCACTAAGGGCGACGTCGCCCTTAGTGAGGGGGTTTCACTAACTACGACGTCACCCTTAGTGAGGGTATATTCATGGAATTGTAGTTGAGGGTATATTCATGGAACTGTAGTTGAGAGGGCCCAACCGAACTGCACACCAATTGCCCACCAATGAGACTCTTGTTAAAGCCCTCAAAGGTACTATGTTCTTGCCCTGCTTCCCTTCTGATCAACTTGTGGAGGTCTTCACTTCCTTGACAAGGCCTCTCACACATTTGCCTCCAAAATAAGACGCCACCCATCAAGAAATTTCTTGGGCACCCCATAGCCATCTTGTAGATAGTGGCCCAGCTCTCTTATCATGTCCACATGATTCAGCTCAGCAGCCCGAGCGCATAACCTATAGAAGGGATGTTCCTCTTTTTTATCCTTGGATGTTGTGAGTATATTTAACAAGGCGACGTACTTACAATGTCTGCTATTTACAAGTTCCGGTGCTTTAGTTGGCTACGGCATTCCTTACTGTTTGAAACCACCCAAATCAGGCCAAGCAATGGTGCCCCTGGATGGATAATAAGCATAATAGATCTAGTTAAGCATTATAATTTTATATGATGAGATTCCCAACATTGGAACCTTGGACGTTGGACTACAGAGATTTAGTGGACGTTACAACGTATAGACTGGAAGCTGGTGACGTTGTTGTGGTCGGTGACGGAGATAGTTGGGGTGACTAGCCTACGACCTGATCTGTTGGAGAATCAGCGAGCGAGGGAGCCACTGGGACCTTTGACGGCGGCTAAAGACGGAATTGGTAAAGGCAGACTGGCAACATTCATGCAAATAAATAGGATACCTCCCGTAAATGTAAACTTTGTCGCAATAGGGGTACATAACGAGTGAAAAAAGATATTCAATTAATTAATGGAGAGGGGAACTTAGATAATATTTGACTTTGTTAGTAAGGTTTGACCTTAGGATAAAAAAACCTTACGTAATTAAATTTTTAGTTATTAATTATTGCATTTTTTTTCCACAACGATTGCAACTGCTCCGATCTGGTGATGGCTCGCAGGAGGCGGCTAACGATTACATTCTTGTCGACTAGCAAAGCATATTGTGTGCCTACGTTGAGGGATGCACACAGTGTGAGGCAACCGTGGAGAAGGTTTGTTGAGGAGTGGGAGGTTCCTTTGCGTGCAAGAGAAAGATGGTGATTACAGATGGGTCCTCTCTCTTTTCTCTCTCTCTCTCTGGGTTTTGATAATTTAAACATGAATTCTTTGTGTGGGTGTAAACAAAGCACGAGGAATTGTCTCTCTCTCAAAATCCTTACCTGTATAGCCAGCCAGACAACAAGCCTTTCTGTTTCGCTGCAGAAAATCTGAAGGGAGCAAGATGTAAGCAATCACTGACTTTGGTAGACTCTCAATTTTCAAGAAGGCGTGATGGAGTGTGTGTATGTGTGTGTGTCAGCTTCGTCTCTCCTTCTTGCACTTTAGAACTTGCAAAAAAAACTAAGTATAGAGATATATATTCTCTCTCTCTCGGGCAATAATCATCTCTCTAATGGCCATGGAGCTTCTGGGCATTGGAAAGATACCTAAAATTTTCATCTCATTATTTGTGCTAGGCACTGAAATTCCAACTCCATTGGATTTTTCCTCATGTCAAGAAAAAAAATTTGTATGGTGACAGATTCTCAATCGCCTTCGCTGTTCCGTAGATATGATTTTTCGAAGGATTAGGAGCCAGTAAGGATTATGAGCATGCTCACCTACTCTCTCTCTCTCTCTCTCTCTCTCTCTCTCTCTCTCTCTCTAAACAAGGGATATGAATAGACTTTCTAGAGCCAATTCCTCTTGTCCATGATTTCTAACTACTCTATCAAGAAACATGATAAAATCCACTATAAACATCACACAAACTTTTCAATAGTCCTTCTATAAAGCTTTCTATGAAACATCAACTCAACATCAACATAGAAAGGAAATTGTTATCAACATTGAGAGAAACAAATTTGAAGAAATTTATTCGAGGTTGAGGCTTTATCAATGCGGATATTATATGATACAATTGGAGTCTTAATCAATTATTTTATTAAGTTTATTTTGTTCATATCCCTCGTTTAGAGAGAGAGAGAGAGAGAGAGAGAGAGAGAGAGAGAGAGAGAGAGAGAGAGTAGGTGGGTGTGTAGGTGTGTATGCTCATTGTGACAAAGTTTGCATTTACGAGAGGTATCCTATTTATTAGCTACTAGTGTATTCAACTTACACTAGTTGCGTGAAATATTCATACCAAAATTATGTATACAAGAAATAATGTGTATATTCCTTAAAACATATATACATGTACAGTCTATGGAGATCTAGTTAAGCATTATAATTCTATATGGTCGATTACATTCCCAACATTGGACGTCAGCAAACTACAGAGATTTAGTGGACGTTGCAATGAGCAGCTGGTCACGTTGTTGTGGATGCTTATCGAGAGAGAGAGAGAGAGAGAGAGAGAGAGAGAGAGAGAGGGGTGGCCTTAAGTGAGGGGAGGGCCCCTCACTAAGGACGACATCGCCCTTAGTGAGGGGGCCCTCCCCTCACTTAAGGCAATTGCCCCTCCGTCCCCCCCCCCTCTCTCTCTCTCGTGCTTCCCTTAAGTGAGGGGGCCCTCCCCTCACTTAAGGCCACTGCCCCCTCTCCCTCCCTCTCTCTCGCATCGCCCTTAGTGAGGGGGCCCTCCCCTCACTTAAGGCCATTGCCTGGCATGGCGCCAAACCTGCATAAGCCGTCTCCTTAACTATCCGACCACCTATGGTCGACCCTGGTATCTAAACCGCACACTTTTAGGCATGCGCAAACATAGTGGCTTCTCCTCACATAAAGGGGGACCTTACAAAATAGAGCAACCCTTACTTGATGATAAGGATGGAGTATTGATTTTCAATTGAGGATCTACCAATTTTCGAAAAGTTTTCTAAGTACATTGTTGGGTTTCCTCGCCATTTCACACCTAAGCGTGGCTTCACACTTGTCCGCAATGTGTAACCAATCAAGAGTAGTGGAGATGCTGTTGTCCTCCAAGCTCCTCCATGGCATGGGGGAGCTTGAAGGCTATGGAGTACCACTCCTTTCTTCAAAATTTTCAAGCATCAATGAACTGTTGGCGCCACAGTCGCTGTATTAACACAGAGCTGTCATCGCCTGGCCAATACAAATCCTTGCACAGGTTAGTAACAGCACACAAAACATCCCATTTTGGAAGAAAATGCAAGGATGCTTTTAGGTCTGCAAAAAGCAAAACCTAGGGTCTTCACAGTGTTGTGCTTCAAAGATGATAAGCACAGAGGAGGCTGTTGCTTCCTTAGACGCCATGGCTGAACTACCTTCTCCTGAGAATTATATCTGCATCCTGCAGAAATGCAGAGAAGAGAAAAACCTAGTACATGCCAAGACTGTCCATTTGCACATGTGCAATAGTGGAATGGAAAAAGGGCTGGATAATAATCTTGTGCCATTGTTTGTGGACTGTGGAGCGATCTCCCATGCACAGCAGGTGTTCAACCAGATGGCTCATCGGACTGAGCATGCTTGGAATTCTCTTATCCAAGGGTATGTCAAGTGTGGCAGATCACAGCATGCCCTTGACCTCTACCAGAAAATGCAAGAAGATTGTGTAAGTCCAAACAAGTATGCATTTGTGGCGTTGCTGAAAGCTTGTGCTAGACTAAAGAATGGGGAAAAAGGGAGACAGTTGCGGATCAAGTTTGCTGCGAAAGGCTTTGAAAGAGATCCTTTTGTTGGCAGCACTTTGGTGTATATGTATGCAAAGTGTGGCTTGATTGAAGAAGCTCAGGAAGTCTTTGATGAGTTGCCAGCTCGAGACGTGGTCTCATGGAATGCACTAATCACGGGTTATGCTGAGCATGGGCTTGGACAGGAAGCCCTGCACTTTCTGGAACAGATGCAATTGGAGGGTGTGTGCCCTAATGCTATCACATATATTTGCAGCTTAAAAATTTGCACTAGTTTAGGATCATTAAGCAAGACAAGGGAAATGCACACACAGATTGTAAAGAAGGGATTGGAAACAGACCTTTTTGCTAGCAACACTCTAGTGGACACGTACGCTAAATGTGGATTATTGAAAGAAGCATGGGAAATGTTCAAGAAGCTGCCACTGCAAGACATCATATCGTGGACTGCCCTTATCACAGGATGTGCAGACCATGGCCATGGCGAGCAAGCACTGCTTTATCTGGAACAGATGCAGTCAAAGGGTTTTTCTCCTGATGGTGTGACACTTGCTTGCAGCCTGAAAGCTTGTGGCAACATAGCAGCCATAGACAGGGGCCAAGAAATACATGCCGAGATTGTGAGGAAGGGACTCGAGAAAGATCCTTTCATTGGAAATACTTTGGCAGACATGTATGTGAAATGCAGGTCAGTTGCAGAAGCTCGGAAAGTGTTCGACACCCTGCTAGATCGAGACATAGTCTCATGGAATACATTAATCACAGGTTATATTGAAGAAGGTCTTGGTGAGGAAGTGCTCATTTGTCTGGATCAAATGCAAGCAGATGGTGTCTCTCCGGATGATGTGACATTTATAAGCTGCTTGAAAATCTGTGGCAGCATAAGAGCCATAGATAAAGGCCGAGAAATACATTCTGAGATTGTCATGAAGGGATTTGAAAAGGAACATTTTCTTGGCAGCATTTTGGTGGATATGCATGCCAAATGTGGCTTGCTTGCAGAATCACAAGAAGTGTTTGACAAACTACCTACTCAAGATGTAGTCTCGTGGAACTCTTTGATTGCAGGGTATGCTGAAAAGGGATTTGGTGAGGAAACATTGGATTGTTTGGAGCAGATGCAATCAGATAAAATTTCTCCTGATGCCATTACATTTGTTCTCAGTTTAAAAACTTGTGGTACTGTAGGTGCTAAGGACAATGGCGAATATCTACATGCTGAGATTGTAAAGAGGGGACTAGAAAGTGAAACATTTATTGGCAACACATTGGTGGACATGTATGCTAAATGTGGCTTACTTGCAGAAGCACAGAAAGTGTTTGACAAGTTGGCAACCAGAGGTGTCGTTTCGTGGAATGCAGTGATAGCAGGGTGTGCTGAACATGAGCATGGAGAAACAATGTTTGACTGTTTGGTACAGATGCAATCTGAGGGTCTATCCCCAGATGCTGTTACATTTGTCTTGATCTTGAAAGGTGGTGGTAACATTGGAGCCATAGACGGGGGCCGAGAAGTACATGCCCATATCACTAAGAAGGGACTTGAAGGGGATGCATTGGTCAGCAGCACATTGGTTGGTATGTATGCTGAGTGTGGCTCACTTGGAGAGTCACAGTCGGTGTTTGACAAGCTGGCTTATCGAGATGTAGTCTCATGGACTGCACTAATAACAGGATATGCTGAGCTTGGGCTTGGTGAGGAAGTGTTGACATGTTTGGAACAGATGAAACTAGAAAGCATGTCTCCGGATGCCATTACATTGGTGTATGTCTTGAAAGCTTGTGGCAACACGGGGGCAATAGGTATGGGCCAAGAAATACATGCTGATATTGTAAGAAGAGGATTAGAAGGAGAGCCATATCTTTGCAGCAATTTGGTAGATATGTATGTAAAGTGTGGTTTAATCACAGAAGTGCGTGAGAGTTTTGATAAATCGTCAGTTCAAGATGCAGTGTCTTGGACTGCACTTATTGCTGGGTATGCTGAAGAAGGGCTTGGGGAGGAAGCACTTAACTGTTTGGAACAGATGCAACTAGAGGGTGTGCCTGTTAGTTCTGTCACAATGCTTTGCAGCTTGAAAGCCTGTGGGAGCTTAGTTGCTATTCACAAGGGCCGGGAAATGCACATTGAGGTTGCGAAGAAGGGGCTTGATCTGGTTCCTGTTGTAGGGAACGGTTTGGTGGACATGTATGCTCAATGTGGCTCGCTTGTCGAAGCACAGTTAATGTTTGATGAGCTGCCAGTTCAAGATGTAGTCTCATGGAACATTCTAATAACAGCATATGCCGATTATGGCTTTTGTGAGGAAGCACTGAACCATTTAAAAGAAATGCAAGTGCAGGATGTAACACCTAATGCTGTCACATATGTTTGCAGCTTAAAAGCTTGTGGCGATATAGGAGAGAAAGACAGGGGCCAAGAATTGCATATGGAGATTGTCAAGAAGGGTTTTGAAAGGGATTCTGTCGTCAGCAGCATCTTGGTGGATATGTATGCCAAATGTGGTCTTCTTTTAGAATCAAGGGAAGTGTTTGATGAGCTTCTAGTTCAAGATGTAGTCTTATGGACTGCACTTATTGCAGGATATGCTGAGCATGGGCATGGTGAGGAAGCACTTAGATGCTCAGAACAGATGCGCTTAGAAGAGTTCTCTCCAAATGCTATCACCTTTGTGTGTGTCTTGAAATCTTGTGGCATCACAAGAGACATAGATAGGGGCCGAGAAATACATGCTGAGATTACCAAGAAGGGGTTTGAATTGGATAATATTCTTGGCAACTCTTTGGTTGATATGTATGCAAAGTGTGGCTCGTTTGTGGAAGTTCAAGATGTATTTGACCAGCTGTTCATTCGAGATGTTATCTCATGGACTGCAGTGATTGCAGGCTATGCTGAGCACGGCAATGGTGTAGAAGCCCTCGACTGTTTCAACCAGATGCAGCAGGAAGGCATGTCTCCGAATGCTGTCACGTTTTCTTGCACCTTAAAAGTTTGTGGCAGCATAGGAGATCTATATCAGGGCCAAGAAATACATGCTGCAATCATTGAACGAGGATATGAAAAAGATCTTGTAGTTGGCAACAGTTTGGTACTCATGTATGCTAAATGTGGCCTACTCGCTGAAGCAAGGGAAGTATTTGACAACCTGCCAGTTCGAGATGTAGTCGCTTGGAATGTACTTATTGCAGGCTATGCTGACCATGGACTCACCGACATAGCATTGAACTGTTTCGAGTGGATGCAACTGGAGGGTATGCCTGCAGATATAGTTTTGTGGAACACTTTGATCCTTGTCTTTGCTGAGTATGGAGAAAGCGAGAATGCCTTTGTAAGTTATATGCAAATGCAGCAGCAAGGTTTACTGCCAGATAGCATGATCTTCATGAGCGTCCTGAAAGCATGTGGCACTGCAGCAGCCCTGGAAGCTGGGAAAAGACTTCATGCCCAAATTTCGGTGGCCACTGGACTTGAAGCTTCTCAAGAGTTTTTAGCGACTGCTCTCATTGATATGTATGGGAAATGTGGAAGCGCAGCTGATGCTCAACGGGTTTTTGACGCAATGCCTTTGAGGGTCCTCGTGACTTGGAATGCGTTAATAACAAGTTATGCTCGCCAAGGAGAAATTGAACTTGTTCTTTACCTGTTTGAGAAGATGAGACAGGAGGGTGTAGAATCAGATGAAGTTACCTTGCTTGGTGTTCTCACTGTTTGCAGTCATGGGGGTCTAGTTGAGAAGGGCCAGAACTATTTTAAGGCTATGAATAAAGATTTTGGTCTCAGTCCAACTGTTAAGCACCACACTTGCATAATTGATCTGCTTGGCCGTGCAGGCCAACTAGAAGAGGCTTTGGCAATGGTGAAGAAGATGCCTTTCCCACCTGATCTTTTGGCATGGAATAGTGTGTTGGGTGCTTGTCAGAAGTGGGATGATGTACAACTTGGCAGACAGGCCTTCAACTTCACAGAAGGTTTGGATGAAAAAGACGCTGCAACATTTGTCTTGATGTCTAACATATTTGCAGGGCACACATGAGAGAAGGTGAATAAGCTGTTGCCAGTAAGCGTGGACATTTGAGTTCACGAACAGTGAGAAAGAGGTCAATGCAAGTCATGATAGAGTGTGAATGGGGACTATTTACAAATGAATATATGCACAGTATATACCCTTTTGCTCTACAAGTAGGCGCAAGCCTAAGTTATATAAAAATGATAGAGTGTGAATGGGGACTATTTACAAATGAATATATGCACAGTATATACCCTTTTGTTCTACAAGTAGGTGCAAGGCATTTGAGGCCACTGGCTGTCATAAACGAAGGTTTACATGGGCTGCTGAACGAATGGAAGTCTTTGTTCTGAGATTAAAATGAGCACTGCTGACCACGGAAGGATTGGCGGTGTTTGGGGACTGCTGCTGACTTGCAATGCAGGGGTAGATGCTGAAGAGCTCAGATCTGCTGCTGATTGCCAGGAATTTTTTGGGTTTCTCACTTGGTAGTAGCTGTGGGCAGGATGGTCTGCATGTGGAACTGGTGGGCCTGGCCACCCCCATTCCCTGCCCTTTAATCGGCATTGCAGCCTCCACCCCCTACCTTTTTTCCTCCGTTCCTGTGTCTTCCTGCTTAGCTGGCCCAGCCTCTTCCCACAGGATAGATTTTAAAGGCTTGCAGAGCATTCAGATGATACCCTAAAACTGTGGCAGAGATCTATAGGGCGTGCACACAGTAGTTAGAGGGGTTTTTGGACAACAGACGTGGAGTTTTGGTGGGCAGCAGATGTGTCGAAGAAGGACCAGGGCGGGCGAGCAGAGAAACGGTCAAAGCAGCATGCGGGTACAGACAACAGCATGCTGTGCGCAGATTGTGCAGGCAGCCAGGAGGACAGAAAGCGGTAGTTTTTTTTTTTTTCGTGAAAACCGGAAAATATATTAAAAAAGGGTGAAATTACAGCGCCCCATGAGGAAGGTTCATGGGGGACCCTGAAGACAGCTAAACAAATGCTTTAGCTACAAAACCAAAAGCACTTTGATCTGAACAAACAGAGACAGATGGCAGAAAATCCAGTGACCTGAACACGACTGAAAAGGTGTAATGTACCCCTCCAAAAAACCTGTATACGATGCAATGAACATGACTGAAAAGGTGTATTGTACCCCTCCAAAAGCCTCAGTGGACTAAACGCATAATGAAGCCTTTTGTGGCATTCCTTCTCCAAGCCTTGACACATGCTTTCCCTAATTTTGGAGAAAGAAGAACTCAGCACTTTCCTCCACTTCCTCCACGGAAGGACCTGCCAGCGACGACCAGCTTCCGAACGTTCGTCACTTGGTTGAATTTGCTTGGCCAACTTGAGAATACTGTCAAGAAAAAGAAAGAAATTGTGATTAGTTTTTATTTCATAGAGGGCTTCATTCCTTTGTTTCCAGACATGCCAAAACAGGAGATATCTGACAGACTGCCAAGTTAAGGGGTCAAGCTGCCGACATTCCCCTAAAAGCACTTCTTTCCAGATGAGCGGGAAGTTTCTAATCTTCCCAAAGGCATCATTAAGCACTCTCAGGAACTGTTTAGTGTCTGGGCAGGAGTAAAAGAGATGAGGGGCAGTCTCCAGATTTGCATTGCACCGAGGGCATATACCATTCCCGTGACCCAACTTCCGAGCCCTTTCTTGCGTCCAGATTGCTTTGTGGACCACCAGCCAAGCCAGAATTGCATGCTTCCTTTTTTGGGCAAAGGCACAAATTATTTTAAAGCGAAATGACCATTGATGCTTATTCCAGTTTAAAGACCACCTTTTGTTGAGTTTGAGATCCAAGTTGACTGCACTATGTGGGTTTGGAAGCTTGGCAAGGTTCGTTGAATAACCCCATCTAAGAGCTTTAGAAAACTCTTTGTAATCACATTTACTCTCATGAGGAATGGCAACCTTCAATTCATTACATCTTTGCACAATAAGCTCAACACCACCCCGCTGTAAAGAGAACTTGTTACTTATTTGAACACTGTTTAGCATACCAGATGAGTCGCATAGATCTGCCTACACCTTCACCCCTGCTTTGAAACAAGAAAGGCCAAGTTGTAAGTGAACATTGGAAATAGGCTTAACCAGATGCCCAAACCAAACTGAATCAGTTGCATACGCATACCGGTCCCTCTTGGTATACATTTGGAGGGAAAAGAGATTCTTGAAGCCCATCCATGACTCCCACATTCTGCAAACAGAGCTTGCTGCCAGTAGGAGAAAGGTGGGCCTTAGAGAAAAGAGCCTCGTTGAGAGAGAATCCTTTCCAAGCCTTTTTGTTTTTTAAACAAAATTTGTCCACATTTCTTTTGAGCAGGTCTGCTCATACATCCTTGGAGAAGATGGTCCTTTGAATCCATTTTGCTACAAGTTTTTCAACCGGCATTCCGATGTTGATGATGCCCAACCCCCTGTTCTTTATTCATACAGCATACATGAAAGGCAACCTTGCTGATCTTCTTTCTGGCTAAGGAACCTCCCCATAGGAAGTTCCCCATGATTGAGTTCAAGGAGTTCAATTGGGTTTTGGAGGGTCTCCAGCAGGCAAGAAAATAGACCACAGAAGGAATAATTAAGTGGTTAAGTACAAAAGCTCGAGAAGCAACCCCCGTATTTATATGACTCCATTTCATAACCTGGCTTTTGAGCTTCTGCATAACGAAATCCCATCTCTGTTTGACAGATATATTAAATCCTTTGGGTATGCCCAGCAGCCTGAAAACTACCCCTTCCGGAATAGCCTTACAACCTGCGGCCAATATTGCGGGAGGAGGCACCCCTTCAAAGACTTTGAAACTGGTCTTGGCATGATTGATTTGAGAACCACTGGCTAAACAGAAAGTATCTAGGCAAGCCATGAAGTGGGCTGCAGTCTGAACCTCATTACAGAGCAGGGCATTGGTGTCATCAGCGAAAAGTTGCAGACATACGGGATCAGCTCTGTTAGGGACAGAGATGCCCTTGATATTGTTGTTGGATAATTCCTCATTCACCAACCACCCCAGGGCATCAGCAACAATGGCAAAAAGCAGGGGAGATAAAGGGCACCCTTGTCTTATGGATTTCTTCAGAGGAAAGGTATCAGTAAGGGACCCGTTAACGGCAACCCTTGAGGAAGCATTTCCCAAGAGGGTTTGAACATATTTGATGAATTTTGTGTTAAGGCCAATGTCCTGCAAAGATTGGAAGAGGAAGGACTAATCAATTCTGTCATAGGCTTTATCAAAGTCTATTTTCAGAAAGATGTAGTTTTGCCGAGAGCATTCAGCATGTTCCATGCCCTCCCATAGACTTATGATAGCATCAAGGATATATCTCCCCTTAATAAAACCTTTTTGCTCTTTCAGGATCCACTCATCCATATAGGGGTTGATTCTCCTTGTCAGGATATGAGCAAAGACTTTGTAGAGAGAAGAGAGACATGTTATGGGCCTCCAGTTTCCCAAGTCATCCTTATCATCTTTTTTGTGAATTAGCTTAATAACCCCCACATTGGACTTATCAGCAAGGCCACCCTTCCTCATGGCTTCTTTCCAGATGTTTAAGATATGTGGGGTGAGCTCATCTTTGAAGGCTTGAAAGAATTCATTTGGGATCCCATCTTCCCTAGGGGACTTCCCCTTTTTAAGGTGAGTGATAGCATCTTTCACCTCCTTCTCAGAGAAGGGGGCATCTAGTTTCATAGCCAATGACGGATTGACCATTTTTTTCCTAGTGAGAGCGATTTTGGCTCTAGCTGCAGTAATTTCCGGAGTGGGAGGAGAGACGGTGGAGAACAAGTTAAGAAAATGGTTCTTGATGACTTCAAGGTTTTCCTCTTCAGAAGCAGCAACCTGGCCATTAGGTTTCTTAACCAAGGGAATAAGATCCCTAGCTTTTTTCCTTTCGAGTAACGAAAACATCTTAGGGTGGGGGGTGTCAATTTTTCTAGCCCATGCCTCTCTGTACCACAGCATAGTAGTCTTGGCTGCAAGCAATTCCTCGAGTCTAAGTTGGTTCCTTAGGTCAATTAGAGAATGATCAGTTAACCCCTTGTTAGAGTGTAAGAGACCTTGAATCTGATTTCTAATCTGGACTCTGAGATTCAGACGGATAGCCGCAGCTTTAAGCTTGTAGTCCCTGCAGATAGTATGCACCCTATTGACCATAAAAGCCCAACCCTTAGAGGGGGACACAAAATGACTGAAGGCATCTGAGATGAACCCTTTTATCTCTTGCTGCACACACAGAAGTGGGAAAAGAGATGGGTCCAGGTGAGGCCAGCCAGCCCTTCCTTTAGCCTGACCTACCGAGAGATTGCAGATCAAGGGAAAATGGTCAGAGATGTTGAGAGAAGTATCCGTAAGACACTTGACTTTTATGAACATGTCCACCAGGCAACTAGAGGCATAAAGTCTGTCAAGTCTAGCAGCCCTGTGATAGTGACCTTTTTGAAGATTAGACAGGTGAACCCTGTTTTAGAGGAGAGGTCTGAAAGGGCCTTACAAACCTTTAGAAGTTCCCATTTATCCTTCTCATGGCCACTTACAGTTCTTCCCAGAAATCTACTTCTATCACCTTGACACTCAACCATGTTAAAGTCGCCCACCAACAAAATAGGACCCACAATCTGATTAATAGACTGCCATGTTGCAGCCCTCATGTTGGCCAAACAAGAAGCGTAAATTGAAATAACTGTGAAGTTAAAAGGATTCCCCAACCTAACCGCTGTCCAACTGTGCATATCATCAGACCATGCATCCTGAATGGAGTGTTCCAATTTCCTGTGGATGCCAACTGCAAACGCTCCTTTACCTGTAGGATGATTAGTAGAAAACCAAAGAGCATTCTTTGAGATTCTTTGAAGATTAAGATGGAGTTGTGTCCCTCCAACTTTAATCTCTTGCAGATTCAAAAAGTCAAAGTCATAAGGCATGTCTCTAACCCATCTATTGATGGCCATTGCCCTTTCAGGGTTAGTGAGCCCCTTACAATTGAAAGAAAGTAGGTTTATATGGTTCATTTTTTGCTAGCTTTGGAGGGCTTCCAAGAGGACATGGAGGTTCTCAATGCCTCCTGGACTTTTTCCTTTTTCCTCTTCATTTTGGCAAGGGGAGAGAACCCACCCTCCTCGAGATGTTTAGATGGGGAGAGGGACATTCTTTTCATCATTGCTACATCTTCAGCTTCCAACTGAGATTTGAACACATTATCCATGTGTTGAGTTTTATCTATGAAGTCATCATTTGAATCCATTGGGGAGTTCTTGGCTGACTAAGACTCTATCCTTGTGGGCAATCCTTCCAAGAGAAAGTTGTTCTTCCCCGAACAGGGCTGCCTTTGGGGTCTCCTTGGCTTGGATATGATTAACTAGACATCTTGGACATCTGCCAAGAGGGGGGCAAACCTATTGGCAGGAATATGCCAATTTGTTTTGTTATTTTTGAACTTCGACACATGTTTTTTTTTGGGAACCACAAAGGCCTCATCCTTGCCGGGAGCCTTAACAGTATCTGTGGGTTGGTGTAGGTCGGGGCAATCCCTGATCATGTGGCCTTGTTTATTACAATTAAAACAAGCATTGGGCAAATTTTTATAGGTTAAAACCTGTTCATATATGACCTACCCTTCCCTGTGTTTAAGAGGGACTTTATCCTTTAGAGGTTTAGCCGTGTCAACCTCTATGAGCATCTGATGAGCCCATTGAGGGTTAACCACCTGAAAGGGCTTTTGCCCTAGCACTTTACCAACTGAACCACCAATCCTTTTGGCCCAGAGAGAGTACTTAGCCGGCATGTCTGTTAGCTCAACCCATACTGGGATTTTAGTTGGTTTAGGGCCCTTAGGGTCAAAGCTTTCAAACCATCTGAAGAAAGACAGAGGAGTATTCCTAATAATCCATTGCCCACTGTTAATAAGCACTTTCAGGATCCTCAAAATGAAACATGTAATATGCATTAGGTAGATGTTGGACTGAAGCCACTCTTATACCCCTCTGTTCCCAGTTATTCTTGATCCAGTACTTCAGGGCGTCACAACAGGGGGTCTAGCCCCATGACAAAGGCCGATAAGCGAGTGAGAGGACAGGTGATCCTGCGATGCAGTCAGTTCATCATCATCACAGATGACGCCACCTTCATCATCAACATCACAATCCCCGACCCTTTCTTCAAAGGCCGGGTTTTGAGAGAGATTAACCATGGGGTTAACATCAAACCTGAGGGGGGCAGAAGAAGGAACATGACCTGAAATAGCACGACCAACTTTCGGATGATGAACAGCCTCCGCGAAGGAAATAGGTTGACCAAGGGACACCGGACCGGGTTGAGGAGAGCTGCCTTGATGAGTCCCCTGAGCAGGACCATCTTCAACTTCACGCAAACCCACACGGCCTTTCTGTTGACGAAGCAGAGGAGAGGGCAAATGACCAGTTTTTGATGAGGACTGGAGAACTCCATGAGGCCCCGTAGGAGCTTGATGCAGAACCAAAGATGAGGGGCTTGCTCCATCTCTGATGGCAAGGGGTGCATGGCTAGAGCCGAAAAGGACGATGTCTTGAAGCGACATCTTAGGGTATCACGGGGGAGGGCCTTACCAGGCGGTGAGCCTCAGCAAGCAGAGCAAGGAGGGGGAGACGAAGAGGGGAAAGGGCGGGCGGTGCATGCAGACCAGCAGTCATGCATGGGCGACACCTGGGCATGCAGTGTCTCTGTTTTTCTCTCTCTCTCTTTTCCAGCCAACAATGAAAGATCAAAGCGGTAGTTTTTTCTAGAGGCATGTGTGCTTTTTTTAAAAAAAAAAGGCAGCTCACTTATAAGGTTTATTGAAGGGGGCCCTATTCTTTAAAAATAGAAAAAGTACTCTGTTTTTTAAACAAAAAAAAGCTAAGGGTATCCTATTTAATAGACCTATTTTTATGCATAAACTAGGCGCCTTTTCACATGGACTGGCTTCCTTGCTTTAGATGCTGGCTGCCCTTACTGCCTGCTGTCTGGCATTGGCCAAGGCTGCTCATGAGGAGGCCGACCGATGGGTTGGTCAAGGCCATAAGGGCTGGCCGCCCTAGCCCCTAGTGCTTCTAGGCCTGGTTGCCTTGTTGCCCAAGCCATCCAAGCCTAGTCAACAACATGCCCAGCCAGTGATTGTTGGGCTTGGCCATGGCCTCCTTGGTCCCTAACTACCCCCTTTGTAGGCAAGGGATTTAGAACCTTTTTGGGCCCACAGGGCTGCCCCTTCTACCTACATGCCCACATACCCTAAACCAGTTATGCTACAATCTAAACCTACGATTGGTGTCCCAGGTAGAGCTCGATTCACCTCTACATCATTCCAGAGGGTGACTCACAGTCCATGTTCAGGACTTGCACACCTAACCAAGACCATGTACTGGACTTGTACACCTGACCTTGGATGCTTAGAGTGGAACCCTGGTTGACTCATCTCGGACTGGGGTCATAAGGGAGTTTCCACTCTAGGTCTTGCACCTGCTTGTACAAATACGTCCACTTGGCATCCAAGTGTGGGATGCATGTGACTCCTCTGCTTAACTTGACGGAAGCTGCAAAGCCTAAAAATAGTCTGTTAATAATGCCGGATAATCTTCAAAGAAGGTCTTGTCAAGCCACACCGCTTCGTGTGTCCCTCACTCTTGAAACTTTGTGAGGAACTGTCTTTCTTTTTAGCCAAAGCCGTGCTTGAAACGATGTAAAAGGAGCTATTTTGGAACCATAACTTCAGCTTCATCCACTATGTTTGGTTCCTATTCATCGTGGACATTGGAGAGAGGAGGTCCAATATATGGCTTCAACCAATTGACATGGAACACATCGTGCATGGTCCAACTAGGAGGTAGCTTCAGCTTCATGGAAACCTCATTAATCTTCTTTAGAATGGGAAAGGGTGGGTCCAAAGCTCCGAAACGACCACTTTGGGCATCGCTTGCCCACATGTTTGAACCTTTGCTTCATTATTACGAGATATACCCAATCTCCCTCTAAAAAGATCACATCTCTTCTGTCCTTGTTAGCCTGTCGAGTGTAGGCCTCTTGTGCTTTAGCCGATTTGTCTTTCGTAGACTCCAAGATCTCTTGGTATGACTCTATCAATCTGTTAGCTTCAGGCAGCACTGAGGATGATGTTGTGGTCAACAAAGATTGGAACGGTCTTCCAAATGCTGCCTCGTATGGAGTCCTGCCAATAGCTGAAGAAAAAGAATCATTCAACACAGCTTGAACTAAATGCAAATATTGTTTTCACTTACGTTGTTGGTTGTGAACATAACATTTCAGCACGTCAAACACCAATTGATTGTAAATCTCCGTTTGGCGGTCTGTTTGTGGGTGGAATGCACTTGAAAAATTCAACTCAGTTCCAAAGTTATCAAATAATGCCCTCCAGAAATGACTAGTAAACCTGGCATCTCGATCTGACACAATGGTCCTAGGTATGCCACCTATGGGGTACCAATGTCGAATAAACAACCTAGCAACATTATTAGCAGTCACATTAGCCCTAGAAGGAATAAGCATAACAAATTTGCTAAAATGATAAATAATTATCAAACATTGCGTATTACGCTTACCCAGACTGGGAGGAAGGTTCCTCACAAAATCCATCAAAATGTCTTGAAAAGGTCCTTCGGGAATGGGTAACTGCTGTAACGACCCTATCTTCCTCCCATGAGGAGCTTTCACCTTTTAACAAACCAGACATTATTGCACATGAGTAAACATGTCTCGGCTCATTCTTGGCCAATAAAACTACCGCTCTAATTGAGTTCATGCCCGTATGACCACCAGTGATGACATCATGGGCATCGTGGAGAAGAGTTGCTTGGAATTGTTTCAACACACAAAGTCGACCTTTATAGAAAAGCCAACCATTGCGTATCAAGAAATGGCATGATCCTATGGTGTCCAATGCCATGGAATCCGCGTACTTGTGCTTCATGTCCTCTAGTTGTGTACTAGAAAATTCCATTTGAGTGGACTGGATGTGGGACACGGCTCCTTTCTTGCTCAAGGCGTTGGCTTCTGGGTTGGCCTTTCTCGGAAGATACTTGATCATTCCACCAAACTATTGGAAAATCCAGCTCCAACAGTGTTGACGGTCATCCAATTTGCGCTTGGCATCGTCCGAAGACAACACAAAGCATGGTGATCTGTGCGAACCTTAAAGTTGCGCCCATAAAGAAAATGTTTCCAATGCTTCAGGGCTTGTATCACCGCCGTGAGGAGTTCCTGGTCATAAATCGAGTAGTTCTCTGCAGGGATCAACTTTTGAGGACACAAATTATTGGATGCCCATTCTATTGCAAGAAGCGATGTTACTCGCCGGTCACTTAAAATGGGTCATCCTAGGAGGCTAACGCTAAACAAGGAGCCTCAGATAATGCAACCTTGAGGTCCTTGAAAGCTTGCAAACCCCAAGGGGTCATCTTGATCTTTTACCTTCGAGACTTGATGCCTTTAAGCAGATAAGTCAGAGCCGAGATGTTGGAAAACTTGTCGACGTGGATGGAACATGCCTGGCAAATATCCACAAACGACTTAATGTCAGATGCTGTTTCCAGAATCTCCTAGTTAAGGATCTCCGCCACCTTTACAAGGTCTAGTCAGATGTCTACGGCATTGATTATATATTTGAGGTAGTGAACCTCGTATAAATAAAACTTTGATTTTTTCTCATACATAAAGCTTGTGGCTTTCCAGCAATTTAATCACTTGTTTGACATCAGTGTCATGCTACTCTTCAGTATAGCTAAAAAAATCAATATTATGCCATCCAAAAAGATGAAGTTTTCTATCAATTCTCTAAAAACCCGCATCATCATGCAGTTAAAGGTAGTTGGGGCGTTTGTTAATCCAGAAGGCATGACCATGAACTCGGGTGGCCTCGTTGAGTTCGGAATGCGATTTTAGGGATGTTCTTGTCCACAATTCTTACTTGATGGTAGCTATTTTTGAGGCCAATTTTTGAAAACACCCTTGAATTATTTAGCTTCTTTAAGACGTAATCAATCCGAGTCATAGGGAACTTTCTCTTTATCGTCAGCTTGTTGAGCGTGTGATGATTTACACAAAGCCGCAAGGATCCATCCTTCTTTTTCACAAAGAGGATCGGGCCTGTGAATGGAGACACACTCTAAAACGTATGAAACCAGATTGCAACAATTCCTGGAGTTGACGGTCCAACTCCATGTCCATGGCTTTGCTTAGGCAGTATGGAAACTTACTGGGGGGTTCAGACCCAGGGAGAGGAGCTCAATTTTATCGGCCTTCGATCTAGATGGGGGAAGTTTGGGAGGTGAATTGTCCCGAACAAAGAGATAATGCACAGTAATGCCGTGTTAACTCCTCAAAGGAGATAGCCGAAGCATGGATCTGGGAAGGGTTCTGGGAAGGGATCTCGGTGATGACTAGCGGAGGAGGGGGGGATAAGTGTCAAGGCTTCTTAAAGGCATATCCGTTTCTCCAAGGCATGTATAGAAGTTGTACATGCCTGCATCTAGTCCCCTTGTTGTGCTATGATGTGCATAAATTCCTCGAACATGGTGTTCATGTTGACCTGGCTTCTGGAAACAGTCACTATCGAGGAAACCATTTTTGCGGGGATGTAGTGTTCTCTCTCATCATCGGAATTCGCCATAGTTGGAGTGGTGAGGATTTTCTCGGGCCGCAACAATACCATCCAATATGAGTGTGGGAGGTGTTCCCGGTCACTTATGGAGGCTAGAAACCAACCGTCCTTTGAGGGACAAGAGTCACACGAGAATGAGTGCAACCGGTGTCTGAAAACCAACCACACAAGTAAATTTTTTCTTCTTCTTTCTCTTGCTAAATCTCTTTACCAAAAGGCAAGCTCTGATACCACTGTAACATGCGAAAGTTAGAGGCAGGATTATACTGTTGAAAATGTGGTGCCTTTATGCACAAGGAGTATGTATCAAGGGGGGGTGTGAAGGTGTGTGAACAGCCTCTAGTAGAGAGGAGATATTTGAGATATTGCTTGGATGAGGTTGCATCAATAGAGTCCACATGATATGTAACCATTTGGCTATATTAAGAGCCTTAGTAATGAGAAGAGTGCATTCTACCCTATCCAAGTCGTGATCATCTTGCTTTACACTAATCATCCATCATCCCTGTCATTAGCAACATTTCCACACTCTAATCTATGGCTTTCTTCACATTTCACCCCCCATAGCTCTTCTTTCCATGCCCAAACCCTAGTTTCAAGTTGGTATCAGAGCACTTATAATCCTTGAATCCCCTTCATCATTTCCCAAAAATCATTCACTTGAGGTCTCACACTAATCTCCTCTTTAATCTAGCCTTAATCTCCATCTTATCCCTTTCAAGCTCTCATGGCAACCTGACTACCCACTGGTTTTTCTATCAGTTGTCCCTCCACAAGGCATCTATCTTCAAACCCTCTTAGAGGGAGCTAGCAGACCTCATGTGGCGACTCCACAACTCGGAGCAATTAGACGATGGATGCTTGTAGTTGACGGCAGTAGCAAAGAAGTCAAAACTGCTTACGATTTGGGGGAAATATTCATCGTGGCCAGCACGACGACTCTCACGACCATTCCACTGAGGGGAGGCTATGCCTAGGGGTCCTCAAGAAGCTCACCAGAGGGATTCTCAAACAAGGCAAGGAGCTGTCCACACTGGCTGAAAGAGCAGAGGGTACCCTAGCTGCCATAGCCAAAAGCTTGAGGTATTGTGAAAAAACTTAATTAAAATCTTAATCACAGTACTTCAGGTTTAATATAGGCACAAGTACAAGTGATCTTTTGAGCTATTCTGAGTTGCTTGGTGGAAGGCTTGCTTAAATACCCTCTTGCACCCATGAACTCATGAACTCATGAGAAATCATGTCCAAGGTTACTCTTGCACCCATGAACTTATGAGAAATCATGTCCAAGGTTACCTTGAAATGCCTAGATCTCACTAGTGAATCCCTTCATTGATGTGTGTGTGCATTCCATCATTGATGTACATGAGTTGAGGAATTCTGAAAATCATTAATGAATGTGGCATGTATGTAAGCATGCCCCATGCTAAGGCAAAGTGGTCATAAGTCTTCTTGAGTCAATCATTGTAAAGGGTAGACACTGCCAAGTACCACTGCATAGACGGGGACTTTGGTAAGATCCCATACTCATCATGGCACACAATGAAATCATCAAGTTTAGTGGTATTGGATTCCACACATGGTAGTCAAAGATCATGTATGCACTCATGAAGAAAAATCTATGGGGAATAATTCAAGGGAGGGGCACTCAAGCAAGCCTAGGAACTGCGTGGAATGGGAAGAATGAGAGGGCCTTGGGACTTATAGCACTTGCATTGGATGATGAGGTCATTCATCATAGCACTGGGATTAAGAAGGCCAAGGATGCATGGGAAGAGTTAAACAAGTTGTTTGGTTCACAGGCAAAACACTCTCAAGTTCATTTACTCATGTAATTGTATCAACTCAACCTAGGTACTAGCCATGATCTAACAAGTCACATCAACAAGTATAAAAGCATTAAGCAGCAGCTTGCCACCATTGGTAAGACACTTGATGATGACGAAACTATGGCTATTTTGCTTGCTAGCTGTGAAAGGAAAGAAGAGTATGCCAACATAGTTGAAATCTTGTCTAACAACTCTACTCTAACCTTGAATGATGTACAAGCCTCATTGCTTGAACATGAGCAAAAGATGAAAAACAAATATGAAAATGGAGCGTCCTCATCAAAGGACTTGGCACTTTATGTTGCTAAAAGGGAATTCAAGCCTAGATGCAATCATTGTGGCAAGTTAGGCCACACATTCAACACATTCAAATTCAAAGATAAACCAAAGCTTGAATGTATGGTGTGTGGGAAACTTGGACACACAGAAAGCAACAGCTGGTCAAAGAATCAACCTTAACAAGCGAATGTGATGGAGGCCTCCTTTCCAAAGGAGGATAGGGAAGCACTTTTTTGAAGCTATGTAGTTTTCACCTACCCCTTGTATCTTTTTGTATTGTTTCTACCCGCTGGCACCGATGATGTAGCCATGGTAGAATGATGTAAAGGCCAAGATGCCTAGCTTATGTGTAAGGCCAAGATGCCTAGTTGTATGTTAGGTCAAGATACCTATGATGTGTACCTCACACCTAGATGTGTCCTAGATGGCACCAAGGGGGGTGTTGAAAATGTGGTGCCTAGATGCACAAGGAGTATGTATCAAGGGGGGGTGTATGAAGGTGTGTGAACAGCCTCTAGTAGAGAGGAGATATTTGAGATATTACTTGGATGAGGTGGCATCAATGGAGTCCACATGATATGTAACCATTTGGCTATATTAAGAGCCTCAAGTAATGAGAAGAGTGTGCATTCTACCCTATCCAAGTCGTGATCATCTTGCTTTACACTAATCATCCATCATCCTTGTCATTAGCAACATTTCCACACTCTAATCTATGGCTTTCTTCACATTTCACCCACCATAGCTCTTCTTTCCATGCCCAAACCCTAGTTTCAAGTTATACTTTGGATAACGAATATTTAGCACCTTGGTTCCTATTCCTATTGATTTACACAATGTAGCGGAAGTAAGAGTGCAAGAGAGAGGGGGGGGGGAGAGAGAGAGAGAGAGAGAGAGAGAGAAGAGAATCACAGTAAAGACAGAGTACACCCATTGGGACCTAAATACCCTTTGTGGGCCCACTAAGGATGGTGTATTTGCTTTATTGAATGATGATAAAAAGACTCAAATTTGTAGATCTTCTCTTGGCTATAAACCTTTAGCCTGTAGATGATTTGGTTCTTGACCTTTAATCTTTACCTTTGTGTTATGCTCCCCTTGGCTGTCCTGGACTTTGGAACACTTCAACACTTTGTGAATTATGATGAATCTTGACTAAGCCATGCTTTAATTTTCTTATATGCTGGTCGGTGGTTCCTAAAAGGCTATCGGTTTGTTGATTTAACCCAAGGGCCTTATGGCTGACCTAGCCCCTAACCCTTCTAGGCCTGGCTGCCTTGTTTCCATGCTGGGACGACATCATGCTTAGCCATATGATGTCTGTTGGGCTTGGCCATGGGCCTCCTTGGCCCCTAGGGTGGCCCACAAGGGCTACCCCCTTTGTAGGCAAGAGACTTAAACCCTTTTTTCGGTGGCCCATAGGGTTGCTCGTTCTACCTACATGCACACATGCCCTAAACTAGGTGTGCTCTAATCTAAATCTATGACTAGTGTCCCAGGTAGAGCCTGGTTCACCTCTACATCATTCTAGTGGGTGACTCACAGTATGGAATGGCACTATTCCATGTATGGGACTTGCACACCTGACCAAGACCATGTATGGGACTTGTACACTTGACCTTGGACACTTAGAGTGGAAATTTGGCTAACTCGTCGGACTGGGGCTCACAAGAGATCAGTTTCCACTCCAGGTCTTGCATCTGCTTGTATCGATATGTTACACGTGGCATACAAGTGCGGGATGCACGTGACACTTGCACCTATAGGACATATTGTTGCATCTCCATTCTTCACTCTAGAGGTTTTTTTGGGGGAGAGGAAGAAGAGAACCCATGAAGTGGTTGATGCATGGATGAGTATGTGGAATGTTTATTTTGAATTCCATCATCTTTAGGACGCTTAAAAGATTAAAATGGTATAGAGCCTTCTGAAAGGAAAAGCCTTGTCATGGTGGAGAGAGCTTTGGAACAAGCCTCCTGCTTGGGCTAGTTTCAAGTAGTTGTTTAGGGACGAGTTCCTCCAGGTGGAGGATGAGTATGACGTGGTATCTAGATTTGCAGAGTTGGATTTGAAGACCATGTCTTTTGACACCTATTTACACAAGTTTAGAGAGTTGGCGATGGCAACACTTATGGATGTAATCACCTTGCTTGGTTTTTTATGCGGGGATTGTCCTTAGATCATATGCATCAGGTGAGGAACAACAATTGCAAAACACTTGAGGATGCTATCCGTATTGCAAAGATTTATGAAGAGACAATTGTTGCAAGAGTAAGAATAATGTTCCTCAGAAGCAGAAAAGCTTAGGCAACTCTGAACCAGATTCCAAACATAAACAAAAGTTTAGGTTTGTGAAGGCTTCCACAACTCAAAAACAGACCTAGATATGTTAGAGTAAATATTATATGTAGTCTTTATATTCCATATAACTTATGATCCATTTACCATCATCATCTTGCTACTTGACTAGATAAATTTTAGAAATGTTTCATTGATTTGTTATTGATTATTTAGAGCACTCCTTGTTTTGGGTCTCACCAATTGATAAATATATGCAATACAACTAACCAAAATTTTAGGTCATATATTATATTGTAGTCTTTATACTCTATATAGCTTAGAATCTATTTACCATTGTCTTGCTACTTGACTAGATAAATTTTAGATTATAGATGCATTAGAGTAAATATTAAATTATAGTTTATATATAACTTACAATCCATTTACCATCATATCTTGCTACTTGACTACATAATTTTTTTAAAATTTTCTTATAGTAGGAAATTGATAAACTTTAAGCTCTTATAATTGTAGATAGATGCTTTTACTACTGTCCTTGTGATTAACTTTTGGTTATATCCAAGTTGTATAGCATAAACCATTTCTTGCATATCTGGCAATTTTGGTTGTAGATAGATACTTTTACTACTTTCCTTGTGATTATCTTTTGGTTATATCCAAGTTGTATAGCATAAACCATTTCTTGCATATTTGGTGATTGGATTCTTCCTTAGATCACTATTTGTTGTGTGCATGATTGTTGTTGAAGGAGCCCCCCTTAGAACATATGAGAGCATTCTTTGTTGACATGTTTACAGGGTTATTGCTTCTTGAACCTTGATTCGACCTAGTAACAAGTGGACTCTAAAATTTCAATTTTGGGTGCTTCATTGGGTTTATAATGGCCATACTGGTATTAGGGCTATACTCCTTGAAGAGCATGAACTTTGAACAAGTGGCTAATCAACCACATGCAATGTGAGTCATGGATTTGAGTCCAAGACTCATCATAATCTAGAGAATTTTGAATTTACCATTCCATAGATTGATGAGAATTCGTCTTGGACAGATGAAGCATTCGTCTTAGATTAATGGCTTTACCATTTAATGACAATTCCTCTTTGATTGATGAGTTTTGATTCTTAGACTCAAGTCCTCAAGTCTGTTGAGAAATATGGTGCCATGGAGCACAAGGAAAATATGGAGTGAGTGTGAGAAGCCACAACACCAAGTGAGAATTATCCCACATCAAGAGAAAGGCCATGTTGTACTCTCCTCATATAAAAGGAGGACATTTCAAACAATGGAATACAAGCACAACATCTCAAGTCTTTTTATGAGCACAAGTTTCTATCTTGTAACCTAATCGAACTTGAGTTTAAACTTATTTATCACACACTCATTACAATGAGTCTCTTTCATTTTTATCCATCTTAGATTAGCAATGTCATTAGAGTAGATTAATATTGTGATTAGTGTAAGATTAGTTGATCTTTAGGTAAATGTCTTGTCATTAGGAGAGCTTGATCCATGTTTTCAACATGGTATCAGAGCTAGGGTGAGGCTCTCCATTAGATTAGCTTTTATTTCAATAGCAAGGTGATTAGGGTTACCTTATTGTCTAGTTAGGGTTTCTCAATTTGTTTATTTCTCTTTCTTTACATTTAGGGTTCCATTAATAATTCTTGTGTTTCAAACCTACTCTTATTCATTCGGTCCAACAGGAAGTGTATTCAACACTCATAAGAGAAGCGGCAAAAACAAACCCAGCAATATGAAGAGATTAAGTGCATTCAACACTCAAGAAAGAAGCTTTACAAGGCATACGCAAAGGTGGCGCAGTGGTGTTGTGCGACAACAAAGGGAGCAAGAAGTGGTTTTAGCAGATGCAAAGAAGCCACTCTTGCTCTACTGCTGCTGGCAGAGGACGAGTAGAAAGAGAAGAAGGCTGTTATAAGCATAGCATGCAACATGCACAACAACACAGCGATCTCCATGATGCCATCAAGAAGACTGCAACACATTGGCAACAAAGTAAACAACATGAAAAAAAACACGCAGAGGATGGGTAGTAGCCACCACATCAGAAAGAAGAGGATTGCAGTAGTGCTGCGCATAACAGTAGGGGCAAAGCTGTCTCCATCTCTAAAGAGAAAGAGAGTGAAGAAGGTTCCCTACCATTTTTTTCCATTGAGAGCATTGATGCACAAGGAGCTGCGGCCCATTGCTGCTCAAACGAAGCTGTCTCCATCTCTAAAGAGAAAGAGAGTGAAGAAGGTTCCCTACCATTTTTTTCCATTGAGAGCATTGATGCACAAGGAGCTGCGGCCCATTGCTGCTCAAACGGATTCAACATTCATCTCCATCAAGCCTGTAGACGTCCACGCGGTCACTCAAATTGTGATAAGGTTATCACGTTTATTTAAAAAAAAGAAAAAAAAAGAGGAAACAAGAAAAGAAAAGAAAAGAAAAAATCGAAGGGTTGTTTAACCCTATCCTCTCAATAAGAGGGTGTTGTCATGTGGAAACCAAAGCAACAATGTCTATGAGCTTTATCCCATTAGTGCAAAGCTTGATCACTAAGGAAATGTTCATTAACATATGGTATTTTGATTTTTTTTTCTTCAAGAGGAGAAGAAATACTCCAAAAGTGTGCATAAAATCATTGTAAAAGTGGCCAAATGAGCACGCTAATGCATGTGTGTGAAAGTGTCAAAACCACCAAAGTGCAACAATCAAAAGAATCTTCCCAAAGCATGAGAGCTCGAACATGAAGACAAAGAAAATACCCACCTCACTACCAAAAAATTATAAATCCTACTTCCTACAAAAAGTGTTCGTTACTAGCCTCTGGAACCAATGATGTACCCAAGCTAGAAATTCATCACTCACCTAAAAGCCAAAGTAGCATTAAGGGGGGGAAGTGCCAAAGTAGCACATGGGCCAAAGTTGCTCATAGCACATAGGGGAATGTAGAAAGGAAAAATTCAAACAACATTATGTAACCAACATCCAACCACCTTGAGTAGCCCAAAGATTTGGCACCAAGGGGGGGTGTTGAGAAATATGGTGCCATGGAGCACAAGGAAAATATGGAGTGAGTGTGAGAAGCCACATCACCAAGTGAGAATTATCCCATATGCAAGAGAAAGGCCATGTTGTACTCTCCTCATATAAAAGGAGGACATTTCAAACAGTGGAATACAAGCACATCTCAAGTCTTTTTATGAGTACAAGTTTCTATCTTGTAACCTAACTAAACTTGAGTCTAAACTTAATTAGCACATACTCATTACAATGTGTCTCTTTTATTTTTATCCACCTTAGATTAGCAATGTCATTAGAGTAGATTAATATTGTGATTAGTGTAGGATTAGTTGATCTTTAGATAAATGTCTTGTCATTAGGAGAGCTTGATCCATGTTTTCAACAAAGTCCAAATCTCAAATTTATAAATCCTTGTGTTGTGAAATTTAAAATAAAAATGTTGGATTGTATCATTATGTTCCCAATGTGGATTCTTGTAGTTGAGCTTTATCAAATATTTATTCTTGTTAACTCATTTTCCACCAACTTGGATTTTTAAAATTGAAGGCTACCTACTTAATCACATGGGCCTAAAAGTATTGGCCCAAGCCTTATCCTATGTTAAAGTAATCTTCTTAGGAGCAAAGTTAGTCATGGACTCAAGTTTAAAACTAACATTGCTTGACTAAATATCTTCGTAATATCAAATTCTTGGATGAGTGAGTCCAAGGCTTACACTACATGTGGCTAAGCAACTAATCATCATAGTGTAATCTAGTTATAGAACTTATGATATGGCATTTCAAATGGTCATTAAGTACTCACGTCTCAAGTTCGATACTCTTAATACACTAGAACGAGTGGCTAGTTCTCATTATTAAACCATCTTGTAAGTCCTCACGTCTCAAGTGCATTGATACTCACAACACACGAGAACGATTGGCTAATCAACCACATATAATGTGAGAAAATGAACTTTAGTCCAAAGCTAGAGATTGTGAGATTAGTATATAATAGTTGAAGGAGACTTAAGGGAGGGGGATGTCACCACATAATCACATAAATATATAACTTTATTTTCCTTTACAAAGATACTGTGCAACTTTAGATGCTCGAGATTGCCTTTTGAGCTGAAATATTTAGGCCTTACATTAGGGGAATTATGGACTACCAAAAGGGCCATTTAGGATTAATTTTAATGACATTTTAATCAAGTTTGGACCAATGGGAGGGAGGGAGTGCACATTCTATCCACTAGCTTTAGGACTTAAAGTAGGGGTATTTATTGACATACTTTAGGCTTGTCCTCCTAGTAACCCCAATCACATCACCTTTTTTAATCTAATAGCCCCACTAGTTTCACTTCACCTCCCTTCATTAGGACTTATTTGGGGTCTTCTTGGGCCCTTTTATTTGGACACTTAGTGAAATGCTTAAAATGCTAATCAAGCTTTGACCAAGCTAGTGGCCTAGGCCTGAAAATGCATTTTTTCTTTTCTACAAAAAAGAAAATAGGCCAAAAGGTGATCTAATCATTAGATCTTCTATCCTTGGGAAGGAATATGGACCTAACTGCCTTTTTGTCTTGTAGTGAAGTACCTTTCACAAAGAATGTTTGAAAATTTTCGTCACTTTGTTCCCTCCCTTTTTGGAGGTGCTGCAGATCCCACTCTCTCTCTAAAACGCGTTTAGGGTGTTTTACTTGGGTAAGGGCTTCTTTTTCTCTCTCTAGGAGCCATGGCCTGCAGATCTGGACCTCCTACTCCATCATCCTCTCCACCAGCTCTCATGGAAGAGCTCACCATCCCCTCTTGTGAAGGTACAGATCTACACATCCTTGCAAGCTGAAGCTCTCCATCTCCATCACTAGCAAGCTCTCCATATCTATCATCCTCTCCACCAGCTCTCATGGAAGAGCTCACCATCCAACACTATATTCGTGAGTTTGGGAATTTCCCAACTCCCATTTTTTGAATACTAAAAAGGTGGGACCTGGATAACATGCCTATAAGTTTTTCAAAACCATATCATGTGACCTATTGTTGGAAAGCGCTTGGAAAATGGAATCTAGTGAGCTATAGAGCGCTCAATTTGGAGTAACGGTGTTCAAGTTATGATTAATCCAAAGATTTGACCACATGTCCCAAACTTATGGGAAATTCCCATATTCCCCAATATGGTGTTATCCCCTCTTGTGAATGTGAGATCCCTGTTCCCACCGCACAACGGAGGGTACTAGCAGCGGAAGTAGCACTTCATGCGCGAGGCAGGGTCCCACACTCGGGGCCTCGTCCATGGATATCCGGACAAAAGACTAATCCGTCGGTTTTTCCAAACCGAACCCGGAAAAACTTCCCTTATCCGGAAAGCACGGGCGATTTCTCCAGGATAACTTTTTACTCTAACGTAGTCAAGACCATTAGTGATCAAACTGATCCGACTGCACCTATAAAGATACTCGGTCAGATCAAGGAAGAACTTGTACTTGGATCATTGGGATCAATGCTTTTTTCCCCATCAAGAGGCACAGCCGTTGATTCCTATCCATAGAACAATTACTATCCGGGATTTACTTTATCTATCGTAGTAACAGAAATTGAGTCTCGATTTACGGATCCATCAGTCCAGCCTAACCCCATCCGATCCCATGGGTTAGCCAACCGCCCAACCACTGTAGTGATGGGATCCAATTTGGAATTTGGTTAGGTTTTGTTCCGGGTACCAAGGAAAAGAGTTCCAAGGCCCCCTAGCCGGAAGTTCATGCAGACATAAAACTAGCCACACCACTTACACACCCAATATGAAATTGCCTTTTTCTTAGCATCAGCTAACTTTAAAACAATCCTTTAATGAAACCATAGTACCACTGATCACAATCTTCCAATTTATCCGGTTGATTTATAACTTCCCATCATTCCTTCATCAGAGTATCTATGGCATCATTGGCAACTAGAACGCTCACCACCTGTCCACTCAGGGGCCTTTTCAATAGTTCCTAGCCCATAATACTCGGCAATATAATCACTTATAAAAATCAAGATGGACTCTCGTTGAAGATCAGCAAGATCAACCAACAGATCCATAAAAAGAGCCATGCACTCATCCATTGAAGACTAGCAAGGTCAATCAACCAGATCCATGCCCGGTTTCAGAAAACAACTCTTACTCCTTGTTCCAATATCTTCCTCGACGCACGCGTGGGTATCCTAGGCGACCCAGAGCCCGAGCACCGTATGGTCAGCACCCTCTAGGATCCTTCGCAGGTGACCTAGCGCTTCACTCATAGGCCGCTTCCTTGGTCCCTCATCCACCATACCGGAAGCTCACCATTTTAATCGAACCGAGGCTGGTTAAGACCTCGGCCGACCTTGCTACGCGAGACGTCCTCCATTGACTCTCTGTCAACAGTTGCAACTTTATCAGTTAGGTCTCCATGACCTTAATCACAAGACGGTCAAAATGCTTCCCCAGCATTCTTGACATAAAACAGCCATTTACAAACAGCATTTACAAACAGTTTACAAATACAATTTCTATATTAACTCTCATTTTTCCACATTATCCCTCATTAATCCACATTACTTATTCCACATTCCATTTATATGTGTACTCATCCAATCACATCATTTTTCATCTCTTCACTTCAGATTCCTTCACATCATATATCATATATTCACATCCATATCCACATCCATACATCCACATCCACATTCACATCTATACATCCACATCTACATGCTTACCTCCGTTTTCACATCCTCATTTATACATCCACATCCCATTTCCACATTCATACATACACATCTATATCCACATCCATACATCCACATCCACATGCATACATCCACTATCACGTCCTCATTCATACATCCACATCCACATACATACATACATCCACATCCACATTCCCATTCACATCTATACATCCACATCTACATTCACATACATACATACATCCACATCCACATTTCACATTCACATCTATACATCCACATCTACATCCACATTCACATACATCCACATCCACATTCCCATTCACATCTATACATCCACATCTACATCCACATACATACATACATCCACATCCACATTCCACATTCACATCTATACAGCCACATCTACATCCACATTCACATCTATGCATATACATCTTCATGCATACATCCATTTTCACATTCATACATCCACACTCCCATCTCCACATCCACACATCCACATACATACATCCATTTCCACATTCCCATTCATATAACCCCATATGCCTTCACATCTAATCTTTTACATCACATCCATTCTCGCCCTATTACAACCCATATACATCTTATCCTATCACATACACTTCTTACCTCATCCCATACACATCTTATCACATCTTAATTCATCTTATCACATCTTAATTCATCTTATCACCTCCTAACTTATTTCATAAGTATCTTATCACCTCTTATCACATCTTATACACCTCTTATCACATCCTATCACATCTCATATCTATTTATAGAATACAAGAGAATTCTTATATTTGATATAAGATTTCTTTACACATTTATTTATGCATAAATTCTATTTAAGGAGATTAATACTTTCGAAGTAAAAATCAATCTTTTATGCATCTTTCTATGCATAAATTCATTTTAAATGAAAATGACACTTTTGAATTAAATTTCAATCTTTTATGCATTTTCCTATGCATAAATTCAATTTAGATGAGAATGACACTTTTGAATTAAAAATCAATCTTTATGCATCTTCTTATGCATAAATTCAATTTGGTAGGAATTACACTTTTAGAATAAAAGAATTTCTCTTATGCATCTAAGTTATGCAGCATAAAATCCATTTATGATGAAAAATCACACTTTTAGTATAAAAGAATATCTTTTATGCATACCTCTATGCATGAATTCCAATATGATAAAAGTAACACTTTTACAATAAAATAATCAACTTTTATGTATACCTCTATGCATGAAATTCAATTATGATAAAAGTAACACTTTTATATTAAAATAATAATCTTTTATGCATACCTCTATGCATGAAATCTAATTATGATAAAAGTAACACTTTTATGTTAAAATAATAATCTTTTATGCATACCTCTATGCATGAAAATCAATTATGCATAATATAAAAATCAATTTCTCTAGGATTACAATGAATATCTTTCAATTAATCTAGGATGATAATTCCTAGAATATGGTAGGAAGTCCTCTTTTTATGCTTTGAATGAAATTATTTTATGCGTAATTTTTATAAAAATTTTGCCATAGCTCCGCTGCTATGACTGATAAATCTCAATTTTTCTAAGGGATAAAGCTTATCATCAAGGAAATAATTAGAATGATCCCTAATTGGATCATTAATCCATAATGGATTGAATCATCAATATACATAAACTAAAAGCATAGAAAAAAGCCATTAATTTGGCCTCAAGCATAGATTAATCTTGGATTAAGGAAAAGCTTTATGAAAGGCTTCATTTGGATTGAGAATGGGTCATGAGTATGACCATTTCTTGAATGAGAGAGAGAATTTACATAAAAACCATTTGAATTAAGCATAAATGGAAATTTATGTAATTCTTAACTATCATTAATCAATTAACTTCAATAGCATTCATCAAATTATGTAACTCTTCACTACCATTCATCAATTAACTTCAATAGCATTCAAAAACCATTCCAATTAAGCTTCTCAAGCTTGAGAGGGGTTGAGAAGAGAGAAGCATTGAGAAATTATAGAAAAGATCAAAATTCACCATTTACCTTACAATTTGCTTGATTCTTTGTTCACGGTAGAGGCCCCCAACCAATCAATTGGTTAAGTATGTTGATGGAGCCACCAATGGGGATTGAAGAAAGAGGGAAGCTCCAATTTCTTCAATTTGGAGAGAATTTTAGAGAATAGTAGAAATTAGCAATATTTCAGCATAACTCTAGTATAGTAAAATTCTTCTATATTTTTTTCAAAGGACTCATGTTCTATTTATAGGAGAGGGAAGCTCTAACCAAAGCTAACTGAATTCTAGAATTTTCCAAATTCAGTTTGGTTGAATTTGGACTAGATTTGGACCTAGTTTGGTTACTTTTTTATTCGGTTTGGTTTCATTTTGATTTGGTTTGGTTCAAGAGAGAGGAGAGATAAAAATATCACATTATTTTTGAGTTTAAAACTCATTCAAGCATGTGAAATATGCACCTCCTTTAAAGAACTCCCCTTCCTTACATATGTGTCAAAATGGAATCATTATACCCAAGATATCTCATATTTTTAATATTGCTCATAGTTTTTTACTAATAAACCTTGTACATTTTCAACTCTTCATCTTATGTGAGCATTTACTCATTTTTGGATACCCAAAATATGTCATATTTTTAATATTGCTCATAGTTTTTTACTACTAAACCTTGTACATTTTCAACTCTTCATCTTATGTGAGCATTTACTCATTTTTGGGTATCTTCTTTTACAAATTGGATTTATCTCCTCCCTACACATGGATTGATGCTATTGGCCCATAGGAACCTTAATTGGACCATAATCCAAAAATTTCTGAAAATCTAGACCCTTAGGCTAAGGTCCTTTATACCCATTTCCAATTAATTCCAATTGCACATTGGAAAGTTCTTTTTGAATTTCTGTTTTAGGGGAACTTATTTTAATAAGATGAGATAATTTTCTATCCAAAAATATTAAAAATCTGAATATTCTCTCTCTAGAATATTTTCTCTCTCTAGGTTAAAACAGTTAGAAACAAGGTCTTTTATATTTCTGAAGAGGGATTGATTACAGGGGAAGATGCTGGACATTTTGAGAGGCTGGGGAGGAATCTTACATTCTCTCCCACTTGAAAAACGCGAGATGCCCTCATCTCGCAAACTGGGGGTAATTTCGCAAGATGCACAAATATGAGACTGAGAGAAATTTTTTAATTAAGATTAACCACCAAGAAAAGTCTCAAAGAGAGCAAGACTCAAGACAAGAACAAAGATTTCAACTTTATTCATTCTTGGAACATATACAGTAAAGATAGAAGAACTCTTTACACTTCCATAAGCCCGTCCATCATATGGTCACAAAAGCAGCACTCACAAGCTGCACATGTATAAGGTAACTCATCTATGGGAATAATTCGGCTGGTTATTGCAGCACCTACCTCAGTGGTATGAGGTGATCTAACAAAAGGACCTCTAAGAGGCAAGCCAAAAACGGGATAAAGGCATATCTTCTGGTGAGGAAGAAGGCACGCTAGTAAGAAGACCTGCTCAGAAAATCCACCATGCCTTGATCTCATCACGCAGTAGTATCGGGGACCCAAACCCAAAGCTTCAATAACCATAGCCAAGTGGACATTGTTACGGAAGTGCTGTCGCCCCCACAGTGTTACCCTAGTTATATCTCGACAGGTCCACCATTTGGTCTGAGCTACAGAAGTTCCCAAGTGAGGGAAAAGTGAGCGCTCATACAGTTCTATAAAATCCTTCTTCACAGACTCGCTTGCATCTTGAAGGTGAGAAATCATCATGGATAAAACCAATTCCTGCCTGCCGAGCCATAAAGGAGATTAAGAAAGAAAGGAGATCGATGGAAGTAAGATTACTGTGAGTGACAAGTAAGCGTTACGACTTATATAAAGGAAGGAGCTAGCGTAACCTAGAAGCCAACGGGGTATCTTGCCACTGAAGTTTTACCATCTTTCCATGATTTGGTTTTGGCACATATTCCTATAGAAGGCTTCCATGAGATACATTATGAACTTTGAGATGAGGAGATAAAAGAAGCTCGTAGGCTAAGTCACCTACTTTCTTTGAATTCAGATAAGGCCCACAATATCTGGGGGATAATTTCTTATACTTCCTAAAAGATAAAGAATTTCTTTTAGGCCGTACTTGAATGAAAACCAAAACCTTGATATCCAAACACCGATTTTCACTTCTGAACTCATTGTTCTGAATCCCTAAAACAGGTGGGACTCCTGAGAAGTATTCTAGGGAAAGGGTCTTCCTTTTTTAAACAGAATCTTTCTTTTGTTTTAGAGAGGGAATAATTATAAGATCAAAAAGGAAGATTCTTACTCCTGTATACCTCGAAGGCTGGACAAGAATCTTACATTCTATCCCACTTAAAAAAGTGCGAGATGTCCTCATCTCGCAAGGTAGAGGACAACTCTTTTTCTTAAAATCCAATTTTATTCTGGGGTTCCTTATATTCTGGTCAACCCAACAGAATACTGGGATAAATATCCCTCATATAGAACTCATCATTAAATAACAATTCATTCAGATCATATCATTCATATCTTTAACATGATAATGGTCCATTAGACCGAAAAATTTCCTTTTGAACATTCCTCCACGGGAATTTCAGTCAAGCAAGTTCTCAATTTGTCATCCCTTAATTTGATCTACCGTGAGTGACAAGTGTTAACAGTAGCAATTTGACAGCACAATCCACTAATCTCATAGTGATTTGCTGAAATCATTATCATCATTCTAGTTATGAGTATCATCACAGGACTCGTCCCATTCATCCTCATTGAGGTTTCGCTCAGCTTATTATATTTCAACCAAATTTCAGGGATCAACATTTTTCAATCAGAATCCAAATCAATTCATGAGGTCTCAAACAGAATTAAAAATCATATCAACCACATTCGAAATCATCATCTGGATAGCATTAATGCTTATAATTTCAAGTCTTAGATTTACTCGTATATACTGCCGGTAAAGAGCTGCAGTTATACCCTCGGTATATACGGGTAGTCATGATACTTGGAACTATAAGGTAAATACCATCATGTCTAGGCCTCAAGCAAGTCAGGGTTCCATACAATTGCGGTACTTCCATTTGAAGACCCAATTACTAATTTACGAATTTTCAGTTTGAATATCAATTTGTATGAATTATATCACACAATTACAAACCTTTTGTGATTCTAGATAATTTTTTTAATATATTTAGCTTCTCGGTTGATCCTCATTAACCAAATGCTCTGATACCAACTGTGAGATCCCTATTCCCACCGCACAACGGATTTGGGGTACTAGCAGCGGAAGTAGCACTTCATGCGCGAGGCAGGGTCCCACACTCGGGGCCTCGTCCACAGATATCCGGACAAAAGACTAATCCGTCGGTTTTTTCAAACCGAACTCGGAAAAACTTCCCTTATCCGGAAAGCACGGGCGATTCCTCCAGGATAACTTTTTACTCTAACATAGTCAAGACCATTAGTGATCAAACTGATCTGACTGCACCTATAAAGATACTCGGTCAGATCAAGGAAGAACTTGTACTTGGATCATTGGGATCAACGCTTCTTTTCCCATCAAGAGGCACAGCCGTTGATTCCTATCCATAGAACAATTACTATCCGGGATTTACTTTATCTATCGTAGTAACAAAAATTGAGTCTCGATTTACGGATCCATCAGTCCAGCCTAACCCCATCCGATCCCATGGGTTAGCCAACCGCCCAACCACTGTAGTGATGGGATCCAATTTGGAATTTGGTTAGGTTTTGTCCCGGGTACCAAGGAAAAGAGTTCCAAGGCCTCTTAGCCGGAAGTTCATGCAAACATAAAACTAGCCACACCACTTACACACCCAATATGAAATTGCCTTTTTCTTAGCATCAGCTAACTTTAAAACAATCCTTTAATGAAACCATAGTACCACTGATCACAATCTTTCAATTTATCCTATTGATTCATAACTTCCCATCATTCCTTCATCAGAGTATCTATGGCATCATTGGCAACTAGAACGCTCACCACCTGTCCACTCAGGGGCCTTTTCAATAGTTCCTAGCCCATAATACTCGGCAATGTAATCACTTATAAAAATCAAGATGGACTCTCGTTGAAGATCAGCAAGATCAACCAACAGATCCATAAAAAGAGCCATGCACTCATCCATTGAAGACTAGCAAGGTCAATCAACCAGATCCATGCCCGGTTTCAGAAAACAACTCTTACTCCTTGTTCCAATATCTTCCTCGACGCACGCGTGGGTATCCTAGGCGACCCAGAGCCCGAGCACCGTATGGTCAGCACCCTTTAGGATCCTTCGTAGGTGACCTAGCGCTTCACTCATAGGCCGCTTCCTTGGTCCCTCATCCACCATACCGGAAGCTCACCATTTTAATCGAACCGAGGCTGGTCAAGACCTCGGCCGACCTTGCTACGCGAGACGTCCTCCATTGACTCTCCGTCAGCAGTTGCAACTTTATCAGTTAGGTCTCCACGACCTTAATCACAAGACGGTCAAAATGCTTCCCCAGCATTCTTGACATAAAACAGCCATTTACAAACAGCATTTACAAACAGTTTACAAATATAATTTCTATATTAACTCTCATTTTTCCACATTATCCCTCATTAATCCACATTACTTATTCCACATTCCATTTATATATGTACTCATCCAATCACATCATTTTTCATCTCTTCACTTTAGATTCCTTCACATCACATATCATATATTCACATCCATATCCATATCCATACATCCACATCCACATTCACATCTATATATCCACATCTACATGCTTACCTCCGTTTTCACATCCTCATTTATACATCCAAATCCCATATCCACATTCATACATACACATCCATATCCACGTCCATACATCCACATCCACATGCATACATCCACTATCACGTCCTCATTCATACATCCACATCCACATACATACATACATCCACATCCACATTCCACATGCATACATCCACTATCACGTCCTCATTCATACATCCACATCCACATACATACATACATCCACATTCCCATTCACATCTATACATCCACATCTACATCCACATACATACATACATCCACACATCTACATCCACATACATACATACATCCACATCCACATTCCACATTCACATCTATACAGCCACATCTACATCCACATTCACATCTATGCATATACATCTTCATGCATACATCCATTTTCACATTCATACATCCACACTCCCATCTCCACATCCACACATCCACATACATACATCCATTTCCACATTCCCATTCACATTTATTTATGCATAAATTCTATTTAAGGAGATTAATACTAAATCAATCTTTTATGCATCTTTCTATGCATAAATTCATTTTAAATGAAAATGACACTTTTGAATTAAATTTCAATCTTTTATGCATTTTCCTATGCATAAATTCAATTTAGATGAGAATGACACTTTTGAATTAAAAATCAATCTTTATGCATCTTCTTATGCATAAATTCAATTTGGTAGGAATTACACTTTTAGAATAAAAGAATTTCTCTTATGCATCTAAGTTATGCAGCATAAAATCCATTTATGATGAAAAATCACACTTTTAGTATAAAAGAATATCTTTTATGCATACCTCTATGCATGAATTCCAATATGATAAAAGTAACACTTTTACAATAAAATAATCAACTTTTATGTATACCTCTATGCATGAAATTCAATTATGATAAAAGTAACACTTTTATATTAAAATAATAATCTTTTATGCATACCTCTATGCATGAAATCTAATTATGATAAAAGTAACACTTTTATGTTAAAATAATAATCTTTTATGCATACCTCTATGCATGAAAATCAATTATGCATAATATAAAAATCAATTTCTCTAGGATTACAATGAATATCTTTCAATTAATCTAGGATGATAATTCCTAGAATATGGTAGGAAGTCCTCTTTTTATGCTTTGAATGAAATTATTTTATGCGTAATTTTTATAAAAATTTTGCCATAGCTCCGCTGCTATGCCTGATAAATCTCAATTTTTCTAAGGGATAAAGCTTATCATCAAGGAAATAATTAGAATGATCCCTAATTGGATCATTAATCCATAATGGATTGAATCATCAATATACATAAACTAAAAGCATAGAAAAAAGCCATTAATTTGGCCTCAAGCATAGATTAATCTTGGATTAAGGAAAAGCTTCATGAAAGGCTTCATTTGGATTGAGAATGGGTCATGAGTATGACCATTTCTTGAATGAGAGAGAGAATTTACATAAAAACCATTTGAATTAAGCATAAATAGAAATTTATGTAATTCTTAACTATCATTAATCAATTAACTTCAATAGCATTCATCAAATTATGTAACTCTTCACTACCATTCATCAATTAACTTCAATAGCATTCAAAAACCATTCCAATTAAGCTTCTCAAGCTTGAGAGGGGTTGAGAAGAGAGAAGCATTGAGAAATTATAGAAAAGATCAAAATTCACCATTTACCTTACAATTTGCTTGATTCTTTGTTCACGGTAGAGGCCCCCAACCAATCAATTGGTTAAGTATGTTGATGGAGCCACCAATGGGGATTGAAGAAAGAGGGAAGCTCCAATTTTTTCAATTTGGAGAGAATTTTAGAGAATAGTAGAAATTAGCAATATTTCAGCATAACTCTAGTATAGTAAAATTCTTCTATATTTTTTTCAAAGGACTCATGTTCTATTTATAGGAGAGGGAAGCTCTAACCAAAGCTAACTGAATTCTAGAATTTTCCAAATTCAGTTTGGTTGAATTTGGACTAGATTTGGACCTAGTTTGGTTACTTTTTGATTCGGTTTGGTTCCATTTTGATTTGGTTTGGTTCAAGAGAGAGGAGAGATAAAAATATCACATTATTTTTGAGTTTTTATCTCCTCCCTACACATGGATTGATGCTATTGGCCCATAGGAACCTTAATTGGACCATAATCCAAAAATTTCTGAAAATCTAGACCCTTAGGCTAAGGTCCTTTATACCCATTTCCAATTAATTCCAATTGCACATTGGAAAGTTCTTTTTGAATTTCTGTTTTAGGGAAACTTATTTTAATAAGATGAGATAATTTTCTATCCAAAAATATTAAAAATCTGAATATTCTCTCTCTAGAATATTTTCTCTCTCTCTAGGTTAAAACAGTTAGAAACAAGGTCTTTTATATTTCTGAAGAGGGATTGATTACAGGAGAAGATGCTGGACATTTTGAGAGGCTGGGGAGGAATCTTACATTCTCTCCCACTTGAAAAACGCGAGATGCCCTCATCTCGCAAACTGGGGGTAATTTCGCAAGATGCACAAATATGAGACCGAGAGAAATTTTTTAATTAAGATTAACCACCAAGAAAAGTCTCAAAGAGAGCAAGACTCAAGACAAGAACAAAGATTTCAACTTTATTCATTCTTGGAACATATACAGTAAAGATAGAAGAACTCTTTACACTTCCATAAGCCCGTCCATCATATGGTCACAAAAGCAGCACTCACAAGCTGCACACGTATAAGGTAACTCATCTATGGGAATAATTCGGCTGGTTATTGCAGCACCTACCTCAGTGGTATGAGGTGATCTAACAAAAGGACCTCTAAGAGGCAAGCCAAAAACGGGATAAAGGCATATCTTCTGGTGAGGAAGAAGGCACGCTAGTAAGAAGACCTGCTCAGAAAATCCACCATGCCTTGATCTCATCACGCAGTAGTATCGGGGACCCAAACCCAAAGCTTCAATAACCATAGCCAAGTGGACATTGTTACGGAAGTGCTGTCACCCCTACAGTGTTACCCTAGTTATATCTCGACAGGTCCACCATTTGGTCTGAGCTACAGAAGTTCCCAAGTGAGGGAAAAGTGAGCGCTCATACAGTTCTATAAAATCCTTCTTCACAGACTCGCTTGCATCTTGAAGGTGAGAAATCATCATGGATAAAACCAATTCCTGCTGCCGACCCATAAAGGAGATTAAGAAAGAAAGGAGATCGATGGAAGTAAGATTACTGTGAGTGACAAGTAAGCGTTACGACTTATATAAAGGAAGGAGCTAGCGTAACCTAGAAGCCAACGGGGTATCTTGCCACTGAAGTTTTACCATCTTTCCATGATTTGGTTTTGGCACATATTCCTATAGAAGGCTTCCATGAGATACATTATGAACTTTGAGATGAGGAGATAAAAGAAGCTCGTAGGCTAAGTCACCTACTTTCTTTGAATTCAGATAAGGCCCACAATATCTGGGGGATAATTTCTTATACTTCCTAAGAGATAAAGAACTTCTTTTGGGCCGTACTCGAATGAAAACCAAAACCTTGATATCCAAACACCGATTTTCACTTCTGAACTCATTGTTCTGAATCCCTAAAACAGGTGGGACTCCTGAGAAGTATTCTAGGGAAAGGGTCTTCCTTTTTTAAACAGAATCTTTCTTTTATTTTAGAGAGGGAATAATTATAAGATCAAAAAGGGAGATTCTTACTCCTGTATACCTCGAAGGCTGGAGAGGAATCTTACATTCTATCCCACTTAAAAAAGTGCGAGATGTCCTCATCTCGCAAGGTAGAGGACAACTCTTTTTCTTAAAATCCAATTTTATTCTGGGGTTCCTTATATTCTGGTCAACCCAACAGAATACTGGGATAAATATCCCTCATATAGAACTCATCATTAAATAACAATTCATTCAGATCATATCATTCATATCTTTAACATGATAATGGTCCATTAGACCGAAAAATTTCCTTTTGAACATTCCTCCACGGGAATTTCAGTCAAGCAAGTTCTCAATTTGTCATCCCTTAATTTGATCTACCGTGAGTGACAAGTGTTAACAGTAGCAATTTGACAGCACAATCCACTAATCTCATAGTGATTTGCTGAAATCATTATCATCATTCTAGTTATGAGTATCATCACAGGACTCGTCCCATTCATCCTCATTGAGGTTTCGCTCAGCTTATTATATTTCAACCAAATTTCAGGGATCAACATTTTTCAATCAGAATCCAAATCAATTCATGAGTTCTCAAACAGAATTAAAAATCATATCAACCACATTCGAAATCATCATCTGGATAGCATTAATGCTTATAATTTCAAGTCTTAGATTTACTCGTATATACTGCCGGTAAAGAGCTGCAGTTATACCCTCGGTATATACGGGTAGTCATGATACTTGGAACTATAAGGTAAATACCATCATGTCTAGGCCTCAAGCAAGTCAGGGTTCCATACAATTGCGGTACTTCCATTTGAAGACCCAATTACTAATTTACGAATTTTCAGTTTGAATATCAATTTGTATGAATTATATCACACAATTACAAACCTTTTGTGATTCTAGATAATTTTTTTAATATATTTAGCTTCTCGGTTGATCCTCATTAACCAAATGCTCTGATACCAACTGTGAGATCCCTATTCCCACCGCACAACGGATTTGGGGTACTAGCAGCGGAAGTAGCACTTCATGCGCGAGGCAGGGTCCCACACTCGGGGCCTCGTCCACAGATATCCGGACAAAAGACTAATCCGTCGGTTTTTTCAAACCGAACTCGGAAAAACTTCCCTTATCCGGAAAGCACGGGCGATTCCTCCAGGATAACTTTTTACTCTAACATAGTCAAGACCATTAGTGATCAAACTGATCTGACTGCACCTATAAAGATACTCGGTCAGATCAAGGAAGAACTTGTACTTGGATCATTGGGATCAACGCTTCTTTTCCCATCAAGAGGCACAGCCGTTGATTCCTATCCATAGAACAATTACTATCCGGGATTTACTTTATCTATCGTAGTAACAAAAATTGAGTCTCGATTTACGGATCCATCAGTCCAGCCTAACCCCATCCGATCCCATGGGTTAGCCAACCGCCCAACCACTGTAGTGATGGGATCCAATTTGGAATTTGGTTAGGTTTTGTCCCGGGTACCAAGGAAAAGAGTTCCAAGGCCTCTTAGCCGGAAGTTCATGCAAACATAAAACTAGCCACACCACTTACACACCCAATATGAAATTGCCTTTTTCTTAGCATCAGCTAACTTTAAAACAATCCTTTAATGAAACCATAGTACCACTGATCACAATCTTCCAATTTATCCTATTGATTCATAACTTCCCATCATTCCTTCATCAGAGTATCTATGGCATCATTGGCAACTAGAACGCTCACCACCTGTCCACTCAGGGGCCTTTTCAATAGTTCCTAGCCCATAATACTCGGCAATGTAATCACTTATAAAAATCAAGATGGACTCTCGTTGAAGATCAGCAAGATCAACCAACAGATCCATAAAAAGAGCCATGCACTCATCCATTGAAGACTAGCAAGGTCAATCAACCAGATCCATGCCCGGTTTCAGAAAACAACTCTTACTCCTTGTTCCAATATCTTCCTCGACGCACGCGTGGGTATCCTAGGCGACCCAGAGCCCGAGCACCGTATGGTCAGCACCCTTTAGGATCCTTCGCAGGTGACCTAGCGCTTCACTCATAGGCCGCTTCCTTGGTCCCTCATCCACCATATCGGAAGCTCACCATTTTAATCGAACCGAGGCTGGTCAAGACCTCGGCCGACCTTGCTACGCGAGACGTCCTCCATTGACTCTCCGTCAGCAGTTGCAACTTTATCAGTTAGGTCTCCACGACCTTAATCACAAGACGGTCAAAATGCTTCCCCAGCATTCTTGACATAAAACAGCCATTTACAAACAGCATTTACAAACAGTTTACAAATATAATTTCTATATTAACTCTCATTTTTCCACATTATCCCTCATTAATCCACATTACTTATTCCACATTCCATTTATATATGTACTCATCCAATCACATCATTTTTCATCTCTTCACTTTAGATTCCTTCACATCACATATCATATATTCACATCCATATCCATATCCATACATCCACATCCACATTCACATCTATATATCCACATCTACATGCTTACCTCCGTTTTCACATCCTCATTTATACATCCAAATCCCATATCCACATTCATACATACACATCCATATCCACGTCCATACATCCACATCCACATGCATACATCCCACTATCACGTCCTCATTCATACATCCACATCCACATACATACATACATCCACATCCACATTCCACATGCATACATCCACTATCACGTCCTCATTCATACATCCACATCCACATACATACATACATCCACATTCCCATTCACATCTATACATCCACATCTACATCCACATACATACATACATCCACACATCTACATCCACATACATACATACATCCACATCCACATTCCACATTCACATCTATACAGCCACATCTACATCCACATTCACATCTATGCATATACATCTTCATGCATACATCCATTTTCACATTCATACATCCACACTCCCATCTCCACATCCACACATCCACATACATACATCCATTTCCACATTCCCATTCATATAACCCCATATGCCTTCACATCTAATCTTTTACATCACGTCCATTCTCGCCCTATTACAACCCATATACATCTTATCCTATCACATACACTTCTTACCTCATCCCATACACATCTTATCACATCTTAATTCATCTTATCACATCTTAATTCATCTTATCACCTCCTAACTTATTTCATAAGTATCTTATCACCTCTTATCACATCTTATACACCTCTTATCACATCCTATCACATCTCATATCTATTTATAGAATACAAGAGAATTCTTATATTTGATATAAGATTTCTTTACACATTTATTTATGCATAAATTCTATTTAAGGAGATTAATACTTTCGAAGTAAAAATCAATCTTTTATGCATCTTTCTATGCATAAATTCATTTTAAATGAAAATGACACTTTTGAATTAAATTTCAATCTTTTATGCATTTTCCTATGCATAAATTCAATTTAGATGAGAATGACACTTTTGAATTAAAAATCAATCTTTATGCATCTTCTTATGCATAAATTCAATTTGGTAGGAATTACACTTTTAGAATAAAAGAATTTCTCTTATGCATCTAAGTTATGCAGCATAAAATCCATTTATGATGAAAAATCACACTTTTAGTATAAAAGAATATCTTTTATGCATACCTCTATGCATGAATTCCAATATGATAAAAGTAACACTTTTACAATAAAATAATCAACTTTTATGTATACCTCTATGCATGAAATTCAATTATGATAAAAGTAACACTTTTATATTAAAATAATAATCTTTTATGCATACCTCTATGCATGAAATCTAATTATGATAAAAGTAACACTTTTATGTTAAAATAATAATCTTTTATGCATACCTCTATGCATGAAAATCAATTATGCATAATATAAAAATCAATTTCTCTAGGATTACAATGAATATCTTTCAATTAATCTAGGATGATAATTCCTAGAATATGGTAGGAAGTCCTCTTTTTATGCTTTGAATGAAATTATTTTATGCGTAATTTTTATAAAAATTTTGCCATAGCTCCGCTGCTATGACTGATAAATCTCAATTTTTCTAAGGGATAAAGCTTATCATCAAGGAAATAATTAGAATGATCCCTAATTGGATCATTAATCCATAATGGATTGAATCATCAATATACATAAACTAAAAGCATAGAAAAAAGCCATTAATTTGGCCTCAAGCATAGATTAATCTTGGATTAAGGAAAAGCTTTATGAAAGGCTTCATTTGGATTGAGAATGGGTCATGAGTATGACCATTTCTTGAATGAGAGAGAGAATTTACAAAAAAACCATTTGAATTAAGCATAAATAGAAATTTATGTAATTCTTAACTATCATTAATCAATTAACTTCAATAGCATTCATCAAATTATGTAACTCTTCACTACCATTCATCAATTAACTTCAATAGCATTCAAAAACCATTCCAATTAAGCTTCTGAAGCTTGAGAGGGGTTGAGAAGAGAGAAGCATTGAGAAATTATAGAAAAGATCAAAATTCACCATTTACCTTACAATTTGCTTGATTCTTTGTTCACGGTAGAGGCCCCCAACCAATCAATTGGTTAAGTATGTTGATGGAGCCACCAATGGGGATTGAAGAAAGAGGGAAGCTCCAATTTCTTCAATTTGGAGAGAATTTTAGAGAATAGTAGAAATTAGCAATATTTCAGCATAACTCTAGTATAGTAAAATTCTTCTATATTTTTTTCAAAGGACTCATGTTCTATTTATAGGAGAGGGAAGCTCTAACCAAAGCTAACTGAATTCTAGAATTTTCCAAATTCAGTTTGGTTGAATTTGGACTAGATTTGGACCTAGTTTGGTTACTTTTTGATTCGGTTTGGTTCCATTTTGATTTGGTTTGGTTCAAGAGAGAGGAGAGATAAAAATATCACATTATTTTTGAGTTTTTATCTCCTCCCTACACATGGATTGATGCTATTGGCCCATAGGAACCTTAATTGGACCATAATCCAAAAATTTCTGAAAATCTAGACCCTTAGGCTAAGGTCCTTTATACCCATTTCCAATTAATTCCAATTGCACATTGGAAAGTTCTTTTTGAATTTCTGTTTTAGGGGAACTTATTTTAATAAGATGAGATAATTTTCTATCCAAAAATATTAAAAATCTGAATATTCTCTCTCTAGAATATTTTCTCTCTCTAGGTTAAAACAGTTAGAAACAAGGTCTTTTATATTTCTGAAGAGGGATTGATTACAGGGGAAGATGCTGGACATTTTGAGAGGCTAGGGAGGAATCTTACATTCTCTCCCACTTGAAAAACGCGAGATGCCCTCATCTCGCAAACTGGGGGTAATTTCGCAAGATGCACAAATATGAGACCGAGAGAAATTTTTTAATTAAGATTAACCACCAAGAAAAGTCTCAAAGAGAGCAAGACTCAAGACAAGAACAAAGATTTCAACTTTATTCATTCTTGGAACATATACAGTAAAGATAGAAGAACTCTTTACACTTCCATAAGCCCGTCCATCATATGGTCACAAAAGCAGCACTCACAAGCTGCACACGTATAAGGTAACTCATCTATGGGAATAATTCGGCTGGTTATTGCAGCACCTACCTCAGTGGTATGAGGTGATCTAACAAAAGGACCTCTAAGAGGCAAGCCAAAAACGGGATAAAGGCATATCTTCTGGTGAGGAAGAAGGCACGCTAGTAAGAAGACCTGCTCAGAAAATCCACCATGCCTTGATCTCATCACGCAGTAGTATCGGGGACCCAAACCCAAAGCTTCAATAACCATAGCCAAGTGGACATTGTTACGGAAGTGCTGTCGCCCCCACAGTGTTACCCTAGTTATATCTCGACAGGTCCACCATTTGGTCTGAGCTACAGAAGTTCCCAAGTGAGGGAAAAGTGAGCGCTCATACAGTTCTATAAAATCCTTCTTCACAGACTCGCTTGCATCTTGAAGGTGAGAAATCATCATGGATAAAACCAATTCCTGCTGCCGACCCATAAAGGAGATTAAGAAAGAAAGGAGATCGATGGAAGTAAGATTACTGTGAGTGACAAGTAAGCGTTACGACTTATATAAAGGAAGGAGCTAGCGTAACCTAGAAGCCAACGGGGTATCTTGCCACTGAAGTTTTACCATCTTTCCATGATTTGGTTTTGGCACATATTCCTATAGAAGGCTTCCATGAGATACATTATGAACTTTGAGATGAGGAGATAAAAGAAGCTCGTAGGCTAAGTCACCTACTTTCTTTGAATTCAGATAAGGCCCACAATATCTGGGGGATAATTTCTTATACTTCCTAAGAGATAAAGAACTTCTTTTGGGCCGTACTCGAATGAAAACCAAAACCTTGATATCCAAACACCGATTTTCACTTCTGAACTCATTGTTCTGAATCCCTAAAACAGGTGGGACTCCTGAGAAGTATTCTAGGGAAAGGGTCTTCCTTTTTTAAACAGAATCTTTCTTTTATTTTAGAGAGGGAATAATTATAAGATCAAAAAGGGAGATTCTTACTCCTGTATACCTCGAAGGCTGGAGAGGAATCTTACATTCTATCCCACTTAAAAAAGTGCGAGATGTCCTCATCTCGCAAGGTAGAGGACAACTCTTTTTCTTAAAATCCAATTTTATTCTGGGGTTCCTTATATTCTGGTCAACCCAACAGAATACTGGGATAAATATCCCTCATATAGAACTCATCATTAAATAACAATTCATTCAGATCATATCATTCATATCTTTAACATGATAATGGTCCATTAGACCGAAAAATTTCCTTTTGAACATTCCTCCACGGGAATTTCAGTCAAGCAAGTTCTCAATTTGTCATCCCTTAATTTGATCTACCGTGAGTGACAAGTGTTAACAGTAGCAATTTGACAGCACAATCCACTAATCTCATAGTGATTTGCTGAAATCATTATCATCATTCTAGTTATGAGTATCATCACAGGACTCGTCCCATTCATCCTCATTGAGGTTTCGCTCAGCTTATTATATTTCAACCAAATTTCAGGGATCAACATTTTTCAATCAGAATCCAAATCAATTCATGAGTTCTCAAACAGAATTAAAAATCATATCAACCACATTCGAAATCATCATCTGGATAGCATTAATGCTTATAATTTCAAGTCTTAGATTTACTCGTATATACTGCCGGTAAAGAGCTGCAGTTATACCCTCGGTATATACGGGTAGTCACGATACTTGGAACTATAAGGTAAATACCATCATGTCTAGGCCTCAAGCAAGTCAGGGTTCCATACAATTGCGGTACTTCCATTTGAAGACCCAATTACTAATTTACGAATTTTCAGTTTGAATATCAATTTGTATGAATTATATCACACAATTACAAACCTTTTGTGATTCTAGATAATTTTTTTAATATATTTAGCTTCTCGGTTGATCCTCATTAACCAAATGCTCTGATACCAACTGTGAGATCCCTATTCCCACCGCACAACGGATTTGGGGTACTAGCAGCGGAAGTAGCACTTCATGCGCGAGGCAGGGTTCCACACTCGGGGCCTCGTCCACAGATATCCGGACAAAAGACTAATCCGTCGGTTTTTTCAAACCGAACTCGGAAAAACTTTCCTTATCCGGAAAGCACGGGCGATTCCTCCAGGATAACTTTTTACTCTAACATAGTCAAGACCATTAGTGATCAAACTGATCCGACTGCACCTATAAAGATACTCGGTCAGATCAAGGAAGAACTTGTACTTGGATCATTGGGATCAACGCTTTTTTTCCCATCAAGAGGCACAGCCGTTGATTCCTATCCATAGAACAATTACTATCCGGGATTTACTTTATCTATCGTAGTAACAAAAATTGAGTCTCGATTTACGGATCCATCAGTCCAGCCTAACCCCATCCGATCCCATGGGTTAGCCAACCGCCCAACCACTGTAGTGATGGGATCCAATTTGGAATTTGGTTAGGTTTTGTCCCGGGTACCAAGGAAAAGAGTTCCAAGGCCTCTTAGCCGGAAGTTCATGCAAACATAAAACTAGCCACACCACTTACACACCCAATATGAAATTGCCTTTTTCTTAGCATCAGCTAACTTTAAAACAATCCTTTAATGAAACCATAGTACCACTGATCACAATCTTCCAATTTATCCTGTTGATTCATAACTTCCCATCATTCCTTCATCAGAGTATCTATGGCATCATTGGCAACTAGAACGCTCACCACCTGTCCACTCAGGGGCCTTTTCAATCCTAGCCCATAATACTCGGCAATGTAATCACTTATAAAAATCAAGATGGACTCTCGTTGAAGATCAGCAAGATCAACCAACAGATCCATAAAAAGAGCCATGCACTCATCCATTGAAGACTAGCAAGGTCAATCAACCAGATCCATGCCCGGTTTCAGAAAACAACTCTTACTCCTTGTTCCAATATCTTCCTCGACGCACGCGTGGGTATCCTAGGCGACCCAGAGCCCGAGCACTGTATGGTCAGCACCCTTTAGGATCCTTCGCAGGTGACCTAGCGCTTCACTCATAGGCCGCTTCCTTGGTCCCTCATCCACCATACCGGAAGCTCACCATTTTAATCGAACCGAGGCTGGTCAAGACCTCGGCCAACCTTGCTACGCGAGACGTCCTCCATTGACTCTCCGTCAGCAGTTGCAACTTTATCAGTTAGGTCTCCACGACCTTAATCACAAGACGGTCAAAATGCTTCCCCAGCATTCTTGACATAAAACAGCCATTTACAAACAGCATTTACAAACAGTTTACAAATATAATTTCTATATTAACTCTCATTTTTCCACATTATCCCTCATTAATCCACATTACTTATTCCACATTCCATTTATATATGTAATCATCCAATCACATCATTTTTCATCTCTTCACTTTAGATTCCTTCACATCACATATCATATATTCACATCCATATCCATATCCATACATCCACATCCACATTCACATCTATATATCCACATCTACATGCTTACCTCCGTTTTCACATCCTCATTTATACATCCAAATCCCATATCCACATTCATACATACACATCCATATCCACGTCCATACATCCACATCCACATGCATACATCCCACTATCACGTCCTCATTCATACATCCACATCCACATACATACATACATCCACATCCACATTCCACATGCATACATCCACTATCACGTCCTCATTCATACATCCACATCCACATACATACATACATCCACATTCCCATTCACATCTATACATCCACATCTACATCCACATACATACATACATCCACACATCTACATCCACATACATACATACATCCACATCCACATTCCACATTCACATCTATACAGCCACATCTACATCCACATTCACATCTATGCATATACATCTTCATGCATACATCCATTTTCACATTCATACATCCACACTCCCATCTCCACATCCACACATCCACATACATACATCCATTTCCACATTCCCATTCATATAACCCCATATGCCTTCACATCTAATCTTTTACATCACGTCCATTCTCGCCCTATTACAACCCATATACATCTTATCCTATCACATACACTTCTTACCTCATCCCATACACATCTTATCACATCTTAATTCATCTTATCACATCTTAATTCATCTTATCACCTCCTAACTTATTTCATAAGTATCTTATCACCTCTTATCACATCTTATACACCTCTTATCACATCCTATCACATCTCATATCTATTTATAGAATACAAGAGAATTCTTATATTTGATATAAGATTTCTTTACACATTTATTTATGCATAAATTCTATTTAAGGAGATTAATACTTTCGAAGTAAAAATCAATCTTTTATGCATCTTTCTATGCATAAATTCATTTTAAATGAAAATGACACTTTTGAATTAAATTTCAATCTTTTATGCATTTTTCTATGCATAAATTCAATTTAGATGAGAATGACACTTTTGAATTAAAAATCAATCTTTATGCATCTTCTTATGCATAAATTCAATTTGGTAGGAATTACACTTTTAGAATAAAAGAATTTCTCTTATGCATCTAAGTTATGCAGCATAAAATCCATTTATGATGAAAAATCACACTTTTAGTATAAAAGAATATCTTTTATGCATACCTCTATGCATGAATTCCAATATGATAAAAGTAACACTTTTACAATAAAATAATCAACTTTTATGTATACCTCTATGCATGAAATTCAATTATGATAAAAGTAACACTTTTATATTAAAATAATAATCTTTTATGCATACCTCTATGCATGAAATCTAATTATGATAAAAGTAACACTTTTATGTTAAAATAATAATCTTTTATGCATACCTCTATGCATGAAAATCAATTATGCATAATATAAAAATCAATTTCTCTAGGATTACAATGAATATCTTTCAATTAATCTAGGATGATAATTCCTAGAATATGGTAGGAAGTCCTCTTTTTATGCTTTGAATGAAATTATTTTATGCGTAATTTTTATAAAAATTTTGCCATAGCTCCGCTGCTATGACTGATAAATCTCAATTTTTCTAAGGGATAAAGCTTATCATCAAGGAAATAATTAGAATGATCCCTAATTGGATCATTAATCCATAATGGATTGAATCATCAATATACATAAACTAAAAGCATAGAAAAAAGCCATTAATTTGGCCTCAAGCATAGATTAATCTTGGATTAAGGAAAAGCTTTATGAAAAGCTTCATTTGGATTGAGAATGGGTCATGAGTATGACCATTTCTTGAATGAGAGAGAGAATTTACATAAAAACCATTTGAATTAAGCATAAATGGAAATTTATGTAATTCTTAACTATCATTAATCAATTAACTTCAATAGCATTCATCAAATTATGTAACTCTTCACTACCATTCATCAATTAACTTCAATAGCATTCAAAAACCATTCCAATTAAGCTTCTGAAGCTTGAGAGGGGTTGAGAAGAGAGAAGCATTGAGAAATTATAGAAAAGATCAAAATTCACCATTTACCTTACAATTTGCTTGATTCTTTGTTCACGGTAGAGGCCCCCAACCAATCAATTGGTTAAGTATGTTGATGGATCCACCAATGGGGATTGAAGAAAGAGGGAAGCTCCAATTTCTTCAATTTGGAGAGAATTTTAGAGAATAGTAGAAATTAGCAATATTTCAGCATAACTCTAGTATAGTAAAATTCTTCTATATTTTTTTCAAAGGACTCATGTTCTATTTATAGGAGAGGGAAGCTCTAACCAAAGCTAACTGAATTCTAGAAATTTCCAAATTCAGTTTGGTTGAATTTGGACTAGATTTGGACCTAGTTTGGTTACTTTTTGATTCGGTTTGGTTCCATTTTGATTTGGTTTGGTTCAAGAGAGAGGAGAGATAAAAATATCACATTATTTTTGAGTTTAAAACTCATTCAAGCATGTGAAATATGCACCTCCTTTAAAGAACTCCCCTTCCTTACATATGTGTCAAAATGGAATCATTATACCCAAGATATCTCATATTTTTAATATTGCTCATAGTTTTTTACTAATAAACCTTGTACATTTTCAACTCTTCATCTTATGTGAGCATTTACTCATTTTTGGATACCCAAAATATCTTATATTTTTAATATTGCTCATAGTTTTTTACTACTAAACCTTGTACATTTTCAACTCTTCATCTTATGTGAGCATTTACTCATTTTTGGGTATCTTCTTTTACAAATTGGATTTATCTCCTCCCTACACATGGATTGATGCTATTGGCCCATAGGAACCTTAATTGGACCATAATCCAAAAATTTCTGAAAATCTAGACCCTTAGGCTAAGGTCCTTTATACCCATTTCCAATTAATTCCAATTGCACATTGGAAAGTTCTTTTTGAATTTCTGTTTTAGGGGAACTTATTTTAATAAGATGAGATAATTTTCTATCCAAAAATATTAAAAATCTGAATATTCTCTCTCTAGAATATTTTCTCTCTCTAGGTTAAAACAGTTAGAAACAAGGTCTTTTATATTTCTGAAGAGGGATTGATTACAGGGGAAGATGTTGGACATTTTGAGAGGCTGGGGAGGAATCTTACATTCTCTCCCACTTGAAAAACGCGAGATGCCCTCATCTCGCAAACTGGGGGTAATTTCGCAAGATGCACAAATATGAGACCGAGAGAAATTTTTTAATTAAGATTAACCACCAAGAAAAGTCTCAAAGAGAGCAAGACTCAAGACAAGAACAAAGATTTCAACTTTATTCATTCTTGGAACATATACAGTAAAGATAGAAGAACTCTTTACACTTCCATAAGCCCGTCCATCATATGGTCACAAAAGCAGCACTCACAAGCTGCACACGTATAAGGTAACTCATCTATGGGAATAATTCGGCTGGTTATTGCAGCACCTACCTCAGTGGTATGAGGTGATCTAACAAAAGGACCTCTAAGAGGCAAGCCAAAAACGGGATAAAGGCATATCTTCTGGTGAGGAAGAAGGCACGCTAGTAAGAAGACCTGCTCAGAAAATCCACCATGCCTTGATCTCATCACGCAGTAGTATCGGGGACCCAAACCCAAAGCTTCAATAACCATAGCCAAGTGGACATTGTTACGGAAGTGCTGTCGCCCCCACAGTGTTACCCTAGTTATATCTCGACAGGTCCACCATTTGGTCTGAGCTACAGAAGTTCCCAAGTGAGGGAAAAGTGAGCGCTCATACAGTTCTATAAAATCCTTCTTCACAGACTCGCTTGCATCTTGAAGGTGAGAAATCATCATGGATAAAACCAATTCCTGCTGCCGACCCATAAAGGAGATTAAGAAAGAAAGGAGATCGATGGAAGTAAGATTACTGTGAGTGACAAGTAAGCGTTACGACTTATATAAAGGAAGGAGCTAGCGTAACCTAGAAGCCAACGGGGTATCTTGCCACTGAAGTTTTACCATCTTTCCATGATTTGGTTTTGGCACATATTCCTATAGAAGGCTTCCATGAGATACATTATGAACTTTGAGATGAGGAGATAAAAGAAGCTCGTAGGCTAAGTCACCTACTTTCTTTGAATTCAGATAAGGCCCACAATATCTGGGGGATAATTTCTTATACTTCCTAAGAGATAAAGAACTTCTTTTGGGCCGTACTCGAATGAAAACCAAAACCTTGATATCCAAACACCGATTTTCACTTCTGAACTCATTGTTCTGAATCCCTAAAACAGGTGGGACTCCTGAGAAGTATTCTAGGGAAAGGGTCTTCCTTTTTTAAACAGAATCTTTCTTTTATTTTAGAGAGGGAATAATTATAAGATCAAAAAGGGAGATTCTTACTCCTGTATACCTCGAAGGCTGGAGAGGAATCTTACATTCTATCCCACTTAAAAAAGTGCGAGATGTCCTCATCTCGCAAGGTAGAGGACAACTCTTTTTCTTAAAATCCAATTTTATTCTGGGGTTCCTTATATTCTGGTCAACCCAACAGAATACTGGGATAAATATCCCTCATATAGAACTCATCATTAAATAACAATTCATTCAGATCATATCATTCATATCTTTAACATGATAATGGTCCATTAGACCGAAAAATTTCCTTTTGAACATTCCTCCACGGGAATTTCAGTCAAGCAAGTTCTCAATTTGTCATCCCTTAATTTGATCTACCGTGAGTGACAAGTGTTAACAGTAGCAATTTGACAGCACAATCCACTAATCTCATAGTGATTTGCTGAAATCATTATCATCATTCTAGTTATGAGTATCATCACAGGACTCGTCCCATTCATCCTCATTGAGGTTTCGCTCAGCTTATTATATTTCAACCAAATTTCAGGGATCAACATTTTTCAATCAGAATCCAAATCAATTCATGAGTTCTCAAACAGAATTAAAAATCATATCAACCACATTCGAAATCATCATCTGGATAGCATTAATGCTTATAATTTCAAGTCTTAGATTTACTCGTATATACTGCCGGTAAAGAGCTGCAGTTATACCCTCGGTATATACGGGTAGTCATGATACTTGGAACTATAAGGTAAATACCATCATGTCTAGGCCTCAAGCAAGTCAGGGTTCCATACAATTGCGGTACTTCCATTTGAAGAACCAATTACTAATTTACGAATTTTCAGTTTGAATATCAATTTGTATGAATTATATCACACAATTACAAACCTTTTGTGATTCTAGATAATTTTTTTAATATATTTAGCTTCTCGGTTGATCCTCATTAACCAAATGCTCTGATACCAACTGTGAGATCCCTATTCCCACCGCACAACGGATTTGGGGTACTAGCAGCGGAAGTAGCACTTCATGCGCGAGGCAGGGTCCCACACTCGGGGCCTCGTCCACAGATATCCGGACAAAAGACTAATCCGTCGGTTTTTTCAAACCGAACTCGGAAAAACTTCCCTTATCCGGAAAGCACGGGCGATTCCTCCAGGATAACTTTTTACTCTAACATAGTCAAGACCATTAGTGATCAAACTGATCCGACTGCACCTATAAAGATACTCGGTCAGATCAAGGAAGAACTTGTACTTGGATCATTGGGATCAACGCTTCTTTTCCCATCAAGAGGCACAGCCGTTGATTCCTATCCATAGAACAATTACTATCCGGGATTTACTTTATCTATCGTAGTAACAAAAATTGAGTCTCGATTTACGGATCCATCAGTCCAGCCTAACCCCATCCGATCCCATGGGTTAGCCAACCGCCCAACCACTGTAGTGATGGGATCCAATTTGGAATTTGGTTAGGTTTTGTCCCGGGTACCAAGGAAAAGAGTTCCAAGGCCTCTTAGCCGGAAGTTCATGCAAACATAAAACTAGCCACACCACTTACACACCCAATATGAAATTGCCTTTTTCTTAGCATCAGCTAACTTTAAAACAATCCTTTAATGAAACCATAGTACCACTGATCACAATCTTCCAATTTATCCTATTGATTCATAACTTCCCATCATTCCTTCATCAGAGTATCTATGGCATCATTGGCAACTAGAACGCTCACCACCTGTCCACTCAGGGGCCTTTTCAATAGTTCCTAGCCCATAATACTCGGCAATGTAATCACTTATAAAAATCAAGATGGACTCTCGTTGAAGATCAGCAAGATCAACCAACAGATCCATAAAAAGAGCCATGCACTCATCCATTGAAGACTAGCAAGGTCAATCAACCAGATCCATGCCCGGTTTCAGAAAACAACTCTTACTCCTTGTTCCAATATCTTCCTCGACACACGCGTGGGTATCCTAGGCGACCCAGAGCCCGAGCACCGTATGGTCAGCACCCTTTAGGATCCTTCGTAGGTGACCTAGCGCTTCACTCATAGGCCGCTTCCTTGGTCCCTCATCCACCATACCGGAAGCTCACCATTTTAATCGAACCGAGGCTGGTCAAGACCTCGGCCGACCTTGCTACGCGAGACGTCCTCCATTGACTCTCCGTCAGCAGTTGCAACTTTATCAGTTAGGTCTCCACGACCTTAATCACAAGACGGTCAAAATGCTTCCCCAGCATTCTTGACATAAAACAGCCATTTACAAACAGCATTTACAAACAGTTTACAAATATAATTTCTATATTAACTCTCATTTTTCCACATTATCCCTCATTAATCCACATTACTTATTCCACATTCCATTTATATATGTACTCATCCAATCACATCATTTTTCATCTCTTCACTTTAGATTCCTTCACATCACATATCATATATTCACATCCATATCCATATCCATACATCCACATCCACATTCACATCTATATATCCACATCTACATGCTTACCTCCGTTTTCACATTCTCATTTATACATCCAAATCCCATATCCACATTCATACATACACATCCATATCCACGTCCATACATCCACATCCACATGCATACATCCCACTATCACGTCCTCATTCATACATCCACATCCACATACATACATACATCCACATCCACATTCCACATGCATACATCCACTATCACGTCCTCATTCATACATCCACATCCACATACATACATACATCCACATTCCCATTCACATCTATACATCCACATCTACATCCACATACATACATACATCCACACATCTACATCCACATACATACATACATCCACATCCACATTCCACATTCACATCTATACAGCCACATCTACATCCACATTCACATCTATGCATATACATCTTCATGCATACATCCATTTTCACATTCATACATCCACACTCCCATCTCCACATCCACACATCCACATACATACATCCATTTCCACATTCCCATTCACATTTATTTATGCATAAATTCTATTTAAGGAGATTAATACTTTCGAAGTAAAAATCAATCTTTTATGCATCTTTCTATTCATAAATTCATTTTAAATGAAAATGACACTTTTGAATTAAATTTTAATCTTTTATGCATTTTCCTATGCATAAATTCAATTTAGATGAGAATGACACTTTTGAATTAAAAATCAATCTTTATGCATCTTCTTATGCATAAATTCAATTTGGTAGGAATTACACTTTTAGAATAAAAGAATTTCTCTTATGCATCTAAGTTATGCAGCATAAAATCCATTTATGATGAAAAATCACACTTTTAGTATAAAAGAATATCTTTTATGCATACCTCTATGCATGAATTCCAATATGATAAAAGTAACACTTTTACAATAAAATAATCAACTTTTATGTATACCTCTATGCATGAAATTCAATTATGATAAAAGTAACACTTTTATATTAAAATAATAATCTTTTATGCATACCTCTATGCATGAAATCTAATTATGATAAAAGTAACACTTTTATGTTAAAATAATAATCTTTTATGCATACCTCTATGCATGAAAATCAATTATGCATAATATAAAAATCAATTTCTCTAGGATTACAATGAATATCTTTCAATTAATCTAGGATGATAATTCCTAGAATATGGTAGGAAGTCCTCTTTTTATGCTTTGAATGAAATTATTTTATGCGTAATTTTTATAAAAATTTTGCCATAGCTCCGCTGCTATGACTGATAAATCTCAATTTTTCTAAGGGATAAAGCTTATCATCAAGGAAATAATTAGAATGATCCCTAATTGGATCATTAATCCATAATGGATTGAATCATCAATATACATAAACTAAAAGCATAGAAAAAAGCCATTAATTTGGCCTCAAGCATAGATTAATCTTGGATTAAGGAAAAGCTTTATGAAAGGCTTCATTTGGATTGAGAATGGGTCATGAGTATGACCATTTCTTGAATGAGAGAGAGAATTTACATAAAAACCATTTGAATTAAGCATAAATAGAAATTTATGTAATTCTTAACTATCATTAATCAATTAACTTCAATAGCATTCATCAAATTATGTAACTCTTCACTACCATTCATCAATTAACTTCAATAGCATTCAAAAACCATTCCAATTAAGCTTCTCAAGCTTGAGAGGGGTTGAGAAGAGAGAAGCATTGAGAAATTATAGAAAAGATCAAAATTCACCATTTACCTTACAATTTGCTTGATTCTTTGTTCACGGTAGAGGCCCCCAACCAATCAATTGGTTAAGTATGTTGATGGAGCCACCAATGGGGATTGAAGAAAGAGGGAAGCTCCAATTTCTTCAATTTGGAGAGAATTTTAGAGAATAGTAGAAATTAGCAATATTTCAGCATAACTCTAGTATAGTAAAATTCTTCTATATTTTTTTCAAAGGACTCATGTTCTATTTATAGGAGAGGGAAGCTCTAACCAAAGCTAACTGAATTCTAGAATTTTCCAAATTCAGTTTGGTTGAATTTGGACTAGATTTGGACCTAGTTTGCTTACTTTTTGATTCGGTTTGGTTCCATTTTGATTTGGTTTGGTTCAAGAGAGAGGAGAGATAAAAATATCACATTATTTTTGAGTTTTTATCTCCTCCCTACACATGGATTGATGCTATTGGCCCATAGGAACCTTAATTGGACCATAATCCAAAAATTTCTGAAAATCTAGACCCTTAGGCTAAGGTCCTTTATACCCATTTCCAATTAATTCCAATTGCACATTGGAAAGTTCTTTTTGAATTTCTGTTTTAGGGGAACTTATTTTAATAAGATGAGATAATTTTCTATCCAAAAATATTAAAAATCTGAATATTCTCTCTCTAGAATATTCTCTCTCTAGGTTAAAACAGTTAGAAACAAGGTCTTTTATATTTCTGAAGAGGGATTGATTACAGGGGAAGATGCTGGACATTTTGAGAGGCTAGGGAGGAATCTTACATTCTCTCCCACTTGAAAAACGCGAGATACCCTCATCTCGCAAACTGGGGGTAATTTCGCAAGATGCACAAATATGAGACCGAGAGAAATTTTTTAATTAAGATTAACCACCAAGAAAAGTCTCAAAGAGAGCAAGACTCAAGACAAGAACAAAGATTTCAACTTTATTCATTCTTGGAACATATACAGTAAAGATAGAAGAACTCTTTACACTTCCATAAGCCCGTCCATCATATGGTCACAAAAGCAGCACTCACAAGCTGCACACGTATAAGGTAACTCATCTATGGGAATAATTCGGCTGGTTATTGCAGCACCTACCTCAGTGGTATGAGGTGATCTAACAAAAGGACCTCTAAGAGGCAAGCCAAAAACGGGATAAAGGCATATCTTCTGGTGAGGAAGAAGGCACGCTAGTAAGAAGACCTGCTCAGAAAATCCACCATGCCTTGATCTCATCACGCAGTAGTATCGGGGACCCAAACCCAAAGCTTCAATAACCATAGCCAAGTGGACATTGTTACGGAAGTGCTGTCGCCCCCACAGTGTTACCCTAGTTATATCTCGACAGGTCCACCATTTGGTCTGAGCTACAGAAGTTCCCAAGTGAGGGAAAAGTGAGCGCTCATACAGTTCTATAAAATCCTTCTTCACAGACTCGCTTGCATCTTGAAGGTGAGAAATCATCATGGATAAAACCAATTCCTGCTGCCGACCCATAAAGGAGATTAAGAAAGAAAGGAGATCGATGGAAGTAAGATTACTGTGAGTGACAAGTAAGCGTTACGACTTATATAAAGGAAGGAGCTAGCGTAACCTAGAAGCCAACGGGGTATCTTGCCACTGAAGTTTTACCATCTTTCCATGATTTGGTTTTGGCACATATTCCTATAGAAGGCTTCCATGAGATACATTATGAACTTTGAGATGAGGAGATAAAAGAAGCTCGTAGGCTAAGTCACCTACTTTCTTTGAATTCAGATAAGGCCCACAATATCTGGGGGATAATTTCTTATACTTCCTAAGAGATAAAGAACTTCTTTTGGGCCGTACTCGAATGAAAACCAAAACCTTGATATCCAAACACCGATTTTCACTTCTGAACTCATTGTTCTGAATCCCTAAAACAGGTGGGACTCCTGAGAAGTATTCTAGGGAAAGGGTCTTCCTTTTTTAAACAGAATCTTTCTTTTATTTTAGAGAGGGAATAATTATAAGATCAAAAAGGGAGATTCTTACTCCTGTATACCTCGAAGGCTGGAGAGGAATCTTACATTCTATCCCACTTAAAAAAGTGCGAGATGTCCTCATCTCGCAAGGTAGAGGACAACTCTTTTTCTTAAAATCCAATTTTATTCTGGGGTTCCTTATATTCTGGTCAACCCAACAGAATACTGGGATAAATATCCCTCATATAGAACTCATCATTAAATAACAATTCATTCAGATCATATCATTCATATCTTTAACATGATAATGGTCCATTAGACCGAAAAATTTCCTTTTGAACATTCCTCCACGGGAATTTCAGTCAAGCAAGTTCTCAATTTGTCATCCCTTAATTTGATCTACCGTGAGTGACAAGTGTTAACAGTAGCAATTTGACAGCACAATCCACTAATCTCATAGTGATTTGCTGAAATCATTATCATCATTCTAGTTATGAGTATCATCACAGGACTCGTCCCATTCATCCTCATTGAGGTTTCGCTCAGCTTATTATATTTCAACCAAATTTCAGGGATCAACATTTTTCAATCAGAATCCAAATCAATTCATGAGTTCTCAAACAGAATTAAAAATCATATCAACCACATTCGAAATCATCATCTGGATAGCATTAATGCTTATAATTTCAAGTCTTAGATTTACTCGTATATACTGCCTGTAAAGAGCTGCAGTTATACCCTCGGTATATACGGGTAGTCATGATACTTGGAACTATAAGGTAAATACCATCATGTCTAGGCCTCAAGCAAGTCAGGGTTCCATACAATTGCGGTACTTCCATTTGAAGACCCAATTACTAATTTACGAATTTTCAGTTTGAATATCAATTTGTATGAATTATATCACACAATTACAAACCTTTTGTGATTCTAGATAATTTTTTTAATATATTTAGCTTCTCGGTTGATCCTCATTAACCAAATGCTCTGATACCAACTGTGAGATCCCTATTCCCACCGCACAACGGATTTGGGGTACTAGCAGCGGAAGTAGCACTTCATGCGCGAGGCAGGGTCCCACACTCGGGGCCTCGTCCACAGATATCTGGACAAAAGACTAATCCGTCGGTTTTTTCAAACCGAACTCGGAAAAACTTCCCTTATCCGGAAAGCACGGGCGATTCCTCCAGGATAACTTTTTACTCTAACATAGTCAAGACCATTAGTGATCAAACTGATCCGACTGCACCTATAAAGATACTCGGTCAGATCAAGGAAGAACTTGTACTTGGATCATTGGGATCAACGCTTTTTTTCCCATCAAGAGGCACAGCCGTTGATTCCTATCCATAGAATAATTACTATCCGGGATTTACTTTATCTATCGTAGTAACAAAAATTGAGTCTCGATTTACGGATCCATCAGTCCAGCCTAACCCCATCCGATCCCATGGGTTAGCCAACCGCCCAACCACTGTAGTGATGGGATCCAATTTGGAATTTGGTTAGGTTTTGTCCCGGGTACCAAGGAAAAGAGTTCCAAGGCCTCTTAGCCGGAAGTTCATGCAAACATAAAACTAGCCACACCACTTACACACCCAATATGAAATTGCCTTTTTCTTAGCATCAGCTAACTTTAAAACAATCCTTTAATGAAACCATAGTACCACTGATCACAATCTTCCAATTTATCCTGTTGATTCATAACTTCCCATCATTCCTTCATCAGAGTATCTATGGCATCATTGGCAACTAGAACGCTCACCACCTGTCCACTCAGGGGCCTTTTCAATCCTAGCCCATAATACTCGGCAATGTAATCACTTATAAAAATCAAGATGGACTCTCGTTGAAGATCAGCAAGATCAACCAACAGATCCATAAAAAGAGCCATGCACTCATCCATTGAAGACTAGCAAGGTCAATCAACCAGATCCATGCCCGGTTTCAGAAAACAACTCTTACTCCTTGTTCCAATATCTTCCTCGACGCACGCGTGGGTATCCTAGGCGACCCAGAGCCCGAGCACCGTATGGTCAGCACCCTTTAGGATCCTTCGCAGGTGACCTAGCGCTTCACTCATAGGCCGCTTCCTTGGTCCCTCATCCACCATACCGGAAGCTCACCATTTTAATCGAACCGAGGCTGGTCAAGACCTCGGCCAACCTTGCTACGCGAGACGTCCTCCATTGACTCTCCGTCAGCAGTTGCAACTTTATCAGTTAGGTCTCCACGACCTTAATCACAAGACGGTCAAAATGCTTCCCCAGCATTCTTGACATAAAACAGCCATTTACAAACAGCATTTACAAACAGTTTACAAATATAATTTCTATATTAACTCTCATTTTTTCACATTATCCCTCATTAATCCACATTACTTATTCCACATTCCATTTATATATGTAATCATCCAATCACATCATTTTTCATCTCTTCACTTTAGATTCCTTCACATCACATATCATATATTCACATCCATATCCATATCCATACATCCACATCCACATTCACATCTATATATCCACATCTACATGCTTACCTCCGTTTTCACATCCTCATTTATACATCCAAATCCCATATCCACATTCATACATACACATCCATATCCACGTCCATACATCCACATCCACATGCATACATCCACTATCACGTCCTCATTCATACATCCACATCCACATACATACATACATCCACATCCACATTCCACATGCATACATCCACTATCATGTCCTCATTCATACATCCACATCCACATACATACATACATCCACATTCCCATTCACATCTATACATCCACATCTACATCCACATACATACATACATCCACACATCTACATCCACATACATACATACATCCACATCCACATTCCACATTCACATCTATACAGCCACATCTACATCCACATTCACATCTATGCATATACATCTTCATGCATACATCCATTTTCACATTCATACATCCACACTCCCATCTCCACATCCACACATCCACATACATACATCCATTTCCACATTCCCATTCATATAACCCCATATGCCTTCACATCTAATCTTTTACATCACGTCCATTCTCGCCCTATTACAACCCATATACATCTTATCCTATCACATACACTTCTTACCTCATCCCATACACATCTTATCACATCTTAATTCATCTTATCACATCTTAATTCATCTTATCACCTCCTAACTTATTTCATAAGTATCTTATCACCTCTTATCACATCTTATACACCTCTTATCACATCCTATCACATCTCATATCTATTTATAGAATACAAGAGAATTCTTATATTTGATATAAGATTTCCATTCACATTTATTTATGCATAAATTCTATTTAAGGAGATTAATACTTTCGAAGTAAAAATCAATCTTTTATGCATCTTTCTATGCATAAATTCATTTTAAATGAAAATGACACTTTTGAATTAAATTTCAATCTTTTATGCATTTTCCTATGCATAAATTCAATTTAGATGAGAATGACACTTTTGAATTAAAAATCAATCTTTATGCATCTTCTTATGCATAAATTCAATTTGGTAGGAATTACACTTTTAGAATAAAAGAATTTCTCTTATGCATCTAAGTTATGCAGCATAAAATCCATTTATGATGAAAAATCACACTTTTAGTATAAAAGAATATCTTTTATGCATACCTCTATGCATGAATTCCAATATGATAAAAGTAACACTTTTACAATAAAATAATCAACTTTTATGTATACCTCTATGCATGAAATTCAATTATGATAAAAGTAACACTTTTATATTAAAATAATAATCTTTTATGCATACCTCTATGCATGAAATCTAATTATGATAAAAGTAACACTTTTATGTTAAAATAATAATCTTTTATGCATACCTCTATGCATGAAAATCAATTATGCATAATATAAAAATCAATTTCTCTAGGATTACAATGAATATCTTTCAATTAATCTAGGATGATAATTCCTAGAATATGGTAGGAAGTCCTCTTTTTATGCTTTGAATGAAATTATTTTATGCGTAATTTTTATAAAAATTTTGCCATAGCTCCGCTGCTATGACTGATAAATCTCAATTTTTCTAAGGGATAAAGCTTATCATCAAGGAAATAATTAGAATGATCCCTAATTGGATCATTAATCCATAATGGATTGAATCATCAATATACATAAACTAAAAGCATAGAAAAAAGCCATTAATTTGGCCTCAAGCATAGATTAATCTTGGATTAAGGAAAAGCTTTATGAAAGGCTTCATTTGGATTGAGAATGGGTCATGAGTATGACCATTTCTTGAATGAGAGAGAGAATTTACATAAAAACCATTTGAATTAAGCATAAATAGAAATTTATGTAATTCTTAACTATCATTAATCAATTAACTTCAATAGCATTCATCAAATTATGTAACTCTTCACTACCATTCATCAATTAACTTCAATAGCATTCAAAAACCATTCCAATTAAGCTTCTCAAGCTTGAGAGGGGTTGAGAAGAGAGAAGCATTGAGAAATTATAGAAAAGATCAAAATTCACCATTTACCTTACAATTTGCTTGATTCTTTGTTCACGGTAGAGGCCCCCAACCAATCAATTGGTTAAGTATGTTGATGGAGCCACCAATGGGGATTGAAGAAAGAGGGAAGCTCCAATTTCTTCAATTTGGAGAGAATTTTAGAGAATAGTAGAAATTAGCAATATTTCAGCATAACTCTAGTATAGTAAAATTCTTCTATATTTTTTTCAAAGGACTCATGTTCTATTTATAGGAGAGGGAAGCTCTAACCAAAGCTAACTGAATTCTAGAATTTTCCAAATTCAGTTTGGTTGAATTTGGACTAGATTTGGACCTAGTTTGGTTACTTTTTGATTCGGTTTGGTTCCATTTTGATTTGGTTTGGTTCAAGAGAGAGGAGAGATAAAAATATCACATTATTTTTGAGTTTTTATCTCCTCCCTACACATGGATTGATGCTATTGGCCCATAGGAACCTTAATTGGACCATAATCCAAAAATTTCTGAAAATCTAGACCCTTAGGCTAAGGTCCTTTATACCCATTTCCAATTAATTCCAATTGCACATTGGAAAGTTCTTTTTGAATTTCTGTTTTAGGGGAACTTATTTTAATAAGATGAGATAATTTTCTATCCAAAAATATTAAAAATCTGAATATTCTCTCTCTAGAATATTTTCTCTCTCTAGGTTAAAACAGTTAGAAACAAGGTCTTTTATATTTCTGAAGAGGGATTGATTACAGGAGAAGATGCTGGACATCTTGAGAGGCTGGGGAGGAATCTTACATTCTCTCCCACTTGAAAAACGCGAGATGCCCTCATCTCGCAAACTGGGGGTAATTTCGCAAGATGCACAAATATGAGACCGAGAGAAATTTTTTAATTAAGATTAACCACCAAGAAAAGTCTCAAAGAGAGCAAGACTCAAGACAAGAACAAAGATTTCAACTTTATTCATTCTTGGAACATATACAGTAAAGATAGAAGAACTCTTTACACTTCCATAAGCCCGTCCATCATATGGTCACAAAAGCAGCACTCACAAGCTGCACACGTATAAGGTAACTCATCTATGGGAATAATTCGGCTGGTTATTGCAGCACCTACCTCAGTGGTATGAGGTGATCTAACAAAAGGACCTCTAAGAGGCAAGCCAAAAACGGGATAAAGGCATATCTTCTGGTGAGGAAGAAGGCACGCTAGTAAGAAGACCTGCTCAGAAAATCCACCATGCCTTGATCTCATCACGCAGTAGTATCGGGGACCCAAACCCAAAGCTTCAATAACCATAGCCAAGTGGACATTGTTACGGAAGTGCTGTCGCCCCCACAGTGTTACCCTAGTTATATCTCGACAGGTCCACCATTTGGTCTGAGCTACAGAAGTTCCCAAGTGAGGGAAAAGTGAGCGCTCATACAGTTCTATAAAATCCTTCTTCACAGACTCGCTTGCATCTTGAAGGTGAGAAATCATCATGGATAAAACCAATTCCTGCTGCCGACCCATAAAGGAGATTAAGAAAGAAAGGAGATCGATGGAAGTAAGATTACTGTGAGTGACAAGTAAGCGTTACGACTTATATAAAGGAAGGAGCTAGCGTAACCTAGAAGCCAACGGGGTATCTTGCCACTGAAGTTTTACCATCTTTCCATGATTTGGTTTTGGCACATATTCCTATAGAAGGCTTCCATGAGATACATTATGAACTTTGAGATGAGGAGATAAAAGAAGCTCGTAGGCTAAGTCACCTACTTTCTTTGAATTCAGATAAGGCCCACAATATCTGGGGGATAATTTCTTATACTTCCTAAGAGATAAAGAACTTCTTTTGGGCCGTACTCGAATGAAAACCAAAACCTTGATATCCAAACACCGATTTTCACTTCTGAACTCATTGTTCTGAATCCCTAAAACAGGTGGGACTCCTGAGAAGTATTCTAGGGAAAGGGTCTTCCTTTTTTAAACAGAATCTTTCTTTTATTTTAGAGAGGGAATAATTATAAGATCAAAAAGGGAGATTCTTACTCCTGTATACCTCGAAGGCTGGAGAGGAATCTTACATTCTATCCCACTTAAAAAAGTGCGAGATGTCCTCATCTCGCAAGGTAGAGGACAACTCTTTTTCTTAAAATCCAATTTTATTCTGGGGTTCCTTATATTCTGGTCAACCCAACAGAATACTGGGATAAATATCCCTCATATAGAACTCATCATTAAATAACAATTCATTCAGATCATATCATTCATATCTTTAACATGATAATGGTCCATTAGACCGAAAAATTTCCTTTTGAACATTCCTCCACGGGAATTTCAGTCAAGCAAGTTCTCAATTTGTCATCCCTTAATTTGATCTACCGTGAGTGACAAGTGTTAACAGTAGCAATTTGACAGCACAATCCACTAATCTCATAGTGATTTGCTGAAATCATTATCATCATTCTAGTTATGAGTATCATCACAGGACTCGTCCCATTCATCCTCATTGAGGTTTCGCTCAGCTTATTATATTTCAACCAAATTTCAGGGATCAACATTTTTCAATCAGAATCCAAATCAATTCATGAGTTCTCAAACAGAATTAAAAATCATATCAACCACATTCGAAATCATCATCTGGATAGCATTAATGCTTATAATTTCAAGTCTTAGATTTACTCGTATATACTGCCGGTAAAGAGCTGCAGTTATACCCTCGGTATATACGGGTAGTCATGATACTTGGAACTATAAGGTAAATACCATCATGTCTAGGCCTCAAGCAAGTCAGGGTTCCATATAATTGCGGTACTTCCATTTGAAGACCCAATTACTAATTTACGAATTTTCAGTTTGAATATCAATTTGTATGAATTATATCACACAATTACAAACCTTTTGTGATTCTAGATAATTTTTTTAATATATTTAGCTTCTCGGTTGATCCTCATTAACCAAATGCTCTGATACCAACTGTGAGATCCCTATTCCCACCGCACAACGGATTTGGGGTACTAGCAGCGGAAGTAGCACTTCATGCGCGAGGCAGGGTCCCACACTCGGGGCCTCGTCCACAGATATCCGGACAAAAGACTAATCCGTCGGTTTTTTCAAACCGAACTCGGAAAAACTTCCCTTATCCGGAAAGCACGGGCGATTCCTCCAGGATAACTTTTTACTCTAACATAGTCAAGACCATTAGTGATCAAACTGATCCGACTGCACCTATAAAGATACTCGGTCAGATCAAGGAAGAACTTGTACTTGGATCATTGGGATCAACGCTTCTTTTCCCATCAAGAGGCACAGCCGTTGATTCCTATCCATAGAACAATTACTATCCGGGATTTACTTTATCTATCGTAGTAACAAAAATTGAGTCTCGATTTACGGATCCATCAGTCCAGCCTAACCCCATCCGATCCCATGGGTTAGCCAACCGCCCAACCACTGTAGTGATGGGATCCAATTTGGAATTTGGTTAGGTTTTGTCCCGGGTACCAAGGAAAAGAGTTCCAAGGCCTCTTAGCCGGAAGTTCATGCAAACATAAAACTAGCCACACCACTTACACACCCAATATGAAATTGCCTTTTTCTTAGCATCAGCTAACTTTAAAACAATCCTTTAATGAAACCATAGTACCACTGATCACAATCTTCCAATTTATCCTGTTGATTCATAACTTCCCATCATTCTTTCATCAGAGTATCTATGGCATCATTGGCAACTAGAACGCTCACCACCTGTCCACTCAGGGGCCTTTTCAATCCTAGCCCATAATACTCGGCAATGTAATCACTTATAAAAATCAAGATGGACTCTCGTTGAAGATCAGCAAGATCAACCAACAGATCCATAAAAAGAGCCATGCACTCATCCATTGAAGACTAGCAAGGTCAATCAACCAGATCCATGCCCGGTTTCAGAAAACAACTCTTACTCCTTGTTCCAATATCTTCCTCGACGCACGCGTGGGTATCCTAGGCGACCCAGAGCCCGAGCACCGTATGGTCAGCACCCTTTAGGATCCTTCGCAGGTGACCTAGCGCTTCACTCATAGGCCGCTTCCTTGGTCCCTCATCCACCATACCGGAAGCTCACCATTTTAATCGAACCGAGGCTGGTCAAGACCTCGGCCAACCTTGCTACGCGAGACGTCCTCCATTGACTCTCCGTCAGCAGTTGCAACTTTATCAGTTAGGTCTCCACGACCTTAATCACAAGACGGTCAAAATGCTTCCCCAGCATTCTTGACATAAAACAGCCATTTACAAACAGCATTTACAAACAGTTTACAAATATAATTTCTATATTAACTCTCATTTTTCCACATTATCCCTCATTAATCCACATTACTTATTCCACATTCCATTTATATATGTAATCATCCAATCACATCATTTTTCATCTCTTCACTTTAGATTCCTTCACATCACATATCATATATTCACATCCATATCCATATCCATACATCCACATCCACATTCACATCTATATATCCACATCTACATGCTTACCTCCGTTTTCACATCCTCATTTATACATCCAAATCCCATATCCACATTCATACATACACATCCATATCCACGTCCATACATCCACATCCACATGCATACATCCACTATCACGTCCTCATTCATACATCCACATCCACATACATACATACATCCACATCCACATTCCACATGCATACATCCACTATCACGTCCTCATTCATACATCCACATCCACATACATACATACATCCACATTCCCATTCACATCTATACATCCACATCTACATCCACATACATACATACATCCACACATCTACATCCACATACATACATACATCCACATCCACATTCCACATTCACATCTATACAGCCATATCTACATCCACATTCACATCTATGCATATACATCTTCATGCATACATCCATTTTCACATTCATACATCCACACTCCCATCTCCACATCCACACATCCACATACATACATCCATTTCCACATTCCCATTCATATAACCCCATATGCCTTCACATCTAATCTTTTACATCACGTCCATTCTCGCCCTATTACAACCCATATACATCTTATCCTATCACATACACTTCTTACCTCATCCCATACACATCTTATCACATCTTAATTCATCTTATCACATCTTAATTCATCTTATCACCTCCTAACTTATTTCATAAGTATCTTATCACCTCTTATCACATCTTATACACCTCTTATCACATCCTATCACATCTCATATCTATTTATAGAATACAAGAGAATTCTTATATTTGATATAAGATTTCTTTACACATTTATTTATGCATAAATTCTATTTAAGGAGATTAATACTTTCGAAGTAAAAATCAATCTTTTATGCATCTTTCTATGCATAAATTCATTTTAAATGAAAATGACACTTTTGAATTAAATTTCAATCTTTTATGCATTTTCCTATGCATAAATTCAATTTAGATGAGAATGACACTTTTGAATTAAAAATCAATCTTTATGCATCTTCTTATGCATAAATTCAATTTGGTAGGAATTACACTTTTAGAATAAAAGAATTTCTCTTATGCATCTAAGTTATGCAGCATAAAATCCATTTATGATGAAAAATCACACTTTTAGTATAAAAGAATATCTTTTATGCATACCTCTATGCATGAATTCCAATATGATAAAAGTAACACTTTTACAATAAAATAATCAACTTTTATGTATACCTCTATGCATGAAATTCAATTATGATAAAAGTAACACTTTTATATTAAAATAATAATCTTTTATGCATACCTCTATGCATGAAATCTAATTATGATAAAAGTAACACTTTTATGTTAAAATAATAATCTTTTATGCATACCTCTATGCATGAAAATCAATTATGCATAATATAAAAATCAATTTCTCTAGGATTACAATGAATATCTTTCAATTAATCTAGGATGATAATTCCTAGAATATGGTAGGAAGTCCTCTTTTTATGCTTTGAATGAAATTATTTTATGCGTAATTTTTATAAAAATTTTACCATAGCTCCGCTGCTATGACTGATAAATCTCAATTTTTCTAAGGGATAAAGCTTATCATCAAGGAAATAATTAGAATGATCCCTAATTGGATCATTAATCCATAATGGATTGAATCATCAATATACATAAACTAAAAGCATAGAAAAAAGCCATTAATTTGGCCTCAAGCATAGATTAATCTTGGATTAAGGAAAAGCTTTATGAAAAGCTTCATTTGGATTGAGAATGGGTCATGAGTATGACCATTTCTTGAATGAGAGAGAGAATTTACATAAAAACCATTTGAATTAAGCATAAATGGAAATTTATGTAATTCTTAACTATCATTAATCAATTAACTTCAATAGCATTCATCAAATTATGTAACTCTTCACTACCATTCATCAATTAACTTCAATAGCATTCAAAAACCATTCCAATTAAGCTTCTCAAGCTTGAGAGGGGTTGAGAAGAGAGAAGCATTGAGAAATTATAGAAAAGATCAAAATTCACCATTTACCTTACAATTTGCTTGATTCTTTGTTCACGGTAGAGGCCCCCAACCAATCAATTGGTTAAGTATGTTGATGGATCCACCAATGGGGATTGAAGAAAGAGGGAAGCTCCAATTTCTTCAATTTGGAGAGAATTTTAGAGAATAGTAGAAATTAGCAATATTTCAGCATAACTCTAGTATAGTAAAATTCTTCTATATTTTTTTCAAAGGACTCATGTTCTATTTATAGGAGAGGGAAGCTCTAACCAAAGCTAACTGAATTCTAGAATTTTCCAAATTCAGTTTGGTTGAATTTGGACTAGATTTGGACCTAGTTTGGTTACTTTTTGATTCGGTTTGGTTCCATTTTGATTTGGTTTGGTTCAAGAGAGAGGAGAGATAAAAATATCACATTATTTTTGAGTTTAAAACTCATTCAAGCATGTGAAATATGCACCTCCTTTAAAGAACTCCCCTTCCTTACATATGTGTCAAAATGGAATCATTATACCCAAGATATCTCATATTTTTAATATTGCTCATAGTTTTTTACTAATAAACCTTGTACATTTTCAACTCTTCATCTTATGTGAGCATTTACTCATTTTTGGATACCCAAAATATCTTATATTTTTAATATTGCTCATAGTTTTTTACTACTAAACCTTGTACATTTTCAACTCTTCATCTTATGTGAGCATTTACTCATTTTTGGGTATCTTCTTTTACAAATTGGATTTATCTCCTCCCTACACATGGATTGATGCTATTGGCCCATAGGAACCTTAATTGGACCATAATCCAAAAATTTCTGAAAATCTAGACCCTTAGGCTAAGGTCCTTTATACCCATTTCCAATTAATTCCAATTGCACATTGGAAAGTTCTTTTTGAATTTCTGTTTTAGGGGAACTTATTTTAATAAGATGAGATAATTTTCTATCCAAAAATATTAAAAATCTGAATATTCTCTCTCTAGAATATTTTCTCTCTCTAGGTTAAAACAGTTAGAAACAAGGTCTTTTATATTTCTGAAGAGGGATTGATTACAGGGGAAGATGCTGGACATTTTGAGAGGCTGGGGAGGAATCTTACATTCTCTCCCACTTGAAAAACGCGAGATGCCCTCATCTCGCAAACTGGGGGTAATTTCGCAAGATGCACAAATATGAGACCGAGAGAAATTTTTTAATTAAGATTAACCACCAAGAAAAGTCTCAAAGAGAGCAAGACTCAAGACAAGAACAAAGATTTCAACTTTATTCATTCTTGGAACATATACAGTAAAGATAGAAGAACTCTTTACACTTCCATAAGCCCGTCCATCATATGGTCACAAAAGCAGCACTCACAAGCTGCACACGTATAAGGTAACTCATCTATGGGAATAATTCGGCTGGTTATTGCAGCACCTACCTCAGTGGTATGAGGTGATCTAACAAAAGGACCTCTAAGAGGCAAGCCAAAAACGGGATAAAGGCATATCTTCTGGTGAGGAAGAAGGCACGCTAGTAAGAAGACCTGCTCAGAAAATCCACCATGCCTTGATCTCATCACGCAGTAGTATCGGGGACCCAAACCCAAAGCTTCAATAACCATAGCCAAGTGGACATTGTTACGGAAGTGCTGTCGCCCCCACAGTGTTACCCTAGTTATATCTCGACAGGTCCACCATTTGGTCTGAGCTACAGAAGTTCCCAAGTGAGGGAAAAGTGAGCGTTCATACAGTTCTATAAAATCCTTCTTCACAGACTCGCTTGCATCTTGAAGGTGAGAAATCATCATGGATAAAACCAATTCCTGCTGCCGAGCCATAAAGGAGATTAAGAAAGAAAGGAGATCGATGGAAGTAAGATTACTGTGAGTGACAAGTAAGCGTTACGACTTATATAAAGGAAGGAGCTAGCGTAACCTAGAAGCCAACGGGGTATCTTGCCACTGAAGTTTTACCATCTTTCCATGATTTGGTTTTGGCACATATTCCTATAGAAGGCTTCCATGAGATACATTATGAACTTTGAGATGAGGAGATAAAAGAAGCTCGTAGGCTAAGTCACCTACTTTCTTTGAATTCAGATAAGGCCCACAATATCTGGGGGATAATTTCTTATACTTCCTAAGAGATAAAGAACTTCTTTTGGGCCGTACTCGAATGAAAACCAAAACCTTGATATCCAAACACCGATTTTCACTTCTGAACTCATTGTTCTGAATCCCTAAAACAGGTGGGACTCCTGAGAAGTATTCTAGGGAAAGGGTCTTCCTTTTTTAAACAGAATCTTTCTTTTATTTTAGAGAGGGAATAATTATAAGATCAAAAAGGGAGATTCTTACTCCTGTATACCTCGAAGGCTGGAGAGGAATCTTACATTCTATCCCACTTAAAAAAGTGCGAGATGTCCTCATCTCGCAAGGTAGAGGACAACTCTTTTTCTTAAAATCCAATTTTATTCTGGGGTTCCTTATATTCTGGTCAACCCAACAGAATACTGGGATAAATATCCCTCATATAGAACTCATCATTAAATAACAATTCATTCAGATCATATCATTCATATCTTTAACATGATAATGGTCCATTAGACCGAAAAATTTCCTTTTGAACATTCCTCCACGGGAATTTCAGTCAAGCAAGTTCTCAATTTGTCATCCCTTAATTTGATCTACCATGAGTGACAAGTGTTAACAGTAGCAATTTGACAGCACAATCCACTAATCTCATAGTGATTTGCTGAAATCATTATCATCATTCTAGTTATGAGTATCATCACAGGACTCGTCCCATTCATCCTCATTGAGGTTTCGCTCAGCTTATTATATTTCAACCAAATTTCAGGGATCAACATTTTTCAATCAGAATCCAAATCAATTCATGAGTTCTCAAACAGAATTAAAAATCATATCAACCACATTCGAAATCATCATCTGGATAGCATTAATGCTTATAATTTCAAGTCTTAGATTTACTCGTATCATTACTGCCGGTAAAGAGCTGCAGTTATACCCTCGGTATATACGGGTAGTCATGATACTTGGAACTATAAGGTAAATACCATCATGTCTAGGCCTCAAGCAAGTCAGGGTTCCATACAATTGCGGTACTTCCATTTGAAGAACCAATTACTAATTTACGAATTTTCAGTTTGAATATCAATTTGTATGAATTATATCACACAATTACAAACCTTTTGTGATTCTAGATAATTTTTTTAATATATTTAGCTTCTCGGTTGATCCTCATTAACCAAATGCTCTGATACCAACTGTGAGATCCCTATTCCCACCGCACAACGGATTTAGGGTACTAGCAGCGGAAGTAGCACTTCATGCGCGAGGCAGGGTCCCACACTCGGGGCCTCGTCCACAGATATCCGGACAAAAGACTAATCCGTCGGTTTTTTCAAACCGAACTCGGAAAAACTTCCCTTATCCGGAAAGCACGGGCGATTCCTCCAGGATAACTTTTTACTCTAACATAGTTAAGACCATTAGTGATCAAACTGATCCGACTGCACCTATAAAGATACTCGGTCAGATCAAGGAAGAACTTGTACTTGGATCATTGGGATCAACGCTTTTTTTCCCATCAAGAGGCACAGCCGTTGATTCCTATCCATAGAACAATTACTATCCGAGATTTACTTTATCTATCGTAGTAACAAAAATTGAGTCTCGATTTACGGATCCATCAGTCCAGCCTAACCCCATCCGATCCCATGGGTTAGCCAACCGCCCAACCACTGTAGTGATGGGATCCAATTTGGAATTTGGTTAGGTTTTGTCCCGGGTACCAAGGAAAAGAGTTCCAAGGCCTCTTAGCCGGAAGTTCATGCAAACATAAAACTAGCCACACCACTTACACACCCAATATGAAATTGCCTTTTTCTTAGCATCAGCTAACTTTAAAACAATCCTTTAATGAAACCATAGTACCACTGATCACAATCTTCCAATTTATCCTATTGATTCATAACTTCCCATCATTCCTTCATCAGAGTATCTATGGCATCATTGGCAACTAGAACGCTCACCACCTGTCCACTCAGGGGCCTTTTCAATAGTTCCTAGCCCATAATACTCGGCAATGTAATCACTTATAAAAATCAAGATGGACTCTCGTTGAAGATCAGCAAGATCAACCAACAGATCCATAAAAAGAGCCATGCACTCATCCATTGAAGACTAGCAAGGTCAATCAACCAGATCCATGCCCGGTTTCAGAAAACAACTCTTACTCCTTGTTCCAATATCTTCCTCGACGCACGCGTGGGTATCCTAGGCGACCCAGAGCCCGAGCACCGTATGGTCAGCACCCTTTAGGATCCTTCGTAGGTGACCTAGCGCTTCACTCATAGGCCGCTTCCTTGGTCCCTCATCCACCATACCGGAAGCTCACCATTTTAATCGAACCGAGGCTGGTCAAGACCTCGGCCGACCTTGCTACGCGAGACGTCCTCCATTGACTCTCCGTCAGCAGTTGCAACTTTATCAGTTAGGTCTCCACGACCTTAATCACAAGACGGTCAAAATGCTTCCCCAGCATTCTTGACATAAAACAGCCATTTACAAACAGCATTTACAAACAGTTTACAAATATAATTTCTATATTAACTCTCATTTTTCCACATTATCCCTCATTAATCCACATTACTTATTCCACATTCCATTTATATATGTACTCATCCAATCACATCATTTTTCATCTCTTCACTTTAGATTCCTTCACATCACATATCATATATTCACATCCATATCCATATCCATACATCCACATCCACATTCACATCTATATATCCACATCTACATGCTTACCTCCGTTTTCACATCCTCATTTATACATCCAAATCCCATATCCACATTCATACATACACATCCATATCCACGTCCATACATCCACATCCACATGCATACATCCACTATCACGTCCTCATTCATACATCCACATCTACATACATACATACATCCACATCCACATTCCACATGCATACATCCACTATCACGTCCTCATTCATACATCCACATCCACATACATACATACATCCACATTCCCATTCACATCTATACATCCACATCTACATCCACATACATACATACATCCACACATCTACATCCACATACATACATACATCCACATCCACATTCCACATTCACATCTATACAGCCACATCTACATCCACATTCACATCTATGCATATACATCTTCATGCATACATCCATTTTCACATTCATACATCCACACTCCCATCTCCACATCCACACATCCACATACATACATCCATTTCCACATTCCCATTCACATTTATTTATGCATAAATTCTATTTAAGGAGATTAATACTTTCGAAGTAAAAATCAATCTTTTATGCATCTTTCTATGCATAAATTCATTTTAAATGAAAATGACACTTTTGAATTAAATTTCAATCTTTTATGCATTTTCCTATGCATAAATTCAATTTAGATGAGAATGACACTTTTGAATTAAAAATCAATCTTTATGCATCTTCTTATGCATAAATTCAATTTGGTAGGAATTACACTTTTAGAATAAAAGAATTTCTCTTATGCATCTAAGTTATGCAGCATAAAATCCATTTATGATGAAAAATCACACTTTTAGTATAAAAGAATATCTTTTATGCATACCTCTATGCATGAATTCCAATATGATAAAAGTAACACTTTTACAATAAAATAATCAACTTTTATGTATACCTCTATGCATGAAATTCAATTATGATAAAAGTAACACTTTTATATTAAAATAATAATCTTTTATGCATACCTCTATGCATGAAATCTAATTATGATAAAAGTAACACTTTTATGTTAAAATAATAATCTTTTATGCATACCTCTATGCATGAAAATCAATTATGCATAATATAAAAATCAATTTCTCTAGGATTACAATGAATATCTTTCAATTAATCTAGGATGATAATTCCTAGAATATGGTAGGAAGTCCTCTTTTTATGCTTTGAATGAAATTATTTTATGCGTAATTTTTATAAAAATTTTGCCATAGCTCCGCTGCTATGACTGATAAATCTCAATTTTTCTAAGGGATAAAGCTTATCATCAAGGAAATAATTAGAATGATCCCTAATTGGATCATTAATCCATAATGGATTGAATCATCAATATACATAAACTAAAAGCATAGAAAAAAGCCATTAATTTGGCCTCAAGCATAGATTAATCTTGGATTAAGGAAAAGCTTTATGAAAGGCTTCATTTGGATTGAGAATGGGTCATGAGTATGACCATTTCTTGAATGAGAGAGAGAATTTACATAAAAACCATTTGAATTAAGCATAAATGGAAATTTATGTAATTCTTAACTATCATTAATCAATTAACTTCAATAGCATTCATCAAATTATTTAACTCTTCACTACCATTCATCAATTAACTTCAATAGCATTCAAAAACCATTCCAATTAAGCTTCTCAAGCTTGAGAGGGGTTGAGAAGAGAGAAGCATTGAGAAATTATAGAAAAGATCAAAATTCACCATTTACCTTACAATTTGCTTGATTCTTTGTTCACGGTAGAGGCCCCCAACCAATCAATTGGTTAAGTATGTTGATGGAGCCACCAATGGGGATTGAAGAAAGAGGGAAGCTCCAATTTCTTCAATTTGGAGAGAATTTTAGAGAATAGTAGAAATTAGCAATATTTCAGCATAACTCTAGTATAGTAAAATTCTTCTATATTTTTTTCAAAGGACTCATGTTCTATTTATAGGAGAGGGAAGCTCTAACCAAAGCTAACTGAATTCTAGAATTTTCCAAATTCAGTTTGGTTGAATTTGGACTAGATTTGGACCTAGTTTGGTTACTTTTTGATTCGGTTTGGTTCCATTTTGATTTGGTTTGGTTCAAGAGAGAGGAGAGATAAAAATATCACATTATTTTTGAGTTTTTATCTCCTCCCTACACATGGATTGATGCTATTGGCCCATAGGAACCTTAATTGGACCATAATCCAAAAATTTCTGAAAATCTAGACCCTTAGGCTAAGGTCCTTTATACCCATTTCCAATTAATTCCAATTGCACATTGGAAAGTTCTTTTTGAATTTCTATTTTAGGGGAACTTATTTTAATAAGATGAGATAATTTTCTATCCAAAAATATTAAAAATCTGAATATTCTCTCTCTAGAATATTTTCTCTCTCTAGGTTAAAACAGTTAGAAACAAGGTCTTTTATATTTCTGAAGAGGGATTGATTACAGGGGAAGATGCTGGACATTTTGAGAGGCTAGGGAGGAATCTTACATTCTCTCCCACTTGAAAAACGCGAGATGCCCTCATCTCGCAAACTGGGGGTAATTTCGCAAGATGCACAAATATGAGACCGAGAGAAATTTTTTAATTAAGATTAACCACCAAGAAAAGTCTCAAAGAGAGCAAGACTCAAGACAAGAACAAAGATTTCAACTTTATTCATTCTTGGAACATATACAGTAAAGATAGAAGAACTCTTTACACTTCCATAAGCCCGTCCATCATATGGTCACAAAAGCAGCACTCACAAGCTGCACACGTATAAGGTAACTCATCTATGGGAATAATTCGGCTGGTTATTGCAGCACCTACCTCAGTGGTATGAGGTGATCTAACAAAAGGACCTCTAAGAGGCAAGCCAAAAACGGGATAAAGGCATATCTTCTGGTGAGGAAGAAGGCACGCTAGTAAGAAGACCTGCTCAGAAAATCCACCATGCCTTGATCTCATCACGCAGTAGTATCGGGGACCCAAACCCAAAGCTTCAATAACCATAGCCAAGTGGACATTGTTACGGAAGTGCTGTCGCCCCCACAGTGTTACCCTAGTTATATCTCGACAGGTCCACCATTTGGTCTGAGCTACAGAAGTTCCCAAGTGAGGGAAAAGTGAGCGCTCATACAGTTCTATAAAATCCTTCTTCACAGACTCGCTTGCATCTTGAAGGTGAGAAATCATCATGGATAAAACCAATTCCTGCTGCCGAGCCATAAAGGAGATTAAGAAAGAAAGGAGATCGATGGAAGTAAGATTACTGTGAGTGACAAGTAAGCGTTACGACTTATATAAAGGAAGGAGCTAGCGTAACCTAGAAGCCAACGGGGTATCTTGCCACTGAAGTTTTACCATCTTTCCATGATTTGGTTTTGGCACATATTCCTATAGAAGGCTTCCATGAGATACATTATGAACTTTGAGATGAGGAGATAAAAGAAGCTCGTAGGCTAAGTCACCTACTTTCTTTGAATTCAGATAAGGCCCACAATATCTGGGGGATAATTTCTTATACTTCCTAAGAGATAAAGAACTTCTTTTGGGCCGTACTCGAATGAAAACCAAAACCTTGATATCCAAACACCGATTTTCACTTCTGAACTCATTGTTCTGAATCCCTAAAACAGGTGGGACTCCTGAGAAGTATTCTAGGGAAAGGGTCTTCCTTTTTTAAACAGAATCTTTCTTTTATTTTAGAGAGGGAATAATTATAAGATCAAAAAGGGAGATTCTTACTCCTGTATACCTCGAAGGCTGGAGAGGAATCTTACATTCTATCCCACTTAAAAAAGTGCGAGATGTCCTCATCTCGCAAGGTAGAGGACAACTCTTTTTCTTAAAATCCAATTTTATTCTGGGGTTCCTTATATTCTGGTCAACCCAACAGAATACTGGGATAAATATCCCTCATATAGAACTCATCATTAAATAACAATTCATTCAGATCATATCATTCATATCTTTAACATGATAATGGTCCATTAGACCGAAAAATTTCCTTTTGAACATTCCTCCACGGGAATTTCAGTCAAGCAAGTTCTCAATTTGTCATCCCTTAATTTGATCTACCGTGAGTGACAAGTGTTAACAGTAGCAATTTGACAGCACAATCCACTAATCTCATAGTGATTTGCTGAAATCATTATCATCATTCTAGTTATGAGTATCATCACAGGACTCGTCCCATTCATCCTCATTGAGGTTTCGCTCAGCTTATTATATTTCAACCAAATTTCAGGGATCAACATTTTTCAATCAGAATCCAAATCAATTCATGAGTTCTCAAACAGAATTAAAAATCATATCAACCACATTCGAAATCATCATCTGGATAGCATTAATGCTTATAATTTCAAGTCTTAGATTTACTCGTATATACTGCCGGTAAAGAGCTGCAGTTATACCCTCGGTATATACGGGTAGTCATGATACTTGGAACTATAAGGTAAATACCATCATGTCTAGGCCTCAAGCAAGTCAGGGTTCCATACAATTGCGGTACTTCCATTTGAAGACCCAATTACTAATTTACGAATTTTCAGTTTGAATATCAATTTGTATGAATTATATCACACAATTACAAACCTTTTGTGATTCTAGATAATTTTTTTAATATATTTAGCTTCTCGGTTGATCCTCATTAACCAAATGCTCTGATACCAACTGTGAGATCCCTATTCCCACCGCACAACGGATTTGGGGTACTAGCAGCGGAAGTAGCACTTCATGCGCGAGGCAGGGTCCCACACTCGGGGCCTCGTCCACAGATATCCGGACAAAAGACTAATCCGTCGGTTTTTTCAAACCGAACTCGGAAAAACTTCCCTTATCCGGAAAGCACGGGCGATTCCTCCAGGATAACTTTTTACTCTAACATAGTCAAGACCATTAGTGATCAAACTGATCCGACTGCACCTATAAAGATACTCGGTCAGATCAAGGAAGAACTTGTACTTGGATCATTGGGATCAACGCTTTTTTTCCCATCAAGAGGCACAGCCGTTGATTCCTATCCATAGAACAATTACTATCCGGGATTTACTTTATCTATCGTAGTAACAAAAATTGAGTCTCGATTTACGGATCCATCAGTCCAGCCTAACCCCATCCGATCCCATGGGTTAGCCAACCGCCCAACCACTGTAGTGATGGGATCCAATTTGGAATTTGGTTAGGTTTTGTCCCGGGTACCAAGGAAAAGAGTTCCAAGGCCTCTTAGCCGGAAGTTCATGCAAACATAAAACTAGCCACACCACTTACACACCCAATATGAAATTGCCTTTTTCTTAGCATCAGCTAACTTTAAAACAATCCTTTAATGAAACCATAGTACCACTGATCACAATCTTCCAATTTATCCTGCTGATTCATAACTTCCCATCATTCCTTCATCAGAGTATCTATGGCATCATTGGCAACTAGAACGCTCACCACCTGTCCACTAAGGGGCCTTTTCAATAGTTCCTAGCCCATAATACTCGGCAATGTAATCACTTATAAAAATCAAGATGGACTCTCGTTGAAGATCAGCAAGATCAACCAACAGATCCATAAAAAGAGCCATGCACTCATCCATTGAAGACTAGCAAGGTCAATCAACCAGATCCATGCCCGGTTTCAGAAAACAACTCTTACTCCTTGTTCCAATATCTTCCTCGACGCACGCGTGGGTATCCTAGGCGACCCAGAGCCCGAGCACCGTATGGTCAGCACCCTTTACGATCCTTCGCAGGTGACCTAGCGCTTCACTCATAGGCCGCTTCCTTGGTCCCTCATCCACCATACCGGAAGCTCACCATTTTAATCGAACCGAGGCTGGTCAAGACCTCGGCCGACCTTGCTACGCGAGACGTCCTCCATTGACTCTCCGTCAGCAGTTGCAACTTTATCAGTTAGGTCTCCACGACCTTAATCACAAGACGGTCAAAATGCTTCCCCAGCATTCTTGACATAAAACAGCCATTTACAAACAGCATTTACAAACAGTTTACAAATATAATTTCTATATTAACTCTCATTTTTCCACATTATCCCTCATTAATCCACATTACTTATTCCACATTCCATTTATATATGTACTCATCCAATCACATCATTTTTCATCTCTTCACTTTAGATTCCTTCACATCACATATCATATATTCACATCCATATCCATATCCATACATCCACATCCACATTCACATCTATATATCCACATCTACATGCTTACCTCCGTTTTCACATCCTCATTTATACATCCAAATCCCATATCCACATTCATACATACACATCCATATCCACGTCCATACATCCACATCCACATGCATACATCCACTATCACGTCCTCATTCATACATCCACATCCACATACATACATACATCCACATCCACATTCCACATGCATACATCCACTATCACGTCCTCATTCATACATCCACATCCACATACATACATACATCCACATTCCCATTCACATCTATACATCCACATCTACATCCACATACATACATACATCCACACATCTACATCCACATACATACATACATCCACATCCACATTCCACATTCACATCTATACAGCCACATCTACATCCACATTCAAATCTATGCATATACATCTTCATGCATACATCCATTTTCACATTCATACATCCACACTCCCATCTCCACATCCACACATCCACATACATACATCCATTTCCACATTCCCATTCACATTTATTTATGCATAAATTCTATTTAAGGAGATTAATACTTTCGAAGTAAAAATCAATCTTTTATGCATCTTTCTATGCATAAATTCATTTTAAATGAAAATGACACTTTTGAATTAAATTTCAATCTTTTATGCATTTTCCTATGCATAAATTCAATTTAGATGAGAATGACACTTTTGAATTAAAAATCAATCTTTATGCATCTTCTTATGCTTAAATTCAATTTGGTAGGAATTACACTTTTAGAATAAAAGAATTTCTCTTATGCATCTAAGTTATGCAGCATAAAATCCATTTATGATGAAAAATCACACTTTTCGTATAAAGGAATATCTTTTATGCATACCTCTATGCATGAATTCCAATATGATAAAAGTAACACTTTTACAATAAAATAATCAACTTTTATGTATACCTCTATGCATGAAATTCAATTATGATAAAAGTAACACTTTTATATTAAAATAATAATCTTTTATGCATACCTCTATGCATGAAATCTAATTATGATAAAAGTAACACTTTTATGTTAAAATAATAATCTTTTATGCATACCTCTATGCATGAAAATCAATTATGCATAATATAAAAATCAATTTCTCTAGGATTACAATGAATATCGTTCAATTAATCTAGGACGATAATTCCTAGAATATGGTAGGAAGTCCTCTTTTTATGCTTTGAATGAAATTATTTTATGCGTAATTTTTATAAAAATTTTGCCATAGCTCCGCTGCTATGACTGATAAATCTCAATTTTTCTAAGGGATAAAGCTTATCATCAAGGAAATAATTAGAATGATCCCTAATTGGATCATTAATCCATAATGGATTGAATCATCAATATACATAAACTAAAAGCATAGAAAAAAGCCATTAATTTGGCCTCAAGCATAGATTAATCTTGGATTAAGGAAAAGCTTTATGAAAGGCTTCATTTGATTTGAGAATGGGTCATGAGTATGACCATTTCTTGAATGAGAGAGAGAATTTACATAAAAACCATTTGAATTAAGCATAAATGGAAATTTATGTAATTCTTAACTATCATTAATCAATTAACTTCAATAGCATTCATCAAATTATGTAACTCTTCACTACCATTCATCAATTAACTTCAATAGCATTCAAAAACCATTCCAATTAAGCTTCTCAAGCTTGAGAGGGGTTGAGAAGAGAGAAGCATTGAGAAATTATAGAAAAGATCAAAATTCACCATTTACCTTACAATTTGCTTGATTCTTTGTTCACGGTAGAGGCCCCCAACCAATCAATTGGTTAAGTATGTTGATGGAGCCACCAATGGGGATTGAAGAAAGAGGGAAGCTCCAATTTCTTCAATTTGGAGAGAATTTTAGAGAATAGTAGAAATTAGCAATATTTCAGCATAACTCTAGTATAGTAAAATTCTTCTATATTTTTTTCAAAGGACTCATGTTCTATTTATAGGAGAGGGAAGCTCTAACCAAAGCTAACTGAATTCTAGAATTTTCCAAATTCAGTTTGGTTGAATTTGGACTAGATTTGGACCTAGTTTGGTTACTTTTTGATTCGGTTTGGTTCCATTTTGATTTGGTTTGGTTCAAGAGAGAGGAGAGATAAAAATATCACATTATTTTTGAATTTTTATCTCCTCCCTACACATGGATTGATGCTATTGGCCCATAGGAACCTTAATTGGACCATAATCCAAAAATTTCTGAAAATCTAGACCCTTAGGCTAAGGTCCTTTATACCCATTTCCAATTAATTCCAATTGCACATTGGAAAGTTCTTTTTGAATTTCTGTTTTAGGGGAACTTATTTTAATAAGATGAGATAATTTTCTATCCAAAAATATTAAAAATCTGAATATTCTCTCTCTAGAATATTTTCTCTCTCTAGGTTAAAACAGTTAGAAACAAGGTCTTTTATATTTCTGAAGAGGGATTGATTACAGGGGAAGATGCTGGACATTTTGAGAGGCTAGGGAGGAATCTTACATTCTCTCCCACTTGAAAAACGCGAGATGCTCATCTCGCAAACTGGGGGTAATTTCGCAAGATGCACAAATATGAGACCGAGAGAAATTTTTTAATTAAGATTAACCACCAAGAAAAGTCTCAAAGAGAGCAAGACTCAAGACAAGAACAAAGATTTCAACTTTATTCATTCTTGGAACATATACAGTAAAGATAGAAGAACTCTTTACACTTCCATAAGCCCGTCCATCATATGGTCACAAAAGCAGCACTCACAAGCTGCACACGTATAAGGTAACTCATCTATGGGAATAATTCGGCTGGTTATTGCAGCACCTACCTCAGTGGTATGAGGTGATCTAACAAAAGGACCTCTAAGAGGCAAGCCAAAAACGGGATAAAGGCATATCTTCTGGTGAGGAAGAAGGCACGCTAGTAAGAAGACCTGCTCAGAAAATCCACCATGCCTTGATCTCATCACGCAGTAGTATCGGGGACCCAAACCCAAAGCTTCAATAACCATAGCCAAGTGGACATTGTTACGGAAGTGCTGTCGCCCCCACAGTGTTACCCTAGTTATATCTCGACAGGTCCACCATTTGGTCTGAGCTACAGAAGTTCCCAAGTGAGGGAAAAGTGAGCGCTCATACAGTTCTATAAAATCCTTCTTCACAGACTCGCTTGCATCTTGAAGGTGAGAAATCATCATGGATAAAACCAATTCCTGCTGCCGAGCCATAAAGGAGATTAAGAAAGAAAGGAGATCGATGGAAGTAAGATTACTGTGAGTGACAAGTAAGCGTTACGACTTATATAAAGGAAGGAGCTAGCGTAACCTAGAAGCCAACGGGGTATCTTGCCACTGAAGTTTTACCATCTTTCCATGATTTGGTTTTGGCACATATTCCTATAGAAGGCTTCCATGAGATACATTATGAACTTTGAGATGAGGAGATAAAAGAAGCTCGTAGGCTAAGTCACCTACTTTCTTTGAATTCAGATAAGGCCCACAATATCTGGGGGATAATTTCTTATACTTCCTAAGAGATAAAGAACTTCTTTTGGGCCGTACTCGAATGAAAACCAAAACCTTGATATCCAAACACCGATTTTCACTTCTGAACTCATTGTTCTGAATCCCTAAAACAGGTGGGACTCCTGAGAAGTATTCTAGGGAAAGGGTCTTCCTTTTTTAAACAGAATCTTTCTTTTATTTTAGAGAGGGAATAATTATAAGATCAAAAAGGGAGATTCTTACTCCTGTATACCTCGAAGGCTGGAGAGGAATCTTACATTCTATCCCACTTAAAAAAGTGCGAGATGTCCTCATCTCGCAAGGTAGAGGACAACTCTTTTTCTTAAAATCCAATTTTATTCTGGGGTTCCTTATATTCTGGTCAACCCAACAGAATACTGGGATAAATATCCCTCATATAGAACTCATCATTAAATAACAATTCATTCAGATCATATCATTCATATCTTTAACATGATAATGGTCCATTAGACCGAAAAATTTCCTTTTGAACATTCCTCCACGGGAATTTCAGTCAAGCAAGTTCTCAATTTGTCATCCCTTAATTTGATCTACCGTGAGTGACAAGTGTTAACAGTAGCAATTTGACAGCACAATCCACTAATCTCATAGTGATTTGCTGAAATCATTATCATCATTCTAGTTATGAGTATCATCACAGGACTCGTCCCATTCATCCTCATTGAGGTTTCGCTCAGCTTATTATATTTCAACCAAATTTCAGGGATCAACATTTTTCAATCAGAATCCAAATCAATTCATGAGTTCTCAAACAGAATTAAAAATCATATCAACCACATTCGAAATCATCATCTGGATAGCATTAATGCTTATAATTTCAAGTCTTAGATTTACTCGTATATACTGCCGGTAAAGAGCTGCAGTTATACCCTCGGTATATACGGGTAGTCATGATACTTGGAACTATAAGGTAAATACCATCATGTCTAGGCCTCAAGCAAGTCAGGGTTCCATACAATTGCGGTACTTCCATTTGAAGACCCAATTACTAATTTACGAATTTTCAGTTTGAATATCAATTTGTATGAATTATATCACACAATTACAAACCTTTTGTGATTCTAGATAATTTTTTTAATATATTTAGCTTCTCGGTTGATCCTCATTAACCAAATGCTCTGATACCAACTGTGAGATCCCTATTCCCACCGCACAACGGATTTGGGGTACTAGCAGCGGAAGTAGCACTTCATGCGCGAGGCAGGGTCCCACACTCGGGGCCTCGTCCACAGATATCCGGACAAAAGACTAATCCGTCGGTTTTTTCAAACCGAACTCGGAAAAACTTCCCTTATCCGGAAAGCACGGGCGATTCCTCCAGGATAACTTTTTACTCTAACATAGTCAAGACCATTAGTGATCAAACTGATCCGACTGCACCTATAAAGATACTCGGTCAGATCAAGGAAGAACTTGTACTTGGATCATTGGGATCAACGCTTTTTTTCCCATCAAGAGGCACAGCCGTTGATTCCTATCCATAGAACAATTACTATCCGGGATTTACTTTATCTATCGTAGTAACAAAAATTGAGTCTCGATTTACGGATCCATCAGTCCAGCCTAACCCCATCCGATCCCATGGGTTAGCCAACCGCCCAACCACTGTAGTGATGGGATCCAATTTGGAATTTGGTTAGGTTTTGTCCCGGGTACCAAGGAAAAGAGTTCCAAGGCCTCTTAGCCGGAAGTTCATGCAAACATAAAACTAGCCACACCACTTACACACCCAATATGAAATTGCCTTTTTCTTAGCATCAGCTAACTTTAAAACAATCCTTTAATGAAACCATAGTACCACTGATCACAATCTTCCAATTTATCCTGTTGATTCATAACTTCCCATCATTCCTTCATCAGAGTATCTATGGCATCATTGGCAACTAGAACGCTCACCACCTGTCCACTCAGGGGCCTTTTCAATAGTTCCTAGCCCATAATACTCGGCAATGTAATCACTTATAAAAATCAAGATGGACTCTCGTTGAAGATCAGCAAGATCAACCAACAGATCCATAAAAAGAGCCATGCACTCATCCATTGAAGACTAGCAAGGTCAATCAACCAGATCCATGCCCGGTTTCAGAAAACAACTCTTACTCCTTGTTCCAATATCTTCCTCGACGCACGCGTGGGTATCCTAGGCGACCCAGAGCCCGAGCACCGTATGGTCAGCACCCTTTAGGATCCTTCGCAGGTGACCTAGAGCTTCACTCATAGGCCGCTTCCTTGGTCCCTCATCCACCATACCGGAAGCTCACCATTTTAATCGAACCGAGGCTGGTCAAGACCTCGGCCGACCTTGCTACGCGAGACGTCCTCCATTGACTCTCCGTCAGCAGTTGCAACTTTATCAGTTAGGTCTCCACGACCTTAATCACAAGACGGTCAAAATGCTTCCCCAGCATTCTTGACATAAAACAGCCATTTACAAACAGCATTTACAAACAGTTTACAAATATAATTTCTATATTAACTCTCATTTTTCCACATTATCCCTCATTAATCCACATTACTTATTCCACATTCCATTTATATATGTACTCATCCAATCACATCATTTTTCATCTCTTCACTTTAGATTCCTTCACATCACATATCATATATTCACATCCATATCCATATCCATACATCCACATCCACATTCACATCTATATATCCACATCTACATGCTTACCTCCGTTTTCACATCCTCATTTATACATCCAAATCCCATATCCACATTCATACATACACATCCATATCCACGTCCATACATCCACATCCACATGCATACATCCACTATCACGTCCTCATTCATACATCCACATCCACATACATACATACATCCACATCCACATTCCACATGCATACATCCACTATCACGTCCTCATTCATACATCCACATCCACATACATACATACATCCACATTTCCATTCACATCTATACATCCACATACATACATACATCCACACATCTACATCCACATCCACATTCCACATTCACATCTATACAGCCACATCTACATCCACATTCACATCTATGCATATACATCTTCATGCATACATCCATTTTCACATTCATACATCCACACTCCCATCTCCACATCCACACATCCACATACATACATCCATTTTCACATTCCCATTCATATAACCCCATATGCCTTCACATCTAATCTTTTACATCACATCCATTCTCGCCCTATTACAACCCATATACATCTTATCCTATCACATACACTTCTTACCTCATCCCATACACATCTTATCACATCTTAATTCATCTTATCACATCTTAATTCATCTTATCACCTCCTAACTTATTTCATAAGTATCTTATCACCTCTTATCACATCTTATACACCTCTTATCACATCCTATCACATCTCATATCTATTTATAGAATACAAGAGAATTCTTATATTTGATATAAGATTTCTTTACACATTTATTTATGCATAAATTCTATTTAAGGAGATTAATACTTTCGAAGTAAAAATCAATCTTTTATGCATCTTTCTATGCATAAATTCATTTTAAATGAAAATGACACTTTTGAATTAAATTTCAATCTTTTATGCATTTTCCTATGCATAAATTCAATTTAGATGAGAATGACACTTTTGAATTAAAAATCAATCTTTATGCATCTTCTTATGCATAAATTCAATTTGGTAGGAATTACACTTTTAGAATAAAAGAATTTCTCTTATGCATCTAAGTTATGTAGCATAAAATCCATTTATGATGAAAAATCATACTTTTAGTATAAAAGAATATCTTTTATGCATACCTCTATGCATGAATTCCAATATGATAAAAGTAACACTTTTACAATAAAATAATCAACTTTTATGTATACCTCTATGCATGAAATTCAATTATGATAAAAGTAACACTTTTATATTAAAATAATAATCTTTTATGCATACCTCTATGCATGAAATCTAATTATGATAAAAGTAACACTTTTATGTTAAAATAATAATCTTTTATGCATACCTCTATGCATGAAAATCAATTATGCATAATATAAAAATCAATTTCTCTAGGATTACAATGAATATCTTTCAATTAATCTAGGATGATAATTCCTAGAATATGGTAGGAAGTCCTCTTTTTATGCTTTGAATGAAATTATTTTATGCGTAATTTTTATAAAAATTTTACCATAGCTCCGCTGCTATGACTGATAAATCTCAATTTTTCTAAGGGATAAAGCTTATCATCAAGGAAATAATTAGAATGATCCCTAATTGGATCATTAATCCATAATGGATTGAATCATCAATATACATAAACTAAAAGCATAGAAAAAAGCCATTAATTTGGCCTCAAGCATAGATTAATCTTGGATTAAGGAAAAGCTTTATGAAAAGCTTCATTTGGATTGAGAATGGGTCATGAGTATGACCATTTCTTGAATGAGAGAGAGAATTTACATAAAAACCATTTGAATTAAGCATAAATGGAAATTTATGTAATTCTTAACTATCATTAATCAATTAACTTCAATAGCATTCATCAAATTATGTAACTCTTCACTACCATTCATCAATTAACTTCAATAGCATTCAAAAACCATTCCAATTAAGCTTCTCAAGCTTGAGAGGGGTTGAGAAGAGAGAAGCATTGAGAAATTATAGAAAAGATCAAAATTCACCATTTACCTTACAATTTGCTTGATTCTTTGTTCACGGTAGAGGCCCCCAACCAATCAATTGGTTAAGTATGTTGATGGATCCACCAATGGGGATTGAAGAAAGAGAGTTGGGCAAATCGAGGAGTTGCATCTTGTGTTTCATCAGGTATTATAGAACTCCAATTTCTTCAATTTGGAGAGAATTTTAGAGAATAGTAGAAATTAGCAATATTTCAGCATAACTCTAGTATAGTAAAATTCTTCTATATTTTTTTCAAAGGACTCATGTTCTATTTATAGGAGAGGGAAGCTCTAACCAAAGCTAACTGAATTCTAGAATTTTCCAAATTCAGTTTGGTTGAATTTGGACTAGATTTGGACCTAGTTTGGTTACTTTTTGATTCGGTTTGGTTCCATTTTGATTTGGTTTGGTTCAAGAGAGAGGAGAGATAAAAATATCACATTATTTTTGAGTTTAAAACTCATTCAAGCATGTGAAATATGCACCTCCTTTAAAGAACTCCCCTTCCTTACATATGTGTCAAAATGGAATCATTATACCCAAGATATCTCATATTTTTAATATTGCTCATAGTTTTTTACTAATAAACCTTGTACATTTTCAACTCTTCATCTTATGTGAGCATTTACTCATTTTTGGATACCCAAAATATCTTATATTTTTAATATTGCTCATAGTTTTTTACTACTAAACCTTGTACATTTTCAACTCTTCATCTTATGTGAGCATTTACTCATTTTTGGGTATCTTCTTTTACAAATTGGATTTATCTCCTCCCTACACATGGATTGATGCTATTGGCCCATAGGAACCTTAATTGGACCATAATCCAAAAATTTCTGAAAATCTAGACCCTTAGGCTAAGGTCCTTTATACCCATTTCCAATTAATTCCAATTGCACATTGGAAAGTTCTTTTTGAATTTCTGTTTTAGGGGAACTTATTTTAATAAGATGAGATAATTTTCTATCCAAAAATATTAAAAATCTGAATATTCTCTCTCTAGAATATTTTCTCTCTCTAGGTTAAAACAGTTAGAAACAAGGTCTTTTATATTTCTGAAGAGGGATTGATTACAGGGGAAGATGCTGGACATTTTGAGAGGCTGGGGAGGAATCTTACATTCTCTCCCACTTGAAAAACGCGAGATGCCCTCATCTCGCAAACTGGGGGTAATTTCGCAAGATGCACAAATATGAGACCGAGAGAAATTTTTTAATTAAGATTAACCACCAAGAAAAGTCTCAAAGAGAGCAAGACTCAAGACAAGAACAAAGATTTCAACTTTATTCATTCTTGGAACATATACAGTAAAGATAGAAGAACTCTTTACACTTCCATAAGCCCGTCCATCATATGGTCACAAAAGCAGCACTCACAAGCTGCACACGTATAAGGTAACTCATCTATGGGAATAATTCGGCTGGTTATTGCAGCACCTACCTCAGTGGTATGAGGTGATCTAACAAAAGGACCTCTAAGAGGCAAGCCAAAAACGGGATAAAGGCATATCTTCTGGTGAGGAAGAAGGCACGCTAGTAAGAAGACCTGCTCAGAAAATCCACCATGCCTTGATCTCATCACGCAGTAGTATCGGGGACCCAAACCCAAAGCTTCAATAACCATAGCCAAGTGGACATTGTTACGGAAGTGCTGTCGCCCCCACAGTGTTACCCTAGTTATATCTCGACAGGTCCACCATTTGGTCTGAGCTACAGAAGTTCCCAAGTGAGGGAAAAGTGAGCGCTCATACAGTTCTATAAAATCCTTCTTCACAGACTCGCTTGCATCTTGAAGGTGAGAAATCATCATGGATAAAACCAATTCCTGCTGCCGAGCCATAAAGGAGATTAAGAAAGAAAGGAGATCGATGGAAGTAAGATTACTGTGAGTGACAAGTAAGCGTTACGACTTATATAAAGGAAGGAGCTAGCGTAACCTAGAAGCCAACGGGGTATCTTGCCACTGAAGTTTTACCATCTTTCCATGATTTGGTTTTGGCACATATTCCTATAGAAGGCTTCCATGAGATACATTATGAACTTTGAGATGAGGAGATAAAAGAAGCTCGTAGGCTAAGTCACCTACTTTCTTTGAATTCAGATAAGGCCCACAATATCTGGGGGATAATTTCTTATACTTCCTAAGAGATAAAGAACTTCTTTTGGGCCGTACTCGAATGAAAACCAAAACCTTGATATCCAAACACCGATTTTCACTTCTGAACTCATTGTTCTGAATCCCTAAAACAGGTGGGACTCCTGAGAAGTATTCTAGGGAAAGGGTCTTCCTTTTTTAAACAGAATCTTTCTTTTATTTTAGAGAGGGAATAATTATAAGATCAAAAAGGGAGATTCTTACTCCTGTATACCTCGAAGGCTGGAGAGGAATCTTACATTCTATCCCACTTAAAAAAGTGCGAGATGTCCTCATCTCGCAAGGTAGAGGACAACTCTTTTTCTTAAAATCCAATTTTATTCTGGGGTTCCTTATATTCTGGTCAACCCAACAGAATACTGGGATAAATATCCCTCATATAGAACTCATCATTAAATAACAATTCATTCAGATCATATCATTCATATCTTTAACATGATAATGGTCCATTAGACCGAAAAATTTCCTTTTGAACATTCCTCCACGGGAATTTCAGTCAAGCAAGTTCTCAATTTGTCATCCCTTAATTTGATCTACCGTGAGTGACAAGTGTTAACAGTAGCAATTTGACAGCACAATCCACTAATCTCATAGTGATTTGCTGAAATCATTATCATCATTCTAGTTATGAGTATCATCACAGGACTCGTCCCATTCATCCTCATTGAGGTTTCGCTCAGCTTATTATATTTCAACCAAATTTCAGGGATCAACATTTTTCAATCAGAATCCAAATCAATTCATGAGTTCTCAAACAGAATTAAAAATCATATCAACCACATTCGAAATCATCATCTGGATAGCATTAATGCTTATAATTTCAAGTCTTAGATTTACTCGTATATACTGCCGGTAAAGAGCTGCAGTTATACCCTCGGTATATACGGGTAGTCATGATACTTGGAACTATAAGGTAAATACCATCATGTCTAGGCCTCAAGCAAGTCAGGGTTCCATACAATTGCGGTACTTCCATTTGAAGACCCAATTACTAATTTACGAATTTTCAGTTTGAATATCAATTTGTATGAATTATATCACACAATTACAAACCTTTTGTGATTCTAGATAATTTTTTTAATATATTTAGCTTCTCGGTTGATCCTCATTAACCAAATGCTCTGATACCAACTGTGAGATCCCTATTCCCACCGCACAACGGATTTGGGGTACTAGTAGCGGAAGTAGCACTTCATGCACGAGGCAGGGTCCCACACTCGGGGCCTCGTCCACAGATATCCGGACAAAAGACTAATCCGTCGATTTTTTCAAACCGAACTCGGAAAAACTTCCCTTATCCGGAAAGCACGGGCGATTCCTCCAGGATAACTTTTTACTCTAACATAGTCAAGACCATTAGTGATCAAACTGATCCGACTGCACCTATAAAGATACTCGGTCAGATCAAGGAAGAACTTGTACTTGGATCATTGGGATCAACGCTTTTTTTCCCATCAAGAGGCACAGCCGTTGATTCCTATCCATAGAACAATTACTATCCGGGATTTACTTTATCTATCGTAGTAACAAAAATTGAGTCTCGATTTACGGATCCATCAGTCCAGCCTAACCCCATCCGATCCCATGGGTTAGCCAACCGCCCAACCACTGTAGTGATGGGATCCAATTTGGAATTTGGTTAGGTTTTGTCCCGGGTACCAAGGAAAAGAGTTCCAAGGCCTCTTAGCCGGAAGTTCATGCAAACATAAAACTAGCCACACCACTTACACACCCAATATGAAATTGCCTTTTTCTTAGCATCAGCTAACTTTAAAACAATCCTTTAATGAAACCATAGTACCACTGATCACAATCTTCCAATTTATCCTGCTGATTCATAACTTCCCATCATTCCTTCATCAGAGTATCTATGGCATCATTGGCAACTAGAACGCTCACCACCTGTCCACTAAGGGGCCTTTTCAATAGTTCCTAGCCCATAATACTCGGCAATGTAATCACTTATAAAAATCAAGATGGACTCTCGTTGAAGATCAGCAAGATCAACCAACAGATCCATAAAAAGAGCCATGCACTCATCCATTGAAGACTAGCAAGGTCAATCAACCAGATCCATGCCCGGTTTCAGAAAACAACTCTTACTCCTTGTTCCAATATCTTCCTCGACGCACGCGTGGGTATCCTAGGCGACCCAGAGCCCGAGCACCGTATGGTCAGCACCCTTTACGATCCTTCGCAGGTGACCTAGCGCTTCACTCATAGGCCGCTTCCTTGGTCCCTCATCCACCATACCGGAAGCTCACCATTTTAATCGAACCGAGGCTGGTCAAGACCTCGGCCGACCTTGCTACGCGAGACGTCCTCCATTGACTCTCCGTCAGCAGTTGCAACTTTATCAGTTAGGTCTCCACGACCTTAATCACAAGACGGTCAAAATGCTTCCCCAGCATTCTTGACATAAAACAGCCATTTACAAACAGCATTTACAAACAGTTTACAAATATAATTTCTATATTAACTCTCATTTTTCCACATTATCCCTCATTAATCCACATTACTTATTCCACATTCCATTTATATATGTACTCATCCAATCACATCATTTTTCATCTCTTCACTTTAGATTCCTTCACATCACATATCATATATTCACATCCATATCCATATCCATACATCCACATCCACATTCACATCTATATATCCACATCTACATGCTTACCTCCGTTTTCACATCCTCATTTATACATCCAAATCCCATATCCACATTCATACATACACATCCATATCCACGTCCATACATCCACATCCACATGCATACATCCACTATCACGTCCTCATTCATACATCCACATCCACATACATACATACATCCACATCCACATTCCACATGCATACATCCACTATCACGTCCTCATTCATACATCCACATCCACATACATACATACATCCACATTCCCATTCACATCTATACATCCACATCTACATCCACATACATACATACATCCACACATCTACATCCACATACATACATACATCCACATCCACATTCCACATTCACATCTATACAGCCACATCTACATCCACATTCAAATCTATGCATATACATCTTCATGCATACATCCATTTTCACATTCATACATCCACACTCCCATCTCCACATCCACACATCCACATACATACATCCATTTCCACATTCCCATTCACATTTATTTATGCATAAATTCTATTTAAGGAGATTAATACTTTCGAAGTAAAAATCAATCTTTTATGCATCTTTCTATGCATAAATTCATTTTAAATGAAAATGACACTTTTGAATTAAATTTCAATCTTTTATGCATTTTCCTATGCATAAATTCAATTTAGATGAGAATGACACTTTTGAATTAAAAATCAATCTTTATGCATCTTCTTATGCTTAAATTCAATTTGGTAGGAATTACACTTTTAGAATAAAAGAATTTCTCTTATGCATCTAAGTTATGCAGCATAAAATCCATTTATGATGAAAAATCACACTTTTCGTATAAAGGAATATCTTTTATGCATACCTCTATGCATGAATTCCAATATGATAAAAGTAACACTTTTACAATAAAATAATCAACTTTTATGTATACCTCTATGCATGAAATTCAATTATGATAAAAGTAACACTTTTATATTAAAATAATAATCTTTTATGCATACCTCTATGCATGAAATCTAATTATGATAAAAGTAACACTTTTATGTTAAAATAATAATCTTTTATGCATACCTCTATGCATGAAAATCAATTATGCATAATATAAAAATCAATTTCTCTAGGATTACAATGAATATCTTTCAATTAATCTAGGACGATAATTCCTAGAATATGGTAGGAAGTCCTCTTTTTATGCTTTGAATGAAATTATTTTATGCGTAATTTTTATAAAAATTTTGCCATAGCTCCGCTGCTATGACTGATAAATCTCAATTTTTCTAAGGGATAAAGCTTATCATCAAGGAAATAATTAGAATGATCCCTAATTGGATCATTAATCCATAATGGATTGAATCATCAATATACATAAACTAAAAGCATAGAAAAAAGCCATTAATTTGGCCTCAAGCATAGATTAATCTTGGATTAAGGAAAAGCTTTATGAAAGGCTTCATTTGATTTGAGAATGGGTCATGAGTATGACCATTTCTTGAATGAGAGAGAGAATTTACATAAAAACCATTTGAATTAAGCATAAATGGAAATTTATGTAATTCTTAACTATCATTAATCAATTAACTTCAATAGCATTCATCAAATTATGTAACTCTTCACTACCATTCATCAATTAACTTCAATAGCATTCAAAAACCATTCCAATTAAGCTTCTCAAGCTTGAGAGGGGTTGAGAAGAGAGAAGCATTGAGAAATTATAGAAAAGATCAAAATTCACCATTTACCTTACAATTTGCTTGATTCTTTGTTCACGGTAGAGGCCCCCAACCAATCAATTGGTTAAGTATGTTGATGGAGCCACCAATGGGGATTGAAGAAAGAGGGAAGCTCCAATTTCTTCAATTTGGAGAGAATTTTAGAGAATAGTAGAAATTAGCAATATTTCAGCATAACTCTAGTATAGTAAAATTCTTCTATATTTTTTTCAAAGGACTCATGTTCTATTTATAGGAGAGGGAAGCTCTAACCAAAGCTAACTGAATTCTAGAATTTTCCAAATTCAGTTTGGTTGAATTTGGACTAGATTTGGACCTAGTTTGGTTACTTTTTGATTCGATTTGGTTCCATTTTGATTTGGTTTGGTTCAAGAGAGAGGAGAGATAAAAATATCACATTATTTTTGAGTTTTTATCTCCTCCCTACACATGGATTGATGCTATTGGCCCATAGGAACCTTAATTGGACCATAATCCAAAAATTTCTGAAAATCTAGACCCTTAGGCTAAGGTCCTTTATACCCATTTCCAATTAATTCCAATTGCACATTGGAAAGTTCTTTTTGAATTTCTGTTTTAGGGGAACTTATTTTAATAAGATGAGATAATTTTCTATCCAAAAATATTAAAAATCTGAATATTCTCTCTCTAGAATATTTTCTCTCTCTAGGTTAAAACAGTTAGAAACAAGGTCTTTTATATTTCTGAAGAGGGATTGATTACAGGGGAAGATGCTGGACATTTTGAGAGGCTAGGGAGGAATCTTACATTCTCTCCCACTTGAAAAACGCGAGATGCCCTCATCTCGCAAACTGGGGGTAATTTCGCAAGATGCACAAATATGAGACCGAGAGAAATTTTTTAATTAAGATTAACCACCAAGAAAAGTCTCAAAGAGAGCAAGACTCAAGACAAGAACAAAGATTTCAACTTTATTCATTCTTGGAACATATACAGTAAAGATAGAAGAACTCTTTACACTTCCATAAGCCCGTCCATCATATGGTCACAAAAGCAGCACTCACAAGCTGCACACGTATAAGGTAACTCATCTATGGGAATAATTCGGCTGGTTATTGCAGCACCTACCTCAGTGGTATGAGGTGATCTAACAAAAGGACCTCTAAGAGGCAAGCCAAAAACGGGATAAAGGCATATCTTCTGGTGAGGAAGAAGGCACGCTAGTAAGAAGACCTGCTCAGAAAATCCACCATGCCTTGATCTCATCACGCAGTAGTATCGGGGACCCAAACCCAAAGCTTCAATAACCATAGCCAAGTGGACATTGTTACGGAAGTGCTGTCGCCCCCACAGTGTTACCCTAGTTATATCTCGACAGGTCCACCATTTGGTCTGAGCTACAGAAGTTCCCAAGTGAGGGAAAAGTGAGCGCTCATACAGTTCTATAAAATCCTTCTTCACAGACTCGCTTGCATCTTGAAGGTGAGAAATCATCATGGATAAAACCAATTCCTGCTGCCGAGCCATAAAGGAGATTAAGAAAGAAAGGAGATCGATGGAAGTAAGATTACTGTGAGTGACAAGTAAGCGTTACGACTTATATAAAGGAAGGAGCTAGCGTAACCTAGAAGCCAACGGGGTATCTTGCCACTGAAGTTTTACCATCTTTCCATGATTTGGTTTTGGCACATATTCCTATAGAAGGCTTCCATGAGATACATTATGAACTTTGAGATGAGGAGATAAAAGAAGCTCGTAGGCTAAGTCACCTACTTTCTTTGAATTCAGATAAGGCCCACAATATCTGGGGGATAATTTCTTATACTTCCTAAGAGATAAAGAACTTCTTTTGGGCCGTACTCGAATGAAAACCAAAACCTTGATATCCAAACACCGATTTTCACTTCTGAACTCATTGTTCTGAATCCCTAAAACAGGTGGGACTCCTGAGAAGTATTCTAGGGAAAGGGTCTTCCTTTTTTAAACAGAATCTTTCTTTTATTTTAGAGAGGGAATAATTATAAGATCAAAAAGGGAGATTCTTACTCCTGTATACCTCGAAGGCTGGAGAGGAATCTTACATTCTATCCCACTTAAAAAAGTGCGAGATGTCCTCATCTCGCAAGGTAGAGGACAACTCTTTTTCTTAAAATCCAATTTTATTCTGGGGTTCCTTATATTCTGGTCAACCCAACAGAATACTGGGATAAATATCCCTCATATAGAACTCATCATTAAATAACAATTCATTCAGATCATATCATTCATATCTTTAACATGATAATGGTCCATTAGACCGAAAAATTTCCTTTTGAACATTCCTCCACGGGAATTTCAGTCAAGCAAGTTCTCAATTTGTCATCCCTTAATTTGATCTACCGTGAGTGACAAGTGTTAACAGTAGCAATTTGACAGCACAATCCACTAATCTCATAGTGATTTGCTGAAATCATTATCATCATTCTAGTTATGAGTATCATCACAGGACTCGTCCCATTCATCCTCATTGAGGTTTCGCTCAGCTTATTATATTTCAACCAAATTTCAGGGATCAACATTTTTCAATCAGAATCCAAATCAATTCATGAGTTCTCAAACAGAATTAAAAATCATATCAACCACATTCGAAATCATCATCTGGATAGCATTAATGCTTATAATTTCAAGTCTTAGATTTACTCGTATATACTGCCGGTAAAGAGCTGCAGTTATACCCTCGGTATATACGGGTAGTCATGATACTTGGAACTATAAGGTAAATACCATCATGTCTAGGCCTCAAGCAAGTCAGGGTTCCATACAATTGCGGTACTTCCATTTGAAGACCCAATTACTAATTTACGAATTTTCAGTTTGAATATCAATTTGTATGAATTATATCACACAATTACAAACCTTTTGTGATTCTAGATAATTTTTTTAATATATTTAGCTTCTCGGTTGATCCTCATTAACCAAATGCTCTGATACCAACTGTGAGATCCCTATTCCCACCGCACAACGGATTTGGGGTACTAGCAGCGGAAGTAGCACTTCATGCGCGAGGCAGGGTCCCACACTCGGGGCCTCGTCCACAGATATCCGGACAAAAGACTAATCCGTCGGTTTTTTCAAACCGAACTCGGAAAAACTTCCCTTATCCGGAAAGCACGGGCGATTCCTCCAGGATAACTTTTTACTCTAACATAGTCAAGACCATTAGTGATCAAACTGATCCGACTGCACCTATAAAGATACTCGGTCAGATCAAGGAAGAACTTGTACTTGGATCATTGGGATCAACGCTTTTTTTCCCATCAAGAGGCACAGCCGTTGATTCCTATCCATAGAACAATTACTATCCGGGATTTACTTTATCTATCGTAGTAACAAAAATTGAGTCTCGATTTACGGATCCATCAGTCCAGCCTAACCCCATCCGATCCCATGGGTTAGCCAACCGCCCAACCACTGTAGTGATGGGATCCAATTTGGAATTTGGTTAGGTTTTGTCCCGGGTACCAAGGAAAAGAGTTCCAAGGCCTCTTAGCCGGAAGTTCATGCAAACATAAAACTAGCCACACCACTTACACACCCAATATGAAATTGCCTTTTTCTTAGCATCAGCTAACTTTAAAACAATCCTTTAATGAAACCATAGTACCACTGATCACAATCTTCCAATTTATCCTGTTGATTCATAACTTCCCATCATTCCTTCATCAGAGTATCTATGGCATCATTGGCAACTAGAACGCTCACCACCTGTCCACTCAGGGGCCTTTTCAATAGTTCCTAGCCCATAATACTCGGCAATGTAATCACTTATAAAAATCAAGATGGACTCTCGTTGAAGATCAGCAAGATCAACCAACAGATCCATAAAAAGAGCCATGCACTCATCCATTGAAGACTAGCAAGGTCAATCAACCAGATCCATGCCCGGTTTCAGAAAACAACTCTTACTCCTTGTTCCAATATCTTCCTCGACGCACGCGTGGGTATCCTAGGCGACCCAGAGCCCGAGCACCGTATGGTCAGCACCCTTTAGGATCCTTCGCAGGTGACCTAGAGCTTCACTCATAGGCCGCTTCCTTGGTCCCTCATCCACCATACCGGAAGCTCACCATTTTAATCGAACCGAGGCTGGTCAAGACCTCGGCCGACCTTGCTACGCGAGACGTCCTCCATTGACTCTCCGTCAGCAGTTGCAACTTTATCAGTTAGGTCTCCACGACCTTAATCACAAGACGGTCAAAATGCTTCCCCAGCATTCTTGACATAAAACAGCCATTTACAAACAGCATTTACAAACAGTTTACAAATATAATTTCTATATTAACTCTCATTTTTCCACATTATCCCTCATTAATCCACATTACTTATTCCACATTCCATTTATATATGTACTCATCCAATCACATCATTTTTCATCTCTTCACTTTAGATTCCTTCACATCACATATCATATATTCACATCCATATCCATATCCATACATCCACATCCACATTCACATCTATATATCCACATCTACATGCTTACCTCCGTTTTCACATCCTCATTTATACATCCAAATCCCATATCCACATTCATACATACACATCCATATCCACGTCCATACATCCACATCCACATGCATACATCCACTATCACGTCCTCATTCATACATCCACATCCACATACATACATACATCCACATCCACATTCCACATGCATACATCCACTATCACGTCCTCATTCATACATCCACATCCACATACATACATACATCCACATTTCCATTCACATCTATACATCCACATACATACATACATCCACACATCTACATCCACATCCACATTCCACATTCACATCTATACAGCCACATCTACATCCACATTCACATCTATGCATATACATCTTCATGCATACATCCATTTTCACATTCATACATCCACACTCCCATCTCCACATCCACACATCCACATACATACATCCATTTTCACATTCCCATTCATATAACCCCATATGCCTTCACATCTAATCTTTTACATCACATCCATTCTCGCCCTATTACAACCCATATACATCTTATCCTATCACATACACTTCTTACCTCATCCCATACACATCTTATCACATCTTAATTCATCTTATCACATCTTAATTCATCTTATCACCTCCTAACTTATTTCATAAGTATCTTATCACCTCTTATCACATCTTATACACCTCTTATCACATCCTATCACATCTCATATCTATTTATAGAATACAAGAGAATTCTTATATTTGATATAAGATTTCTTTACACATTTATTTATGCATAAATTCTATTTAAGGAGATTAATACTTTCGAAGTAAAAATCAATCTTTTATGCATCTTTCTATGCATAAATTCATTTTAAATGAAAATGACACTTTTGAATTAAATTTCAATCTTTTATGCATTTTCCTATGCATAAATTCAATTTAGATGAGAATGACACTTTTGAATTAAAAATCAATCTTTATGCATCTTCTTATGCATAAATTCAATTTGGTAGGAATTACACTTTTAGAATAAAAGAATTTCTCTTATGCATCTAAGTTATGCAGCATAAAATCCATTTATGATAAAAAATCATACTTTTAGTATAAAAGAATATCTTTTATGCATACCTCTATGCATGAATTCCAATATGATAAAAGTAACACTTTTACAATAAAATAATCAACTTTTATGTATACCTCTATGCATGAAATTCAATTATGATAAAAGTAACACTTTTATATTAAAATAATAATCTTTTATGCATACCTCTATGCATGAAATCTAATTATGATAAAAGTAACACTTTTATGTTAAAATAATAATCTTTTATGCATACCTCTATGCATGAAAATCAATTATGCATAATATAAAAATCAATTTCTCTAGGATTACAATGAATATCTTTCAATTAATCTAGGATGATAATTCCTAGAATATGGTAGGAAGTCCTCTTTTTATGCTTTGAATGAAATTATTTTATGCGTAATTTTTATAAAAATTTTACCATAGCTCCGCTGCTATGACTGATAAATCTCAATTTTTCTAAGGGATAAAGCTTATCATCAAGGAAATAATTAGAATGATCCCTAATTGGATCATTAATCCATAATGGATTGAATCATCAATATACATAAACTAAAAGCATAGAAAAAAGCCATTAATTTGGCCTCAAGCATAGATTAATCTTGGATTAAGGAAAAGCTTTATGAAAAGCTTCATTTGGATTGAGAATGGGTCATGAGTATGACCATTTCTTGAATGAGAGAGAGAATTTACATAAAAACCATTTGAATTAAGCATAAATGGAAATTTATGTAATTCTTAACTATCATTAATCAATTAACTTCAATAGCATTCATCAAATTATGTAACTCTTCACTACCATTCATCAATTAACTTCAATAGCATTCAAAAACCATTCCAATTAAGCTTCTCAAGCTTGAGAGGGGTTGAGAAGAGAGAAGCATTGAGAAATTATAGAAAAGATCAAAATTCACCATTTACCTTACAATTTGCTTGATTCTTTGTTCACGGTAGAGGCCCCCAACCAATCAATTGGTTAAGTATGTTGATGGATCCACCAATGGGGATTGAAGAAAGAGAGTTGGGCAAATCGAGGAGTTGCATCTTGTGTTTCATCAGGTATTATAGAACTCCAATTTCTTCAATTTGGAGAGAATTTTAGAGAATAGTAGAAATTAGCAATATTTCAGCATAACTCTAGTATAGTAAAATTCTTCTATATTTTTTTCAAAGGACTCATGTTCTATTTATAGGAGAGGGAAGCTCTAACCAAAGCTAACTGAATTCTAGAATTTTCCAAATTCAGTTTGGTTGAATTTGGACTAGATTTGGACCTAGTTTGGTTACTTTTTGATTCGGTTTGGTTCCATTTTGATTTGGTTTGGTTCAAGAGAGAGGAGAGATAAAAATATCACATTATTTTTGAGTTTAAAACTCATTCAAGCATGTGAAATATGCACCTCCTTTAAAGAACTCCCCTTCCTTACATATGTGTCAAAATGGAATCATTATACCCAAGATATCTCATATTTTTAATATTGCTCATAGTTTTTTACTAATAAACCTTGTACATTTTCAACTCTTCATCTTATGTGAGCATTTACTCATTTTTGGATACCCAAAATATCTTATATTTTTAATATTGCTCATAGTTTTTTACTACTAAACCTTGTACATTTTCAACTCTTCATCTTATGTGAGCATTTACTCATTTTTGGGTATCTTCTTTTACAAATTGGATTTATCTCCTCCCTACACATGGATTGATGCTATTGGCCCATAGGAACCTTAATTGGACCATAATCCAAAAATTTCTGAAAATCTAGACCCTTAGGCTAAGGTCCTTTATACCCATTTCCAATTAATTCCAATTGCACATTGGAAAGTTCTTTTTGAATTTCTGTTTTAGGGGAACTTATTTTAATAAGATGAGATAATTTTCTATCCAAAAATATTAAAAATCTGAATATTCTCTCTCTAGAATATTTTCTCTCTCTAGGTTAAAACAGTTAGAAACAAGGTCTTTTATATTTCTGAAGAGGGATTGATTACAGGGGAAGATGCTGGACATTTTGAGAGGCTGGGGAGGAATCTTACATTCTCTCCCACTTGAAAAACGCGAGATGCCCTCATCTCGCAAACTGGGGGTAATTTCGCAAGATGCACAAATATGAGACCGAGAGAAATTTTTTAATTAAGATTAACCACCAAGAAAAGTCTCAAAGAGAGCAAGACTCAAGACAAGAACAAAGATTTCAACTTTATTCATTCTTGGAACATATACAGTAAAGATAGAAGAACTCTTTACACTTCCATAAGCCCGTCCATCATATGGTCACAAAAGCAGCACTCACAAGCTGCACACGTATAAGGTAACTCATCTATGGGAATAATTCGGCTGGTTATTGCAGCACCTACCTCAGTGGTATGAGGTGATCTAACAAAAGGACCTCTAAGAGGCAAGCCAAAAACGGGATAAAGGCATATCTTCTGGTGAGGAAGAAGGCACGCTAGTAAGAAGACCTGCTCAGAAAATCCACCATGCCTTGATCTCATCACGCAGTAGTATCGGGGACCCAAACCCAAAGCTTCAATAACCATAGCCAAGTGGACATTGTTACGGAAGTGCTGTCGCCCCCACAGTGTTACCCTAGTTATATCTCGACAGGTCCACCATTTGGTCTGAGCTACAGAAGTTCCCAAGTGAGGGAAAAGTGAGCGCTCATACAGTTCTATAAAATCCTTCTTCACAGACTCGCTTGCATCTTGAAGGTGAGAAATCATCATGGATAAAACCAATTCCTGCTGCCAAGCCATAAAGGAGATTAAGTTAGAAAGGAGATCGATGGAAGTAAGATTACTGTGAGTGACAAGTAAGCGTTACGACTTATATAAAGGAAGGAGCTAGCGTAACCTAGAAGCCAACGGGGTATCTTGCCACTGAAGTTTTACCATCTTTCCATGATTTGGTTTTGGCACATATTCCTATAGAAGGCTTCCATGAGATACATTATGAACTTTGAGATGAGGAGATAAAAGAAGCTCGTAGGCTAAGTCACCTACTTTCTTTGAATTCAGATAAGGCCCACAATATCTGGGGGATAATTTCTTATACTTCCTAAGAGATAAAGAACTTCTTTTGGGCCGTACTCGAATGAAAACCAAAACCTTGATATCCAAACACCGATTTTCACTTCTGAACTCATTGTTCTGAATCCCTAAAACAGGTGGGACTCCTGAGAAGTATTCTAGGGAAAGGGTCTTCCTTTTTTAAACAGAATCTTTCTTTTATTTTAGAGAGGGAATAATTATAAGATCAAAAAGGGAGATTCTTACTCCTGTATACCTCGAAGGCTGGAGAGGAATCTTACATTCTATCCCACTTAAAAAAGTGCGAGATGTCCTCATCTCGCAAGGTAGAGGACAACTCTTTTTCTTAAAATCCAATTTTATTCTGGGGTTCCTTATATTCTGGTCAACCCAACAGAATACTGGGATAAATATCCCTCATATAGAACTCATCATTAAATAACAATTCATTCAGATCATGTAATTGAGCCACAAAAGTGCCTCAGGGTCTCATTTAGGCTATCAAAAGTGCCTTAGGGTCTCACAAAAGTGCCTCACGGTCTCATTTACGCTATCAAAAGTAGGAATACGTGACCATATTGAAACTTAGCACATATAGATGAGCTCCCCTAACAAAGTGCATCATATGGGAATTTTGTTTTACCCAAAAAGTGAAATTTTAAAACTAAAACTTTACTAAAAATAGTAAAAAGCCACAAAAGTGGTTGAAATATTCAATAGGACACTCTAATTAGAGGGCTTAAAAATGTTATCAACTTTGATTCTATCATCATTTTAAGTGGATACATACATTGTGTACATGTTGATATATTTTTCAATGGGATTTTTGGCATGTGTAAAAATTATTGGATTGGGTTTTAATAAGATATACAAACATTTAGCACTACTTGGTAGGTTCCACCTAGTTTATGACTATTGAAAAATATTATATTTGATTCATCCTTTGTGGCTTTATTTTTTTCAACTCCATATATGTGTTAAGAAGAGTTTCTTAAGAGGATTTTGTTTGAAACTCAATAACTTAAGAGATTTGAATTAAAAAAAACCTTCAAAAAGCCACAAAAGTGGATTTTTTAAAACAAGAATAGTATTAAGGAAGGAGATACAGTGCTGTTGTTCATTACAAAGATGGGATCACACCTAGGGAAGCTAAAAATGAGATGGACCGGACCATACCAAAACTTAAAGAAGTTTGGTACAAGAACATTTGAATTAGAAATTTTGGATTGCAAAAGACTATTGCCAAAGCCAGTCAGAGCTAAAGCTATACCATGGACTTAAAGAAGCTCAAGAAAGTGGAAGATCTACATTAAGAGGCAGTCTAATCCAGAAAGATGTGCTTATGATTAATTTGATCATGGGTGAAGAGGTTCTGGTGGTGATATGCTAAAGGAAATGTCTATAACTAAGTGAGCATAGGGAAAAAGGGTATGGAGATCTCATCAATAAATTATCACCCTTACCACCTCATGATTTTTTTAATTTTGTGTGCCTTTTCCAACAGGGAAAGATCCCACTCAAGCATGAGGAGCTTGGTGGCACTGCATGACAAGTCATTAAAAAGTGCACCCAAAGCCAATGGTGCGGCCTTTTGATTGTAACCCTTCTTGATGATATGTAGTAGCTCAAAAAAAAGGTAGGACACCATTGACTCCTATCATTCTTCAACAAAACCATTTGAGAAATGGGGAATAAACTTTATGTAAAGATTATTATTTAGAGATAGACGTTAAAGAGACACAAAAGGCTGATGCTAAGACTATAATTGCAAAGTTCTTATTTGAAAATTTGGGAATCAACTTTGTAGGATCCATTACCCACCCCTATAATAAAAAATATGCAATCATTGTGTAGAGATAGAAGTTAAGCGAGACACAAGGTTGATGCTAAGACTACAATTGCAAAATTCTTATATGAAAAATTGGGAATCAAGTTTGTAGGATCCGTTAGCCCTAGTACAAAAAAATATGTAATCATTGTAAAGATAAAAGGTAAAGTGACACACAAGAAGGCTAATGTTAAGGGCCAAAATCTTATATAACATCATTTCAAGGTTTATCTATTCACATCAAAATTAGTGTGAGTGACAAAGGATCTCATTTTATCAATGATATACAATTAGTCACTTGCTATCATTTTTGGTAGTGCTTCGAAAACCATCACCTTATTACCCACAAGAGAGAGAATGGAAGCTAAGAGCACTAATTAGACATTATGTGCTATTTTACAAAGACAATGTAATCAAGTAGATCATAATGGAAGCACAAGCTTACAAGTGCTTTATGTACTTATCACACTTCTTACAAAGTTGTAAGCGACCAAACACCCTTTTGATTGTCCTTGGGTCTTAAAGCAGTGATGCCACTAGAATATAAGTGCTTTATGTGATTCACACTTCATCAAGTCATTAATGTCACACTAGATGCTGGCTATTTCTATACATCTCTTGGAGTGGCTCTTACTGGCTCTAACACATACCCTGTGTGGAATATCTTTTCCACTAAGCTTGCGAAGGCGTCATAGGCTCTCAAGAAAAGGTCATTGGTGGTCTGCATCACATGAACTTTATTCAATTAAGAGGAAAACTGAAGAAACCATATGAGATTTAATCCTCTAAATAAAAAATCTAGATTCATGGTGTGAACCATGGGAGAAGTTGAAGGAAGCTCAATTGAAATGATGTTTTATGATGGGGCTAAATAAAAATGGCTTACACAATTTGATCCTAATATTAAATCCTTTTACTAATGTTGTGCAAAGAGGCTATCTGATTGGATAACAACATGTTGGATGATAACCTAGAAGTGGGGAATCCCTCAACCAAACAAGGGGTTGTAAATAAATTGATTTTGGAGCTCACCACACTCAATAGCTTTACACTGATTTTGATGGGAAGAGAGAAATACAGGAGCATAAAAAAGGAGCTAAATATCAACAGAATCTGAAACCTTTTCCACCTGGGGGCCTAAAATCAATGCTTTTATATTGCAATCATTGCAAACAAGGCCATGAAACCACACTTTGTCCTAAATTTTATGCGACCAAACCAAACCAATCACAAAGACAAGTCATGCAACAACCTTGTTTGATTGGTACATCATCTTTAACTCAGCGAAATACTATACAAATGAACCAACACAAAACACAAAACCCTCAAGCATTGGAAATACAAGAACTCACATTAGAAAATCTAGCACCCTTAGCCCATAATGAGACCAAACAAGGGGTAGAAAAATTTTAGGGGTGTGACAAGACCGTTATTCCAGTAGTTTTACTGTCATGGACCACACAAGCTAGTAGATTGTCCACCATGAAACACCCCATATCCAACAACTACTAACACTTTGAAACCCCTATGTGAGTAATTTTTTTTACACCCCTTTTTCAAAGATTGTCCAAAACAAAAAATAGCAATACCAAAACACAATAGAAGCTACACCACTTAAGATTGTTGGTGTGCATAGTGGATGGTTAACCACCGTACCATTAAATGTGTTAACATGATTGTAAACCAAGGTGTAAACCAAAAAAAAATCTACCAACATTGAAACTTAAAAATTGGTTGATGAAAACATTGTGACACATCAAAACAACAATCCAAAGCTGAAGGACGAATCCCAAAAATCAAAACAAAAACTAAATGGAGACAAATAATCCTTAACCAACCAAAAGCTCAAACAAAGAAAAGGGATCAGGAAACCAAACAAAACCAAGGACAAGAAAAAGGTGGAGGTCGAAACAAGCTCAAATGAGCATAGGAGAATCAACATAGTCTCACCAAAGGAACTCAAGTCATCTCTTGATGTCGAAACATTCGCTGCAAAGAAACATCAAAACTTTCATGTGAAACTACTAATGTTGATAGCAAAAAACAAGTTTCTTTTTTACTAGTAGCAAATAAAGAGACTAGGATGCAATTGCTACATTGAGGGACACAAACAAAAACCTAAAACAAAACTTTGTCTTGTGCCACCACATAAAAAAAGAAGGGATTAGAAGCATGTACACCCTTGCAACCAAATGAAGAAGAATTGCCTCCAACTAATAATTATGAGGGTGAAACATAGGATAGAATGTGAGAATGGTTGAATGGTGGAGTGAGTCACCTGTTGACTCCTTCCCATTGACTTTCTAAATTTTCACACTAGAGAAACAAGAACAAACGAAGAATTATCAATTTCCCTTTTAAAATGAGCCAGATTTGCCAAATGAAATTCAATCTATTGACTCCTCCCCATCAACTTTCCAAATGTTCACACTAGAGAAACAAGACCAAACGGAGGATTATCAATTTCTTTAAAAATGAGTCAAATTTACTAAATGAAATTCAACCCCCGAGAAAAGCAAACTAGAGAGAACTCAATTTGTTGTATGGAGGCAAAACAATGTCATTGGCTTATTGTGGTGATAAGCTGGAAACAAATAAAACTGAAAGTATCCACACAAATGAGACTTATTGTGGCTTATTGTATGGAGGCAGAACAATGTCATTGGCTTATTGTGGTGATAAGCTGGAAACAAATAAAACTGAAAGTATCCACACAAATGAGACTTATTGTGGCTTATTGTATGGAGGCAGAACAATGTCATTGGCTTATTGTGGTGATAAGATGGAAACAAATGAAACTAAAAGTATCCACACAAATGAGACTCAAATGTCAATACACCTAACGGAAAGGGGCAAACAACTTAATGTAGCTTTGTACACACTTAATGTTTTGGACTGAGATAGTGACCTTTGAACTCTTGATCCACCTTTCATGAATAATTGTAGGCTTAAAAGTTCCCTAGGAGAATTTGAGCTGAGAGCTGAAAATCAAATGAATGAATCTGAAAGTGAGTGGAAATCATTTACTGAAACATCTATGGTACCTCTTGAGGATCCAATCAACATTTGGCTAGATTTCCTAGAGGGAATAAAAAAAAGCAGTGATTAGCCTAGGGGGTAAAAACAAGTAGTGATTAGCCTCAACGTCACAATACTGTTTCGGCGGCGGGAAGAATTTGGGCATCTTTAGGAAAACCCATTCTCACCCTAGGCAAATGAATGTGCTAGATGCTGAAGGCCAAGACCTTTAAGTTTGGGGCTATCTCACATATAATTCTCACTGAGGATGATAACATCGAATGTGAATTTCAAGTTTCCCCTAAGTAGTTAGAGGAGATTGTCCTTGGTGTTGATTAGGTGGTCAACACCTAGTGCTCCATTAATTAAAGCAACCAAACTATCCTCTTGGAAACTCTTGAAATATCCTTTACATTGCTTCTATGACTATAGGAATATGGAGTTCAACCCCTTCAAATGTAAGATTTGTGTGTTAAACTATGTGTGCTGGAAGCAGATTATATCCTAGGAAGGGATTGGGCTACCTTGGTGTAAGCTATAGTAGACTTCGTTAGCCAAACATGTGCCATGAAGATTTCTAACAAAGAAGTGGTGGTGCCATTCTGTCACAAGGATGAAATAACACTTAACACTCTTTATGAACTTATTCAAAAAAGAGATGATAAGCCTCTACATCAGAAACCGCTCCTGCTGAAGACCCACCCTCTCTATCAAAGATCCTTTGTGATGGACTCTCTAAATGAGCCATATCCCCAAAGAAGTAACCAGTCCCAAATCTACATATTTGAAGTCCTCAAACTGCATATCTCCATGAATTCACTAAGGCTCAAAGTAAGGGCCACATCTTTTAAAGGAAGAGCCACCGAGGATATAGCCACTATGTCTCAAGAATCTCTCCTACAAGTGTCACCCAAGATATAGCCACTGTGTCTCAAGAACCTCTCCTACAAGTGTCACCCAAGATATAGCCACTGTGTCTCAACAAGAACCTCTCCTACAAGTGTCACCCAGGAGGCAGCAAAATCTCAACCACAAAACCTCATCTACAAAACAACTACTCCTAGAAATAACTCCTAATCGCCAATGGTTAAACCCATGTCTAATAAAGAACCCACGGATGAAAATTATACTACAAGGAAAAATCCTCAATTGACATCATCGATGAAAGAAAACACTCACACTAAGGGATCCTCATCATCAATAGCCCCTCTATTGCCAACTCCACAACCCTTGACCATAATAACTAAAGTTATCACACTGGGGCAACTGTGCATCAACAAAGGCAAAGCTATGATTGTGACCTCGTGATAACCCCTCTTGATAAGGTTCCTAAGTCTGTATAATAACAAAAGAGATCGAATTCACAATTGGATCTCGTAAAATTCAACACATAGCCTCTACCTCAATAACCCCTCCTTTATTGAAGACCCCAACCTCATCAATTTTTCCACAATCCATAACTAAAGCCTCTCCAACTCATATCAAAAGAGGTACAAAAGCTTTAATTCCAACGAGGAAAGCTCGTTCTCCACCACCAAGAAGACCATCAAGATTGTTGAGATATCGAGCTCGTCTAGTGAGGCGATGGACACTGATGACCCGCTTGGGGGATAGGCCCCACACTTACACCACTGGCATGGTTGGTGAGATCTTGGGTGATATGCGGCCAGTGGGATGACAGGCTGTGTGACAGCCATTCTAGAGACTGGAATAGTTATAGCGCCAGCTCATTTAGTCGAGTTCACACTATAGAGAACCCGTGTATGTATTGGTTGAGTACCTTTCATATTATTGTGTACTCTTATCTTGTATATGTTGTGTTGAGTGTTGAGTGAAGAAGAAGAAGATTTTCAGCCTCTTACCTTGTGTGTTCTCTATTAGGGTTTTGTGAGTGTGTGTGTGTGCTTGCAAGAGCTCAAGCTCTCTTCCCTCCTACATCTTTTCATGGTATCAGAGCCTGGTTCGTGCTAAGGGCTGAGCTGCAAGCAAGAGAACCACAGGAAGCGGTACGAGGGTAAGAGCTACAACTACTCTTCCCTATTTGTGTTGGTGACTACACCCTTGTCGGGAGCTCTACAGGAGGCACCGGCAACGATCTCTAATTGAGGAGCTTTCTTCGCGGGAGTAAAGCTATAGGGCAACTATACTGTCCTATTCGGACGACATTTTCTGGGCCGAAAACGCGTTTCGGGCGCGTCTGGACCTCCGTTTTTCAGAAAGTAGGCGATTTCGAGCACTGCGGGTAAGTTATCGATTCTTTGCAGAACTCTGTTTTAAGAACTGCAGGAAGACAGATTGACTGTGCAGACACTGTGGGTGCTGCAAAGAGGTCTACAGTTGCCATTGGGTGTATGTATGCACATTGAAGTCACTGGTTGTGACATTTGAGAGTACTACAGTACCGCTGTGCAGAAAATACAGCAGTTTGTGCAGAAAAACCAGAGTGCAGTTTCTGGTAAAATTGTGTGTTTGGCAAGATGTCAAATGATGGGATAACCCAGATTGTGGCTGAGAAGCTGGATAAGAATAACTTCCATGCTTGGAGGTTCAGGTTGACGAATTTCCTGATGGGAAAGGGCTATTGGGACTACATAGAAGGTGAGCATGAAGAGGCACCGGAGATACCGGATATAAATCCGACTGCTGCAGATGTGAAAGAGTTTAAAGACTGGAACCAAGGAGCCAGGAAAGTCATGTATTGGCTCTCCATTAGTATACAGGACACCATGATTGGGCACATTCAGGATGCCAAGTCCCCCAAGGAGGCGTGGGATACGTTGGTTAAACTCTATGCAACAAATAGCAAGGCACGCAAGATACAATTGAAGAATGAACTTCATACTGCGGAGAAAAAGAGCATGTCTGTGAATGACTATGCATTGAAGATAAAGGGTATTGTGGAATCCCTTGCATCTATTGGTGTGTCAGTAGATGATGATGATAAGGTGGAGGTCTGTCTACGTGGTCTCGGGCCACAATACAAGGCGTTCAAGACGTCTATTCAGACTCGGGAAAACATTTCCAACTTTACAGATTTGGTGTCTATGCTGATTATCGAAGAGAAGAGCTTGGGTGAAGACCAACAGTCTTCACAAAACAAAAACAGTTCAGAAGCAACAGGCCTTCTACACGAGTTCAGGAAGAGGACGAGGTAGAGGTGGCCATGGCCGAGGTAGAGGAGGCCGTGGATGCGGTCAAGGAGGTGGCCGAACAGGTAATCAGAATTATGGCCAGCAGCAGCAGCAACAACAGTCCCAGAATCAACAACAACAACAACAACACGCAAGTGGAAGAGGCAAATTCAGAGGCAGGGGGAGTCAAAGAGGACGTGAAAATTGGCAAAAGCAATATAATGATGCACGTGAATGCTATTATTGTGGTAAGCCTGGACATGTGCAGGTAGAATGTTATAAGAAGCAGGCTGACATGCAAAATGGGAAAGTGCAGCAAAACAACTATGCATCCTCAAGCAGAAATAATGAGGTAATGAAAGGTTGTTTGTTATGCAACATGTCATGAATGCCATGTCTGAAAATGTTGATGCAGCACAAAAAGATAATGTATGGTATGTGGATTCAGGTGCTTCGAACCACATGACAAGTCATGGGGAGTGGTTCAAGGAGATGAAAAACCCGGAAAGACCAGGTTTTGTGGAAACAGGGGATGACACTGCTCATCCAATTGCCCATGTTGGAGATGTGCCATTGTCTATGCAGGATGGCAAAGTGAAGTACCTTGCAGATGTACTTCATGTACCGAACATAACAAAGAATCTGGTTTTAGTTGGCCAGATGATTGAGCAGGGTTTGTAGGTTTGGTTTAACCCTGATGGTTGTTATGTTGAAGATTTTAAAGACAAGTGCAGGTTGGTTGCAAAAGGCAACAGAGTGGGCAGAATGTTTACGTTGAATGTAGACATGCCTGAAATGAGTGCTGCGATGTTTGCAAATGGTTCAGGGATTGTTGCAGACACAGACATTTGGCATAAAAGGATTGGACATGTGAATGTGCAGAGATTGAAGTCTATGCAGTCTAAAGGAATTGTGATAGGGCTGCCAAAATTTAAAGTGGAAGGTATGCAGAAAATATGTGAAGCATGCCAATTTGGGAAGCAAACAAAGCATGTGTTTCCACGTAATAGATATGTGAGCAGAAATGCACTAGATGTTGTGCATTCAGATGTATAGGGTCCTACGAAGACCATATCTATGGGAGGCTGCAGGTATTATGTGACTTTCATTGATGACCACACAAGGAAAGTGTGGGTATATTTCATGAAGGAGAAGAGTGAGGTGTTCACTCACTTTCAGAATTTCAGAGTTTTGGTTGAAAAGCAAACAGGGAAATATGTAAAGTGCCTAAGGTCAGATGGAGGGGGAGAGTACTTCTCCAATGAGTTCTCTGAATATTTGAAGAAGAATGGTATTCGGAGACAGTTTACATGCAGATACACTCCGCAGCAAAATGGAGTTGCTGAGTAGAAAAACAGGCACATTGCTAAGATTGCGCAAGCATTGATGGAAGAGAAGAATATGCCGCATTGCTATTGGGATGAGGCTATTTCTACAGCTGTATACATCATGAACAGGACTCCAACTGTAGCCATACATGATGTAACTCCAGAGGAGAGGTTTACTGGCAGAAAACCAGATTTGTCTCATCTGAAAGTCTTTGGATGCACTGCATATGTGCATGTGCCAGATGAGCTGAGAATTAAGCTGGATCCGAAAGCTGAAAAATGTGTGTTTATTGGATATTCCCTTGAGCAAAAGGGATACAGGTGTTATAACCCTGCTACACGTGAGTTGAGGGTAAGCAGGGATGTTGTTTTTTATGAGATGAGCAGCTGGTATGCTGCTGAAAAAGAAGCTGTTGGGGCTGATGTGAGTGGAAGTGTGGTTGCACAGAATGCAGGTCAGCAATCACAGTCTTTGAGTGGACCAGGAGAATCCTCATCTAGTGGGTCTGTTGATAGACCATGGAGTGGCAGGCTGCGTCATAATACCAGCCCTGCAAATGTGATTACTACATCACGTAAAGGAAAAGAGAAAGTGGTTGAGCCCCTTGGTATGCCTGACATTTTTGCAGGGCATTCTCATGTTGATGGAGAGTCTAGTGGCTCAGATATGAGCCTTGATGAGGAGCTTGGGATCCCAGCTATGAGAACACCTGGTGTAAAGAAGGCTATGGAAGCTATGAATGAAAAGCTGCGAAGATCAGGGAGAGTGAAGAACACTGTGCAGCAGAGATTTACATATGATGGTTATGTGGCACATCACTATGCATATATGGCAAAGGTTGTGCAGGTTGTAGAGCCCACATGCATTGATGAGGCTGTTGGAAATGTGTGTTGGGAGAAAGCTATGGATGAGGAGATGGATGCACTATATGGAAATGAAACTTGGGATTTAGTGCAATTGCCTGAAGGCAAGAAAGCCATTGGATGCAAGTGGGTGTACAAAGTTAAACATAACAGTGATGGAAGCATAAACAGGTACAAGGCTAGATTGGTAGCCAAAGGATATGCGCAGACATATGGCATTGATTATGAGGAAACTTTCAGCCCATTTGCCAAGATGGCAACAGTGAGAGTTGTGATAGCAGTGGCTGCGTCAAAGCAATGGTCTTTACATCAGATGGATGTAAAGAATGCATTCTTGCATGGGGATTTGCAAGAAGAGGTGTATATGTTGCAGCCACCTGGATATGAGGATGTAAGTCACCCCGAGCATGTTTGCAGGTTGAAGAAAGCCTTGTATGGCTTAAAACAAGCACCAAGAGCATGGTTTGACAAGATTTCTGAATATCTTGTCACTATTGGCTTTCATGTAGCCAATGCAGATTTCTCATTGTATGTGAGACATGGTGATAGAGGGGTTGTGCTTGTTGTCATCTATGTAGATGACTTGATCATTACGGGGGACCTTGATGCAGAGATCTTTGATGTAAAGATCTTGCTTAGACAGAAGTTCGAGATGAAGGATCTGGGGGAGCTTAGATATTTCTTGGGCATTGAGGTGATTAGGTCACCATATGGTATTGGATTATTGCAGAGACAGTATGGCTTGGACATGTTGTCCAAGTATGGTATGACAGGCTGTAAGCCTATTTCTGTGCCATTGGATCAGAATGGCAAGTTGAGTGCAGATTCAGGAGAGATCTTGGAGGATCCTACTATGTACAGACGCATAGTAGGAAGTTTGATCTACATGACGATCACCAGACCAGATTTGAGCTATGCTGTTGGGTTGGTGAGTCAGTTTATGCAGGTTCCACGGAAACCGCATTTGGATGCAGTGAGACGCATACTGAGGTATGTGAGGTCTACTTTGCATTGTGGACTATTCTATGAGACTGGGACAGAGATATGTGTACATGGGTACACAGATGCTGATTGGGCTGGTAGTATCTCAGATAGAAGATCTACCAGTGGATTCATGTTTTCTTTGGGGAGTGCTGCTGTGACTTGGAGTAGCAAGAAGCAGCCTACGGTTGCTCTATCGAGTACAGAGGCCGAGTACAGAGGAGCTGCTATGGCAGCATGTGAGGTAGCTTGGTTGAGAAAGCTACTTGCAGATTTGGGTCTATCAGTGGATAGACAAGTTGTCATTTTTTGTGACAACATTAGTAGTATACAGTTGGCGAGGAACCCAGTCTTTCATGCTCGTACGAAGCACATAGAGGTTCACTACCACTTCGTCAGAGAGAAGGTCTTGGCAGGAGACCTTGACCTTGTTTATGTCAGCACAGAGGATCAGGTAGCTAACATCTTCACCAAAGCATTGGGTACAGAGAAGCTCCGCAGATTCAGGGCTTCACTTGGTGTACATGAGATGCAGTTGAGCTCGAGGGGGAGTGTTGAGATATCGAGCTCGTCTAGTGAGGCGGTGGACATTGATGACCCGCCTGGGGGATAGGCCCCACACTTACACCACTAGCATGGTTGGTGAGATCTTGGGTGATATGCGGCCAGTGGGATGACAGGCTGTGTGACAGCCATTCTAGAGACTGGCATAGTTATAGCGCCAGCTCATTTAGTCGGGTTCACACTATAGAGAACCCGTGTATGTATTGGTTGAGTACCTTTCATATTATTGTGTACTCTTATCTTGTATATGTTGTGTTGAGTGTTGAGTGAAGAAGAAGAAGATTTTCAGCCTCTTACCTTGTGTGTTCTCTATTAGGGTTTTGTGAGTGTGTGTGTGTGCTTGCAAGAGCTCAAGCTCTCTTCCCTCCTGCATCTTTTCAAATATATTTCTAAAGCATCAAAAGGTGGGTGGAAAAGCAACTGCCTGAAGCACAAGGATTCTATGAGGGTAGCAATCCTATTTGGCTACCTAGTCAAACTAAGCTACATTCACAAAGATAAATTCAAAGGCTCAAAAAAGAGAAGCAAATAAAGCAACCTCAAGCATGGCATTCACAACAATTACACAAGAAAATGCCAGTATAGGAAGTGTGGATTCCATAGGTAATAATGCAAGCCCAAGGCTATCATGAACATGCAACCCAAGTTTGGATCCCAAAAAGGCGAACCATGCTCCCAAAGAAGAGAAGGTATGCACCCAAGAAGAAGTATGCACCAAAAAGGAAAACTCATCAATCAAGGTACAATGCTCAAAATCAAAGAATTCATCAAATGTGGATACCCCCACAAATCTCCTTCAGGCTCAAGGATATTATGATGGTAATAACCTCATATGGGTACCTAAAGCTATCTTACAAAATCAATCTTCATCATCAATTTTAGCTACCCAATATGTGCAAAAGTGTTATATGGTTTAGAGATCAAAGCAACCAGAGACCCACCCCATGGAGGAGGACTCTACTTGCCTACTCAAGGATGACTTTCCCATCACTTTATCCAATGAAGGGATCCAATTAGAGATGTCCCCATAGATCATCTACATGGACCCACTTATGATCCCTAATCAGGCCTCAAGGAAGTCATCAAAATTGATTGTTGCCATCATAAATATGCTTGCCAAACCATCAAAATAAAGAAAAACACAACACCATTTGTTGTGACTTTCCTAAAATTCACGCTTGTGATTCCAAAAATGACATCACTTCAAAAGCATTCATTGGTCAAGGGAGGAGTGTAAGATGTCTCACAATGATTTGCACATCACCACAAGTCAATATCATTGTATTTTAGTAAGTTCATCGTGATTCTTTTTCATCATCATGATTCTTCAACAACAATCACGCCTGTGATTACTTCACCTGCAAAATCATGGTTGCAAGGACATGTCCAAATACACTCAAATCATGATCAAGGCTTGACAAATGCATTCCATATGCATATTCCACATTCATTTGTTGTGTCACATTAATTCTCACGGTCATGATTTCTCCAAGAATCACACCCATGACTCCTCAGAATCACGCCAATAAATCTTCATTCAAATGTTCAATTGCACAATATTTTGGCATTCTACACTCTTAAAGTCATCTCCTCTTAGTTTACATGCACATTTATCACCATAAATTTTCCAAGAATCACGCCCTTGATTTTTATCTTTGCATAATCACACTCATTTAAAAATGCATGCAAGCCATGTCAAATAGGTGTTTCTACTCATGGGCTAATGCATATCAATCACTATTAAGTGCAAGCATGTGTTTTCCATCACCGTAATTCTTTACAATCACGATCATGATTTCTAACACGTGCAAAATCATAGAGGCTAATTGTGCAACCACATGACCACAATGTTTTCTCATTATGTTTTCACTCCTACAAACCATCCTTTTGCAATTTTATAGAAATTTCACCACCATGATTCTCAAAATCTTACCTATGGTTCATAAAGAAGAATAGTCTTCAGCTGCCCAATCATCATTGTCTACTACAATCAATAGAAGTAGCTATTCAATGAGCAAACCTTTACTCACCCATTTGTGGAAACCTCATCATCTCGACATATTATAGGTATATCTATAGATGGGGGGACCATGGTGGGTGTATGCCTGACCTATGGTATGACCCATCACTTGGAATTCCTTAAAGTTTAGCCTCGTTATTTTACAGCAGCCAATGATCTTGTCCAAATAGCCTCTGCCCCTTTACAACAAATGGCTCCACAACCTCACAAGTCGACTAAATCCTTTCAATACTCTCCAAATATTTTCACTGCAAAGCTCCAACAAGAGCTTAAGGACTCACCCCTTTTGTGCTTCATTTTGTATTCAGCTTGACCAATGGTCAAAGAGAACCTAATTGTTGTTAATAGATAAAAAGAACATGGGAAGTAAAGCAAGTTAGGTCACTACAAAATCCTGTGACAATCTACAAAGGGACACATTAAACTACAAATATGTGCCCATAAGGGTTGCTTGTCAATGTTCCTCCAGACCTCTACCTCTCTTCTTCCATTGCTACTAATAGCCATAGAATTCTCGCTAATCTCGATAAATATTGTAACCTTGCATATGATTGCCAAGACAAATAAAATAACAATAAAATTTGAAGCAATCATAATGGCCCCCACCCTAACTAGGATACCCTAACTAGGATCCCATCTTCTATTAACATTTTCATTCACTAACTAGCTTCTTTATCCCTCTAGAGGATCAAAGACATGCACCATTTACTTCTCACATGAAGCATACATCTACCCCTCGACAAAGTCTTCAATCCGATCATGATCGACATCAGGAGAAGGGGGGAATGTTAATCTATTTTATGGTTAACAAGGTTGCAACACCCAATTGTATACCAAAGCATGAGTAATCTATATCAAATTTGAAGGATGGGTACACCAAACTGAGACATAAACAAGCCATGAAGCAATGGAGTCTAAATTTCAAACTTGGACGAGCAATGCTTAATAAAGGTCCGATGGGATAATTAATGGCATTTCCCACTCCAAGAGCATGTGGTGATGATGAGTTAAGATATGCTCCTTAGTGTTGTAATGCATGAATGTATGTATTATGAGATGAAGCAATGTACAACAATAGGCTAAATAAAAGCTTTGGGTGCCTGCTTTGGCCACAGTTTAAGTGTGTGTAAACACTTATGGCCATGTATATAAGGCAATTTCTCTCATAATGCAGGTACACTCTCCTCCCATTGTGCAATTTAGCATTCCCTCTTGCTAAACCTCTCTCTAATCTTCTCTCTAATACATTCTAATGAGTGTCTTTAGCAGGGTTAGTGAGATTATAGTTGATATGCCACCAGTGGTTGATATGCCACCAGGGTTAGTGAGATTATGGTTGATATGCCACCAGTGGATAATAGGTTATGTGACAGCCATATTTGGATTACTACAATATATCATAGTTATAGCGCTAGCTTATATAGTCAGGTTCACACTATGGATCGAGACTGTTTGTATGTTATAGTAGGAGAGCAATTTCCCTTATAGAATGTACTCTTATCTCTTTAGTTTATGGTTGTAAAGAAGAGAAGAAGCTAGAAGAAAATTCAGCCATTCATCTCTCACTTGTGTCTTACACACATGAATTACAATGAAGTACCTCGTACCTTTACCTTGATGTCCCATACCACCAAGAGGTATGACTCCAATCCAGCAGCATGTAGCTGTAGTGTGAATGGTAGGTGAGAAGATACAATCCTCTACACAAGAGAACATAACATATCCTAGCCTCCATGATCCCCCTTGAGTGTGCCCCATGCCCCTATTATATAGGAGGGCCCTCAATTGACTCTTGACTCTCCATTTCCCATGTGTGACCCTAACCTCAACCCTTAAGGTTAGCCCTAACCCATGCTCCACTAGAGCTTGTTCCCATGCTCCCATGCTCACAAGCCTAATGTGGGTTAGCCTCCTAGCATATGCACATATAATGTGCACATAACATACTTCCCTTCTCTCAAAACATTGCACTCTTGCAATGAAAAGAAAGAAATATACGCTGAACATTCTCAACCGACTCCCAAGTCGAATCCTCTATTTCTCTATCTTTCCACCCAATTTCCATGAATTCAAGTACATTTTCAAGTTTATGTGGAATATAGAATAAATCTTTGACTTTAATGAGTTCCTGAGGAGTAACTGTGTTATCCTCACCTCCCAGTTTCTCTTTCAATCTACTGATATGAAAGATTGGATGAACTCTAACATGTAGAGGTAGTTTTAGTTCATACGCAACTGTGCCAATCTGATGTATAACTTGAAATGGACCACAATATCTAGGAGATAATTTCGAGCATTTTCCTGTTGGAAAAACATTGACATTAAAAAAAACTCTGAGGAATAGTTTTGTGAAACCTCTAAGCCATAGTTTTTCATTAAAGAGAAAATCCTATTGTAAAATAATTATGATAACACCTACTCAAGACCATATATTATTCTATTTATGTTGTTTTGAGACAGATGCTTTTATTTTTGGTGAGACTATGTTACTACAAAGCACTTCATGTACGTATTCAGTCATCTACTAATTCCAAGTTTTGATGTTTTTTTGCATAGTGTTTTACTCTTCTCCTTTCCTCTAAATAAGCTAGTTATATCAGATTATTCATCTCCTAAAAGGAGTGCCAAATTTTACAATATTTGTTCCTCAAAATTGTATAAGAATTGTATTTGTCTACTAAGGAGTGCCAAATTTTACAATATTTGTTCCTTAAAATTGTATAAGAATTGTAAAGTTTTAGTAAAATTTGAAATAATTAGGTCTATTTATTGCCACAAAAACCAATGTGGTACTTGGGAACTCGTGGGAATTTGTTGTTTCAACCTCTTCAATTCAGTGTGGGAGATTCCGATTTTTCCCTCCATCCAATTGAAAAGTGCATCCACCGAATCTTGTGGAACCTGTTTTGTTTCTTGTGAGTGCACGTCTTCTTTTCCCTTATCCACAACTTTGTTCAGCTTTTCTCCTTAGTGGATGACATTGGCAATGTCGCACTTTTCTGTTCACTTGGTTGAACATGCTTCTTTCTCCAGACCAAATTTTGTACCGTCTTACTACTTAATTTAACTGGGAATTGTTCCTGTTTATGTTTATGGTCCTTTTCGGTTCTCCTGAAGGTGCATGCAGTATTGGATCTTGGGTTGAACTTGGGTACCCATACTGTTGTATTGCCTTAATAATAGCCTTGTGCAGCTAGTATATCCATTCAAACCCATTGCTTTTGAATACTTCGAGGATGGCGGTTCTGTTTGGAATACCGCTTCTTGTCTTTGGTTAACTCTCTTGGTTCCATGCCTATAGCCTAATTTTTTTGCTTTAATCCCCATGAGACCTTGTTTGTATCATAGTATCCTTGTGGTTGAAGTTGGGCTTAGGAAACCCACTGTTGACATACTAGACACTTTTGCTGTTGTTTTTGTGGTTCTCTTGTATGGAGGTGAGGTTGTGAGGTGGACGCATTCTCTGGTATGACCACTGCTTTTTGTGGCATTGGTGGTTCCATGTCACCTGTCATTGCCTGTTTTCCTTTGTTTAAGGGGCTCCATAATGGCACACTAACGATATCCTTGCCATCATTGAGTTGCGACGCTGCCCTCTCTTCCCATTGGATATGATAATTACTGGAGTAGATCCAGGATCGTCCAAGAATCATCTCTTCTTCCATGGTTCCTATAGGCATGAAAAATACCTTTTTCACCAAGGGGTTATTTAGAAATATTAACATTTAAAAACCCCAAAGCTTTTGTAGTTGATGCATGCACACCTCGGACTTGTGCATTTGTGAATTCGAGGTGAGGTTTGTCTAGAGCTACCCATGTTTCATAGGAGATCAAGTTATGACTTGATCCCATATCAATTAATGCAATGCTCTTGACGTGATTCTCTTTCGTAGAAACTTTTACACTGAGATGTGTTGACTCAATGTCCAAATCATCCTCATCAAGAAGGGTGAGTGAAGCCATGTTCACATGCAACATTTTCCCGTGGAATCTCTGTTTGGCCTTGGCTTCCCTTGCCTTGGCTTCTTCTTGAGCTTGTTTGATTTTTTCTTTGGCCAACTCTTTCTTTTGTTTTAGTAGATGCTCTTGTGTGAGCATCTCCTGGGTCAGTGTTGGTCGATAATACTTCTTGAGTTTACTCCCATTGATGTATCCTTCCATTTTTACTCCCTCGATGGTTTCAATTCAGGCCGACACTTGAGGGGTGATTTCAGAGACTCTAAAAGGTCGGAACCCGCTGTATTTGAGTTTCTTTTTCTTGGTGCTTCTGACACCATACATAAGGACAAGATCCCCCGTTTCTAGTTCCTTGTGTTTCAGGTTATGGTCAAACCAACGCTTTCTCCGCAATTTCTCAACCATAAGCCCATGTGATACAATTAGCCGAGTTTCATCAAGTTTTTCTAAATCACTCAATCTCTTGGCCAAAGCATTTCGGTAAGGCTCTCCTGTACTGCAATTCGCAGGCTTGGAACTAAGTACTCCATAGGCATCACCGCATCAACGCCATAAGTAGACGGAAGGGAGTATATCCCATCGCTACCTTATACGATGTAGATACGCCCATAGAGCTGCAGTGCATTGAGCTTGGCTAGCTCGTCCATGGAAGCAGATGTAGAAGCTACCATCAGGACCAGAGGAATAGTTGGAGGAGTCAAAGACATGCCGAGGATAAGTGGAGACGAAGAGGTACTGCACTCCGCCATGAGGCAAGAATTCTCCACTTGTGTATCTCTATCTTGGAGGGTGCCTTGGGGTGGAAAGGTCTCTCTCATCTTCATCGTTGTTTTTATAGGGAGTTCTCAAAACACCCATTGTTACGGCATGTAGTTTCCAGGATCTTGGTGTAGCTGAGCAACCAAAACTTTAGATCTTGCGTGACAAGTTGGGCCACTGACTCCCCCGTCTTCATGGAGAGTTGGTTGAGCTCTTGAGTAATGAGGTCGAAGTATTTTCTAGGCCGAAAGGCAGCCAAGAATTGTAACCTGAGGGTGGCCCAATCCGGGAAGTGGTTGACGAGAAATTGACTGTACCACCGGTCGACACTTTCTTCCAGCATTGTCGGGAGCAAGACCAAGCGTGCATCATCTCGGTTGAGACCTCTTGAGTCACACATAGTGAGGAACCATTGCACATGATCTTCTGCATCTTCAGTGATGGTACCTTTGAAGGTTGGTAATTTAACTTGCACGTGGCGGTTAAGGACAGTAGCCAATGGCTCTAGCTCTGGAGCTGCCATAGGGTTAGAAGAGGAAGATGCTGAGGGAAGAGTAAGGGAACGAGGAAGAACCCTGCAATGACTAGTTCGAAGAGGAGAATGAAGGGGTGAATCACCTCCAAAAGCTCTAGTCTTCAAGGGCATACACAACACTCCTCTCACCATGAACAGAAATCACCAAAAAGATAAAGAAATTTTTTTTGAGACTATCCTTGACCTCTAGGAGAGTCCCATCGTGATCGCCAAATTTTGTCTTAAGCTGTGGATGACTCCGTCGGTCCTCTTCGCTAGGGAACTCACGGACTACTGACACAAACACTAGGATTGGGGAAAAGGGAGCATGGATCCTCTCAGAGAAGTATACCCGCCAAGGATGAGTCAACCTCACTGGTGGCTAGACATGCAAGACCTATGCTCTACATTGTCTACCATGATCTCCAACCACCACCTAGCACCGTAGTATCCCTACAGGCCTCTCACTTACACCACACCCACCACTGATCACTCACTCCCTCACTCACACAAAGAGATAGACAAAACACCACAAGAGGACAACACTGACAGAGAATGTGCTCCATGCCTTAAGGTGCTATAGTAAATGTGATAAAAGAGAGAGAGAGTGTGTCCTCAACTGCCAAAATGTGCTACAATGAATGTCCTACAAGAGAGTGTTTGTCTGCTGCCGAGAGAGTGCTCCCCTTATCTCCTCGGGTGTCCTCCTTCTCGAAGTCCCAACCCTCATCATGTAGTGTAGAGGGGATATCTTCAGTCGAGAAAGAGAGATTAAGAGATCGAAAGAAATGATACAAGAGAGACTCTGCTCCAAAAGAGAATGTGCTCCCTGCCTCAACAAGGTGCTATAATAAATGTGATAAAAGAGAGAGAGTGTGTCCTCAACTACCAAAATGTGCTACAATGAATGTCCTACAAGAGAGTGTCTGTCCTACTACCGAGAGAGTGCTCCCCTTATCTCCTCGGGTGTCCTCCTTCTCAAAGTTCCAACCCTCATCATGTAGTGTAGAGGGGATATCTTCAGTCAATAAAGGGAGATGGTGCTCAAGAGGATCTTGAAGAGGGTGACGGGCGGTCGGAGATGTGGAAGGGCACCGGCAGTCAGAGATGTTAAAGGGGCATCGGTGGTGACGACCGTCGGAGCCGAAGGGGTGTTACATTCATGAGTGCCATCGGAGTTGGCCATGCACGTCGGAGCCGAAGGGGTGTTACATTCATGAGTGCCATGCACGTCGGAGATGTCAAAGGGCACTAGCGGTGATGGTAGTCGGAGCTATCGAAGGGCATCGGTGGTCGGAGTGGTCAGAGGGCACCTCTGGTGATGATGGTTGGAGGGCATCGACAATGACGGCGGTCGAAGATGTCGAAGGGGCAGCACTAGTGGTCAAAGATGTCAAAGGGCACCAGCAGTCGGAGATGTTGAAGGGGCATTGGCGGTGACAGCGGTCGAAGTCGTCGGAGGGTACCAGCGGTCGGAGGGCATCAGCGGCGTCAGAGCGGTCAAAGATGTCAGAGGTGATGGTGGGAAGCTCTTGGTGTGGAGTGTGGAGGACCTGGCTTCCCATCCACAAGATTGAATACAAATGAAACAAACCTCGTACCCATTTGTTGGGGAACGGATACCTCTTGTAATTCTTCCGTGTTTATTGCCACAGAAACTAATGTGGTACTTGGGAACTCATGGAAATTTGTTGTTTCAACCGCTTCAATTCAGTGTGGGAGCTTCTGATTTTTCCCTCCATCCAATTGAAAAGTGAATCCACTGAATCTTGTGGAAGCTGTTTTGTTTCTTGTTGTGAGTGCACGTCTTCCTTTCCCTTATCCACAACTTTGTTAAGCTTTTTCTCCTTGGTGGATGACATTGGCAATGTCGCACTTTGCTCACTTGGTTGAATAGGCTTCTTTCTCCAGAACAAATTTTGTATCGTCTTATTACTTAATTTAACTGGGAATTGGTCTTATTTATGTTTATGGTCCTTTTTCCGGTTCTCCTGAAGGTGCATGCAATATTGGATCTTCGATTGAACTTGGGTACCCATACTAATGTATTGCCTTGATAATAGCCTTGTGTAGCTAGTATATCCTTTCGAACCCATTGCTTTTGAATACTTCGAGGATGGCGGTTCTTCTTGGAATATTGCTTCTTATCTTTGGTAAACTTTCTTGGTTCCATGCCTGTAGCCTGAATTTTTGCTTTAATCCCCATGAGACCTTGTTTATATCATAGTATCATTGTGGTTGAAGTTGGGCTTTGGGAACCCACTACTGACGTACTAGACACTTTTGCTGCTGTTTTTGCGGTTCTCTTATATGGAGGTGAGGTTGTGACGTGGATGCTTTCTCTAGTATGACCACTGCTTTCTTTGGCGTCGATGGTTCCATGTCACCTGTCATGCCTATTTTCCTTTGTTTAAGGGGCTCCATAATGTCACATTGAGGGTATCCTTGCCATCATTGAGTTGTGCTACCCTCTTTTCCCATTGGATATGACAATTATTGGCGCAGATCCAGGATTGTCGTCCAAGAATCATCTCTTCTTCCATAGTTCCTGTAGGCATGATAAATACCTTTCCCACCAAGGGGTTATTTCTGATAGAAATATTAACATTAAAAAACCCCACAGTTTTTGTAGTTGATACATGCACACCTCGCACTTGTGCATTTGTGGTATTCGAGGAGGTGAGGTTTGTCTAGAGCTACCCATGTTTCATAAGAGATCAATTGTCAAACTAACACTTTCTCTGCAATTTCTCGACCATAAGCTCATGTGATGCAATTAGCTGAGTTTCATCAAGTTTTTCTAAATCAATCAATCTCTCGGCCAAAGCATTTTCGATAAGGCTCTCCTGTACTGCAATTCGTAGGCTTGGAACTAAGTACTCCATAGGCATTACCACATCAACGCCATAAGCTAGACGGAAGGGAGTATATCCTGTCACTACCTTATACGATGTACGATACGCCCATAGAGCTACAGTCAACTTATGTTCCCAATCTGTGCGATTGGCTTCTAATGTTTTAGTCAAGATGGTACATAAAATCTTGTTTGTGCTCTTTGCCTGACCATTTTCTTGTGGATAATAAGGTGATGAATTTCGATGGACTACAAGGAATTCGGCAAGTAAATGTTCAATCACCTCATTAATGAAATGCGAACCCCAATCATAGACTAATTCAAGTGGACAGCCAAATCTAGAAATGATCTGTTCATATATAAGAACTTGGTCGTGGTTCGTGCATCAGCTCGCTTAGAGGCTCTTACCTCTGCCCACTTTATGAAATAATATGTGTCCACAATTACATATCAGGCGACGGATGCACTGCTAGACTAATGGGTCCAACAAAATCAATCTCCCACTTCTCAAAGGGTTGTCTTACAATCACAGGAGTGAGCGGAATCCTGTCTCTTTGTTGTGGAATAGCAAATCTCTAACACTTCTCGCATTTTCAAACTCTATAGTATCCCTGAATAACGTAGGCCACCGCAGTCCCGCTTGAAGCACTTTGTGACTGTAAGTTCTAGCGAAGTGTCCTACGGCTATTCCTAAGTGTGCTTCTTCTAGTATTGTGACAAATTCATCTTCTCACACACGTCTTCTTAAAACATCATCCTTTCCTAAGTGTGCTTCTTCTAGTATTGTGACAAATTCATCTTCTCACACACATCTTCTTAAAACATCATCCTTTCCTAGCTTATATAATTCTCCACCAATCAATTGATAAGGTGCGGTTAGCTTAATAAGCCGACACATTTTATCCTTATTCAATGGTCGTTCTTGGTGGAAAGCTAGATAGTTAGATATTTCCTCACTCCACTCAGGCACCATGTCAGGTTTGAATAGATAAGCATCTGGAAGGTCGTCATCAATACTAGTTGCACATTCTCCATTCAGAATTCTAGACATGTGATCGGCCAACACATGTTGTGTCCCTTTTCTTACTGTGATCGTAAAGTCGAATTCCAAGAGTAAAAGTAACCAGCGTGTGATTCTTCCCCTAGTGCAAGACTTGTTCACCAAATATAATAGGGCCTGATGGTCCACATAGAATACAAATTGGTTGGCCAGTAAGTAATGTCGCTATTTCTTTACAGCATAAACCATGGCCGGTTACCCTTCACGCTCCGTGGTAGTGTAATTTATCTTTGCATTGTTTAGTTGATGAGACTGGTAAAGCAAATTGGGTAATCCGATTTGAATTCCCTAGGCTGTGCTACCAATACACAACCTATTGAGAAGTTTGATGCATCAATGTGCATGTGGAATATAAGATCCCATTTGGCTGGTCTCAATATAAGTGAATTGGCTAGTGCTTTCTTAAACTTATCGTATGCTTCTTGGATTTCCTCAGTCCATTCAACAAAGACGATAAGTAGTCTATACAATGGTCTGGCAATTTCAGCATAGAAAATGATAAAGCGATGATAATACCCAAAATGGCCCATAAACCTCTATACACCTTTGTAATTAGTGGGTGGGGGTCATTCCAAGATCAGTTTTACCTTGCTCTCTCATCCATGGAAATACCATTTTTAGACACAATGTGCCCTAAGATTTACACCATGTTTAACCTAGAATTGACATTTCAAAGGGTTTAAGGATATACGATATAATCGATATCGATTAAACACCTTTCTCAAGCAAGTCAAATGTTCAGTCCAGCGTGAGTGTGCACACAGATCATCAATGAATACCTCCACCCACTTTTGCAAGTAGTCCTTGAAGGCTGTGCACATCAATCATTGTTGGAAGGTTGCTGGGGCTATTGGTGAGGCCAAAAGGCATAACCTTATAAGCATATGTTCCCCACATCGTGTTGAAGGCTATTTTGTCATGGTCTTCTGGTGCTATGGACACCTGATTATAGCCTGAAAACTCGTTTAAGAAGCTGTAAGCTTCTTCACTTGCTACCCACTCCAACACATGTTCGGTATATGGAAGTGGGTAGTGGTTTTCCTGGTGGTTGCATTAACCTTTTTGAGATCAACACATACCCTTAATTTTCCATTCTTCTTCAGCACAATCACGATTGGTGAGAGCCAATCTATGTGCTCAACCTCATAGATGAAATTTGCAGCGATAAGTTTGTCAATTTCCTCCTTTACAATCGCTGCATATTTCAGATTCATTTGGTACGGCTGCCTGGATGGCCTTATCCTTCCATGATCAAAATCGTGTGTTATACCACTTCGGGTGTGGTACACCCTTCATCTCTGTGTATCTCTAGGCAAAGAAATCCTTGAATTCCTTGAGGAGAGCTATGAGTTCGTCTTCCTCACCTATAGTTAAGTCCTTAGCAATATAGACCGGTTTGGTTTCCTATCCTGGCTTTACAATATCATTTTCCTTAACTTTGGCTAGACCGTCGTATGACGTGGACAAACCATCTTCCTTTACTCTTATAGCTGTTAATTGGACCACTTTTCGTTCGTCAATTGTGTATGTTTTGAAATGGTTCGGCACTGAAAGTAGGTCTGGCTTATCTTTTCAGCCTCTTTTTTTTGTCTGAGCCATAGCCTTCTTAGCCTCGCACTCAGCTTCCACGCCAGGGCCTTATTTTGTTTTGCCTTGCTTTCATGAGTTTAGGCATTTTTTACTCTTGAGGTATAATTTTCTCCTCTTGTTTTCCTTCTAGGGATATCTTACTCAACTCTTCACCCCAATTCTTAGAAAACTCCTCATGCACCTTAGTGACCTCGAGATATCTCAGCCACCACTGGCGTCCGTGGGTTTACTTCATACCAAGGCATTTTGTTGAGAGATATACCTCTTTTGTTTTCGCCATCTTCTGAGACGTTGGGTACTGGTGCAGCCTTATGACCCATACCCTTCTATGCTAGAGGCTTAATCCTCTATATCTTCTTCTCTTGGTTACACATTTAACATGCACACTAAGGTGGTAGGAACATTCCCTAATTTAACATATTGGGTTCCTCCTCTGGGTTGCAACACATCTATAGTGGCAAGCACATGCATCCAGTTTTCACTGAAATCTAGAGATGGAAGCGATGCGTACATTGATGCCTCTTCCTCTTCCCTTGAATTCTCCTCCATTGGTTGGCAGACTTGTAGGGACATGTTTCACTCAATGTGGTGACCGAATAATTCCCAAACAATTGCCCTTCCATTGGGTGTGCCTTCCATGTTTGTAGAGAAATCTTTAGAATCTGCGAATCTTTTCAAACATACACCTGATCTAACACCTAATCATACACCAATTTGGCTTCCCTCATGAAAGGTCTGCCCAAGATAATGTCGTATGAATCCGGTTAGCATAGAAAGTCCATTACAACAAATGTATGATGGTAATGGAATGAAAAGAGCTTAAGTCTAACATTTTTCAATAGCCCCATAGGTCTTAAAGATGTCTTGTCTGCCATTTTAACAATTAGATCTACTCTTTCCAAATTTGGTTTACTAGTTTTTCCAACATCGTTTTGTAATGATGCTCACCCTTGATCCTCTATCCAGGATAGCCACCAGTGCTTGGTATCCGTTATGATAGATTGGGATTGTAGCATTTGTGTCATCACTCTCATAATATTGGCCCAATTGATTAAAAGGTATTTTGACGAATCTAGGAGTTCTCACCTCCACATGCTCTAGGTTTTCCTCTGCTAGAGGTGATTGAGTCTCCTCTTAGTGGACATTGGTTTTAATCTTCCCTCTACCCAATCCTTTATGTCTGCCCACAATGCCGGAGTATTGCGTAACAATGGCCCTAGTGGCATTTTAACGGTGGTGGATAGTATGGCTGCAAGACTGCCTATGTCTCTTGGCTCCCTGGCAAGTGAGAGCTCCTTCCATGTGTTTTGTCGCGCATGTACCCACCCCTAGGGAATGAATGATGGACAAACTTGCTCTACTTCCTCAAACATTCTTGCTATGAATTGAGTGTGTGAGTCCCTCCCTTAGACTCTTCTAGAATTGGAGTAGGCACATTTAATTTCCTTTTCTTTATCAGCTCATTTCTTGTATACATTGTATCCCTAGCCCTGTTAGCCCTTAATTTAGCTTCATGATTTCGTTGGCACTCCTCAACCAGGGCCTTAGCTTCTTCAAGCTTCCTACCATAGAAATTCTAGTCCCTCCTAGAAACACATTCACAAGAGAAAAAGCAAGAACAAAACTCAACATGTATTGGGAAACATACCAGTTTGTCACAATGGGTGCAATCCTCTCTTCTTTTAGAGAGCTCTACGTTGTCGTGCTCCTCCCGACGATCGGTTATCACACTAGCTCAATTGTAGTCCATCGGGTAGCCACATACTCCTTGCTCTCACACCTATGCTAGCTACACAAGCATAATGATAGTAGAGAAGCAAGAGAAAGACTCAATTTCATAATGGGAGAGTGTGTTGTATTATGAAAGAAACTGATTTATATGCAAAGGCATAAGTGTTCACACTACACTTAAATTTTGGTTCGGTCGGGTGCGTCCAAGGCTCATAAGATTAATCTCATAATACATCCGTGAAGTACATTCATAGGCAATTCATCCTAGCTTACTACTACCATATGCTCCTGGATGTGGGAATCTCCATTAGTATTCCGTTGGACCACTACAAGCGCCCATCTATGTTGTAGATTTGGATATCATACATTCGTACGAGATTCATCCTACCTTACTACCACACGCTATTGGAGTGGGAATCTCCATAAGTATTGCATTGGACCATTATGAGCACCCGTCTAAGTTTTAGATTTAGACACCATTTCTTCAAATCTTACTAGTACATCATTTTGGTGTGTTCGTCATTTTTGTAGATTATTAGTGGCTCCTCTTAATTTTGATCCAACTATTGATGATCAATTAGAAGACTTTATTGTAGGGAGATTGAGAAGCTTATTATTCTTAATATTGAGAGAATGCTCAATGGTCATTGTTCGTCCCCCCACATAAGAAATAGACAAGACTTGTTAGCAAATGAAGCAGTTAGTGATTGTTGGTGGCGGGAGTACCTAAACAAGGTGAAGACCTCTACAAGCGATTGCTTTTTTTGTGAGCTCTTGTTTTGTGTGTTTTTGAGTTTTTGCTCACTCCCCTTTTTTGGCAATCACAAGCAAGGTTACAATGATTTATTGTTGAGGTTAGCAAGGGATCTAAGTTTGGCTAGAAATGGAGAAGAAGAGATGAGAGGTCCAAAGGAACGTAAATACAAGTATAGATATTTTGACCCATTTTGAGAAAGGGTACCATTTTGGCATTAACATCTTACACCACTAATATTCTACATCAAAGAGCAAAGATGGACACACCGAAAGGATATACAACAGTGTCCAAATCTATAACTTGGATGGGCACCTAGCAACAGAATACTTAGGGTGAATCACACTCCAAGATCATGTGGCAGTAAGCTAGGATGAATCCTTAGTGAATGTACATGCATGTATAATGAGATCAAGCATTTTATAAGCAATAGGCCACTTATGAGCCTTGGGCATACGGTCAACCATAGTTTAAGTGTGTGTGAAGATGTATGGCCTTGTATATTAGTCAATCTCTCCAAAATACGACACACTCTCTCATTGTGCACCCATTGTGCAATTAAGTCTTGCTCTCGCTTCTCTACTCTATCCTTATGCTTGTGTAGTCTACCATAGGTATGTATGGATCTCTCTAAAAAAAGAAGACAGGGATACATCTATTACTACACATTTGTAAGTCCCCCCATGACATATTGGGTTTCGTTCTTGCTTTCTCTTGTGAATGTGTTTTTGGGAGAGAGCATATCATGCCATAACATTTTTGGTGCAGTTGCTAAGGAGGAGTGCCATTGTGCTTCTATTATTTTGCTTCTTGTTTTGTTCTCTGAAGTATTCCATAGCCCAATGTGGTGAGTCATGTGCTCACTCCCTGCATATTGGAAAGGTGTGTGAGGAAGAAGAAGAGAAAAAGAAAAGAAAATTGTTTTCCAGCATGTATTTAGATCTATTGGGAATGCATTTATTTAGTTGGTTTTTGTTCTCGAAGCATGCTAGGAACTAGCTAGGTGCATTTCGAATGCATAGTTAGATACATTAATCATGCCGTGATTACATGGCTACCAATAGAGGGTTTATCTAAAAATTAGTGTTTTTCACGCCGTGAAAAGATGCAATCCAAAAATCACAGTTTTTCACGTTTGTGAAAAAGAGTTTTTCATATCTGATTTGTTTATCGTACGGCCAATTCACGATGTTCAAGTTTTTCACGTACAACAAGTATGAGTGTTTCGCGGTTGTAAATAAATTTTCCACACTGTTAAGAAACTAAAGCTAAGGTCATGAAAGGGTAATAAAGAGCTTGGAAATGTGGGGAGAATCTTTAGAGAAGTGGGAAAATACCCTCACTTTGAGACCTCAGAAGCTAAGGTCATGAAAGGGTAATAAATTTCTTGAAGAAGTGGGGAGAAGCTTTGGAGAAGTGGGAAAATACTCTCCAAGAGTACGACTTTGAGATCTGAATTGGAGGTGGAAAATACTCTCCAGAAGTGTGACTTTGAGATCTAAATACTCTCCAGAAGTGTTTCACTTTAAAAAAAGGCTATTTGCATGCAAATTAGTCTCTTGTCCTACCAAGCCAACACAAAAGAACCAAAAACATCTAAAAACTTAAAAAATCCAAATGAATTAGAAAACCCAAAAAACATTTGAACAAATTATAAGTTTCGAAAAATCAAACAAATTATAAGTTCCAAAAAAATCAAACAAATTATAAGTTCCAAAAAAAAATCAAACAAAACAAAAAATATAAACCCAAAACAGTATCAACTTGTTGGAAATTATATACACCAACTCATCAAGAAGCATTCTCGGCATAATGCAAGTCATGGCCAACCCAGATCAGACTTAACACTCAACAACCCTTTCAACCCCTAGATGCTAAGGAGTCTAAAAAGGGGGGTTACACAAGGAATAAATAGTGCTCTAAACTCAAGAGGACATGCACGTGGTGCCTAAGCGAGTCATTCGAGAACCATAACTATCAAGATTTCCCACTTGTGGACAAAATGTGGTGTGTACATTTCCAAACCCAAACCCACATTGTTAGTATCTTCAGCCAGTATATATTATTATGATTATTGCAAAATTATGGGTCATGACACATCTCAGTTGTGCAACAACAATACAAATGTTACCTCAAACCCCATACACACAACAAGTTTCCTTGTCCCAAACCAGAATAATCCAAGGGGTAAAAACTAAATGCTTCTATTATTGTGGATCCCACAAGGTTAAAGGTTGCCCTAGTACTTAAATATTTATAGTACTTGCTGGACAACTTACAACCCCTATGTAAATGATGTGCCATCGATCACATGTTCATAGACTGCCCAAGGAGAGTTTCTTTATTACAAGCTATAGGCCCGTAATACTTAAAAATCAATATCTCAAATATGCAAGCTATCATGTTCATATGAATGATGTGCCATCGATCATATGTTCATAGGCTACCCGAGGAGAGTTACTTTATTTCAAGCTACCTCATAATACTCAACACTCAATATTGTAAGTATGCATAACAAATAGTAGTCCATGGTTTTAGTGAATGTGCTACTTGCAAGCGAAAAAAATTCAAAAAATCTCCAAAAAGGACTCTATACAATGTGTAAAAGAAATCGGCTAACAATAGACATCCAAAAAAGACCCACATGCTCATAAAGAACTAAGAAAACATAAATGACAGGGTTAAGGCACCTCAAGAGGACAAGGGAAAGATGCATGTAGAAGACCCAACTCTAAAAGATGTAAAGGCTACACATCCACCTCAAAATGTTTCCGTAAAACCGCAAAACCCACATGCAACGCTTGTTACAAGTGTTCAAAAGAAAGTTTGTTCTCATCTCGCATGGGCAAGAACAATGGGAACATGGTAATACAAAGGAGAATTAGAAGATGAAACGATGTCCAACCACCTCACTCAGTGCCCCTAATAGTCCAATCTAGACACTAAAACCTAACCCATCACCCCAAGATGAGAACATTCTTATCAAGGGCCACAAGCAGCAAGACATTCTTCAACAACAAGCAGAAACCATGCTTAGGATTGTTAAATGTCTAACTAGATCACCTCTTATGATTGAACACATAATCTCAAATCCATAAAGGCAACCCAAACATAAAAGAAGAGGATTTCCCTTTTAAGAGGAAGAAGTACTATTTACCAACGCCAATCCTTTGAAACATGGGTAATAGTCGCAAGAAGAATCTATGGATGAGGATTTCTATGGATTCATTGTAAGATCTAGAAAGTCTAGAGGTGTTGCTACACCTAATTATAGATCTGTATTGAGAGATAAACTCTTACCGTGCAAAGCTGATGCTAGAGTTTCTAGCTTTGCACCCCCTACAATCTAATCGTGCCTTGTACCAAGACCTAAAAAGCTACATAGAATCTAATTGTGCCTTGTACCAAGACCTAAAAAGCTACATAGAAGGTTATTCTAATACCACATGTGAACCTTCAAAGGATTCACAAGCATATCAAATCTCCATTATAAACTTCTTTAGTTCATAAGAGAAGGCCACAACTAACACCTAATCGTGGTGGTGCTAGAGGGAGTAGATAGGTGAAGGAAGGTACACTAGACATGGCACTTTCTAGATCTTCAGAAGTGTTAATATATATTTCTTTCTCATGTTTGTGTTGGCACATTTTTTTGCATGACCTCACTCATAAGCAAGATACGCTCTTTCTTTTTTCCTTTCTCTTACTCTTTTGTCATTCTTATTTTTCCTTAATTGCAAAAGGTTTTTAGGACTACAAAAGCTATTATGTTATTTTCAATGGTTTCAAATAAGCTTCCAAGGTTTTCTTTTGTTTTTTGCAAATAGCTACCTAGTTGAGTTTTACTCTCTTTTTTTTAAATCTTTGCCTAAATTGCAATCTTAGTGTGACATTTTGTATGTATTTGTAGGGGCCATATGAGTGACTCTTTGTCCACGGATGTGGACAAAGAGGTGTTATTGTCAAATCCACAACAAAGTAAGCAACCATAACAACTTGCATATATGAAGCTAGGAGAGAACCAATGAGATGCACAGGCATCCACATAGTGATTAATGCACTCTAGTCTGCAATGTCGATTTGCCATCTTGGACTAAGTGCAAGTCTTTCACACTATATTACACAGACCATGGGTGAGTACATGCTTGGGGAAGGAACAAAGCATTCTTTCACACTACATGACACAGACCATGGCTGAGTGGATGCAATGGTGCTGCATGCTTTGGGAAGGAAAACAGCCACAGATTGGGACCCCTAACATCTCATGAATGAGCAGATGCCAAGGAGAAATTTAAGCAAACCTCACAGCCACCAGGTGGGGTGCCAAAGTAGCTTTTGGATGCTCAAAGGACAAAAGCTGATCAAAGACCAATTCTTGTTGGGTGACCTAACAGATCCAAGAGCAGGTGAAGGCACAAAGAAACCACAAAGTTATCACGCGACCTGATGGAAGCCGGGAGACATAAAAACATCAACCTGAAAAGCAAGCTAATCCCCCCCTTAAGTATATATTGCTGAACACAAGTGGCATGATTCTGATATTGCCATCCAATTTTTAACGTGTCACAGCAGTCTGTAAAGTCAGTATGTATAGAGAGAACTACATATTTGAGCTTGTGCCTCCAAATGGGCACCATGAAGCATACACCAATTCTACAATAGAGGGCCACAAGCAATAATTGAAAGGCTTGATAAAAAGGTGGGAGAACAAATGCTTGAGATCTGCATGGGCTTGGAAATTGGAGCAAAGTGGTAAAATAAGCACCCCCCGAGCCTGAATACTTGACGAAAATGTACATTTGATCCACGATGCGACACATTTACAAAAACAGTCTTCATGTTGTGATACGTGTAGTAACCTCAATGTGCTCCGCGTCCTCCATCGCGATATATGCATGTACCTCATGCTTTTTCCTTTACATGACGCTCATCCTGAATGTCCTCAAGGTCTTCATCTTCAGGCCTTTTGCCTGCCTGCTCCTTCCAATAAGCAACTAGCTTCTTTAGCCGTACTACCTCCTTCGACGATACATTCTTGGTAGCATCATTGGTGATGGCTCGCACACGGGATGCATACCTGAAGCATTCAAGTCAAGCAGGTGAACACCTATATTTGGGATTCATTTGGGGAAGAATTTTAATATTAATATCAGGGAAACCCTACCCAAGAGAGTTGTATGTCTCATCAAGGTTCGACTCCGCCGGAGAGATGTTTACGAACATTAGCGTCTTTGCGTTACCACCGAGCGAGTCACTCATCAACATTGTGAGCTTGTGGTTCCGGTATGGAATGTGTTGCTCCTCTGTTGCCAAGGCGCTAATCACATCACCGAGTGCGGATAGTGACTTGTTGATGCTTTGAGCTTCCTTCAATTGTTCTCCACTTGAGCCTGACTTCTTGATCCGCTCAGAACCAGCCAAATCAACAAAACTAAGCTGCACAAAACAGTGGCTCCCATGAGCAAAGATACTCAAAAGGAGATCGGTGTGTCTATGTAATGCAATGAGAAGACTTACCTTTCCTTTCACTTGAACTTGTGTTTGAAGGTTTGTGCTCTCGATGATTATAGAAAGAACCAGATGGGAACGTGAACTTTCAGCATTCATCTGGGTGCCTGAAATGTGCCGTCTGTCTAGTCCTTTCATAACAATTGCTTCAAGTTCATCCAATGTAGAAACTGGAACTACAGTACAGTTTTCAACCAGAACCATGCCCTGCAGGAAGTTTTCTGTTATAACAAAAATTTCACTTGCAAATTAAACACCCCTACCCCTCCTCTCCCCCCCAACAAAACAAAAAAACAAAAAATCCAAGGCTTCACAGAAAATTAGAGTTCTTTAATTGTCTCTTAGTGGCTTTTTTTTGTTTTTCTTAGACCCAAGAAAAAGCCGTGTAATAATCATAGAGAAGATAGAGGCAGGGCGCCCCTGGAGGGGTAGAGAGAGAGAGAGAGAGAGAGAGAGAGAGAAAGTTAAATTAAGTCTTCAAAAGGCCCAAAAGGTCTATGAGACCAAAATGACGTGTACACAGTGTCCATGAAATCTCGTCATGGACGAAATAAGAAAAAGCAACAGTAAACTAAAACTGAAAACTGAAAGCTAAGATCTCAGACTCTGAGATTATACAAGATGAAAAAATCTAGATCCCATTATGCAAGGTATAGGTTACAATAAGTGATGGGATATGGGAGTGCTGAATAAAAACAGTTGATCAACCATGTATATATCAGGCAAGGGCCCATCCAGGATATCCATCATGGGTGATCCAAGAAGGCTAGAGACATCGATAGTCTTCTGTGAGGATGAGGCTGCTCAATAGCGGGCCAGGATCTCCTAAATCCGGGGCTGATGAGCTGGGGGTGGTCTGGGTCTGAGGGGACGAGGGCATATAGCTCTCTGCAGTGTGTGCGCCTGATCTGATGTGACTCCCATGGTGGTATAGGCTCCCGTATTCATTGTGGTGGGCTCTCGTGCCTCCCTATCCACCCCTCTAGGCATAGTTGTCAGGTACAATACTGCACGATACGATACCGTACGGGAAAATACGGTACGATATAAATTTTTTTCTTATCGTACGATAAGATACGGTGTTTTAAAAAAATACTTATAAACTTAGGTATTTCCAATTTCGAGATATGGAGTATTTTAAAAAGGAGGGAAGCATCATAATACAAAGGAAGCTCAAACAACCATAGACAAGCAAAAACAAGACCATTACCCCCCAAAAAGAATATTTTTTTTAAGAAAAACAATTTTTTAAAGAAAAAAAAATTCGTACCGTACGATATGATGTTGTACTATGCCGTAAAGAAACAACTATGCCTCTAGGCTAGAAAAAATTGGTGATGGTAAGCTGTGAGGAGGGCTGTTGGGGGCAAGGATATCTGAGTAGTGACTCTCTGTGTTGGGTGAGTTCTAGTAGGAAGAGTCCAAGGCACCTTTGATCTGGGTACTCCATGATCCAGGATAAGGGTCCAAAGCCCTCTCTCAATAGACAGTGAAACCTCCCTCTGATCTCATAGTAGACTAGGCACTGGCAAACATAGTGCTCCTACGACTCAACCCCCGTCAAATAGAGTCTACATGTCTTGTCCTCTCTGGGTATCCGCTCAGCTTTGTCAATCTCTATCCTTAAGTCTATGGGATGATACCCTAAGCTGGCCAATGGCTACCTCATAGCGTTGGACATGAAGGCATCGAGATAACTTGAGTTATCTTGGTCTCTGTATGAAACCATCTGCTGTGAATCTTAGGAACTGATCTCTGTAGCACTGCATCTTGGTAGGCAATGGCCTACCAGTGTGATCAATGTGTTACATGTGTATAGCCCCAGTCGATCATATCAGATCACCCAGTTCCTATCCTCATGTGAAAGCCTAATGTATGGGGAATTTGGATCATACTGAAATGGAGGGAGCTGATCCATCTGTAATCCATGTGCCTGAAACCACGTGAGTATTGTGGCATACCAAGATGCAATTCGAGGGAGTAGAAGTGGATCCATCTCCCTCACCCTCTACATATAAGTGACTATCTGGAACATGGCGTCCATCAACATAGGGGCTGCAACAAACTCTGCTTGGATGATCTCGTGGGGAACAGATGGCTTGCTCCGTATCATTCATGATAGCATCATGATCTGAGGACGCTCTATGCGTTGCCAATCTTCCGAGGATAAATCTGTGAAAATGTGCCTAGAAACACTGCTCTCGAATAAGGCTAGAGCTGCATATCCTCTAGTGAGTCTATCCTCTACTGCCTGTCTCATAGAGAATCGTGGACTCGTGAAGGTAGCTCAAAGATAGACATATGAGTGCACCACCTCAGCCCTGCTACCCATGTAAGTGATCTGTGTACGGCCTGCAATTGGGTAGAAGGTGTGGAATACAATAACCTTGGTTTTCGCAAGGTTGACTAAGAGCCCCCTTTGTGTTCAAAAATCCTATAAAGTATCCATGTGCTTCTGTAGCCCCTCCTCAAAATCTGCAATGAGCACAATATCATCAGCATATAAAAGGATGGAAACAAGAATACCACCTAGAAAAGCTCCTCTGCCTCCGGTTCTGTCAATGAAATCTGAGATCTTATCTATGTAAAGTCCAAAGAGGGTCGGAGATAGCGGGCATCCTTGTTTCACTCCGATGATGCTAGAGACCTCACATAGTCCTCTAGGGCATCTCACCCTGCCAATAAGTGACTCATATAAGGCAATGATAGCCTACATCATGTCAAACGGGGGACAAGCCCGAGGCACTATATCAAAAGCTTTGCGGAAGTCCACAAAACAGCAGTATAGTCGGCGGCCATCAGCTTTGGCCTGCTCAATGATAGCCTGAAGCGTGAATATGTGATCCAACGTGGAGACCGTCCTCCTAAATCCTGCCTGCCCCGGTGCCCTCTCTGCCAGTGTGCTAAGCTCAGACTCAAGTATAGATCCATAGAGCTTTGCGAAGATATGGCCGATCATGATGGTTCAGTAGTTATTAGGATCCAAGGGGTCTCCCACCTTATGGATAGGCGCACTAATGTGTGAAGACCAACTGGGAGGGAAGCCCTCTAAGAGGGCCCTATTAAACATATGGGCTGGGAGGGGTGCCAAGGTGTCGTGTGCATAAGAGAGATGCTCAGCCATAAGCCCCTAGTGATCTTGTGATCAGCCATTCTGAAGCCTACGTATAGCCTTCACTCCTGTGAAGAAGGTGGATGTGATGGGACATGAGTGAGGTGGATGTGGGAGGGGGAGGGGGGGTGGCTGGGGGGGTATGTGGTATAATGCATGTGCATATGAGTGCCATATGTGTGGGTCTATGATGGGGGTGGGTAAGCGGCATTCCCGGATCCTATGCCAAGCCTCGTAAGAATTCCCACTCAGGAAAGGCTGGTACAAGTCCTCGTGCTATTTACGACAATGTGCTCATTTCTTGCGGCAGCGAGTAAGGTGTTGGTTAGTCTGTTCAGCTTCACACTTCTGGATTTGGCCAGTAGCTACCTCATGCAAAAGACGTGTACGTGTGATACGGCATTCGTCGTCATACAAACAATTTTGAGGCATGGTACCTGTGCAAGCTTTGGCAATGGACCAAAGGGGGTGTGGAAAACTGTCGATGGCGGATGTGTGGATGATTGTTGTGAGCTGTGAGGTGAGGGTGGTGAGGGGTGCAGATGAATCTACATCCAAGAGGCGATGGTAGGGCTGATTTGCATAGATAAGATCACAATCATCGGTGAAATGGATCTGGGTGGAGTGTGAGATGGGCAGTGCATGTGCTGGGGTAGGTGGTGTGCAAATGAGGGCGAAGTCAGGGTAGCTGTGGTCGGCACCAATCGGGCATGGTGAGATTGTAAAGTCAAGTATCAACGAGGCTAGTTCTAGTGATCCCATAAGATAATCGACTATGCTGGTGCCCCCCTTGTGCGGAAAACTAGTAAGCCCTCTTGATGCAGGCCACCGTGCCATCTCATTATAGATAGCAAGGCTGTGGCATGAGCCAAGCTCTAGGCGGCATCTCCCATAAAAAGTGATGGCTCCATGGTCCTGTGAGATCCCCTGTAGCCCTATGCCATTATGGTCTATCACTTGCAACCTAATAGGGTCCTCAAAATCATATATCTGTATCTGCTCACTATTGTTCCTAGCATTGAAGTCCCCAAGTAAGAGGACCTTGCCTAGTCCCAAGAAGACACTGATATCCTCGGAGAGAGCTGTGTATGGAGACTCCCTCCGCTCCTATGGGGGATATTGTGAAGAATCCGGAATGAAATAGCATATTGCCACATAAATACATTTGGAGGTTGTAATCTGCAACCGAACCCACATGTAGCGGGCCTCCTCATCCCTCAACTATGCTAACATGTAAGTGTGTTCTGAATAAAACCGCTACTTCTCATCCCCTGACCCCTCTTGCTGTTCAGGTCTCCCCTTGGTAAGCTCGACTCCCATTGGTATCCTGATACATGTGGTAGTCCCTCTCCTAGCTCTGGTGCATCTCTGTGTAGAAGATGATGTCCCATCCTGTGAAAGTCTCCCTGAATCCCCCAATAATTGACCACAAAGTCCAATTGCAGTTTCAGACTGACATCCTCAGATGTGTGATCCCATAAACCCCATGTCCCTATTTGGGACGTCTATCTGTGATGATGACTTTGCCATCTATATAAACTACCCACTTTCCCACCTTACGAGCTTCAAGCACTTGCGGCATGCTCATTTTTCTATGCTCCTCCTATGTGGGTGTGAGGTCATTACCAAGATAAATTTTCTCACCTTTGAGGGCAGCTCTATGATCCAAGAATTCTTTCTGGCTGGTGGTGTCCTTCGGGCAGTCTCTTGTGAGTGGAACATCGGGTCATTAACACAGTGTTACGGTCTGCCCAGCCAAGAATTTGAGGAGTAGTGGGCAGGCATGTGTGGTGTCCTTACCTGCTCTCCATGCATCCATATATGGTGTGCCTTCAATGCCCATTTTCTGACATAGTATAGTGGTGTCTGCCTTGGCAGACTCTCCTTCTTACAGCCCAACCACCCACACATAAAATGCCTGAATCTCCCTTCTTTTATCCTCCTCAATCGTGTCATGAATAATAGTGGGCGTGTGTGGTGTCATGTGTCTCTTCGTGACCTCTGTCCACTCCTCAACTTCTTTCTTCACTACTACAGCCCACCCTTGTTCAATCTCCCTTTTGGTCTCCACAATGTCCTCCTAAAGCTTCACCTTGAGGTCTGAAACTTCAAAGAGGATGGAGATTTCTCCTTCTTCCTTCTTGCAGTCCTATATTTCTCCATTCAGCCTGGCAATCTCTTTCGCCATTCCATCTGAATGTCTAGCATGTTATTCTTTCATCTTGGCCATCTCCTCTCGTATTTCTGTCGTCTCCCGTTCGCGGTGATCTTCCTAAATAGTCAAAATTTCTTTCAGCAACCGTAGGCAGTCTCTGGTAAGCACACTACGTCCATTTGGTTCTGTAGTTGCATTGACCTAGGCATCAATGTAGTCGAGCATGTTTTTCAATTCCCCTTGCAATCCATCCCACCTGCTCGATTTGGCTCTTGCCTTTCTCAAGTTAGGCAAGGACACGGGTGAAGACGGGAGCCCGGCCCGATGAAGTAAGTGTTGGGTTTTATGCTGTGTATGCACCCAGGGGAGTGCTAGTGATCATCAGTAGGTTACTGGGGCACTTTTTACTTCAGTTAGTGGAGGTTTTTTCCCCTAGTTTAGCTTAGTTTCATTTATAAGTGGTTTGGTCCACCTGGCACAGTTTATGGCCGGACCATGTGAACACACTTTAGGTCACATCTTTTATATGTGGCTATTGTACTCCTTTTTATCATTATTAGTCCACATCTACCCACTCCTCTTAGAGTGTTCACACTATGGACCGCTTGTATATACTCTATTATGTGTGTTCCTGAGACACAGTTTGTATCCACCATCTTAAACTCTTTGCCAAGATCCTACTTGGCTTTTCATACCTCTTTGAACCTTAGCATGAGGAATGCTATTGAGCCCCTAAAGTATCAAGAACTTGTTGCTCTCTTGTTACAGGAAGGGCAAATCAGGAAGAACATGAACATGAACACAAGTGCTGAACAAGCATTTGTGACAGGTCAAAAAGGGAAAGGCAAGTCTCAGCCAAAGAGTTCAAATCAGAATTCAGGTGATGGTGGTTCATCTCACGATACCAAGAAAGGTGATGGACAGCCCAAGAAGAAGGGCAAATGCCATTACTGTAAGAAGCCAGGTCACTACATCACAGAGTGTAGGAAGAGGATTGCCAAAGAGAAGGAGGAGGAGTCTGGGATGTCTATAAAAGATACCTCTAAAGCTCCTCTAGAGACTGCTTCCTTTGTTGAAGATAGGGATTACTGTTTCTACACATGCAGTTATGATGCCTCTTGGTCTTCACAAGCACTCAGTGTGACTGAGCATGCATGTACTTGGTATTTTGATAGTGGTGCTTCAAAGCATATTACATCTCGCAGGGATTTGTTTTGTAATGTATGCCCTGCCCCTGTTGGCAAGTCCATTCAGTGTGCCAATAATGCTTCATATCCAGTTCGTGGCATTGGGGAGATTCAGCTCACAGCCATTGATGGCTCTATTCTTCGCCTTACAGATGCCTTATATGTACCAGGGATAAAGAAGAATCTGTTGTCCATTTCTTCTTTAGCACAGTGTGGTATGCAAGTCAACTTTGATGATGACAAATGCATGGTCAGAGACAAAGCTAATGCTTTGACCTTGATGCTTACTGGTACATTATGTCATGGACTCTATCAGTTGGATGCATTTCAGCCAGTGGATCAGTCTGCTTATCATGCATTCACTCTTACTCCAGCTATGGTTGATGCGGAGTTATGGCATGCTCTCATGGGGCATGTAAATTTTGGTAGTCTTATGCTTATGCAGCGACATAACATGTTGACAGACCTACCTCTTATGGAGAAGCCTCCAGATCACATATGTGAAGGATGTATTTTGGAAAAAATGCATCGGTTTTCCCTTCCACGTGATCAGGCTCTACGAGCAACTGCAAAGTTGTAGCTTATACACAGTGATCTTTGTGGTCCCATGCAGACGAAGTCATTAGGAGGTTGCGTCTATTTTGCTACATTTATTGATGACTTCTCTCGTATATGCTGGGTCTATCCGTTGACACGGAAATCACAAGTATATGATGCATTTTTGGCCTTTGTAGCATTTGCTGAAACAGAGTCAGGATGCAAGGTTAAGACCCTCCGTTCTGACCGAGGGGGGGAATATGTGTCACACATGTTGAATTCCTTTCTTGAGAGTAGAGGTATCAAGCATCAGTATACTACTACTTATACTCCACAACAAAATGGGGTTGCAGAAAGGAAGAATCGGTCACTCATGGAGATGGCCAGATGTATGTTAAAGGCAAAGAAGCTACCACATGTCTTTTGGGTGGAAGCTGTTATGTGTGCTTGTCATATTTTGAATCGATGTCCCACAAAGACATTGGTTTCCATTACTCCTTTTGAGGCTTGGCATGGCCGCAAGCCTTCGGTATCACACTTTCGTACTTTTGGGTGTCTTGCATATGCACACATACCCAAAGAGTTGAGGAGGAAGTTGGATGATAAAGCCACAAAATGTATTTTTGTTGGGTACATCCGTGAGAGCAAGGGCTACCGGTTATATGACCCACTATCCAAGAAGATATTCACTAGTCGGGATGTGATTTTTGATGAAAAATCAGAATTATCCATGGCTAGTTATGATGCAAATCAAGCTGAAAATGATGTGTTTGAAGGCCTACTACCTATGGAGTTTCATTCCTCAGTTGGTGATCCAACCCATGAGGGTGCAGGGCAGCCAGCTAATCATGAAGATGGTGCAGAAATTCAGCAGGATATTGAGCCAGAAGTTGAGCCAAATATGGGGCAACAGGCTCCACAGGTCAGACATATACCTAGATGGTATTTGAGGACATTACAGGACAGGCATCTAGATGCTCCTCTTGCTGGCCGTACTCGTAGGGAGACACGGACCAATGAGCATGCACACATCATGGATTTAAATATGGTTATGGCATCTAGTTTACAGGATGATGATGAGCCTGATTCATTTGTGGATGCACGAGACAATGTGCATTGGAACAAAGCCATGCAGGATGAACTTGATTCTATTAAAAAGAATTAAACATGGGATTTGGTTGATCTGCCCAAAGGCAAGAAAGCCATTGGTACTAAGTGGGTCTATAAGTTGAAAAGACATGCAGATGGATCCATTGACAGGTACAAAGCCCGTCTAGTTGCAAAGGGCTATGCACAGAAGAAGGGCATTGATTATGAGGAGACATTTGCTCCTACATCCCGTATGTCAACACTTAGGAGTGTCATTGCATTGGCTGCACATCGTGGTTGGGTTGATCATCAGTTGGACATCAAGACTGCTTTCCTACATGGGGACCTCGAGGAGGAAGTTTATGTACATCAGCCCATAGGTTTTGCAGAACATGGTCATGAAGGGAAAGTATGCAGGCTGAAAAAGGCCTTTGAAACAAGCTCCACGAGCTTGGTATGCAAAGATAGATGCTTTCCTGCTTACTCAAGGCTTTGTGAACAGTCCATCAGAAGCCACTTTGTATGTAAAGAAAGAAGAGAAAGATCTGCTGGTCATCAGTCTTTATGTAGATGATCTTTTGCTCATGGGATCAAAAAATGACAAAATTGCAGCTTTTAAAGAGATACTGCAAAACAGACATTTGCCATGTCTGATTTGGGGCTCGTACACTACTATTTGGGCATACAGTTTGTGCAGGATAACAGAGGCATTGGGTTGTTGCGATCTCGCTATGTTGCTAAACTTCTGGAGAAGTTCAAATTTCAGGATTGCAAGCCTATCAGCACTCCTATGGAGCCTGGGATGAAACTGTCACTACAAGATGACAGTATTTTATTTGATGCCACTATATATGCTCAGGCTGTTGGGTGCCTTATTTACTTGTGTACTACACAGCCAGATGTTCAGTATGCCGTATCTCAGTTGAGCAGATTCATGCACAGCCCGCGATTGTCACATTGGCAAGCTGTGAAGCGTATATTTCGGTATTTGCAGGGTACCTTGTCTCTTAGATTGCTTTATCCTGAGGGGGGTGACATGCGGCTATATGCTTACAGCGATTCAGATTGGGCTGGTGATTTTGATACCAGACATTCGACTAGTGGAAATTGTTTCTTTCTTGGCTCTTCATGTATTTCTTGGCTAAGCAAGAAACAGACCACAGTGGCCACTTCCTCTTGTGAGGAAGAGTACAGAGCAGCCTATACTACTACCGTTGAGTGTGTATGGCTGTGTCGTCTTATGACTGATGTGGATATTTCAGTGGAGGAGCCTACACCTATCTATACTGATAGTCAGAGTGCCATTGCCGTGGCCAGGAATCCTGTGTTTCATGCTCGCACGAAACACATTGAGATTCACTATCACTTTGTTCGGGAGAGTCTAGGCAGGTGATATCAGTCTGATTTACTGCCCTACAGATCAGAATGTGGCAGACATCTTCACCAAGGCACTACCACATCCGAAATTCGAAGCATTCCGCACTGCTTTGAATTTGTTTCCTTTTGGTGGATGATGTACAGTGATCACATATCACTCCAGGGGGGTTTGTTGGGTTTTATGCTGCGTATGCACCCAGGGGAGTGCTAGTGATCATCAGTAGGTTACTGGGGCACTTTTTACTTCAGTTAGTGGAGGTTTTTCCCCCCCAGTTTAGCTTAGTTTCATTTATAAGTGGTTTGGTCCACCTGGCACAGTTTATGGCCGGACCATGTGAACACACTTTAGGTCACATCTTTTATATGTGGCTTTTGTACTCCTTTTTATCATCATCATCATATGAGCAAACGTGTTCCTCTCTCTCTCACACACGCTTCCTATTGGTGTGCCTTCAAAAACCCTGACCCTAACCACTCTTCCCCACAGTTAAGGGTGGGAGTAGCTTTTGGTTGATGGTTCAACCATTAGTCCGGGCACGACACAGACAGCATGCCAAGGAACAGAGAGCAGCCGCGGAAATGGGAGGCGATGGCGTGGCGCAGGCGGTGGCGGACAGAGCAGGACAATGAGGCAGAAGCAGGGCAGTGGTGGAAACCAAAGGCAATGGCACAGCGTGCCTGTGTCAGAGGAGTATATTTCTAATCTAAAGCTGAGGGGTAGAGGGTCTGGATCTCCGAGGCGAGGCCGACTAGGTCACTGGAGCAACTATGCCTTCTCCCCACACCACGGGTCCATCAAATGCCCATAACATTGGGTAGTTCCCGGAAGAGATCAATAAAAGGGGACTCTAAGCTGTAATCAAAAGAGGGGGAGGCGATCCATCTAATGACCACATGAGGTGAACCTTCTCGTGGTGCAGAAGCCAGGAGGCGATCTCTATCTTGTGTAGATAGGTGGTGTATATAAGTAATAGTCTGAAAGAGACATCCTAGACCCTAGGTGAAGCTGCTCCAAACTCAGCCAGTATGATCTTGTGTAGCACCAAATGCTTAATCCTAGTCATACATGAGAACATCAATCCTTTTCCAATTCTCCTCATCAGCCAATAAAGAAGCTCCTTACATCCTGGTCAGTCTCACCAAGGTGTCAGAAAGCCAACTCTTGGTCTTAGAACTGAGCCCAAAAGCACTGTCTCTCCAAGCGGACCAGGGTAGCATATCCTCTTGTCAAGGGGCTTCAGCAGCTGGCCTCATAATGAGAATAGTGTGGAGGTTCAGGGTTAACAGTCCACCAGCTATGGAGGATGATGGACCTCCATGGTGTATGTGCAGAAGAGACAGGGAGTGTATGATGTACAAACTGAAAGCTGATGATTGCACAGTACAATGTAGTGCTTGTATTGATTGATATGAAGTTCACAAGTTACAATGCTTTTATAGGCAAAATGCCATCTCTCTCTACTCACTAGGGCAATGACACTTGGCTATACCAACGACATCACTGCTTACACACACAAATGTTAGGTATTACTGCTTACAGAGTTAGTCTGGAGTCTAGTCAAGTATCCTTAGTGGTGTGAACACATTAGGTGTGAACACCCTCTTATTTAGGGTCAAAAGATAAGGCCCTTGTGCCTATAAAAGCATTGTACATGGTGGTTGTTTTATCAATCATAATACAATCATTGTGTTGTGCAATCTTTTGCTTGATTGCTCCATCTCTCTCTCTCTCTCTCTCTCTCTCTCTCTCTCTCTCTCTCTCTCTCTGCGTTTTCAGAGCCCCGCCATCCCTCCCCCACCCTTGCATTTTCAGCCTCCCGCCATCTCTTTCTCTCTCCTCATAGCCCCCTCCCGCCACACTCTCTCTCTCTCTCTCTCTCTCTCTCTCTCTCTCTCTCTCTTTCCCTTCGCTGCGCTGGCTGTGTCTCTGTTCGTCACCCACTAGCCCCCTTCTGTTCGCTGCGCTGGCTGCCCTAGCCCCCTGCGCTGCTGTTCGCCGCCCACTAGCCCCCTTCCCTTCGCCGCCCACTGGCCCCCTGCGCTCCTTCTGTTCGCTGCGCTGGATGCCCCCTGCGCTGCTGTGTCTCTGTTTGCATCAGTAGCACTACTCTTCCCTTCCCTTCGCTGCGCTGGCTGCCCTAGCCCCCTCCGCTGCTGTGTCTCTGTTCGCCGCCCACTAGCCCCCTTCCTTTCGCTGCGGTGTCTCTGTTCGCATCAGTAGCACTACTCTTCCCTTCGCTACGCTGGCTGCCCTAGCCCCCTGCGCTGCTGTGTCTCTGTTCGCCGCCCACTAGCCCCCTTCCCTTCGCTGCGGTGTCTCTGTTCGCTATGCTGGCCCGCCTCCCTCCCCGCTAGGCGCTGTGCCCCGCTTTCCCCAACCACTCTTGCTCAGGCCCCCAAGGCAGCATGCGGAGTGGACGATGCACACCATTGTGCCGATTCACAAAACAGGGGATATGCTCGATCCGAGCAACTACAGGACGGTTATGGTTGGCCACGTGCTGGCCAAACTCTATGGTGCAGTGTTGGAGCAAGAGCTTAGCTTATATGCTGAGCGAGCAGGTTTACGCTCATCAGGGTAGGCAGGCTTCAGGAGAGCTTTCTCTACCACTGACCATGTATTCACTTTGAGATGTATGACTGATCAGGCCAGAGTGAGGAAGACAAAGCTCTAATGCTGCTTTGTGGATTTCCACAAGGCATTTGACACAGTACCACGAGAGAGGCTCTTTCAGCGCCTGCAGTCTCTTGGCATACCAGCAGATATGACATGGGGCATCTATGCATTATATGAGCAGGTTTTTGGGCGAGTCAGATGTCCAGGAGGTATGTCTGAGACTATTGCTAGCACCATTGGTGTGAAGCAAGGATGCCCACTTTCCCCCACGTTATTTGGGTTATACATTGATGAGGTGGCTAACTTCATTACACGGGGAGGCGGAGATGGAGTTGATTTAGCAGGTACCTCAGTACATATTATGCTTTATGCTGATGATATTGTATTAGTGTCTAAGTCTCCAGGTGGTCTACAGCAGCATCTACATGCACTCCATGATTTCTGCACACAGAGGGGTCTTACTGTGAACCTTGGAAAAACCAAGGTTATGGTCTTTCATCATACATCGAGACAGGGCAAGAGTCAGCTGACATTCACTCGCAGGATGCCAGGTGGAGGTGGTGACATCATACGTGTACCTAGGGGTTACCGCTTCACCATGGGTTCAGCAGCCAGAGCTAGATTGACACGGGGATATGCAGCATTGGCTATGCTAGAGAGATAGTGCCACCATGCGCATTTTCAGGAGCCCCGGACGAAGGGGTGACTATTTGACACATTAGTCACACCGGCATTGATGTATGGAGCAGCGGTATGGGCGCCAGGCCTTGCTACCCATTGGTGGACACAGATAGAGAGACCACAAGCCCTCATGATGGCACGCATGATACGCAGCAAACCGTCAGTACCTCATGACATTATCCGAGCAGAGTTTGCTGCGCCTCCTATGATGGTAGAGGCCATATTTCAGACTATATGCCTGCTAGACAGATTCAGAGAGATGCCACAGGACAGATTGTCATACAGAGCTTTTGAGGCATCTAGACAGCTGGCTGAGGCACGAGACAGAGGATCATGGTATGCACAGGTCACACATTGGTTCTCACAGCATGGCCTAGACATGGATCATCTACCACCATTCCAGTATGACAGGGATGCACCACATATCCGTCTCTCTCATAGTGAGAGGAACAGAGTATTGAGACAGGACCTATGGCATCTCTATACACGAGAGACATGGATATCGCCTACACAACCTCTTCCACCGAAGATGCTATACTACAGAGATCACTTCATGAGTATCACTGATGATGGAGAGGCCTAGATACTACAGTGATCACTTCATGAGTATCACTGATGATGGATTTATAGAGAGGCCTAGATACATGGAGGGCTTTTTACCACACGGCTCCCGAGTGGCTATTGGTCAGCTTAGAGTTTCATCACACCGATTGGAGATTGAGACTGGCAGAGCAGCACGGATCCCCCGAGAGGAGAGGGTATGCAGATTGTGCAGAGAGGAGGTGGAGAGTGAGGAGAATTATGTATGCAGATGCAGAGCATATACTGCCATCAGAGAGAGAGATCCCATTTTATTCAGAGAGCCACATTCCCTACGCCAGATCTTTGAGGCAGCAGACCAGCGCATACTAGGGAGATTCATTCTAGACATACAGCGCCACAGAGAGACATCATTACAGGCTCAAACAGCTCCAGAGGGGGGACGACAGACACAGATTACTACATTTTTTCAAAGATCCATCCCACTCCCAGCCCCTACACGGCAAGGAATTACTCTCCAGAGAGTAGAGACACTCACAGCCCGCAGGGGACAGAGGACACCTGGCTTTCGGACACCACACCTATACCAGAGAGAGATGACAGAGATCAAAGCTCAGTTTCACAGAGAGGGTGCGGAGCGACTGGCTCGCTTCAGAGCACACCCAGGCATGTTCTTCAGGGAGCTGTGGACACCCCCTTCATTGATGTATACCATTTTATACCCCCAGTATGGTACAGGATGGAGCTAGCTAGGTTGCATATCATGATTGTATACTCCATGCATATAGCTTTGCATTCTCCTAGTAGTAGAGCTCCATCCCCTCCCCCCACTCATTGTACTTATTGCACACCCAGATTCAGCTTTTTAGTTCAGTACTTTCTCATTTTGTTGGGATGACAGAGGATACCCCATACAGGTACACCGATTTGTCTCATAGGCCGAGTTCGGTCTTTTGGAAGACGTTAATAAAATCTTTCTTTCTTTCTTTCTTTCTTTCTCTCTCATCTTGGCACCATGGAAACCAATATGGTATCAAAGCATGGGTGAAGTCCTCTCAAGCTGCATTTTTTACATCACCCACATGAATTCCAGCATCACCCTCTCCTTCGCATTTTTTTCTTCGACTTTTCTTTCTGGTTTTGGGCCAAAAAAAACCTTTGAACTTTTCCCCCTTTAAGTTTAGACAAAACAGCATCTTGGCCAGGAAGTTTTTCCTTGTTTCGAAACATTTCGGCATAGAAATGTTTCATAGGCTTTGTAGGGAGCAAAACGAGTTTTTACGTTACAATGCATGCAACCCATGTGATGAAACATAGTGCTGCCCCATAGATATCTTTAAAGCAGGAGATAAGTGAGCCCCGAAGTATCCTGGCAATGAATCCCTACTCTATCAGCCTGACAAAATGGTATCTATTATATGGATTCATTCTGGATGGGAATGTCAGGATGAACCAACATCCTAGAGTAACCCAAGGTCATCTCTTATAATTATGCCTCACTCTCCTCTGATCAATACGGCTGCCTGTCATGGTGTATATTGAAAAGGTGGTAATGTATCCTTAGAAAGTCCATGAGATGTCATCCAATGTGCACTCTGTGCTTACTATCCCTCTGTGATACCCTGTGCAGCTAATTGCATAGAGGACGGAAGGGCATTCCATGGTAGTCTCTGTCTGCCCTCAACCGTGTCACCATGTGATGGATCCTCTGCATGTACATAATCAGCTAAAATGATGCATCTATGTACCCTGGGGAATCTGCAACTTGGCTAATATAATGTGATGTGGGAAGGAAGATTTACTGTGAAAAACTGTGAATAAAACGTGACAGCATCATAGAATGTAGTCTCTATTTGGCTCCACTCTAGCTGAGGAAGGTCCACATCCCAAAAGAATGTACCATACATCATTGCTGGCCTGAAAAGGGAATTAAATGGAGTGCCTTGGTTTGAACAACATTGTCACTCAAGACCAACCAACTATGCAACCACTTGCCAGCAGTGCAGAGTCGATTGATTTGTGTCCTCTGCCAGAACCTTGCTCATAAAAATCGTCCCCAACTCTAAATTGTAGTGCTTAGGCTCCCCACACAATTCAGGCTTCAAAAGATCCCTCACCTAAGTGTTTGTACCTGAACTCTTCAGTTCCAACCAACTATCCAACACATAGATATCATTCAGTGGTAAAGCAGCTCACCCTAATGCCCCATACCGCCAGAGTGGGTGCAGGGTGACACCTCGGTTATAACCTAGCCTCCTCAAATGTGATGTCCTAGTTATGACCGTATGGAAGTAACATAAGTCCATGCCTCATGTTATTATTAACCATGCTTATTCTTATCCATCCATATCAGAAAACGTGAACTAAATACCTTTGAATCCTTCTTGACCTCAAGCTTCTGGCGCTTTGCATTCTTAGGCAACAGTAAGTCCACAAGTGTGTCCTGATATAGTTCAATCATATAAGCCTGTAATATTTGATGAAACAAAACAAAAAATGAGTGGCTCATATTCTAAACTACAAAAAACAGAGTATAAATTGAAAAACTCGATCAAAGACCTCGATATACCTTCAATGAAAAAGAGAACTTATTGCCATCTCTTTTAAGAATGCTGAAAAGTTCTTGGGTGGCCCTTGGTGTGAGGCCTGGGTTACTTTCTGAGCCATAGATTGTGAAAGTTTTTCCAGAACCAGTTTGACCATAAGCAAATATGCAGACATTAAAACCATCAACCGCTGACTGCACCAGGTACTGAAAACAACTCAAAACAACACAGCCGATCCACATGATTTTAAGTATTTAAAAATGCGATGCTTTGCAAACATGTGGGTGCATGCATGCATGTGTCATGGTATGTGTGTGTGTGTGTGGGGGGGGTGGGGGGGGGCAGGGGGCGGGGGGCGGGGGGCGGGGTGTGTGTTGCGCAAGAGACTTGTGTTTTTGTGCGCACTTGAAAATTGTGGGGGGGGTGCGTGGCGGAGCGTTGGCGAGGAGAAGTCTCAAGCGAAGTCCTGTGTCATCTATGCCCTGTGCACGCGTCACACGCGTGCGCGTGTGTTCGTCACGTGTGTGTGTGTGTGTGTGTGTGTGCGCGCGCGCGCGCGCGCGCTTTTGTGTGGCTGTGAGGTGGTGTGTAGCGCCTTACCGTTCGAGAAGAAAGTTGGAGGATCGAAGGTCGATTTTCACAAATAGCCTAATTTTGTGATTCCATTTGCGTTATCATGCTTAGATAACCTATTTCACAAATTTTAAGTACCAAGGTGACCCTCTTTTGATGCAATTTATAGACGTTATAGAGCGATTTGTAGATGTTACACAAAAGGTACTTACAATCAGGCCGTTCGTGAAAATCAACCTCTCCTCCTGTAACTCACTTCTTTGAAGGATCTGAAACTTGATGCAAATCATCAAGTTTTGTGGTAAAGTTAATGTTTTGGAGTCAACAAGGCAGCACCGTGGGCAGCAAGACTACCAGCACTAGCAGCATCGAGCAACAACGAACAGCAGGTGGTCATGCAGCGAGCAGAGTATCTCAGCACTAGCAGCATTGAGCAGCAGCGAATAGCAGGTGGTCATGGAGCGAGCAGAGTATCTCAATTAAAACCAACTAAATAAGCAGCATTTGCCACGCGAGATGGGTGGGCTGAGTGAGCGGGTACAGCAGTTCTGCAGCAATCAACGTTTTTTTTTTCTAGTGACTGTACAGAGATGGGTTCTATTGAGTAGATTCATATGTGTATACGAGACACCACTATGATCCCAAGGAAACACACGTGAAACGAGCCAAACTTGCAGAGAATCCGGAAATTCAATTTCTATATGTTCTGCACAAAGATTATGAATTCGCACAAAACAAGTGGAGTAAAGCAAAACCGTCTGTGAAAGTGGTAATGCAGAGAGAAATCATAATGCCTAAAGTGAGAAAATTCCACAACAAGCTCCAATATTGTTTTTCCCAGGACATATGCCCTCAGCGAGAAATATTCGTCAATAGGTCAACAATCTTTTGGCTAAAGAATGTGTTGATGGAGTTTATTATGCAGCGAAAGGCTTCTCACAAATCCTGCTTAACTCAGTGTAGGCAAAGCAAAAGTTGCTTGAGATTGCACCTCTCTTTTACACCAGTCAAATGGTACATGTGCTGCCATGGGTGCCTACTGCTGACTATCAAAGGCTGCTGAAACATCAATGCCCAGTATGGGTTGAGGTGGTAGATTTTCCCACTGATCTACAAGATGCATTGCCGCAGATAGCTCAGACATTGGGGAAAGTAGTTTGTGCACCTACAATCATGGGCAATAGAAAAAAATTATGTGTGATGTGGGATACAGATCTGCCAACGTTCCCATGGGGGAAAAGCCATATGAATTAAACTAGTCTCCTTTTGCTGGGCCATGTTTTAAATGTCACAAGTTTGGGCATTTTGCATCTGGATGCCCAACACTCAAATTGCAACCCCCTCAGAACTCAATCCCTCCTCCATTGGTGCAGAAGCAACCAAAACTGCACGTGGTGAAAGCAAATGCAAAGCAAAGTATGGCGCAAAAATAAAGAGAAATCAGTGCAGAATAAAGGTAACGTGCAAAACAGACAAATCAACCAAAGAAAAGATGTTGATGGTTGATGCTCTAAAAACAGTGGTCTTAAAAAATAAGCCATTGATTGCAAGGCACTAGGATAAAACATCTATGGCCTCCACCTCGGGTGAATCAACCACATTTATATCCATGAATTGGTTGAACGCACTGAAGGGAGGGATAGAATACTTGCAACAACAAATGCATGGAGAGCTACAAAGAGATATGGTATTAGCAAATGATTACATGCAAGATGCATGATGGATATGACACCATGTAAATATGTAACATATAATGTACAGGGTTTGTCTAATCCAAATAAGTGGAGGTTGCTTTGGGATTATGTTGCTTCGGCAAATCCGGATGTGGTTTTCTCGCACAGGAACATAATCGACATGCTTTTGTTGAAAAAGTAGGTTGTTTTATATTTTATGCAGGAACTACTGATTATTTACGCACATGCATAACAATACGAGCAGCTTTGAGGCCAATGCTTGCCTATAATGATCCTTTTGGTAGATAAATTGTGCTGTAATGTATGCTGAATGAGCAGATGCATGAATTTCCAAGTGTATATGCACCTACGGCATCAGCTAAAAGGGCGGAACTCTGGACAAGGCCAGCTATCTATCCGTGGTTGACAAATACGTTTGTGTTGGGAGACTTCAATAACTCTCCATCAGTACAAGATAACACATATGGGAATTCACACATAATTGCAGTGGAAAAATTGGCCTAGCAAACATTTATCAAAGATATTGTAGCAATGGACATGTGGAATGTGAATTGTCTTGACAAAAGAGGATTCACATTTCAGCATAATGCTAAATCACAGTATCAAGCGAGGCTTGACAGATGCTATATGTTAAATGTTCACAATGGGGATCCGAGCCCTGCAAAGGCATGGGTGGATTATACATCACAATTATCTAATCATTATCCATTATGGGAGGGGATGCATTTTGAAATTGTTATGGACAATGCAATACTGCCATGTAAACGACTATGTATAGTCAATAACTCATACCTATCACATGATAATTATCAAGCGAAGGTATACAAAATCATTGCATTACTTAGAGAAGATGCCTGTTATGATCTGGACTCGGCAAGAAGGATGCAATCTATCATTATCGAATATGGCACATCGTATACGGGGCGGCAAAGAATGGAAATAAAGTAGATGTGCAAGCATTGCATGAGATTGCACAAACAAGGCAATTAAATCAGGAGGAAGAAGAAAAGCTTTTAAATGCACGATATATGACAGATTGCAACAATCAGAGGAAATTGAAAAAATGGCAAATACGAGCTAGGCAAAAGCCTCTACTAGATAAAGGCTGCTCGTCAGAACAGTTTTTCAAATGCTTGCATGCTAAGAGACAAAAGCAAACTGTGAAAAAGCCTAATGGTCAATGGACCTCCGACCAATAATGTAAATGATCTAGAAAGGTAATGTGTGGCACATTTTCAATCACTCTTTGCTACACCAAGGCATTTCTCACGAGAGGAGCTAAAAGCGAAAGCCAAGATGCTTATAACTATGACACCAATTCTTGATCAACAAGAAGCTGTACAGTCGGAATACCCTTTCATGAACATGGAATTGCAAACTTCTCTTGTCAGACTAGGTAAGTGGAAGTCACCAGGATCGGATTGGCATAGCATACTGTGGCCACGAGATATACTACCCCCAAGCCAAATTACTAGGCATTTGGGATACCCTTTGGGTTGGAACATATCTTTCAAAAAATCAATTGCATGGGTGCTCACAAAAGTCAAACAAAAGGTTGATACTAGCATTTGTCTACATGGCCTTTGCATGTCAGGCATAGTTGTTATGAGGTGCACCTCTAACAGTTCGAGGTGTACGAGGCATTCGATTACTTGATCGAGGAGTTCTCAAAAAAAAAAGTTGGTTTGAGTCTCTTGACTGCGGCTTTAAGGGCCCAAGGAAAGCCCCTCTCACACACTCTCTCTCTCCCTCTCTCATAAATTCTCTCCCTCCCTCCCTTAAGCCTTTCTTAAGAGCCAAACACACACACTAGGATGATGATGTTTTTTATACCCACTTTTGGAGCTATCTCTATACTCTACCATGTACTTTGTAGTTGGATCACGGTTTTGGATCCGTTACTACCTCAGCTCATAGACTTTAGAGCCTAGATAGCTTAGCCCCCATCATACCCTACTCAGGTTTATCCCAGTTCATTTCATTTTACTTTGTACCCTTGATGATGTATCCAGATGATGAAGATGTATTATTTTGGTCTCATAGGTCATTTTGGCCTTCAGCAGACGTTTAATACAGCTTTCTTTCTTTCACACACACACTCTTTCTCCCTCTCTCATGCACACCCTCCCTCTCCCTCCCTCAAGGCTCATACATACACACTCTAGTCTCTCCCTCCCAACTTTCACTATATATCTATCTATCACTATATATATACCTCTGATGCCTCTAACAACCTTGATATCAGGCTACAAACAGTACAATCCATCGAGATGGCTTATATACAGTTCTTCTTGCTGCTATTGATTTGGGACAAAACATCGATTGACATATTCATGTCATCGCCAATGGAGTTGTTATGGAAAGCTAGCTCTGATAAGAAGGCTTTGAGGTTATTGAGAATGGAGCATGTTTGCAGCCCTAAAATGCATGGAGGGCTGAATATCTTGAGTTTGCATTATCATGTACTCGCTCGGAAAAGTACCATGATAATAACTTTCGTAGAACAAGGACAACCATGGGCGCAGATGCTTGCTGCAATGTGTACGAGTTACAAGGTTGATTCGTTTGGACATTGGAATCTTTCCTACTGGGATATCTTGGTAGGTCAGGCACAAGGAAAAATCCCAGGCTATTGTCCCTACTCTTTCAGATTGCTCCAAGACTGAAAATCTGTGCTTGTACATTTGCATTGGGCACATAAGCCAATGCCTCCTAGAAACACACTAGTAGATGAAAATGTGCATTGGGCACAGCATTTGATACGCCATTGGCTGTGGCTGAGCCAAGAAATGCTTACTATTTAGCACAAAAAGGAATTCGCACAATCGGAGATGTCATATCGACTGAAGGCCGACCATTGTCATTTCCACAAGCACAATGACGATGGCAATTGGGAGCTCATTAGCGCCATGTATGGAGACTTGTCGTTGCGCAGTTAGCAAGACATGGGGATATGTCCAATATATCGGTTGGGCAAAAACAAGATCATTGGCTCCTAAAAAACACCCGACCAGGTTATATTATGCAGCTTCCTCTTTATGGCCTAACAACGGCAAGGGCATATAGATTACTGCTTCCACAGCCATGGATAAACGGACATGCAGATCAGGGGTGGCATATGAATAAATCATTAGGCTGGTGGAAAGGTAATTTGGGGAAGATATGGAAAAGAAAATTGCTTTTAAAACGAATTGCATTTAAAACATAAGGTTTTTTTATGGAGAGGTTTGCCATTTGGCCTCCGGGAAGTCATGGTGTGAACACCTCTACCCACGGGCACTTTTTACTCTAGCTGAACAGAGGTTTTTTCCCGTGGGAACACACCCTTGTGTGTGGGGCCTTGAACCTTAGAGTATTTAGTACTTTGTACTTTCATTCCACATTATCAAGTGTGTGTTGGGCCCTGAGCCTTATGAGTATTTAGTACTTTGTACTTTCATTCCACATTATCAAGTACATTTTCCAGCACGACACTCTCTCTCATGTTTTTTCACTGAGCGCAACTCTGTGTGTGTGTGTGTGTGTGTGTGTGTGTTTGTGCCTGTTTTCTTGTAGAGCTCCCCCACCATAGCCAACATTGGTACCAGAGCGACACATCATGTGCTCCTCATCTTCACGCACAGATTTAACACTCAGCTCGCATAGCAACTTCAGCTCGTTTCAGCTCTAACCTCCTGTTTTTAGGGTTTCAGCAGTTTCATGCAGTTGCCTGCCACCTGCAAACTGCAGTACAGCCTGTTTTTAGGGTTCTGAAAATTCTGTACCTGCTGTTTTTAGGGTTACTGCTGCTGCAAACTGCCATACATAGTGTGTTCGGCACTTTGCCCGCCTGCCTGCTGGTCGCCCTCCATAGCAGCCGCCCACGCAGCAGCTGCAACGAAGAACACCAGCGCCGCCTGCTCCAAGGGCTTCACCCAGCATTGAATGTGCAAACCCCCGAATCAATCTTTTGATTTGGTGATTTCCGCCAACGCCGCTTCCGCCACCGTTGCAGAGCCAAAATTTCAAACCAAAAATTTTTGCACATCTATATTCCTCCTCCTTTGCCGAGTCTCCCAAGCCGAAGCACACCTAAATCGGGGCCCATTTAGGCCATCAAATCCCCTCTGCAAATTTTCATCTTCTCCAAAAACAGAGCTGAATCGAGCCTTGGGTTAAATCCGGAATTCCTCATGCTCTCTCAGTGCACTCGGCATGGAAATACAACATTGCCACACCCATCTTTGGGGTCTATTTTGGTCATCAAGCCTCTATTCAGATAACTTTTCTATCCCTACACTCTGTCATCTCAATACATTTGTAGGTCTTTGTCATCAGTGAATCATTGGGCATCACTTTGAGTGGACATTAAGGGTTTGCAGTGCATTGTGCAGCGAGCTTGGGAAAGATTGTTAGTTACCATTGAGACATGGCTAATAATGATGTATTTCGGATGCTCTCTGCCGAGGACAAGCTTGATGGGACTAACTATCCCATGTGGGCATATATGATGAAGCGTGTACTGGTTGCAAAGAATTTGTGGATATATGTATCTCGTGCTGAGTTAAGGCATGCTGGTCCCACATCTGCAACTAGCACGTTAGTGGGATCCATTGTTGGAACGAGTGATTCTGGTTCCAATGGAAGTGCACCACCTACACCTGTTCCTTCTACACAAGAACGACTCAGATTGGATGCTAAAGATACACACGCTCATGCCTTAAATTGCTCTCTTGTGTAAACTGCAAGTCATTCCCCATATTCGTTCATGTACTTCTCCTAAAAGTGCATGGGATATACTTGCCTCTTTATATCAGATCCGCAATGAAGCTCGTGTAGCTCATCTCCGGAAAAAGCTTGACTTGGAGCATATGACTGGGTGATTCTATGGATGGATTTCTCACCCGTGTTAAGGATTTGCAAGCAGTTAATTAATATTGATGAGGTGAAACCTGGCAGTTCACTTGTCTCCACGGTTCTCAATGGTTTGCCTGAATCCTATCAAGGATTTGCTACCGCTCTTCGCCTCTTGACAAAGAGAAATACAGATTTGTACACACTTGATGATTTGGTAGCTCTCTTGTTACAAGAAGAGCAATACCGATCCAATCCGAACAGCATGATTGCTATAGATCACGCTTTTGCTGACTCCTATCATGACAAAGGAAAATCTGGGACTGGTTCTAGTGCTAAACCTAAAGGCACAACACAAACCCATTAGATCCTCCTAAGTCTAAAGAGGAGAAGATTGAGAAGAAGAAGAGATGCAACTATTGTTGGAAACCTAGTCATGTAATTGAGGAATGCAGGAAGTGTAAAGAAGAAGCACGTCTTGCTCCAGCTACAGGTGACAGTGCCGAGGAGGCAAATTTTGCACATGATGGTTATGCCCTAACAGTCACATGCAGTGATTTGCCTGCCTCTTCTTTGTCATTGTCGGATGCTGATTGGTATTTTGATTCAGGTGCTACAAAGCACATCACTACGTGCAAGTAGTTGTTTGCTACCTTTAGAGATGCACCATCAGGTGATATAGTTTTGTGTGCTAATAATGCATCATATGTCATTAAAGGCATTGGCAATGTGGAGTTGACGTCATGTAATGGGGACACATTTACTCTTACAGATACTTTGTATGTACCTGGAATTCGCAAGAATCTTATTTCTCTCCCAGCACTTGCAAAAGCTGGTCTCAAAATCCAATTTTCTGATCATTGCTGCTCCATTTATGACAAAACAAATTCTGATGTGCTTATACTCTCTAGTACATTGAGCAATGGCCTTTATAGGCTTGACATGTATGACAGGAGTAGTGATTCTCATGATGATGCTATGGTTGCTTCCACATTACAAGTTATGCATGACACTGAGCTATAGCATGCTCGGTTTGGTCACCTTAATTTCCCTTCTCTTATGCGTTTACAACGTCAATCTATGATTCATGAGTTGCCACCTTTGTAGCTCCCACACAAGCATGTATGCAAGGGATGTATATTGGAAAAGATGCATCGTCATTCCTTTCCAAAGGATGGCACTATGTAAGCTACTACGCAATTGCAGCTTGTACATAGTGATCTATGTGGCCCTATGAGGGCATCATCTTTTGCAGGACATCTGTACTTTATGACCTTCATTGAACGATTACACTCGTTTTTGTTGGGTGTATGGTTTGAAAGCTAAATCAGATGCATTTTCAGCTTTCCAACAGTTTCTCCATATGGCTGAAAACGCTTGCAGCCATAAGCTCAAGACATTGCGCACAGATCGCCCGGGGGGGGGGGGGGGGGGGGTGGAGGGGATATATTTGACACGTGTTTACAGCTTTTATGCAATCACGTGGTATTTCTCATCAATGTACTACTCATTATACACCACAACAAAATGGTGTGGCTGAGCGTCGTAATCATACATACACTTATGGAAATGGCCAGATGTATGCTTAAAGCAAGGATTTGCCATCTAGATTTTAGCTTGAGGTGGTCATTTGTGCTGACTATGTGTTGAATCATTATCCCATTAAAGCATTGAAGTCTATGATAGCCCATGAAGCTTGGAATGGCAGAATTCCTGTAATTACTCGTATATGTGTTTTTGGATGTCTGGCTTACATGCACGTACCAGCACAGCAGAGACATAAACTTGAAGCAAAAGCATTGAAATGTATTTTTGTGGGGTATAGCAGTGAGAGCAAGGGATACAAGCTTTATGTACCTTCCAGCAGGAAGATTATTGTGTCCAGAGATGTCATCTTTGATGAATATGCATCTCAACCCATGCTTTCATGTAGGCTACAACCATCAATTGATGCCCCACTTGTCTTTGATACATTGCTGCCATTATTTGGTACACGTGCTAAACTTGTTGAGCCTAATTTGGCTCCAAATCAGCCCCCTGTTGCTGCTGAAAATCAGCAAAATCAACAGCCCAACATTCCCCATATTGCTCCGGATCTGCCACACTTTGATCAGGATGCCATGGGTGATGCATTGGTTGAAGAGGTTGCAGCGATTCACGACACACAGAGAGTTCCCCGCTAGCTCATTGACACCTTGCATGACAACAAGCTGCCTACACTTATACCAGGTCATACACGCGCTGCCTCTCGACATGATCTCATTTTGTTCACACAGCCCTTGTTGCTACTACATGTGATGAGGAGCCACTTTCTCATTTTGATGCATTGGAGAATGATATTACAGCCATGTGTTCGGAGTTGGCCTCCATTGAAAAGAATGCTACATGGGAGTTATGTGGCTTGCCTGAAGGCAAGCACGCCATAGTCACAAAGTGGGTGTATAAATTGAAACGCAAGCCGGATGGCTCAATTGATCGCTATAAGGCGCGTTTAGTCGCCGAAGGGTATGCCCAGCGAGACTATGAGGAGACTTTTGTGTCTACTTCATGTATGGCTACCATACACACTATTGTTGCATTGGTTGCACATAAAGGTTGGAATGTGCATCAGTTGGATGTCAAAACTACTTTCCTGAATGGTGATTTACAAGAGGAGGTTTATGAATCACAACCTCCTAGCTTTGTTCAGAAAGGTGCAAAGCATTAAGTATGCAAATTGCGTAAAGCACTTTATGGCCTTAAACAGGCCCCTCGTGCTTGGTATCAAAAGATTCATGCATACTTGATCTCTCATATTTTTCACAATAGGCCTACTAAGAGTACTCTCTATGTTCGCAAACAAGGGGATGATTTCATAATCCTAAACCTTTACGTGGATGATTTATTAGTGATTGGCCCTAATGAGAAGCGAATTTCAACTTTCATAGCTGAATTACTGAATGCATTTGATGTTACAGACATGGACCTTTTGCATTGATATTTGGGTATTCAGTTTATACCAGTTGTGGGGGGCATCATGCTATCTCACAAAAGATACATTGAGCAACTCTTAGAAAGGTTCCAAAAGACAGATTGCAATCTTGCTTCCACTCCTATGAAATAAAGCTTACGACTATCACTTGAGGACTCTTCCAAGCCATTTGATGTTGCCACTTATCAACAGGCTGTGGGATGCCTTATTTACCTATGCACTACCCGTCTTAATATTTAGTATGCAACGTCACAATTGAGCAAATTTATGCATTGCCTTGGCACTAAGCAATGGCAAGCAGTGAAGCGTGTCTCTCGTTACCTTAAAGGCACTCAGGACTTTGCATTGTTTTATGGCAATGCATCTTCTTTATGCTTGGCCGCCTACACTGATAGTAACTGGGCACGATGTTATGACACTAGGGTGTCAACCAATGGTAATTGTTTCCTTCTTCGAAGTTCATGCATTTCATGGCTCAATAAGAGGCAGCTAACAATGGCCACTTCTAGTTGTGAGGCTGAAAACAGGGCACCATTCACAGCTACTCTAGAGTGTGTATGGCTCCGCCGTCTATTGGCAAATCTTGGTATTAGACAGCCGTCTTCTACCACCATTTTCACTGACAGCCAAAGTGTATTGGCAGTGGCGCTCATGCATGGACAAAGCACATTGAGGTGCATTATCATCATGTCAAGGAGAGGCTCCATGCAGGAGAGAGAGCCTTGACTTACATGCCTACACAGGCCAATGTGGCAGATGGGTTTACCAAGTCTCTTTCGAGAGAGAAGTTTGAAGCTTTCCCCAAAGCTTTAAACTTATTACCTCTACCAGGGTAGTCTGCTACACCTTGTACACATTCACACCATTTACTTCAAGGGGGTTTGTTGGCCTCTAGGAAATCCTGGTGTGAACACCTCTACCCGCGGGCACTTTTTACTCTGGCTGGACATAGGTTTTTTCCCGTGGGAACACATCCTTGTGTGTTGGGCCTTGAGCCTTAGAGTATTTAGTACTTTGTACTTTCATTCCACATTATTTAGTACATTTTCCAACATGACTCTCTCCCACATTTACGTGCTCCTTTCAAACATTCCCTCCCTCTACAATGGGAGGATCTGTAGATGACAAAATCAGCCAGCTTGATCATATCCTTAGGGATCTTATCAAGGACCAGAAGAAGACATTGGACAGCACCATCACCGCCATCAAGAAGGACTTATTGACGCGCATGGGAAAGCTGGAGGCCGAAGCAGAAATATGGAAGACCATGCAAGAGGAGTGGGAGAAGGAAAAGCTCGCCATGCAGGAGGAAATCAACCTTTTGAAGGACGAAGTGGCATCCTTACGCGATCGTCCACGGGAGGAAGGAGAGACTCTTGAGGTGGACAAAGAGGCAATCAAAGAAGAGATCACCAAAACCCTCACCCACACAATCGAGGAGAAAATGGAGGCGGCCCGCGAAGGATGGGTAGAAGTGATGAAGAAGAACATCAAAAAGGAGGTGCAAGAAGATGTACAAGTGATGAAGAAGAACATCAAGAAGGAGGTACAAGAAGATGTACACATGATGCAGTCTACTCTTGATGAAGAGAAGATGCGACGGACCCGGCGCCTAAACATCCGAGTCACAGGGATACCAGAGAGCACTGCCTCCACGCCCGAGATTGACGGGCGGAACCTATGTACCAAGCTGGGACTAAAGGAGGATGAGCCGCTCCCATTCACTAGAGTATGGAGGACAACCCCAAAGGACTCCACCAAAGGCAAGGCCTTAGTGCTACAGTTCCCGGACGACGAGAGTAAGATGAGCTTTATGAGAAGACGTGCTATCTTGAGGAGCTTGCCAGGGGACCCCATCTACTTCGATGATGACCTCACATGGATGCAGCTGGAGCACAGAAGATTATGCATGCCGAAGATCAAGGCGGCAGGCAAAGAAGGGAAGAAGGCACATTATAGGGATGGTCACATCTACATTGATGGGAAGAGGGTTGAATAGCGCCATCTGGCCTATGAGACACGGAGGAAACAACATGAAGACAAAGAGATACACATAGCAGTCTGGAACTATAATGGAGCCCTATGGACACATCCAGGGAGACTTGAGGAGGTGATGGAGGGCCGGGATATCATCTTGATGACAGAGACACATGAGAGCCCGGAGAGGGGCTTACCACGGGTTGAGGGTTATCAGTGGGAGTCAGCTCACCGACAGGGGATGAGACAAGCCACCTCCCGAGGTTCAAGAGGTATTGCAGTGCTTTTCAAACATGGGTTACATGAGCATGTTCGAGTCGTAGCACGAGACTCGGAGGCGAGATACATGTGGATTAGCTTACGCCTCTCGGAGACCAGATGGATTTATATCTCGGAGACCAGATTCCTTCAAAGGGGTCGCGGTTTGCCACCACCGAGGAGCCGGGTGGAGGAGAGGCTAGTGAGTCTCCATACTCTGTCTTATCTGAGGAGATCTTACACTATTCGACACTGGGAGAAGTCTTCTTGATGGGGGACTTCAATGCACGGACTCAGAGCAGACAGTGCGAGATCTATGACTTTGATGATCCCTTGAGACTAGAGCCGCTAGCTACAGAGGATACAGGGACCACACGGATCTCCGCTGACGGAGGAGCTGACAGCACTGGATATGGGCAACATTTGCTGGAGCTTGGGACCTGACACCATCTCGTTATTTATGACAGGATGACTCAGTGGCCAGATTCAGGTGGGTTGACTTGCTTTCCAGTGGGGGGTGGCAACAGTACTGTGGACTATGTGATGGGATTCCGGGAGGCAGCAGATATGGTGTCTCACTTTACCGTACCACCATGCCCCATTGGGGCGGATCATACATATCTATCCCTCACTTTTAGGAGCTTACTGGAGACCCACCCACCCATCATACAGCCACCACGCACTATTTTCCACTTCACTCAGGACCTAGCCGATGTGTATGACTATCATGTTCATGATCAGCTATTTGCCTTAGACCAATATCTCTCTTTTTTAACTATTAACCTTGTCCTTAGTCAACTCTTCATCTTATGTGAGTATTTACTCATTTTGGGGGATTTTTCCTTTTATTCTTCTATTTATCGCCTTCCTACATTTGGATAAATCGTATTGGTCCTTAGGAACCTTAATTTAAAATTTTTCGAAAATCTGGACCCCTAGGGTAAGACCTCTTGAACAGATTATACTTAATTTCTAATGCGCCTTCTTCTTGAAATCTTTTTGAACTTCTGTTTCAGGGGAACTTATTTTAATAAGATGAGAAATTTTTCTATCCAAAAATATTCAAAATCTGAATTACCACTCTCTAGAAGATTTTCTCTCTCTAGGCCTCTCCAAAACTGGTAGAAACAAGATCTTTTATATTCCTAAAGAGGGATTTGATTATAGGGGAAGATGCTGGACATCTTGAGAGACTGGGGAGGAATCTTACATTCTCTCCCACTTGAAAAACGCGAGATGCCCTCATCTCGTAAACTGGGGGTAATCCCCCAAGCACCCATGGCTATGCTCACCTCCCAGCTCTCACATGTACTGCACTCCGCAACTGCGAGGAGTTTCCCATACATATAGACAGGACAACCACCTACATCTGGGAGCATGCCCCAGAACCGATGGTATGATGATGAGTGCAGAAACCTTTACCGCAGTCTCCGAGTGCAGAGGGCTTGCGGGGAGATCACCCAGAGCAGGCAGGAGGATGCATACTCTCACCCGCCGTAAGCGGCGAGCTTATGAGGAGACTCAGTACTGGGACACATATCACATGCTCATGAGCAGAGATGCTGCTGCTGCTTGGAGGAGACTCAGAGAGCCCCGTCCTCCCACACCTATTACCAATCCTCAGACCTGGCAAACATATGCAAAGAGACTATGATGTGCCGCCTGCCGACTCCAACATGGACGGGCGACAGATCATACAGGATTACAGGGAGAGCATCTCATCTATGCTATTGATACATTGACACCATTTCTTGCTCATCTCTTCAACAGAGCTCTGTCAGAGGGGTTTCCGGCTGAGTGGACGATGCACACTATTGTGCCGATCCATAAAGCAGGAGATGTACTAGACCCTGGGAACTACAGGACCATCATGATTGGCCATATATTGGCCAAACTATACGGGGCAGTTTTGGAGGCAGAGCTGAGCACTCATGCAGAGGATGGGGGATTGAGAGCAGTAGGCCAGGCAGGCTTCTGACGAGCCTTCTCGACCATCGACCACATTTTTACATTGAGGTGCCTGATTGATCAGGCCAAGGCACGGAGGCAACGGCTCTATTGTTGCTTTGTGGATTTCCGCAAGGCATTTGATACTGTGCCCAGAGAGCGCCTCTTTCGACGACTACAGACACTAGGCATACCCTCAGACATGATGTGGGGCATATACAGGCTATATGAGCAGGTCTTTGGGAGAGTCCGATGCCCAAGAGACTTGTCCGACACAGTTGCTAGCACCATTGGTGTGAAGCAGGGGTGCCCGCTCTCCCCCACGCTCTTTGGGCTCTATATTGATGAGGTGGTCGACTACATCACACAGGGAGGAGGCTCTGGGGTTGAGCTATCAGGTATTACCGTCCACATTACGCTTTATGCTGATGACATCGTCTTGGTATCCGACACGCAGGTTGGGCTTCAAAGACACCTTGTGGCTCTTGATGACTTCTGCGCACAGCAGGGTCTCACAGTGAACCTTGGGAAAACCAAGGTTATGATCTTCCACACCTCACCCGCAGCCAGGAGCCACACTACTCTCACATTAGCAGGAGGGCGGGTCGAGGTGGTGAGCTCTTATGTTTACCTTGGCATCACATTTACTAGCTCAGCTGGACGCTTCTCCATGGCTCAAGCAGTCCGAGACAGAGTGACCCAGGGGTATGCAGCTCTTGCTGGCCTTGAGCGTCAGTGTCATCAGGCACATTCTCAGGAACCCCGCACGAAGGGGTGGCTCTTTGATACATTAGTGACACCAGCCTTGATGTATGCAGCAGCGGTTTGGGCACCAGGGCTTGCAGCCTCCACATGGGTACAGCTGGAGAGACCACAGATCTTGATGCTCTCGAGGATGATACGCAGCAAACCATCCGTCCCGCCCGACATTGTTCAAGCTGAGTTTGCTGCACCACCTATGGCAGTGGAGGCATTGTTCCAGACGATCTCCTTTATATACAGGATGAGGGAGATCCCACAGAGAGATTATCCCGCCGAGCTTTTGAGGCATCCAGACAGCTGGCCGAGGCTGGACACACTGGATCTTGGTATGCACAGATGCTCCAGTGGTTCTCACATCATGGGATAGACATTGAGCGGTTGCCACCTTTTCAGTATGATCAGTCTGCTCCACGGGTTACCTCTCTCTCAATGAGAGGAACATAGTGATGAGACAGGACATAGGGCAGCGCTACATACAGGAGACATGGACAGCACTAGAGAGCCCACTACCACCGAAGATGCTATATTACAAAGACCACTTTATGAGCATCTCAGGGGATGGGTTTATACAGCGACCACGATATATGGATGTATACATGCCACACAACTCTCGCGTTGCTATTGGACAGCTACGAGTCTCATCACATCAGCTAGAGATAGAGGCTGGGAGAGCGGCACGGGTTCCCAGAGCCAAGCGGATATGCAGATTGTGCCGCGAGGAGGTGGAGACTAAGGATCACTTTGTATGTAGATGTAGAGCCCACCAGGGGGTCAGAGATAGATATGCAGGATTGTTTGAGGAGCACTCTTCACTACATCAGTTGATGGAGGCCTCGGACCAGCGACAGCTTGGCAGAATACTACTAGAGCTTCATAGTTCTCGAGAGACTCCTCCAGACACCCGCTCCCACTAGGGGTGGGAGACAGTCCCAGCTCACAGATTTCTTGCAGAGAGCTATGCCAGTGCCAGCTGATGTACCACGTGGGGTGACCGCACAGAGAGCAGACGAATTGAGAGCCAGGAGGAGACCTAGACAGACTGGACACAGAGCACCCCGACTACGTCACCGAGAGATAGCAGCTATCCGGATGAGACCAGCTGGAGACACAGGAGAGCATAGCTCGCTTTCATTCAGACTCAGGGTACGTATTCACGCCACTCACAGCCTCAGCATAGGCGATGTATGATATCTTATATCCCTCTTATGGCACTGGATGGAGTTAGACATAGATCTGCATAGCATGCTTGTACTACCCCTTCAGCATATAGAGATGCATCTTGCCTTAGCACTCCATCCACATTCCCACCCCCCTTTATATTGTTTGTATATGGGCTCCACCGATCCATGATGATTCATGGTTGTATCCAGACACATGCACACTTTTTCTTTTCTTTCTTTTCCTTTTCTTTCTTTTTCTTTTCTTCCGATGACTGGAAGAACACAGTTGTATTATTTTTTGTCTCATAGGCCGACTTTGGCCTCTCGTAGACGTTAATATATCTTTCTTTCTTTCTTTCTTCTTTCTCTCTCATGTTTTTTCTTTGAGCTCGACTGTGTATGTTTGTCTCTCTGTGTGTTCTCTTGCATTTTGGATATGCAAATAAGATTCCTCGAGGTGACATTTGGGAAAATGTTTTTTATGTTTGGAAGAATACGCTCTTTTCTTTGGTTGGGCAAGATATTGGGATTTATGGACAACATGGATAGATCGTAATTGTGAGGTGTTTGCACAAACTCGGATCGACAAGTATATTTACTTCTGTCGACCATTAGGTCATTCATTGCATGATAGTTTTGAGCTGCAGCAGATTGCTCGACAAAACTATATAAAGTGTTTTTCCACTGTTTTTAGATGTACTTCAATAAGAGCCTCTCGCTTTGAGGGTTCTCCACTGTAAGATAAAATAGTGGTTTCAAAAAAATATATATATATATGTGTGTGTTGCCTAGATACAATTTTGGACACTATGGACTATATGGATTGCTCACAATCAGATGGTTATCCATTCTACTTCCATCAATCTTTACGACAATCTTGGCATGACAGCTATCAGCTACAATAGATTGATCAAGCTCAGTTTGAATTGCTTTTTCACTGTTTCTAGATGTATGTCATAGTGAAGATCTCTCTGGCTTCACTATGTACATTAATATAGACAATGTTTTAACCCCAAAAGAAAAATGTGTGTGTGTGTGTCAACAATTGACTATACATAGTCGTTTACATGGCATCCTTGCATTGTCCATAGCTATTTCAAAATGCATCCCTACCCATGATGGATAATGCTCCGATAATTGTGATGCATAAACCATCCAAACCTTCGCAGGGCTTGGATCCCCATTGTGCATGCACATTGAACACAAAGCATCTGTCAAGCCTCGCTTGATACTTTGATCTAGCATTATGCTGAAAAGTGAATCCTCTTTTGTCTGGACAATTCACATTCCACATATCTATTGCTACAGTGTCTCTAATAAAAGTCTGTCAAGTCACTTTTTCTGTTGCAATCATGTGTGAATTCCCACGTGCTATCTTGCACTGATGGAGAGTTATTAAAGTCCCCTAACACAAATGCATTTGTCAACCACAAATAGACAGCCAATCTTCTCCAAAGTTTTGCCCTTCTAGCTGGCGTTGTTGGTGCATATACACTCACATATTCATGCATTTGCCCATTTAGCATACATTGCAACAAAATGTATGTACCGAGGGATCCTCATAGGCGATCACCGGCCTCAAAGCTACCTGTATCATTATGCACGTGCTTGAGTAATCAGCAGTCCCCGCATAAAATATACTAAAACCTCTAAAATAGCCTACTTTTCCAGCAAAAACATGCTGATTATGTTCCTACAACCACGTCCGGATTTGCCGAAGCAACATAATCCCAGAGAAGCCTCCATTTATTTGGATAAAACAAACCCTGTACATTATATGTTACATATTTACATGGTGCCATGTCCATCATGGAACTTAAAATCATTTGCTAATTCCAGATCTCTATGTAGCTCTCCATGCATTTGTTGCAAGTCTTCCATCCCTCCCTTCACTTCATTCAACCAATTCATGGATGTACATGTGGCTAATTCACCTGAGGTGGAGACCATAAATGTTTTATCCCAGTGCCTCGCAATCAATGGCTTATTTTTTAAGGCCACTCTTTTTCGAGCATTTGGTGTTGCCCAACCATCAGCATCTTTTCTTTGGTTAATTTGTTTACTTTGCACATTGCTTTTATTTTTTGCTTGTTGCATTACTTTCCCTTTATTTTTTGCCATACTTTGTTTCGCATTTGCAATCACCGCATTTACCATTGGTATTTTTTCTGGCAGTTTTGGTTGCTCCTACACCGATGAGAGAGGAATTGAGTTCTCAGGGGGTTGCAATTTCCGTGTCGGCCGGGCATTCTGATGCAAAATGCCCAAACTTGTGACATTTAAAACACAACCCACCAAAAGGAGACCAATTTAATTCATATAGCTTTTCCCCCATGGGAACATCAGCAATCTCGATTTCAATGCTTTCTCGTGTTTGCACATCCATATCCCACGGGCCACAACACACAAAATTTGTTTCTATCGCCCATGCTTCTTGGTGCACACAATACTTTTCCCAATGTCTGAGCTATCTGCGACAGTGCATCTTGTAGATCAGTGGGGAAATCTACCACCTCAACCCATTCCGGACATTGATGCTTTGGCAGCCCTTGATGGTCAATAGCTCCTACCTATCATATGATACGTATCGATAAAAGGTGTATAGAATCATTGCATTACTTAGAGAAGATGCCTACTATGACCTAGACTTAGCATGGAGAAACTTTGCAAGAAGGATGCAATCAATCATTATAGAATATGGCAGATGGTATATGGGGCTGCAAACTTTTGTACGCATCCCTCATCATTTGTTCTTAGATGCAGAGCTTGATATTTGGAGATCTCATGATTTCTTACAGGCCTCGCAAAGCTTGGCCTTCGCTCTCTGTATGATCTCTCCCCAGTGATACAGCGCAAATATCGGCATAGGATTCGGCATTCATACAAAAGGAGCCGGATCTCTCATTTCTTTTGGTTATTTTTACATGGTGGTCTCCCCACCAATTAGTGGAGATCGGTTTTCAGTGTAGCACCTACCTACCCGAGATGTGTGGCAGATTCTGAGACTATACAGCATTGTTTATGGGGATGCAGCATGGCACAGCATATTTGGGGTTCTATAGCCCAACTTATGGGCAAATTGAGTGGCCGCGCCATGCATGTGACTTGGGGGGCAGTTGCTGGGCTTTCCTAGTCTGGTCCGTAGCTTTTTTACGAGGGCAGTGGTACAGACTCTGCTATTTTCATTTGTAGAGGTATTGCCCAGCATGGTTTATTGCAGGATGTCCCTCATTCTGATTATACACCCCCCAGACAGAGGATTGACACCAATTGGGAGATTGTTGCCAGGGCATGGCAGATCTCGAGAGCTAGATGCATGGAGGCCATTGAGGGTGTCCAAATTTTTGGGTCTCAGTGCATTAGTACTATATGGGGTGACATCATCCATACTCTCATGGCTACTTGGGCTCGTATTCACGGGTCCTCTCGTTCCACGCAGGCAAAGCGCGTTGTATTTATGCAGGAGTGGGACCATGGTATTTTCTTTTCCTCTAGTCCCACAGGTCTCTCATGGCATCATGATGCTCCTTAGTGGTTGAAATCACCTTACATATTGGGGTGATTGCATTCTACTCTCGCTTATAGCCGTGATTGTTGTATGCCTTTTTTCATACTTAATAGAAGTCTCTTTCTTGAAAAAAAAAAAAAAGGTCCGTGCACGCTCGTGCCATGGCTAATCTTTAGCATGAACATCATTAATCCATGATTAGTTAGCAGTTAAGTAGCATCAGCAGTACATCTTCATCGCATCATCAACACCATCTGCAGCAGCATATCATCATCGACATAATCATCATCATCATGCCTAGGAGGGCAGCAGACCCTGTCGGCAGGCAGCAAAGGGTCCCATGCAGTAGGCGGCGCGGCACGCAACAGCTTGCATGGCAGCCGATTTGGACAGCAATAAAGAGGGCACAGCAAATAGGATAATAAGCACATAATTAAAGGCAATTAAATGCCCATTTTCAGGTCCAAGCATCTGGCCGACTGCAACTATGCTGACCGACCAACTTCCTAGGATAAAATATAAGCTTCAGTCATTTCAGCAAGTCTCATCCATCATTCATTCATTATTAGCTCAGTAGAAGTCATGTAGAAGGGCGAGGGTCACCCCTATGGGGCTAAGTCATGTACAAGCAGTCATGTAACCTTTTTGTACCATATGAATAAAAGAAAACCCTGACACCTAATCTCTCTCTTCTTCTCTCTCCTCTGTCTTAATTATCTCAGTAATTAACATCAATGTTCTTAATCAAGCTTAGGGTTGTGGCTCAGTACAGCAAGGCTTCCGCGCATGCAACATTGGTATCAGAGCATTCAAACTCAGCCCACTAAGCAATTTCCCAAGGATGGTGCACAATTCCAATAGAAAGAATGCAGCAGGGTAGCAGATGGAGTGGTCTGCAATAGGCAAAGCCAGAGGAAGCATTCCCTGAGGGTAGGTACGCATACCTAGTACCTCGTTAAGCTCTCGGATCAGTCCAAAGGCCTAGCAGTAGGCGTGATCAATTTCAACAGGTGACCTAGACGATGTGTTGAGGGTAAGGGAAAAGCAGGACTGGTAACAACAGTGAACAAATGCTCAGTTCTTCAGCAAGACTTGGAAGTGGAGATCAGGAGTGAAGGTGTTCAGACAAAAAGATCAGTCAAAGTCAATTAAGTAGAAGTCAAAGTCAATAGCAATCCAAGGAGGAGGGATGATAGAGTGTCCACCTTGTCACCAAGCTTAGCAAAAGGGAATGTCACGTGCACGCCCGTGCCATGGCTAATCTTCAGCATGAACATTACTAATCCCTGATTAGTTAGCAGTTAAGTAGCATCAGCAGTACATCTTCATCGCATCATCATCAACACCATCTGCCAACAACATATCATCATCGACATAATCATCATCATCATGCCTAGGAGGGCAAGGGACTCTGTCGGTAGGCAAGAGAGGGTCCCATGCAGCAAGCGGCAAGCAACAGCTTGCATGGAAACCAATTTGGACAGCATTAAAGAGGGCACAGCACACAAGATAATAAATGCACCATTAAAGGCAATTAAATGCCCATTTTCAGGTCCAGGCATCTGGCCGACTGCAGCTATGCTTGCCGACCAACTTCCTAGGATAATATATAAACATCAGGCATTGTCAAGTCATTTCAGCAAGTCTCATCCATCATTCATTCATCATTAACTCAATAGAAGTCATGCAGAAGGGCCAAGGTCACCCCTATGGGGCTGACCATAGGCCTAAGTCATGTACAAGCAGTCATGGAACCTTTTTGTACCATATGAATAAATGAAAACCCTAACACCCAATCTCTCTCTTCTTCTCTCTCCATTGTCTTATTTATCTCAGTAATAAGCATCAATGTTCTTAATTAGGCTTAGGGCTATGGATCAACACAGCAAGGCTTCTGCGCATGCAACACTAAGAGACAAAAGCAAAGCATACATCGTGTGCAGAAGCCTGATGGTCAATGGACCAATGATGTAAATGATCTCGAAAGGGAATGCGTGGCACATTTCCAATCAGTCTTTGCTACACCAGGGCACTTCTCACAGGAAGAGTTGAAAGCGAAAGCCAACATGCTTATAAATGTGATGCCAATTCTTAATCAGCAAGAAGCTGCACACATAGAATCCCCTTTCACGAACACGAAATTGCTAAGTGCTCTTGCTAGACTGGGTAAGTGGAAGTCACCACGATGGGATGGATTCGCTATGGAATTCTTTCCACATTTTCGAGAGGAATTGGAAGACATTCTCTAGTTACAAGGAGTGATGCCTACTTCTTGGCAAGAGGGCCTTGTGAAATTGGCTCCGAAAAAGAATGCATGCCTAAATTTGGCTGATTGGAAACCTATCACTTTAATGCCAGTGATGTACAAATTGGTGACAAAGATGATCTCCAATAGAATAGCCAATGTTCTTAACAAAGAGCATCTTGCCCAATACGGGTTCATTCCTAGACGACAAATATCAGACAATATATGTAATGCTTATGTGGAAATGGAGTATGCCAAATATACTAGTCAAGGGGTGTTGCTACTGCAAGTAGACATTGCCAAAGCATTTGAAATAGTGTATCGGGACTCTATTGCTGCCACCATGAAACATTTAGGGTTTAGTCCGAAAATGACAGAAGTCATCTACGTGTTGTATGCACGCAGCACAACTAGATGTATTATTGGGAAAGTCACCCTGAACTTTGGGAAAATCGGTTAGGCAGGGCTTCCCACTAAGCACAATGTTGTATGCAATTGCCACTCATCCTCTACTAATGTATATGGATATTCTTACTCAGAAAGGAAAATTACATGGACTGGTGTAGCCAAACAGGTCATCAATGGTTGCATAGGCATATGCTGATTCCAAGTGATTTGTTTGGGATAGCAACGAGGCTGAAAATCAGCGTTAGAAAGTCAAACTTGCTACCACTAAAACAGGCGGATTGGGCATAGTATACTCTGGCTAGGAGATATACTATCCCCAGGCCAAATCACTAGGCATTTGGGATATCCTTTGGGTGGGAACATATCTTTCAAAGACACGATTGCATGGGTGCTCACAAAAGTCAAACAAAATGTTGATTACTGGCACTTGTCTACATGGCCTTTGCATGTCAGGCTACAAACAGTACAATCCATCATAATAGCTTACATACAGCTCTTGCCGTTCCTGATTTGGGACAAAAATCGCTTGACACATTCATGTCATCAACAATGGAACTATTCTGGAAAACAAGCATTAATAGGAAGGCTTTAAGCCTATGTATGTAACCCTAAAATGCATGGTGGGCTGAATTTCTTGAATATGCATTACCCTGTACTGGCTCAAAAAAGTACCATGATAATAACTTTCATGGAGCAAGGACAGCCATGGGTACCGATGCTGGCTGCAATGTGTGCGCGTTACAAGGTTGATCCTTTTGGGCACTGGAATCTCTCCCACTGGGATATCTTGGTAGGTCAGGTACAAGGAAAAATCCCAGGCTGCCCCTACTTTTCCAAATTGCTGCAAGACTTGAAGTCTGTGCTCGTACATTTGCATTGGGCACATAGGCCAGTGCCTCCTAGAAACACTCTTGTAGCTGAAAATGTGCATTGGAGCAAAGCATTTGATATGCCATTGGCAGTGGCTGAGCCAAAAAAAGCTTATTTTTTAGCACAAATGGGAATTTGCATAGTGGGAGATGTCATATCAACTGAAGGCAGACCATTATCGTTTCCACAAGCACGACGACGGTGGCAATTGGGAGCCCATTACCGCCTTGTATGGAGACTTGTTATTACTTAGCTCTAGTAGGACATGGGAATATGTCGTATATATCGGTTGGGCAATGACAGGATGATTGGCTGCTAAAGAACAGCGAAGTTTCCTCTTTGTAGACTGACAGAGGCAAGGGCATATAGATTACTGCTTCCACAGCCTTGGATAAAGGGACATGCAGATCAGGTGTGGCATATGAACAAGTCCTTAGGCTGGTGGAAAGGTGATCACAGTGGGAGATGTCATATCGACTGAAGGCAGACCATTATCATTTCCACAAGCGAAACGACGGTGGCAATTGGGAGCCCATTACCGCCTTGTATGGAGACTTGTTATTACTTAGCTCTAGCAGGACATGGGAATATGTCGTATATATCGGTTGGGCAATGACAGGATGATTGGCTGGTAAAGAACAGCGGAGTTTCCTCTTTGTAGACTGACAGAGGCAAGGGAATATAGATTACTGCTTCCACAGCCTTGGATAAAGGGACATGCAGATCGGGTGTGGCATATGAACAAGTCCTTGAAAGGTGATTTGGGAAAGATATGGCAAAGCAAATTGCCTTCAAAACACAAGGTTTTTCTATGGAGATGTCTCATGGCAACACTCCCGGTAGGAGAGTATTTGGCAAAGTGGAAAATTGCAGCTCCGTATTTATCCTTTGCTATGGGCATGCACTGACACAAGGGATTTTTTGAATAGTCTATTTTCGGATATGCGAGCAAGATTCCCTAGGGTGACATTTGGAAAAATGTTTTGGATATTTGGAAGATATCCTTGCAGACTGCAGGAATATGCTCTTTTCTTTGCTTGGACGAGATATTGGGCTATATGGACAATATGGCTGGATCGTAATTACGAGGTGTTTGCACAACCTTGAATCAACAGGTATGTATACTTCCGTCGATCATTATGTCACTCATTGCATGATAAATTTGAGCTGCAGTAGATTGATCAACAAAACTATGAAGTGTTTTTCCACTGCGTAAGGACTTTTTAGCAAAAAAGGCTGCATGGATAAGCCTACACCCACTTTAAAATGCAAAATTCCCATACAAATGATTTTGCCGAAGGTCTCGAAATTTTCAAAGGCAACAGTGATACTTTTCTTTCCTAGCACAAAGCCTTCTGCAAATGATTTGGCTCAATGGCTGAAAAATCTACTAGGAAGTTGCTTTGTTGAGGGTGTGTATTATGCTGCTAGGGGTTTTTTTGAGGTTATGTTATCTAACATGATGCATAAACAACAGCCCCTCTGTTCTATGGCACGCAGATGGTTCATGTGCTTCCTTGGACCTCCACCAGGATTATCAGACATTGGTTGAGCATGATTGCCTTGTATGGGTAGAAGTGGTGGAGTTTCTAGTAGTTTTTAGTGATGTTTTGCAACAACCTATTGACTCTATCCCTCCGCCTCCAATTGTCTTGGCAAATACAGTTACCCAAAAGCCTCCTACAGACTCGAGGCAAACCTGTACAACAATTGGACACTCGAGGCAAAGTTGTACAATAATTGAACACTCAACCTGAGTCAACTCAAAAATCCTCTTAACAAGGACAAAAATGTGCCAAATGTAGATGGATGGCAAACTACAAATGCACATAAAGTAGTCATTGTTAAACCTCGACCATTGCAATCTCATACATGGACAAAATCCACACCACCTCATGGTAGAGCTTCCACTTCTACAAATGATGAGGGGGAGGTTTTTGGGCTCAAGCGGTCAAAGGAGGAATGCTGAAATTGCAGGATTTGCAAAATGATATCGATATGGCCTGCACTTGACAGGCTCATATTGATATGAATCACATTTGGTTCTGCTCCCTTCATCATGATAATGAATGTCACAATAAAATGCATGTGATATAATGTACAAGGTTTGAATAATCCAAGAACTTGGAGACTATTTTGGGATTATGTATATAAAATGAAACCGGATATAGTGTCTTTGCAGGAACATAATCAGCATGCTCTAGCTCGGCAAACTGATTTCTTCCATGATTATGATAGATATTATGAAGGAATCAACACTTTTTTGGGGTTTCTATGCTTGTAAGACATGAATTACAGCCAATGGTAGCTCATAACGATCATGATGGTCGTCTTATCATTGTACAATGCATGCTGAATGGAATAGTTTATGAATTTGGATCAGTTTATGCTTCATCAATTTCAGCACGAAGAGCTAGACTCTAGCAAAAACTCTTATAGAACCCATGGTTGGCAAATGCATTTCTATGCAACAATTTTAATAACTCGCCATCGCCAAAACAACACTAGAGGTGTTTTGCATGTGATTGGAGCTGAAAAGGTGTCATGGAAAAATGCAAAGTGTAACTAAATGAATGGATATGTGGAAAGAAACATGTGCAAACAGGAAAGGCTTTACTTTCCATCATAGCTTTTATTGAATATCGTGCCAGATTGGATCGTTGGTACTCTTTGAATGCTGATCACTCTAATCCTATTACATGTCGTACGTGGGTTGATTATTCATTGGGACTCTCAAATATGCTCCTCTATGGATGGGTCTCTATTTTGGTACTCCTATTGCTGATGAGCAACTCCCAGTAAAGAGGCTATGTTTAATAAACAATAGCTATCTCACTCACCCTCTGTTTCAAAGGATACTGATGTTGCTTTGTATCATTTTGTTGTTTGCGAGGAGTTATAACTGATTATGGAAAATGGTACTTTGGGGAAGAAAGAGAAAGAATCCATGGATTGAAAAGACAATTGCAAGCTCTTGAAGAACTCGCCCATATGTGTATGTTATCCCCTCAAGAAGAAGTAAGAATGCTTGTGTAATGTCATTTATTGGCTATACTAAGATAGCACGGCAAGATGGATTGTCCTCTTCTTGACAATTGGGAAAATCAGTCAGGCAGGGATGCCCTTTGAGTGCCTTATTATATGCGATAGTGACTCATCCATTATTGCAATGGACTTCTACATGGGTTGCAATTGCCACATCGTCGTGTCTTGGTTGCTCGGGCTTATGCTAATGACTCCTTTTCAAAAGATAACCCGAATGATCTATCTATACTTATGCAAGCTCTCGAGGTATTTGGTGAGGTTGCAGGGCTATTTATAAACTTCAAGAAATTGAAATTGTTACCTATGAAGGAAGAAGACTGGCACAGTATTTTAATGGCCTGGGCAATCCCTGTTGGCACATATTTGGCAAAAAGAAAAATTCCTACTGCTAAATGTGTATGGTGCTCACGCTTGATTGAGACTATTCCACATTTGTTATGGAATTGCACAAATTCCAAGGAGTTCTTACATCACCTATCAACTTTTCGATCTTAGGCAGATTGGCAAGGAAATAGATAGAGAAAGCTCCTTTCTTTGCATGGACAAGATTTTGGACACATCGGTCACAATCCGCTAGTTTTCTAGTCGCCTCAAATTGACAACAAGTACTTCCGCCGTCAATCTTTATATGATTGTATTCAACTACAACAGCTAGACCAGTTGCATCTAGACTTGTTTTTTCACTGCTTTTAGTTGTACATTGTATAAGAAGTGCCCTCACCTTGGGGACTCCTCTTTTTTTTTCCTTTTTTCTTTTTTTTTTCCTTTTTTTCAAGTGGCCTTTGGCCCAAGATCCTCCCAAGTTACCAATTTTTCACCATACGTAGGCGGCCACCCGTAGGTGCTTATTTTTCCACCCCTTGGTGATGCCACCGAGGAAGCACCAAGGGGGGTTTTGAACCCAAGACCTCTTGGTCCTAGGCAAACACCTTCACCACTTGAGCTATCACCTCATTGGCTGGGGACTCTTCCCTTTATACATTAAAGAAATAGAAAGTGTGGTTTTACCCAAAAAAAAAAATGTCAGATTGACACCCAGGATTTCTTGCATAGTTTAATTGTGCATTTGACTACCAGATTTCCTGGTACACATTTCTCCAAGAACTTCTGAATCTTTAGCAGATATGAGAGGATGCTAGCAAGAATGGCTCCTTTTTTTGAATGAACAAGATTTTGGGATCTCTCGTCACTTTAGACTGCAAGCAATCGATTGGCTTTCCAGTCCATGGTCACAAGAAACGGCTGTTTCAGTCCCTAGAAACGCGTTTTTCCGTTTCAAGACCTCATCCGTTTCCATGGCCGTTTCTTGTTTCCCAAGTGATATTGTCACAAGAAACGGCCGTTTCCACCCCTAAAAACGCCCGTTTCCATTCCTCAAACGTTTCCTTTCCCGATTCTCGTTTCTGGTGACTATGTTCCAGTCACCCCCAATTGACTAGTGTTACTACTTCCGTTAATCATCGCAGCAATACTTATATGACTGCCATCAGCTTCAATAGCTAGATCAGATATAATCTAGATTTGTTTCTCCATTGTTTTTCGTATTGTGAATTAATTAGAAACACTCTCATGAGGGTGCTTCTCTCTGTACAGTAAGTAATAGAGTAATGGATTTACCAAAACAAAAAAAAGTGTGTGTGTGTGTGTCAGAGTGCATGCATGCATGTGTGTGCAAGCATGCTTGTGCAAGTGTGAGCACCATGTATGCAGGTGCACAGGTGTGTGTGTACGAGCATGTGTATGCATGCAGTTACATGTGCATGTGTGCATGAATAAGTATTACAAGAATTTCATAACCTCATGAGAGAGTAAGATACTTGAATGAGAGAATAGAAAAGTGAGAGAGCATTAAAATACAAAATAATAAAGATTGCAGAGAAGTACGATACAAATCCAGTTAGCATGTGTGTGTGTGCTGCGCTCTTAATACCTTTGTATCTTCAAAAATCTGTTCTTGTGTGCTGTATTCATCGAATACATGATCAAACTGAAACTGTTTGGGCTTATCATCCTTCCAAGGATGTTCTAAGGTGAACTCATCAGGCGCTGTAAGAACTAATTTCTGCTTTTCGTTTCTTTCTTTCTCACAGAGTGGTCTCCATCGAGCAAAAACTCTGATTTTTCCTTTCATATCTACAATAAAAACACACAATTACTTCAAAATTCAGGTGCAATACCAAAGGAGCAGATATATATATACAAGGCCATTCACCCTTTGTAAAGGGTAAATGGCCTGCCACTACAAGAGATGATGGTCATCACTCTTGCTGTATGCATACACAAGCTTTTTATGGATGGAGAGAAGGTAAGTTCCCATGCATGTTACCTTCCATCATGTTAAAATAACGCTTCCTTAGTATTTGCTCCTCCTTGTAAAGGACTTCAAGCCCTGCTAACTGATCAGCTTGTCTCTTCAGAATGGCAGCCGTCTGCTCGTTTTTCCTATCAATGTCCTGAGAAAAAATAACAAACAAACAATAAATTCAAGCAAAAACAATACTCAATTGTGAAAATTGTGGTTTCCTGAATAGTCAAAAAATAAAATTAAATGAAATTTATTTTTAAAAAACAATGTAAAACTAATCAAAACCATACTCAATCGTGAATCATGTAGTTTCCTGAGTAGTCAAAATTTTAAAATTAGATGTTTTTTTTTAAAAAGCATAAAACTAACCTCCTTCATTTCTCGAAGCTCCTCTAACTCCTTCATACTCCCTTGCAAGGCTTCGAGCTCAGAATTACGATGTGCTAATGCAGACCCTGCCAAGCTCAGTTCTTGAGTGCGATCTGTCAGCTTCTTCTCCAGATCAGTAAGGCGGCTTCTCAAAGTATCTCGCTCCTGTTCAAACTTCTTCTCTAGTGCTTTTGCCTGTTTCAAAACATAACTTTACTTAAAACTTTATAGCAGAAATGAGATCCTTCCATCAGTAAAAAGGAATGCATCAGACAAATCTGATAACAAATCTCTACGCAGGCAAAGGACTGAGAAGAGAGGGGCTCCTTCTATTTCTGGACACTCTAAGGAAGACAACATGTCCACATGTCTGGGTGTGTGTCCTTCAGAGTCCTATGGAGAAAATAGAAATTTCTGGGGAAAGGGCAGGCCATGTAAAACCACTCAAATCCAGAGTGGTGCTGTGACATCTCATTAAGGCAGGACATATATAGGGAACCACCCCCACAGAGGAACCGCCCAAATCGAGAGTGATGCTGTAATATCTCGTGAAGGCAGGAAGGTGACTTTCTTAAAGAAAAGGGTGGCTCTACAAGGCACCAAGATTTACATTGTTGTACAAGTATAGCATCACCCCGAATAGGGTGCGGGATCGATGAGACCACCATAGTGCTGATGTGAAAACCCTCTTTGGGTATGAACAACCCTTATTTGGTTTTGGTCAAAAGATACAGCTTGATGCCTAAAAAATCATGTACCAACTCGTCATGGCCTAGACCTCCATCTCTCTTTGCACATGCTCCACGCCTGGCACCATGAATGCTAACATGGTATCATAGCCACCTTAGCTATGTTTCATATGCCTTCAATGATGCGTTTTTTTTGCTGCCACCATCATCAATGCTGCATTTTTCTCTTGAGCTGTGTGTTTCTCATCCGCTGTCACAAACGGGGGCGTGGTTATACAGAATTTAATACTGAAATCACAAGACTTATCATCCTTTGATCACTGCCATATCCCACATACATAGCCATAACAATTGATTATACAATGTGGAAGTACCGAAAAGAAATGATACTGCACTAGGGACCAAAAGATGGGCTGGTCTCCCCCCCCCTTGAAGGATATGTATTGCCTTGAGTCAGAATTTTACAAGTACATAAAACGGGTGGATTGGCCCAGCCATACACCACCGTTTCTTCCAAAATGATTGAATATGAAAACAACTTACAAACGCTATACTTGCCTACAAGTAGCCCAGCTACAAATTAGCAATATGGTGCCCAACACCCTTCACCAAGATTGCCCAACAATCCGATTTCTTCAAATGTAACTTAACTTCAATAAAATCAACCACCTAATGGCTGAAAATCAGCCTTAGGAGAATGCCTAGCACTTCCCAAGGGTTCTCCCGCATAGAACTTATAGCAACAGGATCCAAGATGATTCTTCCACAGCTTCAATCTTGGGAATAGTCTTCTTCTTCTTCTTCTAGCTTGAATGGAGACTTTCAAGTCTAAAAATCAGAATTCAGCCAGCTTCTAAGTGTTTTGGGGAAATAAAAACACTATGGTATGGCTGGAAAACTACTCTAGAATAAGTGCATTAGATAGAGCAATAAACAAAGGCCAAGAAGTACTCTTGAATGAGGCTGGAAATCTGAATTTATAGAGTTCTATTCAGCCTAGAAGGCGGCGCCTAGATGAAGAGGAGGAGTGGAGGTTATTGCTCATGAAAAGATGTGGTAGGGAGAGGTTTGTGCAAGACTTTTGGATCAAAGAATGGCTATTAGCAAAGTAGCAACTTGTGTAGCTAAAAGAGGAGGAAAAGTTTACTTTTTATCTTTTTCTTTTGAGTCAACTAGCTTGCATGACTCTTTTGGAGAAAAGTGAGCTTGCATGCTTTACTTTTAAGAAAAGTAAGCTTGCATTGCACACTTTTAGATGCATGAAAAGATAAAGCATTGCATGATGCATGCATGTAGCTAAAAAAGCTTGTGTCACATGCATGAGGATTTTTGACTATGCATGTCGCATGCATGGGGGTTTCTGGCCATGCATGTCGCATGTATGGGGGTTTCTGACTATGCATGTCACATGCATGGAGGTTTCTCATCTTGGAGAAGAAGTTTATCAACAATACTTAGCTAGACTATCATGCATGCATGCATGTATGCATGCATAGAGATAGAAAACCCGCATACGAGTGGGCTGCCTTCAAATGTCAATTATTCCTGTACAAATCCATCAATACAAGTTGATTGAAGACAAGTTATGCAACATACTAACCCATGGGTGCAATCCAGGCGTCCCCAAATCCATGAGCTTCTCATGCAATAAAATACAAGCATTGTCCAAGCAAACAAAACAATACACGCAAATAAAAATAAGCCATGCACACAAATGTATGCATTTAAACACATATTTTGGAAGAAACCCATCTATTTATATGTACTTGATATTTACAAGGGCTATGGTATTTGGCTCTCCAAGATCCATCAAATATCCATGGCATTATATATTGCATTTGGTTCTCCAAGATCCATCAAATGCTTAACATGCTTCTATGCAGCCAGGATCTTGTAGATACAGCTAGCATACACATACATGGGAAGCTTAACCATAAACATTCCATGGCTACATGTAGTGTCCAACACCCATGTCCATGGATAATAGAGAATTTACAATATGAATCCCGAGAAATTAGGGAGTAGTTACATCAATGCAGCCATCTCTCATCATTCTAGCACGTCCAAGGTTGATACCAGTGCTTGAGGTAGCCCTCAACCATTCATACAAGCTACACAAAAGTCTATGTGTAGTCGACAGCGGCTATGAAGCAAAACGCAGGTCTAACAAGCATGTAGAAGCATAAACGCACATCACAAAGCTGTCCAGCACATGCTACATCAGAGGGACAGCATTCAACCCAAGACACCAGCTTTCTACAAGTCATATGGTCACTATTTTCAGGGTTTAGCAGCCCGCAAGCCCTAGGACAAGCAATGGGAGAAAAACGCACGCATCATGTGAAAGAGGACAAAGGGCAAGCAATTGGAGCAAAACGCAGGCAACATTGAAGCTTGTGGATCTGCAAGGCATGTGCAAAAGACAATCTGATTTATGGATTCTTAGAATCTATTTTGCAATCATGGAATTGGCTTTATTGCCTATATTCTCTTCTATATGGAGTTAGCTATTTATGCCTAATTTATGGTGATTTATGGATCTTATTATCAAGCTCAAAGGCAACCGATATGGGAAAATATCTTTTGGCTGGCATGGTGGGTTCATAACCCTCATGTCACAGGATCGAACCTAGAAAAGTAAAGCTAAGTATACTTTGAGTTTGCAAAGTTGGTGCTTTTGCTTCTTATTATCAAGTGCTTTTGATGTTCACTAACCCTTGTACACATGTACAAGGAGAATAGTGTGTTGTTGTTTGCCTTGAGATGGTTTCAAGGAAACATTGTTTATAGCTCTCTTCATTTGGATGGATTATGTTTTTGGCTCCCTTTACTTGGGATACATTAGACTTATGGAACTCATGACAACTCATGGATTGAGGATTTTCTATTGGCAGCCAAAATGCTTGTAAAACTAGTGGTGGCCGAAATGCCTCTAAACTATGTGTAGCAAAAATGTTTATGGAGTACCTAGACATCTATGCCTTGAGTGATTCTTATCTTATGTTACACACTTGAGCCCACCTCTCCTGTAATGTGTGTGGTCAAAGTACCAACACGGAGTGCAAGTGGTAGAGTGGACTTGACGCCTCATCTATGCCTTGAGTGATTCTTATCTTATGTTACACACTTGAGCCCACCTCTCCTGTAATGTGTGGTCAAAGTACCAACACGGAGTGCAAGTGGTAGAGTGGACTTGACGCCTCATTGGCACAGGACTTATGTCTACGCCAAGGGTCATGTGGACTGACACCTTGTTGGCACGGGACTATGTCTATGCTAAGTGTCAACACATTGGAATCTGGACTTGATGTCTGCGCCGCTCAGATCTAGTGGACGTTCTACATCTGCATACATGGTCAATCGGTCTTCTATTTCTCAGCCTGGTGTTTGCATGTGTAAGCATTAAATCTAGTGGAGAGTAGCATGCGTTTGAAAAGACAATAGGGATTGGGGAATGAGAGATTGCTCCTTCGAGTTGGTGGATACGACACCAACACTTATTTGTTTGGATTCGACTTGGAGTATGGACAGAGAGACATGATTAATGATAACTGGACTTATGGGACTGTTTTGTCTCGCCCATTTATTTGGTACATGGATTCTTTCAATTATATTGGATTTTTGAGACTGTCTCGTCTTGCCCACTTGATGGACATGATTATATCTTGGATATATGGCTTGGATCACACTCCTAAAATTTAGGAGAGTTGCTATTTTTGGCCCGACTGTGATCGACTTTCGTTCGCGTCATTATGTCTGGAATTGAGAAAATACCAAGAGTTGCCAAAGTACCTATGACAAATGGACTACCAGTTAGGGATATTTTTAGAAATGAAGTTTATGGAAGGACCCATCTCTTAGATTGGGACATGTGGCAAGAAAGTGGATCAAAGTGAGATAGGTGGCCTCACACTTGTCACTTCAACTCTTGTGTCACTCTCCACTTGTCATTTTCACTTTCCATTTTTTTACTCATGGGAGCCCCAAATCTATAAATTGGAGCCCCCTCTCTTCATTTGGAGAGGCTCTCTTACTGCAAACTAGCCTCTACTATGATGGTTGCTTGCATTCTTGTCTACAACACTTTATGGAGAGTTCCTACACTCCTTCACTCCCCTCAACAGAAGGTTTCTCTATTTCTATAGCTTCTTGATGATTGTACCGAGCTGTACCAGCTGATTTAAGTCCTATACCGGTTGCATTAAGTGATGTACCAGTTGATTTGAGGGTTGTATCTGTTGTACCATCCCATGTACGTTTTGTACTAGCTGAATGGAGGGCTATACCGGCAGATTTGAGAGTTGTATCTGATGTACCAGCCCATGTACTTGCTAGACTAGCTGAATGGAGAGTTGTTTGTGTTGTACCAGCCCATGTACTTGTTGTACCGGCTGAATGGAGGGTTGCACCTGCTGTTTCATATTCTCTAGCTCTATTGTTGCATGAAGACCCGTGGTTTTTGAGGAAGAATCAATACCCACACGAAGGTATATGGATTATATTGTTGGCTAAGCATTTCTACAGCTTGTGTACCGGCTGAATTTTATGGTTGCCTCGTGTTGGGCTGTGTTATGGCATTTGTATTTGGATAACCTAGCATCTCCCATGCCAAGGGAGGGAGAGGGGGAGGAGGGGGATTTGTTGGCCCATTATGGCCTCTATGCGTGTCAGTTGTGCACATCTCTCATTTACAGTTTTGTGGATTAAGTGGCATATGTTTAAGGATGTGGCCAATTTCAGTGTTTAATTGCATTAATGGTCAAGTGTTTTGCGAAACCCCTGGGCCTAGAAGGTACACAATCGTTTCTTCATGTCCTCCCTTTTCACAGAAGAAGTAATACCTCCTCTTTGGGCATTCGTCCCAAAGGGGCATACGGCACACCACAAGCCCTTCTTGGCTTCTTGTTGGGTCTTCAGTTCCTCAATATCCTTCCTGAGTTGTAGCAGAGTGCTTTCCTCACTTTGAGATTTCTAGCTCACTTTGAGTGCCTCCAGCTCCCGCTTCAATTGGGCCAGTGGATCAACTAGTGGTGTTGTCGTTGGATGTATAGAGCCCACATCACACTCAAACATGAGACGTACATTTTCTAGTTGGGATTCCAATAGGGTGGTTGGTGGTGGCCGACTCTCTCGAATCTTTTGCTGGGTGGTCCTGGGCAAGGCCTATGTCACCCATTGCACACCATGAAGTCGCCAAGGTAAGTCAGTAAGTGAGCCACTAGCATTGTGATCCATGTCGTTAGCTCTGACACACTCTCCCCTGATAGTAGTTGTAGTTTCCCTAGCTCCTGGAAAAGGCAGTCCTCATAGTTACCAGGATGGAAGGTGATGTCTGTTCCATGAGGGGTTTGGCCCACTTTCCACGATCATTGACTTCCTAGACCTGTATTGCCTAGGGCTCTTTGTGCTCAAGCTCCACAAACACATGGACACATTCTTGAGAGAGCTTAGGAGTCACCCGCCCCCTCCCTTGCCAGCCAACCATCACCAACTTCTTCCGGACCTAGTAGGAGGACACTCTCACAATGGATCCCATGGACCCACCTCGATCTATTGAGGACCCACCTCACCTGAGAGGAGTTACCTCGGACCACGCATGCACACTCCAGCGTACCTGGCATCCACAACCCCCGGACAACAGTCACTATCCACTCATCAGCTCCAGATCCAGGACATGCTCCACCGCCATCAAGCTACCTTTCCGCGTGACGTAACTGAGGGAGACCTCTCGGCCATACTCATTAGCCCCATGCTTGATATTTTCGAGAGTGGTATACCATCTATTGGGGGCTGATGCTCCTTTCATGTTTCATGTTCCTGGTATTCCATGATGAGATTTCCATGGACAGTTTTGTATCACTCCAGTGAGATAGTTTGTTTCGTTTCTATTTTATTTTCCATTCCATGATGAGATATGCCACGGACATTATTGTATCACTTTGGTCTCATAGGCCCATTGGGTCTTCAGTAGATGCTAGTTCAGTACTTTTTCATTTTGTTGGGATGACAGAGGATACCCCATACAGGTACACCGATTTGTCTCATAGGCCGAGTTCGGTCTTTTGGAAGACGTTAATAAAATCTTTCTTTCTCTCTCTCTCTCTCTCTCTCTCTCTCTCTCTCTCTCTCTCTCTCTCTTAATAAGCTTGCATGCATGTGGAGAAACTTTAGCTGCATAAATAGTATTTGCTTGATTTTTTCTTATATATTTAGCATACAATCTTGAATCCATGAAAACCAAGATACAAAACTTGACATATTATTCTAAAAGCCAAGCACACTTTCTTACTTCATCGCTTTTATTCTTTTCCAGGCGATTGACTTTTTGCTCGAGTAGCTGCTTGTCAATGGCTAGCTTTTTAGCGTTCTCCTCCAATGATCGAAGCTCATCCGTCCTTGCTTTTAGATCGTTCCGTAAAGCATTTATCTATGAATGCCAAAACCAAAAATTAATAAAATCGTCTTGATACGAGGCCAGCAAAAAAATTGCATTCAGAAATACATGCACCATCTTAGGCTGGGTACTGAACAGTCCCTACCACATAGGATAGGGTAGGTGGTTGGACGGGTAAGACTGCACGTACATCCCTGATGGGCAGTCAAGATGAGGCCATGCTGACAAGGGGGCTGCTCTGTACCCAGCCTTACTTTACTATTCAATACTTTCAAATTAATAATAATTCAAAGAACATTCCACTATAGAATCCATCGTACAATATCAAAACATTACACATGCCTGAATCATCATGTTGTGTGTCCAAACTGAGTTTCTTTTTTTTATGGGATGGGGGAAGGGGTGCAACTAAGCATAAGAAGACTCTGCAAACTTCAAGGACAATGTGTGACGCATTAACCTTACAATTTCTTCACTCAACCAGATCCATGACACCTTGACACAGAAAAAGCAAAGGCTGCATTGAATAATAACCTGTGCCTCCAGGTTACGAATCTGTGAAGCTTTATCCTTTTCTGCAGGTGGAAGGTCTCTATCTCGTCTACTTGATAGAGAACTGCGTGCAGACCCCGGTTTTTTTGCATACGCACTGTCAGCATCAATAACTCCTGTCTGCACCACCTACAAGTGTAGAGCAGCTAACATTTTAAAAAATAATAATTTCTATAACTGCAATAGGTATGACCTCATTGCTGATAAAATCTAAAAAATTAAGGTACAAGAATAATACTAGAAGGGCAGACTCTTTTTCCTCCAGTGTCTTGCGTAGCCTTTCCCGTTCTTCAGTAAGCTCAGTTATGGCTTTTTGCTCAGCACGAAGAGAGTCCTTGAGTCCTTCAAGTTCTTCTTGGACCTCCCTTTCCTTCTTCTCCTTCCCCCGTATTTCTTCTGCCAGCTGTCTTAAAGCATTAAGCAACTCTTAATATAGAAAAAACAAAACCTACAAGGAAAGAAAACCCGACAACAATAGCAAAGACAAGTGCAGAAATGGCAGTGGCATACACAGCCCATCCAGAACATAGTGTGGGAAACAAAAATTTGAAGGGGCTGAAACAGGGAAACATAGGATGATGCAAGCAATGGAGGTGCAAGGAGAAGGAGGGAAGGGAAAGGAATGGAGAGGAAATAAAGCATAAAAGTAAAGGAGATGAGCGGAGAGAAAATGAGATGGGCGGGAAGATAGAATCCCACTTGACCTAAACTGGACTTAAAATCTAGGGTGCATAGGGAAGCGATAGGTGTTGAGGGGAAACGTCTGTAAGAGCCACGAGGAAACAGCCAATACAAGGGGGAATGCGGGCTGTCCTGGAGATAGAAATAGGGAGACACGGAAGCGGCCAAAACATGTTTTGGGCATATGTCTCCCCCGAAACAGGAGCTTCAGCTTTTGAAGTGTTTTCCATAACTATGGTGTGATTGACTACTCTACAAAGCATGGAGCTGAGCTCAAGTCTTTGCACACAGGAATCCTCTCAATCTAATAAGAAGTTCGAGGGGTTCAAAAAACTGTAAATTTTACCTGATCAATTTTCTTCTGAGAGTCTTCTAGAAGCTTTGACATCTCTTGCACATGTTTTTCATAAACCTCCATACCAGGCGGCTTGCTATTAGCCGGAGTTGCATCCCCATTGTTAACTGCCGTAAGGTTTGCACCCACACGACTTCTAGAATACCGGCGCAGCATGACGTCATTTATGTGAGTCTGCAGAGCTACACAAATGTCTTCTCCCTGCAGTCAAGATACCAGACTGCTTGAGTTGACATGTAGAAATCAAGCCTTGAAAAGAATGAATTGACATAAATTTGTAGCAGTGAGACCTGTTTTGTTTCAAACTGGAACACATGAAGTACCCCTGCAACTCGCATTTTGAAGAAGACTGCTGTATTGCTGCTACCAAATTGCATTATGTCTCTCAGTTCTGCTGAATGGAGGTACTCCTTAGGGACTGGGCGAAAGAAGTGGACCTAGTAAACAGAGATACAAACCATTAATTGACATCTATCTTAGGGTCTTTACACAACATTGGGCTAAGCCCCGACCAGTGGGCAAGCTATGGAACAGTGCAACCACTTGTCCACAAGCAGCCTGCCCCCACCCCCCAACCACCACCACACCCCACCCAGCCACCCCCACACACACACATCGTCATGCTCTGACAGAAAAAGTGCGAACAGCTGATGGGTGTAAGAGGACTTGGTGAAAGAAAAAATGTATGCTAGCAGAATAAGTTCATGCATACCCCACGCTTGTTGATTCCTAAAATGATGCGTCCTGGCAGGAGACCAATAGGATCTTCAATTTTGCGAACATTGAAAAATACAGAATTCCCATAGGGAAGAGACCGCAATATTCGTAGTAGTTGCTGCCTTGCATCATCTTTGGACAAGTGTGCCTGCTCATAAACAAATGCACATGTGTCTGACTAAGCTTCCGTGTCCATGTAGCTTCACAGTCACCAAAACCATTCAGAATTTTGCTGTAAAGTAAGGAATTTGATCATAAAACATTAGCCATACCATAGCTCGATACCTTGACAGAATATCAGACTCCCAATCCTTTTTGGGTCGGGTGATGGTAAGTTGTTTTGGCATGTACTTTTCCAAGAGTACTGGCCATTCTCTACATAAGAACGAGATACATCATTGTGATTCTGAAACCTTGTGGTAGTAGCTTATAAGAAACCCTTTATTTAAGGAAAATAATACATGCTTTCATTCATTCTTAAATGACTCACAAGCTCATTTCTGGGTTATCAACACAGCCAATTTCCACTAGAATTTGCAAAGCCGCCAGTTGCGCTGCATCATCTTTTCCTACGGGATAGTTCCCAAGGAGGTAATCATACTGTGACTGCATTATAAAGTGTTTAGTGTAAGCCCCAGCATCTTCTTCAAAACAAGGCGAAACTACATATACCTACATACATGCATGCAGGGATCCATCCTTCCTTGCATACATACAAGTACACATACACAATTCACATATAGGTACAACCTGAACATATGTCAGTTGGATAAACATTGGTTCAGTTATGGCTTCATCGGCTTCTCGGAATAGCCTTTTCTTGAACAAAAGCTTGCACTGCAAGGCTTCACCTTTGTTCCGCTCTTTAAAAGCCTTAAAATCAGCAACAAGATCCCCAAGATATTTGTTTTCATCCAGGCTAATATGCTCATCTGCAACACCAAGTTATAGTTCTTTGAGAAAAACCATAAGGCGCAATTTGCAACTTAGCGACAGCTAAAATCACACATACATACACACTTTTTTTTTAGTGAAACCACTGCTTCATTGATAAAACGAATGTACAATCATAGCTGTCCCAGAGCAGGACAGCCAGGACTCAAATCAGAAACAGTGGGAAAACACCTCAAGTTGCGGAAAGGCAAGCTCTCGGAGATCATAAGAATCTCTACTGGTAAAGAGATCTACGGAAGAAAGGAAAAGGGTCTACATGAACGGCAAAAAAAAAAAAGCAACTGATTCCCGATGTGATAGATAGTCCAAAAAGCCCAGAATCTCATCCAATCCAAAAAGACTGCATAAGTGGGCAATGCACGAGAGAGTATCCCAAAAAGCCAAAACTGTCTCCCGAAAAGTCTCCCTGGAAATTGTGCACGTAGACCCGCTTGGGAGTGCGAGCAGAACCAGAGAAGATGAGGCACCATCTCATATGAGTGAGAGCATCGCCTACAAGAGGCTAAAGCAATGTGTCTATGTGCCAAGAGAATCCCGACTAGAAAAAAAACCATAATACATCAAACAATTTGCTCATCCATATCCTTCCCAAAGTAGCTCTCCACAAAGGCAAGGATTTAGACATCTTCCAAATATGATTCACATGCTCATGAATGAAAAAGGGAGAGGGGGGGGGGGGGGGGGGGGGGGGGGGTGCGCGCAAAAAGGAACTTATACACCCTAGAAACTGAGAGCTGATGAAAAGGAAGAGGTGTATATCCGGGAAGCCGCCTGTCAAAAAGCCAATCAGTAAGTCTGTCTTGCTCTTGAAGGTTAGGCACTACCTGCAATTGTTGCATCATTTCGATAATGATCCTCCAAATTGACATATGATGCAATCCCAAGTGACAATGTTGAACCGCTCGAGGAAATGAGAAAACCATACCATGATCATCAATAACATCCTATATGTGGCGAATTCCAAGCATGGATAGGTTATATGCCCTCCTTGGCTGAGACAATGCAAGAGGCACATCAAACACCCTACTCCAATGAATATTCTCCATAGCTAAAGAGTTACCCCGCTCGGGTGGCCATCCCGACCAATGTAAGTGGTGCAACAAAGCTTTCCAATCATGAATGAGAGCAGTAGCATAGGGAGAACCCGTGATCTTCCCATCAAAATGTCCAAAAACTATAATCTCTGGAAAACTAGCTGCCAGAAATGTCCAGAAAACTTGGAGTCGCTATTCTTGACTATATCAAAAGGCAATCCATATAACCTGCAAAGATGCTCAACAAACTATTGTGCCAATTCACATTTGTAGGTGAAAATCATGCCATCTTCGTCAATCTGTCTACCACCACCTAGATAGCATCATGTCCTCTAGTGATCCTGGCAAACCTACAATGAAGTCCATGGAAATACTCTCCCACTTACCTCATCGGATCTCTAGAGGATGTAACATACCTACAACCCTAAAATGTTCATCCTTATTCACTTGACATTTATGACACTTTACCACATATTCTTGAACATACGCCTTCATCTTAGGCCAGTAAAACGTTTGTTTTACCAAATCATAGTTTCGTTGTACCCCTGGATGACCCGTCGTAGGAGCATCATGACATTCATACAGGATTTTTTTACTAATCTCACTGTCATCCAATACATAAACCTTCTCATTCCTGAACAGCAATCCATTCCGGATAAGGAACTAACCACCTGCCACACTCACAGATAGTATGATCGTCTAAATCGGTGGAACCCCCTACCTGGATCTTCTGCCAATACTGACCAAAAACAATCATCGGTCTCATATAGCCCTGTCAAAGAGTCATAAAGGTCATCCCTAATCTCGGTGAAGCTCAAAGTGTTCACCTCCCTAGCTCTACTCAAGGCATCCGCCTCTCCATTCAGGCTGCCCTTCTAATACCTTATTTCCATATCAAAGTCTTGCACCGATACTTTATTTCCATATCAAAGTCTTGCACCAAGTTAGTCCACCGTGCCTTCCTCCCCCTCAACTCGGGTCTATTACAGATGTAGTTAATCAACTCATGGTCTGTCAGCACAACAAACTCGTGGTCTTCCTCCCATGTGCCTTCTTCCCCCTCAACTCAAGTCTATCACATATGTACTTAATCGACTCATGGTCGGTCAGCACAACAAACTTGGTTCCATAAAGATAATGTTGCTAAGTTTTCAGAGTGTGTACAACAGCATACAGCTCTTTCTCGTGAGCTCGTGAGTGTGCCATCTGACCTGGGCATCCTCAAGCTTCTTGCTTTCAAATGCCATAGGTCAATCATCCTAAAACAATGCCACACCTATCATGAAATCACTAGCATCTCTCTCATCTCCACAAATGGTCTACTAGGATCCGACAAGCCCAATACACATGCTTCTTTCACCTTAAGCATGAGAGCTCAAAAAGCCTCATCAAGCTTCTTGTTCCAAGAAATTGGGCTATTGGACTTACATCCTCTTCCCCGAAGGAGGTCTGTGGAAGGTACTGTTAACTATCAATAATCCCTCACCGACTTCTTAAGAAAGACAATAAATCTGAACTTGCTTTACGGTCTGAGGAATTGTTCAACTTTTTATAGTTGACACACATTCTCCGTCTTTTCTCCTCCTTGTGCTTCAAAAGTATCGATGCCCCCCAAGGAGATTTAATCTTACAAATGTCCCATCCTAAAATATTTCGACAATTGTCACGCAATCTTATCTTCTTCCAACTGGCTCATCCTACAAGGCGCAATGCTCCCAGGTTGAGACCCTCGAACTAAATCAGTGTTATGATCAACCGACCGTGCAACTCGGAAGAAAGACCATGAGATAGCTCAACTAGGAAAACATCGGCAAACTATACCCTAATTTTCTCTAAAGCCTGTGTCTCCCATACATAAAGATGAACTGAATTAAACTCACAATTAGCATCAGATTACATGGTATCTAGAACACATCGAAACATTTCTTAACTAAAATCCTTTACTATATTACAAAGTTCAACTGAGTTTACAAAAGTAGTGGATGGGACATCAAAAACACCCTGTACACAAATCTGAACATCTTCCATGACAAAAGATAGCTTATGACCCTTCCAGTCTATTTGTGCATTGTGTTTATGGAACCACTCTTTTTCTATAGTAACATATACTCCATCCAGATCCATAATCATGAAATCTAGTGGCTGCCAGTAGCTTTGTATGGTTATAGGATTGTGACACCCGTCGATCCCGAATTTGAGTGCCCAACAGCATGTCGACACAATCCTCATGACTTCCAACGTTACTCTTTCATACAAGTGCTGCAACCACCGTGCAAGTGGGTGCACTATTTGGGCCATGAAGTGCCCGCCTTTGAACGTGGAGTGTGATTCCTTGTGTAACCTACCACTAATTATTCCCCAATATTAGGATGTGCCAATGCAGCGTGCCACTGATCGCCAATATTAGAAACGTGCCACTCACTGGCTAATGGTGTGCAAGTGGTGGCTCTCCAAGGTAAGAGAAGCTTAGCAAGTTTAGAAGCTTACTTGGAGTGTAGTATATGGAGTTGAGCTCAAGGGAAGTGCTGAGATATCAAGCTCAACTAGTGCAAATATGAATGACACCTTTGCACTTATGCCATGGCATGGTCAGTGAGATTATGGTTGATATGCCGCTAGTGGTTTTCACGTTGTATGACAACCAATTTGGTTTACTAGAGTTATGGCGTAGTTATAGTGCCAACTTTTATAGTCAAGGTCACACTATGGACCTTGGATCATAACGACATCAGTAATTGAATAGATTTATATGTTTCCTTTGAGCGCTTCAATCTAAGAATTGTTGTTTTCTTATGGTCCATCTTATCGTATATAATGCATAAGTATTTTTCAGGATTCATTTGAGAGCTCAAACGCCATGCATAATACAAATTTCTGCAGCTAAGTTGTTGCAACATGTGGAGTTTTTGATGATGCATTAGCTTGTTCCTTTCCTCTTGGCACTTTATGGCTCCTAGTTGTTCTTTGATTCCACTACATGCAGCGTACTTTCAAAACTCACTTGTCTTGATAAGGCTCACATGCTTAAACTCTGTATTCCAAATCCTATTGAAAGTAGCGTCACTTGGGTGTGTCCACTCTGAACTTCTACACAACCTTGGCATTCATGAAGTTGTGAGTGAGTACTCCGAGGGTCAAAAATAATGTGTAGAGTTTTTCCCACGACTAACCCATACATCCGTATTAGGTCCGTAGGACTGAAAACTTTCATATTAAAGCTACAACCCTTGCAAGAACTATGATCTAAAACAATAGTGCAAGCACCGACCCTCCTTAATGTACTCAAGAGTCTGCTCCAATTTCTTTGATTTCTTCAAACTAGGGTCTCTCAAAGCTTGTGATTGACTCTAGGTCTCTGCATGAGTATGTGAAGTCTTCCCATCCTTAAACTTTCGTTTACGCTTGGATCCTACGTGATCTGTGTTAAAACACATGGATCTAGGCATCTATGGTGGATTAAGGTGTGTAGAAATGGATTAGCATCAACATCTTGAAATACAAGAAACGCAAGAAAAGAGATTAAGACTAATGACAAAGTTAATGATGAAACTAGAGTATAATGACAAGAGGTTTAGCAAAAAACTCACATAATAATCCATTAAGTAGAGTGCCTTTTTATAGGCTTCAGTACATCTCCATTAGCCATTAATTATGGCCCATAAGCTTAATCTTTTCTAGATTTGAGCACCATCTCCCTTTAAGTGAGCACCCATTCGGCATCCTTTCCCACTTCTTCTAGGCACCTAATTTTGGCCTCCACATGGGCTAGTCATTCCACATATTCCTCAACCTTTGGGTTCCCTTTTGACCCTTTGCCCTGTAGTCTATGACTTATGCAACTCATACAAGTGTTTGAGGGTCACATACCACTCCCCCTTGTTCCAAACATTTATCCCACGTCACTTGCTAGTTCAACATTTTTGTCAATGAGAGTGGTTGGGGTTTCTTTGGCTGTTTCTTCACCACAGTCTCATCACAAATCTTAGCATATCAAATGGCATCAACCAATGTTTTGCTTCGATTGTTCTTGATCTCGAGCTAATATCCATCAAACAATCCATCCACAAAGAATCCCGAAATAGTGATAGGATCAATGTGGGTTGCTCGCCTACAACTCTAAATTTATGTAGATATCATTCTTCATCTCCAAGTTTTTAAACTTGGAGACTATGCCGTACTTGTCCTCGGCTTGCAAGAACCCTTCCCAGAACACAGTCTCAAAGTCTACCACGTCGTGGCTTTCACTAGTAACTCTTTCCACCAGGTAAGGGCTTTTCCTATTAGGAACCCCTATACCATCTGTATCTTCTTATCCTCAAGGAAAGGATGGAACTCAAAATATAGGGCTCCGGAGTAAAAGAGGGTGATGTCTCAGCTCTCCCTGCTATCACCAAACTCGCCAATGTTCCTTGCAAAACAAAAATGGTGTTGGTAACGTTCAAAATCTGTTGCTCAAGCAAGGTCATCCTTGCATCGAAGTCTACTTTGGTGACCAAGTCATCAACCGTCACATTGTCATTCCAATGATCGTCATCAAGATGAACATTCTTGTCCATCGTTTTGTGCATAATCAGCCATGATAATCCCAAGCTGATCTACTGCTTCTCAAGGAAAATCTTGCATGTCGAGTGTAGAGATCAAGTGCTCCAAAAATCCTGCTCTTGGAAGCTGGCCGAGTTCTTTCAGCCCTCTTGACCAAGGAGATTCCCACTTTTGATGTGGAGAACTAACAAGCAAGCAACCACCCCCCACCCCCACCCCCTCTTTTATGCCTAAAGTGCAAGGGCTGTCTTGCTTTTGGTTTTTGCCCTAAAAACTAATGTGCTTTTTAGTTTTGTTAATAATAAAAAAAGAACATGTGCTTTTATTTAAGTTGGAGCTTTCTCTCTTTTAAAAGAAAACTCATCTAATATTTATAATTTAAAAAAAAGCACATGTGCTTTTTTAAGTTGGAGCTTTCTCTCTTTTAAAAGAAAACTCATCTAATATTCATAATGGAAAACAATTGCTTTTTCTCATTTAAAAAAAACGATGATGCTTTACACCTAAACCTACCGGCCCGTTTTTTTTCCCTGCGCATCCTGCTTTTTTCCCTTGTGCATGATACCTGGGCTTTTCCTGCACAGAGCTTCTGCCACCTCTGATGCCCTTAGCTGGGGGTTGGTGTGGCTCACTGCTCTGGCTGGACTAGGCTTGGCTACTTTGTTGGTTTGCCAGCCTAGCCAGGCTGTGGCCCACAGCCCGCCTACCTAGGGTAGCCAAGCTTTGCTGCCCTTAGGCAGCTGTGGCTGGTTGCCATGGCCTAGGCTTGCCCAGCCCCTTTGCTGCCCTTAGGCGGCTGTGGCTGGTTGCCATGGCCTAGGCTTGCCCAGCCCCTTTGCCTCAGCCACCTCCCCTTCTCAGACCATTTGCCAAGTAGTGCTTCCTCCAACCAATGGCACATACTAAAAGCGCTTCGCTTCACTCTTACACACAGCAGACACGCCTTGATGTCAACAAATCCTTGTACACCTTCAATAGAGCAATTAATTTTTGAGAAAAAGAGAAACGATGAGAAAAATACGTGGAAATCTCGACGTCTATGATGCCTAGACACGCATACCTCTTGAGCCTCTGCATAGGGTGGCTCTAATACCAAATGTGAACTCCTTCCCAAAATCTGCCCTAAAGGTAGTAGCTCACCTCCCAACTGGCCACGACCAGCATCCATGGATCTCCCCTGAGCCAAGGCTAGGGCTTCCTCCACAATCCCATAGGCCCATGTCTACTAACTCCGGCGTCCCATACCACCGAAGCCTGCCCATAGGCCTTCGACATGCCAACCTACGTACTCGCCATGTGCAAACATGAGCATGTCTGCTCTCCTGGTCCAAGCCAAACCTTTGCACAACTGTCGCATAATAACCCAAGGTCTCACTTATATAGTGATAACTATGCCATAAATAGTTAACTTGCTATAAATAATAGCCCAAGTTCTCACTTATATAGTGATAACTATGCCATAAATAGCTAACTTGCTATAAACAGCCATTAAGCTTGTTTTATCAATCCAAGAACCCTAGCCAAGCATCTGCCTGCTAATCCTTAATCTCAGGGGCCCCTAACCCCACTGGATTAGGTCCCTAGTCCATAGATTAGTGTCCAGGTACATAACACAAACATAGTAAAAGTTCACAATATGTGGCATCAGAAATTCAGCCAGTTACCACCCTACAGTGCTCACCTCCATTCCAAGATGGAAGGCATTTAACATGAAGTATGCCCACATGACACTTGAAGGAAGTTGAATAATACATACATGTAGTAAAGTCAATCCTTTAGAAAAAGATTAAGGAAAATCTTCAGACTTAAGGATTGAGACCTTACCATTTCCACCGTCAGCAGCCTTCGAATGCATTAGCATTTTCCTGCTCTCAAAAAGGCTAAAAGTACCATACGAAGAAAGCTTTATAAAACCAGCCAACACCTGAGAAAACAATAGAAGATGTCATTGACCAGGCTTCCACAAGCAGGAGGAACATATCCACCATGTGCTCTGATATGAAGATGATGGAGCTCTAAATGGGATAAACAAACAGTGACAGCGGTAAAGAGAAATGCATGTGGCATGAACACCACGCACTTTGATAAACCAAAAAGCATCCTGGTTCTGATATGATCAAGTATATTACTATGGGATGAACAAACAGTGACAGGGGTAAAGAGAAATGCATGTGGCATGAACACCACGCCCTTTGATAAAACAAAAAGCATCCTGGTTCTGATAGTCAAGCTCATATAATCATAGACCGCCCTTTTTCTCCAAAAGGAGGCTCAAGGTTTCTGAAAGAAGAGTCTGAAATATGCATTCAGTCATTAGCAGACGAGTCCATACAAAATCCTCTTTTTTTGCTTGCGTGTGTGCAAGCATTTTTGTGGTGTTGTCTCCCTTTTTTCTTTGTTCTTGTTCTTTTCTTTTCTTTTTCCTTTTTTTTGGTTTTTTTTTGGGGGGGGGGGGGGGGGGTTTGGGGCAGTGTGGTGGTTTGTTGTGTTGTGTGTGGTGGTTTTCACAAAGACTTCTATTATAAAACACTTGTAATGAAGTGAAAAGCTATCATCAATACCTCGACAGCCTCAGCTACCGTCGTGGTCATGTCGTACGAAATCTCCTCAAAACTCTCATCCAAGAAAAACACAATAGTGGTGAGCTTCCGCCCAGCTAAAAGTGCCTCGATTTCCTCTTGCGCTGGGATTGACCGTCTAGCACCAGCTTTGACAGACCTTTTTAAAGCGTTCCAAGTATTAAGAGCTAATGTTTTTACTTCAGGAGAACTGTCATGGGCGTACGCGACATCATGCACGTATTCAGAGAGATAAGCTGCAATTTCCTTTCCAGGAGGCATGGCAGAGGCACACAGGTACATCAGCTCCCATGCCCTTTGCAAAGAGGCCCTGCATTACAATCTATTGGCTGTGTAAACTGACTGTCAACAACAACCCTTCAAGAATTAAAAGGTAAAACTAACAGCAAAAACCACTGCCTGTTGTGTTTTTATTCCACAAATCAGGGTCTGCACAAATGTGGACTGAACAAAAGCTTTCTTATTCAAACCTGAAAAGTCTCTTCATGCCTCTTTTAACCAATTTTTAGTCATCCTAGTTTGTTTGAATTTCAATCAATAGATCCAACAGCTTAGCTAAAAATGTCTTGGGAGGTAAACATGACATATCTTGTGAGCATCCAAGGCCAAGGAAGACCATATTATTCAAAGAAATAAAAAAAGGAGGAGAAGGGGGAGGGAGGGTTTGTGTGGGGTCGATGAGAGAAAAAAAAATGACATAGCTTGAGACCATCATCAAAGGCCAAGGAAGAATATATTATTCAAAGAGAAAAAAAAAAGGGGGGGAGGGGGGGTTATACATGAAACATTTATACATCTAGAAAAAAATCACCTGTCAGGATTGTTGCGCGTTTGTTTCGAGATTTGTAACAGTAGCTCGTCTCGAAGCTCAACTCGTTTTAGAGCGTGTTTATACAGCTTCATTAGAAGCTCCATCTGTTCAGATGGGTTTACAGTAGCTGCCGATGATGTGGCATCAATGCCCATATACTTAAGGACAGCCTGAAAAAGCTTGACTGCCCGACTCATGAGGTCATTGCTCATCCGTAGCAAGGACGTCGGGATGGGCTCCTGGGAAAAAGGTGCCCATAAAGAAATGATTAAGCGAATACATACCATCAATCACAACACAAGTAGAAAAAATCACTAATTAGTAATTCTATTCACACAAGGAGTTGCAAGGAAGCCCATACACGCTGAAAGCAAAGCATGTCCTCCAGTGAATACTTGTCTCGACCTTGAGAAGCCACGGATGACTTCTTACCAAAAAAGCTACGCCGACCTCCTTGAAGCTGCTTTTGCATCGATCTAAGGAACGCGTCAATCTGCATGCGTGCAGACATAGATATCTTTGTTTAAAAACTGCATAAACTCAAAGCTCACAGAGCACAATGCCTGTGCATGAACCTTACATTACACATGTAAAATTTACATGGGCAACCATACCCACATTGTCTCACACGCTACGCAGCTATGATTAGCTTATGGACTTCTTTAAAAACCTGGATATGTCCTCTAATCCTTCCTAGGCTTTGAAATCACAAGTCAAACTTGCTGAGTCCATGATAAGGCATCTCTCCCCCCCCCCCCACACCCCCCCACACCCCCCCTAAAAAAAAAAAAAAGAATTTGGATTCAAAAGAGGAGTGTGCCACAATATGAGCTCACCCTCCCCCCAGACAGAATTACCAACACATAATGTTGTCAAAAACTTGAAAAACCATGGCCAGGCAGGGGTGTTTGCAGCCACCCTACCACAAGTTACAAAGCCATCTCTCTGAATGTCAAATACTATCTCTAATTCCATCAGCAGTTCCAATCTAGCAGCTCCTCAAGAAATAAGGCATGACTCATTTGAAAAAAATCAACACTCTCTTTCAAGCGATCACCCAGCTGCCAAGGTTATGAGTTAGATTTGGCTGATCAGGTAGCTGAATAGGGAGCCAACAAACAATCGGCACCCAGCACCACCATTCAAGGTTGCAAAGCAGGTGGGGACCAACAACTCAACATCTTACAATGGTCAGTAAGTCCAGTGTTTGTGGTGGGCATATCAATTGCTAGAAAGTTCACTTGTATCTTCCATCCCTCTTTCGCTTGGGCTCCTATATCGTTATTACTATCCAAAGAGGGAAGGAAGGGGGACGAGGGGAATGATGGCTGTCAGTCAATAACAGACCCGTTGTAGAACATGTTAATTGATGACCCATTATAATTCAGAAAATTGGAGAAACTTTCATACCTGCATTTTCTCCAAAATGGGAATGGCACCAATAAGCTCTGGAGGCAACGTCGCAGACAAGGTACTTGCCAATCTGCAGATAATAGTGGGTAAGAAAACTAAAAGAGTTGCCATCTAAAACTAGCCCGCCGACAGTGCATCCATGCCCCAAAGCTTGTGACCACATAATTATCCACTTGGACGTGCCCTTCTGGCATCATCTACTAGATTCAAATAACTCACTTTAATGGTTCACTGCTTGGAAACTCGTATGTACATAACAAAAGAAGTATATCGAACACCACAGAGGACAGATTCTCTGACTTATATCTCAAAGATTGACCCAAAAAGAAGAAGTTAATTTTCACCCAGTAACAGTTTCATATGTTGAAATTTTTTAATTTTATATTTGTTTATGTTTGGTAAATGCTTTCGGTGCCAATTCAACCATACCGTTCATCTGCCTCACGACTATCAGTGACCTCTTTGCCACCTTCATTCCCTATATTTTTTTTATCTTCCGAATGCTCTCCACTCTCAATATTTCCAATACTGTGAGCAAGAGGAATTAGTTTTTTTCCTCTCTCTCTCTCTCTCTCTCTCTCTCTCTCTCTCTCTCTCGTGATTGTCGATCTAGATTTCCATAATACAATTACTCCTTGTAATACTTTTGGTGTAATAGACCCTTTGGTCTTTTGTAGAACTTTATGTACTAAATGATACAAGAGTAGCACCAAATGGCAATCTCAAGGACCATTAGATCTCCTGGATCCTCGCGCACACAGCCAGCACTTGCACCACCACAACTTCTAGAAGTAACCTAGAATAGAGCACATCAGTTGCAGTGCACCAGGCACCCACACCCTTCTGGCTTAATGCAGCCCTCCATGCGGCAGCTCCAAATTTGAGAGATCCATGGCAACACAAATATGCCCCTCCATCGATACAGAGAGCTTATCTGAGGTCATTGAAAGAACACGGAGCGTAGAGCACCAAGCAAAACAGAGGCATAGCACGCGGAAGGCTAACAACCTGGCCAGGCCTCCCCAACCGAGCATCCCATGAGACCACCAATAAAGGTGGGGGATAATGGGAGACCAAAGGGCATTTTGCCCTATATAGAAGGGTTAAGTTGACCCCAACCCACTATGTGGGATAATAGATTGCCACATGGCAGCGTGAGAAGTGGAGGGCAAGAATCCATTCCAACACCCCCTTGGATGCGAAGCCCGAAGCCGAGCAGCAGGAGCCGACAAGGCTCTCATACCATGAAAGAACACGGAGCGTGGAGCACCAACCGAAACAAAGGCATAGCATGCGGAAGGCCAACAACCTAGCTGCCCCCCCCCCCCCCAACACACACACACACACCCCTAAACATCCCATGAGACCACCAATAAAGGTGGGGGATAAGGGGAGACCAAGGGGAATTTTGCCCTATATAGAGGGGTTAAGTTGACCACTATGTGAGATAATAAACTCCCACATGGCAGTGTGAGAAGCGGAGGGCAAGAATCCATTCCAAAAGTCATACATTCACCTATTTTGGATTAACGATGAGAATGTCTCTCTTATTATCTCATTTGCAAAAGGCTACCTTGTACTTTGAAGAGTTCACTTTGTACTAACATGATTACCGATATATGCGTAGCCAATCTCTTCAATATTCTTTCTTTTTTTTCATTTCCTTGACTCACTCATTCCATGGAGCTTTTGTAGCACTTGTTTGGTCTCATAGACCCTTTAAGTCTCCTTAATGTCACATGCATCCCCCACTTGGATGCCATGTTGACATATTTGTATAGTAGGTGCAAAATCTGGAGTGGTAACTAGCCCCTCTGTATATTTGGGGATTCTTGTATTAGGGGAAGTTTTGTAAGGTGGAAGCATCCATAGGCACTTCTGTTCTTCCTGTGCACTACTCCCAGAGTCTTGTGTTGGCTCATTCAAGTATACACCTTGTTTTTGGTATACTTCAACGATCGCACCTTCAATCTCGTCATATCCCAGTGCATTGTGTGCACATTCCGTAACTCTCTTCTTCTCGTATTTTCCCAAGTGACAACTGAAGATCGGCTTGATGGTCCTAGCTACTCATTATGGAGTTTCATGGTGAAGAATCTCTTAATTGCCAAGGGGCTATGGGAGATTGTTACGGGGCAAGAGCCTCGTCTTGTTGCACCAACTCCTAGCGCCTTGACATCAAGGGTGACTCAGACTGTGGCACAAGTTGTGTCAGGCATTACAGCACTGCCTCTTGGACCCACTGAAGACCAAAGACGGTGGGATGCCCGTGATGCTCAAGCAATGGCCATGATTGCTCTTTCAGTCAAGCGCTCAATTGTACCTCACGTCCGATCCTACAGCTCTGCAAGGGCTGCCTGGGTGGTCCTCAAGACCATGTTCCAGTCCCATAATGAAGCACAAGTCATGTACCTAATGCAAGAGTTGGACGACTTGACCATGAACGAAGGGGATTCCATTGCACATCATCTTACCAAGGTAACATACCTAAAAGAACAGCTGCTGAATATAGATGAGGTAGTTGATAACAGAAAATTGGTCACCACCATTCTTAACTCCTTACCTGAGTCCTATCAGAGTTTCCATACTTCTTTGAATCTCTCTATGAGAGGAGGAGGCAATCCTATATCCTTCGAGGAGTTGGTTGGATTACTTCGCCAAGAGAAGAAGACAAGGAAGAACAGATCCAGGGGTGATGCAAGCAAAGGAGACCAAGCCTACTTCTCTAGGGACAAAGGCAAAGTGGACTCGTCACAAGGTGACACCAAGAAGAAGAAAGAAAAGTGTCACTACTGCCACAAGCCAAGGCACTACATCGAAGAGTGTAAGAAGAGACTTGCAAAGTTGAAAGCTGATGAAGACTCTACAAACTCCGCTTCCTCTGCCTCCGACGACATGTCTACAAAGGAGAGTACCCATCAGCCGGAAGAAGTCTCCCCCGAAGAAGACCTTGCTCTTCCGACTACCGCAGACACCATAGCTCTACTCTTGGAGGCAACAACAGCACCACCTCCTCCTCCTCCAGCAACCCCCAACTACATCTCCCTCTTCTTTCAGATGGAACAACAAAGAAGAGAAGACGAGGTTCGACAGAGAAGAAAAAGCAGAAGCTGAAGCAAGAAAGCAACAAGAAAAAGCAGATAGACGAGACTATGAGGAAGCCCAACGCAAGATCCAAGAAGACCGGCGTCAAGCTGAACTTGCAGCTCAAGAGCACCAACGAAAGCTCGATCGAGAACGTATGTTACTCAAGCACCAAAGGGAAAAGGAGGCCATGCATCTTAGATATCAGCACCTCTCTTCAGTTTCCCCAGCCTTAGGTGCCACCAGCTAGCAGCCCGCGACATCGACTACTGTCATTCGAAGTCAATCAAATTTTCGTAAGTATGATGGTAAGTGTGATCATTTAGCAGTCAATCAGGTCATTCATCAATTTACTGCTCATTTTCCATTAGCTATTATTACAGATCCTCAGGATAGAGTCCACGTAGCGGCTCCCCACCTTACAGGTGAGGCAATCACTTGGTGGCAGCATTGGTCTAGTCTTCATACAGACTAGACTACAAGTGTCAGAGCTTTTAGCTAGGATACATTTGTTCATGACCTAAAGACCTGATTTCTCCCGCCCTAGTATATGACCGGCCTAGCAGATGAGTTATATGGACTCAGACAGAACGGGTCTCCAGTGATTCAGTTTTCCGAAAAGGTTATAGCTTTAGCACAACAATTAGGGTTATCTGAGCAAGCCAAGATGGATCAATTCATTCGTGGATTAGATCCCAACATCCGGTTCACAGTTCGCAACTTTGAACCCAATACATATGACTGGGCTTTGACTCTTGCTCAAAATGAAGAAATGAAAATGAACGGAGGCAAGCCCAAGCAGTCGTCACAGTCCAATACCAAACCCTAGCAGCAGCAATCTGCTGCGCAGCCAAGGAAAGGTAATGCATCTTCTAAAGATGCTAAGGACGGCAGTAATAGCTCTAGTTCAGGGGGTAAGAAGGATAAGGAATCCAAGCCTAAGAAAACCCTTGAGGAAAAGGCTAAAGCAGGCATCACTGGAGGCTATCTTCCTCCAGAGGATCAAAGGAAATACCACTCAGAAAACAGATGTTTTTTCTGTCATGGCATCGGGCATGGTAAGAAGGATTGCCACAAATGGCAAGCGGAGCAAGCCTCCAAAGCTCCTTCTACCACAGTTGCCATAGTATCTCCAGCTCCTCCAGCCCCACCTACTACCACAAATGCAGTTCAGCTCTCACCTTCTATGCATCTTATGCCATCCGTGGTATTTGATACTAGCGATACTGCACAGAAAAGCCTCATCCGAGCTTATGGCTCTACTACCAAGGGTCGGCAGTTTGTAGTCCTATTTGACATGGGTAGTTCTAAGGACGCCATCTCTCCCCAGTTGGGTAACAAGATGAGCTGCACATTAGTGCCATATCATTTGCATGTGGACGGATTCACACCTAGTCTCCACACCCAGTTGGGTAACAAGATGAGCTGCACATTAGTGCCATATCATTTGCATGTGGACGGATTCACACCTAGTCTCCACACCCACATATCTCAGAAGGCACAGCAGTTTGCCTTTGAAGTTCAAAAGGCCTCATTCCAACGAGATTTCATTGTCTCGCCTCTTCTAGGGTGTGACATGATCTTAGGAATCCAATGGTTTCGTCAATATGAGCCTATTCCCGATTGGAGGCAAGACACTTTTACTATCTGTAAAGGTTTTCCTGAGCCCGTCATGATTCGTGGGGATAGAAGCATTCTTGGCATCCCATTGATTTCGCACCTCCAGGCCCAATGAGCTATCCGCAGCACTACTTTATGTTCGTGCTCAGACAACCTCTACCTCATCGCTAGCACCTATCTCATCTTCAGTCCCACAATTAACAGACCTCTTGTCTAGACATCAAGACATTATGCTCAGGGACGATCTTCCACCCAGTCTCCCTCCATCACGACCTGAGGACCATCATATCGATTTGGTCCCTGGATCAGAACCTCCTAGCAAGTTCCCCTATCGTATGTCCAAGACTTTAGAGGGCGAGCTAGAAAGACAGTTATATGAGCTCCTCCGAGCCGGATTCGTTCGGCCTTCTTCCTCACCATTTGCTGCACCCATCCTGTTTGTCCAAAAGGACAAGTCTGCACACCTTTGTGTAGACTACAGGGCATTGAATAAACTCACCATTAAGAATAAGTTTCCTATGCCAAGGATTAAATACATTTTGGAGCGTTTAGACGGTGCAAAATTTTTCACTAAGATCGACCTCAAGAGTGGTTACCATCATGTCCGCATTTCGAAGCTGACATTCCAAAAACAGCTTTCCGAACAAAGCGTGGTCACTACGAGTTCGTAGTCATGCCTTTTGGGCTTACAAATGCACCCGCAACCTTCAATAAAATGATGTCCAGTATTTTCGCACTTCTCGTTGGTAAGTGTGTCTTCATCTTCTTCTTCTTTTTCCGAGAAAAGATCCTTTCATTAGTTATAAAAAAAAACGCCCGCTGGGCTACAAAAACTCTCCTGCTCATAAGAAGGCAGAGCAGAGATCCAATCAAGGCAGCTAGGGAGCCTCTCCCTAGGTGCAGAAAAGTACAATTATCAGTACAAATAGTTGGCTATATCATACAATAGGAGGGGGGGAAATCCAAACAGGTGGCCTGTAATGCCAGCGGGGGTACCCGCGTGTAGGGTATAGAAGGGGCTGCTGCGCTAAGTGGTGTGAAAGACCTGGTGCCGCAAGATCACCGCATCCGAGTCGCCCCGAAGCGGTTATACTGTCCTCACAGGGTGTGGATCAACTCCTGCCAAATCCCCCGAACAGTCTCTACTGGTGGCTCCAGTCTCCCCTCAAAGGCCCTGAAGCGCCGGGCTCTCCAAGTGAACCATATGGTGAGGCTGCTGAGGAACTCCCATCGTAGATCCCTCTCCTGTGTCCAGCTGGCGGACGAGAAATCCGGTGAAGGAACAAGGCGAGGCTGGCCCCTAATGAATCTGATGGCTTGGCTGTCTTGCTCCGTCTCGTATCCCAGAGCAGGCCCTGACGAAGTTACATACATGGCTTTGGAGGGACCTTATAATCTCCCCCACTTAAAAGATTGGGAGGGACCTTATACATACATGGCTTGGGAGGGACCTTATAATCTCCCCCACTTAAAAGATTGGAGATGTCCTCATCTCACGACCTGGGGTAGTATCTAAGTAAATCCTCCTGTCTGTTTCAAAGTGGCGTCCCCACTTGGTAGAAATCTTCTTTTATCTAAACATTGTTCCGAGTCCCTTATTTACCAAGCAGCGACACCCCACGTATACATGCCCTCTGGAGAGAGGGGGGCCAAAATGCGCAGCATCCTCAGCCAAATCTGCTGCGCCTGTGCACAATCCCATAGGCAGTGTCTCTGTGTCTCCAATGGGTGGCCGCATCGGACGCAGGCCGCCGGAAGACCACTGTAGACAAGCCAGGTGCCAATTGCAGAGCCCCTGTGGGCAACCAGCCACTGGAAAGTCGAGATCCTGCGTGCCTGTCGGCTAGCCCAGAGCCTCGTCCAAAAATCCTTCAGGAACTCCTGTGAGAGTCCCTGTAGCCTCCAATGCTCCAATGCAACTAGAGAGACCATCCTCCTCGCAGACAAAAAATGCCTCCCCAACCGAACAGTGTACTGGAAAAAGGTGATCTCTGTGGCCTCAGGGGACGCATAAGGGTCATGCCACTCGTACTCGCCAGGGTCCCACTGGAGCCGGGCCAAGGGGCGCGCAGCATATGCCCAAATGCGCCAATCGGAGTCCACATCTGCAGGGTCTGGATCAATATGCCACTTCCGGGAAGCGGCGGCCACTACCCGTATCCTCTGAAAGATGCACTCTGCAACCAAAGGCGACTCCGCCTCCACCCTCTAAAGTGTGCCCTCATCCTGGATCTCATAGTAGAGGCATCTACCATCCTCAGTGCAAGCTCTAACAGCAATCAGGATCTCCAACTGTGTAAAGGCTCCCATCCACCGTGGGGCCACTGACTCGAAAGGCGTGAACCACTACTCAGTGAGTGCCTCCTGAATGTCATCCCTCATAATCAGCCCCCCTCTGAAGTGACTCAACCTCTCCACCTGGATCTCCTTTGGGAGACTGCAGAAGGCCTGCCAGTCTCCAAAACTGTGTGCTGGGCCTGCCGCCGCCAATGGTCCCCAGGCTAGACGAGGCCGAGAACCCAGCATATGACCCTGCTCTATGCGTACCGCGGGGCTCCAGATGAGCGGCTGTCTGGCCTGCTCCTCATCACAAGTAGGAGGTCTCTGAGAAAGCTCCGGTCTCAGCAGCTCCCAAGCTCGCAAGATGCTCAAGGCAAATCTGTCCTCCCATCCTCTACTGAGGCCTGTCCTCCTCATCTCTATGAAGATCCATCGTATCTCTGCTGCCCAAGTGCCCCCTGCTGGGGGAGCCCTAGCCTGCAATCGTTGAAAAAGAAGCTCCTTCCAAGGCTCAGCGCCTGGAAGCAGCCCCCGAACAATAAGCTTCCCCAATAAGGCTCTACTCTGATCAACTGGATCTATAATGCCCAAGGCTCCAAGCCCCCCCTGGGCCAGCGGAAGAGTAATAACTGCCCAAGCTACCTTAGCCCGGGCCGACTGACCATCCCGCCCAGACCAAAGAAAGTTTCTGATCAGCCTCTGTACCTGGCTGATGCAAGAACTCCAGAAGATCCAGGAAGACGTGATGTACCACATAGTCGCTAAAAGCACCTGATTTGTCACCACCACCCTCCCAGCCAAGGATAGCCGAGCTGTACTCCAATACAAAAGCCTCTTCCGAATGCTCAGAAGAAGCGGGGCGATCTGCTGCTCAGGTGACAAATCAAGTCCAATCTGGCATCCCAAATACCGCACTGCTGTGCCAAGAGGAATCCATCTAAAACCCGGGTCTCGGCTCCATGCCGGAGCGGGAGCGCTACTGATCCAAAAGGCCACTGTCTTGCGCCAATTGATCAATGCTCCCGAAGCTGCACCAAAAACCTGTAGCGACTGCTCTGCCCTCTGAAGATTGGCCTTTTGGCCATGCAAAAACAATCTCGTGTCATCAGCAAACTCAGAATCGAGCAGGTCCTCACCCCGGACTGGGAGCTGGAGTCCTCTCAAGCCAACCTCCTCTGCTGTCAGATACATGCTCATAGCCTCAGCAAAGAAGAGAAAAAGAAACGGGGCGACAGGGCACCCCTGACGAACTGATCTGGTCAACTCAAAACTCGGCCCCCGTCCTCCTGCCATCAGCACCTGGCTACGAGCTGTGGAATATAGAGCCGCCACTCCTCGAATCCAGACTGGCTCAAAACCCAGGCGAAGCATAGTGCCCTCTAAGAAACCCCAATCGACTCTATCGTATGCCTTCTCAAAATCGAGAAGCATCACGACCAAGTCCTCACCGAGAAATCTAGCTCAGGCCGTCGCCTCCCAGAAGGTGAAAATGTTGTCAAGGATACTGCGCTCCTTGACGAATCCTGTCTGGGTAGCATGAATCAGCTCCCCAAGGAAGGGCTGGATCCTCAAACTCAAGGCCTTTGCCAGGACCTTGTAGACAGTATTGAGGATCGTAATAGGTCTCCAATGCCGAATATCATCTGACACTCCCTCCCCCTTGGGGATAAGAAAGATCAAGCCCTCTGAAAAGCTCTGTGGCATCACCCCAGTGTCCAAAACATACTGAAAGCCCCTGCGGAGGCCTGGCCCCAAAAGGTCCCAGTAGCGCATAAAAAAGGCAGGCGTCAATCCGTCCTCCCCAGGGAAACTATGGCGCGGAAGGACCCTCAAAGCCTCAACAAGCTCATCCTCTGAAAGAGGCTCACCCAGAACTGTGCGCATACGATCTGTGACCCTCCTCTGCACATGGACCCACACAGTCTGTCTGCAAGCATCACGTGCCTCCGTGGCTGGCTCCGCTGAAAGCAGGTCTCTATAGAACTCAGTGGCAATGGCTCTAATCTCCCCGGGCTCAGTGGCTAACGATCCATCCTGCCTCCTGAGCTGGCGTACTCCTGCTTGAGCACGGCGGGGTCCGGTAATCTCAAAGAACTCCCCAGTCACTCTATCACCAAGCTACGTCCACTGAGAGGCCTGTCGATGATAGTAGAACTCATGTCTCTGCTCCTCTGCCTCTCTAACCTCCTGGTGTGCCTGGCTCAGCTGGGACGCCACCCACTCACATATGGCTGCTGCTCCTGAAGGCGTTGGAGCGAAGCAAGGCTACGTCTCAAGCAATGCTCCCGCTCTCGTGTCTCTCCCAGCCGTGTCAAGGCTACAGCGTGCAAAAAAGAGCTGAGCTCGATGAGTCCCTGGGCACACTGGCCTGCTGCATCCAGGTCAAAGCTCTGGCTATCATGCCATATCCTCTCAATGTCCTCAGAAAGACTGGGATATGTAAATATCCTCTCTGGGATCCTCAACTGCAAGCTGGTCTCCCGTGTCCTCTCCTCAAGTGTCAAAATAACTGGCGCATGGTCTGAAAAAGAGGTGCCAGAGAGAATGCCAGTGGAGCCCCCATGCTCCCCGAACCTGTCGCCCACATAGAAGCGATCAATCCGTGAAAGATTAGTCCCTCCCTGCCCGCGATCCGACCGAGAAAAACTAAGACTGTCCTGAGAGCGGGAGCAAGCCTCATGCTGCCATGCATCAGTGATCCGCAGTGTCATGAAAATTTTCTCCCAAGCTGCAAGCTCCGTGCCGTGCACTGTAACATGACTGCCTCCCACCCTATCGGCCGGGTCCTCAAGCTGTTGAAGTCTCCCCCGGCACACCAATGTGCGGCCTCGGGCAATGCATCTGTAACAAGGGTCTAGAACTCTGCTCTGGCACTAGCATGGTTGGGCGCATAGACATTGAGCACGCCAAAGAGCTCATCGTGCATCCTCAGAATAACATACTGTGCTCTACCAGGCACAATGATCCCGCGATCCACAATGGCCTGCCGCCATACATCCGCAATGACCATACATACTCCTCCCTGCCCACCCAAGGGGCCAAACCCTACAGACCAAAATGTGTCCCATCTACCACGCATCACCGAACCATATCTTCGAATCCTGCTCTCACTCAAATGGTGCTCCTACATCATCAGAATATCAATACTGCCCCCAACCAGGCATCTCTGAAGCTCCTGCCTCAAGCAACCACGATAACGTACATAGTGTGCGCCGCCAAGGCCCTGTACATTCCATGAGATGATCCTCATGGAAGACCTGCTGAGGTGGAGGCTGTCTCAGCCGTACGACGGGCCTTCGCAAGCGGCTTGGATGGAGAATAGTCCCCATCCGAGCAGCTCCGAATCTGCCCACCCGGTGTGCTGCAAGAATCTCGGATCAGACGCCAGTGGCTGTGTCCCATGGCGACTGTCTCCCGCTCAGAGAGAGCAACCTCGTGTATGCATACATAACTAGGGTCGCGTGCTAGGTCTGCCACTATTTGAACCACCAAATGTCAAATCCCGGAGGCATCCACACTCCCGGTATCAAAGAAATGAGCCAGCTCTCAGAGTCGGCCTATCACGTCTGTCATCTCCAGATCGCTGGTGAGAAAACTCAACTGCCTGAGCCTTCAAAATGCTAAGAGCGAGATCCAGAGTCCACTCCCGGTCGCTAGTGCCATAGAGAGGAAAGGAGAAGGCCACCGCTGAATCAAGTACCTCCTCCCCTCGGGGCTGAGGTATCACCACATGAACTCTGATGGGTGCTGGCTCATGGGGGCCCTCCGCTCCAAAAAGCCGTGTGAAGGAGTAGTCAAACGCCTCCGAGCGTTGCCTAGTGTCGAGACTACTCAGCCGACTGCGGATAGAGGATATCCGTGAAGCCCGAATCAGCATGGTAGGTCTCCTCTGCGGTGCTCAGTGCCCGCCGGACTGCAGGTGAGCGCCAAGGTACTGCCAGGGCCTCCCGGGGAGTTGAGGCGAGCGGAGGGGGAGGAGGGGGGGGAGAAGGGGATGGGGAAGGAGCTGCTGACAAAACGGGAGCGGGAACGGGAGGAGGCGAAGGTGGAAGCGAGGCGGGAGGGGGGGACGGGGGAGGGGGGGTGGGGGCGAAGGAGGGGGTGCTCGCATCTCCTGATTCTCATTCTGCGCTGGGGTCTCCTCCTGGAGGGGAGCAAAGCTGTTCCTCACTGGAACCCAGTGATGCTGAGACTGTGACTGCTGCTGCATCGGTGTCTGGGCATGCTGTTGTGGCTGTCTCCCTCTACGGCGCCCCTGTCCAGGCTGCCAATCCGAGGTCTCTGTGGGCTGAGCAGGTGTCCCAGAGGCTGCCTGCCGAGCCGCATCTGTGGGCGGGCCATCGGGGGCCTGCTACTGCGGTGAAGGTCGGGGTCTCGTGCAAGGGCAGGCCTTGGTCAGGTGGCCGACCTGCCTGCATATAAAACGCTGGTTCGGGAGCCTCGAAAACTCCACTCTCTTATCGATCCACCCCCCCCCCTATCCTAGGTAGCTAAATGACCTTCGGAAGGGAGGAGATGTCAGGAACCAAAACTCTGACCGAAGGCAGGCCAGCTGCTCTAGCCACCACTGAAGCTGCTGTGGGGCTAGTCTCAAGCACCAAGCCCACCAATGCTCCTATCCTAGAAAGGAGCGGAAGGTACTCGAGTGGAGTCCAGGGAAGCAAACTGTGACATGGAATAGGCGCTCTCCCTGCTCGGCCGCTGCTGGGTCGAAGCCATGCTGCCAAGGTCTGAAGAAGGCCCGAGCGCCCCTGATGTCAAGGGGACTCATGGCTAGGACCTGGGCCACGCTCTGGGCTGTCTCGAACTCAATCTGGTAGTGTCCGCAGCCCAGTAACTGAACGTCCAGGATCTTGCCCACATCTACAAGAAGGCGGGCCTGTAGAAGATCCCGGATCTCCCCTCTGCTGGGGCGAGTGCCGACTATACGACAGATGGTGGAATGTGCCTGGAGGCGTTCCACCTCTGCGGCGAGGCTCGCTTCCTCTTCTGGCGAAAGAGAAAGACTGATGGGGGTATCCTCAGGGGCAGGCGAGGGGGCTACGGAAGAGTCCCTCTGAGGTGGGGCGGGAGGAACCTCCATCAGTGTCTGAAGCTTAGTCGAAGGCGAAGCGAAAACGGAGGGTCCTGCAAGAACCGAGCTGCTCAAAAGGCGGAGCGGGGAGGGGCGGAGGAGGAAAGGCAGAAGACAGAGGGGGAGGGGGGAGACAGAGGAGAAGGGGCTGAAAACAGAGGGGGGCGGAAGGCAGAGGTGGCGAAAGGCAGGGGGCGGAGGAAACGCGAAAAAGGGGGGGGGGGGGGGGAGGGGGCGGAGGCAGGCGGAGAGGGCGGGTCACGGAGGAAGGGGAGAGAGCAGGGGGGCGCGAAGTAGGCGGGGCAGGCGGGCAGGGGGCAGTGGGCGCGAAAGAGGAGAGGCGGGGGGGGGCGAGAAAACCCCAGGCAGGGGGAGCAGACGCGAGGGTGGAGAAGACAGGGCAGGCGGGGGGGAGCAGTCGCGAGGGCGGGGAGGGGGGTGTGCGAGCAGGCTGCAACGCGAGCAAGGGGGGGGGGGGGGGGGGGGGGGCGAAAGCTTCAGCGAGCGCCTGACGTGCCAAGTGTGTCTTCATCTTTCTTGATGACATACTTGTTGGGTAGGAGGGAAGCTAGCCTGCACACACACACACACACACAACCTCAAGCACAAAGAAACGTGAGAGTGCTGGAAAAGATGTACTCAATAATGATATGAAATGAAAGTACAAGTGAGTACTAAAAGGCCTAGGGCAAAGTGCCCAACACACATAAGTGTGTTCACACGGGAAAAAAACCTGTGTCCACTCACAGGGAAAAAGTGCCCATGAGTTAAGCTGGATTCACACCTGAACTAGCCGGGAGTGGACATGACCAACAAACCCCCCTCAAGTGAATGGTGTGAACGGGTAGCAGCAGGGTGATAAAGCTGTGAATGCTACCACAATAAGAGTGAACTGCAGTGCCAATGGAAAAAGCAAGCACAATATGACGGGGAAAAGGAGAATCCCCAATGTCATAGTGCTAATGCTAGAGCACAGTAGCATATAAATGCATCACCAGAAATGCATGGCAAAGATCATGTGGACATCAACTGCATCAAATCAAGAGGCATCGCATAATACCCCCCTGAAGGCAAGTACCAAATGCCGAGCTGAACTGCATGTAATGCACATCAATGCTCTGTAACTGCACCAGTGATAAGCATAAGAAGAGGTAGCATATATACGCATGTGTAAAGGCAACAGGATCCAAAAGTCATGCCTGTGAGACATGCAATTTAAGCTGCAAAAGTGAAACTCATCAATGGAGGATCCAATGAGGGAAAATCAGCAATGGTAGGACTAATAAAAGTAAAGTAAAAATTCAGCAATGGGAAAAGCTGAAAATGGGGAGAAAAAGTGGGGGCTCGAGGCGGGCATCAGCCAATGCTATGAGAGGATAGGTAAACTCTCAGCGATGCCATGATCAGTGGCATGTATGGCAAGTGTAAAGATGCATAATACCACAATGAATAATATACACGTGACATGTCAAAACCATGAGAGCAAGCCAACACTGGCCAAGTGTGTAGAAGGCACTCCCAGTAAACAACACATGTGAGAAAGTGACAATGTCAACACTATAGAAACAATTCCGCTGCAAGGGAAAACAGCATAAAAGGCATCTCCAGTAGACATCACATAAGAGAAAGCATCTAGCATAGACCAACATAAGGGTCAACAAGCATAAGTGACCATGAGGCATCACCAACTGCATGTGGGCAAGTAAAATCCCCCCTGAAATACATCTGCCAGACAATGCCTACCATGTAGTACAGACTATAAAGCATAGTCATCAAAAGCAATGGCATCAGAAGACATCTGTGCAGGCAATGAAGATGTAAGGGTCAAGGCTAACACGTGTAGCCAAATTGGCCTGATCTGCACCTGTAGAAGAAGATGCCATCTTCTTCTTTTGTTCACTCTCAATACGCTTCCTGCATTCCTCTATGGTGTGCCGTGTTTTCCTGCAATAGTTACAACGCTTTTTCTTTTCAGGCTTGTCCTCTGTCTTGGGAGGATATGATGGGCTAGGTTTAGGCCCAGATCTATTCCCATGAAAGGGAGCAGCCATTGCTGACTCAACAGACATCATGTTGTTCCTATTGGAACGAGATTGCTCTTCACTGAGCAAGAGAGTCACAAGGTTGTCAAAAGTGACCGCATTAGGTGCACTGCCAGCCAACAACCGCAAAGTGGTGCCAAATGTCTGATAAGAGTCGGGCAAGTTACGCAAAACTGTCTGAACAAGATAGCTATCTGTCAAGACCTCATCAATGTTAATGAGCTGCTCTCGTAGGTCCTTCACATGCGTAAGGTACTGATCGATAGAGTCAATTCAAGCATGCGATCAGTCTCAAGCTTGACCCGAAGGTAAGCAACACGAGCCTCATTGTGAATACAACGCCGCCAAGGTGTCCCAAGCACCCTTTGCAGTGGTGCAAGAACAAATGTGCGGAATGATATGCCTGCGGCACGAGAGAGCAATCAATGCATGGGCCTGAGCATCCCTAGCATCCCAAGTACACTGCTGCTGAGTAGGAGGAAGACGAGGAGGTGGACCTGCAGGAGGATAAGCGGGAATCACTTCACCTTCCACTGGGGCAGGTGCAAGAGGACGCCCCTCAATGCCATCCACATATAGCCATACATTCTTGGCAACCAAAACATGACGCATCATATAAGCCCACATAGGGTAGTTGTCCCCATAGAGCTTGTCCTCTTCAGATAGCATTCCAAAGAGGTCATTATTAATGTTAGCCACGATAACACAACAAATCTGTCACAAGTCACCAAGAGTAAGCAATGCCCAGCAAAACCATAAGAATGCGGGAGATAAATAGCACGATAACCAATGGACTGAAAGGGAACTCCTTCACCACGAGAAATACATATGCATGTCCCAAATCTGCAACTGTACTGCACGATGATGCAAATCTCTCAAAGTGTCCACAATGACATACATATACTGCAGCAAACCACAAATGTATACATGTGCCATGAATAACACAATCAGCTGACACCTATAAAAGCTGCAAGTGCTCAAATCCTAGCAAATCAAATGTAAATTGGTCGAATGCTCCAAAAATGGGCTCAATGTAGAAAAGCGCTAATTTTCAGGCATCCAGTTAGACCAAATCTGAATCGGATCTGCACCTGTACATCTGCTAATGCGATTGTCACCTGTACCAAATGCTGCAATGCCCAAAAATTGGGGGAAATGCCCCAATGCCAACCAAATGTGCCTATAATACCCAAAAAATTGGGGGAAATGTCCCAATGCCAACCAAAGCTGCCTGTAATACCCAAAAAATTGTGGGAAATGCCCTAATGCCAACCAAATGTGCCTGTAATACCCAAAATTGCCTGCAAATAGTGCCAATTTCTACAAAATAGTGTCAATTTTAGCAAAATAGTGCCAATTTCTGCAAAATGCCCAAATTTCTAGTGCAAATATGCACCAAATCTGCTCAAATCAATGCCAATGTGTGCCAATTTTGCAATTGCAGGCTCAATTGTAAAAAGCCCCAAATTTGAATAGGCAATGTGTGAATTTCAAGTCAAACCTTGCAAATCTGGAATTTGAAGTTGCTTTGGGTAGTGCAGAGCAGGTACAGTTGAACCAGAGCAGGTACAATCGTACGGCACAGGTGCAAGTACGATCGTACAACGGTACTAGGCGGAGGTACGGGGCACAGTACAAGGCGTCGTATGGCGACGCAGCAGGTGACTGCCCATGAGGGCGACGGCAGAGGCGGCGGTGCACAGGGCGGAAGGCGGCGGCGGCAGTGGGGCGACGGCGATGGCGTTGACAGCAAACAGGCGAAGGGCGCCCAGATCTTGAGGCGCAAGACGCAGATCTAGCAATGGGTGGCGCAAATCTGGCAATGGGCGGCGCAGATCTGATCGCTACAATCGACGGCGGCGCACGCAGGGGCGACAGCACACAGGGGCGGAGGCGGCGGCGGCGGCGTGCAACTGAGGGCAGTGACGACGGTCGAGGGCAGTACAATACTATGGCGACAACGGCTGAGGGCAGCGACGGGGATATAGTACGGCGTACAGACAGAGCAGCGGCAGCGTGCAGATGAGGGCGGCGACCTGCAAAGGCAGCTGAGGGCGGCGATAGGGTGCCTACAGGGCGGCTGAAGGCAAAACCCTAACCCTAATCTAATGCAGCAAAACCCTAATGCCCTTATGTGTGCAATAGGCTCAGGCTCTAAAGGGCAGCAGCGGGCAAACCCTAATGCTAACCCTAACCAAGCTCTGATACCAATGTTGGGTAGGAGGGAAGCTAGCCTGCACACACTTTTTTTTTTGGTAATATCCAGTGCAGTATATTTATATGCTCATAAATTTACATGATGGGAGGTCTCCGAAATGGAGAGTGTCCCAAAGATCAGAAACATAAAAAGAAAAGCTCTATGCAAGAAGCATCCATATCACCCTCATGGCAGGCATCATATAAGGATTGCCGCAACGAGGCTCGGAAAGATTCATATGACTCGTGAATCTGCCGACCCAAGTATGCCAAATTATGCTCACTCCAGATTGTCCAAAGAGCCCAATAACTCACCCAAGAGAGAAATAGTGAGTATTGAGACAAAGCCCTCATAAATCTGCCAAAGAGCCAGAAATGTTTCCCAAATCTGTGACTCGGGAAATGGAGCCGAAGATAATCTGAAATTCTCCTGAGGAGGATCCTAGAACACGGGCAATGCCAAAGCAAATGAAGAACAGTCTCTGAAGGAGCCTGACATCTTAAACATGTGGATGGTGCAATGCGACGTTTAGCAAGTGTGACCCCCACTGACAATGTGCCTGACATACATCTCCAAAGAAAAAGTCTTTGTTTCAATGGCATTTTACACTTCCATAACATCTCGAGATTCTTCCGCCACCATGAGAGGGGCTTCCTTATATGCCACAGAGAATTAGCATGTTGCTGAATCCATGGAGCAGGCTGAAGAAGCCTGTAAGCTTTGATGGAGGTTAAGGCAGGAAGAGGAACAGGATGAGTGCATGTAGCAGAGGGTTGCAATTGCCAATCCATAAGCCTGCCTATGTCAGCCACAGGAGGAACAGGTAGAAAAGGATGTAATAAATCAGCAATTTTCTTCCATATAGACCTATGATGCATTCCCAATGCATAGGAAGCAGTGGCCTGAGGAAAAGATAAGACATAGCCCTGATCATCTACCACATCATGTATGTATCTAATTCCCAATTTCATGAGATTGTATGCCCGAACAGGTTCCTGTAAAGCAAGTGGAATGTCAAAGATGGCACTCCAATGAATACTTTCTTTCCTCATTGAGTTTGTCCTCGAGCAATTATCAGGAGCCCATTTGACCTTAGAAAGTACTTGTTTCCAATCAAGTATCAGAGCAGTAGAGAAAGGACAGCCAGGTATCTTCCCTACAAATCTCCCAATGACAACCTCCCAATGATCAGTAATCCAATGACCATAAGCAGAAGTCCTCATGTTGACACACATAGATGCTAGCATACAAGTCCATGGCTGTTGTTGGCGGAAAAAAGTATGCAGCATAGTCGCCTTCCTTGCAAGTACATGATATCTTATATTAAGTCTGCCATGCATCCTAGGAGAGCACACCATTTCCATCTTCATCAGTCTCAATGCTTTCACAGCAGTTTTTGTCCTCCATAAAATCTCCATAGCTTGAGACATAAAGGCTGAAATATCCCTGGAGAACCAATGCAGCAAAGGCAAGTAGAACTGGACATAGGACATTACAATGGACTGTACTATTCTGAGCCTGACATGAAGAGGCCAAGTAGAAATCTTCCAGTATTCCAGTTTATGTTGAAGTCTTTGGAAGATCCATTTTAGCTGCTGCTTCCTGGTGATATGCCATCCTATGGGATATCCCAAATGCCTCACTACATCTTTGGAATGCACCACCTGACCCGGCCAAAGAATAGAATGCCAGTCACGTTGTTTCAGGGGAAGTAATTTAGATTTGTCAAAATTGACATGCAATCCCGCTGCCAAGCCATACAATGAAAGAGTGGTCATAAGCATTTGAACTTCCCAGGAAGAATTCTGTGGCATAATAGCTAGCCTGCACACACACACACACACAACCTCAAGCACAGAGAAATGTGAGTGCTGGAAAAGATATACTCAATAATGATATGAAATGAAAGTACAAGTGAGTACTAAAAGGCCTAGGGCAACACACATAAGTGTGTTCACACAAGGAAAAAAACCTGTGTCTAGTCACGAGGAAAAAGTGCCCATGAGTAAGCTGGATTCACACCTGAACTAGCCGGGAGTGGACATGACCAACGATACTTGTATTCTCAGCCACTGCGGAGTAGCATGAGAAAGATGTGGAGAAAGTCTTGCAACTTTTGCGAGATAATGGGCTCTACATAAACGCCAAAAAGTCTATCTTCGGCATTAAAGAGGTTCAATACATGGACTATATTATCGGTTCCGATGGGATTCGATTGGATCCCTCAAAGGTTCAAGAGACCTTGGATTGGGACATCCCTCAGACCACCCAAGAGATCCGTTCTTTCGTAAGTCTTTGTCAAGCCTATAGCACCCATGCTTACCAGTTTTCCAACCTGGCAGCGCCTCTCACCGACTTGCTCAAGGGGGTAAAGACTCGTAAACAAAAAGTCTCAGTCACAGGCAAGGCGCTTGATGCATTTCGTGCACTCTAGAAAGCTGCCTCAGAAGCGCATGTTTTGAAGTTAGCATCTTGGGATGAACCTTTTGTCAGAATATGCAACGGAGACGAAGACAAAATCTGAAAACACAAGAGCAAGTGCACTACAAAAAAACACAGCAATAGAGAGGGAGAGAGAGAGAGGCATGTAACTCTACTATATACACTAGGAATCCCGAAATACTGAATACAAACAGTGTGGGGGCAAGGGGCCATTTTATATGGCCCCTATGATCCAGTCGGCCAGTAGAAGAGGCAACCAACAACACCCTGAATGGTCCACGACCTGCTGCAGCCCCAGTCGGCCAACTTCTATCAGTCGGCTAGCACACATGTCAAGACGTCCAGCTACAGAGAGAGGCGGGGAGCAGCAGGAGCAGTCGGCCATCACCTGGATCTATCCAAGAGCCACAAGACAGCCTCCCACACCTGGAAAAAATAGGAAAAAATATGGAGAGTGGGGAAAAATGAGAAAACACCTAAATCGGGCGGGCACACCCACAACAGAGGCCCTGGTGTAAATATGCAGATAGGAGATGACTGCTAACACCCCCTCTCAGCTCCTGGATATGGAACCAACCCCAGTGAGCTGGAGTGCCGCCAGAGCAAAGCCTGAGATAGAGACTTCGTGAAGAGGTCCACCGCACTGTCCTCCGTCGAACAGAACTCTAGCAAGATGTCATCAGCAACGATCTTTCACGAACAAAATGCCTCTGGATGATCGTGGGTTTCACCAGTGGAAACCCAATCCTACCAAGTAACCTTTGCAACCTCACCACCTCGTAAGCAGCACCACAAGCAGCCCGGTACTCTGCCTCTGTCGACGACAAGGCAATAGATGGCTACCTCTTACTGTTCCTGAACCAAGGGAAAAACTGTAGCTTGATGTGAATCTCCTCGTGTCTGGATCTCCTCCCCAATCTAAGTCACTCCATGCGTGGAGTCTGACTCCATCCATCAATCCCCCTCCTGTGTAAAAGAGTCCAAGATCCTTCGCATGCTGCAAAGACCACAAGATACGCAATCCTGTCTCCCAAAGAGTCCTCTGCAAACATGAGCTCAACAGCCTCATCAGGAAGCTCTCGTCCAATCTGGTATGCATCAACCAAATCAATGAACCATTCTGCTTCCGAGTCAAGGAGGCATCATACTGCTCACAAGAATCAACACCTATTACAGTGGGATGCCAAGTCCTAGAAACCTCTTGAAGACCACTCAAGGCCTTCGGAAATCTGTAACCAACCCCCTCTGAATCCGGAACCACAAAGCCTAAAGAATGTGCAACATCCACCTCCACCTCCACCTGCAAGTAATCAACTACCACCTGCCTGGCTTTCCAATAGGTCCCTTGTGGAAAGAACTTCCTCATCTACAGGAGTTTCTTTGTCCCGAATACTACGAGACATCAGAGCATAGGTCACCTGTAAAGTTTCCTCTGACTGACGAACACAAGAACTACCAACATCTATACTAGAAAGTTCCTGCCAACCGCTGCCATCATCTGGCAAGCCATCCACCATCTGGTCCGGGAGAGCCTGCACCTGCAGTGTATCCACACTTTAGTGGCCATTACCAAACTGCCACTCATCACAAAACTGAGGACCTGGGAGAGAGAGTGCTGAAAGTTTGTTGTAAAGCTTTTATAGCTTTATTAACATGATTAAGACTTAATTAATGAACATAAGACAAACACTGCAGGAAAGACTAAGTTGTTTGCATTGAGACAGAGGCCTTTCTTAAATAGAGGCCGAAAGGGTACAAGTGAAGAGACACATCCTTGGGAAGGGGTGTGGCTCTTGAATCAATGGTTATGTACTTTGGACTTAGGGGTGTGTCTTTTAATGAATAGACATATCCTTTGATAGTGACCCATGTGTAAGGGTGTAGCCCTTCACAGGTGTCCTTTCAGTTAATAAGAGATTAAGGAGTAATTAAGGAGAGATTAAGAGAGTTAGTCACAATCGTGACATTCCCTCCCACTTAAAATAAGACTCCGGCTAAGAAGAGATGGTTGTCTTTGAAAGAATTCCCGAAGAAGTTCTGGATATTTCTGTAAGTCTTCAACACTTTGCCAAGTAGAGTCGGAATCATCAAGATCTCTCCATTTAACCAAAAATTCTGTAGGGAGCTTATGTCGTGTTTCTTTCTGTCTGACATCAAGGATTGTCTCTGGAATTAAGAGTATGTGTTCATCTTCGATTTCTGGAACATAATCCAAAATATCTAAAACCGGAAAATCACCGTCCACAAACTTCTTGATCCAAGAAATATGGAAAGTTGGATGAATTCTACCCCAAGAAGGTGGTAACTCCAACTTATAACTGAGAGATGAGTTCTTCTTAATAATACGAAAGGGTCCATAATATCTTGGGAAGAAATAGTTCTATACGAGAATATCATGATTTTATAAAAATACTCTTCTTCCATTAATCCAATTCAATGTAACGACGATGCTTATTAGCTGTGCGCTAATATTGCTCTTGGACGCTGACCATCTTATACTTAATCTGTAATAAAATATCTTGCATTTCCTGAATGAGTTGGTCTGCTAAAGCCACTTTATGTTGAAGAACAAAGTTGGCAGGAACAAGGGGAGTATGGCCATAAGCTGCTTAAAAAGGTGTCATTCCAATAGCTGAATGATAAGAATTATTATAAGCAAATTCCACCAAAGGTAAATATTCTTCCCATGAAGCTAATCGAGACTGAACATAATGATGCAGCATTTCTTCCAGAATCTGATTAACTCGTTCCGTTTGTCCATCTATCTGTGGATGATAAGCAGAGCTAAAGAGTAAATTTGTACCAAGAGACTTGAATATCGAAGTCCAAAAATGTCCTATAAACTTTGGATCTCGATCAGAAACTATAGATTTTGGCAATCCATGAAGTTTGAAGATATACTGTATGAACAGTACTCCAATATCTGAAGCCTGGGCTGCTTTCTTGCATGGAATGAAATGTGCCATTTTAGAAAATCTGTCAACCACCACAAGAATCTGTGTATTGCCTTTAGAAGAACGTGGCAATGACGTGAGAAAATCCAAACTAATACTTTCCCAGCGTTCATTGGGAACTGGAAGTGGTTGAAGAAGACCAGCTGGAACTTGTCTGCTAGCTTTCATACGTTGGTACGAGAGACATGCTGTAACAAACTTAATAACATCTTGCTTCATTTGAGACTAATAGTATGTAGCTGTCAAAAGACGATATGTCTTATTGATACCTAGGTGTGCAGCATAAGTGACCTCGTGATGTTCTTTCACCAATACTCTTCGAACATGAGTATCATGAGATACACAAATACGATCCTGATAATATAATAAACCATCCACTATTGTATATGCTCCATAAATCTGTAAGTCGGAAGGAATTGCATTCTGAGAATTGAGAATTCGAAATGCATTTCCAAAATCACGATCTTTTGAATAACGGTACTTGAAACTTTGAGGTATATCCATTTCAACTGTAGAAATAGCCAAGACCGAAGCTGGCGGTATACGACTGAGGGCATCCGCAACCACATTGGTAAGACCAAGAACATACTCAATTGTCATATAAAAATTGGCTAGAAATTCGACCCAACGCGCTTGCCTAGCATTCATAACTGGCTGCGTGAAGATATATTTCAAAGAATGATGATCTGTTTTCACCACTGAATCCGCACCAAGGAGATAATGTTTCCATGCACGATAGGCATGAACAATAGCTAAAAATTCCTTGTCATATACTGGGTATCTTACTTGAATTGCAGAGTGCTTATGACTGTCAAACGCAATAGCACGTCCTTGTTGCATCAAGACGGCACCAGTGGCAATATCAGAAGCATCCGTGTAAGCATCAAAGGGGAGAGTAGGGTCAGGAATAGCCATGACAGGAGTTGTTGTCAAAGCTGTCTTAGTCCATTTGAATGCAGGAGCGGACTTTAGAAGTTCTGTGAGAGGAGCGGAAAATCGATGAACCTTTGTGTGATAGAAGTTGGCAAGTCCCAAGAAAAAACAAACATCATGGATGTTTGTGGAAGTTGGCCAATTGAAAATAACCTGTATTTTTTTTGGATCCACGAAAATACCGTCTGCTGAAACAACATGTCCAAGGTACTCCAAGGATGTCTTGAAGAATTCACTTTTGCCTGGATTAATATAAAGAGCATTGTCACGAAGCACCTGGAAAACGATCTTAAGATGTGCCTTGTGTTCTTCCATATTACGACTGAACACCAGGATGTCGTCAAGATAGATAATGACGAACTTGTCCAGAAAAGGACGAAAAAGATCATTCATCAGACTTGTAAATAATGCAAGGGCATTGGTTAACCCGAATGGCATGACCAGGTACTCGTAATGACCATATTTTGTGGAAAAGCTGTCTTATATTCATCACCTTCGTGAATGCAAATCTGATGATATCCAGACTTAAGATCAATTTTGGAGAAGATCTTTGCATGGAGCAATTGATCAAACAATTCATCAATGCGCGGAAGAGGATACTTATTCTTGATAGTCAACTTATTAAGGGCACGATAGTCGATGCAAAGGCGCATAGACTTATCCTTCTTTTTCACCAAAAGTACTGGAGCTCCAAAAGGGCTTTTGCTTGGTCGAATATGTCCTTTCTCCAAAAGTTCAGTAAGTTGTCGCTGTATCTCCTAAGATTCCGTAAAAGAAACTCGATATGGAGCACGAGTAGGTGGAGCACTACTGGAAGGATATCAATAGCATGGTTGACTGGTCGCCGAGGTGGGAGAACCGCAAGAAGCTCCTGAGAAAAAAGATCCAAGTATGGAGCAAAGAAAGGTTGCCTGAGGTACATCACCTTTGTATCTCTGTCATCGAGAGGATCGTTGGTTGAATAGACCATTAAAAGTGCTGAGGAACAACCACTCTTGCGGACCCACTGTTTCACTTGAAGAGCTGAAAGGGTTGGTGTAGAAGGTTGGTCTCTGATTCCTTGGAGTGCCATAAGCATATCATTTTGAGCAAATTGTATGGAATGGTTCCAGAAACTGATCAGGGGATCATATTGATACAACCATTCTTGACCAAGGATCATATCATAATGTGCCAAATTCATGACTTGGAAATCCAATTTGTCACGATAGTGCTGAATTCGAAAGGAGAGGTGTTTGGCAACGGTGTTACACAAGGATGTGGAACCATCGGCAAGCTCTTCTTCATAAACAACAGCACTTGGAGAAGTCCGAATCTTCAATCTCTGAGTCAAGGTGGTTCCCACAAAGTTATGAGAACACCCACTGTCAATGAACACCTGAATAGGGTGACTGGAAATAGAGCCTTGAAGAACCAAAACCTGAGTAGACCGCTGGGGCAACGGTGAAGAGGCAGCTTGTGCTGTGGCAATAGCGGTAATCAATGAAGCATGTGCAATAGCATGGTGATTAACTGCACGCTTTCCTTTGTCAGCAACTAGGGGTTTCTCCTCGGAAGTGGAGGGATCAGCATTAGAATTCTGTCGATGGGTTGGTCTTTTGGGACACTCAAACCAACGATGAGGTCCATTACAAATTGTGCACAATCCTGTCTTTTATTGATCCCGTCCAGAAGGAACAATGAAAGGACGAGGATTGCGAGATTGGTCACATCCTTGGTCCCGTCCACGATCCGAACTGCGTGGTTGGAAGGATTGAGAACGTCGGGACCGAAAAGAGGACGATCCTTCTGATCGGCGAGGGTGTTGAGAATTATTCCATTGGGGATTAGGCCGGGTGGTGGTAGAAGTGCCAGAAGATTCTCTGCGACTATCTTGGGTCATACGAGATCCATTGGCTTTCTGAAAGGCATTAGCTCGACCGAAAGAGACCGAATTTCGAGAATTAATGTTTGCAACGTGCTCGGCGTATCGTATGGCATCGGCAAGATCGACAGAGTTATATATCTGAACATCGGCACGTAGTGTGGGGTTAAGACCTTCAATGGAGGCATGAAGTTCGTCCGCTGGGGACAAAGAGTTAAGCTCCAGCATCAAGTTGGTGAACTGGGAGATATAAGAGACCAAGGAACCAGTTTGGTCCAAATGGCGTTAAGCGAGTACGGGCTTGGAAATCCGCATTGGCAGGTATGAATTGCTTACGGAGGACCCGCTCAAATTTTTCCCACGTTGTAACTGATTTTCCGACGTGCTGTCGTCATTGCCACCACAATAAAGCAGTGTCTTTGAGGAGGGATACCGCAAAAATCACCTTTTTGGAATCAGAAAGGGTCATGGTTTCAAAGTATAACCGCAGTTTGTAGAGCCATTGGTCTAAGATGCGCTTATTGCACTGACCACCATAAGAGTCAGGGGGTTTAATTTCCAATTTCTTTGTTTTACTGGCTTGTAAAAGATGATAAAGAGTTTTAAGGTCATCGCCTTCTACCTCGGAAAGAATGACGTCTGCGTCTGCTGGTACTATTGTTGTTCAAACATCTGTTGCTGGTACGGAACTCGTGTAGGAGTGGCGATCCGTGTGGAGCTGCTCGATCTGCGAAGCCAAGGATGCCATAGACTCCTGGAGTTGCTGTTGGAACTGCTGCTGAAGTTGCTACAAAGCTGGCTGCCATTCCGGAGGGGCTGGTATGTCAACAGGTTCTGCCATGAGAGAAGATGTTGATGTAGAGGCTTCAAGGTGACGAGGCTCTGGGGGTTTTTGCTGTTGATGATGCCGCTGGGCTCTAGTAAGAACCATCGGCTAGAGGGTGCGGCATCTGGAAATCCCGAGAGGAGAGGCTACTCACTGGTCAAGCGGCTATAGACCATCCAGTGTAGTAAGGGCAATTCTCTGGGACTGGGCTCGCACGAGAGTCTGCTACTGGAGAAGAAGGTACAAGGGTAGGGGCAGGTACTGGTGACAAGGGTGTATATTCTGGTGTAGAGGGGCGCACCGTGAATGAAGATGGATAAACGTCCTTAGAATAGGTGCAATATTCATGAAAAATAATGCTACACTCGGGGAGGATAGCGCCCAGATAAGGATGACGCCTAAGTATAAAACAGTAATGGTCCAGATCCTGTGCAGAAGTACAAACACGGATCACCCACACGTCAAATTCTCGGAGGTGAGAAGTCGGTGTGGCTATCTGAATACGGTAATGAGTGGGCTAGAAAAAGGGGGGCACTCTCATTGGAACAGGGGCTGAGACCGCAAGAGAAACACAGGTAGGAGAGGGCACTATGGACTGAGAGGGTGTATCCTGTAAATAACTGAAATCATAGGTTTCCTCTGCCATAAGCCATCAGAGAAGAGGGTAATGTGTGTCCACGTGATCTGAGAGGTGCTCTTAAACCCGTAAAAAGTGATATTGGCTCTGGATGGGTGGAGAGCCCGCAAAAGAATGAAGTAGCGGGTTTCTGATATTCTAATACTCCACATTATGTGATATTTTTATGCCCAAGAAAATGGAAAAATCACACCTGAAGGAGGTTGCCATAATAAATATTGTTGCTGTAGGATAAGCACCGAGGAGATGGTGGCCGGCAATTCAACAGAAATCAGCAACTGCAAGTGGCTGATCCAACGTTGATCAACGGGCAGCCGACCTGGAGGAAAAGCCACGAAGAAGGGATGTGCCGATTCAAAGGAGGGGTGCCTGTCCATGAAAGGGTGCCGGCTGAAAGGTAACCCTCTTGATTGAAGGCTTTTTTTGTTTTGTCTTGCCTCTATTCAAGAGTGTCGTGCATATGGCTGGCCCAAACTTAATCAACAAAAATTGAGAGTTGGGGGCTGAATTTGATGGGACATTCTCTCCTACTCTTGCATTCAACACTCGCTACATCCAATTTTAGGGTTTGGGTGGACTGATTTTAGAATTAGGGTTAGGACTGATTTTAGGATTAGGGTTTGGGCATGTCACAAGGCGGAAAAAGTTTGCTCTGATACCACTGTAAAGCTTTTATAGCTTTATTAACATGATTAAGACTTAATTAATGAACATAAGACAAATACTGCAAGAAAGACTAAGTTGTTTGCATTGAGACAGAGGCCTTTCTTAAATAGAGGCCGAAAGGGTACAAGTGAAGAGACACATCCTTGGGAAGGGGTGTGGCTCTTGAATGTGTCCTTTGAGTTAATAAGAGATTAAGGAGTAATTAAGGAGAGATTAAGAGAGTTAGTCACAATCGTGACATTTGTAAACTCCATTCTCCACTCCGCCTTCCCAAACTACCTGGCCTGTTGCTTTGTCCCAGAGAGCAACAAAATGCTCATCAAACTCCACCCGTACGCCAGTCTTGCAAACCTGATGCACTGACAACAGATGAACACCAAGTGATGAAATATACAACACCTAGGAGGAATACTTCTCCCCTTTGCCATCGGGAACTATCTCCAACCTGCCCTGACTGTGAACTAGGATAGTGGATGTATCCCCAGTAAGAATGTGACCAGAATACTTGCAGAGATCCTGTAAAGCCGAACGGGAAGGAGTCATGTGCCTAGAAGCACCACTGTGTAGAATCCACTCCCGAGTATCCGTAGCGGAGAGTCCTCCAACCTCCTCCCTGCCCAAAGAAAATGAAACATCGGTCTCCATCACCTCTAGGTGCACAAAAGCAAGTCTTCACGGTTGCTGCTGAAGATTCTGCACCCTTCTCGATGCTCCGCTTGGGACACTGCCTCCAATAGTGGCCTTTCTCACCACAGTCATTACAGGTCCTCTCTGCCTTGAGTTTCTCGCAGTCTAAGTCGTACATCTTCTCAGAAGACTTCTCCGATAAAGCCTTCCCTTTGCCCTTGTTGTTTCGGCCTTTCGACCGTTGGCCAATTAAGGCCTCCGAACCTCCACCCTATGGAGGGTTCGTGAATCTTTCCTCCTGGTCCAAGACCATGGGCACAAGCTCCTCCCATGTGATGGTGCTGAGCCTGCCACTGGTAATCAAAGAAGAGTAAAATGCTGAGTACTGAGAGGGCAAATGCGACAGCAACGTGATGGCCATATCCTCCGATGATATCTCTTTCCCAACCTGGAGAACTTCTTGCTGAAGAGCCTGCAGCTTGTTGATGTGCTCCCGCATCATCGACGACTTTGCAGGATTCATCATCCGCATCTGTACTTCCAAGGAGATCCTCTTCATGGGCAATACCCTATTATAGAGAGGAGCCAAATGCTGCCATATACCTCTGGCCAGCGTCATATGATTGATTACCTGCAGTGTGCAGTTGAGGAAAATGAAAGAACGGACCCTGGCATTGACACGATCCCACAATTGTGCCTGTGCCTATGCCTCTGCCTCGCGTTCCTTCCGAATCGAGGGTAACTCCCCTTCCTCTAACTCCGGTCGTGGACCCCCAACAACAATGAAATCAGCAAGGTCACTAGACTCCAAAACAGATTCCATCATTACCTTCCATATGCCGTAGTTGTTCCCGTCAACTAACGGTCCACTGGGAACGTGGGGAGTGTCGGGATCTTCACATGCTTCTCAGCCATCTCAAGTAAATCTGCCATTGCAGGGGTGTAACTGAAAAGGGTGGGTGGGTGGAAAAATAAAGAACTTAAACCTACAAGTGTCTGTCCAGCAACTCAGCCCGCCTTCCTCTTGTTTCTCCTCTTCCCGAACGGTCCAAAACAGTCCACCAATCAGCAACAAAACAGCCCCCCTCTTGCTCACACAGTTCCCAAGATTTATCAAGAGCCTAGAGCTCTGATACCATGTCAGAATATGTAGCAGAGATGAAGACAAAATCTGAAAACACAAGAGCAAGTGCACTGCAAAAAAACACAGCAATAGAGAGGGAGAGAGAGAGAGGCGTGTAACTCTACTATATACACTAGGAATCCCGAAATACTAAATACAAACAGTGTGGGGGCAAGGGGCCATTTTATATGGCCCCTATGATCCAGTCGGCCAGTAGAAGGGGCAGCTAACAGCACCCTGAATGGTCCACGACCTGCTGCAGCCCGAATCGGCCAGCACACATGTCAAGTCGGCCAACTATAGAGAGAGGCGGGGAGTAGCAGGAGCAGTCGGCCATCACCTGGATCAATCCAAGAGCCATAGGACAGCCTCCCACACCTGGAAAAAATAGGGAAAAATATGGAGAGTGGGGAAAAATGAGAAAACACCTAAATCGGGCGGGCACACCCACAACAAAGCCCTAGTGTAAATATACAGACAGGAGATGACTGCTAACATCTTTTGAGGTCATTACCAATGCAAGCAATGTAGCCATAGGTGCAGTTCTCCAGCAAGAAGACAATAGACCCGTGGCCTACTACAGTCGAAAGTTGGATGTCACCGAAAAGAATTATTCAGTTTATGACAAAGAGCTTTTGGGTGTGATCACAGTGCTCAAACATTGGAAGCCTTTCCTTTATGGACAGGTCTTCACAGTCAAAACAAACCACCAAGCACTTAAGTGGCTTCAAACCATGCCAAGTGCCAAGTGGAGTGATCCGCAAGCCAGATGGAGTTAGCTCTTCCAACATTTTGGAGGAATGATCGAGTACATCCCTGGTAAGCATAACCCAATCGCAGATGCTCTTAGTCGAAAGGCCAACATCCAGGCAGTGTAGGAGTCTACCATTCTCGAAATCACGGGGAAAGACTTAGATAGCATGAAAGACCAATATGTCAACTCCCTTGAATTTGGTACTCAATACAATTTGGCCCTCACTTCCGAACCTGGCCATTATTCAGTGCACAACGGTTGGTTGTTCTTCAAGAACCGCCTCTGTGTCATTCGGGACAAGTGAGCAGCTCTTCTCCATGATGCCCATGACTCCTTGGTTGGAGGACATAGAGGTATCAACAGTACCCTCGAGAAATTAGAACGATCCTTTTATCGACCAAAAATGAGGCGTGATGTATATTCACATGTTCAAGCTTGTAAGATTTGTCAAAAAGTTAAGGTTCCACATACAAAGAAGGCTGGGTTACTTCAGCCTTTGCCTATCCCCGACGGACCTTTCATCAATATTTCTTTGGACTTTGTAGGGCCTCTACCAGCATCCACCGGATCCCATAACACTCAGTGTTTTACCATTGTGGATCGCTTCAGTAAGTTCTGCATGCTCATCCCATGCAATTTACCTCGCATTTTTTGGAGGGCATTATTCTAAAACTTTGGAACTAAGTTACAGTTGTCTAATGCATTCCATCCATAGACAGACGACTAGACAGAAATTTATAACCAGTTGGCCTTTGATGTTCTCAAGTCATATTGTCATGACTAGCAGTCCAAATGGGAACATTATCTTCCATTGGTCCAAGCTATCTTGAACGATACCAGTATCGGACGGACTCCGTATGAGGCAGCCTTTGGTCGCCGTTCTCTTCAAGATTGGTGTCTCCATCTCTTGAGGCTAACAAAAGGCTAACAAAACGATGGAAGCATTTTCCGAAATCATTGAGTCAGTTAAGGACCTCTTGACCAAAGCACAGGAAGCTTATAGCATACAAGCAAATAAGTCTAGACGAGATGTCCACTTCAAGGAAGGGGATTGGGTCTATCTGCGCATCATGAAACAGAGATTGAAACAAGAATTTATGCACATCATAGTGCAACAAGGGGAACAGATACGGGCGTGCACGGCTTTTATACAGACCTTGGAGACAAGGATACCTCTTCAAGAAACCTCGACACCCATCACCCCCCCCCCTTCGCGGTCTCCTCCATCAGTTCATCACCAGGATCCCTTCCCAGACCCCTGCGTCGGCTATCTTCCTTGTGGAGTTAACACAATAATCCTGTGCATCACATGATTTGCAGGTACGAGAGATAGAGATTCGAACACAGGCAGCAACCCACACTAGCACTAAGGAGGATCAACGTCGACACACGGAGCACAAGCGATACCTTGCAGCTCTCAACGCAAGGACAGTCCCGCGACTTCTTCGACTCACCTTCATGAGAAAGTGAATTTTAGTAAGTATAACGGTAAACTTGATCCCAAAACTTTGTATTTTCGGACTGATGTTTGAAGCCTATTTTGTTGCTATTAGGAAGTCAGACATAGAGAAGGTGGCGGTAGCTAGTTGCTACATTGAAGGGGAAGCTATCTCTTAGTGGACTCATTGGGCCCAAGCCAATTCCAATTATGGAGTTGCTACCTGTGAGTGGGACCAATTTGTCACTGACCTCAAGAAGCGATTTCTACCGCCTCATTATCTAGAGGATGAGTATTAGGGATTGCGCCAAAACGTGCAACCAGTCCTCCACTTTGCAAATAAAGTCACTCACCTAGCTTTACAAATACAAAAATCAAATGAGGACAAACGAGGTCAATTCCTCTACGGTTTAGACATGCAAATCCAGTGGGATGTGCGCATGTTTGAGCCACAGATGTTTGATCGGGCACTTTCGCTTGCGCAAAGTGCCGAGATGAAATACGACGACCGAAGACCATCCCAGAGTAGCCAAGGCAACCACGCCGACTGGTGGCAAGGGCTTGAACCAAATCCAATCAAGGTCTAATCCCCAGAGCCTCTAGCTCCAAGAACTCAAACGATGGACCTCGCCTTACTCCAAACCAAAAGACTCTAGCCAGCAAGACAAGTGGTAAGCTCAATCCCAAAGAGGACGAACAATTCAAGGAGGGGCGATCTTTCTTTTGTCATACAAAAGGACATACTTCCAAGGCATGCCCTAAAAAGACCCCTGCACAAACCACTACCCCAGCCTCAACTACTTCTGTGGTGAGCCAACCTCCCACATTGACCCTCTAGGTTATCGCTAGTTCTTCAACTCCCACTCCTATGGTTGGCGCCATTGTTAGCCAGGAAGCTCGAAGATAAGCAGAAGAGCAACCACGACCAGGAGTATGAGCCAAATGAATTGCTCAAGACATTTGGCTACATAGGTGGCCAGAGAATTGTTGTCTTGTTTGACAATGGCAGTATAGAGGACGTGGTCACGGAATAGGCCGCTCGACGAGCTTGTTTCTCATTGACCTCAGTAGATAAGAAAGTGAGGAATTTAGCACAGGCATGACAACGAGAATCAAGTTTGAAGCTCGTCGTGCTAAATTAGTCATTCATGGCACAGAATTTGTGCGCGATTTCACAAGGCCCTCCATGACTGGTTCTTCCAGAAGATTTTACTTCATGATAGCTTACGTCCTAAGCTTCCCCCATCTAGACCGGAGGACCACAAAATTGAACTCCTCCCAGGTTCCAAACCCCCAAGTAAGTTTCCATATCACCTGAGCAAGGCCATGGAGACGGAGTTGGACCGACAACTCCACAAATTACTCTTTGTGTAGATTATCGAGCGCTCAACGAGCTAACGATCAAGAGCAAGTTCCCTATGCCTCGAATTGATTACATCTTAGAAAGGCTAAATGGAGCTAAGGTGTTGACCTCAAAAGTGGGTACCATCAGACGCACAATGAGCCGGACGGCCGGCCCCTCCCTCAAATAATGTATATTGATCTTGGGAGAATCAAGTACATAGTGTCATGGGCAAGTCTGACCAGATTTCCATACCAATGCATATAAATACAATATTGCAAACAATATGGTTGTCGGTGAAGATCTTTAACTCACACTACCCTCTCAAGTGCCCATGTTCCCTACCATCAACTCTCTATTGTTCCATCCACACATGGTAGAAACAATCTTCAAGAGAGCATGTAGTGTCACGTACACACCTTAATCCGGTGCCACGTAGACATGATTATTCCTTACAGCCACCTTAAGGGCAACGTTATAGGTCGTCCTTACAGCCGCCTTAAGGGCAACGTTATAGGTCGTATATGGGCAGTTTGGAATCAATTTGGTGGCCCTATAGGTGCCCGGAGGTGCCTAGGACATGCACCAATGGTTGGAACATATTATGGGCACAATATGAACACATTTTATGACATTTTTGATGACTTTTTATATGGCCTGAAAAGTGAAAACCGACCTGATTACGACTTGCTATCACTTTCCTATATAAAGGCAGGTCATGGGTCATTCATAATCATTCAAAGACACAGATTGCAGAGCCAAGACCAAGGATATACAGTCTAACAGTTTGGATCAACCAAGTACATCTCCAAACCAGCATTTTCCATTAACGCACAGTGAAGGACAGTAAGCATAAGTTCATTCATAGCATTCATAGTCTAGATCTACATTGGATCTATGACAATCATTGTAATTACTCATTCATTCAATAATATATAGTAGGAGTAGGTTAGGTAAAGAGACTCTCTCTTCTCCTTCTCTCTACTTCTCTATGTCATGAGCGTGTGATTAGTGTTAATCTTTATTGCTTTGCATTAATCATCATTAAGCACGATCCTGCATAGTAGTCATGCAATACGTAGGACAAGAGAACACTACACAGGGTATGTGAACACGGCGTCCTGCTCCTCCCGCTTGCTACTTGCTTCCATAATTGCAAGTAGAGTCAATGTCAACGGAAGTCTTCAATTTGTCGCAATCCTTTACGACAAAAGTCTCCAAGTGGTTGTAGGGAACCCTCGAAAAGCTTCCCTAAGATTCAACTCGTCAATCTAGGATATGTCAGGCATCAGCTACGTAGGTCATTCCTCAGCCATAGTGAGTCAGTTAGTCAATCAAGTCCCTTAACCCACTTGGAGAGAATCATTCATGCATGTAGAGTAAGTAGAAACCTTAGGGTTTGCATTAGAAATCACTCTGCATATTGCATATCATTCCTTCATTGCACATAGACCATTGCAGAAGCCTTGAAATAGCATCTGGTATTTTTAGGATATTTATTAGCATTTATCTAGCATTTTTTCCATATTTTTAGCATTTAATACCATTATCTATCATGAACAAGTCGTGTATTGCACTTTGTGTTCCAGTCAACCAACATTAAATGTCAACCGACCAGCCCATAGATAGTATAAATAGCTTTGCTTTCGCATCATTCCATCCATCATCTCATAATTCAGCAATCAAGCATCAAGCATTGGAGCCTTCAGCCTAAGGAGCATCAACGATTGACCATTCAGCATATAGCCATCAGCGTTTTCAGCCAGCGTTTCATCCTACAGCATCTACGCGTGTGCACTCAGCCTCCATCAACAAAACGCATCAGTTCCCAGCATTCAGCCCATCAGAAGACTTGCGTTATCTGCATAGAAGCAGTTTTCAGCATACATATCATCATCGTTTTGCTACAGCACTTCGGTGAAGGTAGCCCGCATTCATTCATTCATTTCAGCCTTCATACATAGCTTAGAACAGTCCCAAACAGTCCCTACCTCAGCCTTAGATTTGCAGCCTTCCCTCATTCCATTGGGAAGAGTGCATAGGCTTGAGATCGGTCATTATTGGTGCTTCTACAGCCGTGTACAGTTCAACCTGACTCTTGGTCCTCCGAGATCTTGCGTTTGGCTTATCGTCAGTCCAAAGTCATTCTCTTCAAAGTAATAAAGCAAATACTATTCCAGTAATGGGATAGGGGGCCTTTCAGTGGGTAATTCGGTACCCAATCTGGTGTACAATTTCTATCTCCATCTCTCTAAATCTCTTAAAGTTTGAAGTCATAAAAGTGGATTGCTAAACTCGCGAAACTCAGGATACAGAAGGCGGTGTGAGACTTGTGTGACAGGATCCTTAATTACAAATGCTTCCGCTGCATGTTACAACTGCTGAATGTTCAAGCGAATCTATATATAGTATGTGGGCTGCTGGTCGGCCCAGTGGAAGGGGCAGTCGCCCAGCAGCAAGACCCAAAAAACAAGAATAAAATTAATAAATCCAATAAAATCCCCTTTTTAGGGCTAGATAAAATGCCATTATCACACACCCCCTCTCAGGCCAAAAAGGGGACCATGAGAGAAGATGAGAAAAAATGAAGGATGTCAGGGTCCCACACTAACACTCTAGTGTAGAAGGAATGTATCTGTTGGAAATAAGTGCTCACTAGGAGTACTTTTAGTCTTGGTCATCTCAGTGTATGCCACGTGGCACTCAGGGATTTATCCCATATGCACTCATGCTCTATCTTGTACTTCTCACCTATATATTGTAGGTGTCACATCAATGAAAGTATCAATCTTGTGTCTTGTCTACACTCATCTCAAGGTAACTCTTTGTCTTTCATTTATTCTTGTTTCATTTCTAGTTTTGCTCTTGCTTTCATATTTCCTACATGGTATCAGAGCAGGCTGCTCCTGCCCTGTGTTGCCCACCATAGCTTCAGCCCACCATCTCCCTAGCTGCTCTCAACTCTTGGGACCAGCCTATTCACATTCTGAACAGCTGCCCGCCGGCCTGAACTGTCTGTCCACTCCTACGCCCTGCGCCGGCCTGTTTCCCAGCTGCTGCGCACTCCTACGCCAGCCTGTTTTCAAGTTGCTGCTGCTGGCGCTTCATCCTCTACAGTCTGCGCATCACTTCATACCTGCAGCTACTGTCGGAGCAGCACTCGTACTGCTGTATTACACCTCTGCAGCAACCTACGTCTATCTGCTGGAGGCGGTGTTTCTTCATCTACAGGCTACGCATCATCTAAAGGCAATTCAGTTCTGCCATCGCTTCCTCTTGAAGAATCCACAAGATACTGTGCATTGTCTCCTTCAGTTTGCTGGTCAGTCCTTTTCTTATCCTCATATCTGCAAACTGCTAGTTCCTCATGCTTCGATGGGCTGTCACATGCTATGGCCCTGACAAGTGGTGAGAGAGCTGGCTTCTAAAAACAGTTTGGATCTCTTCTTTCATTCATTTTTGCAATCTTGTAAGGGAATAGACACTGCCCTTGCATTTTAGCAAGAGGTAAGACCTTCCCACATGGCCTCTTCTACTCATTCTCTCATGTCTATCGACAAATTCAATGGCTCCAACTTTCATACTTGGCAAATCAAAATCAAGTGCCATCTTATGAAAGAAGGTCTTTGGGACGTTGTTCACCATGCTGCTCCCGAAGATTCCGACATTGAGCAAGTTATCACTTATGCTCCCACTGCCAAGAATGACAAAGCCTATGCTATCATCCTGCTCGGTCTTGGAGATGATTACATTCATCACATCTCCGACATACAGTCTGCTTCTCGAGCATGGATCACTTTGGATACCCTTTTCGGACCCCGCTCTAAAAACTCTAAGATTGCACTTATGATCTCATCTTTGATCTATATATGCAGGAGGGAGCTACTATAGCCTCTCATGTCAATTATTTTCGCAGTCTTATGGTTCAGCTTGCATCAGTAAAGTCCACCATCTCCGAAGATATTGCTATTGCTGTGCTTCTCAAAAGCTTACTTGACATCTATGCTACTCTTGTCACTACCTTCAAGTATCACAATAATCCTACTCTTGAAGGTATCATCAATGCTCTCCAAGAAGAGGAAAGAACAAAACAACAAAAGGTAACTGACACTGCATTCTTAGCAAAGAAAGGAGGGGTGTCTCAGGATCTTTGTCTATCATGTCTTGTCTCTCAGTTTATCAGTCTTTATGTCTGTCTTCTATCTTCTCGTCTTGTCCATCTTGTCTTCTAGCTTGTCTCTCAATCCTTGTCTAGTCTCTCTGTCTTGGTCTTATCTTTTGTCATGTCATAGTCTTGTCTTTTTGTCTTCCTCCTAGTGTCCACTTAAGGAGGGTGTTGGAAATAAGTGCTCACTAGGAGTACTTTTAGTCTTGGTCATCTCAGTGTATGCCACGTGGCACTCAGGGATTTATCCCATATGCACTCATGCTCTATCTTGTACTTCTCACCTATATATTGTAGGTGTCACATCAATGAAAGTATCAATCTTGTGTCTTGTCTACACTCATCTCAAGGTAACTCTTTGTCTTTCATTTATTCTTGTTTCATTTCTAGTTTTGCTCTTGCTTTCATATTTCCTACAGTATCCCCCTCTAGAAGCAAAGTCTGATAAAGTCAGAGAGGGAGATCGTGAATGGCAAAGGTAGTGAAGGTGAGTTGATGTAGATGGGATGATCGTCTCCCAAAGTAAGATCTTGAATGGGGCTCTCCTCTCAGTAAGAAGTCCCATTCCCTGTGTGGTCCACATCAGAGTTTGGAGAAGATGGTGAAGATAAGCAGAGAGGGCTACTATCCTTGAAAGAAAGTGAAGGAAATAGAAAACACATATGTAGGCCCAGGTACAAGGCCTGTAAATGCTGGAAAGATGTTTATTGCTGAAAATTGAGCTGGAGGGAAGCCCGTAGGTGCTGTACAATGGTAAGATGCAGAAGCAACTGCTAATGACCTCAACAAGATGCAAAAGAATGAGATGAAATGGGGGAAAGAGGGGTCAGCCCTTATATACTCCCCCAGAGTGCTGGTCAGCCAACTGTAGCAAGCCGATAGCAGACCAATAGCATAAAATGCTAAAAAAATGCCTAAAATGGTACAAAAATGCTAAATAATATCTACTAAAATATGCCAATGCAGGGCCTCATAAAATGACCAGTACAAGCATGAAAAGGTGATGTAGACTCTCTGGAGATGATATAATCCAACACCTCCTCTTCAGCGCGCGAGAGGGGCGGTCCAATACCAACACGCTGAAGTAACACCTCCATAGTAGCTCTCGCAAGTGGTTTGGTGTGAAGAGATCAGCCACATTGTCCTTGGTAGAATAGTAGGCCAGTCGAAGAAGTCCCAACTCAATCTAGTCGCGTACAAAATGATAATGCACTTCAATATGCTTGGATCGTCCCCGTATCACAGGATTCTTAGCTAGAGCAACAGCACAAATGCTCCAAAATCTAATGAATCCAAAGTGCCTCAGTGGAAGAGAGAAGTAGGATTTATACTCAACCTCAGTGGAAGAAGCAGAAACAGTCCTTTGCTTTTGAGACTTCCAAGAAATCAATCCAAAACCAAGCATGAGCAATATCCAGATGTAGACCTTGAAGATAAGGAAGAACTCTCAAAGCTACCTGCCAATGAGACCTTCGAGCGGCTGATGAGAACTGGCTGAGGACACTCATAGCATAGAAGATGTCTGGACGGGTGTTGGCAAGGTAAAGCAATGAGCCAACAATCTGTGGTGTGGAATCCACCAAGGGTGTATCATCCTCCTTGGATAACTTGGCAGCATTGGGATCCATAGGACAAGAGAGAGGTGTACAATCTGACAACCCATAAAGTGAGAGCAGCTTCTTCACATATACTTCTGCTCAGAAATGAAGATACATTCATCTTTCTACCAAACCTCCAACCCAAGAAAATAATGTAGAAGACCAAGATCAGACATCTCAAATGTCTCTGAAAGCTTGGACTGAACCTGTGTGACCAACCTAGTATCTGAGCCAGAAAGAATGAGGTCATCAACATACAAAACAATGACACAAATATCTCCATCAGAAAGAAGCACATAGAGATTGTTATCAGCATATGCCCTCTCAAAGCCAAGAGATAACAAGAAGGCATCAATCTTCCGATACCAGGCACGAGGTGCCTGTTTGAGACCATAAAGAGCCTTCTGCAAAAGGTACACATGGGTGTCCTGTCCCTGAATCACAAAACCAGGAGGCTGCTCAACATAAACTTCCTCCTCTAAGTCTCCATTCAAAAAAGCAGATTTGACAACCATCTGGAACACGGGCCATCTGAAGTGTGCAACCAGAGCCAAAACAATCCTGATGGTGGTATACCTGGCTGTAGGAGCAAATGTCCCAAAGTCTTCACCTGCCTTCTAAGCATATCCTCGAGCAACAAGGCGGGCTTTGTACTTGTCCAAAGAACCATCTGCATGAAACTTGACTTTGAAAATCCATTTCACACCAATAACACGACAATGTAAAGGCCGTGGCACCAAAGACCAAGTGTTATTCCGGCCATCTTTACTTCCATGGCTTGCCACCACTACGGCTATGAAAGAGCCTCCTCTGGACTCTCAACCTCATCAATCACGTGTAGAGAACTCATGAGAGCATATTTATGAGATGTGGAAGCCCGAGATGAACGGTGAGGTCCAGGGGTGGTGGTAGAGATCTGGTTATGGAGCTGTGCATTAGTGAGACCAGAATCTCTAAAGAGTTGCTCAACCCACCGAGGTAGGCCAGCCTTCCACTCAAAGCGTGAAGAAGAAGATCCAGCTGCAATAGAGGACTCATCCGATGCTACTAGAAGTGATGATGAAGTAAGCACTGGCGAGGGTAATCCCAGAGTCAAAGCAAGACTCATAGAGGGACTGGAAGATGCAAAAGCTAGTGCAACAAGAACGGGAGGCTGTAAAGTAGCAATTGGCACCGGGGTTGCAGCAAGAGGAGGAGGAGGAGCTGGATGTGGAAGAGATATAAGATCACTAGCATCTGACGGGAATGGATCATCTAGAAAGTCGGAACTCGGAAGATGCATCAGATGGAGAGGAATCAATGCCAAACAAGCTCTCATCAAACCGAGCATCACGGGAAATGATGATGTCATCAACCTCCGGATCCCAAAAACGGTACCCTTTGGATCTTAGACTGTAGCCTGTGAGATCATCCTCTTTGACTTCGGTGTGAGCGTGGTCCTTTTCTTATCTGGGACATGCACATAAGCAGCACAACCGAAAACACAAAGGTGAGAAACAGAAGGCTTGTGTCCTATAAAAGCCTCCTCCAGAGTCATCCCCTCAACCTCTTTTGTGAGAGAGCGGTTAATGAGGTAAACTGAGGTAGCCACAGCTTCAACAGGAGGGAGACCTGCATGATGCAACAAAGCACAAGCCATCTCTTTGATGGTCCGGTTCTTTCGTTCGATAACTCCATTTTGCTGAGGAGTGTAAGGAACTGCAGTCTGTCGGCAAATGCCCTTCGAAGCAAGGAAGTCATCAAATGGTACAAACTCGCCACCATTATCAGTCCGGAGGAATGAAACTCTACCCCCAGACTGATTTTCCACCATCACGATCCAAGTCCTGAAATTGGCAAAAGCATCTGACTTGCAAGCCAAAAAACATACCCAGACTTTGCGAGTGAAGTCATCCACAAGAAGAAGAAAATATCAAGCCCCTCCAAGAGACTCAACCTCCATAGGTCCTGCAAGATCTGCGTGTATAAGCTCCAGTCTTCGGGTTGCTCGATGAGTGGCCTCCTCTGGAAATGCATCTCGATGATGCTTGCCCATCATGCAGGATGAGCAGATGTGAGAGAGACTTGAGCTGAGGTACAACCTGCTTAGAATGGAACTTCAGTAAGGCAGCAATGGGTACATGACCGAAGCGAGAATGCCACAGAGAAGTATCTGCCTCAAAAACCAAAGCCATCAAGGGAGAGAAAAGCTGATGATGGGAATCAATGTGAGGGATCTAGGAAGAAAAATTGATGATCTTGTAGAGACCCCCACTATGGACTCCATTGGCAACAACCGAGAGAGTCTTCCTATCGATTACTTCGATGACCTCATCATCGAAGTACACACCAAGTCCCTTTTGAGAAGCGTTGTATACTAAAAACAGATTTTTGGAAATCCGTGGTACATGAAGAACATCATGTAAGGTGGCAAAGAAACCCAAAGAAACATTACCAACACTAGTGACAGGAAGTGAAGAGTTTCTCGTCTCGATGAGAACTGAAGAAGAGAGAGTCTGGTAGTCCTCCAAGATATGGGCCTGATTGGTCATATGGACAGAAGCACCACTATCACCAACCCATTCCACCGCTTCAGGTGTGTCACTAACCTCTTTCGGAGAAGTCATATCTGTGATCACGAGGAGTGAATCCTGTGAAGAAGTGGATGAATCTGTGAGTGCCATGTATGCAACTTTGACAAATCCCTCCTCTGAAACTTTGCCTTTTATCTTTGGTGTTGTCCTTGTCAGATGCTTTAGAAGCATCCTCGGATTTATACTTGGCTTTGGTTGCTCAAGAATCATCACGACGAGCAAAGCAACGAGACTCTGTATGACCTGATCTACCACAATAATCACATTCATTGCTTTTGTCCTTGGATTCCTTAGAATCTTGTTTACCCTTGCCTTTGCCTTTGTTTTTATTGTTGTTGTTGTTGGAGTTCCCTTTTCCGCCTTTGCCTTTTTCCTCATCAGAGGCAACAAAGACAGACTCTGACTTGGCTTTTCCGTGAATCATGCACTTGTCGTGGAGATAACTCACGACTTCGTCAAAAGGGAGGAGAGGATCACGGAAATAAATATTATCCCTGAAAGAATCAAAGGAAGTAGGCAACTTACCAAGAAGTTTATGGATGGGATTGTTGATGGTGCTTCCGTACTCCTCACGTTGTAGCTTGAAACGGGTGAACTCTCCAATCTTCCTTATTATAAGAAAGTGCAATTTATAACCTCATGGTAGTCATCCATAAGACAATAAACCATCAACTCCGTCATGTATAGTATGAACTAGATACTACGACATCCCTACTAACGTCATCAGTGCCCAATAGTGGGTGTAGAACTTGGTATCAATATATGCTCCCACACACACACACACCCCACGCACACACACAGCATACATTCATACAAAGGTCTATGTATTAAGTTTCTATCAGAGCTCCGGAGATACAGGCCAGACTCAACCATAATGAAGCCTAGCACCAAGGAACATAACAAATAGAAAGAATTATTACAACAAAAAGATAGTTGATAGGGCATATGCACCACTAAAGATAGAAAGAATTAACACAGTATCAACTGGCTGCAACTTGGACGAAAACTTCACAACGTGAGATTTGCATGTCCGCTAATACAGCATAAAGATATACCTAGATGAATCCAAGAACATGCCCAAATTCACCTTATAAGAAAGTGCAATTTATAACCTCCTGGTAGTCATCCATAAGACAATAAACCATCAACTCCATCATGCATAGTATGGACTAGATACTACGACATCCCCACTAACGTCATCAATGCCCAATAGTGGGTATATATCAATATATGCTCCCACACACAATGGGTGTACAAAGTCAAAAGGAAGTCTGATGGTACCGTTGACAGGTACAAAGCAAGACTTGTGGCTAAAGGCTATTCTCGGAAAAAGGGAATAGATTATGAGGAGACTTTTGCTCCTACTTCGAGGATGACTACAATCCGATCAGTGATTGCATTGGTTGCACATAAAGGATGGAAAGTGCATCAGTTGGACATCAAAACTGCATTCTTAAATGGGGATTTACAGGAGGAAGTATATTAAATCAGCCCATTGGTTTGGTAGTTCTTAGCGAGGAACATAAAGTATGCAGGTTACACAAAGCATTGTATGGGTTAAAGCAAGCTCCAAGAGCTTGGTATGATAAAATACATGCTCAACTAACCAGCCAAGGTTATGTGAATAGTCCAGCTAAAAGCACATTGTATGTGAAGAAAACAGGTGCCGATATTCTCATTGTCATCTTGTATATAGATGACATGCTCATAACAAGGACTAGCAAAGAACAAATTTCAGATTTCAAGGCTGATTTGAAAGCTGAATTTGATATGTCAGATTTGGGGCCTTTACACTACTATCTGGGCATACAGTTTATGCATAGAGATGATAGCATTGTTATGCAGCAAACTAAGTACATAAAAAGTTTGCTAAAAAGGTTTCACATGGAAGAATGTAAGCTAATTTCTACTCCAGTAGAACCAGGTGTATGGTTTACAATGCATGATATTGGTGAGCCTTTTGAGGCCGGCATTTACAGCCAGCCAGTGGGATGCCTCATTTACTTGTATGGTTTACAATGCATGATATTGGTGAGCCTTTTGAGGCCGGCATTTACAGCCAGCCAGCCAGCCAGCCAGTGGGATGCCTCATTTACTTGTATAACACGAAGCCTGACATATCTTTTGGGGTGTCTCTATTGAGCAAATTCATGCACAGCCCAGGCACAAAGCATTGGCAAGCAGTCGAACACATTTTCTGTTATCTTCAAGGTACCCTAGATCTTGGTTTGCTCTATCCCAGGGGGGGCAGCTTGCAACTTTATGCATACAGTGATTCAGATTGGACTGGCGATTATGATACCATGCAATCCACCAATGGGAATTGTTTTTTCTTGGCAGTTCATGCATACCTTGGTTGAGTACAAAGCAACCCACTGTTGCCACATCTACTTGCGAGGCTGAGTACAGGGCAAACAGCTTCAGTAGATTGTGTATGGTTGAGGAGATTATTGGCTGATCTTTGTGAGTGTCAACAAACACCCACCACCATTCTCACTGATAGCCAAAGTGCTATGGCCATGGCACAAAATCCCGTGTTTCATGCACGTACCAAGCACATTGAGATTCATTATTACTATGTCATAGAGAGATTACATGCAGAGGAGATCAATTTATCTTACTACCATACAAAGGATAACGTTGCAAATCTGTTCACAAAGGCTTTACCTCGCGAGAAGTTTGAAGCTTTCCGCAAAGCTTTGGGCTTACTCTCATACAAAGTGATCTGCTACCTTGTACAAGTTCACACTTACACTACAGGGGGGATTTGTAGGCATATGTGTTAAAAGGACGAAAGAACCAGATGTACGAGTGATCAAAGCAAATCAACACAACATGAAATGGGTGAGTGAGTGTATATATGATGGTGAGTGAAAATATGTACAAGAGACCCTCTGATGTGAGGAGACTTTGAATAGAAGACTAGTGCAGAAGCAAAGACGATGTCGGAGCTGAAGCACGGTCGATGACAAAGGCTCGCGTCGATGTGAGGCAAAGACACTGCGTAAGGTGGTCGGTGTCGAAGGCTCGCGTCGGTGGATGCAAAGGCACTCTGAGGTGGTAGTGGGCAGCGGAAGGTGAAGTGATACAGGCTCTGGTGACGGGGGTGCTCCGGTACCTAAGGGGTGATGAAGAGCAGAGAGAGTTGCCGTCCCGAGTGATGCAAGCTCCGGTGACGAGGGTGCTGCAATACCTAAGTGGTAGTGAGGAGCAAAGAGGGCTGATGTCCTGAGTGGTGCAAGCTCTGGTGACAAGGGTGCTACAATACCTGAGTGAGAGGTGAGGGCTGCCGTCCCGAGTGGTATCGATGGTGAAGATAAGCGGAGAGGGCTGCCATCCGATGATGTGAGATGGTGAGCAGAGAGGGCTGCTGTCCCGAGGTAAAGTGTAGAAGAAAAACGATGATGTACTGTAGCAGAGAGTGGGCTGCAGTCCCAAGGTAGACTGTAGAAGAAAAATGATGATGTACTCTATGTAGCAGAGAGGGCTGCTGTCCCCATGAACTGAAGATAAAACGCTGGTGTGCACTGTGTAGTAGAGAGGGTTGTTGTCCCCATGTATTGAAGATAAAACCATAGTCACAGGGGACGGAGGGGACGGACCCTTGGAACGGGGGGACGCCGTCCCGGGAACACTGTGGGACAGGGACGGACAGGGACGGACAGACGTCCCCAGTTGGGCATCGACAGCGTTCCGGGGACGGATCCAGGAGGGGACGGTTGTGGGGGACGGCTGCATGGGAACGCCGCAGGTTACTGTTTGGGCAATGGTCACATTTTTTACCTTTTTTTGGCTGTTTGGGAGGGGTTTTTCATGGGCCTTTAGCCTTGAGCCTTTGAGGCTTTGGGCCTTGGCCTCTCTCTTGCCTCCCTCCCTATAAGAAGACACACACACACACTCCCTCTCACACTTCAAGCTTTAGCTTCACACACACACACACACACTCTCTCTCCCTCAAATGGCAAGCCTCAAGAGCCAAGGTCTCAAGTTTCAAGCTCTCACACAAGCAAGCTGTAGCCTCTCAAGACACACTCTCTCCCCCTCACACACACACTCTCAAGCGTCACACACACACACACACGTCACACACACCCACCCACCCTCACACTCAACTTCTCCCTCAACTTTCAAGGCTCAAGCCTCACTCCCTCTCTCTCTCTCTCTCAAGCTATCAAGAGACAAGGAGGCATCCATCATCCATGGCATCCTCCTTGTGGTAGTGGCTCTTCAAGTTCCAACTACCTGTAGAAGGATGATGGGATGGACATGGAGGGATGAGGTCAATCACACCCCATCCCTCATGGAGGTGGTGCACAGCCATGGGCATGCAAGCTTTGCCCGTATAGGCGAGTGGGTGGTACTGACAAAGTAATTTTTAAGTGCCGTTCCTACCCTCGTCTCCCCGTTCCCTACATATGGCCGTCCCCCGTCCCGTTCCCGTCCCCCGTCCCTTGTGACTATGGATAAAACGCTGGTGTGCTCAATGTAGCAGTGAGGGCTGCTGTCCCCATGAACTGAAGATAAAACACTGGTGTGCACTGTGTGGCAGACAAGGCTGCTGTCCCATAAGCTGAGGTAAAATGCTGGTGATATGCTGATGTAAAACACTGATGATATGTTGATGTAAACGCTGATGATGCACTGATGTAAACGCAGATGATATGTAGCAAAGAGTGCTGCTGTCCCAATGATGTATTGATGTAAAACATTTGTGCTGGAGCTAACAGGCGAAGATGATGAGGCAGATGTAGTGTAGGCGCCGGCAACAGCAGCAGATGATGTGGTACCGGATATGTGCAATGATGTGGTACAAGATGCTGAATGGTCAAGCTAATCTATATATAGTAAGGGGGGCTGCTGGTCGGTCCAGCAAAAGGGCAGCCGGCCAGCAGCAAGACCTAAAAAACATGAAAAAAACCTTTAAAATCCCCTTTTTAGGGCTGGATAAAATGCCATTTTCAAAAAATATGCTCACTTATAGTAGTGCTACGTGTGAACAGGGCTTAACCAAGGGCACTTTTTTCCATTTGGTTTTTCCCCTTGGATATCAAGTGTGAAAGGACACTCTATCCATATAACTTTTGTACTTGGATATTATATGGATGTGACTCACATGCAAGTGTTGACTTGCATTTGTGATCAACCACACACTTTCTCTCTCTCTCTCTCTCTCTCTCTCTCTCTCTCTCTCTCTTTGTGTGAGCTTCCTATTTCTACAACTACCCCTAATCTGCAGGAAACCCTATTCTGTGTGTGAGTGTGTGAGTCCCAACACGACCTAAGGGAAGCCCATCTCCAAGGGGGAAGTGCTAGAAATTGTGGTGATGGACCATGCGTGTTTGAGGGGGAGCGCATGCACCGTGTTAATTTGGGCACATATGAAGGTCTAAAGAACCTTAAGAATTTTGTATAGTATGTGTCCAAAGGTTGAATTGGGTTGGGGACGTTGTTAAAGGTGCAAAAGTAGAGGAAATCTAGGATTGAGATATTCCGGAAAGGAACAAGTGATTGAGAGAATCAAGGGGAGAGGGGAGTGATTGTGGAGATTTGATGGAGATATTCACGAATAAGATTTTGGATCTAGAGAAGCTCCTTGAGAGCTATTAATTGATGTAGCCTAGTGCTTATTTCATTTGCCTTAATCCTCATGAGTACTAATCATTTTGTTTAATCAAGTATGACTTTGTCATTTGCTATGAACCACCTAGCCTTACAAATTTAAGTCAAGAGACAAAAATAGCACTGGTAAAAACCTTGAGAGGGCTGCTTCTAACTGTACTCTGTCAGATTTAGCCAAGGGAAGTGCTGGACGCTTTCAAATATCTGGACCTAAAAGTACCCTTCAAACAATAGATGGCAGCAATGTATGATGCATAGACTCGAGGCAAGAAAAGGCGCATACTAAGCATTCTGAGAACATATGTAAACAGGAAATGTATATATCTATGTCTCCTCGTTCAAACGAAGCCTTTAATTAACAAAGAGGTGGATCTAAATGCTGATGGATGAAATTAAAAAAGATAGGTTTGGTTTTGTTATGAGAGCATGATGCTGCATTACATAAAATTATAAAGCAATCTCCATTTCAAACCATAGAATGCAATAACTAACCGAGCAGAATCTATGCTGTCCTTGTCAGAATCGTCATCAGCCGCAACTGAAGAGCTGGGATGGACAGGGGTACCATTGTTGGAGAGGGAAGAGGACCTTCGAATCTTGTCAAACCCACCACCACTCTCTGTACCTTCCATCCTGGTGAAAATCTCAGCAACACTTCCTGTTCAAGCCTTGTGATAGGGCATTCAGATTTTCTTGCTGTTTTCTGCAGATTGCTATGCCAGGGGGGGGGGGGCTTCATAACCCAAAAAATTGGATCATACAGCTACATTCTGAGGTGCTTCTCGCATAGTTTGAAGGCCATCATGGTCCTGGAATGCCAGAGGACTGTTGACAATTATAAAGCGAGAATGGCATTTAAACATTAAAATAATGAAGCAATGGCCGGCCACTTGCAAAGAAGATGATGGCTCAATGTGTTTCACAATGTGTTTCTTGGCTTGATGAGTTACCCATTAACTGCCCAATTGGCAAGGATCCATCTCTGGTTGAATCTAACTATATTTGGACACACCGATTGCCTTTAACAAATATGATACACAGGAAGAATCTGTATTGTTGTGCATTCTAATCGCCCCAAACGGGCGGCCAAAATTTTCCAATTCCACGAGTGTCCAATGAACAAAATGCCAAATTAGATTATGGGCTGCAACCAACGGTGAAGAAAACCTAGGAAATCAATGGTGGGCTTGATCGAATTGGAAGAAATAGTAAAGACCCGAATCGTCCAAATGGGGGGGAGGGGGGTACTGTTGGAAATCTACAAAGGAACCCGGATCGTCCAAATGGGGGGGAGGGGGGTACTGTTGGAAATCTACAAAGGAACCCGGATCGGCGCGAGAGAGAGAGAGAGAGAAGGGGGAAGAGCGGGCGAGTTAAATGCACTACTTGTGTACCTTTTTAGACGCACAGAGAGAGAAAGAAAGAGAGAGAGAGAGAGAGAGGAGGAGGAGAGAGAGAGAGATGCTGATTCTGAGAAATGTAGAGCAAATTAGAGAGGAGGATCTGAAAAAAAAATACAAAACAACAGAGAGTCAACACCAAGATTGCCCTAAGTTTAGAGAAGAGCCCAATTCTTGTCGTCACGACCCCCACAGAACGAAGAGAAAGAGAAACAAAACTACCCCAGCATTACTAATAAGCTGAGAGATTTCAGACGAAGTGGACACGATGTCAAGAGAGATCCTACGCTGTCCGGCACTACTCCGGCCGCCCTAATAGTTGTTGTCTTCTTATATTTCATCAAAATGTACGTGGATCAATCAACTTCACGGACCTTGTAAGATTGGGTTCACATGTTTCCGTGAGCACGAGATGTCGCATTGCTATTCGATTGTCGCAAGCTTGGTGGTATTGAGATTCGAACTCGTGCCATCAGTGATGAAGGGAGCTGACAACACACCACTAGAGGACGCAAGGTCCCATTTGTTGTCATCAATGGGCCAGCTTTGTTTGGCATTTGAACAACGTGGTTGCTGTCCCACCAACGAAAAAATGAGGATACCAACTTTCAAAGGGGATAAGAAGGATCCAGATTCCAAACATTCATGTACAAACAAGCCTTTAAAAGGTGGGAAACAAGCACACAAAGGTTGGCAACTAATTTTATTTTTTTTTATTGAAGGTGGAAAAACAAGCACACAAAGGTTGGTAACTAGTTTTGTAGTGAGAGTATTAGTACTGAAATTACTTGCCCCCACCAGGGTAGATTCGAACCCACTTCCTCCACTTTGAGAGGTAGGGACGCCTAGGAGACTCACAAAATGCTTGTTTTGCCTTTTACTCAGACTAACACAAGGTTTCTTATTGGTTGTTCGTTTTCATAATGGGTAAATCTCTCACTTTTGAGAGGTAGGGACGCCTAGGAGACTCACAAAATGCTTGTTTTGCCTTTTACTCAGACTAACACAAGGTTTCTTATTGGTTGTTCATTTTCATAATGGGTAAATCTCTCACTGTTCAATGTTGCGAAGGCTGGAGCCATAGCACCCACTTCTCCCCTTGGGGAAGGGCTTTTAGGAAGGAATATACAGCCCCAAGCTTTCAATGTTCTCTTTAAATTAGTAAATGTTTTCCTTCTCTTAGGTTTAAAATGGGAGAGTGAATGCCCACAAGCATATACCCTAGTGGTGAAGGCTTAGCAAGGATCTAAGGTTGAATACGATAACCATGTGCTTGGAAATGCATGGGGAAGGTCCCTATAACATAAACAAAGCAAAATAAAAATGAGAAATGGTGTGCTCATAAGATACTAACAAACAATGAAGGCATGATATGTCAAAGATGAATGGGGTTGTAGAGTCATCGTTTGACAATGGACATGAAGGGATGCAAACACATGAAATCCCATACGATTAAAAATGGTTCTTCATTTCCAAGGAGGAGTGTTCAGTGTGCAATGTTGCATGGAAGGTCATCCCTTGTGCTAAGATTTGGTAATTTTAATGGGTTTTACATGTTTGTTACCTTGGCAAAACAACTACTTGTTGTAAGGATGGGAATTGCTTATTAGTGCAATCTTTCTAGTGCACTTGCGTGTCTCCTCCTCCTCATTAGTCTCTCCAACTTGGCATTGTCCAATGCTCTAACAGAAAGACATTAGGAGTGTTTGTTGACACTAGCTCTACTCTTCTTGCCTCCTTTGTCCTTACGAGCCAACCTTTATGTTTGTAGAGCTAGCGTCTGTTGACACTCTACTCTTCTTACCTCCGTTGTCCTTCACAAGCCAACCTTTATGTCTATAGAGCTAGTGTCTGACTCTACTCTTCTTGCCTCCTTTATCCTTTAGAGCCAACCTTTATGTCTTTGCATCCAAAGAATGAGTGACACCTTTAGTTCTCATTATATATGACTCGACAAAGAGAGTTAATTCCTTTCATCACGCACAGGCAATGAAAGTTGCCCTTAAAACTCATAGTATGTTGAGCATTGGAAGATGGTAGGTGTGGATGTCACACCTTGACCTGCTTTGATGTGCAGCCTATGTGATGACACCTAAAGCTAGCCATGGAGATCCTTTATGAGAGAATCTAGATTGATATTAGCGCTTACATGAAAAAGGCCTTCTCAACCCTCACATGAGGTACAAACAAATCATAACTCATCTTTCTTATCTCAACTTAAAAAAACATTGAGAATGAGCAAGGCAACTCATTTACACAAGAAAGCATAATTCAATCCACAATGAGAGAGAGAGAGAGAGAGAGGGGGGGGGGGGATATTATTGGAAGATAGTTGGAGAGAGCCTAACACACCCATGATCCCAACACATTAGGTAACTAGTTGTCGTAGGGTGATGTTCACACGTAGGCCAAGTTGCACTTCCAATTTGTAAGCTTACCGATTGAGTTTAATTGCCATACACCACAATATTGCTACTACCCTTAAAACTCCATCCCTCATTAAAACTTTCCTTCCCACACACCTCTCTTATAGCTTAAGGTATCTTCCTAAACTAAAAATATAATATTTTAATCCTTTCCCAACTAATAGCACACATTGTCATGTACAATTCATTCACCTTGTTTCTCCCTTCTACTAATAGAGAATAGAGGAAAGGGAGGCTATGTAGTGCTACATGGTTTCTCTCCATTTCCTCAAAAGGTAGATTACAAATGATTAGTCTGTGTAGTGATACAAAGCAACCACATATGCAAGAAAGCTTTAAAAGGCCATTCATAAATGAAAAATGTGAAGTTTGTTTATAATGTTGAGAGTACATAAGAAAGATAAATTCAACAAATTCAGCAAAAGATCACTTCTTCATGAATGAACGATGTGAAATTTTTCTTACAATTTTGAGAGTACATATACAATTTTTTTTAAATACTTCCTCTTCTCTAAAAGTAATTATGTAACTTGAAAAGTGCATATACGTATATTTTTGAAAGAGGTCCTGGCCTCTAAAAGTAACCACTCTAACTTGAAAAGTACATATACATAAATTTTTTAAAGAGCTACTAACCTCTTTAAAGAGCTACTAACCTCTTTAAATAACCGCTCACCGCTTTAAATAGCCGCTATACATATATTTTTAAAGGTGCTCACCTCTAAAAATAACCACTATGACTTAAAATGGATAAACTATCATTCTTTAGTAATTATTTTCTTACAAAACACACACACACACTCTCTCTCTCTCTCTCTCTCTCTCTCTCTCTCTCTCTCTCTCTCTCTCTCTCTCTCTACAAATAAGCTAAGACATACAATTTTCTTATAATCTAATTGCAAAATTCAAGCTAGCCATTATGATTTAAAAATTTATATATTTTATAATTTATGCTTTATAACATATATTGTAAGTATTTTAATTAATTATTATATATTATTCTTACTAGTAATTATATTTAGTCTTTACTTTGCATCTTATATTGAATTATAAATTTTTATTTATTAAAAGAGTGCCCTCATCAACCTATATCTTATACAACCTACTAATACTACCTATCCTACCTTTCATCCTTATATTCACTCTATACTAAATGATAAACATACACATAAATTCAAATCACAACCTACTAATACTACCTACTCTACCTTTCATCCTTATATTCACTCTATACTAAATGATAAACATACACATAAATTCAAATCACAACCCCTTATAACCTTATTAGACATTTAATTCCTTTAATTGTTATCATTTTACTCTCCAAACTCTTTTTTGAAAACCATCTCCTTACTCTTCTTATTAGCTTGCTACTTCATAAATTTTGGCATATTCATTAGCTACTTCTTATCAATAACAAAGCCTTGTGGATGGTATTGGTAAATCTTTTCCATAAATGACCGTAAATGGTGCTTATTTAGTGGTGGCTAAATGATCGTAAATGGTGCTTAAAGTGTCTAAATGAGGTGTATCCTTGTAGGAAATTTGTAAAATATGTAAGCATTTATCCAAAATATTACTATTGATCACTTTAGTTTGTCCATGGACTCTTGATGAAATGAGAAATCCAACTTAATGCCTAGAAGGCTCTCCAAAATTTGGTGCAAAATTTTGAGTCTTGGTCAAAATACTATGATTTTGGGCATGCCATGATGTACAAGATATGCTTAGTGACATGCTTGTGGAGCTACCAAGGTCTTCTTTACAAGGAATGAATTATGCTTACTTTCCACTATAGTCCAAATCATGTCATGTTTTACCAACTATAGTAGGCATGCAAGTGATGAAGTCCACTTAAATTTACTCTCATGGCTTGGTAGGTAGTGGTAAAGGCATTAAGAAACTTTGGGTCTTCCCTTCATACATTCTCAACAATAAATTTTGAATGCCCAATGATATTCTCTCAATGATCTTGTAAGGTACATGTCACGTCTCTAGATGTGAACAGGCCAATTGAAGGTTCTAATTACAAAAATTTGGATGTTGCTCGTAAAAGTTAGATCTTGTTTCAAATGTCCAAAAAGTTGGATCTTGCTCATAAAAAAGCTTCATAGCCTCATAAAAATTAGATGTTGTTTCAAACGTCCAAAAATTTGGATCTTGCTCATAAAAATTATTCATAGCCTCAAATGGTCAAATTTTATTTACAGAGATGTGTGAATGTGTGGGCCTTCTACTTAGAACATTAGAAAATAATATTCTCCTTACTTGGTTGATTTTAACTCATGAGCTTAAAACTTCAAATACATGATTCCAATTTGATGTGTTTGCTAGATATTAAAGGTTAGGTCAATAAATCTTCGGTGTTTTGTTGATCCACTATCATAAGAATTTTTGCTCCCATAAAATAATGTTTAGTCCTTAGATATGCAATCATATTTAACTCTTTGTCATAAGTACTATAATTACTATCATAGTTAACTCTTTGTCATAAGTACTACAATCATAATTAACTCTTTGTCATAGGTACTATAATTACAATCATAGTTAACCCTTTGTCATAGGTAATATAATTACAATCATAGTTAAGTATGTCATAATTACATCTCTTGTTACATTTTGATATTCAAGTTGCACCTCTTATAATTACAATTGTAGTTAAGTCTGTCATAATTACATCTGTTACATTTTGATATTCAAGTTGCAACTCTCATAAGCTATTGAATGGACTAGTAAAATTTGGTAGTTGCAACATTTGAGCATGTGTAAGAGCTTCTTTTGAAGCTTCAAAAAGAAGTGTCCAACCTTTAGTCCAATGAAAATGTTTTGCCTTTCTAAGGAGTTATGTCAAAGGATGTGTAATAACTACAATATTCTTGATGAATTTCCCATAGTAGATATCCCAAATCATGATTGTTATGAGGTTTAGTCCAAGTAAGAATACTTTTAATTTTCTTGGGTTTACATTGGTTGATGTAATGTGGCCTAAGTATTCAATTTGGTCTTGAAAGAAAGCACTCTTTTCAAGGTTGAGGTAAAGTTGGTTCTCTTTCAATATCAAGAATACTAGCTCTAAATGTTTCTTGTGCCTCTCTATATTCTTCTTGTGCTACTCTCCTTAATTCTTAGGCTCCTACAACAACCTTGCAAAATGTGTGAAAAGCATTTTCCAAGCTTTTTACAATCAATTTGTTTTGAGTCCTCACCATCTACCATGAGGGGAAGAAGTCCCTATTTACAAGAGGAAATCCATCATAGGTTTTAATAATAACTTTATCAACTCCTCTTTCAAAGTATGCATTCCCTTAAGGAAAATAATGGCACAATCAAACTTGTCCTAAAGACAATTTAAAGTCTCATTTTCTCCCCTCATCCTTAGAATGTGGAAGCTACATATAAAGGGCTACTTTTACTACCATGAAAAGGACCTTTGTTGACATCACTATATCAAGATCTATCATGGACACATTAGCCAATTTAAAGTTTCATTTGATCCCCTCATCCCCTTAGAATTTGGAAGCTACATATAGAAGGCCTCCTTGCTACCATGACAAGGACCTTTGACACCACTCTATTAGGATCTATCATGGACTCATTAGCCATATTAATGGCATACATTATGTTATCTAACTTTAGGCCCTCTTTAGGGCTAGCTTCTCATATGCTTCAAAACTCAAGATGTTTATATCCAATCCTACATCAATAATTATGCCATGGATAAGATTTCCCTTGATGTCTTGATTTTGGTGTAGTTATGCTAAGTGAAGAAGGCAAACAATGAGGCCACTTTTACCCCTTGTAGAGGCAACTACTAGTTTTGCAAGCTTAATTTTTAGCAAACCCTATGTTTCTTTTCTTGTTTGGTGTAACATTAAGAGCATAATCATCTTCACATAAGTGCATTTCACCTAGGTTTCTATATATGTGAATCCCCTTAAAACTTAGCAATGACTACTTGACATACTTGAAAATGCTGACTAGATTTCTTGGAAGAACATGCTTAGAGACAAATTTATTTAGTGTTTGGAAGCTATCTCCTCAAGTTTTACTCATGTATGTTCTTCTCACTAGGATTTTAGTGTTTTGAAAAGCTGTCTCCTCAAGTTTTATTCATGTATGTTATTCATCTCACTAGGATTTTAGTGTTTGGAAGCCGTCGTCTCAAGTTTTACTCATGTATGTTCTTCCTCACTAGGATTTTACCCTTACCCATCTCTCTCCTCAACCAATCCCCCTAAATTTTCTTCTTTGAGTTAAGATCATTATCTCATATCAACGTCTATATATTTACCAAGTTAGCTTGAGGGTTAGAAGATTACACTATGATATTTTCCATTTTTTACAGAAACTCTATGATTTTGGGACTTAGCTTGTTCAACCCTTAATGGCCAACTTTCGTCAATAGATGTCCTCGATATGCCCAAAGTATCTATAGTAATTCCAAGGGAAATCTAAATCGAAATGTCCTCTAATTACACATTTGCATCAATTGACTCCAAATTCTCACATAATTAACCTAATTAGAGTTATGAAAGCATGTTTACTTGTTTCTCTTATCTAGTTGCACAAACTTTGATTCTTTGCATGAATTAAAAGAGATCTGCTAAAATAATTAATAAAAGATATTCAATAATTTCTCCATTTTTATATATTCATTTGATAGCTTTTATTGTGAGATTTTTTCAACAATACTAATTTTAAATTAAGACATAATTTATAGCCTAAAAGAGAACTCGAACAAGTGAAGGGAGTATCCCTTAAATTTCTTAGCCATGTTATGATTCATGTGCTTTAAACCACATGACAATTCATGGTGAGTGGTTCAAGGAAATGAAGAGTTTTGAAAGACCAGGTTTTGTTGAAATAGGGGATGACACTGCTCATCTGATTGCCCATGTTGGAGATGTGCCATTGTCTATGCAGGATGGCAAGGTGAAGTACCTTGCAGATGTACTTCATGTTCTGAACATTACAAAGAATCTAGTTTCAGTTGTTCAGATGATTGAGCAGGGTTTGCAGGTCCGATTTAATCCTCATGGTTGTTATGTAAAAGGTAACATAGTGGGCAGAATGTTTACATTGAATGTAAATATGCCTGATATTTCTACAAGGCATTCTCTTGTTGATGGAGAGTCTAGTGGCTTGGAGATGAGATGAGGAGCTTGGGATTCTAGAGCAATGAGGACACCTGGTGTGAAGAAGGCTATGGAAGCCATGAATGCAAAGCTACGAAGATCTAGAAGAGTTAAAAACCCTCTACAGAGGTTGACTTATGATGGTTATGTGGCACATCATTATGCTTATACGGCAAAAGTTGTGCAGGTTATAGAACCCACATGTTTTGATGAGGCTATTTGAAATGTGTGTTGGGAGAAAGCTATGGATGAGGAGATGGATGCATTGTATGGAAATGAGACTTGGGATTTGGTGCCATTGCTTGAAGGCAAGAAAGCTATTAGTTGTAAGTGGGTGTATAAGGTGAAACATAACAGTGATGGTAGCATAAGCAAGTACAAGGCTAGATTGGTAGCTAAAGGATATGCGCAGACACATGGGATTGATTATGAGACATTTGCCCCGGTTGCAAAGATGGCAACTGTGAGAGTTGTGATTGCAGTGGCTGTAGCTAAAGGCTGGTTTTTACATCTGATGGATGTAAAAAATGTGTTCTTGCATGGTGACTTGCAAAAATAAGAGGTGTATATGGATCAACCACCAGGTTTTGAGGATACATGTCACCCAGAGTATGTATGTAAGCTTCGTAAGGCTTTGTATGGGCTCAAGCAATGGCATGATAAGATTGCTGTGAGTATCTGGTCACTATTGGTTTCATATGACAGATGCAGATCACTCTTTGTATGTGCGTAAGAGTGATAAAGGTATTATGATCATCACCATCTATGTAGATGATCTTATTGTTGGGGGTGACAACTTGGATGAGATTGAGCATGTGAAAAGTCTTCTCTCAAAAGAAAGTTTGAGATGAAGGATTTGGGAGATCTACATTACTTTTTGGGAATTGAGGTCATTCGCACACCTGATGGTATTTGGCTATGTCACAAAGATATTGTGTATTGGACATGTTGTCCAAGTATGGGATGGCTGATTGTAAGCCAATCTCAGTGCCATTAGACCAAAATGGCAAGCTTACGGATGCAGGTTATGTGTTAGAGGATCCCACTATGTATACGAAGATTGTGGGGAGTTTGATCTATGTCACGATCAATAGGCTAGATTTGAGTTATACTTTTGGCTTAGAGAGCCAGTTTATGTAGGTTTCGCGCAAACCACATCTTAACAGTGTGCGACGCACACTTCGGTATTTGAGGGTCACTGTTGAATATGCATTGTTTTATGCAGCAGGTGTACCATTGGAGCTATATGGGTACACAGATGTAGATTGGGCAGGTAGCATCTCAAACAAGAGATCTACCAGTGGATTTATGTTTTCATTTGGGAGTGGTGATGTGACATGGAGTAGCAAGAAGCAGCCCACAGTTGACTTGTTGAGTGCAGAGGAGCTACGGTGGTGGCAGCATATGAGGTAGCTTAGTTACGCAAGCTACTTTTGATTTGGGGTTGCACGTGGAGAGAAAGTTTGTCATATATTGTGACAATCTTAGCAGTATACAGTTGGCAAGGAACCTAGTTTTCCATGCGCGGACAAAACACATTGAGGTTCATTACCACTTTATCAGGGAGAGAGTCTTGGTATAGGCGACATTGACTTGGCCTACGTTAGCACATAGGATCAAGTCATTGACATCTTCATGAAGGCCTTGGGAGCTAAGAAGCTCTGCAGATTTCGAGATATACTTGGAGTTGAGCTTAAGGGGGAGTGTTGAGATGTCAAGCTCAACATGAGCTGACACTCACGAGGTGCCTGCATGACCGTTCGAAATTTACATCATTGGCGGGTTTGGTAGCTGGCACCGATATATCTTCACCAGAGATTCTACAGCTAGGCTACACCGACTATTCCACACCTATCCACTCCACTTAGCGTGTTCACATTATGGACCTCTTGTATATACTCTATTATGTGTGTTAGTCACTTTATCTTCTTTTTAGACCTCTTTTGTTGTGTTGAAGAAGAAGAAGAATTTTTAGCCTCTCACCTTGTGTGTTCTCTTATAGGGTTTGTGAGAGTGTGTGTGTGCTTGCAAGAGCTCAAGCTCTCTTCTCCCCTGCATATTTTCAATTCACAAGCCATATCTTATGGTATCACGTGAGTGTAAGGGAGGGGGTTTTTGGAATGGGGGGATTAAGATTATAAGTTAGGGGGTGAGGGGGATTTATGGTGGCGGGGGACAAGGGAGCAGGGGAGAATGAAAGTAGGGGTTTTGTTTCTTCTTGTAGTTTACAATATGTGATCTGGTGGTGTAGTTTCAAAACTTGATTAGTTTACTACTCTTTTAAAGCTAACCACACATGGAAAAATTTTTGGAGAGTACATGTAGGTCTTTGTGCTTCTAGTACTTACATCATTGCTACTTACATGGGCTGCAACTTTTCACATATATGTGTTTATGAGTTTCATGCACACAGGGGTTGACATTCCCTTTCTATAAAGTGAATTCCCTAGGCGCTATTATAGCAGGCACCTCGCACAGTAGCTACATATTTCCTTGGCTCCTCCCATAAAGGGGGTCGTTTACACCTTGCAATAGCAGTGGCCTCCTCCAACATTGATGGGGGACCCCTCACACACCTCTACATTTACCATCTCTTTAATACATGGAGAGGCCCCTCTCAAATGATCTATAGCACTCACCCCCACCTCCAACGAAGGGGGGGTTCACCCGTCAGAACAATGTTGCTCTCCTAAACAAGGGGCCCCCGTTATCTAGCCTTGTCTTTGATGTTGTCCCTCAACATGTAGATGGTTCTACCTTTCCAAAAAGCACTACCCATGTCTACTACTGTAGAGCATCCTATCAACACATATGTTGTGGCCACCCTTTTGGTGGATCAAACCCACACTCACCCAAACTTTCCTGCAACACCATTTCAATTGGTTTCTATTATTGTCAAGTCCTCAAGGCTTCAACGGGGTATGTAGTAACCCTTCTATTTACACTACAATCACCGAGGGAAACCTGCCTGGCTAAGTAAGAAATTTTAACATGTATTTATATATTCACACATGCATGCATGTATACATCTTGATGCATGTATACATCTTGATGAAAATATGTACCTACATCGCTGTGTCTCCCATGCACATTTTGTCACTAAGATGATCTTGAATGCATGAGTTATGCATTCTATGCAAGAAAAACTATAACACATCCGAGACAATCTTGAGATATAGACAGGTGGTGGACTATGCTCTAAAATCACTATTACAAATCTGATACGAGACATGACCAAATATCCACACACGCATTGTATGGGAAATCAAAAGCAAAAACACAAAAGCCAACAAACAGTATTGTACTAATAAACATAGCAACAAATAGACACTCTCACTCTTACATGTAATCGATTCCCAACTTATACATAGCTTAAAGACCATATGCACCACAAGGGGCTATACCAAGCACATAGAGATCAAATGGAGCCCATCTTTGCCAATGGATTACATGGAACGAACAAATCAAAGAAGAACAAAACCACAAATCACATGCAACCCATTCCAACCATATATAGAACATATATGTTGGCAATCGTGGAGGATGAAGTCTCTCCATAGTTGAGGAGGAAGAAGAAGAGAGAGCAAGTTGGGCACAACACAAGGTGATTGTATTATGAATGATATGTGAAAGATGAATGAACCACCAAGTATAATACCCTTTTATAGGCATTAAACCCTATATTTTGACTCTAACTAAGAGGTTGTTCACACCAAGTTGGCTATAAACCTAATGATCGGATTCCCATCTCCCTAATGTCACATGATATTTTGGTGTATTTATAAAACCCTCCCTCAACAAAATATCCATGGTGGCTACTATGACGCCAACGTTAGCTCTAGTTACTGCTTACAAAGCTATTTATGATGACCATCCAAGTGCCCGCCGTCGGTCTTACTCATGGGTGGTTTACAATGCCAGTCAATGAGGAGAGATGCCAGACATCTAGTTATGATTACATTTCACTTAGGATAGAGGGGTGACCATAGGTGGGTTTGCTTTAGGAAGCCACCTATGCCTTTTATAACATTAAGGCTATATTACAAACCCAAAAAAGTCTAAAAGATTCAGATTCTAGGGGACGACCCGGGCAAAGAACCCATGACTCAACATAAAATAGGAATTATACCCAAATTCTCACTTGATGATATCCGGATCTCGTAAATCAATTTTCGTAAATTACTTTGCCCCTTGGAGTTCTTGCATGTAGGAACCTACTTTGTAAATTCATAACATGTTTGGATTATAATGCTAGATATATCTCTACTTATAGAGGGAGAGTCCCCCCTTGACGACCAACATGCTGATGAAGATCTTCTTGATGTAGCTCATAATGTTAATATTGCTACTGATCTTCTTCATGTCGGTGTAGATCTTGATGTTGATGTAGCCCTTGGTCTTCTTCATCCTTGATTTCGTTTTGTAATGAAATCCAACAAAGATGGATCATATTCTCAATGTGTTCATAAAGCCTGACATAATGATGATGCATGTCCCTTTCAGATGATAATGCGTTGAAACTACTTAAAGAGGTATTAGGCTTATCAATGGCCAGTGTCTTGTCCTTTTAAAAATGATTTATGAGCATGGTAAATGTGGTAGCATGGTAGATGTGGTACATGAAGCATATAAGCTCAGAAATCCCATTGTTCTAAACAACGCTAATACAGATTTATAAGTGATTTTGGATTAACAAATTTATCACTTAAATCAAGGGGCAAATCTAATTTGATGCTTTACAGAGGTTTAATAGCACTTGAATGTGAGATATGAACCATTACTGGCCCTAAAAACCTCAGATGATTAGCATTAATCAAGGTATTGGTGAAAGTAATTTTCTGTTCATTAAGCAAAAAATACCTTAATTTGGAGTTCACTGTTGGAGGGGAAAATCAAGGGGCTTTTTCAATATGAAGCTTTGGGAAGCAATAGCAAGTCCCAAATGGTATGATTGAACCCTCAATGGTCCAAGAACACAAGGATTAGTGTCAATTAATCATTGATTAGAAGAGGAAATTTAATTTTTGTAGTGCAGAAGAAGGAACAAATTGGAGATTTCAATTGAAGCACCAAATGATGGGGCTTTTGTAAACTGAGCACATAACAAGTAATAGAAACTCCCAATGTCAATGGTTGACTATATAAGGAGCAATCAAAACTCTAATGGAAGGGAGTAGAGCTGCGTTTTTGTAAGGAAGAGGAGAAATGATAAAAATGGGTAATTTTTCACTAATCATGATTAGGGCATGTGATGATGGGCAAGGATTAAGCATGAATCATTTTGAGAAGCATGGCTCTGATACCATTTTGGCAATGACAAGTTTAACCATGGAGCTATGGATGATGAAATCTCTCCATGTGGTTGAGGAGGAAGAAGAAGAGAGAAAAGAGAGAGCAAGTTGGGCACAACACAAGGTGATTGTATTATGAATGATATGTGAGAGATGAATGATTAGATAAAAAAATCATGTGAACCATTTAGACCTTATAAATCACACATCAAATGCAATAATTGTAAAGAAGATCACATGGATCCCTTTCTAAACTTGCACTCCACATTGAGATGATATGCAGCATGGAAAGATCTTGTGCAACTCACTTTAGCTATGTACAGAGGCCATATAAACCATACAAACCATACCAGATGACACCAAGTATATAAAGATCTTAAGAGACTTATTTCAATCATGTATGGGGGCCATATAGAGTATATAAACCACACCAAGAGGACACTGAGCATGTAAAGTTCTTGATCAGCCCATTTCGACCATGTGCAGACCACATGGAACATGTAGAGCACAAAATTCTGGCCATGTGTAAACCACATGGAATATGCAGAGCACCATGAGAAGACTAAGCGTACAGAGATTGCATAGAGCCCATTCCAACCTCCTATACAAACCACATGGACTATACAAGGCACACTTGGAGATGAACTAACTATATGGAAATCATATGCAATGTGATCATATGCTTGTTATATGGACCATGTAGACCACATGAGGACAACCTTGATCACATAAAGATCATGTGCAGCCCATCACCATAGTGCACCGACCAAAAAGGCCATAAAGACTAGACATGGGCTATAGAGAACATACATAGCATGTATATAGAGATGACATAGGGCTCCAACCATGTATAGGATATATAGACCATATAAATAACACTAAGATAATAGTGAGCAAGTAAACACCTTGGGCAGCCCCTTCCGACCAACAAGAAGTGGGTTGTTTCAAATATATTCAAATCACATGCATTGTGTAGACCACATCGAGATGACATCAATCATGCCTAGATCTTGGCAAAATGTTTCGACAATGTGTAGACCACATGGACTATGCAGAGCACATCCTGAGAAGAGAGAGTATACAAAGATCACATAGAGAGTATAGACACCATGTGGACCAACAAGAAGTAGGTTGTTTCAAATATATTCAAATCACATGCATTGTGTAGACCACATCGAGATAACATCAATCATGCCTAGATCTTGGCAGAATGTTTCGACAATGTGTAGACCACATGGACTATGCAAAGCACATCCTGAGAAGAGAAAGTATACAAAGATCACATAGAGCCCACTCCACCCATGTACAAGACACAGACCACACCGAGATGACAACGAGCTCGGATAACCCATTCCAACCATGTATAAAGACTACATGGACCATGCAAAGCACACTGTAAGAAGACTTAGCATATAGATATTACATAGAGCCCATTCCAATTATATGCGGAGCACAAGGATTGTATATAGCAGGTGCAAAATCACAAACAATATTAGATTTGAGTTGCCCAAAGCAAAGAAAAATTTCTATTTTGCAAGCTCTCCATTGAAGCTTGATTGTGGTGAATGTATGAGGCAAATGGTTGCAAATCTGGCAAGATTCATGTATTTGGCAAATGGAAATGTGTTAGAAACTCATGTGCAAGCCCTATTGTGAATTTGGAGCAATTTTGATGCATTGAAGTGATTGGAAAAATACTGTTTTTGAAGCCCTCACAAAAATAGAGAATAGAGGTTCAATTTTGATGTAATTGGAGCCGGACTTTTGCAAAAATCAACAAAATTTGGTGGCTTGGGGGCATGCCTAGGAGTGTTGGGAACTCACATATAGCTTCAATAGCCACAACTAACTCTCCAAACCCCCCTAATAGTAGCCGGCACAGCTTGAAGGCCAGAAACAGGGCAGAATTGCATAGTTTTGCATAGTGGAGGCTAAATACTAGCTTGGTGGTTGATTAACCTCAAAATCTTCTTTGTTTTTCATCATGGTATTAGAGCTTGGTGCTCTCTATTAGTGTTTATGAGTGAGTGAGAGAAGAGGGAGAAGAAGCTGTGGAGCTTTCCATTGGAGCTCTAAAGCTTGGAGCACACTGATTTTCACTAAATCTGAGAGCTTGGCCTACCGGGTAAGGAATATTAAACATCCTTGAGCGGATTGCAGGTGCAAAAACACAAACAACATCAGATTTGAGTTGCCCAAAGCAAAGGAAAAATTTTTGTTTTGCAAGCTCTCCATTGAAGCTTGAGTGTGGTAAATGTATGAGGCAAATGGATGCAAATATGACAAAGAATCATGTATTTGGAAAATGGGAATGTGTTGGCAACTCATGTGCAAGCCCTACAATGAATTTGGAGCAAGTTTGATGCATTTAAGTGATTGGAAATTCACTGTTTTGAAGCTCTCACAAAAACAGAAAATAGAGGCCCATTGTTGATGCAATTGAAGCCGGTCTTTTGCAAAAATCAACACATTGGTGGATTGTGTGCATGCCTAGGAGTGTTGGGAACCTACATATGCCTTCAATCACCACAATAAACTAGCCAAATCTCTCCTACAGCAGGCGGCACAGCCTGAAGGCCAGAAACAGAGCAGAAAACGCATCACATAGCAAAGTGGAGGCCAAATTCAAGATTGGTGAATGATTAACTTCAAAATTTGCTTATCAATTTTGTGATACACACAGATGAGAAGGTTGCTTTGTGGTTGGTTGGAGAAATTATGCATTTTGGAGCTAATTAAACAGGTTATAAATAGTGATTAGTGAAACAGAGGGTCATTAATTAGCTAATTACATTCTCAACTTTTACAATTGGTCTGATTCCTTTTACTTGGAGTTAGTAGACATCATTGCTAAGCTAATGAATGCTTGGTCCCCCAATTTGGACAAGAATTGAAGAAATTAGAGCACTTTTCCTATTGGTTTTCCTGGTTTTTCTCAAAACAGAGAAGGGGATTTAATATTTTTGGTATGTATGCACCTTGGTTGGTGTTAATATGCAACATTGAGCTTGTTTAGGTGTCAATGCAAGTTATCCACACTTGATTGAACCACTACATTGCAATTTGAAGCCTTGGAATGCGTGCCAAAACAGGGTACTTTGGACTGCGTATGGCAGTTCAATTTGAATCATAGTGATTTTCTACATCAACAGTGAAGCTCATTGAGTACTTTGGAGTATTTGGAACACTTATTAGAGTGTGGTTGAGCCGAGGAAGGCTCATTTACAGAATTGGAAGTGTGTGAAAGGTGCATTTGTACATTGAGCAAATATGTAAGACAACCCAGTACAGATTGTGGGTGAGAAGTTGGATAGAAAGGACTTCCAGGCAAGGAAGTACATGATTAAAAGTTTTCTAAAAGGAAAAGGATTTTGGAACCTTGTTATAGGTGCAGAGCCAGAGCCAGAGAGCCAGAGAGCCAGAGCCAGAGCCAGATCTACCCCGACAAGCTACCCTGACAAGCTACACAACAACAAGTTGTAGCTCATAAACTTTGGTCAGAGAGAGCATACAAAGTTTTGCATTACTTGTCTATATGTATCTCAGATGCTATACTCATACATATACATGATGCTGAGAGTCCCAAGGATACATGGGATACTTTGGTAAAGTTGTTTGATGTAGATACTAGTGCTCGTAAGTCTCAGTTGAAATAACAAATTCATAATGTGAAGCGGAAAGGAAGGAGTATTCATGATTATGTACAAGAGATAAACAAGTATGCGGATGCATTGGTAACTATGAATATCCCCATGTCTGATGATTGCCTTGCGTGGTCTTGGCAAGGAGTACAAGACTTTTGATACATCTATCTCTATTTCGGAGTACAGGTTTACTAGATTTTGATGAGTTGGTTTCACTCTTGCTTGTTGAGGAAATCAAACTCAGTGACTCTTTTCATGATGCATCTACTAGCCATGATGATAATGACAGGAATTAGGCTTTCTATTCTCACAAAGGGGATTTAGAGACAGGGGGAGATTTGCATCACGAGGTCATGGTAATGGTCGTGGATGGCAGGATAGGTCACAACAACAGAAGTTTCAGCCTACATATGGTGCTAGATGTGGTCGTGGATATACACCTCAGAGAGGCAGAGGTAAGGCTCGTGGAAGAGGACATTGGCAAGGCCAACAAACATCTATGCAAAATGTGGAATGCCATTACTGTGGTCAGTTTGGTCATATGGCACGTGATTGTTACCGCAAACAAAATGATTTGAGAGGGGATAGAGCACAACATGGTGGACATTTTGCACAACATGGTGGAAATTTTGCATCAAGTAGTCATGATGGCAGTGCAAATCACTTGTTTGCCACCATGAAACATGTCATGGGATCTATGATGACAAATGGTGAAAGTGATGACACTTGGTATATGGACTCAGGAGCATCAAACCATATGACTTGTCATGGGTGGCGAATGATGTGAAAGGCCATGTGGAGACAGGTGATGATTCCCAGCATGCTATCACTCATGTTGGAAGTATACAATTGGTGATGCACAATGGTGAAACAAAGTCTGTGTTAGATGTCTTGTATGTGCCTTCTATTACAAAAAGTTTAGCCTTAGTTGATCAAATGGTTGAACAAGGTTTACAGGTTCGTTTCAACAACGAGCATGGTTGCTTTGTTGAGGATTTCAAAAATGTATGTACAGTCATTGCCAAAGGCAAGAAAGAAGGTAGGTTATTTAAGTTGGATGCTGGGATTCCTGAGTTGAAATCGGCCATGCTCTCTAAAAGCCGAAATGTGATACAGGACATTGACATGTGGCATAAAAGGATTGGACATGTGAACATACAAAGGTTAAAGAACATGCAAGCAAGAGGCATTGTTAGTAGGCTGCCTAGATTCAAGTATGACGGGAATATACATGTCTATGATGCTCGCCAGTTTGGAAAGCAAGCAAGGTTGCCATTTCCTAAAGAAGGCAACATGAGTAGAAGGCCATTTGAGATAGTTCATAGTGATGTATGGGGTCCTGCACAAAACCCATCCATTAAAGGCAGCTTGTATTATGTGATATTCTATGATGATTTCAGCAGAATGACTTGGATTTACTTTCTCAGACAGAAGAGTGAAGTGTTGGGAAAGTTTATGGACTTCAAAGCTTTTGCAGAGAAGCAATATGGCTCTTGGATAAAATGTTTGAGGAGGACAGATGGAGGTGGTGAATACACCTCACATGCTTTTGAGAATTTCTTGAGAAAGCATGGCATAAGAAGGCAGCTAACTTGCAGGTACACACCTCAGCAAAATGGTGTTGCTGAGAGGAAAAATAGAGTCATTGGTGATATGGCTAGGGCAATGCTCAACGAAAAGAGCATGCTAGACTATTATTTGGCAGAAGCGTGTACCACGGCGGTGTATGTACTTAATAAGACACCCACAGTTGCCATACATAGAAGTATGCTAGAGATGCGTCTTACAGGTTTTAGGCCAGACATTGGACACCTCAAAGTGTTTAGTATCATAGCTTATGTGCATGTGCCAGATGGAGAGGGAAGAAGTTGAATCCTAAGGCAGAAAAGTGCATTTTTGTTGGGTATGCACAGGATCGCAAGGCATATAAATGTTATAATCCACATACTAGGCAAGTGGTTATCTCATGAGATGTGGTGTTTGATGAACTTACTAGTTGGTACAAGGCAAAGGATGAGGGTGTCATTGATTCCATTGATGTTGATGTGCATGTGAACTTGCCACAAGCAAGTTCTTTTTCTACGTCTGGGCTAGTAGAGTCTGAGAGTAGCACTATACATCCATGGTTAGGATGCTTAGACATGAGAGTGTGAGCACTAGGAGTAGTGCTGTGGATAAAGGGAAAAAGAAGGTTGAAGGAATTGGCATTACAGGTTATGAGTCCTCAAGTTCAAAAAGTTTGGATGAAGAATTTGGCAAACCAGTTTTATGCACACCAGGTGCAAGGCAGGATAGATATGTGCCTCCACATGCTAGAGTGACACCTGGTGTTCAGAGTGATCCGCATGCATTGCGGAGATCCCAAAGGGTCAGGTATCCAGTTGACAGGTTGACATATCATGACTTTGCTATGCATTACGCATATATGACCTCTTTGGTGAAGCATGTGAAACCTACATGCTATACAGAAGCTATTGGGAAGCATGTATGAGAGAAGGCAATGGATGCTGAGATGGACACATTGGTTTATAATGAAACTTGGGATTTGGTTGCCTTACCACAAGGAAAAAATGTCATTGGTTTGCAAATGGGTTTATAAGGTAAAATGCAAATCAGATGGTTCCATTGAGCGCCATAAAGCACGGTTGGTAGCTAAGGGTTATGCACAAACCCAAGGCTTGGACTATGATGAAACATTTAGTCCAGTTGCAAAGATGGGAACAGTGAGAGCAGTCATTGTTATGGCTGCAGCAAATGGTTGGGAAATGCATCAAATGGATGTGAAAAATGCATATCTAAATGGTGATTTACAAGAAGAAGTTTATATGGCACAGCCAGAAGGATATGTACACCCGAGGTACCCCACTCATGTATGCAAATTAAAGAAAGCATTATATGGTTTGAAGTAAGCACCTTGTGCTTGGAGTGATAAGATAAGTCGATATCTTATCTCCCTTGGATTTTAGGTTTCTTCAGCAGATTCTTCACTCTATGTGAAGAAAACAGATCATGGGATTGTCTTGCTTGTCATTATGAGGATGACTTGATTGTCACAGGAGGTCATGCTACAGATGTTATGCATGTCAAGAAGGCATTGAATGGGTAGTTTAATATGAAAGACGGGTGAATTGAGATATTTTCTTGGGATTGAAGTGATCAAAGACCATGCAGGGACATGGTTAGTGCAATGCCAATATGCATTGGATATGTTGGCAAAATATGGGATGACATGGTGTAAGCCAATGAGTACACCTTTGGAACAAAATGTAAAACTGCGGGCTGATTTTGGTGAAGAGTTGGATGATCCATCTATGTATAGAAAGATGGTTGGAAGTCTTATTTACATGACTATCACACGACCAGATCTCAGCTATGCTGTGGGTCTAGTAAGCCAATTTATGCAAAGCCCCAGAAAACCTCATTTGGATGCAGTGAGATGCATTATGCGCTATGTAAAGACCAGTGCACATTATGGTCTTCTTTATGAGCATGGTAAAGGCTTGGATGTACACGGCTACACAGACGCAGATTGGGCAGGTAGTTCGTATGACAGGAGGTCTACTAGTGGTTATGCCTTTACATTTGGAAGTGCAGTGGTGAGTTGGAGCAGTAAGAAGCAACCTACTGTTGCTTTATCTAGTACAGAGGCTAAATACAGGGGTGCAGCCATTGCTACATGTGAAGGAGTATGGTTAAAGAGTCTCTTGGCTGATTTGGGTGAGTCTATTGCCAAGGTTGTCATTCATTGTGATAGCATGAGCAGCATACAGTTGGCCAAGAATCTAATTTTTCAAGCATGGACCAAACATATAGAGGTCCACTATCATTTTGTCAGAGAGAAAGTGTTGGATGGTACAGTGGATTTGCAGTATGTGAAGACTGAAGAGCAGGTGGCCGACATCTTTACAAAGCCATTTAGCAGGGAGAAGTTTGAGTACTTCCGTACTATGTTGGGAGTACATGGGATGAGCTTGAGGGGGAGTGTTGAGAGCTTTGATAGCCCAAGCTCATCTACATCTATGGTTGTACATCATGAGCTTGAGAGGGGCTGTTGAGATTCAAGCTCGATGTCAGCTTGTGCCAGTTGCACTATGTGCTGGCATGTTAGGTAGTAACATGTGTGAGACATAAATGACCGCATCCAGTTGGTAGTGTGTGGACATTAGCTAGGGTTAGCAGTGTGTAGACATTAGTTAGGGTTAGCAGTGTGTGGACACAATATATGCAGTGTGTTGTAGCTTATGGATTATGGCTTTATGCATTGTGTGAGAAGGGACATGGCTTCCCTCTATGGTTAGGGTTTGCTTAATACATTAGGGTTTGCTCCTGTGTGTGTGTCTCCTCTCCCTCTACCTATTTTTCATCATACTATACGTCCATGGCCAGGACGCTTAAGACATGAGAGTGTGAGCACTGGGAGTAGTGCTATGGATAAAGGGAAAAAGAAGGTTGAAGGAATAGCTAACATGAGAGGGTGCTTTGAATAAATTAGCAGTGTGATTGAGTGAGTATTCATTTTCTATCCTTGTTGTGTGTGACAGGGTATCTCGTTGGAAAAGAAGAAGCTAAAGGTGAATCTCCTGCTGTACTGCAAGTAAAGGGTTGAAAACTATTCTACAATTGAAACTCTCTAGCAAGTACGACTTCTTTTAGAGTATAATATTCCCAAGGAAACTTGCAATGTCAGGATTTGGAAGATGTTGTGTGTCCAAGATTCTACATGGGGCCAGATTTTGGAGTTGACCTGGTGAATAAAATGCATCCTAGTGGAGAGTTGGAAAAATTCTCTTTGCTCTTTGATCATGTTAAGAGAATACATGAATGGCACACAATCGCCTATCATGTGTACAACCCTTTTCTTCAATAGCTGCAAACAATCGCCATCAGTGAGTTTAAGATAGAAGACACAGAGGCACAGGTATTGGTTTGGACTCTTCTCAACGGAGTGATGGAGAAGGAAGGATTCCCTATAGTAGAGTTTCATGGCTTCATGGGAGATGAAGCAGTGCCAAACTAGAATGCTATTTGCATAGTTTTCAATGGAGGACTCCATAATGTCATGCATGGAAAAGAGCACCCTTGCTTGTGGCATTGGGAGGATAATCTCCATAAACATGCAAGAAAATGCATATCCCCTTAGGATCAGGAACAGTTCAAGATGAGAGCTAGACAATGGAAGAATGGTCCCACAAGGAGTCTGCAGAGAAGGAGCTAAGGTCACTAATTGAATGGCTCAATCATGGTTATGCAATTGAGGACAAAGTCCACATGCTGCAAACTTGGATTGTGTGGTGGCATGCTAGGGTGTAACATTGGGGAGAGCATATCCTTAAGGTAAGTATATATAAAACCTTTATCTATTTTTGCTTTTGATAATGGCTATTGAAAATTACTGGTGGTATTCCCTGGCTCCCTTGTTATTCCAGGCCATAGAAAATGATGATCAATACCTTGTTCCTAGGACCAACCTTGCTGAGTTTGTCCATGGAGCTTGTTTGGCCACAAACAATAGTGTCAAGTACATGTGCTTGTATGATGCTTTTCCAGGAGACATGATGGCGGCTATCTTACAAAGTGTCAAATGTTCCTCTTTCTCTTGAAGGGTAAGCACATTGGCACTAGGCCTGATGTGCAAAAGCTCATGCAAAGGAACACAATTTTGACAAAATAAAAGATCAATCAAGGGAATTTTATTGACCTTACCATCAACAAAGTTGTGGAGGAGATTGGAGTTGCAAGAGCTAGGGTGAAAGACCATGGGAATACCAAAACAACTAGGACGAAGAGGCCAAAGTCTTTGTCTACACTAGTCCATAATGATGATTGTTATAGGCCAGAATTTTAACAGGGGTTACCATGCTGATCAAGAAAAAAAATCAAACTCATGTTTGCATGGTGTTATGGGGGATGTGGGCTACAATGCAGATCTAATGTTGCAGCCAGAGGTAGATACTCATAGGACCAACTGGGTCATTAGATGCACCAACCCTGGGAGCAAAGTGTGATGCCAGGGTTACATTAGGGAGCTAGGGTCCAAGTGCAATAGGTTGAGTAATGACAAGGGAAGATCTAGAACAAAAGGAGCACTTGCACCCTCTATTTTTGGAAGAATAAAATTAGGTGACGAGAACCCAGAGACATAGGCAGCCTCACGACTGTACTATCCACTTGTGTGCAAATTCCATTGGGACAACTGCTACGCCAGTTCACCAACATTATGGGCAGACATGAAGGAATGGGTAGAAGGCCGGACTAAGGCTGGCCGACACTACAAAGGATGTTCTGTCACCTTTGGCAGAAAGAACCTTAAAACACACAAAAGGGAAAGAACAACCAGAGTCGTCAAGATACTAGTTAATCAAGTGGGACGTTATTACAAAAGTCACGACACTAATGCTACAATCCCAATTCATCATAACGGGTACCAGGCACTGGCTATCTTGGATGTTGGGGCAGGGGTTAGCATCATCACAATGGTGTTGGGAAAACTGGGGAGAACCTGATCTAATTGTTAAATGGTAAACGTAACATCTTCAAGGCCCATTGGGATTTTGGAGAATGTGAAACTCAAATTCTTTACGTTTTGCTACCATCATACATTTGTAGTAATGAACTTTTTGCACCAACTAGACTCATATGACATAATATTGGGAAGACTCTTCATGAGGGAGTCCGAATTGGTGCACGATTGGGCATTAGATCATGTGTATGTGCGTAGGGATTCACAAATTTTAAAGATAGATCTGAGAACGTGGAGAGCACACCTCATGGAAGGGCAATTGTTCGGTAATGATTCGGTCACAACTGAGCGGACCATATTCGTACAAATATGCCAGCCCATGGTGGAAAATTCCAAAGAGGAAGAGGAAACAGAAATGTATGCATCACTTCCTCCTCCGGATTTTAGTGAAAACTGGATGCATGTGCTAGCTACCATAGATGTGGTGCAGCCTAGAGGGACCCAATATGCGAAATTTGGAACTGGTCCCACTACCTTTGTCTTATGGTCAATCGAAAAACCATTGATGAGGAATTAAAAGAGGAGGCCTCTAGCATAGAAGGGACTGGATCATAAGGCCATACCAGCGCCCAACACCTTAGAAGATGGAGAAAGCAGAAACAATATATTGCTCGACGAAATGCCCTATTATAAAGAAAACCCACAGATGCCCAGTGGTTGAGATACCTCAAAGCCACTAAGGTACACGATGAGTTTTCTAAGGATTGGGGTGAGGAATTGAGTAAGATATCACTTGTTGAAGGGAAACATAAGGAGAAAGTCATCCTTTAAGAACCAGAATTGCCTAAGCTTATGAAAGCTGGGTGTCAAAAACGAAACAAAGCTTTGGCAAAAGCTGAGTAAGAGGCCAGGAAAGTCATGGCTAAAACAAAAAGTGAGAATGAGGATAAACTAGACTTGCTTTCAGTACCAGACCATTTCAAGACCTAGACTGTTGATGAACGGAAAGTGGTCCAACGATTGAGGGCAATAAGGGTTAAGGAAGATGGGATGTCTATATCATATGATGGCCTAGCTGAAGTCAATTTAGTTGATATTGCGGGACTAAGGGAGGAAGCCAAACCTATTTATATCACTAAGGACTTGACTTCGGCTGAAGAAAATGAGATCGTTACTCTCCTTAAGGAGCTTAAGGATTGTTTCGCTTGGAACTACAAGGAGATGAAGGGTGTACCACCTGAGGTGGTGCAACATACGATCCCAATCATGGAAGGATCAAGGCCAACTAGGTAAAAACCATACCAGATGAATCCTAAATATGCGGCAATTGTAAAGGAGAAAATCGATAAACTCATTGCTGTGGATTTCATCTATGAGATAGAACATACGGATTGGTTGTCACCAATTGTAATAGTGCCAAAAAAGAATGGGAAGCTTAGGGTATGTGTCAATCTTAAAAAGGTCAATGCAACTACTAGGAAAGACCATTATCCCATTGCCCTATACGGAACATGTTTTGGAGAGAGTGGCTGGTGAAGAAGCTTATAGCTTCTTGGACAAATTTTCAGGCTACAATCAGGTGTCTATAGTACCAGAAGATCAGCATAAGACAACTTTCAATACAATGTGGGGGACGTTTACATATAAAGTCATGCCCTTCAGTCTCACTAATGCCCTAGCAACGTTCCACAATGATTGATATGCACTGTCTTCAAAGACTACTTGCAGAAGTGGTTGGAGGTATTCATTGATGATCTATGTGTACACTCTCGATGGGCAGACCATCTGGCTTGCTTTAAGGAAGGTGTTTGAGCGATGTCAATTATATCGTATATCCCTAAACCCTTTAAAGTGCCAATTTTGGGTCAAACATTGTGTGATATTGGGACACATTGTCTCAAAGAACAGTATATCCACGGATGACAGTAAGGTCAAGTTGATCTTGGAACTGCCACCAAAGTATGATGAAAGTGATTCCAAGGATAACATCTTGGACAACCCCCAAAGTATGATGAAAGTGATTCCAAGGATAACACTCGGACAACCCCAAAAATTAGCAAAGTGGATCATGCTCCAACACAGGCAAGGCACTCTTTTACTCATGATTGATTAGTTTATTATTAAATAGTTGGAATACTAACGTAGATGATTTAGTTATGGGTCCATAGATGATTGGCAAGAGGTGAGGAGTTTTGTTATTAAATAGTTGGAATACTAACATAGATGAATTAGTTATGGGTCTAGATAAGCTCGGCAAGAGGTGGAGCACCAAATACACCATTTCAACATAATAATCCTCCTAATCTAGGTGTTTTGACACCAATCCAAATGAATTTTCTAGGTATGATTTTACTAAATAGTAATGACAATGTAATGTATATGTGTAGTTAATGTACTTACAAAATGTATGCTTTGTAGGAGTGTCTTGTCATATGCCGCCTATAGCAGTTCTCGATTTTCCAAGCATGTTGGAACTTCAAAGTTCTAGTTTCTCTACTATTTATAGAAACGTTGGCACTCACAGGTGTACTAATAATCAATTGTGCATCACATGTGTAATGATAGTAAATTTGTGTCTTTTATATCGTGCAATGACAATTAATGTGTAACTCTTCTCAACATGGTGTAGTAGGACATAATTTTGCAAAGGTGAGAGAATTTGTTGGGGATCCTTTCACGATATGCCATGTAATTTAGAACCAGGAGTGTCCAGAGAAGCTAGCACGTCTTTTTGATATGTTGATGAAAGAGGCAAATTGGACCTTTAATATTAAAGGTGTCAATATAAGTGCAGGATGTGATTATATTATAGTGAGGTTTCCTACAGGAGGTTCCAGTTATGGCTACCTCGATGACATTATCCGACCATGGGATCTCTGTACATATGAGTGATCAAGATGAATTTTTTAACATTAAGACCTTAGATGTTATTGTGTTTACATTGGGTACAAATTCTCATGTTTTATGTCTATGTCACATAGATGCTGAATTTTAGAATGTGATAGATTTCATCACTTTGCTTGAGAAAACAACACTTTCACTAAGAATTTTGGTATAAAGAAAAATAGCATCTCTTTCTTAATGTATTTAAAGTTAACATTAAAGATTAATAAATAAATAAAAATCTCATTATTTCTTTGTGGGGCTCCCAAGGGGAGAGGGCGGCATCTGGAGCAACCTCTCAAGACTCATTGATGTGCATGCACGTCTCTTGGGGGGGTGATATTTTGGCACTTTTGTTGAAGGAGACATTCTATCTGCCTTCTTGTAGTCCATGACGCCACAAATCCAATGCTTTAGTCAGATCACAATTTGGAGCTCGGTTGCTCAAGTTATAAGCAAAAAAACCCTAGGTGTGAATCACCTCTAAGAGGCTAAAATCCCTTACTATAGTCACCGCTAATGGGGGGAGGTGTTGTTAACCTATGAGATGGACATTGAGACGTACTATGTTTGACGTCATTAATTTAAATATTCTGAGTCATGGGCCGAGCTTGTCGGCACCATATGTTAAGGATGAAGGGATTGGGTGATCGCCGATGAGAGGTGCACCTTGAATATCAGTAGGATAAGGGTTAGGATCGGCCGACCATGTATGGGCGCCCAAGTGTGAACGGCCAAGTCACCTATAAGAGTCAAATGTAACCCTAAAATCCTCATTCTCATGTGTTGTGAATACAAGATTGCTCTTGCCTTATCTCCTTGGTTTCCTTCTCCTGCGTGTGTGTGTGTGAGAGAGAGAGAGATAGAGAGAGCGATTGAGCACTGTGTAGCGGCACGGCGGCGGAGAGGCAGTAGAGCAGCGACGGCGGCTCCTCCTTCACGGCTGCGACGTGGGAATCCTTCAAGGCGGTGGTTGAGCGGTGAGTGACACACCTTTTGCATTCTGTTTGAGCTTGCTTCCCTGGTTGCATGCTTGCAGCCATTCGTGGCTCGCATACGGTGTTCGGCAAGTCCCCAGCTATGACCTGTGCGGCAAAAGCGCACATTTTTGGCGCCGCTGCCGGGGAGTTGCCCTGCACCAAGCTCCAGTTTGCAGCTCGGGCTGTTGCGTGAAGTTTAATTTACACTGTAGGAAAGCGACTGTGTGTTTGTTGTTAAGGTGTTTCCGTGTTTTGCAATCTGTTTCTGCAATTTGTCTTCTGCATTTCTGTTATTTTTCCGCTCCACGTGTGGGCGTGCGTTCTGTTATCTGGTTTTCTATGTGTGAGGGAGGGATTTCTGAATCCCCAGACCTGTGCTGTGTGTGAACCGTGCCGCGGCCAAGGCTGAAACCTAGAAAGAAACCCTAGAAAACATATCTCAAAAAATAAAAATAATAAAGAAAAACCCCCAATTGACCCCGACCCGACCTCAACCCCGGTCTCGGTCTTTTGATATATATATATAAGAGAGTGAGCCTCCATAGCTTTCTTTCAAGTGAGAGCTTATGGGAAGTCGTGCCCTATATGTAGCCCACTCCCTAAGGAGTAAAGTGAGCATGTGGGATAAAGCCCTCACCCTTTCCTCCACAAGCAAATAGGCTTTTGCCCCTTCCCCCATAGGGAAACGGACTGTTTTAAGGACCACAGGAGCTCTGGATAGGCGAACACGGTGCTGTAAAGCACGCTAGGACCCTTTAAACGATACGCTCGTTTCGAGCTATCACACGTCCCAGTCCAAGTTCGACCGTAAGTAAGGGGGTCAAAAACAAGTTAAAAACAATCTAAAAACAAGTAAAAACAGGGTGCGAAACACCTAAGAAACCACTTGTGTGAGTTTCAAGGGTAGTTACCAACGCACGTAGGGTACCCACATCACATGCATCTACGTTCTGGTCGGGTGCTAGAGCCTGAACCACTAGAAAGCATTTCAGTTTACGCAGGCTCACACCATCCCTCCACGTGGCATCTTGGCCTTCGGCTGGAACCTAAGGGAGTGCAACCCAAGATCCACGAATAGTGGATAGTGACTCGTCCTCTGACTCAGAAGCCATGGAAGGGCACCCTACTAAGAACCCTGAGGAGACAAGCCAAAACATGCCAGTTTGGGCCCCATAACCCTAGATCTAGCATGTTTAGTCGTCTAATAGAGACCTTTAGTAGAGCTACACGCTCTGAACATGCGACAAGCAAAGTAAATAAGGAAGGAGGGGTAGTAGATTCGCCATTCACATCTTATGTAGACCCTACCCTCCCAAAGAGTGTCCATGTGGATATTCTACCCACTTCGTTTAATGAGGGCCCTACTGAGCTACCACCTTCCTATGCTCTTCCTAAAGTAGAGGTCCCTAGAAGCCAATCTATAAGAAGTGACATTGCGTCCACTTCAAGAGAACCGTTTGGCACACCAAGTCTGGATGGGATATTTCTCAATGAAAATTGGGAATATGATCTACACACTGAGACTCTAACTGACCTATACACGGGTTACACATACCATGTAGGTTGGTTAGAAGTCCTACGATCTACATCTAGCACCACTAATCTAGAGGAGCAACAACAAATGATATGTGAGGTTATTCATAGAATTATCCTAAAGGGGTAGTTTTTTGCAAAATCTTTAAATCCTTTTATTAATGCAAAATTAATAAAGAGGTAGTTTTTGCAAAATCTTTGAATCCTTTTATAATGAGGAAAAAAAGTGTGTAATTGGAAGTGGTGTTCTCTTAGAGTACAAGTGTTATAGGTGAGGACATGTGGTTCTCATGATGGTGAACCATGGCCATATCAATGTGTTCTCAAGTTCATTATATTACTATAGGAAGGACCATACAAGAATCGACATAACATGCATATGTAACTTTGATGCTTCTTTGGATTTCTCAAGTGGTTGTGTTCAAAATGTATGGAAAAAAAAATATATGAGGCACTTTGTCCTACTTAAAAAATGTTGGGGGGAGAAAAAATTGTTATGGTTTCTTTTGTGGTGTGTTTTGTAATGAATAAAGGACTTCAATACTTGTAAGGATGAGGTTTGGTGAGTTTGACCCATCTACCATGGCTCATAAATACAACAAGTTCTTCAAAATTTGGTTAGCATTAGAAATAATGTGTGTACAAAGGTTTTTTCTCAAAGGTTTATTTCCAAAGGTGAGAAATTGTGAGTGAATGACTCCAAAATTACCTTAAATTAAATTGGGAGTGAATGACTCCAAGATTACCTTAAATTAAATTAGTCTCTTATAGATATGGTTGAAATGGATGCTAATCCATTTTAGCGTTTTAACAGGAGTTGCCACTATGATTCTACATCAAATAGAAAAGAAAAGACACCAAAAGCATGTATGATCAATCTATGAGGCAACAATGTCCAAATCTACAACTTGGATGGGCACCCAAAAATGGTCCAATTGAATATTTATGGCAATTCTCGCTCCAAGAGTGTATTGCAACAAGCTAAAATGGATTCCCTATGAATTTACTCCATATAATTATTATGAGATTGTATATGCAGCAATAGGCCCCTCATGAGCCTTGGGCACCCGATTGGCCATAGTTTAAGTGTGTGTGAACATTTATGGCCTTGTATATAAGTCCCTTTCTCTCATAATGCAAGACACTCTCCCATTGTGTAATTGAGTCTCGATCTTGCTAAACTTCTTGCTAATTATCTTCTCTAATGCATGCTACTGAGTGTGTATGAGTGGTTTAAGGTGAGAGGAGGAACGAGAAACCGTAGTCTAGGGTGACGGTGTGATAGCAAAGGCATCAATAACCATAGACCATCATAGTCTTGTGTATTAAAACCAAAAACATGGATTAAAAACTTTTCTATAATAGTTCCTTTATTATGAGGGGAATCATGTATATAATCACCACTATAAGGATCTGCTGATATTACATGATCATATTTAAGAAAGTGATTGCAAGCCCCTATAACAATAACATCTTGATCCCTATAAATAACCCCATCATCTAAGAACATAAGGCTAGATAAACTCACCTCTCTATAGCATGAGAAATCTCCAAAGACTTATTCTTTGACCAAAGATCAAGAACCACCACACAATCACATTCTAGCCTATGTAAGTCAAAGTCAACTACATAACTCCATCCTACCATCTTCTTCATCACAATTACTCTCTTGATATTGATTAATAAAAAACCAATTACCTTGACTTTGATCATAAAATGATTAATAAACTTGGTGATGGCATTATCCTTACCCAAAGCTCCATGCATCTCCTCTTCACCACTAAAATTCACACTAGAGAGAGATCTATCAAATATCCAATTAATGAAGAACTCATGGGAATATTCCATAATATTCTCCACAGTAAAACTATTTGGCCCATCAATAAAATAGGAACACATACCTTGAGCACTTGATGCAATCTCCCCCTTGCCTCCTATACACATCCCTACCATTAGTCCCTCTTAGACCACAACTAAACTTGATGTGCATCTAGACCCTCCACTTGGAAACTCATCACCCTTGCTCTTATTAGTAATCCACATTGTAAGACACAAAGTACTTACCACTAATTAATTTTGAACAAGTGATTCCAAAAAAACCATTTAGATCTCGCTTTGAATAGGACAAAGCTCATCATTATCACATGCCTTCCTTCTTGTTTCAAATGGCTATAACACAGCCATAAACATTACCAATAGCACATCCCCTTTGAATGGATGAATTATATATTCAACATATAATTTAGAACCACCAATAATCTCTTTACAAGAAAATGGGCTAAAGGAATCAACAACACTTTCCTCCTCACAAGAATCACTGTTGAAAAGAAGATCAAGAAATTGGTAAGAAGTTCAACACTTACGCTCTAATTATCTTTGTATAAAAAGAGCATAAATCACTTAGATATTCTATATCTAATAAAATATCCAAATAAGATGCATAAAAATTAAATTAATATTTCAAATCTCTAGAGATAAACACCTAATCTTTCTTCACCTTATCTAGCCCGTCTTAGAACCACCATTGGGCCATGCCATCCAACTATAACTCTAAGTGAATTCCCCACTTAGCTTTGTCGAAGTCCCCAAGCTGACCACCAACCTCTCAAACTCCTTGATAAAAGATTCAATATCACCTAATGTGGCCCTATTCTCAAACACCAAAAAATCTAGCTAAATAATATTTAATGCAAATCCCTCATTCACATTAACACCTTTACCATATCTTTGCAAAAAGAATATTGAAAGATTTTTGAAATCTCACTAACAAAAGCTTAAAGGACTATCCAAAACTCACAAAAAATTTGGAATTCTCCCAAGGACTATCCAAACCTCACAAAAAAATAGAACTCTCCCAAGGAGGATCTCTAAAAATGTGACGGAGAAAGATCTAGCACTTGTCACAAAGGTTCAAGGAGGGTAAATTTGTGTGAAAGGATACATAAAAGGAGTTGTAAACATGAATATAACTTCCAACCACACTAGACACACACCATAAATGGTATTCTCATCACTTGTACACACCACAAATGATATGCTCTCACTAGTACACATGTGCTCTCCTTATGGATGACAATCAAAATCCCATGTAAACACACTTGAGTGGGAAATGATTCGGAACCATATTTATGTGCTACTAGATCCACACCACAAAGAATAGCCTAAGGTCATATGAACCCTAGTGAAATCTCCCCCTTAAATAAGTGTAACTCTCCTTAAAGAGAGGAAGCCAAGTTAGATTTATGTGTGGAGACCCATTAAAAAAATCTAACTTATGAAAATGCATGAGTAAAAGGCAAGCCCAATGTGAAATGCCACTTAGGGTATGTGAATGTTAAGGAAACCCTACCCTAACGTGTTGTGGTTTCCTATGCACCGAGCTCGAGCGTGGCTCAAGAGCTCCACCGTAGCCGCTTGTCGTCCCACTGTTCTCCCGCACTCGTTGTCACACCGAGGCGGTTGCTCTATTCCTATGGGTGATGCAAGCTCTCTCGCAAAGATCATGTGGGATCTCCACGGAAGAGGATCATGTTGGTTAGCCTAATCACTCCAGAACGAGAGAGAGAGAGAGAGAGAGAGAGAGAGAGAGAGAGAGAGAGAGAGAGAGAGAGAGAGAGAACAAGTGATTAGCACACCACACATGCTAGATTAGAGTTGCAAGAGAGGGAGAGAGAGAACACTCCACTTCTATCGCACAAATGGGAGAATGAGTTACAAACACGAGAAATTGGCTTTCATAGTTCTAAGCCTTGTCCCACTAGGCCGCTCGGGAGCAAGTGATCGGGGCTCCCAAAACATAGTTACAAGGCTTTTCTCTATGGTTTGGCCAACTAACCAAGATCCTCTTGTCTATCCTTTGAAGCTTAATACTTGGGAGCATCTTTAGGACGTTTCTCTCATCAAATGACAGGATTTACAATATAGTACGGGCACCCATTACATAAGTGTGCGGACATAGTTGTCGTAGGAATGTGTTCACCAATATTTGATTAACATACTCCCCTTCCTAAAGTCAATCGCGTCCTTGTGATCTCGATGAGAGGTGGTTTTACTCTGTTGGGGCAGGTTACATTGGGTTGTGGGGTTTCTCTCTCTTTATCTCTCAGAAAAGATGATCTGACTCCACTTCCTTAGGAGTCTCCATGAAGTTTGCCGATGTCGTTCCTTCTTCTCTGGGTTTGCTGTAGTAGCAGTCTCTTGCCATGTGTCCTAGCTTCCCACAGTTGTGGCAAGTGAAGGTATTTCCTCCTCCCCTGTCTCTTCCTCATTCTCATCCTCGTGAGAATCCTCCTCAGGTGAAGAATGCTTTTTCCTCTCTAGCTATTAAGTCCACCCCTTTCTGCTCTTTGACCTTGGTCTCTTGCTCTAGTAGAGCTCCTTCTATCTCATGCAGCTTCAATTCAGGTACATTCTTTAAGGTTGCCATAATGTTTTCATATTGTCCTTTGTCCACACTCTTCAGAAGCACTACTAGTGCCTCATCATCCTCTACCTTCTTACCAATGGCTGCCAGTTGTTGCTTAATGCTTTTGTATTTGTTCAAGTGTCTGATTAAAGGTTCACTTTCCTTCATATCAAGTTTGTAGAATTGTATTAGCAGATTTATCTTTGAATTTTTTGCTTGAGTGCCAAATAATTTATTGAGGTCATCCCATGCATCTTTTGCCCATTGTATCCCTATGATGTGGTGAATGATTTCATCATTTAAACTGAGTGCAATGAGGGTAAGGGCACTTATACAATAGACTGGAATTTAGGAGGTAACTTGAAGATAACAAAGCACCTGCTTGGGTCTCCACTATTAAGAAACTCATGGATCTAAGCATGGCTATGGTGGATCAAGGATAATCACAACCATAATGATAAGATTTATGACTTGATTAAAAGGTGATTAAAAAAGTAATTAAGCACTATAATGGGAGCATATCAGATAGACACAAAATCACACATAATCTCTTGCAATAATCAAGTTCCATACACCCATATTTATAGTCTTGGGAAGGACTCCAATCCATGTTTTTTGTGCACCCTAGTGCCAACCATGTGTTCATTAATGCTCGAACTACATGTGCAACCTTGTGCTTTCCATGTGTCACTTTTTGACCATTGACTTCACTTTTTACAGGTGACCATACAAATCAACCTTTGATATTAGACCCTTAGTCTATTCCTTTATCTAATGTGCATGCTTCTTCTCTTGTTCATGTGACTCACTCCCTACCTTTCTTGTGCTCCTTGGCACCACATATCTCAACACCCCCCCTTGGTGCCAAATCTTTACGCTACTCAAGGTGGTTGGATGTGGGGCTTACAAATTTCATTTGCCCCCCCTTAATTCTAACTTGGCTAGGTGACTCAGAGGCTCTTGTTTGGCTTGGAAACTCTCTAGCTCATAGGTTACTTGGAGGTGGTTTGTTTTTCACGCCCCCTGGATGCATCTTTGGCTACTCTCAGGTGGTCGAGTGCTACAACATTTCAAATGATTTTTGGCCTACTCATTTGGTGACCATTACAATGTTGGCTTGGGTAGTAAGATTTTTTATTTTATTTTTTTATGCTCGCTTACACATGCTTGATAGGTTTATTTTAGACCCACTTCCTCGCATACTCATGTGGTTGCGATTTTTTTTACAAAGGTTAAAAATGCTTGATGTTGATTTTGTTGATATAGATTCGCTTGGTCTTGTTCTTGGTCTTCATTTCTTTGCTTATTGCCTGCTGGCTCTGGTTTAGATCTTCGGGCTTGTCTTTGACACTTGGTATTGTTGTGGAGTCTTTGTTCGTGCAATGCAATTTTGATGTATGCGTCTCAATGGACATGAAAGGGTGATCTTACCTCGTGCTTGTAGCACGGGCAGTGTCTGAAATCCCTTAATGCAATACTTAAAGGCTCCTCATCTAATGAAGAAATTATCATGCTTTTGCCCTACTCACATTGTCATTATACTCATATGATTTGTCTTTAGCTAATCTTGCCATGCTTAAGCATAGTCTTGCTTCCTAATTCTTAATCCTTGCACTAATCATGTGCTCAATCCATCCTTGAACTCCCATATTTTCTAACATGGTATCAGAGCCAAGTTAGTCACCCTCAAGCTATGTGTAGTCCCTAATCTCATTTGCTAATCATCCCTCATTAATTAAGTCACTTTTACCTCTTCTCACCATAGCTCATCTGCACCCACAGCTGAACTTTGCCTTGCTGTGCACAAACCACTTCACCAATGATCAAGCCCTCTTAGGGGCTTCAAGCTAACTCCTAGGCGACCCTATACATGAAGGCACGAAGCAAAACGCAGCTCACAGTAGGCGAAATCATCGTCGCCATCATGAAGAGAAAAATCTGATTTTTTGCAAAAATTGAGTCAACCACTACAAATTGATCTAATTCCCCTTAGCCCCGGGGGTTTTCGGGCATGGCGAACACGCCTGTAGCATCAGATTTGGCTAAAAACGACTGCTTATAGCTCCTCCAGCACTGTGGCAACTACAGAAGGTACTTTGGTCAAAACAGAGATTAAGTAATGATTTCTTTAGTTAATCAAGTGTTTAGGGTGATGATTATCATGTGGACACATTGCTATTGAAGCATGTTGAAGCTTTTTTGAAAATGTTTAGTGAAAGGCATCCATTCTTTCACTCCAAGGTGGCCCAGTTTTTTGGTTTTTCAAAATAGTGAACTCAATCACTAATGAGTGATTAGTGGATATTAATCACTATTTTTTGTAAGCTCAACATGCCCTCTTCATGTGAGTCCAACAATGCAAAGTATGTTAAATATATTAAAGCCGTGAAGAAAGCCAAAGTCAAATCCATCAACAAAGTTCATGCCAAAAACAAACCCACTTCTTGGATTCCATCATCCTATCTTGAAGTATTACATTTATATGAGGAAGGCAACTTTGATTTCCCATGCATGTAATTTGTTTGAGTGAGTCGTTTTTTCAGCATGTCAGAACACAAGGATAAAGGGCTTACTAAGTTTGATGGCACTAATTTCTTTACTTGGTCAGTCAAGGCAAAATTCCTTCTCATAAAGAAGGGACTTTGGAATATTGTCAATGGTAAGAACAAATATCCAAATGGCAGAGACAAAGAAGATGAGAAAGCAGAATGGATAACTAAAGATAAAAATGCACTTGCCCTTCTAGTGCTGAGTATGGATGATAATTTCATTCATCATATTAGTGCATGCAACACCTCCAAAATAGCATGGGATACATTGGAGGAGTTATTTGGAGCCAAAGGGAAAGGCACCTTAATGAACCTCATGATAGAATTTTTTGGGATAATGATGCAAGCTGATGAAAGTTTCTCAACTCACCTCAATAAGGCTAAAAGCCTTCTCTCTCAGCTTGCCGGTGAAGGAGAAGTTCTAAAAGATGAAATAGTCATTGCTATTTTGCTTAAAAGTTTACCTTCCACTTACAGCACTTTGATCACCACTTTAAAGAATGTACCAGATCTAACCTTAAAAAAGGTAGAATCTTCTATCCTGGAAAAATAAAGAAAGATGGGCAAAGAAGGTCACTTCCAAGTTGACAATGCAATGGTAGTAAGCAAATCAAAAGTATCCTGCTCCCATTGTGGAAAGTCAGGACACAAAGTTGACACATGCAGGTTGAAGATGATATGCAGTTTTTGTGGTCTTAAAGGTCATTCAGAGAATTTTTGCTTTAAAAAGAAGGATAAAGCACACTTGGTTGAGGAAAAAGAAGTTTTGGCAAAGGAAGAAGAAGCAAATTTTGCTTCTATTGATTCTGATTGGGCTTTTTAAAAAAAGTCTTTTTTGATGTATGTTACCTCTGAGCACCATATGATGTAGCTCATGTAACTTTCTTAGTAGTAGTGGGACACTTTTGGATGGTTACCTCTGAGCACCACATGATGTAGCTCATGTAACTTTTTTAGTAGTAGTAGTGGGACTTTTGTAGGTTACCTCTGAGCACCACATGATGTAGCTCATGTAACGTTTTAGACATTTGCCTCCTGGGAGGGCAAATTCTCTTGGATAGTCCCATAGTTAGTGTTTGGAACATGGGAGGGTATTTTGGTATTCCTTCACACTTCTTGGCCATGTTGAGGTCCAGGGAGGGTATTGGAATTTATGGCCCCTTTACATGGCTTTAGTAGTGGACCTTAGTAGATTATTTCTCTAAGGTTTAGTAGCTTGGCTTTAGTAGTAGACCTTAGTAGATTATTTCTCTAAGGGTTAGTAGCTCCTTTTTGGATGGTCCTATTTTCAGCTTTTTATATGCCTTAGTGGAGAATCTCTACATCTTGCACTCTACTCTAGGCTTTGGGTGCTCGCTTCTAGGCAAGTGATAAGCATCTTGATTAGGATTAGATCCTAATCTCCTCCTTAATCCTTTTGTACTTCAGCCTATTTAAAGGCTCCTCATCTAATGAAGAAATTATCAAGCTTTTTCCCTACTCACATTGTCATTATACTCATATGATTTGTCTTTAGCTAATCTTGCCATGCTTAAGCATAGTCTTGCTTCCTAATTCTTAATCCTTGCTCTAATCATGTGCTCAATCCATCCTTGAACTCCCATGTTTTCTAACATCAACATCCACAAGGTGCTAACACCCCAAATCCTTGTCCATGGTGCATGAGAATGATGAGAGAAAAGAAATAGAAGAAGGTAGGAAGGAAGAGGAAGTTGGAGAATCAAGATGATGAGAACGACACAGTGGATGATGATGTTGGAAATTGGGTTGGTGGTGTCTTGTCTACTAGCACTCTAGCTGAGCCAAAAAAGCATTTGAGAGACCCCGAATGGAATCCTATTATTTCCTTAGAACTCAAGAATGTCCACTTTTGTACTTTGCATGCATTCATGCATGTGTTTGATTGTCTGCTCAAGTGCCACATTGATTATGCATTTACCATGCAAGGCAAGGAAAGACAACATGAAGCTCTTCAAAAAGTAGAGGAGCTACTCAACTCAATTGGATGCCATGGCGGCAATGTGCAGAATATTGTTAACAAGAAGACCTCTGGCATGAATCATGAAGTGGCACAATAGGTGTCCACCATGAATGGATATAAGGCAAGATGTTTTCTAGAGAAAAGGAAAGGACTCAAAGTCCTGGGACTTGTGGAAGGATTTGTGTAAATGTACAACGTTCGATTGCACCAACCCAAGCCTTGTAGTTCTATGTGAGAAGGTTTGGTTAGACTTCAATAAGATGGTTAAATTAATGACCAAAAGCAGGACGACTACAGAGGAGCACCAAAAATTTCAAGAAGAGCTTAAAAAATTTACAAAGGCCACGGTAAATACATGGGGTGATACCAACATTACACATTACATGGTAAACATGTAGAGTTTCTTTCTACTCACATCAATTTAAAATGATTATGAATAATAGCTTCTAAATTTGTCTTGTTTTCTTCTGCAGCACATTTTGTATGCTCATGGTGCATACTTCATGAATGAGGATGGTTCTCTTGACATATGGAGCACCCAAGGAATGGAAAAATCTCACTATCAAGCTAGAAGAGTATATTTTAAAAACACCCAACATGGAGGAGGGAAGACTCAAGGAAATGTTCAGTTGGTTTTACAGATATACTTTTGGGCAAAAACTATTCATGGAAAAGGCCCGTAGTACAAGTGATTTAACAAAGGCAACATGAAATCAAGCCAAAACGAGGAGATCACTGAAGTGGAAAGCTGGCATAGGACCAACACGTCATGTGGCATGGAGATCTTTAAGAAGACGAGAAGGAAGAATTTGGATTTAGTGTAACAAAATTTTGTATACCAAATAAATAAGAAATGCCATAACAAGTACACAATTTTGAATAAAGTTGTAAACATTTTTGCTTAATACAAACTTGCAATTAGAACTTAATCGTATCATTTCATTACATAAAAGATATAACAAAATATTTACAATGACAAAAGATAATTAATTTCTCTCGAGTCTCTTCTCTACTTCTTGCTCTTCCTCTTCAGTAGACATTTTTCCTCTATAGCGCAAAAACTTCTTGCAACTATAATCCTTGAGTGCATTTACATCTTCTAGTCCAGCACCTAGAGCATAACTAGCATAGCAAAGAAAGTATCCGGTTCTAGAAGGCCAAAATCCTATACTGTATCCAAAGATACGAATGGCAACACACTTCTCTATAAGCATGACCTTATGTGTATTGTAAGGGATAAAAGAATAGCCTGTATATCTAGATAGTGCCTTGAGTGTGAGAAGTGGAATTTTAGCATCACTAGAATATTTGTTGTGGTAGACAATAAATATTTCTTTGTTAATAGATGGGATGTAGTGTGCAAGAGCAGCATCTTGCCCAACTCTTGCACGGGAAGCACCTCCACATTCAAGGAAACCATCGGCATCATCAAGCTCTATCTACATTGATAAAGAACTTGGCTTTCACATAAACTCACTCAAGAACAAATAAATTACCTTTTGGTTCTCATCCTCTTCCAACTTGGATGCATCCCAAAGGTTGATGGAGCCTTCTTCATTTCCTTGATCAAGCTTGGGCAATGGCTCTCTTCCTATTTCAGTAATTCCCAAGTCCTCTTGAAGACTTTGAAATTCTAGCTCTGTGGGAAGAGAAGATTCAGTCTCCTTGGGTTTTTCAAACCACAATGACATGGCTGTAGGGGCTTTAATGAAGTTCTCTGTCACCTCGGTGTTAAACTTTAAAAACTCCTCTTTATGTTCATTCTCCACATCAAGTATACCTTTGGCAGCTTCATAACCATCTGCTATAATTACGAGGCAATAATCCGCCCTTAAATTATAAAGCTTTTGTATGTGGAAGAGAAGGATATAATTCTTGCCATTTATAAGAAAGGAGGGCAACCCAGGGATGACGAAGTTTGATTTTAAGTGCTCTCCATGCATAGATGATCCCTTATCAATAGCAGTGGATGCCTTAAACTCTGCCACATTGAACCCTGTGCTTAGAAGGCACTCCTCATCACTAGAAACTAGGTCCATAACCTCATCTTCAAATTCAATCTCTATGACGAATTATGCTTGTGAAACCTTTTGGCCCTTTTGAACTTCCACCTCATCCTTTCTGTAGTCCTCTTTATCTGAATATGAAGAAATAGATAAGCAACAAACCCAAAGTAGTACTCAAGAACCTTGCACTTTTTCTTGTGCAGAGGGTAGCTGTCAAGACAAGTCTTTATCCTCTTATCTTCTGAATGGGTATCCCACCTTCTTGACATGCTTTTCTTTTCAGATGAAGAGAGGGCAAAGCTGGACATGTGAACATAATGTGATGATCCCTCATTTATAATTTATGTACTTACCAATTCACTATATGCCTCCCACTCTTCCTCTAAAATAGAGCTTGCCAAGTCCTTAATAATATGTTCCAAACTAAAGGGCACATTGAATATTGGCTCAACATCTGGAAGACATTCAACGTGTCGAGCTCTCCTTAACAAATTAAGCTTGCCAAGTCCTTAATAATATGTTCCAAACTAAAGGGCACATTGAATATTGGCTCAACATCTGGAAGACATTTAACGTGCCTAGCTCTCCTTAACAAATTGAATAGATTTTCATTAGCACTAGTCTCATCTCTTATCTCTTCAAGTGTATCTAAATCTTCCACAGGATCATAACAATGAACCACTTGTTGCTCCTCCATGCTCGAATTGACTTCCATGACGTGAGGGAAGGGGGACCGAAAGGTAACCGAAATATGTTCCAAACTAAAGGGCACATTGAATATTGGCTCAACATCTGGAAGACATTTAAGGTGCCCAGCTCTCCTTAACAAATTGAATAGATTTTCATTAGCACTAGTCTCATCTCTTATCTCTTCAAGTGTATCTAAATCTTCCACAGGATCATAACAATGAACCACTTGTTGCTCCTCCATGCTCGAATTGACTTCCATGACGTGAGGGAAGGGGGACCGAAAGGTAACTGAAATACGTTATCGCGTGGTGAATTGACTTCTACGGCGTGAGGGAAGGGGGACCGAAAGGAACCAAAAATGGTTAGCGTGCGGTGAATTGACTTCTACGGCGTGAGGGAAGGGGGACCGAAAGGAACCAAAAACAGTTAGCGTGTGGTGAATTGACTTCCACGGTGCGAGGGAAGGGAGACCGAAAGGAACCGAAAATGGTTATCGCCTAGTGAATTGACTTCCATGGCGTAAGGAAAGGGGGACCGAAAGGAACCGAAAGAGGTTATTGTGCCATGAATGGAAAAAATATGAAATTTAAATAGGGCCGAGCATATATAGACATTTTTAGGGCTGATGTCATCAGTGTACGATGTAGGGCTAATGTCATCAAAGTGTATGTCGGTTTGCCACGTGTAGGGCTGACATCATCAAAGTGTACATCAAAATTGCCACGTGTAGGGCTTACATCATCAAAGTGTACATCTAAACACTATGTGTAGGACTGATGTCATCAAATTGTATGCCGAATTGCCACATGTAGGGCTTATGTCATCTTCATTATAATGACATCGCACTCTATAAAAAGGAAAAAATATTCAATTTTTTTGTCGGATTCCATTGACGGCGCAAGAGCCATCTTTCTGCATTTTTAAATTCAGCTTATCGCTCTGTGATGGCAGATGGTTTTTCCTCCTCGTTCCGTGGATGGCACACGATTTTTCCTCCTCACTCGGTGGGTAGCAGGCACCATTCCGTCGACGGCGCGATATAGATCATCATCTTAAATTGGTTTTAGCTTATTGCTCTGACGGCGGCGGTAGGCAGTTGGTTTTGAACTGTTTGGAGGACGGCAGGCATGGCTCGTACGAAGCAGACCGTGAAGATGGTATACCTTGATCCCTCCCTTCCAAAACGGCAAGATCCAAAACCTCAAACTTGTTGAGAAAACGTGGTGCTTATGCTAGATCAAGATGAGTGGAGGAGAGAGACCCACAAATACAAGAACAAATCTTGCTTATTAAGTTGCTTATTACAACTTGGCCCTTGCACACTACATAATGCCTTCTAGCTTTGCCTTTAAATAGGTGTTGCACTTGAAGATTCAGCTCCTCTCTTTGGCCTCTTTTCTTCATCAAGACAAGATTGAATGACTCCTTCAAGGATGGGATTCGGTATGTTCTTCAGGGTGGTGACTAAGGTGGTGACTAAGGTGGGGTACACATCCTTGACTGCTTTTAACAAAACAGCCACTGCATCATCTTCATCCATTCTTGCATTCACTGATGCAAGTTGAGCCATAAGGCTCTTCAAATGAGAGATAAAGGCTCTAATGTCGTCTGCCTCTTTGAGCTCCAAGCTGAAAATTCAATTTTAAGTGAGATCTTGGAATTCTTACCACGAGCTCCATAGAGCTTGTCAAGCTCATCCCATTTCTCCTTTGCAGTCGGAAGCTGGTCCACATGATGAATAAGAGCCTCATCAAGATGGAGCATGATGATGGCTTGTGCCCTCTCATCATCTTCAATATCTTCAGCCTTAGTTCGATCAATAACCTTAGTGCCGGAAATGAATGGCCAAAAACCTTTGGACATAATCTTATACTTGACAAGAACTTGCCAAGTGTGGAAGCCCTCTCCTGAGAACTTCTTAATTTGGGTGTTTTCCTTTGACATTGGGTATTGAAGGGAGATTACAAGAGTGTTAATGGGATGATTTATGAAGAAGAAAACCAGAAAATTTGTGATGTTTTGGCTTAAGTAGAAAGAGAATGGCTTATAAGAGTGCAACAACCCTTAATCCAACCAAGGATGTTGCATAAAAAGTGATTAAGTTGATGAAGCTTATGGTGCGGCACTTATGGTGTGTGCCCATCCTCAAATTTTGATGAAGATGTGCTTTATTAGTGTCAAAGAACACTTTCTTTGGTGATTTTGATCACCCATTAGTGTTTAAGAAACACTATTAGTGCTTAAGAGCACCTTTTTTAGTGTCAAATGACACTTTCATTGGTGATTAGGTGCACCATTTTATGTTTAAGCAAGGAGCTCTACATAAAGAAACCAAGGGTGCTCCTCAACAACAAGGCACTCCTAAAAGAGGTACTAAACCAAGGGTGCTCCGCACTCCTCAACAACAAAGGCACTCCTAAAAGAGGTACTAAACCAGGAAGTATCTCAAAGAAAACTGGTTCTATCAAGAAGCCACCTGAGGGTCCTCAAGTGGGTGCCAAGAAGGGTGTTGGCAAGAAAGCTAAGAAGGAACTCAAGTTTGCTTGGTAAGAATAACTAGAAGCAGTCAAAGGAAAAGAATGGCATGGAGACAAAGGAAAAGAAGGACATGGATACAAAGGAAAAGGACATGGTGGAGACAAAGGAGGAGACAGATCCAGAGGAGATGGAGACAAAACTAGAGGAGAAAAAATAGAAAGCTTCATTCCTCCCTATTTATCATTGTAAATATTTATAAATTTTCTTCTAATTTTATCATCTTTTTTGTAAATATTGAGAAGTCCTCTTCTCATTTTATCATGTTTTGTACTCATAACACATTTGATATTCAGACCTTAAATTTTTCAACATAGAAACATGTTGAGTTTGTAATGGGCTGGCTATGGTTTTGAGATATTGTGCCATAATTACCTTCAAATGTCATCTCATGACTCAAGTACATCTCTAAAAGAAAAATATTGGAACTCTAAAAGGACTTCATAAAAAAACTCCAAATATTGTAATTCCAAAAGGACTTCATAAAAAACTCCAAAGGCACAGCAATCACAAGACAAAACTTTTCATTAATGAATTACATAAGTAAATTTACAAAATTGGTTTGAGTGGAGCCCAAGAGTCAAATGCAAATATTATAATTCTAAACGGACTTCATAAAAAAACTCCAAAGTTTTCTTATTAAGTCATGCTTATACCATCACATTCCCAATCAGCATCTACCAAGGTCTTTGACTCCATTCGCATTCAAATCTTTCTATTCTTCACCTTGATTTCCCTACTTATATCCTCACTTCCCATGATATTAAGGTGCTCCCTAATATTTAGGAGGCTCTAATGCTTGCTTGCACTTACAATTTCTACCACACCATTGGGCAACCTAATGAATATGTCAAGAGGCAAAACAACTTGTTCATCCGCTTGCAATGGAACCCGACTAATGTTTTTCTTCATCCACCGTTCGTAATAAAAATGGATGTATAAGGTAGCATGAGCTTTAAGATACCAAAATGCAACACTGGAATCTACTATATTGCACTTGAATGTATCATCTTTATGCTGCCCCTCTACAATGTTCCACTACTCTCCAAGCAAGGCAACCATGTCATCTCGGGCCCGTAGGTCTAGCCGCAGTAAGGCTGGCTCCTGTCAATCCTTTCTCTAGCTTGAATAGAAGAAATCAGCCTCTTCGTTCTCGTCAAATGACCCGGCTTTCCCGGATTGACCGCTTGCCTGGTTACGCTTCCGTAGCTTCGTCAATTCCCGTCCCGGGTTGCTTTTCTTGTACGCTTTTGGTTCACCTAGTGGGCCTACCACTCCTCGCACGTGCGTCTTTTCTAGACAGTATTTTCCAGTAGTGCCATCCCACCCGACCTGAGGATTTGGTATGTCCCTTGCGGTTAGCCTACCCATCCCAACATGAAACAAGTGTAGGTTGAAACGAAACCCTAGGCCGGTTACATGTTCCACTGTGCCGAAATGCGGAGGGTGCTGGTCGTGATAGTCACCCTATAAGGTATGCACGTGCACTCTTGTGACGGGCACTCCAGGACCCGCCAATCACCTAGTACTTTCTTGCACACAAACATGGTGGGTGTTTGTGAGAAGGTGGGTGTTTGTGAGAAAGTAAATTGATTGAACATCTTAGCAAAAAGATGAATTGGGTATACCCAGCTGAGACCCACAAATGGAGATGGCTTTGTAAACTTCAAAGATCCTTGTATGTCACAAAGCATCTTTGATTTCATGACCATAATTGTCCAAGCATCAGGGGGGGTTGGCCATTCAACAGAAGAGAGGGGAGGAGATGTAATGATCTCTAGCTTACCAAACCCACTGTCATGCACATTGAAACCACATAGGAGTGCCGGTAAAAGAAGATCTTTTCCTTAATAAGGTCTGCACTAGTTTTACAAGAAAATAGTGCCTCACCAATGTCTGCATGGAGTGCTTGAAATATTCCGGTAAGGCTTCGTAATGGTTGCTCCTTTGCCAAGTTGGAAGGAAAAATATCTGCAACCCAAAAATAAGATCATTAAACATGAAAGATGTAGCTGTCGTAATATCACATGCCTTCTTCCTTCCCTGTGATACTTACAGTTGCATGGGAATTGAGTTTGTTGGCAAAGATGGATGTCTCGTGCCGTGTACACATGTTGTACAATGGCCACCAGGTCTCCATTGCTCGATTTTTTGAATCCCTGTAAATGACCCTTCCGATGAAGCTCTATCACATCTCATTTTGAACTCGGTGTGGACCAATAACAGTAGGCTGTAGGAAAACCCAAGCACCCTTGCAAAATTCCTCTCTCACCCAAGCACCATCATCATCCCTCTTGTTGTACAGCGAGATCTCCTCAATCTCATCTTTTGGTCTTCTTCGTGATGCGGCCATATCAATTGTGAAGCTATGAGATAGAGAAAGAGAAAGTGAAGATGCTATGCAAATTAGGGTTTCGAGCTTGATGGATATTGAAGAGATGGAAGAAGAAGGGAGGAAGGTTAATGAGAGTTTAATTTGGACATTCAAGAGGGAAAGCGGACTTGAAAATGAAATTTTTGACTATAATGAAATTTGAGATGGGGTTTTTTGGGGAAAAGTGATTGTTTTGGGGAATCTCAAAAATTTCAAGTTTTTAAGGATTTTTTGAGCCATGAGAATGGTGGGACCACACCTACCCTAATCCCCCTACTTTTTGAAAGGGACAAGTGTAATTATTAGTGGTGAAATCCTAGTCTCCCTCCCTACTTCCTAGTCCCCCTCCCTCCTGCCTAGTGTCCCTCCCTGAGACCAAATGTGCACAATCCTCTATTCCTATTGGTTCATTGCTAATTACTTTCATTAGCAAAAGGCCCAAAATATGTTCAAATGCCCCCTAATGTAAAAATTTGCAGAAGGGGGAATTCACAATTTTTAAGGAGCATATGATAGGAGCTTATCCAACCCAATCCACTTGCCATTAAGTTGAACCTTAGATTCTTTCACCATCTCTCTGAGCATCTGGTCTGGATTCTTTCACCACCTCTCTAAGCATCTTGGTCCAGATTCCTTCCTATTGAAGACATTTAGATAGGCTAGTTATGACTCTAGTCTTAGCATGAGTAGGCAAATGAAGAATCCCCAATCCTCCCACCTTTTTGGGCAAGCTAACTTTATCCCAAGCCAACCATGCAGATGTCTTCTTACCATCATTGCAATTTTTCCAAATGAAGTCTCTAATTGGGGCCATAATCTTTTTCCAATGACACTTTCTAAATTCTACCACAAGGCAAAGGAATATAATTTAGGCATTAAGAATTGTGTTAACAATAGCCACTCTATCACGAATGGAACCCTAATCCCTTCCCAATTTTTTAGCTTGTCCCATAACCTTTCAAATAGCCCGATTTTGTTCTCCTTACTAGTTACTTCAACCCCAAAAGACACCCCCAAGTTTTTGATGATTTGTCACTTCTTAATGATTTCACACCCTCATCTTTCAATGTCAAAGCTGTCCTCCTCAGTCAAACTAAGGAGGATCATCAGTTTGACTGATGATCCTGGATTTATGTATATTACATCTTGAACCAGAGACATTAGCAAAAAGTTGAACTAGCTACAAAGCATTTCTTACATTGTCATCATCAGATTTCAAAAATAGCAAAGAGTCATCAACAAAACATTTTTAAGCTTCAACCCTAATACTATCCCTCTCCCTCTAGCTTCTTCTAAAACCACTATCAAAGGATGAGAAACAATAGCAAAAAGCAAAGGGGCCAAAGGACAACCCTATCTCATAGACCCTCTGATCTCATAGACCCTCTGATCTCAAATCCCCCAACTAATCTCCCATTTAATAATAACTTAGAGTAACCTCTAGCAGTGAGAGTATAGATACATGTAGCTATCCTATTTGCAAAGCCCAGCTTCTCCATCACTCTTGCTACAAAGGACCAACAATGGACTCTGTTGCTCGTAGGCTTTCTCTAGATCCAATTGAAAGATTACACATTTTTGGCCAGTTCTCTGAGCCACTTCTTTGCCTATTATTGCTGAAAAGATACCCATGATGTTTATTGGAAATCAATCCTTAAGAGTATCCCAAAAAGCAATAAAGAATTCTATTGATAATCCATCCCACCCAAGGTATTTCTCCTTCCCAAGTTTATGGAGGGCCTCCCAATTCATCAATTTCAGCATCCCTCTCCAGTCACCTAGCTCTATCAGCTTGTATACCTTTATTGACCAAGTCTAGTATTCTATTTTCTCCCTGAAATCTTCTCTGGGAAACATCCTCCTTTAGATTCAAGGTAGCACCCATGAATTCCACCCATTTCCTAGAAATCTGATTAATATCCCCCAACTCCTGGCCTCTCTCATCTCTAACATGTCCTTGCAGTTCCCTGCTCTCTTTATCTTTGGCTAGCCCAAACAGATATCTAGCTGGTTTCCTCTTGTTATTGAAGGAGATCCACATGTCCCCCTTTTATCTCTTCTTAGCTAGCTTATCATCTTCACTCTTCAAATGAACCTGGCACTCCACATATTGATCAATCTCTATCCTGGAAAGACCTCCATTCTGCCTCTTCTTTTGTAAGGATTTCTGTAGATCCCCCCAGATTTCCTCTCCTATTTCTTCTGATGAGCCCTTAGTTTACCCACCCTTCTAATGATGCCTTTCACTTAGCAAATTTCCTCTAGGACCCCTTCCTCTCCCCCTTAGGACCCCTTCCTCTCCCCCTTACTCTTTAATCTGCTAATAGCCTCCTCTATAAGGGAAATGAATAAATCATCCTTAAGTAGAAGCTTATTCACCCTATCTTTCTTGCAGGAAACTCTCTAACCTTATCTTCCCCCCAGTTAACTAATTGCCACCCCTAAATCAAAGGCATATGATTTGATAGAACATAGGAGGTTTCCACTTTAGCTGAGAAGGTGTGAGGGACCCAAGAAGCTTGATGACTAAAAAAGACTCTATCCAGTCTTAAGGATGATCCAAAGTACTGAAGGCTAAAATAAGTATGCCCCAGATCAGAACCCCATGGCCCTAGTTCCCAGCCATCAATCAGCCCCATCTTGCATCCATTTTAGTTTGATTTTTCCTAGCCTCTCCTTTAACTTGCCTGAGATTATTTCCCCCCTTAGATCTATCTCTTACCCTAGTCCACCCTTGATCCTTACTTTCCCCTCCCTCCATAACCATCTTCCCTTTTATCCTCTTTATCAGCCTGCCTTTTACTAGTCCCAACTTTGCTCCCCCCCTTTGAAGCCTCCTCCTTCCTTCCTTCTTCATCGATTTCCACTTTATTTTCCAATCCATAGTTCCAGGATATGTGTTCAAAGCCATTGCATTTGAAACATGCTCCCGGGAAACTCCCAAATTTTAATTTCAACTCCATTTTTCCTAGCTCCCCTAAATCCATTTCCAGTGTTTTTGGTGTCTCCACCAATGTGTTCTAGATATACAAACTTTATTCGAGTGGCGACCATTATCATCATCTCTTGGCACAAATAATACTGGACCTAAAGTGATGGCCAAATCCCTCAATGCAGGCCTCAGCCAGGGCGGAAGACCCACGATATGAACCCACACCGAGCATGCTTCTTTGAGACTGATATTTACATCAAAGGCAGGGTTAAAAGGCATTGCATGCACCAATTTTGTGCCCATGAAGAGCGGGGCCCTTGCAAATAGGTCGACAGTCTGTCCTTTTATGAACAATACATTGAAAAGGCATTTCCCAAGATAAAAAACTTGAGACACAACTTTCTCATGAAAGATCTTGTCTTGTAGCCACTTCTCAATCTAAGCTTTGCTAGGCGGCTTCCTTGGGCAAAATAGAATCGCGCTACACATTGAAAACAAGCCAATCTACGTTTTGACCAACTTTGATGGGATATTAACATTTACCTTGCCAATACACAGGTTTTCTTGTCAATTTTGGGCATGCAGTCGTCGCGAGGAGATCCAACCTTGTTGTCGCTTCTTCACCTTCTTGCTCCTCACATTGTCTCTTCATCTACTCTTCTGATTCCTAATCCCCCCATCCACCATCTCCCGATTCTTCTAACTGATCCCAAGCTTCCACCAACTTCGAGATCCTATCAACTCGCCCACCTACATGCACAAGACACGTGCTAGCCACCACCTATTGTACCGCTACATGCACCAACACATGTGACTTAACTCCCCACGACCACCCCAATACGCGTCGTCATCTTGGAACCAAAACTTAAGGATTAAGATTCCCATAACACTATGGTGTGCTTCGATAAGCACATTAAATCTCTTTTAAATTTCTGTATTTCCCTTGTACTATACGATTTCAATTTGGCTTGCCTTCTAGTTGGGCTTTGTTGTAATGAGAGAGAAATACTAGGTGGAAAGAGGGACAAGCAATATTTCTCTAGTAACTTATTTGAAATTTGAACCATTTTTTCAAGACCTCGTCACAATTGTATTTTATACTTTGGGTTCCCCGTATACTGTTAGGAGGAGGAGGAGGAGGAGGAGGAGAGAGAGAGAGAGAGAGAAAGAGAGGGAGGAACACGTATACTGTAGGAGGAGGAGGAGGAGGGAGAGAGAGTGGGGGAGGGGGGGATGGTGAGGAGGAGGAGGAGGGGGGTGGGATGCGGAGGAGGAGGAGGGGGGAGGAGGGGGGCGGGGTTGGTTTCTTTTGTGTGGGGATGAAAGTCAGAAGTCTCCTTTTATTAAAATGAAAGCAGCTTCTTTCTTAGCGCTGGGTAATTTGCTGAAAAGAAATAATAATGGGTGACTGTTGACATACTGTACACAGGGTGATGCTGGCTGGAGTAATACACACAATCCCAAAAGCTTAATCACATCTGGGCGCTACAACAACAAAACAAAGGTGAGGCATGCAACCTTTCCTTCACAACATAAATAGTGCATTGTCCAAAAACCCTCCTTTTCCACAGTAGCACTACTCTGTATGCTAATGCATCCACAGTAGGTCTGATAAACCTTCCTTACCATGCTAGAGCAGCTAGAGCATTGACATTATATCCCTTAGCATGCTAGGACATTGGCATTATATCATAAAACCTGCCCTCCACATGCCAATCCCATTGACATAAGAACAAAAAACCTTTCCTTGGCCCACAGAGCACAAACACACCCGGTTTTGAGCCGCCCTGACATCACGGTCAATCCAGCAATCAAAGAAAAAAGATGAACACCTTCCTTCACATCATAATGCATGGATATTATGCCCAATAACCTCTTGTCAATAGGCCAAAAACCCTTCCCTTCATACAAAACTGGTCTTGCTGCTGCATACATATCAGGTCTGCAACCCTGCCCTTCACACGGCTTGCATAGCCCATTAGAGCTAGAAACCCTTACCTTCACATAGCAATGCAAAAACCCTAGGGTCAAAACCCTTGCCTATACATGATAGTACATCAGTATCATGCTGAAAACACTCCCCTTCACATGATAGTACATCAGCATCATGGCCAAAACCCTTGTCTTTACTTACAGTACATCAGCATCATGTTGAAAATGCACCCTTTACTGACTGTTTTTGGTAAAAAACCATCCCGTTTACATAATAGTGCATTGGCAATTGGAGTTTACTGTCAGTTTTATATGACTTTTCTCTTTGACAGCATCTGGGGAGGCCATTTCAGCCTCCATGCCCGCAGCACTTTTCTTCATTCCATCAATAGGAGTGGGATGCTGAGTGATTGCTACAGGAACATTGATGGTTTCCTCTTTGTGAGACCACTCGACAGAAGACTTGGCTTCCTTGTGCCTGCCTTTCCAGGTTCCTGTTTTTGTCACTTTTCCTCTTAAAGAGCTTATGTAATCTGCATTTGGAAATTGTCCTCTTACTTGATACCATAATGGTGTCGTGGCCACAGTCACAGCTGCAGCTTCTTCTTTCTCGGTTGCTATGGATGCTGCCTTGTACACCATGTCATGCACAATAGAACTGCAAAACAGTATTGTATTTGTAGCTTCCTCCATGGAAAAATTGTGCGTTGCAGGTTTCCACCCTGGGCTTGCACTGGTCCTTAGAGGGGACTCTGCATTTCAGATATACCACAGTTTTCTGTGAGTTATTATCGTAAATTTGGCAAGAGTGACTTTCATGCGAAAACTTTATGTCTACATGCATAAATGTTCCCCAGCATCAGCTAGATCAATCAAAGAGTTGGAATTAATGTCCAATTTCATTGGTTGAATGAATGTTTATTGATTATGTTAGTGTCTAGTGGCAGCAGCAGCAGCAGCTGCTCAGGCATATGGCTGACAGAAGGTCCCAGCAGATGGGGCTGCAGATGGTTCAACCAGCTGTATGCACCCCGTGTGGGCAGCCAACCTGCACAAACAATCTGGGCCACTTTGGCCAAGGCAAAGGGACACAGTGTGGGGGGACATTATAACCAGCATAGCTGCATGACATATTTCAAATGCCAATCATCTATAGTATTCCCCTTGCCCTTAATAAATGCATTCACTCATTTCTAGGTAGACTTCATTCCCACTCTGAGGCATTTGGGACAGGATTGGGAAAGAAAGATACTCCCTGCACAAGTGTGGATTTATTGCGAAGTTCCTCACTGTCTAAATCCATGTTTACAGACCTTTAGCATGCAGTGGCAGTACCAAATACCAGTTAGCTTGTGTCTCTAAATGCAAGAGACGACGACGACTCCTACAAACAACTTGATCTTGGCAGCAGTGGGGAGAGAGAGGATGAGACGAGAGGTCAGCCGAAAAGGAAGAACCTTGCAAGCAAAACAAAAGCGGCTTCTTGCCCTTAAAAGGTCCTGTGTCTGCTTATTCTGCTTATAATTACTCACAAACTCATGGTCAAACCACCACAGGAAAACAGCTGAAACGATTTCATTAATCTTACCTGTGAGATGAGGTTGCTGCTGATCCTCTCTAAGCATTGGTGAAACCATTTGCATAGCTATGTTCTCTTGGCCTTCACCGTGTGTATTTTTTGCAAGCGAGCTAATTTCTTGTGAGTTGACATGCATTGAAAGCAATTCAGGGCTGCTGAACTGCTGCATCTCATTTGAGCTTTGAGGGATCCCCTCTAAGGAGACCCAAGTTTTGATTGGTCCATTACCAAATGCTTTTTGCAGTTCCATATATTTGGGCTCAAAACCTTCAATTGGGATATCTGCAGAAGCTTTTTCAACCATAACTTTCTTAGGTAACTCATCTCCATCATCTATAGCATCCCTGGATTTCAGGTCAACTGGGATACCTATAGCAACATCATGCTGTTTGTCCTGTGCTTTTGAAAACAAGGCATCTGGGTTCACAGTTGCAGCAGTATAGAATCTATCTTCATCTCCCCCCGACAAAGTAGCTTCAGTACCCTCATGGTGTGACACGACTTTCTTTAGCTGTTCAAGAACTTCTTCCTCCAAGTTGATTGCAAGGCTATTTACTTGAGAGTTAGCTATTCGCTCCCCAAGCATAGTCTTCCCTGGATCAATATCACTCGCACTATCAACAAACAACAGCTTTCTAGGTGTCCCAGAGCCACTAGTTTCAGACCCTCTGATAAATACATCCTCCATAGTTTCCAGTATGTCAATGTTATATTCACGGCAACTGTCTTGTGAAGCCAGTTCAGGTTGATGGAGGAGGCCTTCTTGTCTTTGTGATCTTGGAGTGAACTCACCGGTGCTCATTTTCCCTGATGATTCGAGTCCATGGTAAGAACACTGGTCCCAATTCCCTTTGCTGCTTGCACCAGTAGTTAAAGGGCATTCAACTGCTTCCGGGTACACTGACATCTGTGTGCCACAATATATGTCAGGCTTGAGAGAGGAATCTACGCTTATGTTGACAAGATGCGATCTTTCTAACGAAAGTTCATCCACTAAGGGACTGATCCTGGTTACCTGCTTGGAAGACTTTGGCAACGTGCCAACCGGCAGATGCCCTCTCTCTGGTGAATCTGTGTTGTCCATCAATAAAGCAGGTTGGATTGACACTGATGGATCTACCACTTCTTTAGATTTCAAGCAGCCACCATATTCTGCATGACTAGAGGGTGTTTTATCTGTGGAAATATCCATTCTAAGGTTAATTGGTTGGCTTTGCTTACTATCAGAGCAGTTGGGCATGCTGGCTTGTCTTTGTGGAGACCAGGCGACTTGCTCATACCTGGCTTCATAACTTGCTTCTTGCAGCCTTTCTTGGTCTGAGTTGTATGGTTGGTTTGAGGTCTGACTCATATCGAGGGTCGGTACCTTAGGTATATCTGGAACAGAGTGAGACTTGTGCAGATCAATGGAGCCACAATCCTGCCATTGGGTGCCATTATACTGTATAGAGAGGTCCTCTTCAATGTCTACAAATGCCTGATCTGCAGTTTCTTGGCTGTGAGGTGAAGCAGTGACGTCCCTTTGATAATGTAAACCTGGAGAGTCACTATCCACAGAACCATATTCACGATCACTAATGGGAAACTTAGTTGTGAAAGAACAGTCGTCCCCTCCTTGTGCAGATTCTTTATGACTAGCTTGACTTCTCTCTATAAATGCTTCATGTTCAGGTGAATCAAGAGTATTTCCATTCCTGATTTTATCCATCTCACAACCATGGATTGCACCCATTGGGCTTGATGTGCTGTCGGTGACACTCTCATGCTCGAATTGATCCACATAATCATGCCTTTCAATATACTCTGGATCTATTGCACCATTTCTGTTGACCTTAATTTTACTGATTGCAGGTCCAGGAGACAAGCTCTTGTCCCATTTGCTCTCTATTTCTGTCTCCCCTTCATCGCTGCTCTCATCGCCAGGGAAGATCCTTACGCCCTGCTCTGAGCTTGCATTGCTGCTAGCTGTGATGGAAGGCTCTAAGATGGGACTTGCAGGCCTGTGCCGTGCAACTGGATGCCCAACATTATAAAACGAGGATGTAGGGGCACTGGACAGCAGAGGCCGAAACATGTTTTGTGAGATGGAGTGATGATCCTGCACAGATAAGCAGAATCTGAAATCATGCAAATAAAAGACTTAAGAAAATGCAATCCATGTGAAGAAAAAACACTGGGAAGAATGAAAGTAGCATACCACACGCCGCATGGATGGTTCCAGAGACTTCCTTGAGGAAGCATTGGAGAAGCCAAGTGTCTCTATGGAGGAGCTAGTTGACCTTATCTGCTGTTTTATGGCATTACTGTACCTGATACTTACGCCGTCATCAAACCTTCCACCTACTGTCTTAGTATCTCCAAGCGTAGGACTTGGACTTGCAGCATTGAAGTCAAGAAAAGTGGGTTCCAGGACCTCTGTGCCATCATCTGATGAAGAGATGACCGATCCTTTACTGCTCCAATGATCTTGACTGGTTGTGGAGCTGGAGACTCTTGAACCAGATGATGAGGAATTGCGCCACCGAGATCGACTGATGTCAATTGTCTCAGAGTAGGAGTGCCTGGCTTCTACATGGGTGCCTGGCCTTGAATGCAATGTTGTACCCCTAGAGCTTGGTCGGTCTGAAATCGAAGTGCGAAGGTTAGGAGGGGGTTCTGCAGAGAACCCAAGTTCAGACGGCTTCCACGCCTGCAGTTTTGGTGATACTGAAGCTCCTCTATTCCTTCCCTTTGAAGGATGGGCATTTCTCTCTGTGGAAGATGATCGCACACTTGGGGATGTGTTCAACCGTCTCAATCTTGGAGGCGAGGACCTTGTTGATGCCCTGTTCAAGGTAGTTGTTGACCTTGTCAGTGACTTTGTTGGAGTAGCAGGTCTAAGTGTTGGGCTTGAACTTATTCTTGAAGGGGAAGGTGCTTTTCCTCTCATAAGTGTGTTTGTGCTGCTTGTAGATGAGGCTATGCTTGTTGGTGTGCGAGGGCCAGGGCTTCTGGCCGAAACTCTGTTGTGCAGCTCTCTTGCACTTGGTCCTGAGAACTGGCAATTTGGCAAAACAGCACATTACATTCATCACACATTGTAAAGCTTACCTAGAAAGCCCAAGAAACAGCTCAAGCAAAACTGCTTACTCTTGAAACTTTTGAAGCAGAGTGAGTTTGAGTAAGAGCACTCCGTTCCACATGGGTCAGTGGAGAGTCTTTGTCCAATGATGGGAAAAGAGGGGTTCCTGGTGGAGTTAGAAGCCTGCATTAATCCAAACTTTCTCACTTAAGTTAGCATTCTACATACAATTTAACCAGTAATAATACACACTGGGAATATAACCTGCATGATAGTCAAGAGCATGGGAACTCTGCTTGCACACATAGGGAGAACCCTTTTACATGTTGATAAGGTTAGATCGTGTTGCTCACAAAGTGGGATGTAGTTGTAACAGTGGTGATCCATGTGTGACAGACATGCACTGTGATCAAATATGAGTACATGCATCCTGATGGAATGGGCCACTCGATGGGCATGAGAGGGGACAAGCAATCTTGTGAAATAGAAGGGTACCCACCAGTCATAATCATTTTTGTCTGAGTCAGTTGCGAGAAGATCATTGCCTTTCCAAGGGGGTGTTGATGAAGTAGAGATACGAAAACCAGTGAGTCCTCCAAATTTTGTTGCTACAAGAAGTTGGATCACAACATAATGGACTGGTTAGCACGAAATCTCTCTCTCTCTCTCTCTCTCTCTCTCTCTCCAATCCAGGCTACCCTGCAGATACCCCACTGGTTGCATTGCACCCCCAGAATTGGACTGCAACTAACCCACTATTTGCATTGCACTCAAGACATTGCACTACAGAAATAACCATTGCTGCAGACACTCCACCCCATCCACAATGTAAGACGCACAAAATTGGACTGAAATAAGCCACAAAACAACACTGCAATCTTCACAGCACACAAATAGCACTGCAGTATAATTCATGAACTTGTACTTGAAACCAACTACAAAACTGCCTGCATCAGACACAGGTGAACTGCAGAAAATGGGTTTTGAGAAAAAATCAGTGAATCTGATGAAATCAGCAGTTGAAGGCATAGAGTTTAGAGTCTTATGTAGGGCAGTCCAGGAAAATGTAGCCAATGGGGTGTGGGCATAATGCAGATGCAGATGGGTAGAGTAAATGGGTAGTGGGCAAAAAAATGCAGGCAAATCTATGATGATAAACTGTGTTATGCAGCCAATCCGATGATGAACTTACGCAGAGAAGCTTCAATGTCATCGGTGGAAGGGTGGAGGAAGTTCTTGCGCTCCCGGGTTCGCATGTCGTAGAAGAGGGCAAGGTCCTCGTCTCTGCTGCCGCTGCCACTGTCCCTGTCATTTAACCAGCCCTCATTGCTCCTTGTCCACTTCTGCTGCCTTCCACCACCTGTGGAGCGGCGAGGGCTTTGATTCCTCATTGCCTGCATCACCACCAGTAGCAAAAAAGCAAGGCTTCTCCTGCTGCTACTGCTACTACACAGGTAGCAATAACTGTCAGCTCACCAATTAAAGGCACAATCTGGGCCATTCCTGTATATTCTCCTGATGGCTGTCGCTAACACTTGCCTGTTGTTCTCTCCTTTCCTACTACAGTTTGAGCATATTCCCGTACAGTAGAGCTCACTGACCCCCTCCATAGCATATTCAAGGCAGGCTACAAGAAGCTTGCTTGCCAAAAGGCAGGCCACATCTGAAGCATCAGAGACCTTGCTTTCCAAAATGGAGGCTACAATTGGAGATAAAAAAGCTTGCTTTTGCACTGTGCAGGCCACAAGTGAGGATCAAAAAGCTTTCTTTTCTTGTAATTTGAGATCAATTGCTCGCTGTCTTGCAAGTCCAATTCTGTGCACTGCAGATGTTTGCAATTGGAAGGGTTTCCAGCCTCTGATTCTCTTTCTACTTCAGGTAATCTCTACTTATTTACTACAAAAGATGGGTACTTAGCTGCAAATCTCATCCATTCGGTTTTTTTTTTGGAGAGGGGGGGGGATGTGGTTAATAGCTTTCAAGTGGGATCACTTATTTTTCACTGTAATCTTGCAAAGCCCCTGCAGAGCAATTAATCCTGCAGATTAAGCACTGTGTTGTACACATGCTTTGGCAAAGCAAAGAGTGAAGACAAAATCAGGCTAAGAATTTTTGGCACACTGAGAGCGCTTCCGTCACTCTCAAGGTCCAAATTGAAGTCTTTTGTAATCCAAATTTACCACCAAAAAAATGCAATTTGGGACGGCTGAGTTGAGGCACTGTTGGGCCGGCAAAAACGGTAGAAATAAAAAGGGAGGCGACCCTACTGATAAGTTATGCAATAATCAAAGTGATTTATCCGCCCAAAACCGTCTTCTTCACAATTCCCCCGTCAATCTGTTAGCGCATCTTTTCATGTGCTACAGTTCTTCTTCTTCTTCTTCTTCTTAGAAATGGGCTGCTTTTGCTTTTCCTGTCTGATGCATTGCAGTGTGTGTGTGATGTGCGTGTGTGTGTGCGTGTGTGTGTGTGTGAGAGAGAGAGAGAGAGAGAGAGAGAGAGAGAGAGAGCATTCCTGTTCCTAATACTCTAGCAATGGGCAATAGTTGTTGCTATGTCTGCTGTTGCTTTTGCTTCTCCTCTCTCTTTGTTGTTGTTGGCAATGGCCTGCTTTCTGCCTTGGTGGCAATGATCTGGCTGCATCAGGCGTTGAATAACAGTGTCACCAACAAGATTACACCACCAAAGGAAGCTAATTTAAGCTAAGATTGGATTAGATCAGCTTAATCTTGTTGCATTCTGCAGTGTCTCTATCTAGAAACATCATCAAAAGCATGTAAAAGCTTTGCTTTGCTGAGAGCTCATTGGGTTGTTAATGTGCTCAAGGGAGACCCACCCAACAACTGATTGATGCATTTTTTTTGGCCCCATTAGAGAGCTGGTGAGGTGCTGAGGAAGGGTGGGGGTGGGGGTGGGGGTGGGGGTGGGGTGGGAATGGGGGGAGGGTATCCCCCATGCTTGAAGAAGCCACACACAAGCTTAAATTGGGGTCACTTGCAGGGAAAGCAAAATACTCAGAGCTTTTGTGTAGAGGTGACTGTTTGCTTTTGTGTGCGCGCGCGCGCGCTTGCGTTTTAGAAGTAAATACTGTGTAGAAGAGGCGCAATGCTGTGCGACAGGTAGAAAAAGCAAGCAAAATTGGGTTGAAATTTGCCAGCCAAATCCTATGAGGGTGAAATGCATGGGATAAGGATGGGAACGTGTGTGTGTGTGTGGGGGTCTGCGCGCGTGCGTGTGAGAGAGATAGAGAGAGAAAAAAGCAGCAGCATTTATGTCAACAGCTTTTTGCATCGGAAAATTCTGCGTCTCGTTATAATTGATTTTACCGCAAATTTTTAAGTGATAATAAGTTGGTTAATAAATATTTATTATGTTATCTTATTGCTAGCAAAAATAACTTATTGATTTTACCGCAAATTTTTAAGTGATAATAAGTTGGTTAATAAATATTTATTATGTTATCTTATTGCTAGCGAAAAATAAGGAAATGAGCAAGTGGTGCAAATAATAATAATAATTATTATTATTATAAACTTCAAATACCATACAAGCAATCAATGGCCGCTTTATTGGTTGGTCTCTATAAAAGCAAGCTATTTATTTATTAGTTTACTTTTCCCTTGGATCCCCTAAAGGCCAATTAATTAATGGGTTTTTCTTAGCACTATTTTTTGATGATTAGTGTGGCATATTTCTCTTAAAGCTATATTATTATACTAAGTTGAAGACCTTATTTGAACTTAGGGTAGCACATTAATTAATGGGATTATTGAATATGAAAAAATATGACACCATGATGCCTTAGGTCAAAAAGAGCTATCAATCAAATATATTCTTATACAGATAGATAAAGATTATGGATAATGGCATTGAGGTTTAAAAATAATTAGTGTGGATAAGTTGGCATTTCTCTTTATTGGCTTGAAAATTGACTACCCATCTTCAAGCAAATTGCTCCTTAACGGAATTCAACCGAAAAGCTGGTTAGATGGGTGATTGCAATCCATCGTTTTCATCAATCAAGCCCAGATTTCATCGAATTATTAAAAAAAAGAGATTTTGATTAGGTAATAAATCACGGCCATACTTGGGATTTTTAACTTCTTCTCAATTTATTTTATCAAGAAGTTTTATGTTGCATAATATATAAAACAGGGAAACAATGGTGGGGAAATTATCGTAACAAGCTTTCACACTTTAATCTAAATATATATAACCCAATCCTTAAAAAATTGAGATGGTATTTTCCCTTTTTCCAATTTGGCAATCCATCATAATCGCTAAATATACGGGCCCCATACGTTTTTTGCAATAATTAATTAGTTGAGGGCTAGTAGTTAAAAAAAAAACCTTATTGGGATCACGAATCTTCATGAAATCTCTAGCAAAAGGTCCCAACGCCGCTTCAATAATTTGGAGGGTTTGATGAAGCCTTAATTTGGAGGGTTTGATGAAGCCTTTAAAAAGCCCTTCGCCTCACATTCTCACATTTTCTAGTTGAGGCAAAGCCTGTGTGTGTGCGCATATGAGAGAGAGAGAGAGAGAGAGAGAGAGAGAGAGAGAGAGAGAGAGGAAACGATATATTAACGTCTTTAAAAGGCCAAAATGACCTATGAGACCAAAAAGGTTACAACAATTGGTGGATCTGATACAATGTCTGTGCAAGAAAAGCTAAAACAACTAAACAGCTAACTAAAACTGAAACAACAACTATGAGGAAAAGTAAGGTACTAGGAGCTCCTAATGGATAACATCTGGGAAGGAAAACTCGAGCAACAAAGGTAAGCATCATATACATCACTATCCAAAGATGTCTCTCATCGGTCGATGGCGGATATCCTGAATGTCCTCCATGGTGAGTACTCCGACTGGACGTCTCCCATGCCGTGCTAGTATGGTCCTGATCCTCTGTTGTAGTCTCTGTCGGTGTTGGGATAGGCCTCTCATCTCGGGTTGCCTGGACTGCCCCAGCTCTATAGCCCGATCAATCAGTGGACCTCTGATGCGGCTATACTCTGTTGTAGTCTTTGTCGGTGTTGGGATAGGCCTCTCATCTCGGGTTGCCTGGACTGCCCCAGCTCTATAGCCCGATCAATCAGTGGACCTCTGATGCGGCTATACTCTGGGGCTAGGTGCAATGCCTGCTGGCCTGATTGCTCAATCTCTGGTTGAAAGAAGTCTGTAATCTGCCTCTGTAGGTCTCTCCCTCTCTGATCCCCTCCCTCTCAAGAGACCCTCTCTATGTCTACGCAGCTCCAGCAGGTATAATCTGAGGCATCTCTGATCTTGGTATCTCATGACTCTAGAAAGTGGTCCGAAACCCTCTTTGAACAGGCAATGAAAACGGCCTCGTATCTCATAATATACTGGATAGTGACATATGTAATGTAACTCTGTCTCTGGCTCCATCTAGCACAGCTACTGACAAATCCTGGCCTCAGCTGGTACTCTTTTGAATCTGCCAGTCTCAATCTCTAGCTGGTGTGAGGATGTGCGCATCTAACCAATAGCACACCGTACCCCATGAGAAAGATGAGTATCCATGTAGCTGGGTCTAATCACAAACCCATCCTCCGTGAGCTGGAGAAGATGATCTCTATAGAAAGCCATCTTCGTACCAAGCTCGTGTGTCGGCTGTATCCATGTCCTCCTAGGTCCAGCTGAGTCAAGTCTTGCCATGTCCCTGCTAGCTGTGCTCCTCTGTCACCCTCCCACTCTACATAGTCCGAAACCTCATCCACATACATCCCAAATAAGATCCCAAATAAGGTGGGAGAAAGGGGGCAGCCCTGTTTCACCCCAATAGTTGAGTGAACCATCTCAGATATACCCTGAGTACTATGTACCTGCCCCACAACTATCGTCCACTGTACTAGCACCATGCCGATGTGGAAAGCTAGTGAAACTGCCCACTGTCGGGAATCTCTGTAGGCCATTCAGGATGGCCAATCCATGTGTAGTCCCCATGGCTATCAAATACCACCCATACACTGTATGTTCCTCATCCTGTGAGAGTCTAGATAGGCCCACATCCCTAACATCAAGCTCCCTCAACATCTCCTCTGAGGTATCATAAAATACTATCTGGTTATGGGCGGTCCTGGCATTGAAGTCCCCCAGGAGAATGATGTCACCATCCCTGGAGAACTCCCTAATGTCATCATCCAAAATAGAAAAGGGAGACTGCCCGCTAGGTGATGCATACACTGATGTACTAGGAGCAAAATAGCATATAGCAATGTAGAGATATCTGCCCGTCTCTGCCCTCAGTCTCTAACCCACATGTACCTAGCCTGCTCATCTCTACGGACTATGTGTATTAGTGGCTGTAGCTCCTCTCTAAACAATACTGCCACTCCTCCTGAGCCCCGTCCTCTATGCTCTGAACGAGTCTCCTGTCTACAAGCTGTCTCCCATCGATATCCACTAACATGTGGCATGGACTGTCCAGGAGCCTGATGCGTCTCACAGTAGAAGATGATGTCCCTCCCAGTGAAACTATCCTCAAAAGCCCCTACATCAAGGCGTAGAGATCCATTACGATTCCAAGTAGCAGCTTTGAATGTAGTCCCATAGGTCTCGCGCCGTCATGAAGAGCGCCTCTCCATAATCACCACTCTACCATCTCTATAGAAGGCCACTTTCCCTTTCTCTCGGGTTGCCCTTATCTCGGGCACAACTTCTTTCATGTGGGCAAGTTGCGAGAGTGTGAGGTCATCTCCAAGAAATATTCCCGTCTTCTTGAGTGAAGGACGTCTCTTCAAGAAGCCCTTCTTCGCTTCCATTGAGGGGAAACGAATGATAAGTGCTCTCTCCTTAGAAGATTCGCCACTACCTTCTCTCTTCTTTCCAACTCTCCATGCCTTTGTGTGTGTGGCTTCAATGCCCATCATAGAGAAGAGCTCCTTGGTTTCCCCTTCCGCATCATCATGGTCTTTTAGACCGGACACTCGCATGTAAGGCCCGAGTCTTCCTCCTTTGCTCCTCTTCAAGGGTCATGTTGATGATGGTGGGAGTGGGGATGGGTGGCGATTCTTTACCTTTCCCTTTCTTGGCGACACCGATCCATTTCTCCACCTCGTCCATCTTCTTTTGTGTCTTTGTGATCACCTCCATCCATGAAGATGTCTTCTCTTTATGTTGCTCCTCCTCCTCTCGAATGATCCTCATTTGTTCCTTGATGGTATTCAGCTCTTCAATAAAGGAGGGCGGAAATTTTCCATCCTCAAGCTTGCCTTTTGAAGTGGCTTCCAACTCCTTTTTAAGTGGCTTCCAGCTCCTTTTTGAAGTGGCTTCCAACTCCTTTTTGAGGGCTGAGATTTCAGCCGCTTGACTTTTAGCATGCAATTGGGCCTCCACTAGTTTCTCCTTTAAGAATGTTGAAATCTCAGCCTCTTGCTTGGATGTTCTCTCTTCGAGCTCTTGGATTTTGTCAAATCCCTTCTCGAGTTTGGAGAGGCGGTTTATGATTGCGGTAACGGAAGAGTCGACCATCTTCTTGTTTTCTTTGATAATTGTGTTGAGCTTGTCCTCCACCTTTACGAGCTTCTCTTTAACTCCGGTCTTGGCCATGACTTTTTGTAGAACTTCCCATAGCCAATGGACTGGAAATTAATCCATGACACCTGCACGCAGCGCGAAATAGTAGCAGAGGGAGGGGGGTTCAAGCCATGTAGGGAAAAGAGAAAGAAGAGATTCAGCAGAGAGAGAGTTATGTTGCTGCCTTGGGGGCCTAAGGAAGGTTGGGTGGGAAGAGCGACGGGCCAGCCCAGGCGGGAGAGAGGCAGGCGAACAACGAAGAGAGAGAGAGAGAGAGGGGGGGCGGCAGAAGCGAACAAAGGGAGAGAGGGGGCGGCGAGCAGGGGCGAACAGCGAGGGGGGCAAAGGGACGGGCCAGCCCAGGTGGGAGAGAGGCGGGCGAACAGCGAAGAGAGAGTGCTAGTACATCAAATGGCAGCCATGTGGCCATTTGTAAGGTAATTTTGGTAATATATCTTCTAATATGAAGAGAGAGAGAGAGAGAGAGAGAGAGAGAGAGAGAGAGAGAGAGAGAGAGAGAGAGAGAGAGAGAGAGAGAGAGAGAGAGAGAGAGAGGTGTGAATCCTGTGTGCACTTTGTTTTTTTTCCCGTGCAAATATATGTGTGAGAGGCACGTTCAATTCAGAAAGTTTCTTTTTTCCTGTGCAAATATGGGTCCCAAATGATCGATGCGGAAACGTTAGCGGCGGACGTGTAGCCTTCTATAAGAAACCTTTTATTAAAAAAATTTGATGGCTTGGTGCAGATTTGGCAAGTTTGGTGACAATTTGGCAACTTAAAAGGGGTTTTCCCAATAGGGCAAATAGCAATTGCAATGATTGCATGCAAAGGTGTTTCTTTCCCATGAGATGTGTGATTGAAATGACCAAGTTACATTTAAAAAATCCAACTATGCCGATTTTGGCACAATTAGGGATGGATGGCCAAGTTATATAAAATGCTAGAATGGCTCAATTAACTCCAATGTGGAAAAATATTGTTTACTACTAACTAGTAGGTAGTGTCACTAGTGTGCACTATTGAACGTTTATCCATAATTACATTTGGCCCTTTCTCTAAATAAAGCATCAAACAACAAATTTTAATTTTAATAAAATTTTGTATAATATTTTGATTAACCTAATTAAGGGAATAAGTAATTCGACTATTTAATTTGTATGAAGTGTATTCATGATTACATTTTGCTCTTTCTCTAAATTTAGATATAGTGTTTCTCGTAACTTAAATAAGACCATGTTTCCACCACACGAGTGCCCAACCAAGTAGCCACCTTTCTAGTTGGCTACTTAGTTTGTGGTTGCCCCTAGAAACCTCTCATTAGGAGGACACGAGTTTTCATGAAGTGAGATGATTTCTTTTACGGAGGCCTTCAGTTTTGGAAAAACTCCCGCCTTTCAAGGAGAAGACACAAGCCCCTTGATTAATACATCTGCCCTGCAACCAAAAAAAAAACATTAGGTGGAGCGTGCTACTTTGTGGTAGGAGGAAACACAAAGCTAGTTGCCACAACTGGATAACTAGAGGTTGGAGCAATAGAACTAGCAACCACCACCTACATTTTTTGGAGCTAGATTTTTATGCTTGGAACCATTGAGGGTCCACTGAGTTGAGAAAATTGGCACCTTCCTAGGGTGAAGCCATAGGGCCTAAGGATATTTGATGTTGTAGGGGACTAAGGGGAGTACTAAGATAGGATCAATGAATAGATAATATATGTGTCAATGTGTGTTTTTATTTTCTATTTTGAAAACAAGTTGTATATTACTATATTTGCAAGTAGTGTCCTACTAGAGCCCAAAAAAAAAAATGTACAAAACTGCACTGAAGACACTAAAAAACTCCGCCAACAAATTCCATGGCGAGCCAAGTATTATAGACATAGCTGCTACTGGAATGCTCATATTGCTCACATTGTTGAGGATGGACACAAAACAATTGTGTACTATGTAGTGATGGAAAGACATGCTAGATAAGGTAAGCTATTTCATTGTCAACATTCAGATCATACCTTTCGTGAGTAGAGCCAATTTCCAATTTTGCCAAAAAGGACAGAGTTGAGCATTTGTGAAGAAAGTGAAGCATGCACTTTTGCAAGGGCCACCATCTTCAATGCATTCCTTATTAAATGCTTGGGGCTGCGTTAAACTTTCCCTTAGTCTTGTCATCTTACTTCTATTATGAGAGAGAGAGAGAGAGAGAGAGAGAGAGAGAGAGAGAGAGAGAGAGAGAGAGAGAGAGAGAGAGAGAGAGGAGAAATCATAATCAAACATCCACCTAGTACTCGGCATTCATATCATAATAAATATCTTGATGTCGAAACCTAGATAAAGACTAACCATCGTTAAATTTTCAGTTACACGAAGAGAGAGGGGTGAGAGAGTCGAGCCACATGCGAGGCGAGCGGTCTTGGGGATTGGTGTGAAGTGTCCTTTCCACATGAGTCCTTGCATGCTTCTGTACGTCGATGGGTGGTTGACAAGATGGTGGTTGTATGCGTGGCTGAGATGTCCAGTTTATGGCACCATGGGGATGAAGATGCTTCGAGCGGGTGTGGGGATTGGGAAGTTGACAACGAAGGAGAGATGAAGCGTCGCAGAGAGGAGGCTGAGTTTGAGTTTGTAAGGAAGAAGAACGTGCCTGACTTGGTTAAATGAGAGACTGTGTTCCCACTCAAAAGACAAGAATTTATGCTTGAGGATTAATCCAGAGTTAGTCCAAAATCAAGTAGGGCTCTTCTCCATGTGTAGCGTGATCGTTTTCTGCCCAAGCAACATGGGTTCATAAAGGGTAGATCAATATATGGCAACATCTTTGCAACTTTGCTAGGAAGAGATGTGGCTCTTAAAGCTCAATAGAAATACATTATGCTACTTGATCTAGAAAAGGCTTATGATAGGGTTCATTGGTCTTTTGTAGCAAGAATTATGGAGAGGCTTGGATTTGGGACTAAAATGGCAACTTGTATATACACTTTGTCTTGGGGAGGGTACTCCAAGGTGTTACTGAATGGGAGAATAGTGGGGGGGGTTTGAGATTAACAGGTCTGTTAGACAAGGTTGTCCTTTAGCTCCCCTCTTGTTTGCTATAGCCTCTCACCCTCTGGTGGTGTCACTAGAGAATTCTTGTAGAGATGGGAGCATCTTAGGGTTGAAGTTAAGATATAGTGAGGAGTTAGTTATACAGTGCTTTGCTGATGACTCTTTGTTGTTTTTGAGAGCTAAGAACAACAATATAAGATTGGCCTTCGGCATTGTATAGGAGTTTGCACTAGCTTCAGGATCCAGATGTAATATCCAGAAATCCAAAACTATTAGCTTGACAGAAGAAAATGACTTTGATTTGTAGAGATGGGGGTGTGAGGTGGTGCATAAGGAACAAATTGTTAGATTACTGGGAATTCCTTTTGGAGTTGGTGTCACTAACAAATAGATGACTGAGTGGGCTATTAATAGGTTTTTAGAGAAGTTGAGGAAATGGGAAGGTATTAGAGTTCCCTTTCATAACAAGATTGATATTTGTAATGCTCTGTTGAATGCTTGCATAATGTTTTTATGCCTAATGTTGGATTTTGGAAAGTGCCACTGGAAAAAGATAATAGGCTCTATTAGATTTCTTATGGAGGAATGGCAGAGTATCCAAAAGGGTCCCAGCTTGGTTGGCTTGGGACAAACTGTCAGTCCTTAAGGGGGTTGGGGGCATTGGCATTTTACCTATGCCCACTCATTGTCTTGCAAGGAGTGCCTTGTTGTTGCCTAAATGCTTGCTGCAGATTGAATCCTAGTCCATAATGGTTAGGGAACTAGTTGAATTATCTGAGGTGTATGCTAAAGGTAGATGGCTGGACTTGGGTTGGAAAGATAAATTGTTTTCTTACGCTCCTCTTAAACTTACAAATTTTGCATTCTGCAAGATGTTATGTAAAAGATGGAAAGATTGTGTGTGCTTGATGGCTTGGGATGGGGGATGTAGAGTGAATGGAAATTCTATGCTCAGCTTGGGGATCTAGTGGACACATAAATTCAACCCTCCCTTGGGTGCACTTGACATTACCTCTGCTAAGAAGATGAACAATAAAGGATTAAAATGTCTGAATGATTGTTAGGACTGGTTTGTGGTTGGTTGGGTGGAAAGACTCGGACCATCTTATTAGGGATTTCCATTTGTCTAGTAGAGAGAGATATTTGTTTAGAGTGGGTGGTGTTCTATTGCTGTTGACGAGACATGATGGATTAAGGACTAGTCTTGGTTCAATGGGGTTAAGCTAGTAAATGGTAAAGCCATAGACCTTTATGCTGTAATGAGATGTGGTGAAGGCAATGTAGACTATTGCAATAAGATCTGGAGAGTGAGATGGAGTTCTGATGTTTGGAAGAAGAGATGGGGGAAGCTGTGGGAGAGTCAGATCCCTAGGAGATTTTTAGTGTTTCTATGGAGGATTGGCATGTGGGTCCTTCCTATTGGCTGCAAATTGCTTCAAAAAAATATCTCTAGTGGATGCTACCCCAAGTGCAAGTCTGCTTTAGAGGATGGCAAACATGCTTTTTGGGAGTGTCTAGCCATCAAAGGTGTATGGGCTAGGATTGCTAAATGGGTTAAGCAATGTTTGACAATCCAGGCTTTCTGGGGGGACTAGATTCTTGGGAAATGGTCCTTCAATGATGAAAATGCAAGGTCACTGTTTAACATAATTAGAGCTTGTTGTTTGTGGGAAGTTTCAAGCACTAGGAATGCTATTGTGTTTCATAAGGTCTCCTTTGTTGGCATTGATGCGACATATGTAATGCATAAATGTGTTTGTATGTGCTAGTCTATTTGTAATTTGAATAATCTAAGAGGAGATGGGCTGGATCAACTTCTACTAAATCTGCAAAGGAGCATTACCTGATTTCTGCCTCACTCTGGGTGGTACCTCAAGCATACTGGGGGGGTTCCTAACCCTTGACTTATAGGAGAGCTTGTGTAAAGCTTGAAATTGCAGACTGCCCAGATTTGGGCCCAGAACCAAGAGATGGTACCTAAAGGAAAAATAGATTGATTATACCTTTGTTGCATTCATAGAGAACCCAGTGGGAACCAAAGCCACAGTCAAAGTTTGGTCGAAGAAGGGGGGTAGTTTGGAAAAACAATCTCCAAGGGACTGCACCACAGAAGCTATGATGGAAGCATGCATTTTGCTGGGCTATCAGATATCTTGGGAGCAGTCTAGCTTTCTATTAGAGGATGAGAGATGGTATTTGCTTTGTAAACTTTTAAATGAAGTAAAAGGTGAAAAATAGAGGACTGTAGTGAGGAAGTTTCAGATGTATATGTCCTGAAGTGTGTTGTTTGTTTTTCTCAGCATAATTATATAAATACCTACTATATGGATCCCAAAAAAAATTCAGTTACACATGGGCACAAAAAAAAAGGATAACCACATACGTTTGTTGACATCAACATACAAGAGACGTAAATTCCCACACATAGTTCTAGAAAGAAATAAAAGTGTCTAGTACTCGGCATCTATATCATAAATAACCCGATGTTGATACCTAGATAAAAGTGTCTAGTACTCGACATCTATATCATAAATAACCCGATGTCGAAACCTAGATAAAAACTAACCATAGTCAACTTTTTAGTTGGTCACGGGCGTGTAGAAAAAAGATAACCGCATAAATTTGTTGACATTTTCATATAGAATATGCAAATTCCCACACATAGTTCTAGAAGGAAATAAAAGTATCTACCACTATTGAGATTTGAAATTAACAATGAATGGGAAAAATGTATCAAAAATAGATAAAAGACAATCGTCACCTCAGTTTCACAAATGGAGTCCTACAGGTATTACGAACATTCAAAATTTCAAAAAATAAAGAGAAACAAATTCTAACCACCATTTACAACATATCACATGCAATATATTCTTAATTTGATATGAAGAATATATGAAAAAATATATATTTAAAAAAAATTATCCAATTATATTCCCTTCATATTGTTTTGTTTTTCGAGCCGGGGTCAGAGACAAGCATGCTTATATTCCCTTGATACTAACACATTTGATATATGAGCTTTTGAATGAACCAAACCTGACACTCCTTACAATGTCCTCCTAAAGGCAAGACCAAAAAAGCAAATATAATATATCTTTGTTTATGAAAGCCTTAAAATTATATTAAAAGTTTTTTGTAACCGAATGGTGCCTTGCTTAGACTTTCTTGAGGTGCTTTTTTTCTTCTTTTACTTTTAAATTATATATATATATATATATATGTTTTAAATTTCCTAAAAAAGTTGGAATTAAAACTTAATTCAGAGGAAAAAGACGAAGTAGAATTGGACGCCACGTGGAAATTGCATGTGAAGTCAAAAATGCCATTGCACTTTCCACAACCATAAAAGAGGTAGGGCTGGCGTTCACATTTGTCCGGACGTGAGGACACGAGAGAGCTAATAGACGTCCGGACAGTGGGTACATAGGGCAGGAATCCAGATGCCTGACAATAACCTGGGACCACCTTAAAACGCGACTGTTGTGTTTTCCGCTTTATTGCAGGTGGTTAATTTTGATAAATCGTGGAATTAAATGCCCTAATTTTTGTTTTGGGTGGGTTTTTTTATTGTTAAGAAAGGGTTGGTGCCCTGTGCTGTGTGTCCCCTCTGACTTCTGTGTGTGTGTGTGTGTGTAAAAGGGTGGGCACTGGGCAGGTTTTCCAAACTATCACTCTCAGGAAAGTGGTCTCCGCTTTTCTTTGTGCAGCAATCTCTCTGAGTAGGCTTGACAGACAGAGAGAGTCCAAAACACTGACACAGAGAGAAGAGGGGGGTGTGTGTGTACATATACTACATAGATGTGTACACATATATATACTGCATGTTATACTATAGAGATGTGTACACACATGTTATATGTGTGTACACATCTATATAGTACATATGTATGTGTGTACACACCTATATGCATGTGTGTGTACACAGTCCATATACATATCCTATATATGCATTTGTATATATAAAGAGAGAGAGTGTGTGTATGTGTGTGGGGTCGTACATTTAGATGGATATGTGTACATGCAAATTCATGTATGTATGTCCCTACGACGCATGCACATGTAAGTAAATGTATACATCATACATGTATATGTACATCCTCCCTCTCTCTGTGTCTGTCTGTCTCTTTTTCTCTCTCTCTCCCTCAATCAATCAATAATCTTCTTGTATAATGTCTATGTGACTCTGATGTATATTCTACTTTTACTCTCTTTTCCTCCTACCCTGCTTCAGCTTGCTGTGTTGCATTCTCTCTACCTAGGCTGCACAGAGCAGAGCTTGTGCCTTTTTTCACTGTGCATGCTAGCTCTCTTCTGCCCGAGGCTTTCCTCTTCTCAAAACATCAACCTGCAAGAATGTCTTCTCCTCCCCACCTGTTCCTTCCCTGCACCCAACACCAACCTCCTCCTATCCCAAATCCTAACCCCCAAAAACTCTCACTTTTTGCTCACCCCCTTTTATCCCATCATTTTTTATTGTTTGTATATTAACACCAATGTCAATTGTACCATCACATATGCCTTTCACTTGCTTTTCTTTACCATCATCTAGTTTATGCAAGACCTCCCTACCATCATCTTTTTTTTACAGAATTCAAGTCTCCCCATGGGCTCTGACCGGATCCGGATCCGGATCCGGGGTTCGACCTCGGGTTATCTAGCATACATAGGAAGACTTACCATCATCTTGTGTGTGGGTTATGCATGTATATACGAGTAGTACACCCTCAGGAATAGACAAGATTGCCCATCCAAGTCTTGTGTGGTCATGATGGGTCCCTCTAGCAGGCAAGGATCTTATGTGTAACCAGCCCATCACCATGTGTGTTGCTGTTTATTATACAATGTGTGTACAAATGGGTAGTGCAGGACATATCCCTTGCTTATTGTGTGTGGCTGCTTGCTTACTATGCAAAAGTATACAAATGGGCAGTGCAGCATGTGTGTACACTCTAGCACATATCCTTTGCTTATTGTGTGTGGCTGTACAATGTTGATCTAAGTGTTAAAAGAGTAGCATGTGTACACTGTAGCACATATCCTTTTCTTAGTAAGAACTACGCACATCAAATCACAATTCAATGTGTTTAACTGTGAAAATCCATACATACTGGCACACCCTCACCTGCCTTTCTGAAGGCCTGGCTTTTGCAGGCTAGGAGAGAATCTATCTAATTTGGCAATTTTAAGAGGGTGCATGTTTTCTCAAGAGGATATATTAACCTGTGGTCTATGTTATTGGATTTTGCTGAAAAACTATGGTTCCCAATGGGGGCCTCTCTCTCTCTCTCTCTCTCTCTCTCTCTCTCTCTATATATATATATATATATATAGGGTTGAAGTCTCTTGCGTCGATTGGTCTCTCTAGATCAATAAAGTCGACCATATATATATATATATGGGGTTCAAGTCTCTCCGTCGATTGGTCTCTCTAGATCAATAAAGTAGATGTTAAGTGGCGCTCTCTCTCTCTCTCTATATATATATATGTGTGGGGGTCTCTCTCTCTCTCTCTATATATATATATACACACACACACATTATGATTATAATATAATGCATTGTCCCTCTTTTCCTTTGCACCCATGCACATGCTGAGCTCTTCTTTTCATGCAGAAGAGCACGTTACCCCCCCCTTCCACCTATCATTACTTGTGTGTGCACTTTGCAAACGTAGCCCCTCTCAAAAGCTGCAAACACCCACATGAGCAAAGCTGCAATGATGCGGTTGATGTATATCTTTCTTCTCCTATCTTTCAACGTTACTACCCAATTATTATACATTTCTAAGAAAATGTATCCCAAAAGTTGGGTGCTTTTTAAGCTACTTAGGTTAGTGTGCCCTCAACTCCTACAAATGACCCCCATTGCCTTGTATCTAGAAAGCTGGGTTGCTTTTAAAGCTACTTGGCCTATTGTGCCCACATAAAGCCTTCCTTACTTCACAACACAATTATGTTAAGACAATGCTTCTTTAAAATGGCTCTCTTTGCTTCTGAGCTACTAAGGTGGGTGCTTTATAAGCTACTAATGGCTTTCTTTTGAGCTACTCAAGTGGGTGCTTTATAAGCTACTAATGACTTCCTTTTGAGCTACTCAGGTGGGTGCTTTATAAGCTACATGGGTTAGAGTGCCCAAAAAATGGCTTGCTCTCGAGTCTCAACTTGAGGTTTTAGAGGGCTCCTCATATACATGTGCATATGCATGTGCAAAAATGGATGACTTATCTACCCCTTCAAGCTAGGAGTGGACAAGGCCCCAAGAAATGCATGTGCAAGTTTGGGTTGATTAATGCATGTCCTTCTCTTATAAATTATACTTAAGCAAAGATTCTTAGTTTGACTCTTAAATACATGTACCTTCCTCTCAAGCAATCCTTTTTACCCTATCATTTTGTGATTATTACTCTAAACAAATGGTTCTTCCATCCCTCCCTCCTTTGATGAATTGTTTATGTCAAGTCTAAACCCTTTAATCGAGTCTAGAAAATTACATTGTCGCCTTCATCTTTAGTTTCCATGGGGATCCATGCATTCGTGAATCTCTTTCTTGTTTTTACAAGAGAGAGCCCTTCATCCCTCCCCCTTTTCATGACTTGTTAAGTCAAATCTTTGACGTCTAAAAAAGGTAAACCATCTCTATCTTACAGTTGTTTGTTTTTACAAAAGGAGCAATATAACTTCGAAACCTCTTCTTCATGTTGACCATAAAAGATTTAAAGAACTTCCTCAATGCACCTTACTTTAACATATCATCTCTTGACGTGAGTATCTTTTGGGGTTTCTCCATATCCTCCACAATCATCAGAACCCAAGCTTTTTTTAAAATTATAATCTATCCTATGTATGTCATAATGTTTTTTCATGGTCCAATCATACTTTCACCAATAAAACACACAAAGACCACCTAAATGTCTTGCACATGCTTTTAAGTATCACTAAACAACCATTGAGCATAGTACTATTTTATGAGAAAAGAATTTACTTAATTTGTGATCTATAAGCTTGTTTTAAGAGAGGTCCATCAAGAAAAACTCAATTGCCTTGCTTTCAAAATCCCCCTCCCTCTCTCTCTCTCTCTCTCTCTCTCTCTCTCTCTCTCTCTCTCTCTCAACCTTTATTATGCTTTTTTTCCCAATTAAAGAGACTTGGGTTTATTAGCTAGACAAATATTGCAACTTTCCTTTTGACTCAAGATATGGAAATCTTAATCAATTATAAATCCACTTTGAGCAAGTTAAAATATCATAATTAATTTTTTTAAAATACAATGTTGCTTATATCGCTCTACAAGTTATTGTTATGCAATCATTTCTTGTTTTGTGGATTTTATTTTTTAAATATTCTCTACACCATTGATTATCAAATATTTATATATTTTTTTATAAATTTAATTTTCTTGGATAATGTACATGTTATTTTTGTTTTCTTCTTATGCCATCTATGAGCTCTAAATGCCTTCAAGGCATGCATCAATTTCAACAGGGATTGTAGAATTGCTTGTTTTGAAGCATCATGACTCAAAATGAATTAAGTGGGCCATTTATTTCATGAGGTTAGCCTCTCCACTAGCATTCAATTGTCAATTGTCAAGTCCAAGGAGCATGAGGCAAATAGGGAGTTTCTTGGGGTTGAGATTAATATGTGTGGCCATGACACCATCATGAACACTCGTGCATTGCATAATATGTTGGGATTCTCGTCTAGTTCAAAATACTAGTTTTTATGTTGCTAGAGAGTTTCTCAATATAAATGCATGGCATTGGTGCACATGGTGTGTAGATTTCAGTATAGAGATGTAGATCCTTATTTCTACATGTGATGATAGAGGTGTACAAGAGCACACCCTCTTGCATAACAACTTATTTGATACACAAATGTGGAAGATGGCCTTCTTTTTCAACACTTGGAGAAAGAGGAACATGGCCCACACATTTTTTTAAAATACACAACTTCGAGATGATTTCTTAAATTGAAAAGACCGTTGGGGGTGAAACTACAAACTATGGACTATAGTTCAAGGGTCTTACCTATTGAAAACCTTTCATATGTACTCCATGAAAATAATTTAACTCTTGGGTACACTTTAGATATAATGCAATTCAAGTTCCTAGTTTTTACCTCTTATGTGGTTTGCATGGGTACACCTTAGATATAATGCACCTTAATTTCCTCGTTTTCACCTCTTATGTGGTTTGCATGGTTACACCTTAGATATAATGAACCTTAATTGCCTAGTTTTTGCCCCTTATGTGGTTTGCATGGGTACACCTTAGATATAATGCACCTTAATTGCCTAGTTTTCACCTCTTATGTGGTTTGCATGGGTACCTTAGATATAATGCACCTTAATTGCCTAGTTTTTAGCTCTTATGTGGTTTGCATGGGCCTTGATGTTTACAAGCCTTTTGTAAGCTTTCTACATGCTCCACTCTTTATGCATTGTTAACTTCATTAAAATGAGAGTTATTATCATTAGGATTCATATCATTGTTAACTTTGTTAAAATGAGAGTTATTATAATTGGGACTCATATCATTGTTAACTTCGTTAAAATGAGAGTTATTATCATTGGGACTCATATCATTGTTAACTTCATTAAAATGAGAGTTATTATCATTGGGACTAGTGAGGAACTCATATCATGGGATAAGAACTCAACTTGACCGATAGGCCCTTATGGCAACCATCCCTAGACTCCAACATCCCTACCCTTCCCAACCCACCACCACCACCACCTTGTTCTCCCACCTTCCACACCCACTCCATGCATTTCCACTTGTACTTACTATTTCCATGCCTTGCACAATCCTTTTATCTCCATCATCCCAAGTGCGAGCCTGGAGGGCATGCACGCACACACACAAAGATTGTGTTATATGGCCTATAAGACCCAATCATACAAGTACACGTCTTTACAAAGTTGGTAAATTGACAAAGGTAAATTGACAAAATCCCTAATTTCTAGCCATGTGTGGACATAATTCCATGTAAGTAGTTCTCTATGATGTAGCGCTTCCTTGATAAAGGTAGCAATGGATTGTTCTTTTGCTTTTATTTGTGAAATCTTTAGATAACATATCCTTACATGTGTAGATAGTAGTAAAAGTTGTGCAATCTAAAAACACATGCTTCTCCTTCTCCTATACCCCTATGGAGCATAGACTCTCAAGACTCAAATATGTCATGCGATCCCTCAAGTGTGTGAGAATCATGTGCAAATAGTTGTAAAAGCTAGGAATTCTGAAAGTACATGTTGGTCTTCCTCCCAACCTCATTGAAGCATACCTTGTATGGCATGTCTACCTACGACTTAGATTTTCCATATCATCATTTGATCCCACACTTCAAATGATGAAAATCTAATGAGATGGTAGCAAGTGTGGACACTGGTTTATTGTATGCTGCTCATGTTGTCACAATAAATGATAATTTCCCTATCCATGGGCTCATCCGTATTTGCAAGTAGCTTCTAAAATAAAGCTACCTCACATGTTGTCATAACAATTCCCATACTCACTAGGTTCAGACTCACATGACTAGGAAATAAGAAGAAACATGGATGCTCTTTTGGCACTAATGAGACCTACCAAGGGATTGAGGCAGGAAACATAGTATAGTCATCCTAGCATAAGACCTGCCAAGGGATTGAGGGTAGAATGTCAAATGCCTTCCATTTTTTGTCCTGCAGAACTTGAGAGAGATTGTGAGTTTCAAATGAATATTGGCATCCAGCAAAGCTTGGGAGTCACGGTCACCCTCGCTCTCCTAAGCTTCTATAAAAGTAACCTTTCTCTTTTTAAAAAGCCTTTTAAGTATTTTACCCTCGAATAAAGATAGATACCTTTGGCTTAACCTTGGAGAAAAACGCTTTGCTTTGGTTTTAATTGTTAGAAGATTCCCAAAGAGAAACCATGGAAGACTTGGAGCTAGCATTTATGACAATATTATCTAAGATGAGTGTCAAGCAGAGCTTGCTAATTGAACTCTATTGATTAAAGCAGCTCTTCAAACACTAAACATTGAGATACTGCATAAATCATCTTAATAACTTGAACAACATGTGTCCTATACTGAGGAAAACCAAACCAAACTAGGTTGATTGCATTGTTCTTAGAAGGATTATGGAGAAGCAAGAAACTACATAATATGTTGGATGCCGTAGACCTTGATGATAATTGCACTTGCATAACATCGATAAACAGTCTAAGGTCAGAGTCATTGAAAAATCAAGCCTAGCATTAAAAGGCATGATTCAAAAAGGCCCGAGGCACCCAAGAGTGCCAAAGACATATCAAACACTATGATTAAAGGACCTAAAGGAGTACTCAAAGCTGCTTTGAGGGAGTCCTTCCATTCTCATTTATCTCCTGGACAAGAAATGGTATGGTGTGCTATTTGTAGAAGCAACCAACACAACTCATGAATGTCTAGTTCTAAGAGCTAAGTAAATTAGTGGTGTGGCTATTGTAGGAGATACGAAATCAACCAACTACTACCACGCCCAAAAAATGATGAGAATGACTGGAGTGCCAGCATTGGGGAACCCCCACAACTATTAGCTTTGCTAGTGCCACTTCCTAGTGATGCAGAAGTAGCTTACTTAACTAGGAACTCAATCATCATTTAAGCATAAGTGGGAATTACTTCTTCACTCCATTAACCTTGACTTGGACTTAACCTTTATGCCTACCACATTTCGCATAGGTGACTTGACTTGATAATTATGCTTAACTCTCCAGCACATGCAACTTGATTGTAAAGACATTATGAATGACTCATCATGCAGTGCTTAGGATTTACACTTGGGCATCTTTTGAACTTTTGAAACATGACTCCTTAAAGTCTTTTATGCCCTTGGCCTCTAGCGACTTGACATTTCACTAGGTTGTCTGTTGGTCTTTTCTTTCTTCTTTATGTCGCTATTGGGTAAGCAACAACTTCTTTTATCATGTGATTCGACATGTAGCAACATTATCCTCTTTATAAACAAGGTTTTTCCCCATGAAACAATTGAAGACTTAATGGTCTTGGGGCTACTTTAGGGTGAAGTTTTCTTACCAACAAACCGACAAATTTGATGGGATCTGAGGATTTTTCTTCAAGTTGGAAGTTGAAGGGAGATCTTAAATTTGTCTTTGGAGTTGTTCCCTTTCTCTCGTAGTCCATAGTTCCTCTACCTTTTCCTTGCCTTTGTTGGTTCATTTAGGTACCCATATTTTCTTTGGCTTGGCTATGAAAAGATGCAGGGGAGAAGAGAGCTTGAGCTCTTGCAAGCACACGCACACTGACAAAACCCTAAAAGAGAACACACAATGTGAGAGGCTAAAAATCTTCTTTATCTTCACACAACACTCAACACACCATATACAAAGATAAGAGTACACACATATGAAAAGGTACTCAACCAAATACATACTAGGGTTCTTTATAGTGTGAACCCAACTAAATGAGCTGGTGCTATAGCTATGCCAGTCTCTAGAATGGCTGTCACACAGCCTGTCATCCCAATGGCCGCATATCACCCATGATCTCACCAGCCATGCCAGTGGCGTAAGTGTGGGGCCTATCCCCACACTTACAGGCGGGGGTCATAAGTGTCCACCGCCTCACTAGTAGATGAGCTCGATATCTCAATACTCTCCCTCGGGCTCAACTTCATCTCATGTACACCAAGCGAAGCCCTGAATCTGCAGAGCTTCTCTGTACCCACAATGCTTTGGTGAAGATGTCAGCGACCTGATCCTGTGTGCTGACATAAACAAGGTCAATGTCTCCTACCAAAACCTTCTCTCTGACAAAATGGTAGTGGACCTCTATATGCTTCGTGCGAGCATGAAAAACTGGGTTCCTGGCCAACTGTATACTGCTAATGTTGTCACAGAAAATGACAACTTGTCTATCCACTGATAGACCCAAATCTGCAAGTAGCTTTCTCAAAACCAAGCTGCTACCTCACATGAATGTGCCATAGTAGCACCTCTGTACTCGGTCTCTGTAGTACTGGATAGAGCAACCGTAGGCTGCTTCTTGCTGCTCCAAGTCACAACAGCACTCCCCAAAGAAAACATGAAGCCACTAGTAGATCTTCTATCTGAGATACTACCATCCCAATCAGCATCTGTGTACCCATGTACACATATCTCTGTCCCAGTTTCATAAAATAGTCCACAATGCAAAGTAGACCTCACATACCTTAGTATGCGTCTCAATGCATCCAAATGTGGCTTCCAAGGAACCTGCATAAACTGACTCACCAACCCAACAACATAGCTCAAATCTGGCCTGGTGATCGTCATGTGGATCAAGCTTCCTACGATGCGCCTATACATAGTAGGATCCTCCAAAATCTCTCCTAAATCTACACTTAACTTGCCATTCTGATCCAATGGCACTGAGATAGGCTTACAGCCTGTCATACCATACTTGGACAACATGTCTAAGCCATACTGTCTCTGCAGTAATCCAATACCATGTGGTGACCTAATCACCTCAATGCCCAAGAAATATCTGAGCTCCCCCAGATCCTTCATCTCAAACTTCTGTCTAAGCAAGATCTTTACATCAAAGATCTCTGCATCATGGTCCCCCGTAATGATCAGGTCATCTACATAGATGACAACAAGCACAACCCCCCCTTCTATCACTGTGTCTCACATACAACGAGAAATCTGCATTGGGCTACATGAAAGCCAATAGTGACAAGATATTCAGAAATCTTGTCAGACCATGCTCTTGGTGCTTGTTTTAAGCCATACAAGGCTTTCTTCAACCTGCAAACATGCTCGGGGTGACTCACATCCTCATAACCAGGTGGCTGCAACATATACACCTCTTCCTGCAAATCCCCATGCAAGAATGCATTCTTTACATCCATCTGATGTAAAGACCATTGCTTTGACGCAGCCATGCTATCACAACTCTCACTGTTGCCATCTTGGCAACTCGGCTGAAAGTTTCCTCATAATCAATGCTATATGTCTGCGCATATCCTTTGGCTACCAATCTAGCCTTGTACCTGCTTATGCTTCCATCACTGTTATGTTTTACTTTATACACCCACTTGCATCCAATGGCTTTCTTGCCTTCAGGCAATTGCACTGAATCCCAAGTCTCATTTCCATATAGTGCATCCATCTCCTCATCCATAGCTTTCTCCCCCAACACACATTTCCAACAGCCTCATCAATGCATGTGGGCTCTACAACCTGTACAACTTTTGCCATGTATGCATAGTGATGTGCCACATAACCATCTTAGGTAAATCTCTGCACAGGATTCTTCACTCTCCCAGATCTTCGCAGCTTTGCATTCATGGCTTCCATAGCTTTCTTTACACCAGGTGTTCTCATAGCTGGTATCCCAAGATCCTCATCAAGGCTCATCTCCGAGCCACTAGACTCTCCATCAACATGAGAATGCCCTGCAGAAATGTCAGGCATACTAAGGGGCTCAATCACTTTCTCTTTGCCTTTATGTGATGTACTAATCACATTTGCAGGACTAGTATTATTATGCAGCCTGCCACTCCATGGTCTATCAACTGAACCACTAGATGAGGACTCTCCTGGTCCACTCAAAGACTGTGATTGCTGATTTGTATTTTGTGCAACCACATTTCCACTCACATTAGTCCCAACAGATTCTTTTTTAGTAGCATACCACTTGCTCATCTCATCAAAAACAACATCCCTGCTGCTTACCCTCAACTCACGTGTAGTAGGGTTATAACACCTGTATCTTCGTAGGACCCCATACATCTGAATGCACAACATCTAGTGCATTTCTGCTCACATTTTTGTCACGTGGAAATATATGCTTTGTTTGCTTTCCAAATTGGTATGCTTCACATATTTTCTGCATACCTTCAACTTTAAACTTTGGTAGCTCTGTCACAATTCCTTTAGTCTGCATAGACTTCATTCTCTGCACATTCACATGCCCAATTCTTTTATGCCAAATGTCTGTGTCTGCAACAATTCCTGGACCATTTGCAAACATCGCAGCAGTCACTTCAGGCATGTTTACATTCAGTGTAAACATTTTGCCCACTCTGTTGCCTTTTGCAACCAACCTGCGCTTGTCTTTAAAGTCTTCAACATAACAACCATCAGGGTTAAACCAAACCTGCAAACCCTGCTCAATCATCTGGCCAACTGAAACTAGATTCTTTGTTATGTTCAGAACATGAAGTACATCTGTAAGGTACTTTACTTTGCCATCCTGCGCGCATAGATAATGGCACATCTCCACCCAACATGGGTACTTGGATGAGCAGTGTGAAAAGATGCAGGGGGGAAGAGAGCTTGAGCTCTTGCAAGCACACACACACACTCACAAAACCCTAATAGAGAACACACAAGGTGAGAGGCTGAAAATCTTCTTCTTCTCTACTCAACACTCAACACACCATATACAAGAATAAGAGTACACACAATATGAAAGGTACTCAACCAAATACATACACGGGTTCTCTATAGTGTGAACCCGACTAAATGAGCTGGCGCTATAACTATGCCAGTCTCTAGAGTGGCTGTCACACAGCCTGTCATCCCACTGGCTGCATATCTCCCATGATCTCACCAACCATGCCAGTGGTGTAAGTGTGGGGCCTATCCCCCAGGCGGGTCATCAGTGGCCACCGCCTCACTAGACGAGCTCGATATCTCAACACTCCCCCTCGAGCTCAACTCCATCTTATGTACACCAAGCGAAGCCCTGAATCTGCGGAGCTTCTCTGTACCCAATGCTTTGGTGAAGATGTCAGCTACCTGATCCTCTGTGCTGACATAAACAAGGTCAAGGTCTCCTGCCAAGACCTTCTCTCTGACGAAGTGGTAGTGGACCTCTATGTGCTTCGTACGAGCATGAAAGACTGGGTTCCTGGCCAACTGTATACTGCTCATGTTGTCAGAGAAAATGACAACTTGTCTATCCACTGATAGACCCAAATCTGCAAGTAGCTTTCTCAACCAAGCTACCTCACATGCTGCCATAGCAGCTCCTCTGTACTCGGCCTCTGTACTCGATAGAGCAACCGTAGGCTGCTTCTTGCTGCTCCAAGTCACAGCAGCACTCCCCAAAGAAAACATGAATCCACTGGTAGATCTTCTATCTGAGATACTACCAGCCCAATCAGCATCTGTGTACCCATGTACACATATCTCTGTCCCAGTCTCATAGAATAGTCCACAATGTAAAGTAGACTTCACATACCTCAGTATGCGTCTCACAGCATCCAAATGCGATTTTCGTGGAACCTGCATAAACTGACTCACCAACCCAACAGCATAGCTCAAATCTGGTCTGGTGATCGTCATGTAGATCAAACTTCCTACTATGCGTCTGTACATAGTAGGATCCTCCAAGATCTCTCCTGAATCTGCACTCAACTTGCCATTCTGATCCAATGGCACAGAAATAGGCTTACAGCCTGTCATACCATACTTGGACAACATGTCCAAGCCATACTGTCTCTGCAGTAATCCAATACCATGTGGTGACCTAATCACCTCAATGCCCAAGAAATATCTGAGCTCCCCCAGATCCTTCATCTCGAACTTCTGTCTAAGCAAGATCTTTACATCGAAGATCTCTGCATCATGGTCCCCCGTAATGATCAAGTCATCTACATAGATGACAACAAGCACAACTCCTCTATCACCATGTCTCACATACAATGAGAAATCTGCATTGGCTACATGAAAGCCAATAGTGACAAGATATTCAGAAATCTTGTTAGACCATGCTCTTGGTGCTTGCTTTAAGCCATGCAAGGCTTTCTTCAACCTGCAAACATGCTCGGGGTGACCCACATCCTCATAACCAGGTGGCTACAACATATACACCTCTTCTTGCAAATCCCCATGCAAGAATGCATTCTTTACATCCATCTGATGTAAAGACCATTGCTTTGATGCAGCCACTGCTATCACAACTCTCACCGTTGCCATCTTGGCAACTGGGCTGAAAGTTTCCTCATAATCAATCCCATATGTCTGCGCATATCCTTTGGCTACCAATCTAGCCTTGTACCTGTTTATGCTTCCATCACTGTTATGTTTAACTTTGTACACCCACTTGCATCCAATGGCTTTCTTGCCTTTAGGCAATTGCACTAAGTCCCAAGTTTCATTTCCATATAGTGCATCCATCTCCTCATCCATAGCTTTCTCCCAACACACATTTCCAATAGCCTCATCAATGCATGTGGGCTCAACAACCTGCACAACCTTTGCCATATATGCATAGTGATGTGCCACATAACCATCATAGGTAAATCTCTGCACAGGATTTCTCACTCTCCCAGATCTTCGCAGCTTCTCATTCATGGCTTCCATAGCCTTCTTTACACCAGGTGTTCTCATAGCTGGGATCCCAAGCTCCTCATCAAGGCTCATATCTGAGCCACTAGACTCTCCATCAACATGAGAATGCCCTGCAGAAATGTCAGGCATACCAAGGGGCTCAACCACTTTCTCTTTTCCTTTACGTGATGTAGTAATCACATTTGCAGGGCTGGTATTATGACGCAGCCTGCCACTCCATGGTCTATCAACAGACCCACTAGATGAGGACTCTCCTGGTCCACTCAAAGACTGTGATTGCTGACCTGCATTCTGTGCAACCACACTTCCACTCAAATCAGCCCCAACAGCTTCTTTTTCAGCAGCATACCAGCTGCTCATCTCTTCAAATACAACATCCCTGCTTACCCTCAACTCACGTGTAGCAGGGTTATAACACCTGTATCCCTTTTGCTCAAGGGAATATCTAATAAACACACATTTTTCAGCTTTTGGATCCAGCTTAGTTCTCAGCTCATCTGGCACATGCACATATGCAATGCATCCAAAGACTTTCAGATGAGACAAATCTGGTTTTCTACCAGTAAACCTCTCCTCTGGAGTTACATCATGTATGGCTGCAGTTGGGGTCCTGTTCATGATGTATACTGCTGTAGAAATAGCCTCGGCCCAATAGCAATGCGGCATATTCTTCTCTTCCATCAATGCTCGCGCAATCTCAGCAATGTGCCTGTTTTTCCGCTCAGCAACTCCATTTTGCTGCGGAGTGTATCTGCATGTAAACTGTCTCAGAATACCATTCTTCTTCAAGAATTCAGAGAACTCATTGGAGAAGTACTCTCCCCCTCCATCTGACCTTAGGCACTTTACATATTTCCCTGTTTGCTTTTCAACCAAAACTCTGAAATTCTGAAAGTGAGTGAACACCTCACTCTTCTCCTTCATGAAATATACCCACACTTTTCTTGTGTGGTCATCAATGAAAGTGACATAGTACCTGCAGCCTCCCATAGACACGGTCTTCGTAGGACCCCATACATCTGAATGCACAAGATCTAGTGCATTTCTGCTCACATATCTGTTACGTGGAAACACATGCTTTGTTTGCTTCCCAAATTGGCATGCTTCACATATTTTCTGCATACCTTCCACTTTAAATTTTGGCAGCCCTGTCACAATTCCTTTTGTCTGCATAGACTTCAATCTCAGCACATTTACATGTCCAATTCTTTTATGCCATATGTCTGTGTCTGCAACAACTCCTGAACCATTTGCAAACATCGCAACACTCATTTCAGGCATGTCTACATTCAACGTAAACATTCTGCCCACTCTGTTGCCTTTTGCAACCAACCTGCACTTGTCTTTGAAATCTTCAACATAACATCCATTAGGGTTAAACCGAACCTGCAAACCCTGCTCAATCATCTGGCCAACTGAAACCAGATTCTTTGTTATGTTCGGTACATGAAGTACATCTGCAAGGTACTTCACTTTGCCATCCTGCATAGACAATGGCACATCTCCAATGTGGGCAATTGGATGAGCAGTGTCATCCCCTGTTTCCACAAAACCTGGTCTTTTCGGATTTTTCATCTCCTTGAACCACTCCCCATGACTCGTCATATGGTTCGAAGCGCCTGAATCCACATACCATACATTATCTTTTTGTGCTGCATCAACATTTTCAGACATGGCATTCACAACATGCTGCATAACAAACAACCTTTCATTATCCTCATTATTTCTGCTTGAGGATGCATAGTTGTTTTGCTGCACTTTCCCATTTTGCATGTCAGCCTGCTTCTTATAACATTCTGACTGCACATGTCCAGGCTTACCACAATAATAGCATTCACGTGTATCATTATATTGCCTTTGCCAATTTCCACGGCCTCTTTGACTCCCCTTGCCTCTGAATTTGCCTCTTCCACCTGCGTGTTGTTGTTGTTGTTGATTCTGGGACTGTTGTTGTTGCTGCTGCTGCTGGCCATAATTCTGATTACCTGTTCAGCCACCTCCTTGACCGCGTCCACGGCCTCCTCTACCTCGTCCTCTTCCTGAACTCGTGTAGAAAGCCTGTTGCTCTGAACTGTTTTTACTTTGTGAAGACTGTTGGTCTTCACCCAAGTTCTTCTCTTCGATAATCAGCATAGACACCAAATCTGTAAAGTTGGGAATGTTTTCTCGAGTCTGAATAGACGTCTTGAACGCCTTGTATTGTGGCCCGAGACCACGTAGACAGACTTCCACCTTGTCATCATCATCTACTGACACACCAATAGATGCAAGGGATTCCACAATACCCTTTATCTTCAATGCATAGTCATTCACAGACATGCTCTTTTTCTCCACAGTATGAAGTTCATTCTTCAACTGTATCTTACGAGCCTTGGTATTTGTTTCATAAAGCTTTACCAAGGTGTCCCACGCCTCCTTGGGGGACTTGGCATCCTGAATGTGCCCAATCATGGTGTCCTGTATACTAATGGAAAGCCAATACATAACCTTCCTGGCTCCTTGGTTCCAGTCTTTAAACTCTTTCACATCTGCAGCAGTCGGATTTATATCCGGTATCTCCGGTGCCTCTTCATGCTCACCTTCTATGTAGTCCCAATAGCCTTTTCCCATCAGGAAATTCGTCAACCTGAACCTCCAAGCATGGAAGTTATTCTTGTCAAGCTTCTCAGCCACAATCTGTGTTATGCCATCATTAGACATCTTGCCAAACACACAATTTTACCAGAACCTGCACTCTGGTTTTTCCTGCACAAATGCTGTATTTTCTGCACAGCGGTACTGTAGTACTCTCAAATGTCACAACCAGTGACTTCAATGTGCATACATACACCCAATGGCAACTGTAGACCTCTTTGCAGCACCCACAGTGTCTGCACAGTCAATCTGTCTTCCTGCAGTTCTTAAAACAGAGTTCTGCAGAGAATCGATGACTTACCCGCAGTGCTCGAAATCGCCTGCTTTCTGAAAAACGGAGGTCCAGACGCGCCCGAAACACGTTTTTGGCCCGAAAATTTCAGTCCGAAGGACTTATTTCAATCCAAAGGACTGTATAGTTGCCCTATAGCTTTACTCCCGCGAAGAAAGCTCCTCAATCAGAGACCGTTTGCCGGTGCCTCCTGTAGAGCTCCCGACAAGGGTGTAGTCACCAACACAATAGAGAAGAGTAGTTGAAGCTCTTACCCTCGTACCACTTCCTGTGGTTCTCTTGCTTGCAACTCAGCCCTTAGCATGAACCAGGCTCTGATACCATGAAAAGATGCAGGGGGGAAGAGAGCTTGAGCTCTTGCAAGCACACACACACACTCACAAAACCCTAATAGAGAACACACAAGGTGAGAGGCTGAAAATCTTCTTCTTCTCTACTCAACACTCAACACACCATATACAAGAATAAGAGTACACACAATATGAAAGGTACTCAACCAAATACATACATGGGTTCTCTATAGTGTGAACCCGACTAAATGAGCTGGCGCTATAACTATGCCAGTCTCTAGAGTGGCTGTCACACAGCCTGTCATCCCACTGGCCGCATATCTCCCATGATCTCACCAACCATGCCAGTGGTGTAAGTGTGGGGCCTATCCCCCAGGCGGGTCATCAGTGGCCACCGCCTCACTAGACGAGCTCGATATCTCAACACAGTCTCATCCCCTGTTTCCACAAAACCTGGTCTTTCAAGGTTTTTCATCTCCTTGAACCACTCCCCATGACTTGTCATGTGGTTTGAAGCACCTGAATCAACGTACCATACATTATCTTTATGTGCTACTTCAACATTTTCAGACATGGCATTAACGACATGCTGCATAATAAACAACCTTTCATTATCCTCATTGTTTCTGCTCAAGGATGCATAGTTGTTTTGCTGCTGCAATTTTCCATTTTGCATGTCAGCCAGCTTCTTATAACAATCTGCCTGCACATGTCTAGGCTTACCCACAATAAAAGCATCCACGTGCATCATTATACTGCCTTTGCCAATTTCCATGACCTCTTTGACTCCCCCTGCCTCTGAATTGGCCTCTTCCAACTGCGTGTTGTTGTTGTTGTGAATTCTGGGACTATTGTTGTTGCTGCTTTACTGGCCATAGTTCTGATTACCTGTTCGGCCACCTCCTTGGCCGCGTCCACGACTTCCTCTACCTCGTCCTCTTCCTGAACTTGTGTAGGAGGCCTGTTGCTCTGAACTGTTTTTGTTTTGTGAAGACTGTTGGTCTTCACCCAAGCTCTTCTCTTCTATAATCAACATAGACACCAAATCTGTGAAATTGAGAATGTTTTTCCGAGTCTGAATAGACGTCTTGAATGCCTTGTATTGTGGCCCGAGACCACGTAGATAGACTTCCACCTTATTATCATCATCTACTAAAATGCCAGACACACAAATTTACCAAAAACAACACTCTGGTTTGTCCTGCACAAACTGCTGTATTTTCTGCACAGCGGTACTGTACTATACTCAAATGTCACAACAACCAGTGACCTCAATGTGCATACATACACCTAATGGCAACTGTTGACCTCCTTGCAGCACACACAATGTCTGCACAACCAATCTGTCTTCCTGCAGTTCTCAAAACAAAGTTCTGCATAGAATCGATGACTTACCCGTAGTGCTCGAAATCGCCTGCTTTCTGAAAAATAGAGGTTCTAACACGCCCAAAAAACGCTTTTTCAGCTCGAAAAATATTGTCCAATAGGACAGTATAGTTGCCCTATAGCTTTACTGCCGTAAATAAAGCTCCTCAATCAGAGATCATTTGCCGGTGCCTCCCGTAGAGCTCCCGACAAGAGTGTAGTCGCCAACACAAATAGGGAAGAGTAGTTGAAGCTCTTACCCTCGTATCGCTTCCTGTGCTTCTCTTGCTTTGCAGAGCAGCTCATCCCTTAGCATGAACCAGGCTCTGATACCATGAAAAGATGCAGGGGAGAAGAGAGCTTGATCTCTTGTAAGCACACACACACTCACAAAAACCTAAAAGAGAACAAACAAGGTGAGAGACTGAAAATCTTCTTCGTCTTCACACAATACTCAACACACCATATACAAAGATAAGAGTACACACATATGAAAAGGTACTCTACCAAATACATACTAGGGTTCTCTATAGTGTGAACCCAACTAAATGAGCTGCCGCTATAACTATGCCAGTCTCTAGAATGGCTGTCACATAGCCTGTCATCCCACTGGCCGCATATCATCCCATGATCTCACTAACCATGCCAGTGGTGTAAGTGATCCAAACATGCTCCGATGACCAAACTTTTTGAGCACGTGGGGGTGGGTCCTTTCCACATGCTTGCAAAGTTTGGTCAGCATCGGAGCATGTTTGGGTATGATGGCATGGGGAAGAGTGGGATTTTCCATGGCCTCTCAAGTACTAAGAGACTTGAAAAATCTGAACTGGGTGCTAATTGCTAATTGAAACAAGCTTCGATGCTGTGACCAAACTTTGCGAGCATGTGGGGGTGGGTGGGTCCCCTCCACATGCTCGCAAAGTTTGGTCAGCATGTGGGTCCCCCCCACATGCTCGCAAAGTTTGGTCAGCATCATCGGAGCATGTTTGGGTATGATGGCATGGGGAAGAGTGGTATTTTCCATGGCCTCTCAAGCACTAAGAGACTTGAAAAATCCACACTGGGCACTAATTGCTAATCCAAACATGCTCCGATATGCTAACCAAACTTTTCAAGCATGTGGCAGTGGGTCCCTTCTCACATGTTGACCACAATACAAGGTATGATCATGAGTTTTCTTTTAATGCCCATAGTATGATTGTGGTAGGCCGGTTCTACCATAGATTGGACTTCATTCAAGAAGTCTTGAGTTTCAGTAGTGGAGTGGGAGTTAGAGTCATTTCAGTTCTCTCATCTAGTGCTTGCTACAAGGCTCACTCTTGATTAAGTACAGAGCCGAAAATAGAGTAGCTCGATTAGCTCACATTCTTATGTACTTTGTTGATGTTTATATCTTATGAGTTATGTCTTTATTGAGGATCATTGCATTTTGGTTGATGTTAATGGTTTATGGATTTTTTTAAACACTTTGTCTTCCCCCCACATGCTCGCAAAGTTTGGTCCGCATATCGGAGCATGTTTCGGGTATGATGGCATGGAGAAGAGCAGGACTTTCCATGGCCTCTAGAGCACTAAGAGACTTGAAAAGTTTGCAATGGGCGCTAATTGCTAATCCAAACATACTTTGATATACTGACAAAACTTTGCAAGCATGTGGGAGTGTGTTCCGGACACGTGCTCCCAAAGTTTGGTTAGGATTGGAGCATGTTTGGGTGTGGTGGCATGGGGAAGAGCGGGATTTTCCATGTCCTCTTGAGCACTAAGAGACTTGAAAAATCCATATTGGGTGCTTATTTCTAATCCAAACATGCTCCGAATGTTGACTGAACATTGTGAGCATGTGGGAGTGGGTCCCCCCACATGCTCGCAAAGTTTGGTTAGCATCAGAGCATGCTTGGGTATGATCGCATGGGAAAGAACGGGATTTTCCATGGCCTTTTGAGCACTAAAAGACTTGAAAAATTCGCACTGGGTGCTAACTGCTAATCCAAACATGCTTCGATGTGCTAACAAAAGTTTGTGATGAGAATGTGAGGGTGGGTCCCCTCCACATTCTCGTAAAGTTTGGTCACTATCGGAGCGTTTTTGGGTACAATGGCATGGGAAAGAGCCGGATTTTCAATTGGTCTCTCGAGCACTAAGAGACCTAAAAAATCAGCACTGGGCGCTAATGGGCGCTAATCAAAACATGCTCTGATGTGCTGACCAAACTTTGCAAGCATGTGTGGTGGGTCTCCCCCACATTCTTGCAAAGTTTGGCCACCATCAGAGCATGTTTGCATACGATGGCATGGAGAAGAGCGGGATTTTCCATGGCCTCTTGAGCAATAAGAGACTTGAAAAATTTACACTAGGTGCTAATTGCTAGTCCAAACATGCTCTGACCAAACTTTGCGAGCATGTGGGGGTGGGTCTCTCCCACATGCTCACAAAGGTTGATCACCATCGGAGCATAGTTGGGTACGATGGCATTGAGAAGAGCAGGATTTTCCATGGCCTCTCGAGCACTAAGAGTCTTGAAAAGTCTCCACCACTAGGTTCTAATTGCTAATCCAAACACGCTCCAATACTGACCAAACCTTGCAAGCACATGGGAGTGTGTTCTCAACACATGCTCGCAAAGTTTGGTTAGCATCGGAACATGTCTGGGTGCGGTGGCATGGGGAAGGTGGCATGGGAAAGAGCGGGATTTTCCATGGCCTCTCGAGCACTAAGAGACTTGAAAAATCTACACTGGGCGCTAGTTGCTAATCGAAACATGCTTCAATGCTGACCAAACTTTGCGAGCACGTGGAGGTGGGTCCCCCCCACATGCTTGCAAAGTTTGGTCAGCATATCGGAGCATGTTTGGGTACGATGGCATGGGGAAGAGTGCAATTTTCCATGGCCTCACAAGCACTAAGAGTCTTGAAAAATGTGCACTAGGCACTAATTGCTAATCCAAACATGCTTCGATGCTTACCAAACTTTTCAAGCATGTGGGGGTGGGTCCCCCCTCACATGCTGACTACGATACAATGGATGATCATGAGTTTTTGTTTGATTCCCATAGCATGATTGTGACAGGCCGGTTCTACCACAGATTGGATTTTGTAAGAGAAGTCTTGGGTTCCAGCAGAGTGGAGTGGGAATTAGAGGCATTTCAATTCTCTCATCTGGTGCTTGGGCCTATCCCCCAGGCAGGTCATCTCAGTGTCCACCGCCTCACTAGATGAGCTCGATATCTTAATAGGCTAGGTTATGTATTGACTTTGAGCACGATGATGATTTTTGATATACTCTAGTTCTTATGAAACTCTTGTGTTGGCTTTATGTTTGTCACCCAAATCAATCTTTATCCTTGATAGTACCCTTGGGCTTTGAGGAAGCATTTTTTAGTTTATTATATGAGGCTCGTTTTGCAAGTTTGATATCCTGGCTTTTGGAATCCACACTTGTTGTGGTCTCTTGACCTTGGCTTTAGGAGAAGTATGGGGTGCCATAGCTGGAATGAGTAACACTATTGGCCCCATACTCGGTGAATTTTACCCTTGGCTATCGTAATGAAGTAGAGGCAAAACAAGATTTTACCCTTGGGTATTAGCAGTAAAGTGGAGGAGAAACAAGATTGTTGGAGTGTCCGTGGCTATTTCTTTCTCTCTAGTTCCTCCTCTTCTTTGGCTTGGGCTTGTAGTCCCCTACTTATGATAGAGTTGGGAAGGGTTGTGAGTTTTTTGATGAATCTTGGATCTTGCAAACAATCAAACTTATCCGCTCAATCGGACTTTCTTATAATAGAGATAAATTTTTGGATCTCGAAGGAGACTGGTCCTACTTCTCCTTTTGCAAGTAGAACATTCATGGTTTGTTGTTGCTTGAATTTGATGGTTGCGGTCCTTGTCCTCTCCATCAATTATACAATCACGTTTGGCAATCCACCCTCTTCTAAGGATGATTTCTCCTGCAACAATCATGACAAAGAAACTACCTTCCCCCATAGGATAAGAGCTTATGTGGATATCAAGCTTTATAACATCTTCAGATTTAATGTACAGTCCTAAAACAATTTACCTTTGTAGGCTCAAGGATTGGTTTGCCTAACAAGATCCACATCTCATATGACATTAAGTTTTTTTGCATTCGTATATCTAACAAAGCAAGTTTAGCTTTACCTTTTGTAGTTTTGGAAAAGTCCAAGAAAAGCCTGGAAGGCTTTACTTCTTCTTCACCATCATCATTGTCTACTATAGCCATGTGAACAAGAATAATACCTCTCCATTGTTTAGATTTTTCCTCATGAGAGCCTTGGTTTCTTGTTAATCTTGTTTCTTCCCTTTGACTTCCTTCTTCTTGTTTCTTGGGCTAGATGGATGGCTTTAAATTGTTTAGAGAGAGGTCCATAGAATTTTCCAAATTTACTCTCGTTGAGGAATCCTTTTATTTGGACTCCATCCAATGTTTCTAAGTGGAGAGCTCCTCCTGAAGTCATTTCATAGATCTTGAAAGGACCCATTTCTCTAGTCTATCCAATGTTTCTAAGTGGACATAGATCCTCATGATGAAGAACTCATTTCATAGATCCTAAAGTCCGTACTCCTCTTCAAGAATCCTTTCATTTGGACTCAATCCAATGTTTCTAAGTGGATATTTCCTCCTCAAGTCATTTTATAGATCATGAACGGACACAGTCCTCTTAGTTTAAGTTTTTTTTTTCTTGGGTTATAGAGCAAGACCAATTCCCCTACCTTGAACTTCTTGGTTTTGATGTTCGAATCAAACCATCTTTTTCTCCTCTTCTTTTCAACATAAATGCCCACCAAAGAGTGTAACCTAGCCTCAATGTCTAGTTTTTCAAGTACTATGAGTCCTTTAGACAACTTATGGTGGCCAGTCTGTGATGACGTTCCCATAGAGGAATTCGATATTCATCTTGGCATTAGCCTTGACTATGGCCTCAGCCTCGGCCCATGGTTACCTAATATGTAGCCATGATAATATATCATGCTTGCATGATTTTAGTATTAGGGCTAAAAGCAAGGGTCCAATAAAATCTCTGCCTAAACAGACATGATCGGTTGTAAATACATCATATCACATTGTTGGGGTATTGTGAAGTGCTAACACTCATCACATCTTTTGACATATTTAATGGCATCTTTAAAGTGTCTCCAAAGAGTGTCAGCCGCCCCAAAACCCAGCATAGAGGACTTTTCAACAAGTGGTGAATTCACTTACAAAGTCCTCCTGCATGAGCTTGTTCAAGACTATCAATGTACTTATCCTCACATGCACACAGTCTTAAGATATCATCTCTTCCCTTTTTATAAAGCTACCCCAAGATAAGTGTGTAGGGGGTTACTACCTTCACAGATTGCATCTTTCTTTTTAAGGACATTAATTATTCCTTAGGAGTTCGTGGCTTAGGAGTTGAGTAACCTCATAGCTCCACCTTGGTACTAAGTTGATTTGGGATAGAGGAGCGTTTGCTGGAAGATCGTCCTCAACTCTTGTTGGTGACTCTTCACTCAAGATATTTGACATATGGTTGGCTCTTATATGTCTTGATGTCTCCTTTGAATTCTCAATGAGACAATAAAATCAAACTTAACAAGAACTTTGTGATCTACCCCCTGTGGTGCACTGTTAGTTCACTAGAAAGAGTAAGGCTTAATGGGGTCAATGTAAACTTGTTCTTCACCGAAAGATAATGGCAAAACTTATTTACAACATCAACCATCAATAAATCTTCTCTCTATGTGGTCGTATAGTACTTCTCTAGCTTATTCAACTATCTTCTATTGGCATAGTGAGCTGGGAAATTCATGTTCTTTTCTCTTGGTTGTGTTAATATGCATCCTATGGCATAAGCTGTTGATGTGTCAATGCTTACATGGAAGAAAATATCCTAGCTTGATGGTGCTCTCAAAATTAGAGCTCTTGGTTGTGTTAATATGCATCCTATGGCATAAGCTGTTGATGTGTCAATGCTTACATGGAAGAAAATATCCTAGCTTGATGGTGCTCTCAAAATTAGAGCTAAGATTAGAGCTTGTTTATCTTGTTGAATGCTTCCTCGCACTTCCTTTGTCCATACAAAAGTACCAATAGTTCATATAAAGGTCTACTTTTTTTTTTTTGCATACATAAATATGAATCTTCTATAATACCCCATCGTGTGCCCCATAAACCTTTGGACAACCTTTTGGCTTTTAGGTCTCTCAAGTTCCAAAATGACTCGGATGTTTTCTTTGTTAGTTTTCTTTTGTCCATACAAAAGTACCAGTAGTACATATAGAGGTTTAATTTTTTTTACATACATAAATATTAATCTTCTATAATACCCCATCGTGTGTCCCATAAACCTTTGGAAAAACTTTTGGATTTCAGGTCTCTCAAGTTCTAAAATGTCTCGGATGTTTTCTTTGATAGTTGTGATCCCATTTTTGGATACCACATGCCATAAGATTCTACCATGCCTAACCATGATTTTACACTTATTGGGTTTAGGGACAACCTATAGTACTGTCATCTCTCAAACACTTGTCGCGCTGCCAGGTAAGGGATATGCTCTCTTTTCAACTTTGAGTTCACATAGAGGTCATCCATGAAGAACTCTTGTACACGGTGGTGGACATCAATCTTTGAAATATAATTGGCATGTTTATAAGTCCAAATGACATTACTTTTTATGTAAATGTCCCATCCTTTGTAATATAATACCCTGTGTGTCACATAAATCTTTAGATAGTGGGGTTTTAGGTCTCTCTAATTCCAAAATAACTTGGATCTTTTCTTTGTCAGTTGTGATCCCATTTTTGTTTATACCACATACCCAAGGAATCTGGCATATGGGCCTAATTACAAATTTACACTTTTCTGGGTTCAAACACAACCTGTAGTACCTACATCTCTTGAACACTTGCTGCTGTAGAATGAGGGATATGCTCTCTTCTCAACTTTTAGTTCATGCAACACTCATCTCTCCTGAAGACCTCTTGTATGCGGTGGACACATCAGTAGTTGAAACATAGTTGGCACGTTTGTAAGTCTAAATGGCATCTTTGTATGTAAATGTCCCATCCTTTGTAGTGAATGTAGGTTTATGTTGGTCTTTGGGATCTATGGATACTTGGTTGTATCTTTTGAAAATCCATGTAAGAAGCTATACACTTCTTTTTCTGTTATGCTTTCAAGTACATGTTCATTATAAGGAAATGGGTAATGATTTCTTACCATGGTTGCATTTAACTTTTTTAAGTTCACACATATGTAGATCTTGTCGTTCTTCTTTGGTGGTACTACATAAGTTGTACCCAATCAGCATGCACGATTTCATAAATGAAACTTGGTGAAATAAGTCTTTTCTTTTATTATCTTCTCTTCTTTACAACTATAACATAAAGAGATAAGAGTACATACTATAAGGGAAAGTACTCTCCTACTATAACATATAGAGGTCGGTCCATAGCGTGAACTCGACTACATAGTGTGAACATATGTAGTACATACTATAAGGGAAAATACTCTCCTACTATAACATATAAAGGTCGGCAGTCCATAGCGTGAACTCGACTACATAGTGTGAACATATGTAGTACATACTATAAGGGAAAATACTCTCCTACTATAACATATAGGGGTTGGTCCATAGTGTGAACCTGACTACATGAGTTGGTGCTATAACTATGCCATAACCCTAGTATAACAAAGTGGAAATTAAATATGTTTCAAAACCTCCTATTCAAATCACATTGGAACAAGAATGAGGGACAAAAAGAAGTGATGGATCAATCTTGATTGGATAAGGTAGACAAACTCCTGGAAATGGCCAAGAAAGCTATGAATGGATGATACAAACCAAGACCAAAACATGAAGAACCCCTTCATAAGAAAATAGATATACAAAAAGCAATGATGGTTGGATACTTTACTCCTTTGACATTGTCAAACTTCTTACATCAAAATGGTAGTGTGAAAGTGGTCCAAAAACTTGTTTTAACGTGTTTTTTTACCTCAAATTATGGGTTCTTTTACGATGGTTGGACAGTCAGTCCAAAATAGATTATCACCTTACCAATCTTACCAACCTCAAAAAATGAAATTTTTGATGTGAAATACTCAAGATACTCATGCGTGAATATCTAGGAGATAATCGCGACCATGAAAAACTATGGACATGTGTGAAGTACATTCACAAGGAATCTATTCTAGCTTGTTGCCACATGCCCTTAGAGCATGATCACCATAAGTGTTTCATTGGACCATTTTTGGGCACTCGTCCAAGTTGTAGATTTGTATATTGTTGCTGGATAGATCGATCATACATGCTTGTGGTATCTCTATCTTTGCTGTCCAGGGTAGAATTATAGTGGTAAATCTTGTTAATCCCAAAATGAGTAGTAAATACCTTTTCAACGATTGCAATCTTGGCGCACTTTTACAATGTGAATCGACGCTCCTCACTAGATGTAGAGGATTAATTTGTTGATTGCATGATCATAGCAGAAAGTGCACTTGAGCTCTGTGTAATTTATTGTGACGGGGGTCAAAAATTTAGGCATGGGGGGGACTTACTTCTTCACTCCATCAACCTTGATTTGGACTTAACCTTTATGTCTAAGTAGAAATAGAGGGAACCATGAGACCAATCATGACATTTCCACCAAATATTCCTACGCTAAGACCTCTAGAGAAAATCCTCTGAGATGATATAAACAAAGACCCAAATATGAAGAACCCCTTTATAAAGAACTACAAGACTACCTTCATCTGAGAGAGGAGACCTTGAGGTTGACCAGAGCAAAGCATAGGCCTTGGTGGCCCAACTAGAAATAGAGGGAACCATAAGACCAATAATGACGTTTCCACCAAATATTCCTACGTTGAGACCTTTAGAGAAAATCCTAGAAGTATCTCATGAAGTTAGCATCTCGAGCTAGGAATCATGAAAATACTGACAATCAAATGACCACTTAGGACAACAATGAGAAAACAGGGAAGCACTAAAAGAGCTTAGAAGTTAGGAAGAACCTGTAATAATGAGCCTTTAGATCCTAAAGATGTAGGAAACCTAAGAGTTCTACACGACCATATCCTTAGAGGGTGAGAGATCATGAGAGATAGCTTGTACTCAGAGAGTTGATGCTAAGATAAAACACTTAGGGAAATGAGTTCGAGCAAGCGTGGGTGTCTTGAACAGTTTTAAAAAAACTCATTAAGGATGTGCTTTAATACATCAGCTTAGGGAAAGAGTCAATGACCATAGCTAATGTGCCTTCAAAAAGGCCAAAACTTAAAGAAGAAATGAGGCCTTAAGAATAATCCTCTCTACCCTCGTGACTATGTCTATGGATGAGTACCAGAATCCTAGAATGAAGTCCACAGATGAATGAATAATCAGCTTAAGCTTAGGAGATGTGAGATTGATAAGGAAAATGAGCAAAATCCACTAAAAGTATACAAAGACATGCTTGTAAGCGTAGTGGGTAAATAATTTGAAGATGATGATATAAATGCCACTAGTCCAATCAAATTAGAGTGCATGATTATGACTACCTATGATCCTAGATGGGTGGGCATAGCCACCAAAGACATGTGGCAAAGATGGGGGAGAAATCCCCTAAAACCTTCAAAAATTATCCTCAAATTGGTCACTGTCGATGGAAATTGATGAGGAACATTGATATGAATCCTGAAAGAAGTGGATGTAATGTTGTGTGGCGTAGCCTACAGGCATAAATTTGCTATTTTGTTGACTTTGGAAAGCCCACCAATTATGATGTGATTCTTGGATGCCCTTTTTTGTGCCAAATGATGTTAATCCAAGACTAGGGAAGAGATGACATCTACTTTTGACAAGAGGATAGTACCATCAAGGTGAACCTAATGAACCATTCTTACAAACATGTGACTAGGATGCGTACCAATGAATTAGGGTCTCATACAAGAGCATGTTTGGAGATCTTAAACTTATGTCATGTGAATGAGCATAGCTATAAAAGGTGTGAGCATGATGAAAAAACTTCTATTGCTTCACTATTAGACCCTAAAGAGAGGAGGAAAACTAGATGCATCTATTGGCTACAATGGACACGTGTCCTAGAACCACAGGAACTCAATTATGTGATAAAGGCATAAATGACATTGCTCCTATTAGAACTATATATTCCATACTCTCAGAACCAAAAGGGGTTGAACCAATTGAAAATCACAAAGAAACAACTCCTAGGAAATACAAAGTCATACCACTCAAAGGCTTTATAAATGACATTGCTCCTATCAGAACTATATATTCCATACTCTCAGAACCAAAAGGGGTTGAACCAATTGAAAATCACAAAGAAACAACTCCTAGGAAATACAAAGTCATACCACTCAATACAAAGGCTTTAGTGTTAGCTTCAAGCCAAGCTATGCCTTGAGGCTAGTAGGACAATGGTGGTGTCAACAAAACACCAGGAACTTCTTAAAATTAAGAAAGCTTCTCTAAAAAAGCTTTAAAAACCGATGCTTGCTAGAACAAGTGACCCATGTAGCCTCAAGGATAAAGAACATTATTTGTGCATTATGTCAGGGGGGCTTGAGAGCTATTTAGAAGTTTTAAAATTCTAATTCGAAGGATCTAATGAAGAAGCCAAACTTAATGTCTTGAATATAGATCCTAAATTTGCTAAAACCTTAGCAGAAGATAATCCTATAGATTCAATCTCAGTCAACTTCAAAAGGGCTTCTAAGTCTGGATGGAGAAGATAAAACAAAGCTATACGTGGAGGACAAATCAGGGAAGAATCCCAAGAAACTAGTTCCAAAGATAGTGACCAAGAAGTGGACTTGAGATAAGTCCCTTCATATTTTAGGAACTCTAAGATTGAGAATAGGAATTTGTATGCACTACACTAAAAAGACAGAGACCAAAAGAGAAAGGGGTGTCTTATGATAGACTTGAAGACACCAAACAAATTAACCTAGCACTACCAGGGAAAGACCTAAACAAATTGACCCAACACTACCAAGGGAGAAGAGCCCAAAAAGGTTTAGATTTCTACTAACTTGACCCTTGAGTGAGACCAAATTAACAAAGTAACTTGAGGAATATCACGATGTTCACTTGGAGCTACTCAGATCTCAAGGGAGTCCCTCAAGTCTACAAGCACACAAGCATAAACTTGAAAAAGGTAAATGCAGCCATGGTGAGAGATCATTACCCATTGCCTTATACTAAACATGTGCTTGAAAGGATAGCAAAAAAAGAAGTGTATAGCTTCTTACATGGATTTTCAAAAGATACAACCAAGTACCTATAGATCCCAAAGACCAATATAAAATTGCATTCACTATAAAGGATGGGACATTTACATACAAAATAATGCTATGTAAACTTATAAACGTGTCAGCTTCTTTTCAATACATACAAAAGGTCTTCATGGACAACTGTTGCATGAACTAAAAGTTGAGAAGAGAGCATATTGGCAAGTGTTCAAGATATGTCGGTACTATAGGTTGTGTGCTTGAACCCAGAAAAGTGTAAATTCATAATTAGGCCCATATGGTAGAATCCTTGGGTATGTGATATATCCAAAAATGGGATCACAAAATTGACATTATTTTGGAAGTAGAGAGACCTAAAACCCCACTATCCAAAGGTTTATGGGACACAAGGGATATTATACTATAAAGGATGGGACATTTACATACAAAGTAATCTCATTTGGACTTATAAACATGCCAACTACATTTCAATGGTGGCTGATGTCACCACCACATACAAGAGGTCTTCATGGATGACCTTTATGTGAACTCAAAGTTGAGAAGAGAACATATCTCTCATCTGGAAGCAAGTGTTTGAGAGATGTTGGTACTATAGGCTATGCCCGAACTAGAAAAGTGTAAATTCATGATTAGGCATGGTAGCATCCTAGGGCATGTGGTATCCAAAAATGGGATCACCACCACTAAAAAAGAAAATATTCGAGTCATTTTGGAGCTTGAGAGACCTGAAATCCCAAAGGTTTATGGTGCACACATGACATGGTATTATAAAAGATTCATATTTATGTATGCAAAAATTTCTAGACCTCTATATGCACTCTTGGTATGTTTTATATGGACAAAGAAATGTGAGGAAGCATTCCACAAGCTCTTATCTTTGCTCTAATATGAGAGCACCACCAAGCTGGATATTATTATCTTCTATGTACACATTGACATATCATATTATGCCATAGGATGCATATTAACACAAACAAGAGAAAAGAACATGGATTTCCTAGTTTGCTACACCATTATAAAAAAGTTAAATAAGCTAGAGAAGAACTATACGGCCACATAGAGAGAAGATTTGTTGATAGTTTATGCTATAAAGAAGTTTTACCATTATCTTTTGGCAATGAACAAGTTTATATTTACATTGACCCCATCAAGCCTTACTCTATCTAGTGAACTAACAATGCACCACAGGGTAGATCACAAAGTGGCTATCGCTTCATCTTGCGTTTGATTTTATCGTCTCAGTGAGAAAAGAGTCAACACATATAAGAGCCAACCAAGTATCGTGAGTGAAGAGTCACCAACAGGAGTCAAGGAAGATCTTCTAGACACTCCTCTATCCCAAATTAGCCTAGTACCAAGATGGGTTGTGGGGTGGTTGACACTCTTTGGAGACTCTTTAAAGATGACATTGAATATGTCAAAAGATGTGACAAGTGCTTCACAATACCCCAACAATGTGATATGATGTCTTTACAACCAATCATGTATGTCAAGCATGGATTTTATTGGACCCTTGCTTTTAGCCCTAAAGCTAAAAGCATACAAGTATGATATATTATCATGGCTACATATTATGTAACCGCGTGGGTTGAGGCTCATTTCTTAAAAATGTGGTGGATTTTTTTTAGTAGAGTTTATGGTTGTCCAACCACCGTAAGTCTAAAGCAAAAACAAAGTTTTACATGTAGTGTTGTTGAAAATACTTGAATATTCTAGAATAGACTGGGAACATAAACTTTCATCAATGTTATCAGCAAACCAAGTAGTACAAGATGTCAATAGAGGGACTTCGCCTTACAATTTGATCTTAAGACTAGATGAAATTATCCCTGTGGAATTCATGATCCCAACCTTGAGGGTAGCTAAACAAATGGAATGGACTGGGCATGAGTTGCTTGAACAACTTTTAGTACTTCAAAAACTAGAAATTGAGGTTAGGTTACACTCTTTGGTGAACATGTATACTAAAAATAAGAGGAGAAAAAGAATATTTGATTCGAACATCAAAACCAAGAGGTTCAAGAAGGTAGGGGACTTGGTCTTGCTCTATAACCCAAGAAAAATAAAAGAAAACTTCAACTAAGAGGAATGGGTCCTTTCATGATTTATGAAAGGACTTGAGGAGGAAATATCCACTTAGAAACATTGGATGGAGTCCAAATGAAAGGATTCTTGAAGAGGAGTACGGACTTCAAGATCTATGAATTGACTTCTTCACGAGTATAGACTTCAGGATCTATGAAATGACTTCTTAATGAGGAGCTATGTCCACTTAGAAACATTGGATAGACTAGAGGAATGGGTCCTTTCAAGATCTATGAAATGACTTTAGGAGGAGCTATCCACTTAGAAACACTGGATGGAGTCCAAATAAAAGAATTTGTCAACGGGAGTAAATTTGGAAAATTCTATGGACCTCTCTCCTATGAACAATTCAAAGCCATCCATCTAGCCCAAGAAACAAGAAGAAGGAATTCAAAAGGAAGAAACAAGATTGACAAGAAGCCAAGGCTCTCACAAGGAAAATCTAAACAATAGAGAGGCATTCTTCTTGTTCACATGGCTATAGTAGACAATGACTGACGGTGAAGAAGAAATAAAGCCTGCCATGATTTGCCTGGACTTTTCCTCCACAACTACAAAAGGTATAGTCGCACTTGCTTTGTAAGATATGGGAGTGCAAAGAAACTTAATGTCCTACAAGATGTGGATCTCATTAGGCAAACCAATACTTAAGCCTACAAAGGCAAACTATTTTAGGATTATACACTGAATGTGACGATGTTGTAAAGCTTGATTTCCACATAAACTCTTATCTCGTGGAAGGTAGTTTCTTTGTCATTATTGTAGGAACTAAGCCAGAAGAAATCATCCTCAGAAGAGGATGGATTACCAAACATGACTATAGCATTGATGGAGGACAAGGACTTCAACCATCAAATTCGAGCAACAATGAACTGTAAACATGATTATAGCATTGATGGAGCATAAGGACCACAACCATTAAATTCAAGCAACAAATGAACCATGAATGTTCTTCTTTTGCAAAAGGAGAATCAGGAAAACTCTCCTTGAGATCTAGAAATTACTCACTCTATTCTATAAGAAGGTCCGAATCGAGCCGATAAGTTTGATTATTCGCAAGCTCCAAGATTAATTAAAACACTCATAACCCTTCCCAAGTCTATCAGAGGAGGGACTCTAGGAAATATAAAAATAGCCAAGGACACTCCGATAGCTTGTTTTGCCTCCACTTCACAACCAATACCCAAGGGTAAAATCTTTTTTTGTCTCCACTTCATTAACAATACCTAAGGGTAGAATTCAATGAGTATGGACCAAAAGTATCACTCATTCTAGCTATGGCACCCCATACTTCTCCTAACACCAAGGTCAAGAGACCAAAACAAGTGTGGATCCCAAAAGCCATGATATTAAACTTGCAAAACGAACTGCATATAATAAACTAAAAATTCTCCCTCAAAGCCCAAGGGTACTATCAAGGACAAAGATTGATTCAGGTGCCAAAGATAAAGCCAACACAAGAGTTTCATGAGAACTAGAGTATATCAAAAATCGTCATCGTGCTCAGAGTCAATACACAAACTCTAGTCAACTCCAAAGACAAACTTAAGACCTCCCTTCAGCCTCCAACTCGAAGAACAATCCCATCAAATTTATCAGTTGTTGGCAAAAAAGCCTCACCTCAGAGTAGCCCCAAGACCATTAAGTCTTTAATTCTTTTGTGGGCAAAACCTTGTTTGTAAAGAGGATAATGTCAACACTACATGCCAAATCACATGATAAAAGATGTTGTTGCTTACCCAATAGCAACATAAAGAAGAAAGGAAAGACCAAAAGACAACCCACTAAAATGTCAAATCACAGGAGGCCAAAACAAGCCAAGGACATAAAAATCTTCAAGGAGTTGCAGTGCAAAAGGGCGAAAAGTGCATGTGTAAATCCTAAGCATTGCATGATGAGTCATTCATAATGTCTTTACAATCAAGTTTCTTGTGCTAGAGAGGCAAGCATAATTATTAAGTCAAGTTGCCTATGCAAGATGTGTGGCCGCTACTTTGACAGCCATTTCCTCAGTTGGAAGGTAAAAAATGGTGGTGTGGACAGTGCTGTGGAGGACAACAAAGGGGCACAACTCCAAATTGAAGAAACTCCTAACTCAAGAGCAGTAGCAAGCAGTAGCTTAAGTTTCTCGCATGCAGATTATATGTCTGAGGCCTTGAAGATGAAAGCATTAATTGAAGATGTAGAAATAAGAATGAGAGAGGCCAAGGATGCATATGCAATTTGTGAGAAGAAATTGGAGGCTGCAAAAGTTCAGAAATTGAGTGAGGAGAAATTCGCCAAAGCCCTCAAGCTGTTAAAAGAACAAATGGAAACAACACAATCCAAGTTGGCTTCCTTGCCTGATGAAGACTCCGTCTCAAGAACCACACTTAGTGAGCATCTAGCAACATAGGAGTCGATGTTGCAAGTTCTTGGAGGAGGATCAACAGATTTTGTGGACCTATCTGTGTTGATTGAGGTGAATTTATTAGTTTTTCTATTTTTTATATTGATTGTATGTGTGTACATTTTAATTGACTACCTTATGTGTGTATTCTATATGGATATTGATTGATTGTAGGTTGATATGGAGATATAGGTTGATGTAATCAAGGAGCTAGAAACATAGCATGCTTTGCTTGTAGAGATGCTTAGTAGAGTCGAAGCGGGCCAGCAAGTGTGCCTCTTCCCATCTCCACCTTCTATGGTCTCCCACACCATAGACAACCTTACTGTAGTAGGAAAGTATGTTGGGTGTGGGCAAGGTTTCAACGTTGATGAAACCTTGATGTTGGTGGTACTGCCATGCAAGCACACATATCACTCAATGTGCTTTGCATCATTATGCACTCTCGTCATTAATTGACGAAGGAATTAGGTCTTGGTCATTAATTGAAACTGACGAAGGAATTAGGTCTTGGTCAATAGTCTGAATCAGAGTTTGGGTCTGGAAAGGTTCTTCCTAAACTATCTTTCTCGAAAGGTACTATTTCAATTTCTCTTTTTCTAAATTTCGTTCGATGAATATTTGCTTACAGATTTCTAAAACATGAATTTCTTATGAGGAATAACATAATCATTTATCTTGATCTCCGACTTCGATAGTTTAATTGAATTTTCTCATTACCATCTTAGTGAATATGAAACGGTAGCATTTCTTCTCACAGATTATCTACTTATTCATTTTTCCAATTTTTGCAAAAATTAAACAGAGGATTAAGAGAACCCTTATTTAAATATAATCATTCTATATGCATCTATTTATGCATAAAATCTAATTCTGATGAAAGTCACACTTTTATCATCATAAAAATCATTTATGATGAAAATCACTCTTTTAATATGAAAGAATTTCTTTTATGCATCCATTTATCATTTATGATAAAAATCACTCTTTTAATATAAAAGAATTTCTTTTATGCATCCATTTATGCATAAAAATTATTTATGATGAAAATCACACTTTTAATATAAAAAAATATCTTTTATGCATATCTTTATGCATACAAATCATTTATGATAAAAATCACTCTTTTAATATAAAAGAATTTCTTTTATGCATCCATTTATGCATAAAAATCATTTATGATGAAAATCACACTTTTAATATAAAAAAATATCTTTTATGCATATGTTTATGCATACAAATCATTTATGATAAAAATCACTCTTTTAATATAAAAGAATTTCTTTTATGCATCCATTTATGCATAAAAATTATTTATGATGAAAATCACACTTTTAATATAAAAATATCTTTTATGCATATGTTTATGCATACAAATCATTTATGATAAAAATCACTCTTTTAATATAAAAGAATTTCTTTTATGCATCCATTTATGCATAAAAATCATTTATGATAAAAATCATTTATGATAAAAATCACACTTTTAATATAAAAAATATATCTTTTATGCATATGTTTATGCATACAAATCATTTATGATAAAAATCACTCTTTTAATATAAAAGAATTTCTTTTATGCATCCATTTATGCATAAAAATCATTTATAATGAAAATCACACTTTTCATATAAAAAAATATCTTTTATGCATACAAATCATTTATGATAAAAATCACTCTTTTAATATAAAAGAGTTTCTTTTATGCATCCATTTATGCATAAAAATCATTTATGATGAAAATCACACTTTTATAATCAAAATAAAAATTTCAATATGCTTCCTTCTATACATAGAATTCAATTCTAAAGAGAGTAACATTTTTTTAATGAAATATTTTTAGTATGCATTTTTCTATACCTAGGATGAAAAATAACACTTTATGAATACATATACGATGGGAATTACTCTTTTTGAATAAAAAAGTAAAACTTATTTTTCACAATTTTAGAAAAATTTTACCATAACCTACTTTGTATGGCTGACCATTTTTCAATTTTTAACTCTCTAAAATTAATTAGAAGTTCACCAAGAGTATTGAAATCATTCTAATGTAAACATTTTCTACTTTATCAAAGAGAAACATTATGAAAAACTTGATTTTATCCATTAATCATTCATCTAGGATAAGAATGGTTGGATTTACTAAAGAAGAGAGGGGAATGCCTTTTTTCTATGAGGCATAACATCATATTCAATTTAGAGAAGACAAAAATCATAAAAAACCATAAAATGAATAGAAAAGAGAAGAATCTCCAACTTACAAAGAAATTTGAGAGCTTTCCTTTGGCTTGATGGTTTGAGGGTTCTACTCTTGTTTGAAACAAGAGTGGCCACCAATCTTTAGAAGAGGGAAGGTCAAAAAACTAATGAATTATGAGTATTTTCTGGCTCTCGGGAGAAGTAGGGTAACAGTGCAAAAACACTATTAAGCTTCAACAAAGGGGAAGGCTTCTATTTATAGGAAAAAGTGAGCTTCTAACCAAGCCAACTGATTCTAGAATTTTCGAGATCAGTTTGGTCAACTTTTGACCATTTTTGGGTCAGTTTAGTCCACTTTTGGGATCTAGTTGAAATAGGAGAGAGGAGAGATAAAAATATCTCATTATTTGGGAGTTTAAAACTCTCCCACACATGTGAAATAGGTGCCTCCTTCATGAGGGGAATTCCCCCATACTTAGGTGTCAAAAATGTATCATTTCATTTAAATATCTCTCAGAAGTCTTTTTTAACTATTAACCTTGTCCTTAGTCAACTCTTCATCTTATGTGAGTATTTACTCATTTTTGGGGGATTTTCCTTTTATTCTTCTATTTATCTCCTCCCTACATTTGGATGAATCTTATTGGTCCATAGGAACCTTGATTTAAAATTTTGAAAAAAATCGACCCCCAGGATAATGCCTCTTGAACAGATTATACTTAATTTCTAATGCACCTTCTAAAAATCTTTTTGAACTTCTATTTCAGGGGAACTCTCGTAATCCTAGCACTGTAGGGTGTTGTAGAATTCGATTGAAGATTTCAGACTTTAGTTTCTTTTCCATGCTTTGGGTCCTATCATTGAAGAACTTTACTGCCTCAAATATGATTCGTTACTTTATTGATTCATCAATCTCTATCAAGTTAGTCTTGCTCTCTTGTGCTTGCTTCGTTCTCGCTGTGTTCTCTATTCTTTTTAGCCTCGTACTCCCTGATGATGGCATTCAAGTTGTTTGTCCTAAAGGGCATGATTGGTTGAATCTTCATGTATTTGAAATCCCACAATTAGTGAAAGTGAGCTTTACAATCTAGTCAAGTGAATCTAGTCAAGTGACTTGGTAACAATACAAAAATATAGTATGTACCATCTTCTTCCATGAACATTGCAATCATAATACAAAAATTTACCTTCTTCCATCACTATTGGGAATGCAACTTTGTTGTCCTCAACAATCAGTCCTATAATCTTGCCTCTAATGTCCACGTTTGGGAGGGAGAGAGAGAGAGAGAGAGAGAGAGAGAGAGAGAGAGAGAGAGAGAGAGAGAGAGAGAAGAAAGTGAGAGGAAGAATGAGATAGGGCATTCTGAGTGTGTGTGTCCACCAAAACATTTGTGTGTATCAACAAATCATCCCTTCCATCACTGCTGAGAATGCACCTCTATTGTCCTCAACACAATCAGCCTTGTAATCTTGCTTGTAATGTCCACGTTTAGGAGAGAGAGAGAGAGAGAGAGAGAGAGAGAGAGAGAGAGAGAGAGAGAGAGAGAGAGGACTTTCTTGCAGGTGTTTGTTTTAGAGAGAGGGAGAGTGGGAGGGAAGACGTGGGAGTAATTGTTGTGGGTTCTTTTTTAAAGTGTATTAAAAAACGTCTCGTAAAAAAAAAACTCTTTTTCAAAAGGCACCTTGTTAAATAAATAGAAAGGCAAATAGCATATGCTAGCAAGCAATGTCCATGACATGCTATTTAGTAAATGTTAACATGCTTACACCCATTTATTATTTTACTCTCTCTCTCCTCTGTGTGTGCGTGTGTGAGTGTGTGTGTGTATGTGTGTGGATACGCATGCCTCCAACACACACATACGCAAAATAGATGTTAAATACCATGGTTAGCATGACCAATACTTTGGTGTACGTCCATATTTTTGTAAGTGTGGTAGCACATCACTTTATAGCACATCTAAGAGAAATGGATATCATGATTGTAGTTCATAGAGATCTATAAGTTAGAATAGAGTACAGTGTTGTTTTGGACCACGGGCACCCTAGACAAAGTCTACTTCCTAGGTCTCATGAAGGAATACCTTCCTCTTCTCTTGGTGATTGGTGGAGCCATTGGGAGAGTGATGGAATCCCCCCACCATTGTTGCCTTGTCTCTTGCATGGGCATCCGGGATTCCATCCGTTTGGATCTATGTCGCCTCACCCCGAAGATAGTGCCTCATGTCCCCAACACAAAAAGGACAAGATCCATGCCCACTTGACACGCGTTTGCCCTATGATTGATTATGATTATTTCCCATCCAAACCCACATGCAAGACTCTTCAAGTTGAGGATAGTTCTGATAGTTCCACCTCCCACAGAGATTGTTATGCGGATAGCCTCATGGAACATTTAGGGTTTAGGGGGGGCTCATTGCTTTCAGAGGCGAGGCATCCTTAGAGTGGAGCTTCATAGTTGGGGGACCCATCGACATTCTTTTCCTCTAGGAGCACCATTTTTCCAAGGGGCATACCCACCCACCAACAGGAAGATTTTACTAGGCAAGAGCCACTTCCCTCTTTCGGCCCCTCTCGGGGATGCAAGGAGGAGTTTGTATTTCTGTTAGTGAAGGAGATCTTGCTGGTAGTGACATGCTTAGGTGTCATAGTATTTGGGTGAGCACAATGGGTTTTCGTTATGATTGGAGAGGATTACATTGGCTTCCTCATTGTTTATGCCCCGAACGCCATAGCAGGTAGAGCCATCTTCTAAAAACATACTCTGTCAGGCCCTTCCTCAGGTTGACTTTTGGTGCATGGGTGGAGACTTTAACATGATTGAGGTAGGAGAGGACAAATTCAGAGGAGGCACGACCATAGTCTTAGGCGTAGAGTACTCTACATGGGCCGCCACTCAAGGGGCAGGATCCTTGACATCTTCCAGAGTTTGGCTGCAACATTGGAAGCTTGTTCTTCTCATGTTCTAATAGGAGGAGCACCAGCCCCAATCTCTCTCGACTTGATAGGTTTTATGTGGATGAGTGGGCTTACAGCCCCATGGGGGCATGATTGACATCTTGGTAGGCACTAATTTTTTGGATCATTATCCAGTTATTCTATCCTTAGAGGATCCCTGGAATAAGGACATGCACGCGAGCTCCAAGATTTTGGATATTCTTATACATGACCCCGAGATATGCAGCAGAATAGAGTAAACATGGGTGGGACTAGATTTTATTTCAGGCTCTACTGCTTGCACCTTGGATTCTGGACTTGGTGAGATCAACTACGTTTTGCAGAGTTAGCTCATAGTAGATTGGAGGGATTTTGTGAGAAGGAGAGGAGTTTGTGGAGGTGTCTTGCTTCTCTTTAGCACTTGAGGAGAGTTCCCTTGGATATAGCCCTTGGATTGAGAGTCAGCTTGCTTTGCTGCTGCTCGTACTATAGAGGCCAGATCATCGAGCAGAGGAGGGTGGAGTATAGGTTCCATGCTAAAGCTTCCTTTTGGACCCAAGCTAATGAGAGAGTCACGGGGGATGTCTTTGAGATTGCAAGCCCCCATAGGAGGAGAGATGGTATTCGTAGGTTGTATGGCTAGGATGGAGCCATTGTTTCTGAACCCCCCCCATGTGAGAGCCGTCGCCACTGATTTTTTCTGATCTCTCCTCAAGGGTGCCCCATTATCCCCACAAGTGGTGGACGTGCATGAGAAGGTTTGGTGGCACATGAGAGAGGTGGTTCCCCTTACTCTTCGGTTCTTCTTATTGACTCCCTTCACTGTAGAGGAGTTGGCGGAGGCATTGATGGCTCTTCTTAGGGGAAAATGCTTGGGGGCAGATGGGCTTCTAGTTTCCTTCTTTCTTTGCCACTAGGACCTCATGGAAGGCGGCCTTCAATCTGCCTTCAATGTGATTATGACCACATGGGCCATGCCAGAGAGTCTTTCAGAGGGTTTGATACATTTGATTCCTAAGGGGGGTGGTGATAGATTGGAGATCCGGTGGTGGAGACCCCCATCACCCTTCTTGAGACCACCTACAATATCTTGGCCAAGGCCATCAGCTACTAGAGACTTCAACCTTTCCTGCTTAACTTGATCCATGACACCGAGATATGTTTTTTTCAGGATCGAAGCATTCTAGACAATATCTTTACCTTTTGGGAGGTGACTGCTTCGGCTAGGATGCGGTAGGACCTCATAGTGCTACTCCTAGAATTTGAGAAAGCTTATGATAGGGTGGATTGGAGCTTTCTAGAGGGCACGATGAGTCCTTGTGGAGTGGATTTGTGGGGTGTCACGTAGGCTGTAACGCCTGACCGACGGCGGCAGACCGAATGGCCAAGGACGTGGCCATCCGGGGTTCAGTGGTGGGAGAGGATGCCCATGCGGAGTCATGGGCGGCCAGGCTAGTGTGGACGGTAGGCCACACACTATATAGCCTAGGGGATGAGGGGCAATACTCATTCTTCCTCTATGGTGGCTGGGTGGTGAGCCAGAGGCCATCCCCTCCTCTGGTAGCGCCCGTAGCGGTGTTACAGCATGGCCAGCCAGGCCAGGCGACGGCGGCAACCAGCCAGGCCAGGCGGCGGCCAGCCAACCAGCGTAGCACGCGGCGGCGGCCAGCCAATTTTTTTTTTTCATATTTTAATTATTCATTTTTAATAAAATTAAAAATGAAAGTAAATTCAAACGGATCCTCTCTCTCGGCTCAGGAGAGATAATCCTGGCAAGGAATAATCCGAGTGTTTCAGGCACAACCTCCCGAGCAAATTAATTTTTGTTATGAGTTGCAGGCATTTTTTTTCTCTCGGATCGGAGCATCCCGGAGTAGCGATGCTTGAAGAGGCTCGCAGCGCAACACAAATCGACAGGCGATCGTAAGGGGGGTAACTATTCTCTCTCCACCACTGCTCATTTTATTAGCGTTTTTGTAATTTTCGAGTTCTCGCATTGTTTTTTGTGCAAGAATTAAAGATGTCTGCTAGGCGTAGTGTGTCCCCACTGCCTTCTACTACTCTCGGGTTTTCAGGTCTCTTGTCCTCGGTCGCGGGTTTGATCCCGACCGAATTGTCAGGCCATACATGCTCGACCGTTGTCCGATCAGGAGTGCGCTCGTCGATCACGCGTGATCCGCCAGCGCCCTCCTCGTCTATTGACCCCGCATTAGGACCCAGCGAGCCCGCAGCGGCTGCATTGACAGATGACCCCTTTCTGGCCGATGAGCCAGAGGACATGAACACCGACGTCACCGAGGGGACCGAGGAGGACCTCTTGGATTATGACGACGATTATGACCTATTGGACCCTGCCGACGTCCTGACAGAGACGGAGCTCTCTAGTGGACTTTTTAAATATCTTAATGCCAAACTAAACAATATGGGTAAAGTCCAGGTTGACTTAGTCACGATGCTACAGAGCATCTCCACACGGTTAGATGCACTGACAACCGCCTCGGCTAGTACTCCGACTCCTCGTGGTAGCCGAGCTCCTATGGCACGGGTGAGCGTAGCCTCGCCAGTGGTTGCAGGAGTATAGGCCGATGCGCCTGCGGGGCCGTCCGTAGTAGCGACAGCTTTGTCGTTATTAAAAGACTTAAAGCCGCCTAGTTTTGGTGGCGAGGAGAAGGAGAGAAACAAGGACTCGGTCAATATGTTTCTAGCAAAGTGGTCAGATTTGCACGTGCTACGATAGCAGCCTAGCCGTATACAGCCCGTAGAGGCTAGCCTCTCATTAACCGACAAAGCGTACAAGTGGTGGATGAGTTTGACAACTCGTCTTGCCACTTGGACGGAGTTTGAAACGATGTTTCGAAAAGAGTTTTTTGCCTGTTAATGAGGCAGAGAGAAGCTGGGAGTTATGGGACAAGTGCTCGATGGAGAACAAATCCCTAACTCAGTATATCTCAGACTATAGGGAGATAGTACTCAAGTTAAAGGGAATTGATGCATTCCAGACATTGCGAGGCTTTAAAAGAGGCCTCAAAGATGATTACCTTGAGTATGTAGAGACCGTACAGCCTAAAGACTTAGCAGAGGCAATTAAGTATGCGTAGATATTTGATGACATCAAGCGCCGTAGTGCACGTGGTGGTTCTAGCAGCAGGGCCAAAGGTAGTGAAAAGAGGAGGTCTGGTCTTAAAAGAAAAGAGTTCTGCAGTGATAAACAAGGGGATAGGATGGACCAGGAAGGACAGGGTGGTCATTGGTCTAAAAAACCGCGACCATCCAAGAAGAAAAGAGACAGCGAAATCCAAAAGAAAGAGTAGTATATTAAAGCGCGAAAGGAAAATTGCTGCTTTAATTGCAATGATGTAGGACACACGAAGGCTGAGTGTCCAAAGCCTAAAGCGAGCACGAGTGGCAACGAGCCCAAAAAAGATGGTAAATCGTCTAGGCAATTGCATATAGTGCAGAGACTCCCCCTCAGTTCCGCAGAGTTCAGAGAGGTGACAATGTGTCATTGTGATGAGCATCACGCTTGTTCAGTGACACCAGCGATGTGGCAGCCTACTGTAGGTCCGCATGACATGGTGCGCATGTATGGCACAATAGGTGGCCGTAGAGTCACAGTTTTTATTGATGATGGAGCTAGCCACAACTTCTTGAACTACTCGTTAGTCAAGAAGTTGGGGTTGACTGAGACCCGGGGTGATCATGAGTATACTATTGGCCTAGCCAACGGATATGACAAAACGGTATGGAATACCGTAGTATTGGGGGTCCCATTATCTATGCAGGATTATGAGGCTCCGCTTGACTTTCAGGTCATGCACTTAGCCAAAGCAAACGTATATCTAGGCAGGGAGTGGCTGTATGGCTTGGGCCCTAGTCTAGCTCGGAATTACCTACATAATATGCTATGTTTTGAGCATGGAGGTAGAGTCATTACCCTGCAGGGCGACCGTACTGTCCCCGCCACACCACTTATTTCCTCCATGGAGCTGTGCACAGCGGTCCGCAGAGACCACATAGCAGAGGTATATGCTTGTTACCCTCTTTTGAATTCTGTTTCTGCAGATGAAATGGTAATTGATGTTTGCGTAGACAAACAAGGAAAACAAAATAGCCTTGGACAAGACCCACTGTTTGAAAACCTTGTTTGGCATGCATGTGATTCAAACAAGAAAAAATCCAAGGTGAAAGAGACATTAAAGAAAAAGTACGTAGATACTTTACTGAATTTATTAGAGGAATTTCAGGATGTTTTTCCTGATGATTTACCACCATCTAGAGAAGTAAACCATGGCATCGAAGTTATGCCAGGATCAAAATCTATAAGCAAACCTGCTTATAGATTAAGCCACTTCGAGAGGCACAAGAGGTGGAAAAATAATTGACGGAATATTTGAACAAAGGCTTTATTCAGCCTAGTTCAAGTCCATGGGCATCGCCTATTCTTCTGGTAAAGAAGAAAGACGGATCTATGCGGATGTGCATAGACTATAGGGCTCTTAATCAGATAATGATTAAGAACCAGTATCCAATGCCATGCATGGATGAGTTGTTTGATCAGCTCTATGGATTGAGATACTTTACAAAAATAGACCTGAGATCAAGATATCATCAGGTTAGAATTAAACAAGAAGATGTTGCGAAGACAGTATTTAGGACCCGTTTCGGGCATTTTTGAGTTTTTGGTTATGCCATTTGGGCTAACCAGTGCTCCAGCGACGTTTATGATGTTGATGGACAGCATTTTACGTCCATATCTGGGAAAATTCATAGTAGTTTTCCTAGATGATATTCTTGTGTACAGTAAGACACAGAAAGAACACATAGAGCATTTGCGTCTAGTGTTCGAGTTGTTGCAAAAGCACAAACTATTTGCAAAGAAAAGAAAATGTGAATTTTTTGAAACAGAAATTCACTACCTTGGCCATATTATATCCACCGATGGTACGCGGATGGAGCCAAAAAAGTAGAGGCTATTCTTAAATGGCCAGCGCCGAAGAATCTCGAGGAACTGCAGATTTTTCTTGGCATGTCGGGGTTCTACCAACAGTATGTAAAGGACTACGCGAAGATCGTAGTCCCGTTGAGACTGACCAGTTTACGGTCAAAAACTAAAAACATTAGTTGGGGGGAAGCCCAACAGAAGAGCTTTGATAAGCTCAAGGTGACCGTAGCAGCTGCACCTATTTTGACTATTGTCGATCCAAATGAGCCATTTGTTGTGGAAACAGACGCTAGTAATGAGGCCATTGGGGCCGTACTTATGGAAAGGGGACACCCAATTGCATTTGAGAGTAAAAAGTTAGATCGTGCATAGTGTAACTACTCGGCTTACGAGCGAGAATTACTAGCGATAGTTCATGCACTGAAAAAGTGGAGACACTATTTATATGGTGCTACTTTTGAGGTCTGGACGGACCATGAAAGTCTGAAATGGCTTTCAAGTCAAAATGAACTGAAGGGTAGAAAAGCTCGATGGGCGGAGATTCTACAGGAGTTTGACCTTCAGATACGTTACCAGAAAGGTAAGTATAACGTGGTGTTGCATGCCACAGATTAATGAACTTAGTTTCACAGTCTTCAAGAATGATTTCTTGGAGTCACTACGTGGTTTATGTGAGCACGATCCATCTTTTACAGAGGTTTGCGCGCTGTACGCGTACGCACTTCTTTACAGACGCGCCCACCTCCCTCGTTGGCATGGATTGCTAGTCTGGAGAGACTGGCCGAAGGTGCAACGGGAAGGGAAGCGAGAGACTGGTCGAAGGTGCAACGGGAAGGGAAGCAAGAGTTAGTCCAGAGATATTAGCCGTGTCTTCTGGGTATAGTTTGGAGCCGGAGAGCTCTGACGTAGGCCCTTCATCACCTTTGACTGCCACGGCTTCAAAGGGGAGTGATAAACTTCGTCGAGGGGAGAAATATGCTAATTACTCCATTGACGACGGGTACTTACTCTACAAGGGTAGAGTATGTGTACCAACTATTGGTGACTTTTGGGCCCAAATTCTTAAAGAAAGTCATGATAGTCCAAGTGCGGGTCATCCCAGGATTCAGAAGACCTATGCAGTAAAAAGACAGTTTTATTGGCCTAGTTTGTTTAAGGACATCCAGACTTATGTGCTGAAATGCAATAAGTGCCAGGTAAATAAACTGAATGTCTTAAGGTTGGAGGACTACTCCATCCGCTGGAGATTAGCATTTCCATGGATTTCATTACCGGTTTACCCACGAGGGAATGACTCGGTGTGGGTGGTAGTGGACAGGTTAACTAAAATGGCAAAGTTTATTGCCACGAAGAAAACTGTTAAAACGCCAGAGTTGGCAAAACTCTTTATTAAACATCTCTACAAGCTATATGGCCTGCCCGCAGATATAGTGTCGGATAGAGATAGAAAGTTCAACAGTCATTTTTGGAGGGAAGTCTTCAAAAAGTTGGATACTACTCTGAGTATGAGTACGACAGATCATCCGGAGTCTGATGGTCAAGAGTTAACCAAATTCTAGAGGACATGTTGCGTTCTTATGTTAGTAAGAAGCAATCTAATTGGGAAGAGTACTTGCCCTTATTGGAGTTTGCCTATAACATCTCCAAACACTCAGCGCGACCAGATTTACACCATTCATGTTAATGTATGGATTCCAGCCAAGATCTCCGATGGCTGTAGGCCTAGAAAAGGAGAAGATTCAATCTGTCAAGGATTTCCTTGAAGATATGAAGAATATGCTCAGAGCAGCACGTGAGAGCATTCGTAGAAGCTCAGGATTGCGCTAAAACTTATGCGGATAAAGGACGTAGAAAGGTGACCTTTGCAGAAGGTGACTTTGTATTCCTTAAGGTTCCTGCGCAGTCAGAAACCATGAAAACGAGAAAGAGTGATAAACTTTCTCCGAGATATTGTGGTCCTTTCAAAATCCTTAAGAAGATTGGGAACGTAGCATATAAACTTGAGTTACCGGAGAGTTCTCAAGTCCATCCCATCTTACATGTCGATAAATTGAAGAAATTAGTTCACAGGTTAGAGAATGCAGTTTCTCCAAAGATTTTGGTGGACTTGATAGAGCCACCAAAGATACCACATGAACCTGAAAAGATTCTAGAGTATCGTGACAGACAAACCCGACATAAAGTGTACCAGGAGGTACTTGTTAAATGGACAGATAGGGATGAGGAGGTAGTTACCTGGGAACACCGTGGTGTAATTTCCAAGAGGTTTCCCCAGTTTGTTTTCGAGGACGAAAACTCTTCTTAAGGGGGGGGGTAATGTCACGTAGGTTGTAACGCCTGTGGACCGACGGCAGACCGAATGGCCAAGGACGTGGCCATCTGGGGTTCAGTGGGAGAGGATGCCCATGCAGAGTCATGGGCGGCTAGGCTAGTGTGGACGGCAGGCCACACACTATATAGCCTGGGGGATGAGGGGCAATCCTCATTCTTCCTCTATGGCTGGGTGGTGAGCCAGAGGCCGTCCCCTCCTGTGGTAGTGCCCGTAGCGGTGTTACAGCGATCTAACATGGGGTTAGGATGCAGGTTGAATGGTCCTATGAAGTGCAAGCTCTTTTTTTTTTGAAAAGGCTCAAGAGGTAGTACATGGTTGGCATTTTGTTTGATATGTTTGTAAAAATTCTCCCATCCTTTAGCACATATCACATTCTTTTATAAAAGTGTGAGCATCCTTGAGTGTTGTTGGCCCCACCATACTAAAGCACATTCCTTCATGTTATCTCTCCACAAATGTGATTCATTTCTACCAGCGATCTAACATGGGGTTAGGATGCAGGTTGAATGGTCCTATGAAGTGCAAGCCCTTTTTTTTTTGAAACGGCTCAAGAGGTAGTACATGGTTGGCATTTTGTTTGATATGTTTGTAAAAATTCTCCCATCATTTAGCACATATCACATTCTTTTATAAAAGTGTGAGCATCCTTGAGTGTTGTTGGCCCCACCATACTAAAGCACATTCCTTCATGTTATCTCTCCACAAATGTGATTCATTTCTACCAACGTAGCTAGTTGTTAATGCTCCAAGATGCACCTTCCGAGCATTCGATCAATGCCCATTTTATAAAGTTACCCAACCACCCCATGGAAGACTTACTCTTGAGTGTTATCTTCTTCCTCTAGCCTCTTGAGATATACTCTGGAAAGGACAAGTATGACAGGAATTGCAACATCCCTTTAGACAAGTTCAACTTCTCCCCATCTACTCCAAATAGCTATGCATCCAAGAAGTCATTCTCTACCCCTATTGGGGTTTCTCTCACGACTCCAATCTAGATAAGAAATTGGATATTTTATGATGATTACCTGGTGTTTGCTTGATGGTAAAGATGAATGCCTAAAGTAGCAACATCCACCATGCCAGATTTCCTACAAGATCAGGTTTGTTCTCACCAGATACAAAAGTGCCTTGTCAAACACATGGACCTCAAACACATTCCCGAACAGATAGTTCTTGAACTTTTTGATGGAGTAGAGACCATCTCCCAATGAATCCTTTTCTATGGTGGAATAGTTTCTCTTTGCTTTAGCACGAAGGTCTAGAAGCCAACATTTTCTTTAAATTCTTGAATGCCTCTTAACACCCTTTTGTCTAGACATTCTCTGTATCCTTTCTTATAAAGCAATATAAAAGCATGGCCATATCTATTTAGAAACCTTATGAACCACTTGTGCCATTTGATCTAGACTAGGAACCTAGCTAATTAATATTTTGTCTAGATACCCATAAGTAGTTAATATTATAAAGTAGCCTTGAGATTTCATTTGCTATATATTTTGTAGGTGATGATGATTTTATGTATCCAACTACATCATGGTGCAAAATTTATGGTTAAAATGAAAAATGAGAGTAACAATTATGTACCCAACAATGAGTACTATAAACTTAACCTTTCTATACTAAGCACATTTCAAAAAAAGCTTGAAATTTTGCTAGCTCGAAACACAAAGCTCGCAAAATAATTACACTATTGCATAAAAGCTCAAAACACAAAGCTCGCAAAATAATTACACTCGGTTTCTTGTAGAAGCACAAGAGGTGTTGGATACATTGTTAGTCCACGAGGAATGTGTTGATCTCTAACATGCTGATAAAGGGCTCAGTAAATAAGGAAGCATTGGATTGCTTGGAACAAGAGCAATATGCCATAATGGCAGAGGGAAGAGAAATGGACAAAGACAACCTGCAGGGAGATTTCCCAGATGTTATGGCTACCTTCAAGCAGCATGATATGGCTAAATTGCCTGCATGCAATCTTAAACCTGTTGAGGAGCAGCAAGCTCTTTTTGAGATCGAAGAAGATACTGATCTATATAAGAAAAGGTGGTTGGACAGCCCCATGACACCAAAGATGAAGCTCTACGAGCAACTTGGTTACCAGATACATAATCAAATGAAAGAGCAGGATACATACATGATCAAATGAAAGAGCAGGATACATACATGATGGATGCTCGCATGAGCGGTATAATCGCCTTGAGGATGATTGGATGGATGAGCAGGATGGGGTGCAGCATGCACCCAGGCAGCATGCACCCTTGGGTGAGAAGAGGGTGAGGCAATGGAGGAGCTGTGTGGCCGAGAGAGCCCAGGTATGCCCTCACATGACGAGACCCCTCAGATGGATATGCTAGAGAGCATGGAGGATGATCTCCAAGATGCTTTGATGCATTAGAACAAGGCTAAGGTTGGGGAGGAGAGCAGAGTGGCTGCGAAAGCCCGGAGAAGCCCTCATATACTGAGATCCCTTGGATGGATAAGCAGGTGAATACCCAGAATGCATCTTATGCTCGGATGATGAGCAAAGGAGATTCGTATAATCCAAATAGTATTCCTAGCCATGATGATGGGCTGATTATGTGGGTATCAAAGCCATTAGGCAAAATATGGACTCTCATTTTTTCCCCTTAAGGATTTTCACACCTCCTTGAAAAGTTTTAGGGGAGAAGAGAGCTTGAGCTCTTGCAACAAGCACAGTCACTCACACAAACCCTAAAAGAGAGCACACAAGGTGAGAGGCTGAAAAATCTTCTTCTTCTTGACATAACAAAAGAGGTCTACAAAGAAGATAAATGACTAACACACATAATAGAGTATGTACAAGAGGTACATAATGTGAACATGCTAAGAGGAGTGTGTAGATGTGGACTAGTCGGTGTAGTCCAGCTGTAGAATCTCTGGTGAAGATATGTCGGTGTGCGAGCTACCAAACTTGCCAGTGATATAACTATCGAATGGTCATGCAGGCGCCTGGTGAGTGTCAGCTCATGTTGAGCTTGACATCTTAACACTCCTCCTTAAGCTTAACTCCAGCTCATGAACTCCAAGCATATCCTGAAATCTACGGAGCTTCTAAGCTCCCAAGGCCTTCGTGTGAAGATGTCAGCAACATGATCCTGTGTGCTGATGTAGGCCAAGTCAATTTTGCCTACCAAGACTCTCTCCCTGATGAAGTGGTAATGTACCTTAATGTGTTTTGTTCGCACATGGAAAATAGGGTTTCTGGCCAACTATATACTGCTAAGATTGTCACAATATATGACAACCTTTCTCTCCACATGATGCAACCCCAAATTAACCAAGCTACCTCACATGCTTTCACTGCAACTCCTCTGTACTTGACAAGGCAACTGTGGGCTGCTTCTTGCTGCTCCATGTCATAGCAACACTCCCCAATGAAAACATAAATCCACTGGTAGATCTCGTGTCTGAGATGTTACCTGCCCAATCTGCATTTGTGTACCCATATAGCTCCAATGGTACACCTGCTGCATAAAACAATGCATAATCAATAGTGGCCCTCAAGTACTGAAGTGTGCATCGTACACTGTCAAGATGTGGTTTGCACAGACCCTGCATAAACTGGCTCTCTAAGCCAACAGTGTAGCTCAAATCTGGCTTGTTGACCGTGACATAGATCAAACTCCCCACAATCTTCCTGTACACATAGTGGGATCCTCCAACACATAATCTGCATCTGCAGCACTAAGTTTGCCATTTTGATCTAATGGCACTGAGATTGGCTTACAATCAGCCATCCCATACTTGGACAACATGTCCAATGCCACCTGTCTCTATGATAACCATTTTGATCTAATGGCACTGAGATTAGCTTATAAATCAGCCATCCCATACTTGGAAAATATGTCCATTTTTATCTAATGGCACTGAGATTGGCTTACAATCAGCCATCCCATACTTGGACAACATGTCCATTTTGACCTAATGGCACTGAGATTGGCTTACAATCAGCCATCCCATACTTGGACAACATTGGACAACATGTCCAATGCCACCTGTCTCTATGATAACCAAATACCCTCAGGTGTGCGAATGACCTCAATTCCCAAAAAATAGCGCAGATCTCCCAAATTCTTCATCTCAAACTTCCTTTTGAGAAGACTTTTCACACGCTCAATCTCTTCCAAGTTGTTGCTTCAGCCCATACAAGGCCTTACGAAGATTACATACATACTTTGGGTGACCTGTATCCTCAAAACCTGGTGGCTAATCTATGTACACCTCTTCTTGCAAGTCACCATGCAAGAATACATTTTTTACATCCATCTGATGTAAAAAGCAGCCTTTAGCTGCAGCCACCGCAATCACAACTCTCACAGTTGCCATCTTTGTAATTGAGGCAAATGTCTCCTCATAGTCAATCCCATGTGTCTGCGCATATCCTTTGGCTACCAATCTAGCCTTGTACCCACTTATGCTACCATCACCATTATGTTTCACCTTATACACCCACTTATAGCCAATAGTTTTCTTGTCTTCAGGCAATGGCACCAAATCCCAAGTCTCATTTCCATACAATGCATCCATCTCCTCATCCATGGTTTTCTCCCAACACACATTTCCAATAGCCTCATCAAAATGTGCAGGTTCTATAACCTGCACAAATTTTTCCATGTATGCATAGTGATGTGCCACATAACTATCATAAGTCAACCTCTGCAAAGGATTTTTGACTCTTTCAGATCTTCGTAACTTTGCATTCATGGCTTCCATAGCCTTCTTCACACCATGTGTCCTCATTGTTGGAATTCCAAGCTGCTCATATCATCAAGGCTCATCTCCGAGCCACTAGAATCTCCATCAACAAGAGAATTCCCTGCGGAAATGTCAGGCATACCAAGGGGCTCAACCACTTTCTCTTTGCCTTTATGTGATGTGCCAACTACATTTTCAGGACTGGTATTATGACGTAGCCTGCCACTCCATGGTCTATCAATAGAACCACTGGATGAGGACTCTCCTGGTCCACTCAATGACTGTTATTGCTGACCTGCATTATGTGCAACCACATTTCCACTTTTCATCAGCCCCAACAACATCCTTTTCAGCAGCATACCAGTTACTCATCTCATCAAATACAACATCCCTTCTCACCCTCAATTCACGTGTAGCAGGATTATAACATCTATATCCCTTTTGCTCAAGGGAATACCCAGTAAACACACAATTTTTTGCTTTTAGATTGAGCTTGGTATGTAACTCATTTGGCACATGCACATATGTAATACATCCAAAAACTTTCAAGTAAGACAAATCAGGTTTCCTACTAGTAAACCTCTCCTCTAGCATTACATCATGTATGGTTACAGTAGGAGTCATGTTCATGATATAAACTGCTATAGACACAACCTCGACCCAATAGCTATGTGGCATATTCTTCTCAGCCATCAATGCTTGTGCTATCTCTGCAATGTGCTTGTTTTTCCGCTTAGAAACTCCATTTTGCTGTGGAGTGTATCTACATGTAAATTTTCTATGAATGCCATTCTTTTGTAAGAATTCAGAGAACTCATTGGAGAAGTATTCTCCCCTCCATCTGACCTTAGGCACTTCACATGATTTCCTGTCTATTTTTCAGCCATAACTCTGAAATTATGAAAATGAGTGAACACTTCACTCTTCTCCTTCATGAAGTACACCCACACTTTCCTCGTGTGGTCATCATCAATGATTATTCAATGATTATTATGTAGTACCTGCACCGACCCATAGACATAGTCTTTGTAGGACCCCGTACATCTGAATGCACAACATCTAGCACATTCCTGCTTACATTTATGTCATGTGGAAATACATGTTTTGTTTGCTTTCCAAATTGATATGCTTCACAAACTTTCTGCATACCTTCAACTTTAAACTTAGGCATCCCTGTCCACAATTTCTTTAGTCTGCATAGACTTCATTCTTTGCACATTTACATGCCCAATTCTTATGCTAAATGTCTATATCTGCAACAACTCTTAAACCATTTAAAAACATTACAGCACTCCCTTCAGGCATATTTACATTCAATGTAAACATTCTGCCCACTCTATTGCCTTTTGCAACCAACTTGCACTTATCTTTGAAGTCTTTTGCATAACAGCCAATCAGGGTTAAACCGAACCTGCGAACCCTGCTCAATCATTTGGCCAATAGAAACCAGATTCTTTGTAATGTTCAGAACATGAAGTACATTTGCAAGGTACTTCAATGTAAACATTCTGCCCACTCTATTGCCTTTTGCAACCAACTTGCACTTATCTTTGAAGTCTTTTGCATAACAGCAATCAGGGTTAAACCGAACCTGCAAACCTTGCTCAATCATTTGGCCAACAGAAACCAGATTCTTTGTAATGTTCAGAACATGAAGTACATCTGTAAGGTACTTCACTTTACCATCATGCATAGACAATGGCACATCTCCAACATGGGTAATCGGATGAGAAGTGTCATCCCCTATTTCAACAAAACCTAGTCTTTCAAGACTCTTCATTCCCTTGAACCACTCACCATGACTTGTCATGTGGTTCAAAGAACCTGAATCAACATACCATACATCATCCTTACATGCTGCTACATCATTTCCAGACACAGCATTAACCACATGCATAACAAACAACCTCTCATTATCCTCATTATTTATGCTAGAGGATGCAAAGTTGTTTTACTACACTTTTCCATTTTGCATGTCACTCTGCTTCTTATAGCAATCTGCCTGCACATGCCTAGGCGGCTTACCATAGTAAAAACAGCCTCATGTATCATTATGCTGCCTTTGCCAATTACCACGACCTCGTTGACTCCCCCTTCCTCTAAACTGGCCTCTTCCACCTATATGTTGTTGTTGTGAATATCATGGGACTGTTCCTCTGCTGAAAATGATTCTGATTACCTGTTCGGCCACCACCTTGGCCACGCCCATGAACTCTACCTCGTCCTCTACCTGCAGTTGTGTAGAAGGCCTGCTGCTCTGAACCGTTTCTTTTTTGTGAAGATTATTGATCTCACCCACCCAAGTTCTTCTCTTCAATGATTAGCATCATTGACACCAAATCTGTGAAGTTGGGAATGTTCTCCTGAGTCTGAATAGACATCTTGAACGCCTTATATTGTGGCCTGAGACCATGTAGACATACTTCCACCTTATCATCATCATCATCAATAGAAATACCAATTGATGCAAGGGATTCCACAATGCCCTTGATCTTCAAAGCATAATCATTCACATAAATATTCTTCTTTTTCATAGTATGAATCTCATTCTTCAACTGAATTTTGCATGCCTTGGTGTTGGTTTCATACAACTTCACCAAGGTATCCCATGCCTCCTTAGGGGCTTGGCATCCTGTATATGCCCAATCATAGTTTCCTGTATGCTAATAGAAAGCCAATACATGACTTTCGTTGCTCCTTGATTCCAATCCTTGAACTCTTTTATATCTGTAGGCAGTTGGATTAATCTCTGGTGCCTCCTCATGTTCACCTTCAATAATGTAGTCCTAGTAACCTTTTTCCATCATAAAATTTGTTAATCTAAACCTCCAAGCATGGAAGTTGTTCTTGTCAAGCTTCTTTGTAATAATCTGATTTATTCCATCATTTGACATCTTTTCTACAACACAAATTTACTAGCAACAACACTCTTGCTTGACCTGCACAAACTGCTATATTCTCAGTAGGCAGTACTATATTGCACCCAAATTGTCACAACCAGTGACTTTACTTTGCATACATACACCCAATGGCAACTTTGAGACCTCTTTGTAGCACATATAGTGTCTGCACAACCAATCACCCTTCCTACAGTTCAAAAAACAGAGTTTTGTAGAGAATCGAAACTTACTCGCAGTGCTTGTGAACGCCTATGAACTGAAAAAAGGAGGTCCAGACACGCTCGAAATGCATTTTCGACCCGAAAAATTTTATCCAATAGGACAAAATAGTTGCCGCCCTATAGCTTTCCTCCCGCGAAGAAAGCTCCTCAATCGGAGTTTGTTTGCCGATGCCTCCCGAAGAGCTGACAAGGGTGTAGTAGCCAACACAAAGGGGGAAGAGTAGATGAAGCTCTTACCCTCGTACCACTTCCTATTCTTCTCTTGCTTGTCGCTCAGCCCTTAACATGAACTAGGATCTGATAGCATGAAAAGATGTAGGGGAGAAGAGATCTTGAGCTCTTGCAAGCACACTCACTCATACAAACCCTAGAAGAGAGCACGAGAGGCTGAAAAATCTTCTTCTTCTTCACACAACAAAAGAGGTCTACAAAGAAGATAAAGTGAGACACATAATAGAGTATGTACAAGTGGTCCATAATGTGAATATGCTAAGAGGAGTGAGTAGATGTGGACTAGTCGGTGTAGTCCAGCTATAGAATCTCTGGCGAAGATATGTCGGTTGCCAGCTACCAAACCCACCAGTGATATAAATGTCGAACGGTCATGCAGGCACCTCGTAAGTGTCAGCTCATGTTGAGCTTGACATCTCAACACTCCTCTCTCTAGAAAAATGGGCTCATGCTGAAATTTTTGCAAATCAAATCAAAAGTTGGCGGAGATTGCACATTTGGAATCTACACTTTGCACAGATGCGTTATATCAGGACATACATCCAACCTTTGGTTTCAAAAGTAATTGACGAGGGCGTCAATTCTATAAAGGGGGGTGTATGTGACGTGTCCGTCGATTTTCGGTCGTTTCGGCTAAAAACGATCGTTTCGGCCGTTTTTTGTGACACGTCGCGGGATTTCTATCCGGAGGGACTTGGTGCCCGAGGGGTATGCTTGACCGCCCCGAATATAATGCATCTATATGGGGAGGGAGTGCTTGGAGAGGCAAGGCATGGACCCATAGTAGGCACCTAGACGCACTCACGCACCGGGTAGGCACGTTAGGCCTCCCGGCTTGCGGTGGGGGTTCATGGTGCCGAGTGCCCCCGGGGGATGCCCTCCCTACCTTGACGGAGTCGGGACCGAAAGCACCGACGGGACCGTAAACGGTGGAAAAACGGCCGCCCGCCGAGGCCGGCGCGCCGGGCCATGTCGACGGGCCGCGATGGACCCTAGGCCGGCAGAGCATGGATGGAAGGCAAGTCCCGTGTGAGGCCGATGGAGCCGAGCCGGGCATGAAGGGCAAGTGAACGGCGAGACTCGCAAGGCAAACGCGCGAGACGCGCTCGACTGGCCCGTGGAGCCGAGTCATGAGCTAGCAAGAGGCCGCATGCGGCAGAGACGTGGTGTGTTCGTGCCGGGCGTCCGCTCGATGAGTAGATTCCAAATGTGCAATCTCCACCAACTTTTGATTTGATTTGCAAAAATTTCAGCATGAACCCATTTTTCTAGAGAGAGGAGGTGTGAAAATCCTTAAGGGAAAAAAATGAGAGTCCATATTTCGCCTAATGATTGTAATTATAATCACACATACATTGATAGGACTTTTTGTTTTCCACATAAACCATACATTCATATCAAGAAGAAAAGGCATATATCAAAGCATTGCAATTATAATCACACATACTACCATAAAAAATCTCACCTACACAATAGTGGAGGGCTACACGACATATAAATGTGTCAATAAGTCAACATGTTCCTAAATTTATAGTAATAGAACATAACCAAGATGTCCAGAAAAGAGCTATAGAGCTTTGCTACAAGCGTAGTCACAAAAAAACATAACAACATCAAAATCCATCACCTACATAATCCATAGGAAAAAAATACTCACAAAGATAAGTCCAATCTCTCTACAGCACTACTCCAAAGGTGGACCACACACAACCTACATAATCCATAGGAAATAAAGACTCATAAAGATAAGTCCAATCTCTCTACAGCACTACTCTAAAGGTGGATGACACACCACCTTCATCAAGCACTCAATGTATGCACATGAGTCCAACTCTAAGTATAAGCAGTGCTAAAACAACTCCACACTAGCTAAACCAAGGCCTGCAAAAATATCGAGTAACAAATATGACTCCATCGTGAATGTGGCAAGAAACCACCTGCATAATAACCCTAAGAATTAAAAAACCCACATATCTTCATTTACTCGTCTATATTCTCTCGCAAATGCTTAACAAAGAAAGTTGTTTCACATACCTAAAGAAAGAACGTGAGCGTTCAGCACCTCCCCAAATGGATACTCCATCCATCACCGTACGGTCTACACCTCCACATGTCATAGCCTCCTAAAGAAAACTCCTCATCATAGGGAACATATAATGTGACACCTTCTCTCCCACCTCTCTATCATAGCAAGGGATAGGCACATCGGCATGGTACAACAAGCCTATAGTGAGGTCAATTACCTACGCACCACTAAAATGATCATATTTCAAGATGATGGTCTTCAATGAAGACACCATGAAACATACAAAAAAAACTAAACATAAATAGACCTCCTTGCGAGTGTCAGGATACATATATCCTCCGTCGCACATGAGAGTCCATGTACAATGGAGTTTCAACCCACCTCTTCTTGCACACCTCAAAACCTTCTCAAAATGTCGGGCAGGGCATAAAGTAACTAGAAACCCTTGATTAGTAGTTCGACCACCACCAAGGTAAGGGTCACCACATGGTTACCTAGATTCTTGGAGTAGAGAGAATATTGGGCAAAGATGTTGAGGCAAATAGAAAAAGGTGCCATAATTAAGAGCAGAGGCATTTGACAAGGTCTTGATTGGCTGGATAAGATTTTTTCTCATGCCCCTATCAAAATTACTGCTGCAGCCCATTTCTGTAACTTCTTAGTCAGAATGAGAACATGGCTTGGTATGTTGGAATGGCTCTACTACTACAGTCACAGGCAACTCTTTTTTTTCCGTCAAATTGACATTCTTAAATGATTCTTGTTTTAAATGAGTTGTTGACTTATGATTTATTGGTAGTATTTTCTTTTAAAACCCAAATGAGAATCTTGTTTTGGATGAGAAACACATCCTCTAGGTGGGCAAGGAAAAAGTTATAAGACTTTGATTGAGCTAGATTCTATGTGAGACATTAAAACGTAATTCTAGCTAACTTGACCTTCCAAAATAAACCACACAAATATGTTTGTCTAAAATTTAGAGATCCTTCTTTTGTAACCCTATTTTTTAAGAGGCCTTCACTAGAAGGTTTGGCTTCAAATTTTCAGTATGGTCTACAAACTATTTATTGCCAAGTAGTTCACTGGTATATAATGGTGGTCATTGGTGATACTTAGGTCTTGAGACCTTGAAATAAGATTTTAAAATGAAAAAACATGTGTGAATTGCTAATGTCATGTTCGTCCAAGCATGTAAGCTGGGAGGGAAAAATGTAGGAAATGCGAATATATTTTTATAGCAATTGTAACTTTGAAAAATTTTGGTTTTTTTTTTGAATCTTTTTGTGCTCGTGTGTGCTTTTTCATGCAGATGGAGGCTTTCCACGTGTCAGCCCATAGCAAGAGGACTTGTGTCACGCGAGAGAATTGCATTCCCACGTGATGAAAGAAGAGCCAGCAGCAAGAAGAGAGAAAGAAGAAGAGCCAGTGCGTCTCAGATTCTTATGATCATAATGCGCATTCTCACCATCCGTTAAAGAGTGTGAATAAGTACAGAGGCATGACCAACGCCTCTTGCCTAGAGGAGGACAAGTGCTTCTTTCACAAGCAAGCTATGGAGCATGGCATGAAATTAGATGTCGTAAGGAGGTGGTCCTATATCCATGGCATGTAGTTGAACAAACAACACCGCCTCCACCACCATAAACAACAACAACAACAAGAGCTATTTTATTGAGGCATAGATTTTCCCATGATCCATTGCTCCCGCCTACATTCAACCAATGTAAAAACAATATGGAGTAGAGATTTGATGTTCATATACATGGACAAGGCCACCAAGAATAAACATGTCTATAAATTATACTGTTCGGCTAAGCTATTGCCTGGGTTCACTGGAGTGTCATAGGGTGACATGTCATTGGAGTGTCATAGGGTGACATGTCAATACTACTTGAACAATAAGAAGTTTAATGATTCCTACTTTCACAGATATTTGAACAAGCAGGTAAGCAAAGGACTTCCGATAGAAGAGGAGAGGAAGAGAATAACATGTTATTATTTTAAGAAAGTTGTTTCTTGTATTACAACATGCAATTGTATGATCTACTATGTGCTACCTAAAGATGAAGGCATGACATGCTTGATGGTGCACATGGGCGAGCACAAACATGGGGTCCAAAGTGGGACATCAAGAGTAGCTTTATTGAAAGGATAAGGAAACTTGTTCGGACAATTTTGAGGGTGGATAGAGGGAGTGGTCCACAAAAAATTCAATTGATTGTGGCCCATCAAAAAGTTTTGGACTCACTTGTTTTGGATAACAATGGTGCTATGGGAGACACCGAGCTTAGTAATTTCTTGGAAGAGTCGATGCCGTTGGTGAAAAATCAAAAGCAAGTTACTTTTTCTCTAAACTTAATTAGAAAAGACTAGTGTGGCATAAAATTATAATGTATGTCATATGTATTGTTTTTCTCTTGATGGTAGGTTCAAGAGCACTATGGCCTATGGGAAACATAGAGAGGCATTCATTATAGGAGATGGATCTGATTACATTCTCCAATTTAAAGAAAAGCATATGTTCCCATTTTTCCATGGCAATCGGTTTCTTGGTCAAGGTGGCCCTGATGATAAATGCTTTCTTTTCAAAATATCCACAAAAGGCCTAGGATCAGGGTTAGACCTTGTGAACCACATACATCGAACATGACAAGGGAACCTATATAATGCATGGGTGCATTTCGATTATACAAATAGAATTGATGGGTGGGAAACAATGTCCTATTCTATATTATACGACACGAGGTACAATTTGTGTGCGCTCTAAACTTATGAAAAATTTAAGAATATGTTTTAATGTAACTAATACATATACTTTTGGTATAGCTTGAAGGGATTGATGGTTATTTCTATTTCTGAGATGAAGGAAGAGGATGCAGAGTCATAGATCTTGTTTTTGGAGAATCTCAATGCTATCATGGTTCAATGTGGGAATCCAATGCCTGACTTTTCTCGCTCATGGCAGATGAAGTAGGAGCCAATTGGATTGCAATTCAGACAGTGTACAATGGGGGGTCAGACAGTGTACAATGGGGGGTCCGATAACATACTTGTTGGACGAGAGAGATCACATCTTTTTCACTGGGAACAGAGTTTGTAGAAGCACACAAAGGAACTTGTCCTAAATGATAAAAGAGCAGATCTTCTAGGCATGTGTGAGGAGTGGAGGTTATGTAAAACAATAGAGGTTACATCTAGGCAAGCTAATACAATTAGGAAATGGTGGCGAGATGGGACTATGCTAAAGGAAAATATTAAAGCATTAGAAGAATAGTTTAAATGGTGGGAAGACAGAATCTCTCGTTGGGGCTACCTACATATGGATGTATGTATTATGTCATCCTTGATATTTTTTCTTGAAGTAGATGTTCAAGGAATTTAGAGAGTATTACTAATCTTTGGACCTTGTAGGATAATAGAAGTCCTTGTTGTTGGGAGCGGGTGGCCATTCCAAATACAAATCTTTCTAAAAGTGTGCATGCTAGCTGGCTAGCTGGAGAAGGTGGAAGGAGGAAGATTTCATTTTATGATGAATGCATCTCTGATGTGATCAATTCGTATATTTAATGTGCAAAGCAACTTAGATATTTAACTGGTCACTATAATGGGATTGGACTCGATATGGATACTTTTCTCAAAAGAGTTGGTTCTGGTAGCCTTCATGCTTGTTCAGCCTCGTCTTATCAAACTAGCATCAGGCCCATAGGCTAGCTAATTCATAAGGAACTATTTGGCATTTTAGTATGCCCTGAATATATTTATTCAGTCCTCGATAATATGTATTGTTTCATGACAAGCAGTGCTCACATAACCCGGTTTGTAGTGTAAATTTCCTAGCTGAAATTTCAAATTCCTGGTTAGAGTTTTGCATTATTCTTATTTTCCCGGTCAAGTTTTGGGGTATTTTAGCTATACATCCCAGCATATGTGAAAATTTAAGGGCTAAATCCTAGTTTATTTAGTATTGATGGTTATCTATTATTGTGATGGCATGTACACAAGGTAATTTTGTACTTTGAAAATTTAGTGGTGTTGTCATCTCTTGTGGGTGATCGTATGTGAAGTGAAGACAAATAATGAAAAAGCTCGCAATTTTCCCATATTGGGACTAAAAGATTGACTCGCATTTTTATAAACCCCCAAGAAACCTAGATTTGATGAAAACCTTCTCATCACTTGGATCTAGATCATCCTGATCCATAATAGTCTAAACATGAGAATATGGGGGTTCAAGGGAATCAACATTCAAGGAAGCGGCCTGGACATCTCCGTCCTCCCTCTTCCATGTATCTGATAACCATGACTCTATGGAATGCATATCACATAGAGCTTTCCGCTTGGCAAGGATATAGGCAAGATCCCTACCATATCCACTAGGATTCTGAGCAACTTTTATTGTATATTCAGATTTTGTTTGGTTCTCGTGGGCAACCTTGACTGATTCCACTTTGTTTTATGTGGTCACACCACATCCTCCAGATGAACCATAAGGTCACCACAATCACCATGAACCATATAATGGGCATTTACCACTTCTGCTTGCAAAACAATTGGGGCATCTCCATGTGGGCTGCCAGTGCTTTTGGGTATCTTGTATATCCCTTGCACTAATAATCCCCTTGATGTCTTGCATAATGTCCTTTGTAACCACCTCAAGGACCCTCTTGTAATTTGGATCACGGATGATTCATGTTATCTCTTTGTTCTTCATGCAGGCTTTGAAAACGTGTATAGTATCTCCCACACCAAATGCATTAACTAAGAAATTCATGGGACATAATGAAACCACCATTAGTTCTATCAGGAAAAATCTTTATATTAACACATACATAAAAAATACAAACAAAAAATTCCATGGAAACATACCTTGTTGCCATGACCCTCCATTTCCTTGCGCCGCCTCGCACCGAAATATTTTCAATATTAGAAAGCTTTCGTTTGCACTCACATGCACCAATTAGTGTGTGCTTCAATCTCCTTATTTTTCTTTGTAACCTAGACAATTTATCTCTTTGATTATTTATGAGTGTTTCTTGTTCCTTATTTTTCATGTCTAGGTCATGTGAATGTTTTTTCAAATCTTCAATACCTGATTGAAGACTTGAATTAATTGAGTGTAAGTATTGGTTACGAAGACCACCACTGATAGAAAGTCTTTTAATATAATAACCTAAGAGCCCATTTTTCCCATCACCTACATATCGAACAAAACTAGTCAAGTCACGAAATGGTGGACTGTAGAAGGTCAAAGGATCATAGGGAAAGAGATTCCCATCCACCCAAAGATCAACATTCTTCTTCCCCTCATTTCTTAGTGTGGACATGGTTGAATTAGGCCTAACATATGGATGTTTTACTAGTGCATAATCTTCATCTATACGAATGTGAATGTCTACTTTATGCTTTCTACCATTCGTAATATCATCTAAAGGCATGCCTAATTCAAGATGACAGAGAAATAAGATTAATAGAGGATTAGAAAAGAGATTTAAATTAGATAATAATATTCTAACATTTGGAATGATCTTAGAGAAATATATATTAAGAATATATCTCTCTAAAAAAGTCATTTTTGACATTCTAAAAATAAAGATTCTAGTCATGAGGATAAGGAGATATGATAAGAATGAAAGGAGTGGGGTGGCATTAAATGACATTTAAAAATGACATTAAATGAGATAAGGATTTGAAAATGACATTAAAAAATAAACTTTTTAATATATATATATATATATATAGGAGGAAAGTTTTACATGAAAATACACTAAAATGTGAAAAGTATCAAAAAGTCATTATTTTAGTGGCCTCAAAAAATGCCCTTCTATTTTGGGACATAAAATATTAGAATGCAACTTGCAGTCATTAGATATATCATAGAGGTTAGAAAGATATGACAAGATTGTTATAAGGTAGTTATGACTAAGAAATGATATAAAAATTTTATTTTTTGGGTTTATATATGTATAAGGAAAGTTTTTTTGATGAAAAACTCAAAAAATGAAAATTTTGAAAAAGTCAATTTTGGGCCCCCCTTATGGGCGAAAAGTGAAACCTTGGGAATGGTGACGCAACTTGCATTCTATTTTTGGTATAAAAGATTAGAATGCACCTTGCAATCATTAGATATCATAGAAGTTAGAAAGATATGACAAGATTGTTATGAGGTAGTTATGACTAAGAAATGATTTAAAAAATTCACCTTTTGGGTTTATATATGTATAAGGAAAGTTTTTTTGATGAAAAAACTTAAAAAAATAAAATTTTTGAAAAAGTCAATTTTTGGGCCCCCCTTATGGCCGAAAAGTGAAACCTTGGGAATGGTGATGCAACTTGCATCTAAAAGTAGTGGGTTAAAATATTCCAAAACTATAGACTATAAAAGTATGAAAAGCTAGTGAGAGAGTGGATAAAATGTAGATGGTAGGACCTAAAAAGTCTATAAAAAATAGGGGAATCATTTGCTTTGTCTCCCACTATGGGATCAAAATTAGCATTTTTAATCAAAAGATTACTAAAAATTAGGATTTCTTACAGGGCCCATTTCATAGTCCAAATTTTCCCTAATGTGTGGTGCATGCACTTACAAAATGTATGCTTTATAGGAGTGTCTCATCTTACGGCCCCAACAATAGTCCTCGGTGTTTCGATCAAACATCAAAGTGCTAGTTCCTCTACTATTATAGAAGCCTTGGCACACTAATAGGTGTAATAATCAATTGTGAACACATGTGTAAGGATTATGAAGGTCTGTCTTTTATATCCTATAATGATAATTATTGTGTAACTCTTCTCAACATGGTGTAGCAAGACATGATTCTCCAAAGATGAGGGCATTTATTGGGAATCCTTTAAGATATGCCGTGCAATTTGGAACCAGGAGTGTCCACATGAGCTAGTACGTCTTTTTGATATGTTGCAGATGGTGAAACAAGGAAACATGACCTTTAATGTTAAAGGTGTCAATACTACAGGCACAACATGTGATTGTATTGTAGTGAGGTTGTCTACAGGAGGTTTCATTTATGGATACCCCAATGACATTGTCTTACCATGGAATCTCTGTACATGTGAGTGATGAGATGATTTTTCCTTCATTAAGACCTTAAGTGTTGTTGTGTATATGTTGGGTGAAAGTTCTCATGTTTTATTTCTATGCCACGTAGATGGAGAGGAGCCTTTATTGCTTCAGTGAGGACCATCCTAGACGACAATGGCTCTATTATTGTCATTGGTACTATGTATCAAGTGACAACCATTATAGCTCAGGCCGAGCAATCTGGCTTCTCCTTAGACACCCTGGTGAATGTGCGATGTATAACATAGATTGGAAAGGTGTTCATACAAGAGGTAAGCAAAACTAACCATAGAGGTTGCCATTGAGCATCACTTTTTGTTACAATAAATCATCTCATACTCTTGTGCTGCAGACATATACCCTCGTCGCTCTACTATCTTCATGAGTATAGTTGGAGTAAATCATACACAAACTTTCTCGCTTGGTTATATAATTGATCCTTGCACCACGATGCATTGGGGAAGATGCCCACATTGGATATCATGGCAAGGTATGGTACAAACATATAAGTGCTACAAATTAAGGGTGTTGCATTTTTTGTGTGGAATTAAGAGAGATGTTTTCTTTGCTGGTGGATGTCAGGGTGGATATGACTTTTGGGATAGCCTGTTGAAGTGTCATGCAAAAGAATGGCAAGAGATAGTAGAGCTTTATGCAGGATGTGGAGATTGTGCTATGGTAGCGTAAAAATTAGGTATGAACATTGTTTGTATTGATCCTAAAGGACGTTGTGGAGGGTGTCTTGATGAAGATTCCATTGTAGTGCAATAAACATATTTGTTTGTGTGTGAATAGTCAAGTGATTGGGTTTAGCAATTGTTTATGATTATGTCATGATCTTATTTTTCATATGAAAAAAGAGAGAAGAGGGCGACAACAATGCATGTTGGGGTTTTTCAATAAGATATCATTTATAGTTTCAATGATGTTTATGCACAACATGTCATACAAAGAAATAAAGAATTGACATTTTGCGTATTGTGTAGATGAATAAGGTAGTATTAAGTTTGTAGACTCGATGATCTGTACACAAAACATGAGTTAAGTGTACTATGTTGAGAAATGAAAAGGAAATAGAGAGAGAGATAGGGCGGATAGAGAGAGTGAGCAAAGAGAAGGATAGAGATAGGGAGGATAGAGAGAGTGATCAAAGAGAAGGATAGAGAGACAGAGAGAGGGAGGATAGAGAGAGTGAGATAGGGAGGACAGAGAGAGTGAGCAAAGAGAAGAATAGAAAGAGATAGGAGGCTATAGAGACTGAGCAAAGAGATGGATAAAGAGAGAGGTATGATAAAGAGAGTGAGTAAAGAAATGGATAGAGAGAGAGAGAGGGAGGATAAAGGGAGTGAGAAAAGAGAAGGATAGAGAGAGAGAGAGAGGGGGAGGATAGAGAGAGTGAGCAAAGAGAAGGATAGAGAGAGAGAGAGAGAGAGAGAGAGAGAGAGAGAGAGAGAGAGAGATGAGGATATAGAGAGTGAGCAAAGAGAATGATAGAAAGAGAGAGAGGAGGCTATAGAGATTGAGCGAAAAGATGGACAAAGGGAGAGTGAGCAAAGAGAAGTATAGAGAGAGAGAGGGGGAGAATAGAGAGAGTGAGCAAAGAGAAGGATGTTAAATTTGCAGCAATGTGATGAGCTATGGTGGATCAAATGCAAGAACCAACATAATTAGCAAGTGCTTAGATGATGATTAAGATGAGATTAGTGAGGCATGGATCAAATGCAAAAACTAACATAATTAGCAAGTGCTTAGATGAAACTAATCTAATATCTTAATGTAGGCATGGATACTAGAAAACCAGTAATTTCTCATTTCTGACCAATGCCTCAATTTATAGGTTGTACATCCACATGATGTAATCCCACTGATTTCTCCTTGATTTGTGCTCCCCTACATTTGGGGCACCTTTTCCTAGAATCTTCCCACACCCCTATATTCACTCATGCTACCCTTGATTCTCTCATAGTAGATTCCTCTCACCTTTTCACTGCTACCCACTTAATTACAGACTCCCTTTTACAGTCTCTTGCTAAGGGCTTGTTCCCGCACACACCCATTCACTTGCATATTTTAACACCTCCCCTCAAAGTGAATAACTCTAGCACACCTGGACCCTATACAAATTTTCCCTCTTACTTGGTAGCCCATGACCAGTTCCTCAAGTCCCTAACTTATAGTCCTTGACTCTCTCTCTCTCTCTCTCTCTCTCTCTCTCTCTCTGTGTCCAAGGCTACTGCAAGTGCCCGTGACCTTGACTAAAGTACTGACACATACATCTACCACATGGCTACATCATTGGTGGCTTAGAGGTGGTTTACTTTGTTGGGACACGTTACATTGGGTTGTGGGGTTTCTCTCTCTTTCTCTCTCAAAAAAGATGTCCCGACTCCTCTTCCTTAGGAGTCTCCATGAAGTCCGCTGATGTCAATCCTTCTTCATTTAGTTTGTTGTAGCAGTCTCTAGCCATGTGTCCTAGCTTCCCACAGTTGTGGCAAAGTGAAGGTCCTTCCTCCTCCCCTACCTCTTCCTCTTCCTTATCCTCGCGTGAGAGTCCTCCTCGGGTGTAGAATGCTCTCTCTCTTGCTTCTCTTGTTGGGTCCAACCCGTTCTTCTCTTGTTGGGTCCAACCCTTTCTTCTCTTTGACCTTGTTCTCTTGCTCTAGTAGAGCTCCTTCTATCTCATGCAACTTCAAATTTGGTACATTCTTTAAGGTTGCTACAATGTTCTCATATTCTCCCTAGTCCACACTCTTTAGAAGCACTTCTAGTGTCTCATCATCTTCTACCTTCTTACCACAATGGCTGCCAGTTGTTTCTTAATGCTTTTGTATTTGTTCAAGTGTGTGGTTAAATGCTCACTTTCCTTCATGTAGAATTGCATTAGCAGATTTATCTTTGAATTTTTTGCTTGAGTGCCAAATAATTTGTTAAGTTCATCCCATGCATCTTTAGCCCATTGTATCCCTGCAATGTGATGAATGATTTCATCATTTAAGCTAAGTGCAATGAGTCCTAATGCTTTCTCATTCTTGCTCTTCCACTCATTCTCCCCAAAATCCTCTAGACATTCATCTTTTCCCTCAACTAGCCCCCACAGATTTTTCGTCATGAGCAAATACATGGTCTTTGTTTGCCATGTATGGAACTGCTCCCCGTTAAATTAGCTACTTCTTATGCACTGCTTATGAGATGATGTGAATGGGGTCTTACCTCTTGATCCAATTCAAGATTCAAGGGCAGTGTCTACCCTTTTACAACTCCAATCTCATGTTTAATGATGATTACAACAAGTTTATCAACATATGAATTCATCAAAAAATTACATAAAGCAAAGGGTAACTGATGTGTACTGAATGGTTAGGATATCAAATCACCTTCGAATTGCAATCTGAAGTGATAGAGATTTGTATCCGATACCCAATGGTAAATTTGAACCATCAATTGCACCAAAATGTAGTGATTAGTGCTATTTAATCATTGATTAGTGAAATAATTGATTAGTGAAATAATTGATTAGTGCTATTTAATCAGTGATTAGTGAAATAATCCCATGTTTTGTGTGTAGAAAATAGAGTGTACATGGAGGCCAGATTTGGTGCCTTAGAGTTCAAATGAGCTCAGATCCTTTCAAGGGAATCAATAGCAGTTCGTCTAGTAGAGGATCAAGCCAAGAAACAAAAGATTTGACCAAACATTGAATGCTTAATCTTTGTTTTACCAAAGTCACTTTTGATTTGATGTAGAGCTTGATGCCACTTCTCCTTCAAGAATTTCTCAAATCTAAGATCACCAGCATGTTCAAAGCATCCAAAAAGCTGATTGCTCCCAATTTCAAAACATGAAGGCAAATTTGAAGTTTTACTCAAGAAAAGAACGCAAGTGATTACGCGATTGCAGCATCCAGTGGCGGTTTGGCGATTTGATTTGATGAGATGGTGCGTGGGAAGCATGGCTAGGTGAGGCTAAGAGGTTTTTAGCTAAAGTTGAGGTTGGAGGGAGATCGAGCCCCTCCACCAGCTGCTGGGGGTGCAGAGTATTAGTTGAAAAGAGGTTAAAATATGGATTAACTCTTAATTTTGATTAATAGAGTAATTAGTAGAGTAATTTGGCTCAAACATCCAGATGAATCCTAAGCTTGGCTCTAATACCATGTTAAATTTGCAGCAGTGTGATGAGCTATGGTGGATCAAATGCAAGAACCAACATAATTAGCAAGTGATTAGATGATGAGATTAAGACAAGATTAGTGAGCAACTAATCTAATAGCTTAATGTAGGCATGGATACTCAAAAACCAGCAATTTCTCATTATGTCAATGCCTCAATTTATAGGTTGTACATCCACAAGATGCCAAGCATCTAATCCCACTGATTTCTCCTTTTGATTTGTGCCACCTCCCCTACATCTGGGGCACCTTTTCCTAGAATCTTTCCACACCCCTGTATTCACTCATGCTACCCTTGATTCTCTCATCAGTAGATTCCTCTTACCTTTTCACTGCTACCCACTAAATTAAAGACTCCCTTTTACAGTCTCTTGTTAAGGGCTTGTTCCCGCACACACACATTCACTTGCATATTTCAACAAAGGATATATAGAGAGGGAGAGAGGAGGATATAGAGAGTGTGCAAAGATAAGGATAGAAAGAGAGAGAGGAGGCTATAGAGAGTGAGCAAAAAGATGGATATATATATATATATATATATATATATATATATATATATATATATATATATATATATAGAGAGAGAGAGAGAGAGAGAGAGAGAGAGAGAGAGAGAGAGAGAGAGAGAGAGAGAGGGAGAGTGAGACAAGGGAGAGAGAGAAGTGCAACAAAAAGATGTGAGATGGTTGGAGAGAGGAGAGGAGAGGAAGGGAAGAAAGGGAGGAGCAAGGTTGGTGGTGGAGGGGGCTTGGCTAGGCTAGGAGGTGGTGGGCAGAGATGGTGGTGGGAATAGTTAGAGAGAGAGGGCAACCAAAAAAATCTCCCTCCAGCGAGCTCCCTCGGTGACCATCCCCTTCACACACATCACTCCTAAAGAGGGAAAAAGTGCCTCGGCTCGTTTCAGTGTGTTCACGCACATCACTACCAAATATGACTATAAATCCCCCTAGAGTGATGATGTGAACAAGGGTTGAGCTGGTACTAGAAGTAGAGAGATGTGCTAGGCTCTCTAGACTAGTCCCCAAAGGGAAGTGAGTTTAAAGCTTTGCAAAAAGCTTTAAACTTATCTTGTGGGAGAGCCTTCATGAACAAATTTGTCAAGTTTTCATGTGTTGGCATATAAGACAAGTTGATTTCCCTTGCAGAGCATCTCTCCCTGACATAATGATAGTGCACCTCAATGTGCCTTGTGTGAGCATGAAAAACTGGATTCCTTGCTGCCTAGCACTATGGCTGTTAGTGAAGATAGTAGTGGACTAAGGACTTGCCTATACCCAAATCAGCAAATAAGGCACCTGAGCCAAACACACTCGACTATAGCTATAAACATTGCCCTGTTCTCAGCTTCATAGCTAGAAGTGGCCATAGTGGGTTGCTTCTTGATGAGCCATGACATACATGAATCACCAAGGTAAAAAAAAAAACCACTTGTGTGGACACTTGTGTGTCATAACATCCAGCCCAATCTGAGTTTGTAAATGCATGCAGTTGTGATTTACCTTCCTTAGGATAAAATAACCCAAAGTGTTTGGTGCCCTTTAGGTAATGGAACACCCGTTTCACAGACTACCAATGCTTTGTGCCTAGGCTATGCATAAATCTTCTCAATATTGAGACCATATATATAATGTGGACCTTCTTGATACAAGCCAACATCAAAAGGGTCACTTGCATCTTACAATCTTTAAGATTGAACCTCTTCAACAATGCATCTATTTATTTCCTTTGCATCATAACAATGCCATTATTACGTTGCCAAAACCCAATGCCCAAATAATAGTGTAGTGGTCCAAGATCTGACATCTCAAAAAACTTCTCTAAATCAACTAGAAAAGTAAAAATATGATCATCATTAAGGCCTATGAGCAGCATGTCATCAACGTATAACATGATGACAATAAAACATTCTTAGTCCTCTTAATATAAAGGGTACTATAAGTTGGTATGTTGCAAAAACCATGTGCAACTAAGTATACATGTATCTTTTTGTATCATGCTCTGGGAGCTTGCTTAAGACCATTTAAAGCTTTCTTCAATCTACATACTTTTGATTTTTGACTTTTCTAAACAAAACCACGAGGCTAAGATACATAGAACTCCTCATGATAATCTCCATTCAAAGAAAATTTGATATCCAACTGACGTACATTCCAACCTTTATGTGCTGCTAATGTAATGAAACTTTGCATGGTAGTCATACGACATGTGGGTGCAAGGTTTCACCATAGTTAGTGCCTTTCTCTTGTGCATAATCCTTTGCAACAAGCCTAGCTTTATATCACTCAACACTGTCATCTGTTCTACATTGAGATTGTAAACCATTTCGTACCAATGGCCTTCTTGCCAAGAGGAAAGTTTACCAAATCCATTTGTCATTTTTGAGTATCGAATCATACTCAGGTTGGATAGCCAAGAGGAAAGTCTACCAAATCCTTTTATCATTTTTGAGTATCGAATCATACTTAGGTTTCATAGAACTCATCCAATTTTTAGATTCCTTTGCAATGTTTTCCTGTGGAGCAGATTTCAAGTGATGAGAACAAACTGCGATGAGAAGTAATGTGTTTATTAGCATCACTATCAAAATACGAGATATCTGTAGCAGCCATGCATACATCCTTATGTTAAGGGTCAAAACTATGTTACACAATGAAATCCCAATCATCATGTGCCTAGTTTAAAAATTCTTTGTTTTCTACATTATGCTAATGCATTAGCGATAGATAAATGTATGCTGTACAAAGATGATAAGTATACCCCAAGATGGGTGCACGGGGAAAAAAACCTCCTAAAGAGGGAAAAAGAGCCTTGGCTAGTCCTAGTGTGTTCAAACGAATCACTACCAAGTATGGCTACACCACATAGGGTTGACCTTCACCCTCTGAAAGAAATAATACAACTAACACCAATGTTGCTAGCATATCTAATCTTGCACAATCAGAACTACAAGTGCACTTTATGATGGGGTGAGAAATGGTGGGTACCAAAAGAAATGCTTCAAGCACAAGGTTACTATGAAGGAAAAAAATAAAATCTGGATACTTAAGAGAAAGGTCCAGCATCCAACAATAAAATAACCATGCCACTAACAACTAGAACAATTGCAAAACATCAAATCCTAATTCCAAACCAAAAACATGGTTCGTTAAAAAGGAGTTAATGGAAGTCCAAGGGTACTAAGCATAGTCAAAACCATAAAACTAACTAGTAAAAGAGGGAAACCTCGATAAAGGAGCACTACCCAAAGATAGTGGGAATAACTGACACTCTTCTAGTAGCCCAAGGGTATTATAAAGGTAACAAAAGCATTCGGGTCCCTAAAGTCACACCAACATAACCCCTAAGCCGTTTAGTCCTAACAAAAAGAGCCAAGAAGAGATGGCAATGTGATAACCCAAAGCTATCAATAGCATGGAGTCCTCATATGCAACCCTAGCAAAGGGGTAAGGCAAAAATTCAAGAAATAATAGAGCCCCATGACCATTTCCAACCACACCATGAATAGGATATTCCTTCCACATGACCATTTCCAACCACACCATGAAATAATAGAGCCCCATGACCATTTCCAACCACACCATGAATAGGATATTCCTTCCACATCAAACTTAGAAGCCTATGATACTAGCTCAAGCCCTTGATCCAACCGTTTTCTTACTACAATTGGCATCCCTCTTAAGCCTTGCCAAATGGGCAAAAATAGGTACCTTAACCTTACTAAATGAAAAGGGACACAAATTAGAAAAACTAATTAAAAATATCAAAGAAAGTAGAAAAAAGAATCAAGAAAAGCAGTTAAGATGGAGCAAAGAAGACAATAGAAATATAATAAAGCAGAGGGATGGAGACTTGAGAAGGAGAATCTACTAGGAAGCCAATACTAGTTATGTAAAATGATTCTCTAATTGCTACATCTCAAGATGGGGGGCCATGGTGGGTGAAAGCCTAGTCCATGGCCCATCACCCTAATTGCTAGTGATGGAGAAAACCACTAGTAAAGGCACTCCATCATGCACGACGCAGCACTGCACTTGCGTATTCACTAAGGGCCTAACTGCATGGAAATCTCTAAAAAAGTTTCCTGTGCAATATGTGCACGTACATTCCCTTTTGCGCATGCATGTTCTCTTATGTTCATGCATGTTCCCTTCTATGCTCACATCTATGTATGTGCATTCAGAGTTGGGAATGCACGTATGCCACTTTGTATACACACGTTAATTAGTAATGGCATATGAACATACATACCCAACTGCATATGTATGCTCCCCCTCTCATTTTCCCACTATTCACTCTCTAGCTAGCCAAACTTTTTCCAATTTTATGTAGAATCCTCCTAGCCCCTTAGCTTTTGTCTCCCCTCGTGTCTCCCCCATTGTCATCATGGTGACACACTAGGGGGAATTAGAGACCTCCTCAAACATAGTTCTTCTGACACCCACAATAAGAGGAAGGCCACAAAGGTCCCTAGACTCTTGGAGTACCAAGTAGCAACCAACTAACTCTGTGAGATTAGGTGTGGATTTGCTTCGAGAAGGTGGAGGCCACATGATCCACAGTAAGATCTAGTTCAAGAAAAAGGTGGAGAACAAGCTCACCTATTACATGTAAATTTCTTCATTCAAATCTCCATTCAAGAAAGCTGTGCGCACGTCCATCTAATGAATTTCTAAGTTAAATTGAACAGCAAATGCCAATAAAACCCAAATACTAGTAATGCGAACAACTGGTGAAAAGGTTTCATGATAATCAACGCCAGCAACTTGAGAATAACCTTTGGCAACTAAACGTGCCTTGAATTTGTCAAAGGATCCATCTGCTTTAAATTTTGTCTTATATACCCACTTACACTTAATGGCAGTACGGCCAGGAGGCAGCTCAGTGAGTATCCATGTATCTTTAGAGATAAGAGAATCGTACTCTGCTTCCATAGCCTCTTGCCATTGATCCTTTTGTGGAGAACATTGGATGACTCTATGATGTCTATGGAGGCAAGGTACGTTAATAGATCATCAGGAACAAAAAGATCAATGTAGTCCCCCTAATCTAAGCAATAAGAGAATTTCAGGACTCGGCAAACAACAGGATTGAAGATTAAGGTAGAGCATGTGGTGAGAGAAATGAAAGATGGTGGAGGGATCTATGAAGGAGATTGTGTTTTGGAAGAAGATCATGGAAAGGGTGGTGTGGGAAGCATAAGGCACTTTGAAGAGGATTGTGAAAAATGTGGAGGTGGTGAGTGATCTCTTCATTAATGTAAATGTTATGTTGGAGGAGGTTGATCTGGAGAATCAGGTGCTGCAACTTGAGGATGTTAGAAGGTGATTGGGGAGGGATGGCAAGGTAGCCACATTCATCAAGATGTCAACCTTTTTCTACATTTCAAGAGCGACTTGCTCTTGCTATGTCGTTCTATCTATCATCTTGGTGGGTGCACTACTAAGAAACCCTATATATCATGTGCGTTCAAGGGGTATTTAAAAAACCCCTTACCTATGAATTTTTCATGAATAAAATAACCCCTTTTTCTTTATGGACTTACGGGTTTTTTTCAAAATCAATTAAAAAAACCCCTTTTATAAATGTATTTCTATAAATTTACCTTAGAATTTTAACTTTAAAAACCCCTTCATTTGAGCTCATGTGCTATACTTACATATTTTTAGTTGAGCCCCCCAAGGTTGTCATGTCTATACCATGTTGCTCTAGTTGTTGTTCTAGCTAAGAGAATGGTCTGATCCTTCGCTTCAATGGTGGCCCTCAAAAAATCCTTGCGGTACTCGAACATCTTGTTGTTAACTTTGTCCACCATGAGTTGTTGTGTGTTTTGTGCCATTGTTTCGGCCCTATGTAGTGCAAAAAAGCAGCGCTTAGCTATGTTTGCACCATCGATACTTTGGCTCCCTTGACCTCCATTTGCATCACCTCCAACTCTCTTTGCAATTGATCCTAGAATTGGTGGGTTCAAGAGCCTACACTTGCAGCCTATCATTGAGTTCATTTTTCTAAGTTTCCAGCTAGGCAATGTTGACATGTGCTAGGGGGAGTTCTTGCTAGGCCACATTTGCTTTCTCTATTTGTTTAGTCATCAATTTTGCCATGTGCCTAGAAGGCTATTGATCATACAAGTAAAGTCCACAGGGAAGTCTGAAAGGTAGTCTTGAGAGTTGAAGATGGCTCAAGAGAAGCTTTTGACTGAGGTGAGAGGGTTCCCTCTTCAGAAATATAAAAGATCTTGTTTCTACTTGTTTTGGCCTAGAGAGAGAAAATATTCTAGAGAGAGATTATTCAGATTTTGGATATTTTTGGATGGAAAAATATCTCTTCATATTTAAATAAGTTCCCCTGAAATAGAAGTTCAAAAAGATTTTCAGAAGGTGCATTCGAAATAAATTATAATCTGCTCAAGAGGCCTTATCCTAGGGGTCAAGATTTTTTTGAAATTTTAAATTAAGGTTCCTATGGACCAATAAGATTCATCCAAATGTAGGGAGGAGATAAATAGAAGATTAAAAGGAAAATCCCCCAAAAATGAGTAAATACTCACATAAGATGAAGAGTTGATTAAGGACAAGGTTAATAGTTAAAAAAGAGAGATATTTAGAAAAAAGGATGCATTTTTGACACCTCAGTATGGGGGAATTCCCCTCATGAAGGAGGCACCTATTTCACATGTGTGGGAGAGTTTTAAACTCCCAAATAATGAGATATTTTTATCTCTCCTCTCTCCTGTTTCAACTAGATCCAAAAAGTGGACTAAAATGGTCAAAAATTCACCAAACTGATCTGGAAAATTCTAGAATCTGTTGGCTTGGTTAGAAGCTCACTTTTTCCTATAAATAGAAGCCTTCTCCTTTGTTGAAGCTTTAGTGTTTTTGCATTGTTACCCTACTTCTCCGAACTGTGAATTTACTCATAATTCATTAGTTTTTGACCTTTCCCTCTTCTAAAGATTGGTGGCCACTCTTGTTTCAAACAAGAGTAGATCCCTCAAACCATCAAGCCAAAGGAAAGCTCTCAAATTCTCATAAGTTGGAGATTCTTCTCTTTTCTATTTCATTTTATGGTTTTTATGATTTTTATCCTCTAAAATGAATACGATGTTATGCCTCATTGAAAAAAGGCATTCCCCTCTCTTCTTTAGTAAATCCAACCATTCTTTATCCTAGATGAATAATTATTGGATAAAATCAAGTTTTTCAGAATGTTTCTCTTAAATAAGTAGAAAATGTTTACATTAGAATGATTTAAATAAGTAGAAAATGTTTACATTAGAATGATTTAAATACTCTTGGTGAAATTCTAATTAATTTTAGAGAGTTAAAAATTAAAAAATGATCAGCCATACAAAGGAGGTTATGGTGAAATTTTCTAAAATTATGTAAAATAAGTTTTATTTTTTATTCAAAAAGAGTAATTCCCATCGTATATGTATTCTTAAAGTGTTATTTTTTATCCTAAGTATAGAAAAATGCATACTAAAAATATTTTATTAAAAAAGTGTTACTTTCTTTAGAATTAAATCCTATGCATAGGAGGAAGCATATTGAAATTGTTATTTTGATTTATAAAAGTGTTATTTTCATCATAAATGATTTTTCTGCATAAATGGATGCATAAAAGAAATTCTTTTATATTAAAAGAGTGATTTTCATCATAAATGATTTGTATGCATAAACATATGCATAAAAGATTTTTTTTAAATATTAAAAGTATGATTTTTATCATAAATAATTTTTATGCATAAATGGATGCATAAAAGAAATTCTTTTATATTAAAAGAGTGATTTTCATCATAAATGATTTGTATGCATAAACATATGCATAAAAGATTTTTATATATATATTAAAGGTGTGATTTTCATCATAAATGATTTTTATGTATAAATGGATGCATAAAAAAATTCTTTTATATTAAAAGAGTGATTTTCATCATAAATGATTTGTATGCATAAAAATATGCAGCATAAAAGATTTTTTATATATTAAAAGTGTGATTTTCATCATAAATGATTTTTATGCATAAATAGATGCATAAAAGAAAGTTTTTATTTTAAAAGTGTTATTTTTCATTGGATTTAGTTTTTATGCATGGGAAGATGCATAAGAGAAATTCTTTTATTCTAAAAGTGTAATTCCTACTAAATTGGATTTATGCATGGAAAGATGCACAAAGAATTTATTTTAATCCCAAAAGTGTTATTCTCATCAATTTTGATTTTATGCATAAATAGATGCATAAAGAATTTTATTTTTAATTCAAAAGAGTTACAGGGGAAGAAACTGGACATCTTGAGGGGTTGGGGAGGAATCTTACACTGACCAAGCTTTTCGAGCATGTGGGGGTGGGTCCCCCCAACATGCTCGCAAAGTTTGGTTAGCATTGGAGCATGTTTGGATACGATGGCATGGGGAAGAGGGAGATTTTTCATGGCCTCTCAAGCACTAAGAGACTTGAAAATCCGCACTGGGCGCTAATTGCTAATTGAAACATGCTCTAATATATTGACCAAACTTTGCGAGCACATGGGGGTGGATCCCCTTGACATGCTCACAAAGTTTGGTCAGCATCGGAGAATGTTTGGGTACGATGGCATGGGAAAGAGTGGTATTTTCCATGGCCTCGCAAGCACTAAGAGACTTGAAAAATTGCACTGGGCACTAATTTCTAATCCAAACATGCACCGATGATGCTGACCAAACTTTGCGAGAATGTTTTTTCCATGGCCTCTTGAGCACTAAGAGACTTGAAAAGTCCCCACCATTGGGCGCTAATTCCTAATCCAAACATGCTCCGATACTGAGCTAACTTTGCGAGCACCTGGGAGTGTGTTGGCGACACATGCTTGCAAAGTTTTGTCAGCATTCAAAGCATGTTTGCGTGCGGTGGCATAAGGAAAAGAGGGATTTCCCATGGCCTCTCGAGCACTAAGAGACTTGAAGAATCCGCATTGTGTGCTAGTTGTTAATCGAACCATGCTCCGATGCTAACCAAACTTTGTGAGCATGTGGGGGTGGGTCCCCCCCACATGCTTGCAAAGTTTGGTCAGCATCGGAGCATGTTTGGGTACGATGGCATGGGGAAGAGTGGGGTTTTCCATGGCCTCTGAAGCACTAAGAGACTTGAAAAATCCACACTAGGCACTAATCCAAACATGCTCTGATGCTTACCAAACTTTGCAAGTATGTGGGGGTGGATCCCCCCTCATATGCTAACCACGATACAACGGATTATCATGAGTTTTCATTTGATTCCCATAGCATGATTGTGGCAAGCCTATTCTACCATAGATTGGACTTTGTTTTAGGAAGTCTTGAGTTCCAGTAGTGGAGTGGGAGTTAGAGGCATTTCAATTCTCTCATCCAGTGCTTGTTGCTACCAAGCTCACTCTTGATCGAGTAAAGGCTAAAAACAAAGATCTCGTGCGTGTTTTTGGCTTCGAGTGGATGACCATGAGAGCATTCTAGAGCATCTGAGAGCTAGAGATGGTACTACTGACTAGATCTTTATCTTGATAGTGACTAAACTCAGACTAGCTAGGTTAAATCACTTGCATTGTACTCAGATTTATTGGCAGTGACTAACCTCAAACTAGCTAGGTTAGCTCACTTGCATTGTACTCAGATTTATTGGCAGTGACTAGCTGGGGTAGGTCATTTACATTATGCTTTGATGTATTGAGTTAGTGGCTAAATCCAAAGTAGCTCGGTTAGCTCATATTCTTATGTACTTAGTTGATGTCAATATCTTATGAGTTATGTGTTTATTGAGGATCATTGCATGTTGGTTAATGTTAATGGTTTATGGAAATTTTTAACACTTTTGCTACCATATTGTTTGTTTAACACTTAGTGCTCAAGAGACACTGGGCACTATTTGCTAATCCAAACATGCTCCGATAGTGACTAAACTTTGTGAGCATGTGGGGGTGGGTCCCCCCCACATGCTCGCAAAGTTTGGTTAGCATGGGAGCATGTTTTGGTATGATGGCATGGAGAAGAGTGAGATTTTCTATGGCCTCTCGAGCAGTAAGAGACTTGAAAAATCCGCACTAGGCGCTAATTGCTAATCTAGACATGCTCCAATAATAGTGACCAAACTTTGCGAGCATGTTGGGGTACACCACCCCCCACATGATCGCAAAGGTTAATCACCATCGAAGCATGTTTGGGTAAAATGGCATGGAGAAGAGTGGCATGGAGAAGAGTGGGATTTTCCATGGCCTCTCGAGCACTAAGAGACTTGAAAAGTCCGCACTAGGTGATAATTGCTAATCCAAACACACACTGGGCACACTTATTGCTAATTGTAACATGCTCTGATGATGACTAAACATTATGAGCACATGGGGGTGGGTCCTCCCACATGCTCCCAAAGTTTGGTCAGCATTGGGGCATGTTTGGGTATGATGGCATGGGAAGAACAGGATTTTCCATGGCCTCTTGATCACTAAAAGACTTGAAAAATTTGCACTAGGTGCTTACTACTAATCCAAACATGCTCCCATGCAGACCAAACTTTATGAGCATGTGAGGGTGGGTTCCCCCCACATGCTCGTATAGTTTGGTCACCCTATTAGCATGTTTGGGTATGATGGCATAGAGAAGATCAGGCTTTTCCATGGCCTCTTGAGCACGAAGAGACTTGAAAAGTCCACACTGGGTGCTAATTGCTAATGCAAATATGCTCTGATTATGACCAAACTTTGCGAGCATGTGGGGGTGGGTTTCCCTCACATGCTCCCAAAGTTTGGTCAGCATCGACACATGTTTGGGTACGATGGCATGCAGAAGAGCGAGACTTGATAAATTTGCATTGGACGCTAATCTAATTGCTAATTTAAACATGCTCTGATTCTAACCAAACGTAGGCGACCATGTGGGGGTGCATTCCCCCCACCATTTGGTCACCATAGGAGCATGTTTGGATATAATGGCATGGAGAAGAGTGGGATTTTCCTGGCCTCTCGAGCACTAAGACTTGAAAAATCTGCACTGGGTGCTAATTGCTAATCCAAACATGCTCTAATTTTGACCAAACTTTTCGAGCACGTGGGGGTAGGTCTCCCTCACATGCTCACAAAGTTTGGTTAGCATTAGAGCATGTTCGGGTATGATGGCATGGGGAAGAGTGAGATTTTTCATGGTCTCTCAAGTACCAAGAGACTTGAAAAATCTGCACACTGGGCGCTAATTGCTAATCCAAACATTCTCTAATGGTGATGAAACTTTTTGAGCACGTGGGGCTGGGTCTCCCCCACATGGTCTCTCAAGTACCAAGAGACTTGAAAAATCTGCATTGGGCGCTAATTGCTAATCCAAACCGATGGTGATGAAACTTTTTGAGCACGTGGGGCTGGGTCTCCCCCACATGCTCACAAAGTTTGGTTAGCATTTGAGCACAAGTTTAGGTACAATTGCATGGGGAAGAGCGAGATTTTCCATGGCCTCTCAAGCACACTGAGACTTGAAAAATCCGCATTGAGTGCTAATTGCTAATCGAAAAATGCTCCAATATGCTGACCAACCTTTATGAGGACATGGGGGTGGGTACCTCCTATATGCTCGCAAAGTTTGGTTAGCATCGAAGCATGTTTGGGTACGATGGCATGGGGAAGAGTGGGATTTTTCATGGCATGTCAAGCACTAAGAGACTTAAAAAATCTGTAGTGGGCACTTATTGCCAATCCAAACATGCTCTGATGCTGACCAAACTTTGCAAACATATGGGGGTGGGTGCCCCCCCACATGTTGACCACGATATATGGGGGTGGTTCTATCGTAGATTGGGGACTTGGTCAAGAAAGTCTTGAGTTCCAGCAGTAGTGGAGTGGGAATTAGAGGCACTTCAGTTCTCTTATCTAGTGCTTGTTACCAGGCTCACTCTTGATCGAGTACAGAGCCGAAAATAGAGATCTCGCCTATGTTTTGAGCTTCGAGTGGATGATCATGAGAGAATTCTAGAGAATTTGAGGGCTAGAGGTGATACTACTGACTAGATCTCTATCTTGATAGTGACTAAACTCAGACTAGCAAGGTTAGCTCACTTACATTGTACTCAGATTTATTGGCAGTGACTACCAACCTCAGACTAGCCATGGTAGCTCATTTACATTATGCTTTGATTATTGAGTTAGCGACTAAACCCAGAGTAGCTAGGCTAGCTCACATTCTGATGTACTCATTTGATCCCACTAGGTGCTAGTTGCTGATTCAAACATTCTCTAATACTGAACAAACTTTGCGAGCATATGGGGGTGAGTCTCCCACACATGTTTACAAAGTTTGGTTAGAATTAGAGCATGTTTGGGTGCGGTGGCATGGAGAAGAGCGGGATTTTCCATGGCCTCTCGAGTACTAAAAGAGACTTGAAAAATCAGCACTGGGCACTAATTGCTAATCCAAACATGCTCCGATGCTGACCAAACTTTGTGAGCATGTGGGGGTGGTGCCCTCCACTTGCTTACAAATTTTGGTCACCATTGGAGCATGTTAGGGTATGATGACATGGAGAAGAGTGGGATTTTCCATGGCCTCTCGAGCACTAAAAGACTTTAAGAATCCACCCCGGGCACTAATTTCTAATCCAAACATGCTCTGATTTTGATCAAACTTTGTGAGCACATGCGGGTGTATCTCCCCCACATTCTCACAAAGTTTGTTTAGCATTGGAGCATGTTTGGGTATGATGCCATGAGGAAGAGTGAGATCTTCCATGGTCTCTCAAGCACTAAGAGACTTGAAAAATCTACACTGGGCACTAATTGTTAATCCAAACATGCTCCAATGCTTACCAAACTTTTCAAGCATGTGGGGTGGGTCCCCTCCACATGCTCAGCATCGGAGTATGTTTGGGTATGATGGCAAGGGGAAGAACGGGATTTTCCATGGCCTCTCAAGCACTAAGAGACTTGAAAAATCTGCACTACGCACTAATTGCTAATCCAAACATGCTCCGATGTAGACCAAACTTTTCGAGCATGTGGGGTGGGTCCCCTCCACATGCTCAGCATTGGAGTATGTTTGGGTATGATGGCATGGGGAAGAACGGGATTTTCCATGGCCTCTCAAGCACTAAGAGACTTGAAAAATCTGCACTACGCACTAATTGCTAATCCAAACATGCTCCGATGTAAACCAAACTTTTCGAGCATGTGGGGGTGGGTCCCCCCCACATGCTCGCAAAGTTTGGGTACGATGGCATAGGGAAGAGTGGGATTTTCCATGGCCTCTCAAGTACTAAGAGACTTGAAAACTTTGCACTGGGCACTAATTGCTAATCGAAACAAGCTCCGATGCTGACCAGACCTTACGAGCACATGGAGGTGGGTCCCCCCATGCTGACCAGACTTTACGAGCACATGGGGGTGGGTCCCCCCACATGCTCGCAATGTTTAGTCAGAATTTGGAGCATGTTTGGGTATGATGGCATGGGGAAGAGTGGGATTTTCCATGGCCTCTCAAGCACTCAAAGACTTGAAAAATCCACACTGGGTACTAATTGCTAATCCAAACATGCTCCGATGATGAGACCAAATTTTTCAAGCATGTGGCACTGGGTCCCCTCTCACATGTTGACCACAATACAAGGGATGATCATGAGTTTTTGTTTGATGCCCATAGTATGATTGTGTTGGCAGGACGGTTCTATCGCAGATTGAACTTCGTCTCAGGAAGTCTTGAGTTCCAGTAGTGGAGTGGGAGTTAGAGGCATTTCAATCCTCTCATCTAGTGCTTGCTAGCAGGCTCACTCTTGAAGTACAGAGCCAAAAACAGAGGAGCTCAATTACCTCACATTCTTATGTACTTTGTTGATGTTTATATCTTATGAGTTATTTCTTTATTGAGGATCATTGCATTTTGGTTGATGTTAATGGTTTATGGGTTTTTTTAAACACTTTGGCTCCTCCCCACATGCTCGCAAAGTTTGGTCCGCATAAATCAGAGCATGTTTCGGCATGATGGCATGGAGAAGAGCAGGACTTTCCATGGCCTCTAGAGCACTAAGAGACTTGAAAAGTTTGCACACTAGGCGCTAATTGCTAATCCAAACATACTTCGATACTGACAAAACTTTGCAAGCACGTGGGAGTGTGTTCCCGACACGTGCTTCCAAAGTTTGGTCAGCATTGGAGCATGTTTGGGTGCAGTGGCATGGGGAAGAGCGGGATTTTCCATGGCCTCTCAAGCACTAAGAGACTTGAAAAATCCACACTGGGCACTAATTGCTAATCCAAACAGACACTGAAGATGACCAAACTTTTCAAGCATGTGGCAGTGGGTCCCCTCTCACATGTTGACCACAATACAAGGGATGATCATGAGTTTTCTTTTGATGCCCATAGTATGATTGTGGGGTAGGTCGGTTCTATCGCAGTTTGGACTTTGTCTCAGGAAGTCTTGAGTTCCAATAGTGGAGTGGGAGTTAGAGGCATTTCAGTTCTCTCATCTAATGCTTGCTACTACCAAGCTCACTCTTGATTAAGTACAGAGCCGAAAATAGAGTAGCTCGATTAGCTCACATTCTTATGTACTTTGTTGATGTTTATATCTTATGAGTCATGTCTTTATTGAGGATCATTGCATTTTGGTTGATGTTAATGGTTTATGGATTTTTTTTAACACTTTGGCTCCTCCCCACATGCTCGCAAAGTTTGGTCTACATAAATCGGAGCATGTTTCGGTATGATGGCATGGAGAAGAGCAGGACTTTCCCTGACCTCTAGAGCACTAAGAGACTTGAAACGTTTGCACATTGGGCGCTAATTGCTAATCCAAACATACTTCGATACTGACAAAACTTTGCAAGCACGTGCGAGTGTGTTCCCGACATGTGCTCCCAAAGTTTGGTCAGCATTGGAGCATGTTTGGGTGCAGTGGCATGGGGAAGAGCGGGATTTTCTATGGCCTCTCGAGCCCTAGGAGACTTGAAAAATCCGTACTGGGTCCTAATTTCTAATCCACACATGCTCCGATGATGTTGACTAAACATTGTGAGCACGTTGTCCTCCCCCCACATTCTCACAAAGTTTGGTCAACATCAGAGCATGTTTGGGTATACGATGGCATGGGGAAGAACGGGATTTTCCATGGCCTCTTGAGCATTAAAAGACTTAAAATACTTACATTGGGCGTTAACTGCAAATCCAAACATGCTCCAATGTGCTGACAAAACTTTGCGAGGATATGAGGGTGGGTCCCCCCCACATTCTCGTAAAATTTGGTTACTATCGGAGCTTGTTTAGGAACGATGGCATGGGGAAGAGCCGAATTTTCAATTGGTCTCTCAAGCACTAAGAGACCTGAAAAATCAGCACTCGGCACTAATTGCTAATCTAAACATGCACAAAACTTTGCAAGCATGTGGTGGTGGGTCTCCCCACATTCTTGCAAAGTTTGGCAATCATCGGAGCATGTTTGGGTACGATGGCATGGAGAAGAGCGGGATTTTCCATGGCCTCCCGAGTAGTAAGAGACTTGAAAAATCCACACTAGGCGCTAATTGCTAATCCAAACATACTCTAACCAAACTTTGCAAGCATGTGGGGGTGGGTCTCTCCCACATGCTCACAAAGGTTGATCACCATCAGAGTTGGTTTGGGTATGATGGCATTGAGAAGAGCAGGATTTTCCATGGCTCTCGACCACTAAGAGACTTGAAAAGTCCGCCCACTGGGTGCTAATTGCTAATCCAAACACTCTCCAATACTGACCAAACCTTATGAGCACATGGAAGTGTGTTTGTGACACATGCTTGCAAAGTTTGGTTACACATCGGAGCATGTTTGGGTGCGGTGGCATGGGAAAGAGCTGGATTTTCCATGAGCACTAAGAGACTTGAAAAATCCGCATTAGCGCTAGTTGCTAATCGAAACATGCTTTGATGCTGACCAAACTTTGCGAGCACATGGGGGTGGGTCCCCCCACATGCTTGAAAAGTTTGGTTAGCATTCGGAGCATGTTTGGGTACGATGGCATGGAGAAGAGTGTGATTTTCTATGGCCTCTCAAGCACCAAGAGACGTGAAAAATCTGCACTGGGCACTAATTTCTAATCTAAACATGCTTCAATGCTTACCAAATTTTGCAAGCATGTGGGGGTGGGTCCCCCCTCACATGCTGACTACGATACAATGGATGATCATGAGTTTTTGTTTGATTCCCATAGCATGATTGTGGCAGGCCGATTCTACCACACAGATTACCAAGCTCACTCTTGATTGATTCTACCACACAAATTACCAAGCTCACTCTTGATTGAGTACACAGCTAAAAACAGAGATCTCTTGCATGTTTTTGGCTTCGAGTGGATGACCATGAGAGCATTATAGAGCATTTGAGAGCAAGATATGGTACTACTGAATAGATCTCTCTATCTTGATAGTAGTGACTAAACTCAGACTAGCTAGGTTAGCTCACTTACATTGTACTCAGATTTATTGGTAGTGAGTAACCTAAGGCTAGCTGGTAGCTCATTTACATTTTGCTTTGATCTATTGAGTTAGTGGTTAAATCCAGAGTAGCTCGATTAGCTCACATTCTTATGTACTTAGTTGATGTTTATATCTTATGAGTTATGTCTTTATTGAGAATCTTTGCATTTTGATTGATGTTAATGGCTTATGGAATTTTTTAACACTTTGGCTACCATATTGTTTGTTGTTTAACACTTAGTGTTGGAGAGGCACTGGGCGCTAATTGCTAATCCAAACATGCTCCGGTATTGACCAAACTTTTTGAGCATGTGGGGGTGGGCCCCCCCACATGCTCGCAAAGTTTGGTTAGCATTGGAGCATGTTTGGGCACGATGGCATGGAGAAGACCGAGATTTTCCATGGCCTCTTGAGCTCTTGAGACTTGAAAACTCCGCATTGGGCGCTAATTGCTAATCCAAATGTACTCCGATACTTACCAAACTTTGTGAGCATGTGGGGGTGGGCCCCCCCCCACATGCTCGCAAAGTTTGGTCCGCTTGGAGCATGTTTGGGTATGATGGCATGGAGAAGAGTGGGATTTTCCATGGCCTCTTGAGCACTAAGAGACTTGAAAAGTCCGTTGGTGCTAAGTGCTAATCTAAACATGCTCCGATAAATTATCAAACTTTGTAAAGCACGTGGGATTGTATTCCAGCAACACATGCTTACAAAGTTTGGTGAGCATTCGGAGCATGTTTGGGTACCATGGCATGGGAAAGTGTGGGATTTCACATGTTTGGGTACGATGGCATGGGAAAGAGTGAGACTTGATAAATTTGCATTGGATGCTAATTGCTAATCCAAACATGCTACGATTCTGACCAAACATAGCAAGCATGTGGGGGTGCATCCCCCCCACATGCTTGTAAAGTTTGGTCACCTTTGGAGCATGTTTGGGTATGATAGCATGGAGAAGAGTGGGATTTTCCATGGCCTCTCGAGCAATAAAGACTTGAAAATTCTGCACTCGGCATTAATTGCTAATCCAAACATGCTCTTATTTTGACCAAGCTTTGCGAGCATGTGGGGGTGGGTCTCCCCCATATGCTCACAAAGTTTGGTTAGCATCGAAGCATGTTTGGGTATGATGGCATGGGGAAGAGTGAGACTTTTCATGGTCTCTCAAGCACCAAGAGACTTGAAAAATCTGCACTGGGCGCTAATTGCTAATCCAAACATGCTCCGATAGTGATGAAACTTTTTGAGCACGTGGGGTTGGGTCCCCCCCCCATGCTCGCAAAGTTTGGTCAGCATTGGAGCATAGGTGTACGACTGCATGGGGAAGAGCGAGATTTTCCATGGCCTCTCAAGCACTAAGAGACTTGAGAAATCCGCATTGGGCGCTAATCGAAAAATGCTCCAATGTGCTGACCAACCTTTGTGAGGACATGGAGGTGGGTAAAAGTTTGGTTAGCATTAAAGCATGTTTGGGTACGATGGCATGGTGAAGAGTGGAATTTTCCATGGCTTGTCAAGCACTAAGAGACTTAAAAAATCTATAGTGGGCCAATCCAGACATTCTCTGATGCTGACCAAACTTTGTGAGCATGGGGGTGGGTGCCCCCCCACATGTTGACCATGATATAGTGGATGATCATGAGTCTTATTTTGATGCCTTGTTAAGGCTCACCCTAACCCTCCTTGATAAGTCTTATTTTGATGCCTTGTTAAGGCTCACCCTAACCCTCCTTGAAACACATCCAAAAAGAGCTTACTTGGTGAGCCGCAATTGTCGTTGAGGATCTTTCCAATGGCCGAGCTCATAACCCTTGACGTCTCCAAGATCTACAGCTCATAACCCTTGACGTCTCCAAGATCATAACCCTTGGCCGAGCTCATAACCCTTGATGTCTCCAAGATCTACAGCTCCTTGAGAAGCAATTTCACCGTGTCTCCCACCGTCGCAAGCTTTGTCACATCGCTGCGTTGCACTCTGGGTCCTTGTCCCTCCTCTCACCTCACTTCGCTCATACACACACACTAGCATGCATTAGGGAGAGAGATGAGCAAGAGCAAGACTCAATTGCACAATAGGAGAGTCTACTGTAATATGAGAGAAATTCACTTATATACATGGCCATAAGTGTTCACACTTACTTAAACTATGGCCAGCCAAGCACTTTAGGCTCATAATAGGCCTAATCCTTTTTACTTGATTTCAATTTATTCCAATTGCACATTGGAAATTTCTTTTTGAATATCTGTTTCAAGGGAAACCATTTTAGACACTAGGAGGTTTTTTATATTAAAAAATATCTCAATTTTGAATTTCCTCTCTCTAGACATTTTCTCTCTCTAGGCCAAAACAAGGTAAAACAAGATCTTTCTTTTATTTGAGAGAGGGGAATAATTATAAGATCAGAAGGGGAGGTTTTTACACCTGCACACCTCAAAAGCCGGAGGGAGGAATCTTACAACTTCCATTCAAAACCCAATTTTCAATTTGTGAATTCCCATTCTGAATATCAATTTGTATGAGTTTTAACACACAATTACAATCTTTCACTTGTAACTCATAAATTTTTGACATTCTTGCTTCTTGGTTGATCAACTTCAGCCAATTTGCTCTGATACCAGCAGCAGCTGTGAGACCCTTGCCCCCTCCGCGCATCGGAATCCCGGGAGCTAGTAGCGGAAGTAGCAACCTCTAGTGCAGGGTAGAGCTTCCCACGCTGGGCCTCGCCCACGAATGTCCGGATGACAAGAGACTAATCCCTTGATTCTTCCAAAACCGAATCCGAAAAAAATTCCCTCGCCCAAAAAGCATAGGCGATTCCTACAGGAAAAATCTTCTAACGTAGTCAAAGGCCTTAACTAACCTTTATATTCTGGCCAAACCTGCGGGTCACATGGCCGAATCAAAGGAGGAACTTGCACTTGGTTCATAGAGACCAACGCTTTTTCCCCCATCAAAGAGGCAGAGCTGTTGATTCTCGCAAAGTTTGGTCAACATCAGAGCATGTTTGGGTACGATGGCATGGGGAAGAACGAGATTTTCCATGGCCTCTTGAGCATTAAAAGACTTGAAATATTTACACTGGGTGCTAACTGCAAATCCAAACATGCTTCAATGTGCTGAAAAAACTTTGCGAGGATGTGAGGGTGGGTCCCCTCCACATTCTCATAAAATTTGGTCACTATCGGAGCTTGTTTAGGTACGATGGCATGGGGAAGAGCCGGATTTTCAATTGGTCTCTTGAGCAATAAGAGACCTAAAAAATCAGCACTCGGCGCTAATTGCTAATCTAAACATGCTCCGATATGCTGACAAAACTTTGCAAGCATGAGGTGGTGGGTCTCCCCACATGCTTGCAAAGTTTGGCCACCATCGGAGCATGTTTGGGTACGATGGCATGGAGAAGAGTGGGATTTTCCATGGCCTCTCGAGTAGTAAGAGACTTGAAAAATTTGCACTAGGCGCTAATTGCTAATCCAAACATGCTCTGACCAAACTTTGCGAGCATGTGGGGGTGGGTCTCTCCCACATGCTCGCAAAGGTTGATCACCATCAGAGCATGTTTGGGTATGATGACATTGAGAAGAGCAAGATTTTCCATGGCTCTCGACCACTAAGAGACTTGAAAAGTTCACCACCACTGGGTGCTAATTGCTAATCCAAACACTCTCCAATACTGACCAAACCTTGCGAGCATGTGGGAGTGTGTTTGTGACACATGCTCGCAAAGTTTGGTTGACACATTGGAGCATGTCTTAGACGTGAAAGTCATGACGTGAAGATCCAAGACATGAAAGTACAGACGTGAAATTGCAGACGTGAAAGTCATGAGGTGAAGATCCAAGATGTGAAACTTTACACGTGAAACTCATGACGTGAAGATCCAAGACATGAAAGTACAGACGTGAAACTGCAGACGTGAAAGTCATGACGTGAAATTACAAACGTGAAAGTCATGACGTGAAGATCCAAGATGTGAAAGTGCAGATGTGAAACTGCAAACGTGAAAGTCATGACGTGAAATTGCAGACGCGAAAGTCATGACGTGAAGATCCAAGACGTGAAAGTGCAGATGTGAAACTATAGACGTGAAAGTCATGACGTGAAGATCCAAGATGTGAAACTGCAGACGTGAATCTACAGAGATTGACCAACTGTGTTTGCACATGCTTAGGAGGATGGATCATTTATCATTTCCAGAGGGGTGACAAGAGCATTATTATTTTGTTCTTGATGTGCTCTTAAGTCTTCGTATTTGATCTTGAATTTGTTGCTGAAATGATGTCAAGGCAGTAGGGAAGACTGCTGATTGTTTGCTTAAACAGACAAGCTCTTGTGTTGGTACTATGGTTGAGGGATTTGCTTGCTGTTTCTTGGGCCTCCATTCTTGTCGAACTATAGGTGAAGTTGTTGGGATTGAAGTCAGTGGTGAGGTTTTCTTCACATTGTTCAATTTTGGCAACCATATAATGGAACTACCATCATAGTATCCTTGTTGTTGAAGTACATGCACAGGCACCCATCTTTGATGAACACTGTAATTTGGTTGCTGATGTGCTTAGTGTTGAGGCTTTCTTCTTTGTGCGAGCTTAGGGGACTTTGTGATGCACTTGGGGACCCAAGCTTTGGTATTTCTTTGGTAGTATCCTTGTGCTTGCAGCAATGTTTTTGGTACCCACACTTGTTGCATTGGTGGAGTTCTTTGAGGAACGCACATAGGCTTTTGTGGACGGTGTTGTGGAGTACGCTTGTTTTTCCTTGGCTTTTGAGTGCTTTGTCGAGAAAGAGGTTTTGATTATCGAGGCACCCAAATGTGATTGACACCTTCATAGTAGCCTTGAGCTACAAGTAACTGCTTCTCCACCCACATTTTGATACTATTAAGATATCATGATTGTGGTAGTCTCGGTGGAGTTTTCTTTTGGGTTGATGTGGAAGGTTTGGGGCCCTTCTTGACTTTTGTTGGTGTTGAGGCTGCAGGTTTGAGACTCATTGGCATTGTTGATGATGAAGTTAGAGTCTCTTGTGGAGTGGTTTTTGATGACGAGGCCTTTGAGCATGTGGTTGTCTCCTTTGGTGAGGTTTGTCGATGAAGATGCATAGGAGCCGGGGCCTTTCCTTTGAGTTCCCTGTTAGAGTTAGATGGTTGGGCTCTGGGAAATTCTTTAGGAATAGCTGCTGATTGCGAGGTTTTAGCATCAAACTTCGTAGGTGAGGATGGGGTTGATGGAGTAGAGGCTTTATTGGAGTTGGTTGTTGATGCAGATGGTAGGTCACTGTGTAGAGAGGGGATTTTGTGGAAGACGCTTGTATCCTTTTGCGTTCAGCATCATAGATATCCATTAAAGTTGGATCCTCTTCCTAGCAGTATGGTAGTGTCAACTTTTTTGTTGTCATTGACCATCATGATGACTCTATCGCTAGCAAAGCACAGTGGTGCTTGGGTAGGAAAGTCCATTTATGCCCCAAGATCAAATCTCAACCACAAAAAAACTTGCACGTGAGGGGGTTAATTTCAATATGCATTGTATGTTCAAAGTACCTCAAACATGGCATGTTCAAGTCTTATGTAAAGGTAACGCTTTCAGGATGTGCCATGAGTGTTGGTTGACCCAACAAATCCCGTAGCTCAAGGGTCATGAGATTGTGTTCTCTTTTTGGATAAAGCTGTGCTTGAGCTACGGTGATTTCATTTGAAATTTCCAATCGAACCAAAATCATAGGGATCTTTTCAGTAAGATATGTTGGAAGTTCCGGCTCCTGCAAGGTTCTTTCCTCCCGTAAATAATAGCAATTGTACATTGCATATGCAGGAGTGTTCAAAGGTGACTGTTTGCAAGGGTCCCCCCCACTTGCTTACAAAGTTTGGTCACCATCGGAGCATGTTAGGGTATGATGACATGGAGAAGAGTGGGATTTTCCATGGCCTCTCGAGTACTAAAAGACTTCAAGAATCCACACCGGGCACTAATTTCTAATCCAACATGCTTTGATTTTGACCAAACATGCTCTAATTTTGACCAAACTTTGTGAGCACGTGCGGGTGTGTTCCCCCACATGCTCACAAAGTTTGGTCAGCATCGGAGCATGTTTGGGTATGATGGCATGAGGAAGAGTGAAATCTTCCATGGTCTCTCAAGCACTAACAGACTTAAAAAAGTTACATTGGCCGCTTATTGTTAATCCAAACATGCTCCAATGCTGACCAAACTTTTCTAGCACATGAGGGTGGGTCCCCTCTACATGCTCTCGAAGTTTTGTCAGCATCAGGGTAGTACAATGGCATGGGGAAGAATGGGATTTTCCATGGCCTCTCAAGCGCTAAGAGACTTGTAAAATCTGCGTTGGACATAATTGCTAATCCAAACATGCTCCGATGACCAAACTTTTTGAGCACGTGGGGGTGGGTCCTTCCCACATGCTTGCAAAGTTTGGTCAGCATCGGAGCATGTTTGGGTATGATGGCATGGGGAAGAGTGGGATTTTCCATGGCCTCTCAAGTACTAAGAGACTTGAAAAATCTGCACTGGGCGCTAATTGCTGATTGAAACAAGCTCTGATGTTGTGACCAAACTTTGCGAGCACGTGGGGGTTGTTGAGATATCGAGCTCTAGTGAGGCGGTGGACACTGATGACCCGCCTGGGGGATAGGCCCCGCACTTACACCACTGGCATGGTTGGTGAGATCTTGGGTGATATGCGGCCAGTGGGATGACAGGCTGTGTGACAGCCACTCTAGAGACTGGCATAGTTATAGCGCCAGCTCATTTAGTCGGGTTCACACTATAGAGAACCCGTGTATGTATTGGTTGAGTACCTTTCATAGTATGTGTACTCTTATTCTTGTATATAGTGTGTTGAGTGTTGAGTAGAGAAGAAGAAGATTTTCAGCCTCTCACCTTGTGTGTTCTCTATTAGGGTTTTGTGAGTGTGTGTGTGTGCTTGCAAGAGCTCAAGCTCTCTTCCCCCCTGCATCTTTTCATGGTATCAGAGCCTGGTTCGTGCTAAGGGCTGAGCTGCAAGCAAGAGAACCACAGGAAGCGGTACGAGGGTAAGAGCTTCAACTACTCTTCCCTATTGTGTTGGTGACTACACCCTTGTCGGGAGCTCTACGGGAGGCACCGGCAAACGATCTCCGATTGAGGAGCTTTCTTCACGGGAGTGAAGCTGTAGGGCAACTATACAGTCCTACGGACTATAATTTTTGGGCCGAAAACGCGTTTCGGGCGCGTCTGGACCTCCGTTTTTCAGAAAGCAGGCGATTTCGAACACTGCGGGTAAGTCATCGATTCTCTGCAGAACTCTGTTTTAAGAACTGCAGGAAGACAGATTGACTGTGCAGACACTGTGGGTGCTGCAAAGAGGTCTACAGTTGCCATTGGGTGTATGTATGCACATTGAAGTCACTGGTTGTGACATTTGAGAGTACTACAGTACCGCTGTGCAGAAAATACAGCATTTGTGCAGAAAAAACCAGAGTGCAGTTTGTGGTAAAATTGTGTGTTTGGCAAGATGTCTAATGATGGCATAACACAGATTGTGGCTGAGAAGCTTGACAAGAATAACTTCCATGCTTGGAGGTTCAGGTTGACGAATTTCCTGATGGGAAAAGGCTATTGGGACTACATAGAAGGTGAGCATGAAGAGGCACCGGAGATACCGGATATAAATCCGACTGCTGCAGATGTGAAAGAGTTTAAAGACTGGAACCAAGGAGCCAGGAAGGTCATGTATTGGCTTTCCATTAGTATACAGGACACCATGATTGGGCACATTCAGGATGCCAAGTCCCCCAAGGAGGCGTGGGACACCTTGGTAAAGCTTTATGAAACAAATACCAAGGCACGTAAGATACAGTTGAAGAATGAACTTCATACTGTGGAGAAAAAGAGCATGTCTGTGAATGACTATGCGTTGAAGATAAAGGGTATTGTGGAATCCCTTGCATCTATTGGTGTCTCAGTAGATGATGATGACAAGGTGGAAGTCTGTCTACGTGGTCTCGGGCCACAATACAAGGCGTTTAAGACGTCTATTCAGACTCGGGAAAACATTCCTAACTTTACAGATTTGGTGTCTATGCTGATTATCGAAGAGAAGAACTTGGGTGAAGACCAACAGTCTTCACAAAGCAAAAACAGTTCAGAGCAACAGGCCTTCTACACGAGTTCAGGAAGAGGACGAGGTAGAGGAGGCCGTGGACGCGGTCAAGGAGGTGGCCGAATAGGTAATCAGAATTATGGCAGCAGCAACAACAACAGTCCCAGAATCAACAACAACAACAACACGCAGGTGGAAGAGGCAAATTCAGAGGTAGGGGGAGTCAAAGAGGCCGTGGAAATTGGCAAAGGCAATATAATGATGCACGTGAATGCTATTATTGTGGTAAGCCTGGACATGTGCAGTCAGAATGTTATAAGAAGCAGGCTGACATGCAAAATGGAAAAGTGCAGCAAAACAACTATGCATCCTCAAGCAGAAATAATGAGGATAATGAAAGGTTGTTTGTTATGCAGCATGTTGTGAATGCCATGTCTGAAAATGTTGATGCAGCACAAAAAGATAATGTATGGTATGTGGATTCAGGCGCTTCGAACCACATGACGAGTCATTGGGAGTGGTTCAAGGAGATGAAAAACCCGGAAAGACCAGGTTTTGTGGAAACATGGGATGACACTGCTCATCCAATTGCCCACATTGGAGATGTGCCATTGTCTATGCAGGATGGCAAAGTGAAGTACCTTGCAGATGTACTTCATGTACCGAACATAACAAAGAATCTGGTTTCAGTTGGCCAGATGATTGAGCAGGGTTTGCAGGTTCGGTTTAACCCTGATGGGTGTTATGTTGAAGATTTCAAAGACAAGTGCAGGTTGGTTGCAAAAGGCAACAGAGTGGGCAGAATGTTTACGTTGAATGTAGACATGCCTGAAATGAGTGCTGCAATGTTTGCAAATGGTTCAGGAGTTGTTGCAGACACAGACATATGGCATAAAAGAATTGGACATGTAAATGTGCATAGATTGAAGTCTATGCAGACAAAAGGAATTGTGACAGGGCTGCCAAAATTTAAAGTGGAAGGTATGCAGAAAATATGTGAAGCATGCCAATTTGGGAAGCAAACAAAGCATGTGTTTCCACGTAACAGATATGTGAGCAGAAATGCACTAGATCTTGTGCATTCAGATGTATGGGGTCCTACGAAGACCATATCTATGGGAGGCTGCAGGTATTATGTGACTTTCATTGATGACCACACAAGGAAAGTGTGGGTATATTTCATGAAGGAGAAGAGTGAGGTGTTCACTCACTTTCAGAATTTCAGAGTTTTGGTTGAAAAGCAAACAGGGAAATATGTAAAGTGCCTAAGGTCAGATGGAGGGGGAGAGTACTTCTCCAATGAGTTCTCTGAATTCTTGAAGAAGAATGGTATTCGGAGACAGTTCACATGCAGATATACTCCGCAGCAAAATGGAGTTGCTGAGCGAAAAAACAGGCACATTGCTGAGATTGCACGAGCATTGATGGAAGAGAAGAATATGCCGCATTGCTATTGGGCTGAGGCTGTTTCTACAGCAGTATACATCATGAATAGGACTCCAACTGCAGCCATACATGATGTAACTCCAGAGGAGAGGTTTACTGGCAGAAAACCAGATTTATCTCATCTGAAAGTCTTTGGATGCATTGCATATGTGCATGTGCCAGATGAGCTGAGAACTAAGCTGGATCCGAAAGCTGAAAAATGTGTGTTTATTGGATATTCCCTTGAGCAAAAGGGATACAGGTGTTATAACCCTCCTACACGTGAGCTGAGGGTAAGCAGGGATGTTGTGTTTGATGAGATGAGCAGCTGGTATGTTGCTGAAAAAGAAGCTGTTGGGGCTGATGTGAGTGGAAGTGTGGTTGCACAGAATGCAGGTCAGCAATCACAGTCTTTGAGTGGACCAGGAGAGTCCTCATCTAGTGGGTCTGTTGATAGACCATGGAGTGGCAGGCTGCGTCATAATACCAGCCCTGCAAATGTGATTACTACATCACGTAAAGGAAAAGAGAAAATGGTTGAGCCCCTTGGTATGCCTGACATTTCTGCAGGGCATTCTCATGTTGATGGAGAGTCTAGTGGCTCAGATATGAGCCTTGATGAGGAGCTTGGGATCCCAGCTATGAGAACACCTGGTGTAAAGAAGGCTATGGAAGCCATGAATGAAAAGCTGCGAAGATCAGGGAGAGTGAAGAACCCTGTGCAGAGATTTACATATGATGGTTATGTGGCACATCACTATGCATATATGGCAAAGGTTGTGCAGGTTGTAGAGCCCACATGCATTGATGAGGCTGTTGGAAATGTGTGTTGGGAGAAAGCTATGGATGAGGAGATGGATGCACTATATGGAAATGAAACTTGGGATTTAGTGCAATTGCCAGAAGGCAAGAAAGCCATTGGATGCAAGTGGGTGTACAAAGTTAAACATAACAGTGATGGAAGCATAAACAGGTACAAGGCTAGATTGGTAGCCAAAGGATATGCGCAGACATATGGGATTGATTATGAGGAAACTTTCAGCCCAGTTGCCAAGATGGCAACGGTGAGAGTTGTGATAGCAGTGGCTGCGTCAAAGCAATGGTCTTTACATTAGATGGATGTAAAGAATGCATTCTTGCATGGGGATTTGCAAGAAGAGGTGTATATGTTGCAGCCACCTGGTTATGAGGATGTGGGTCACCCCGAGCATGTTTGCAGGTTGAAGAAAGCCTTGTATGGCTTAAAGCAAGCACCAAGAGCATGGTCTGACAAGATTTCTGAATATCTTGTCACTATTGGCTTTCATGTAGCCAATGCAGATTTCTCATTGTATGTGAGACATGGTGAGAGAGGGGTTGTGCTTGTTGTCATCTATGTAGATGACTTGATCATTACGGGGGACCATGATGCAAAGATCTTTGATGTAAAGATCTTGCTTAGACAGAAGTTCGAGATGAAGGATCTGGGGGAGCTCAGATATTTCTTGGGCATTGAGGTGATTAGGTCACCACATGGCATTGGATTACTGCAGAGACAGTATGGCTTGGACATGTTGTCCAAGTATGGTATGACAGGCTGTAAGCCTATTTCCGTGCCATTGGATCAGAATGGCAAGTTGAGTGCAGATTCAGGAGAGATCTTGGAGGATCCTACTATGTACAGACGCATAGTAGGAAGTTTGATCTACATGACGATCACCAGACCAGATTTGAGCTATGCTGTTGGGTTGGTGAGTCAGTTTATGCAGGTTCCACGGAAACCGCATTTGGATGCTGTGAGACGCATACTGAGGTATGTGAAGTCTACTTTACATTGTGGACTATTCTATGAGACTGGGACAGAGATATGTGTACATGGGTACACAGATGCTGATTGGGCTGGTAGTATCTCAGACAGAAGATCTACCAGTGGATTCATGTTTTCTTTGGGGAGTGCTGCTGTGACTTGGAGCAGCAAGAAGCAGCCTACGGTTGCTCTATCGAGTACAGAGGCCGAGTACAGAGGAGCTCCTATGGCCGCATGTGAGGTAGCTTGGTTGAGAAAGCTACTTGCAGATTTGGGTCTATCAGTGGATAGACAAGTTGTCATTTTCTGTGACAACATTAGTAGTATACAGTTGGCCAGGAACCCAGTCTTTCATGCTCGTACAAAGCACATAGAGGTTCACTACCACTTCGTCAGAGAGAAGGTCTTGGCAGGAGACCTTGACCTTGTTTATGTCAGCACAGAGGATCAGGTAGCTGACATCTTCACCAAAGCATTGGGTGCAGAGAAGCTCCGCAGATTCAGGGCTTCGCTTGGTGTACATGAGATGGAGTTGAGCTCGAGGGGGAGTGTTGAGATATCGAGCTCTAGTGAGGCGGTGGACACTGATGACCCGCCTGGGGGATAGACCCCGCACTTACACCACTGGCATGGTTGGTGAGATCTTGGGTGATATGCGGCCAGTGGGATGACAGGCTGTGTGACAGCCACTCTAGAGACTGGCATAGTTATAGCGCCAGCTCATTTAGTCGGGTTCACACTATAGAGAACCCGTGTATGTATTGGTTGAGTACCTTTCATAGTATGTGTACTCTTATTCTTGTATATGGTGTGTTGAGTGTTGAGTAGAGAAGAAGAAGATTTTCAGCCTCTCACCTTGTGTGTTCTCTATTAGGGTTTTGTGAGTGTGTGTGTGTGCTTGCAAGAGCTCAAGCTCTCTTCCCCCCTGCATCTTTTCATCAGGGGTGGGTGGGTCCCCCCCACATGCTCGCAAAGTTTGGTCAGCATGTGGATCCCCCCCACATGCTCGCAAAGTTTGGTCAGCATCATCGGGAGCATGTTTGGGTATGATGGCATGGGGAAGAGTGGGATTTTCCATGGCCTCTCAAGCACTAAGAGACTTGAAAAATCCACACTGGGCACTAATTGCTAATCCAAACATGCTCCGATATGCTGACCAAACTTTTCAAGCATGTGGCGGTGGGTCCCTTCTCACATGTTGACCACAATACAAGGTATGATCATGAGTTTTCTTTTAATGCCCATAGTATGATTGTGGTAGGCCGGTTCTACCGTAGATTGGACTTCGTTCAGGAAGTCTTGAGTTTCAGTAGTGGAATGGGAGTTAGAGTCATTTCAGTTCTCTCATCTAGTGCTTGCTACAAGGCTCACTCTTGATTAAGTACAGAGCCGAAAATAGAGTAGCTCGATTAGCTCACATTCTTATGTACTTTGTTGATGTTTATATCTTATGAGTTATGTCTTTATTGAGGATCATTGCATTTTGGTTGATGTTAATGGTTTATGGATTTTTTTAAACGCTTTGGCTTCCCCCCACATGCTCGCAAAGTTTGGTCCGCATATCGGAGCATGTTTCGGGTATGATGGCATGGAGAAGAGCAGGACTTTCCATGGCCTCTAGAGCACTAAGAGACTTGAAAAGTTTGCAATGGGCACTAATTGCTAATCCAAACATACTTCGATATACTGACAAAACTTTGCAAGCATGTGGGAGTGTGTTCCGGACACGTGCTCCCAAAGTTTGGTCAGGATTGGAGCATGTTTGGGTGCGGTGGCATGGGGAAGAGCGGGATTTTCCATGTCCTCTTGAGCACTAAGAGACTTGAAAAATCCATATTGGGTGCTAATTTCTAATCCAAACATGCTCCAAATGTTGACTAAACATTGTGAGCATGTGGGAGTGGGTCCCCCCACATGCTCGCAAAGTTTGGTTAGCATCAGAGCATGCTTGGGTATGATCGCATGGGGAAGAACGGGATTTTCCATGGCCTCTTGAGCACTAAAAGACTTGAAAAATTTGCACTGGGTGCTAACTGCTAATCCAAACATGCTTCGATGTGCTAACAAAAGTTTGTGAGAATGTGAGGGTGGGTCCCCTCCACATTCTCGTAAAGTTTGGTCACTATCGAAGCGTTTTTGGGTACGATGGCATGGGGAAGAGCCAGATTTTCAATTGGTCTCTTGAGCACTAAGAGACCTAAAAAATCAGCACTGGGCGCTAATTAATCAAAACATGCTCTGATGCTGACCAAACTTTGCAAGCATGTGTGGTGGGTCTCCCCCACATTCTTGCAAAGTTTGGCCACCATCAAAGCATGTTTGCGTACGATGGCATGGAGAAGAGCGGGATTTTCCACGGCCTCTTGAACAATAAGAGACTTGAAAAATTTGCACTAGGTGCTAATTGCTAGTCCAAACATGCTCTGACCAAACTTTGCGAGCATGTGGGGGTGGGTCTCTCCCACATGCTCGCAAAGGTTGATCACCATCGGAGCATAGTTGGGTACGATGGCATTGAGAAGAGCAAGATTTTCCATGGCCTCTCGAGCACTAAGAGTCTTGAAAAGTCTCCACCACTAGGTGCTAATTGCTAATCCAAACACGCTCCAATACTGACCAAACCTTGCAAGCACGTGGGAGTGTGTTCTCAACACATGCTCGCAAAGTTTGGTTAGCATCGGAACATGTCTGGGTGCGGTGGTATGGGGAAGGTGGCATGGGGAAGAGCGCGATTTTCCATGGCCTCTCGAGCACTAAGAGACTTGAAAAATCTACACTGGGCGCTAGTTGCTAATCAAAACATGCTTCAATGCTGACCAAACTTTGCGAGCACGTGGAGGTGGGTCTCCCCCACATGCTTGCAAAGTTTGGTCAGCATATCGGAGCATGTTTGGGTATGATGGCATGGGGAAGAGTACAATTTTCCGTGGCCTCACAAGCACTAAGAGTCTTGAAAAATGTGCACTAGGCACTAATTGCTAATCCAAACATGCTTCGATGCTTACCAAACTTTTCAAGCATGTGGGGGTGGGTCCCCCCTCACATGCTGACTACGATACAATGGATGATCATGAGTTTTTGTTTGATTCCCATAGCATGATTGTGGCAGGCCGGTTCTACCACAGATTGGATTTCGTAAGAGAAGTCTTGGGTTCCAGCAGTGGAGTGGGAATTAGAGGCATTTCAATTCTCTCATCTGGTGCTTGCTACCAGGCTCACTCTTGATTGAGTACACAGCCAAAAATAGAGATCTCTTACGTGTTTTTGGCTTCGAGTGGATAACCATGAGAGCATTCTAGAGCATTTGAGAGAAAGAGATGGTACTACTGAATAGATCTCTATCTTGATAGTGACTAAACTCAGACTAGCTAGGTTAGCTCACTTACATTGTACTCAGATTTATTGGTAGTGACTAACCTAAGGCTAGCTGGGGTAGCTCATTTACATTTTGCTTTGATCTATTGAGTTAGTGGCTAAATCCAGAGTAGCTCAATTAGCTCACATTCTTATGTACTTAGTTGATGTTTATATCTTATGAGTTATTTATTTATTGAGGATCATTACATTTTGATTGATGTTAATGGTTTATGGAAATTTTTAACACTTTGGCTACCATATTATTTGTTTAACACTTAGTGCTGGAGAGGCAGTGGGCGCTAACTAATCCAAACATGCTCCCATATTGACCAAAGTTTGTGAGCATGTGGGGGTGGGTCTCCCCACACGCTTGCAAAGTTTGGTTAGCATTGGAGCATGTTTGGGCACGATGGCATGGAGAAGACTGGGATTTTCCATGGCCTCTCGGGCTCTAAGAGACTTGAAAAATCTGCATTGAGCACTAATTGCTAATCCAAATGTACTCCAATACTTGTCAAACTCTGTGAGCATGTGGGGATTGGTCCCCCCCACATGCTCGCAAAGTTTGGTCCGCATCGGAGCATGTTTGGGTATGATGGCATGGAGAAGAGTGGGATTTTCCATGGCCTCTCGAGAACTAAGAGACTTGAAAAGTCCGCACTGGGGGCTAAAGTGCTAATCTAAACATGCTCCAATATTGACCAAACTTTGCAAGCACGTGGGATTGTGTTCTCGACATCGAAGCATGTTTGGGTTAGCATCGGAGCATGTTTGGGTACGGTGGCGTGGGGAAGTGCGAGATTTTCCATGGCCTCTCGAGCACTAAGAGACTTGGAAAATCCACACTGGGCGCTAATTACTAGTCCAAACATGCTCCAATGCTGACCAAAAATTGTGAGCACATGGGGTGGGTTCCCCCACATGCTCGCAAAGTTTGGTTAGCATCAAAGCATGTTTGGGTATGATGGCATGGGGAAGAATGGGATTTTCCATGGCCTCTTGAGCACTTAAAGACTTGAAAAATTTACAGAGTGCGCTAACTGCTAATCTAGACATGCTCTGATGTGTTGACAAAACTTTGTGACCATCTAGGAGTGGGTCCCCTCCACATGCTCATAAAGTTTGGTCACCATCGGAGCTTTTTTGGGTACGATGGCATGGGGAAGAGCCGGATTTTCAATTGGCCTCTCGAGCACTAAGAGACTTGGAAAATAAGCCTTGGGCGCAAATTGCTAATCCAAACATGCTCCAATGCTGACTAGACTTTGCAAGCATGTGGTGGTGGGTCTCTCCCACATGCTCGCAAAGTTTGGTCACCATTGCAGCATGTTTGGGTATGATGGCATGGAGAAGAGCGGGATTTTCCATGGCCTCTCGAGTAGTAAGAGACTTGAGAAATCCGCACTAGGCGCTAATTGCTAATCCAAACATGCTTCGATATACTGACCAAACTTTGTGACCATGTGGGGATTGGTCCCCCCCACATGCTTGTAAATGTTGATCACCATCGGAGCATGTTTGGGTATGATGGCATGGAGAAGAGTGGGATTTTCCATGGCCTCTCGAGCACTAAGAGACTTGAAAAGTCTGCGCTGGGCGCTAATTGCTAATCCAAACACGCTCCCTAACCAAAATTTTCGAGCACGTGGGAGTGTGTTCCCAACACATACTCGCAAAGTTTGGTCAGCATCGGAGCATGTTTGGGTGCGGTGGCATGGGGAAGAGTGGGATTTTCTGTGGCCTCTCGACAGAGACTTGGAAAATCCGCACTCGGCGCTAATTGCTAATCGCAACATGCCCCAATGATGATGACCAAACATTATGAGCATGTGGGGTGGGTCCCCTCACATGCTCCCAAAGTTTGGTCAGCATATCGGGGCCTGTTTGGGTATGATGGCATGGGAAGAACGGGATTTTCCATGGCCTCTTGAGCACTAGGCGCTAACTGCTAATCTAAACATACTGACCAAACTTTGCAAGCATGTGGGGGTAGGTCCCCCCCACATGCTCTGAAAGTTTGGTCACCCTTTTAGCATGTTTGGGTATGATGGCATGGAGAAGACCGGGATTTTCCATGGCCTCTCGAGTGCTAAGAGACTTGAAAAACCTGCACTGCGCTAATTGCTAATGCAAACATGCTCTGATGATGCTGACAAAGCTTTGCGAGCATGTGGGGGTGGGTTTCCCTCACATGCTCCCAAAGTTTGTTCACCATTCGGCACATGTTTGGGTATGGTGGCCTGGGGAAGAGTGAGACTTGATAAATTTGCATTGAACGCTAATTGCTAATTTAAACATGTTTCGATTCTCTGACCAAATGTTGGGAGCATTTGGGGATGGGTCCCCAAATGTTTCGATTCTCTGACCAAATGTTGGGAGCATTTGGGGATGGGTCCCCCCCCATGCTTGCAAAGTTTGGTCACCATCGGAGCATGTTTGGGTGTGATGGTATGGGAGCATTTGGGGATGGGTCCCCGCCCACATGCTTGCAAAGTTTGGTTCACCATCGGAGCATGTTTGGGTGTGATGGCATGGAGAAGAGTAGAATTTTCCATGGCCACTTGAGCACTAAAGACATAAAAAAATTACACTGGGTGCTATTTTTTGCTAATCCAAAAATGCTCTGATTTTGACCAAGCTTTGCGAGCATGTGGGGGTGGTCTCCCCCACATGATCACAAAGTTTGGTCAGCATCATCGGAGCATGTTTGGGTATGATGGTATGGGGAAGACTGAGATTTTTCATGGTCTCTCAAGCACTAAGAGACTTCAAAAAACTACACTGGGCATGCTAATTGCAAATTCAAAGATGCTCCGATGTTGACCAAACTTTTCGAGCACGTGGGGATGTGTCCCCCCCACATGCTCACAAAGTTTGGTCAGCATCATCGGAGCATGTTTAGGTACGAATGCATGGGGAAGAGTAGGATTTTCCATGGCCTCTCAAGCACTAAGAGACTTGAAAAATCCGCACTAAGTGCTAATTGCTAATTGAAACATGCTTCGATGCTGACCAACCTTTGTGAGCACATGGGGATGGGTCCCCCCCATATGCTCGCAAAGTTTGGTTAGCATCAGAGCATGTTTGGGTACGATGACATGGGGAAGAGTGGGATTTTCCATAACTTGTTAAGCACTAAGAGACTTGAAAAATCTATGCTGGGCAATTGCCAATCCAAACATGCACCAATGCTGACCAAACTTTCTAAGCATATGATAGTGGGTGCCCCCCCACATGTTGACCACAATATAGTGGATGGTCATGAGTTTTCTTTTGATGCCCATAGCATGATTGTGGCAGGTTGGTTCTACCACAGATTGGACTTTCTAAGGGAAGTCTTGAGTTCCAGCAGTTGTGTGGGAGTTAGAGGCATTTTAGTTCTCTCATCTAGTGATTGCTACTAGGTTTAGTCCTGATCGAGTACAGAGCCGAAAATAGAGATCTTGCCCATGTTTTTGGATTTGAGTGGATGGCCATGCTAGCATTCTAGAGAATTTGAGAGCTAGAGGGGATGCTACTGACTAGATCTCTATCTTGATAGGTGACTAAACTCAGACTAGCTGGGTTGGATCACTTACATTGTACTTAGATTTATTGGTAGTGACTAATCTAAGACTAGCCGGGATAGGTTTACATTACGCTTTGATTTATTGAGTTAGTGGCTAAACCCAGAGGAGCAATTGGGATAGCTCACATTCTGATGTACTTAGTTGATGTTTATATCTTATGTCTTTATTGAGGATTATTGCATTTTGTTTGATGTTAATGGTATTATGGAGCAGTTGATTATGAGCTGATTAAACAGGCTATCTATTGTGATTAGTGAAACAGAGGGTGATTAATCGGCTAATTACTCTCTCAACTTAAACAATTGGTCTAATTACTTTTACATGGAGCTAGTAGACATCAATGCTAAGCTAATGAATGCCTGGTCTCTCAATTTGGACAAGGATTAAAGAAATTAGAGCGGGATTAATACTAGTTTTATTGGTTTTTCAAAACAGACAAGGGGATTTGATAAATTTGGTATGTACGCACCTTGGTTGGTGTTGATATGCAACATTGAGCTTATTTAGGTGCCAATGCAAGTTATCCACACTTGATTGGACCTCTACATTGCAATTTGAAGCCTTGAAAAGCGTGCCAAAATAGGGTACTTTGGACTGTGTATGCCAGTTCAATTTGAATGCAAAGTGAAGTTTGTTGAGTACTTTGGAGTATCTGGAACACTTATTAGAGTGTGGTTGAGCTGAGGAAGGCTCGTGTGCAGAAAGGTGCATTTGCATTGAGCAAATATGTCAGACAATCCAGTACAAATTATGGGTGAGAAGTTGGATAGAAAGAACTTCCAGGCATGGAAGTGCAAGATTAAAAGCTTTTTAAAAGGAAAAGAGTTTTGGAACCTTGTTACAGGTGCGGGGCCAGAGCCAAAACTACCCCGACAACCTACACAACAATAGGTTGTAGCTCATAAGCAATGGTCACAAACAAAGAGCATACAAAGTTTTGCATTACTTGTCTATATGTATCTCAGATGCTATACTCATACATATACATGGTGTAGCTCATAAGCAATGGTCACAAACAAAGAGCATACAAAGTTTTGCATTACTTGTCTATATGTATCTCAGATGCTATACTCATACATATACATGGTGCTGTGAGAATCCCAAGGATGCATGGGATACATTGGTAAAGCTGTTTGATATAGACATTAGTGCTCGTAAGTCTCAGTTGAGACAACAGATTCATAATGTGAAGCGGAAAGGAAGGAGTATCCATGATTATGTTCAAGAGATAAAGAAGTATACAGATGCATTGGCAACTATCAATGCCCCCATGCCTGATGATGATTTGGTAGACATTACCTTGCGTGGTCTTGGCACAAGGAGTATAAGTTTTTTGATACATCTATCTCGGTTCGGAGTACAGGTTTACCAGATTTTGATGAGTTGGTTTCACTCTTGCTTGTTGAGGAAATCAAACTCAGTGACTCTTTTCATGATGCATCTACTAGCCATGATGATAATGGCAGAAATCAGGCTTTCTATTCACAAAGGGGATTTAGAGGCAGGAGGAGATTTGCATCACGTGGCCGTGGTAATGGTCGTGGATCGCAGGGCAGCTTTTCTTTTCTTTACTGGCTGTGACCCAGGGGCCAGCAATGGCTTTAACTATTCATCATCAACTATGATGGGTATGTTTAGATGTGTAAACACCTCACTAAACTGATTGCAAGCTTGAAAACTTGCATCCAAACACAAAACTTGATGCACCTAAAGAACATGCAGTAAACCCCCTACTGACCAATCAACTACAATACATAAATATGGGGGAATCCACATCACTAGAACAAAGTATCCTGCAAACAAAGTTGTAGTACTTAGGCACTCATACATAAAATTTGAACTCATGGATAAAAGGCACCCAAAGAACATGCATTAAACCCCCTACTAACCAATCAACTACAATATGGTGCCAGAGGTGCTCGTGGATATACACCTCAGAGAGGCAGAGGTAATCCTTATGGTAGAGGACATTGGCAAGGCCACCAAACATCTATGCAAAATGTGGAATGCCATTACTATGGGAAATTTGGTCATATACCACGTGATTGTTTCCACAAACAAAATGATTTGAGAGGGGATAGAGCACAACATGGTGGACATTATGCACAACATGGTGGAAATTATGCAAATGGTGGAAATTTTGCATCAAGCAGTAATGATGGTAGTGCAAATCACTTGTTTGCCATGAAACATGTTGTTGTGGGATCTATGATGACAAATGGTGACAGTGATGATGACACTTGGTATATGGACTCTGGAGCATCAAACCACCATATGACTTGTCATGAGACGAATTGAGATATTTTCTTGGGTGAATTGAGATATTTTCTTGGGATTGAAGTGATCAAAGACCATGCAGGGACATGGTAAGTGCAACGCCAATATGCATTGGATATATTGGCAAAATATGGGATGACAAGGTGTAAGCCAATGAGTACACCTTTGGAGTAGAATGTGAAGCTGCGGGGGCTGATTTTGGTGAAGAGTTGGATGATCCATCTATGTATAGAAAGATGGTTGGCAGTCTGATTTACATGACTATCACACACCCGGATCTCAGTTTCTCTTTGGGGCTAGTAAGCCAATTTATGCAGAGCCCTAGAAAACCTCATTTGGATGCAGTGAGATGCATTATGCGATATGTAAAGACCACTGCACATTACGGTCTTCTTTATGAGCATGGTAAAGGCTTGGATGTACATGGCTATACAAACGCAGATTGGGCAGGTAGCTCGTATGACAGGAAGTCTACTAGTGGTTATGCCTTTACATTTGGAAGTGCAGTGGTGAGTTGGAGTAGCAAAAGGCAACCTATTGTTGCTTGATCTAGTACAGAGGCTGAATACAGGGGTGCAGCCATTGCTACATGTGAAGGAGTATGGTTAAAGAGTCTCTTGGCTGATTTGGGTGAGCCTATTGATGGCAAGGTTGTCATTCATTGTGACAACATGAGCAGCATACAGTTGGCCAAGAATCCAGTTTTTCATGCGCAGACCAAACACATAGAGGTCCGTCAGAGAGAAAGTGTTGGATGGTACAGTGGATTTACATTATGTGAAGACTGAAGAGCAGGTGGCCAACATCTTTACAAAGCCACTTAGCAGGAAGAAGGTTGAGTACTTCCGTACTATGTTGGGAGTACATGGGATGAGCTTGAGGGGGAGTGTTGAGAGCTTTGATAGCCCAAGCTCATGTACATCTTCATCTATGGCAGTACATCATGAGCTTGAGAGGGGCTGTTGAGATTCCAGCTCGATGTCAGCTTGTGCCAGTTGCACTATGTGCTGGCATGTTAGGTAGTAACATGTGTGAGACATAAATGACCGCGTCCAGCTGGTCATAGCATGTGGACATTAGCTAGGGTTAGTAGTGTGTGGACACAACACATAGTGTGTGTTGTAGATTATGGATTATGGCTTTATGCATTGTGTGTGAAGGGAGATGGCTTCCCTCTATGGTTAGGGTTTGCATAATACATTAGGGTTTGCTCCTGTGTGTGTGTCTCCTCTCCCTCTACCTGTTTTCCATCATGGGTATGATGGCATGGAGAAGAGTGGGATTTTCCATGGGCTCTCCAGCACTAAGAAACTTGAAAAGTCCGCACTGGGAGCGAATTGCTAATCCAAACATGCTTTGATACTGACTAAACTTTACGAGCATGTAGGAGTGTGTTCCCGACACATGCTTGCAAAGTTTGGTCAGCATCGGAGCATGTTTAGGTTCGGTGGCATGGGGAAGAGCGAGATTTCCATGGCCTCTCGAGCAACACGAAGAGACTTGAAAAACTAGCAGTGGGCGCTAATTGCTAATCTAGACATGCTCCGATGCTGACCAAACTTTGCAAGTAGGTGGGGGTTCCCCCCCCAACTTGCTCGCAAAGTTTGGTCACCGTCCAAGCACATTGGGGTATTATGACATGGAGAAGTGTGGGATTTTCCATGGCCTCTCGAGCACTAAAAGACTTGAAGAATCCGCACTGGCGCTAATTTCTAATCCAAACATGCTTCGATTATGACCAAACTTTGCGAGCACGTGTGGGTGGGTCTCCCCCACATGCTCACAAAGTTTGGTCAGCATCGGAGCATGTTTGGGTACGATGGCATGGGGAGAAGAGTGGAATTTTCCATGGCCTCTCAAGTACTTAGAGATTTGAAAAATCTACACTGGGCGCTAGTTACTAATCAAAACATGCTCCAATGCTAACCAAACTTTGCGAGCACGTGGGGGTAGGTTCCCCCACGTGTTGCAAATTTTGGTCAGCATCGAAGCATGTTTGTGTATGATGGCATGGGGAAGAGTGGGATTTTCCATGGCCTCTCAAGCACTAAGAGACTTGCAAAATCCACACTTGGCCACTAATTGCTAATCCTCCGATGCTAACCAAACTTTGCAGGGGTGGATCACCCCTCACATTCTGACCATAATAAAGTGGATGATCATGAGTTTTCTTTTGATGCCCATAACATGATTGTGGCAGAGGCTGGTTCCACCATAGATTGGACTTTGTGAGGAAGTCTTAAGTTTGAGTAGTGGAGTGGGAGTTAGAGACATTTCAATTCTCTCATCTAGTTCTTGCTACCAGGCTCACTCTTGATCGATTACAGAGCCGAAAACAGAGATCTCATGCATGTTCTTGGCTTCGAGTGGATGACCATCAGAGCATTCTAGAGCTAGAGATGGTGCTACCGACTAGATATCTATCTTGATAGAGTGACTAAACTCAGAGTAGTTGGCTTGGCTCACTTACATTGTACTCAGATTTATTGGCAGTGACTAACCTCAGACTAGATGGGGTAGCTCATTTACATTATGCTTTGATCTATTGAGTTAGTGTTTAAACCCAGAGTAGCTCGGTTAGTTGACATTCTTATGTACTTTGTTGATGTTTATATCTTATGAGTTATATCTTTATTGAGGATCATTGCATTTTGGCTAATGTTAATGGTTTATGGATTTTTTTAACACTTTGGCTTCCATATTGTTTGTTTAACACTTAGTGCTTGAAAGGAACTGGGTGCTAATTGCTAATCCAAACATGCTCTGATACTGACTAAACTTTGTGAGTATATGGGGTTGGGTCCCCCTTGGTCACCATCGGATCATGTTTGGGTACAATGGCATGGAGAAGAGTGGGATTTTTCATGGCCTCTCAAGCACTATAAGAGACTGGAAAAATCCGCAACTCGGTGCTAATTGATAATCCAATTATACTTTGATAATTACTAAACTTTGCGAGCATGTGAGGGTGGGTCCCCCCCCACATGCTCGCAAAGATTGGTCCGCCACCATCGGAGCATGTTTGGGTACGATGGCATGGAGAAGAGCGGGATTTTCCATGGCCTCTCGAGCACTAAGAGATTTGAAAAGTCCGCATTGGGCGCTAGTTGCTAATCCAAACATGCCCTGATATTGAGAAAACTTTGCAAGCACATGGGAGTGTGCTCTCGACACATGCTCGCAAAGTTTTGTCAACATCGGAGCATGTTTGGGTGTGGTGGCATGGGGAAGAGTGGGATTTTCCATGGCTCATGGAGCACTAAGAGACTTGAAAAATCCGCACTGGGTGCTAATTTCTAATCCAAACATGCTTCCATGCTAACTAAACATTGTGAGCATGTGGGGGTGGGTCCCCCCACATGCTCACAAAGTTTGGTTAGCATCAGAGCATGTGGGTCCCCCCACATGCTCGCAAAGTTTGGTTAGCATCAGAGCATGTGGGTCCCCCCACATGCTCGCAAAGTTTGGTTAGCATCAGAGCATGTTTGGGTACGATGGCATGGGGAAGAATGGGATTTTCCATGGCCTCTTGAGCACTAAAAGACTTGAAAAATTTGCACTGGGCGCTAACTGCTTATCTCAAAATGCTCCAGTGTACTGACGAAACTTTGTGAGCATGTGAGGGTGGGTCCCCCCCCACATGCTCGTAAAGTTTGGTTACCATCGGAGCTTGTTTGGGTACGATGGCATGGGGAAGAGCCAGATTTTCAATTGGCCTCTCAAGCACTAGAGACTTGAAAAATCAGCACTGGGTGCTAATTGCTAATCTAAACATGCTCCGATGTTGACCAAACTTTGCAAGCTCTTGGTGGTGGGTCTTCCCCACATGCTTGCAAAGTTTGGTCACCATTAGAGCATGCTTGGGTACGATGGCATGGAGAATGGAATTTTCCATGACCTCTCGAGGAGTAAGAGACTTGAAAAATCTGTACTAGGCGATAATTGCTAATTCAAACATGCCCCGATACTATTGACCAAACTTTGTGAGCATGTGGGGGTGGGTCTCCCCCACATGCTCGCAAAGGTTGATCACCATCGGAGAGCATGTTTGGGTATGATGGCATGGAGAAGGGAAGGATTTTTTATGGCCTCTCAAGCACTAAGAGACTTGAAAAGTCTGCCATTGGGCGTTAATTGCTAATCCAAACATGCTTCGATACTGCCTAAACTTTGCGAGCACATGGGAGTGTGTTGCCGACACATGCTCGCAAAGTTTGGTCAGCATTGGAGCATGGGGAAGAGCGGGATTTTCCATGGCCTCTCGAGCAGACTTGAAAACTCTGCACTGGAGGCTAATTTCTAATCTAAACATGCTTCGATGTTGACCAAACATTATGAGCACATGGGGGTCGGCCTCCCCACATCGCAAAGTTTGGTCAGCATTCGGAGCATGTTTGGGTATGATGACATGGGAAGAACGAGATTTTCCATGGCCTCTTGAGCACTAAAAGACTTAAAAAATTCGTACTAGTAGGCACTAACTGATAATCCAAACATGCTACTTCTGACCAAACGTTGTGAGTATGTGGGGGTAGGTTCCCCCCACATCGGAGCATGTTTGGGTATGATGGCATGGAGAAGAGCGGGATTTTTCATGGCCTCTCGAGCAATAAGAAACTTGAGAAGTCCACACTGGGCGCTAATTGTTAATCCAAACATGCTTCTATACTGACCAAACTTTGTGAGCACGTGGGAGTGTTCCTGACACATACTTGCAAAGTTTGGTCAGCATCGGAGCATGTTTGGGTGCACTGGCATGGGGAAGAGTGGAATTTTCCACGGCCTCTCGAGCACTAAGAGACTTAAAAAATATGCCCTGGGCACTTATTGCTAATCCAAACATGCTCTGATATGCTGACCAAATATTGTGAGCGTGTGGAGGTGGGTTCCCTCACATGATCGCAAAGTTTGGTTAGCATCAGAGCATGTTTGGGTACGATGGCATGGGGAAGAACAAGATTTTCCATGGCCTCTTGAGCACTAAAAGACTTGAAAAATTCACACTAGGCACTAACTGCTAATCCAAACATGCTTCGATGTACTAATGAAACTTTGCGAGCATGTGAGGGTGGGTCCCCCCACATGCTCATAAAGTTTGGTAACCATCGGCGCTTGTTTGGATACGATGGCATGGGGAAGAGTGGAATTTTCAATCGGCCTCTTGAGCACTTAGAGACTTGAAAAATCATCACGCTGTCGTGACGTGTGCGGTACAGCCAGGAAAGTACGAGACTTCTAGCTGTGAGAGTTGGTGCCAAACTTAACAAGGAAACTCACATTCAAAATTTCCCAAAAAGCATAGGACAAATCCATCCTTGAATTCGTGTTCCAATTGTTTATCCCTTTCCAAGCATAGATTCACTGGCTTCTTCTTCCAAAACTTTCCAGCTAATCACATGAAAGCATAACATAACCTTTAAGTATTTCCAACATACGTGTCCCTTTTCATTCCATACATCCACTGTCACCATTTCCAACATCTCATAATGTTCTTTATCACCTGAAAACCTGTTTATAAATTTCAACAACTCACAAGTACAAGACAATATATGGCATATCTATAACATGTTCTCATGGTTTTAAGAAATTTCGAAGCTTGCACTCTGGTTCCATTAGGGTAGAAACAATTCAGATATCCAGTGCCTTAATATCACAACTCCTCGTATCCAGACATTCATGTTTTACCAAAACCTCTAAGGTTCGAACGGTCTTATGATTTACAAAACCTCTAAGGTTTGAAAGGTCTTATGATTTACAAAACCTCTAAGGTTTGAAAGGTAGTCAATAAATAAATTTAAGAAAAACACGACTTATCTGAAAACATTATTGTGAATCACTCCTGGATTTTTGCTATTTCCCACTCAATCCTTTTGCTGCAGACAGCGCACAGCCGGCGCGAAGCTGGTTTTTCTGAATTTGTTAAAAGCATATCAATTGATAGTAGCTACTTTACTCTCTATTTCAAGCCCCAACACGCCATACACAGTCGCTGACTGTATGAAACCAAACGCACTGGTCGAACTCGCTTCTGTCACCTGGTTTTTTTTTTCTGCAGACTTCTTCTGATCAGCATCGCACGCAATTCCCTGGTTTTTTCTGGTCCTTCCCGCGAGGAAGTCGGCGCCCACGCCCTTTTGCAGCTGAAATCGCGCATTTTCCCATTTTAATTTTCCTCACTGCGCCTACTATTTCCTTTTTCCTTTGTTTTGGAGTGTGACCTTTTTCCTTTATTTTGGAGTGTTGACCATATACATATTTATATAAAATCAAACTCCTTTTCACCATAACCTTGCTAAGGGTTTTTCTCACGCCTCATCAAAAGAAGCTCCATTTGGCATCCTTATTGCACATATGATTTTTGCCATCTAAAGCATACGATCAAGACCCCAACCATTATGTACCATAAAGTTCTCTGTCTCAGTGCTAATATCAACTCAACCATGATAGGCACAGCTTATGAGCAATTCACCATCTCATGGAATCAATAAAGTAGTCGAACCACAAGCATAATCCAGTCCTATCAAGGCACAAGGTATCTGCTAGCTCCGAAATTCTCCATAACATCCACCCCCTCTAAACCTGCACATCCTCTGGTATGTGCCAAATCATCATCAAGGTCCACATATAACTGGATGTCGTCTTCATCTTCTGCAGTTCCAGGAAGATCATCCTCTTCCTCTTCAACCATATCCATACTACCACTGTCAAGCCTCTCATCCTGAATCTCTTGTGAATCAAAAGGATCATTATCATGCCTTCTTTTAAATATCTTGATTCTTTTGCCAGCCACAAGATTCTTTATTTTTGTTCCATCAAGCTCACACAGAGTATACGTGGCATTTCCATGCACATGCTTGACAATGTAAGGGCCAAACCATCTTTTTGCAAATTTTCTTTGAACAGTGAATTGGTTGTCAAGGCTACTGTCATACATTAGAACCCAATCACCTTCTTCAATAGGTTTTGGCCGGAGTCTGTGTCTACTATCAAATCTTTCTTTATTTTTCAACCTTGCATCTTTCAAGCGGGCTTTAGCAAGCTCTATATCTCCAGGCCTCCTCTCCAACTGTCTTATTCGCAATGCAAGGAGGTCATCTCTGCTCAATCCTTCGACCCAGGGCAATACATTCCAAGTTAGAATTACTTCTTCAACTGGCATCACTGGCTTCTGACCATACATCAATTCTGTAGGCATGTATCCTGTCACTGAGCTATGAGTTGTACGGTCAGCCCACAAGGCATATGGTAGCAGCTTTGGCCACTCTCGCATTCTTTCTCTGCATGCCTTAGCCAAAGCTTTAATGATTGGAGGATGCCCTCGCTCACTTTTCCCATTGCCCTCAGGATTGTAAGCACATGTTAGGGACAGTTTGATACCAATTCTAGAGAAGAATTCCCTTGCTTCTTCAACATCTAGCTCACCCCTATCAGCTGTTATCTTCTCAACACAACCATACCGGCAGATCACATCTTCCAAGAGAAATTTGCATACTGTTTCCGTACTCTTTGTTCTAAGAGCACGCCCTTCTACCTGATTTGTCAAATCTTCTCTTGCAAGTGCAATGTACCGCATCTGCCAAATTCCCAAAGGCATTGTAACTAGATCCACTACCCATTTGTAGTGCATGGCAGGTGGGTAGGTTGGTTGCAAGCCATCACGATGCCGCACATTTGAGTACATTTGGCATACCATGCATGTTTCCACATATTGGGAAATATCCTTGTACATTCCTTTCCACCAATATTTTTCCTTTATTTTGGTAAAGGTGGCCCACACGCTTTTATGTCCAGCCCAGAGACTCTCATGGAATTCTTTCACAAGCTTTCCTTGAGTCTCTTTATCACATATGACTCTCTGTGACATAGCATTCCTCTGCTTAGGATGCTTCCAGAGATACCCATCCTTTAGGAAATAACCATATGCTTTTCTGCGGATTCTCTTAAATTTTGAGTCAGACCAATTTTCTTGCCTTGTCAGAGTACTCAAATATTGACCAATAAGCAACCAATCTCCTTCATATATTTCCTCAATAAAAGACTCAAGTGCATTTGATAGGCAAATATGATCCCCTTTTGCATATGCTGTAGTATAGAACTTTGTACCCACATCATCAATGTCACTAATCATCTCTTTCTCATCTTCATACCTGGCTCTTGATAGCATATCTGCAACTGGATTATCTTTTCCCGCAATATGCTCAAACTCAGGATTTAGTGACTTGATATAAGCAATCCACCTAAGCATAGCAATATCTGGGGTGGTACAACTTGCTATCATCCCAAGAAGTGGCAAGCAATCAGTTTCCACAAGTACAGATGCCCCAATAAGATATTCTTTTTCACATTTTAGAGCAGTGACTATCCCCCATAACTCTCTCTTGATCTGTGGATACTTTCGTTGCCGAAAGCTTAACACCTTTGCTCCAAATCTAATTACATACCTATGATCATCCTTATTATCTTGCCCTACTGCCCATCCTATCCCAGTAGGACTAGTATCAACTGTAACAATCACAGGCCTGCCACACTCATAATCTGCCTTTCTCAAAGTAGGTGATGATTGGAGCAAATATTTCAGCTTCCGCATAGCTTTAATATGTACTGCACTCCACAGAAATTTTTGATTTTTCCTCAAAAGTTGATAAAGAGGATCTGCTACATGTGCATAATGTGGGATCCAAATAACATAAAAGACACATGCTCCAAGAAATCTCCTCAGCTCTGTAACATTAATGCATGTTTCCTTCATTCTTTGTATTGCATCTATCTTGGCTGGACAAGGACGGCGTCCACTAGTACTACAAAGATGTCCCACTATTAGCACTTCACCAACTCCAAACACTGATTTCAACCCAGATAAAGTAAGATTCACTTCTTCAAGCCTGGATAGAATCATGTCACAATCCTTTATATGATTTGCCACAAACTTGCGGCACCCTTTTGAATCCAAATCCCCATCTTTGTCTTTCTCATCACAGCCCTTTATTGGCACATCATCCAGAAATGGCATAGTTTTTTGTGGTATGAAGTCTCGTAAGACTTTATTCATTCCATTCATCATATGTGCCACTGAGTTAGTGGCTCCCTGTGGTAAGGTACACATCCTTACTAATCCCAAAGGAGTTCTCATTGTGGTCAAGTCCCTGCTTTGTATATCCAGTTGGAACTGATCATATCCCGAATACAGATCACCCATAGAGTATATAGCTTTCCCTGCAAATGCTTCTGCAAACTCATCCACAATTGGACCTGCTCCCACATTTCTGATTGTGACTTTGTTTACAGGTTGCATGTCTTGAATAAAGCGCAATGTCCCATTTTTCTTTGGTACAGTAAACCATCTGTTGGAATATGGGGCACATGAAGGCTCCAAGATTCCCATCCTGATCTTTTCCTTTAGTAATTCCATCAACTTTGGCAAGAGAGCCTTTGGTACTGGAATTGGCCGCAGGTTCCAGGGCACATGTGGAACAGTAAAGATCACCATTGGTGCTGTTACACTTGGATCAACACAGCCTATCTCATGCGGCTGAGGCAAAAGCTTTCCCATGTTTTACAAGCATTTTCTCAAAGCATTCCATTTCAACTGGCAACAGAAAATCCTTCTCACCAATCTTCAGCTCTTTTAGAGTTTCTTGAGTAAATTTATGCCCAATTTTCTTCGGATTTCTAAGATTTGGCTGCATAGAAGCTTCATCTATCTTCTCCTTGCTTCCCGGTGGCAAGGGCAAGGCAACTGGTTTCACCTTCTTTGCAACCGTTTTGTACTTTGTATCAACATGAGCATCCATCTCACAATTCATGTTTTTACATTCCACCCCCTCAAATTCCTGGATTATATCATACATCTCCACAGATGACACCTTTATCATTTCATTTCCACCCTGTAAGCATGCTCTTCCCATATCAAAAAGCACATCCATAGTATCTATAAATGACACCTCATCAAGCACCTCTGAAATAAACTCATTCTTCCCCAAAAGACCACACTGCTCAAAACTTTTTTGTTCATTTTGTATATGTTTTTGCATGCCACGCTTCAAATCCTTGCTTTTTACAAAAACCAGTGACCCATAGCTGGAGAATCCCTGAAAATTTGCTGAAAAACTATTTACATTGATTGAGTCCTGCGAGAACTCATTTCCCCTTGTACCATTGGAATCCCGCTTTACAATGGCACCTGGCCAAAATCCCTCATCTCCCTGTAATTCATGAACTCTCTGTTTATCTTTGGGAGTGACTGTGCGCCCGAAGAGACTCACGATTCCTTTCATGATTAATGCAAACTGTCAAAAACTGAACAGTTTTTTTGCCATCTTTACTCCTTATTCTTGCATATGCTGAACCATCATCCAAAACCTTTGTTTCCATCCTTACAGCTGTAATGTAGGGTTGCCCAAGGATAAGGGGATACGATGACATCTCCTGAACAAAGAAATTCTGATCATCCTTCACATCCCCTATAGTTATCCTTACATTTGGACATGCTGCATAAAGCTCTCCAGATGAGTTATTGGCTGCTTTAATCATCCACCCATGATCCACATCCATTGGCCACTTACATTTGTTGTAGAGATTTTTAGCCATAAGATTTATTTCAGACCCATGATCAATTAGAGCGACATATGGCTCTTCCAAATCACCTATCTTGACAAGGGTTTCAGTGGTTGCTCTTGCCCAATGGCTCCTGGAGTAATGACTCTTTGTAAGAACTTCTTTTTCATCATCCTCTTCCACAAAGCGCACTTGTCGTGCCCCATCAGCAGAGTGATTACATTCCACCACATTTTCTCTCTCTTCCTTTTTCTGTACCTGTACTCCATGAGTCTTGGAAGTGCTTGCCTCCCCTTGTGATGGAATAGATTCAATTATGGACTGCCTTTTTCTTCGTATAATATCAATTATCTCATCATGAAATTCTTTCTTTGCAATCCCCAAGACTTCCCCTAGTGTGAATTCCACCCTGCTGTTTAGAATCCTTTCTTCAAGTACCTTTTTGAGATCTGTTGCAACTTCAATATCAGATTGAAGCTTATAGAGTGGACTTTTCCCTTTACCCTTCTCCTTCATTTTTGCTGGCACTTCTTCCATTGAAACATCCTGTGGAGGTTTGCTATGCTGTGGAGGCATATGTGATGGCCCAGGATCCTTCTTTTCACTTCCACGTGTAACTCTTTTTGATGGCCCTCCTTCCTCATTTTCCCTTTTACGCTTCTCCTCTACCTGTGCCTCATTATTTTGGCATTTGGCAATATAGGCATGAATGGATAAAGAATCCACAGGCTCCTCCCAGCCAGTCTCAAGACGTATACAATCACCTGCCTCATGCAAAGCTTGCTTTGACACTTTCTTTGACGCAATTAATTCCATTGTTGATGGCCAAAAATCCTCATTCTCATAATCCTCATCATTCTCAAATCCCTGCTTTAGTTGACCAACCTTTAATCCATAGGTTGCTGCCTCAACCATAGAAATGGCATGACTAGCAGCCATATCCTCTACCAGCTTTTTCATCCCTCCTTTCCCAAAGTTTGTACTCAATGGAAGACCAGTCTCTGTAAGATGGATTTTCCCATCTTTGAAAAACACAAGTTGATTTTTAAGAGCTTCTTTATAGCTAGCACAATCCTTCTTTGCATGCTCTGGGTCATCACACCATATGCATCTATATGTAAACCCTTCTTTGCTTTGAGGCCTTTGCATAGAAGCCTGCCCCAATGGTAGACCTTTTTCCTCAATCCTAGACATCTTCAATTTTAAGTCACGCATACCCTTGATAAGCTCATCCATCGGCCCATCTATCTTTGGAATTGTAGCAGCTGGTTTGGATAGATTCTCAGGGGTGACAGCAGTTATGGGGGTTGCAGAGCCCATCACCATTTTATCCCTCCTCCGCTGCCGCTTTGCTAACATAGTGACTGCATCCTCAACATCATTCCAATCACTTTTTAATCCCTGCTCTGTATCCTTATCCTCAAGGAGGATTTCCAATTTCTCCTGGAGATCTTTCCCAGCTGCTTGTAAGAAGAGCTCTGTTTTTTCTCTGTCCAAAGTTGCACGCTCTATCCTTGACAGCTGGGCATAGCGCTTCTCAAACTCTCTTAGCAATTCTGTGGCAGAAATTCCCATTTTAGATTTTGTGACCCATTCCAAGAAAGTTCGTTTGGTCACTCGCTCAGAATCCTCCATAAAATATTCATCCTTTAAAGCAAGCTTGAACTCTTCCCAATTTCTGCCACCATGTGCTGTCTGCAATCCTCTTATGCGCTCTCTTATTTCAGGAACACATACTAGCTCGAAACTTCGAACCATATCCTCCTCAGTCACCCTGTTTAGCTCCATCTCCTTTATATAATTGCGCAGGTACTTTGTAATGTCCTTCCCATCAAATTGATCCATCTTTTTCACAATTGATTGTAGTGCTTTGGTCGTGGAAATTTGTCCCCTCTCAGCAGCTTGCTGCTGTTGCATGTACATGGTAAACATCTGAAACATCTGCATAACTCCAGGGTCAAAATGAACCCCCTGACCCTCAGAATTCTCAGCCATAGCTTCCCTGTATATTTCACCACACTCTCACCCCAGCAGTCTCACGTCGGGTTCACCAAAAAGCTGTCGTGACGTGTGCGGTACAGCCAGGAAAGTACGAGACTTCTAGCTGTGAGAGTTGGTGCCAAACTTAACAAGGAAACTCACATTCAAAATTTCCCAAAAAGCATAGGACAAATCCATCCTTGAATTCGTGTTCCAATTGTTTATCCCTTTCCAAGCATAGATTCACTGGCTTCTTCTTCCAAAACTTTCCAGCTAATCACATGAAAGCATAACATAACCTTTAAGTATTTCCAACATACATGTGTCCCTTTTCATTCCATACATCCACTGTCACCATTTCCAACATCTCATAATGTTCTTTATCACCTGAAAACCTGTTTATAAATTTCAACAACTCACAAGTACAAGACAATATATGGCATATCTATAACATGTTCTCATGGTTTTAAGAAATTTCGAAGCTTGCACTCTGGTTCCATTAGGGTAGAAACAATTCAGATATCCAGTGCCTTAATATCACAACTCCTCGTATCCAGACATTCATGTTTTACCAAAACCTCTAAGGTTCGAAAGGTCTTATGATTTACAAAACCTCTAAGGTTTGAAAGGTCTTATGATTTACAAAACCTCTAAGGTTTGAAAGGTAGTCAATAAATAAATTTAAGAAAAACACGACTTATCTGAAAACATTATTGTGAATCACTCCTGGATTTTTGCTATTTCCCACTCAATCCTTTTGCTGCAGACAGCGCACAGCCCGCGCGAAGCTGGTTTTTCTGAATTTGTTAAAAGCATATCAATTGATAGTAGCTACTTTACTCTCTATTTCAAGCCCCAACACGTCATACACAGTCGCTGACTGTATGAAATCAAACGCACTGGTCGAACTCGCTTCTGTCACCTGGTTTTTTTTCTGCAGACTTCTTCTGATCAGCATCGCATGCAATTCCCTGGTTTTTTCTGGTCCTTCCCGCGAAGAAGTCGGCGCCCACGCCCTTTTGCAGCTGAAATCGCGCATTTTCCCATTTTAATTTTCCTCACTGCGCCTACTATTTCCTTTTTCCTTTGTTTTGGAGTGTGACCTTTTTCCTTTATTTTGGAGTGTTGACCATATACATATTTATATAAAATCAAACTCCTTTTCACCATAACCTTGCTAAGGGTTTTTCTCACGCCTCATCAAAAGAAGCTCCATTTGGCATCCTTATTGCACATATGATTTTTGCCATCTAAAGCATACGATCAAGACCCCAACCATTATGTACCATAAAGTTCTCTGTCTCAGTGCTAATATCAACTCAACCATGATAGGCACAGCTTATGAGCAATTCACCATCTCATGGAATCAATAAAGTAGTCGAACCACAAGCATAATCCAGTCCTATCAAGGCACAAGGTATCTGCTAGCTCCGAAATTCTCCATAAGCATAAAAAAAAATCCTCCACAATTCACACCACACTGTCAAAGGCTTCGAAACCTGGCTCAGCCTCAGCTCATCTTATTGAACCTTATCTACAATATGAACATATGTACATGGCATCATATAATGACTCGTCATGGCACTTAACCCCATGCATCTGGATGTGTATTAGATGGCCTCACATGCACGGTTTCACATCATAGACGTGCCATGGCATGACAACGCTAATTGCTAATCCAAACATGCTCCGATATGCTGATGAAACTTTGCGAGAATGTGGTGGTGGGTCTCGCCCACATGCTTGCAAAGTTTGGTCACCATCGAGGCATGTTTCTGTACGATGGCATGGATAAGAGCAAGATTTTCCATGGCCTCTCGAGCAGTAAGAGACTTGAAAAGTCTGCCATACTAGGTGCTAATTGGTAATCTAAACATGCTTCAAGACTGACCAAACTTTGCGAGCATCTGGGGGTGGAGTTCCCCCCACATGCTCCCAAATTTGATCACAATCGGAGCATGTTTGGGTACGATGACATGGAGAAGAGAGAGATTTTCCATGGCCTCTCGAGCACTAAGAGACTTGAAAAGTTTGCACACTGGGTGCTAATTTCTAATCCAAACATGCCCCGATACCAACCAAACTTTGCGAGCACATGGGATTGTGTTCTCGACATATGCTCACAAAGTTTGGTTAGCATCGGAGCATGTTTGGGTGCGGTGGCATGGGGAAGAGTGGGATTTTCCATGGCCTCTCGAGCACTAAGAGACTTGAAAAATCCACAGTGGGCGCTAATTGCTTATCCAAACATGCTCCGATATTGACCATATGAGCACTTGCAGGTGAGTCCCCCCACATGCTTGTAATTTTTTGTCAGCATTCGGAGCATGTTTGGGTGCGATGGCATGGGAAGAACATGATTTTCCATGGCCTCTTGAGCACTAAAAGACTTGGAAAATTTGTACTAGGCACCAACTGATAATCTAAACATGCTCCGATGATGCTGACAAAACTTTGCAAGCATGTGGGGGTGGGTCCCCTCCACATGCTAATAAAGTTTGGTCACCCTATTAGCATGTTTGGGTACGATGGAATGTAGAAGAGCGGGATTTTCCATGGCCTCTCGAGCACTAAGAGACTTGAAGAATTTGTATTGGGTGCTAATTGCTAATGCAAACATGCTCTGATGCTGACCAAGCTTTGCGAGCATGTGGGGGTAGGTTTCCCCTCACATGCTTCCAAAGTTTGATCAGCATTAGAGCATGTTTAGGTACGATGGCATGGGAAAGAGCGGGTTTTTCCATGGCCTCTCGAGCATTAAGAGAGTTGAAAAATTTGCTTTGGACGCTAATTGCTAATCCAAACATGCTCCAATTGTGACCAAACATTGCGAGCATGTGGGGGTGGGTCCCCTTGCACATACTCGCAAAGTTTGGTCACCATCAGAGCATGTTTGGGTATGATGGCATGGAGAAGAGTCAGATTTTCCATGGCCTCTCGAGCACTAAAAGACTTGAAAAATTGGCACTGGGTGCTAATTGCTAATAAAAAAATACTCCGATTTTGACCAAACTTTGCGAGCACGTGGGGGTGGGTCTCCCCCACATTCTCTGAAAGTTTTATCAGCATTGGAGCATGTTTGGGTATGATGGGATGGGGAAAAATTAGATTTTCAATGGTCTCTCAAGCACCAAGAGAGTTGAAAAATCTGCACTGGGCACATTACTAATCTAAACATACTCCGATGCTGACCAAAATTTTTGAGCACATGGGGGTGGGTCCCGCCCACATGCTCACAAAGTTTGGTCAGCATTGGAGCATGTTTAGGTACAATTACATGGGGAAGAGCCGGATTTTTCATGGCCTCTCAAGCACTAAGAGATTTGAAAAATCTGCACTGGGTGCTAATTACTAATTCAAGCATGCTCCGAATGCTAACCAACCTTTGTGAGCACATGGAGGTGGGTCCCCGCATATGCTCGCAAAGTTTGGTCAACATCGGAGCATGTTTAGGTACGATGGCATGGGGAAGAGTGGGCTTTTCCATGGCCTCTCAAGCACTAAGAGCCTTGAAAAATCTGTAATGGGCACTAATTGCCAATCCAAACATGCTCCGATGTTGACCAAACTTTGCAAGCATGTGGGGGTGCATCCCCCCCCACATGTTGAACACATGCGGTTCCCCCACCACATGTTTACCATGATACAGTGGACGATCATGAGTTTTCTTTCGATGGCCATAGCATGATTGTGGTTGGCCGATTCGACTGTAGATTGTTGGACTTTGTCAGGGAAGTCTTAAGTTCCAACAATGGAGTGGGAGTTAGAGGCATTTCAGTTCTCTCATCTAGTGCTTGCGACCAGGCTCACTCTTGATTGAGTACAGAGCCAAAAACACAGATCTAGCTCATGTTTTCGGCTTCGAGTGGATGACCATGAGAGCATTCTAGAGAATTTGAGAGCTAGAGGGGATGCTATTGACTAGATCTCTATCTTGATAAAATGACTAAACTTAGACTAGCTGGGTTAGCTCACTTACATTGTACTCCGATTTATTGGTACTCACTAACCTCAAACTAGCCAAGGTAGCTCATTTACATTATGCTTTGATTTATTGAGTTAGTGGTGGCTAAACCCAGAGTAGCTGGGTTAGCTCACATTTTGATGTACTTAGTTGATGTTTATACTTATGAGTTATGTCTTTATTGAGGATCATTGCATTTTGGTTGATGATGTTAATGGTTTATGGATTTTTTTAACACTTTGGCTACCATATTGTTTGGTTCCATTTTCTTCCTCGATGCACGCGTGGGTATCTTCAGTGACCCAGAGCCTGAGCACCGTATGGTCAGCACCCTCTAGGATCCTTCATAGGTCACCTAGCGCTTCACTCATAGGCCGCTTCCTTAGTCCCTCATCCACCGTACCAGAAGCTCACCATTTAAATCGAACCGAGGCTGGTCAAGACCTCAGCCCATTCATATCTTATCACATCCATTCCCATCCTATCACATCGTATTTACATCTTATCACATCCATTCACATCCTATCGTATCCCATTTACATCTTATTCTTCCTACTTCGATACCAAAAATGGGACTTTTTCTAAATTTCTGCCAATTGCTTGGCATAGATAAAGGTTCTTTCTTTCGACGGCTATTTCCATATTCTTTCTCAATTTATCAAATGAATTGTATTCAATATTCTTCTTTTGAATAAAAGAATTCATGGGATTTACAAAAATCAATTCTACCCATATTTTTCAATAATGCTCAAAATTCTACTTTTGATAAATACTCATAATTTGAATTATGCTAAAAATTCCTCTTTTTCCCATTTAATTTCTTGGATCTCAAATATCATGGGAATTTCTCTTTTTACATTGAATTATTCTAAATGTCATGGGAATTCCTCTTTTATCATCAAATAAATTTATCTAAAATTTCTCTTTTCTTTAATAAGAATATCCATTAATTCAATATGCCAAGAATTCCACTTTTACTATTTAAATGATTGAATTCCAAATGTCATGAGAATTCCTCTTTTATCATTTAAATATTTCTCATGCATAAAATAAATTTATCTAAGATTCCTCTTTGAATTTTACTAAAAATATCCATTAATTCAATATGCTAAGAATTCCACTTTTTCCATTTAAATGATTGAATTCCAAATGTCATGGGAATATCTCTTTTATCATTTAAATAAAATTACCACAATTGTCTTTTCTTAATTATTTAATTATGCATAAACCTTAAAAATTAGTTTTCCATTGAATGTGATGAAAATCATTCTTTTAGCATAGGATGACCAATCCTAGAATATGGTAGGAAGTCCTCTTTTCATGTTATGCATACAAATGAATTATGTATCAATTTCTTAAAAAATTTGCCATAGCTCCGTTGCTATTATTGATAATTTTTAATATTTTTGAAAAGAATAAACTTAGTAATACAATTATAATAGTATAACTATCTTCCAAACTTAAATCCAATTTATGGATTTAAATCATAAGATTATCATAATTTTAGAAGCATAAAAGTATAAAAAGCCACTTTCTTAACCTCTAGCTTCACAAGCCTAGAGTTTGATTTGTGAATTGAGAATTTATCAATGAGAAGCATCATTTGAATAGAGAATTGGTCATAGGAATGACCATTCTTTTAGGGAGAGAGAGATAAACATAAAAAGCATCCTAATTAAGCATAAATGTAAACTTTTTTTAATTATTCATTACAACTCTTAAGAAAAGCTTGATTTGCATTATAAACACTTAATTTAGAAACTTCTCAAGCTTGAGAGGGATTGAGAAGTGAAAACATTGAGAATAGTAGAGAAAAACCATAAAATTACACTTTACCTCTTGTTTTTGCTTGCTTCTCTATCTTAGAAGAAGCCCCCAACCAATCAATTGGTTAGTGTGTTGAGAGGAAAGCTCCAAGGATGGTTGAAGAGAGAGAGAAACCCCACTCTGTCCAAAAGTAGAGGATTTTTAAGGGATAATAGAAAATATGAGTATTTTAATGTAATACTGGCATGGTATAGCTCAAAGGTGAGAATACAAAAGAATGAGGGTCTATTTATAAGTGAGGGAGGCCACTAATTGAGTCCAACTAAGTTCTAGAATTTTTCAGTTTCAGTTTGGCTGAATTTGGACAAGATTTGGACCAGTTTAGCTCCCTTTTTGATTTGGTTTGATCCAGGAGAGAGGAGAGATAAAAATATCACAATTTTTTTGAATTAAAACTTCATCCACATGTGTGAAATATGCACTTACCTTAAAGGTCTCCCCTTCCTTACCAAGGTGTTAAAAATTCATCATTTCTCTAAAATATCTTATTTTTTTAGTAATATCTCATAGTTTTTAACTAATAAACCTTGTACTTAGTCAACTCTTCATCTTATATGAGCATTTACTCATTTTTGGGTATTTTCTTTTATTCTTTAGATTTATCTCATCCAAACACTTGGATTAATCTTATTGGCTCATAAAAACCTTAATTGGACCATAATCTCAAATTTTCAAAAAATCTTGACCCTTTAGGCTAAGGTCCTTTATACACATTTTCAATTAATTCCAAATGCACATTGGAAAGTTATTTTTGAATTTCTGTTTCAAGGGAAACCATTTTAGACACTAGGAGGTTTTTTATATTCAAAAATATCTGAATTTTAGATTATCTCTCTCTAGACATTATCTCTCTCTAGGTCAAAATAGGGTAAAATAGGATCTTTCTTCTATTTCAGAGAGGGGAATAATTACAAGAATAGAAGGGGAGGTTCTTACATCTTTACACCTCAAAAGCTGGAGGGAGGAATCTTACAATGGCATGGGGAAGAGCGGGATTTTCCATGGCCTCTCAAGCACTAAGAGACTTGAAAAATCAGCACTGGGCGCTAATTGCTAATCAAAACATGCTTCGATGTTGACTAAACTTTGCAAGCACATGAGGGTGGGTCCCCCTCCACATGGTCATTAAGTTTGGTCACCATCGGAGCATGTCTGGGTATGATGGCATGGGGAAGAGTGGGATTTTTCGTGTCCTCTCAAGCACTAATAGACTTGAAAAATCCACATTGGGCGCTAATTGCTAATCCAAACATGTTCTGATTTTGATCAAACTTTGCGAGCATGTGGAAGTAGGTCCCCCCCACATGCTTGCAAAGTTTGGTCACCATCAAAGCATATTTGGGTATGATGGCATGGAGAAGAGGGGGATTTTCCATGGCCTCTCGATGACGAAAAAACTTGAAAAATCCACACTGGGCGCTAATTGCTAATCCAAACATGTTGCGATACTGACCAAACTTTGTGAGCATGTGGGGGTGGGTTTGTGACATGTAAGATTCCTCCCCAGCCTCTCAAAATGTCCAGCATCTTCCCCTGTAATCAATCCCTCTTCAGAAATATAAAAGATCTTGTTTCTAACTATTTTAACCTAGAGAGAGAAAAATATTTTAGAGAGAGAGTATTTAGATTTTTAATAATTTTGGATAGAAAATTAAAATAAGTTCCCATGAAACAGAAATTCAAAAAGAACTTTCCAATGTGCAATTGGAATTAATTGAAAATGGGTATAAAGGACCTTAGCCTAAGGGTCTAGATTTTCAGAAATTTTTTGGATTATGGTCCAATTAAGGTTCCTATGGACCAATAGCATCAATCCATGTGTAGGGAGGAGATAAATCCAATTTGTAAAAGTAGATACCCAAAAATGAGTAAATGCTCACATAAGATGAAGAGTTGAAAATGTACAAGGTTTATTAGTAAAAAACTATGAGTAATATTAAAAATATGAGATATTTTGGGTATCCAAAAATGAGTAAATGCTCACATAAGATGAAGAGTTAAAAATGTACAAGGTTTATTAGTAAAAAACTATGAGCAATATTAAAAATATGAGATATTTTGGGTATCCAAAAATGAGTAAATGCTCACATAAGATGAAGAGTTGAAAATGTACAAGGTTTATTAGTAAAAAACTATGAGCAATATTAAAAATATGAGATATTTTGGGTATAATGATTCCATTTTGACACATATGTAAGGAAGGGGAGTTCTTTAAAGGAGGTGCATATTTCACATGCTTGAATGAGTTTTAAACTAAAAAATAATGTGATATTTTTATCTCTCCTCTCTCTTGAACCAAACCAAATCAAAATGGAACTAAACCGAATCAAAAAGTAACCAAACTAGGTCCAAATCTAGTCCAAATTCAACCAAACTGAATTTAGAAAATTCTAGAATTCAGTTAGCTTTGGTTAGAGCTTCCCTCTCCTATAAATAGAACACGAGTCCTTTGAAAAAAATAGAAGAATTTTACTTAGAGTTATGCTGAAATAATGCTAATTTCTACTATTCTCTAAAATTCTCTCCAAATTGAAGAAATTGGAGCTTCCCTCTTTCTTCAATCCCCATTAGTGGCTCCATCAACATACTTAACCAATTGATTGGTTGGGGGCCTCTACCGTGAACAAAGAATCAAGCAATTTGTAAGGTAAATGGTGAATTTTGATCTTTTCTATAATTTCTCAATGCTTCTCTCTTCTCAACCCCTCTCAAGCTTGACACTACAACACAATGTTGCCATACACGCGTTTTATACACGCGATAAATTACGAACGCGTGTATGGTCGCTGTCGTGCTATGGCGCGTCTACGGTGTGAAACCATGCATGTGAGGCCATTAAATGCAAATCCAGATGCATGAGATTAAGTGCCACTGTGTACATGAGTGTTGTTCGTGTTGTGGTAAAGTCATGGGGGCACCCATTGACTCAGTGTGGGCGTCGTGGATGCGGCAATCAGGCTATGGGTTTTGATGGAAGTGAATGTGCAGAGACAATGTAAAAAATTCTGGAAGCAAGCTCGTCCGGAACGTAGCTGGAGATGGTCTCAACTGTTCGGCCACTTGAGTTGTATGTGCGTCCAAATGAGTGGGCACTGAAGGTCGCATTTGAGGTATGTGGGCATGGGCAAAAAAAAGGTATGGAGATATGGACTTGGTGTGAAAAGAATAACATGGTGGTCTTTTTCCTCATAATAAATAAAATAAAAAGGATGATGTGGCCAGCTGGCAGTAAGGGCATGGAGCTTTGAGAGGGCTGCCAGCGCATCTTCGAGAAGATGAAGAAGCTGGCGAGGAGGATTTTTTCCAGGGGGTTCTGGGAACAGGGGTGCGGCAGCTGCTGCAGAGAAAAAGAGGTGTAGCCTTGTGTGTGTGGGGGTCGCTTTGCTGAGGAGGCTCTCAGGCGAAGAGTTCTGGTCGTGTGGAAGCTAATGGAAGGCGACGCTCTGGTGACTCTGCTGTTGCCGACGTGTGAGAAGCAGTCGCCTTGTACAAGGTAACTGGTCGTGTGGGCTGACGTGTTAACTGTTGGGGGCTCTCTCGCATAGCTGCAAGACAGAGCCAAGGGTGGTACAGCATTGGTGCAGAGGTGAGCATGATAGGGAAGTTTGGGGTGGGCTTCTACTGGGCATACTTAGTGGTGGAGAGGGTGGTGGTATGCAGCAAGCACAACGACGGTGGGTAGTAAGTGCTGGTTGGAGCCTGGGCAGACGCCGTGGAGGAGAAAAGCCAGTCGCCATATAGCTTTGGTGGGAGGGAAGATAAAGTAGCAACTGGCAGCTGACTGAGGACGGGGGCAACGAGCAGACAGAGGTGTGGAGCGTAGCTACTGAGGAAACGCTGACAACTGGGGAGCTGGGCGATTTGTGGCTAGGCGTAGCTGCAGGTTTTCAGGAATCGTGGAGAACTCACGACTGGAGCCACCTATGTGAGTGAAGGGAACACTGAGGAGAGAAGACTGACAAGGGTGGATGTGCAGGACTCTTTTGATGAAGGCTGCACGGATCATGTGTGGGCTTGAAGAGCCACATGAGGAGCAATGTGGGTTGTCCAGCAGCGCAGAGGAGGAAGGCTAAAAAACGCAGAGCAAATATTAGGGAGGGCCTTGACTCTGCGAAGGTGGTCAGTATTGTTTTCACTGGTGGGAGGTTTATAGCTTTCAAGTGTGAGAAGCGGAAGACAGGAAAGAGGTGTTTTGTTCAGGATGTAGAACTGTAGTACTGGGGATGCTGTAGGAGCGTATTCTGCTTTCTCTGAAGCGGACAATTTAAAGCATGCTATGAGGCAATGTGTGTGCAGACTGAGGGCATAGAAGACAAGAACAAGGACATACTTTCAGATGAAGTGATCACCTGCATGCTGAATTGGTTGGGCTGTTCCTTTTTTGTCTTTTTTGTTGTTTGGAGCTTCCTGATGGAGCGTTGGTGAACACCTTTGCTGCATGCTGCTGATAGCTTGGGGAGGCATTTCTTCTCATAATCAAGGAGGGCCATGTTGCATGTTTGGTGGTGGACCTGATTTCCATGAGTAGTTTATGCTGATTTTGCATGTATACAGTGCCAGGAAATGGAGAATGGAATTCCAGAGACACCAAAGTGAAGTAATTTTTGTGAAAGGCAGTTAATGTTTTGGTGTGAATACCTTCTCTTTATGTAAAAAAAAATCAGCACCTTTGAGTTGTATCTCATGTAGGTTTTGTGTTGTCATGTAATCAAGCAAGAGGTTATGTGAAATGACAATGTGAATGCCGTCTTTGGTGACCTGTTACTCTCACAGCCAGAAGCCCCGCGCTTTCCCAGCGACACCGCCTACGTCACGACAGCTTTGGTGAACCCGACGTGAAACCGCTGGGGTGAGAGTACGTGGAGATGGCTAGCAAAATGGAGCATTTATATGCAGAGATGAAAGAGCTTGAAGAGCGGTTCAGGAAGATTGAAGAAGAAAAGCAAATTCAGGAAGAAGCGGTGGAAATTGCGGTGCAATTGGTATATAACAGGGTCAATATATTTGATGGTTTCGATCCAGAAAGCTATCTAAGGTGTTACGAGACAGAGATGAAGAATCAAGGGGTTCCAGAAAATATGATGATTGCATCTTTTGCATACCTTATAAGTCCTGATTTAAAGAATGAAGTGCTGGAACTAGCAGGGTATCACTCCAAACGATGGAGTGATTTTGCAGATGCACTTATTTATGCGAGTTCCAGGTATAATGTGAGCTGTGATAGTGTTCCAGCAACAATCCGAGCCAATTTAGAAGCGGTTGTCGATGCATGTCTTATGGAGGATAATCAATTGCTATTCAAGGCTGATACGGAGATTGTGGAGGCTGTTTATGCTAAATTAGGACTGCAAAAAGCCATTAGTGAGCAACAAGGCCTTCACAGTGACAAAAGCGATGCTTTGCTACAGCCTCATAAAGATGCAATGGGTGAACTCTGCAAGTATAATCCGTCTTCCTTGTTTGAGGGTGCAGACATACAGGGTCCTATAATCATATCACATGATGTGTGTATGCCTATGCTTGAGGAGACACTTGATTCAGAGAGCTTCAGGACAGGTGCTCAAGACCCAAAACACGAGGAAGAGGACATTGCTAATAGTTTCCTCTTGGGCTGTGAAGCATTTAAGCTGTGTAAACTTGAGGATTCTCATGACGAAAATGTTCATTTGAAGGGTATTCCTCAGGTGTCGTATCATATGTGTGAAGAACAGCAGGAACCAATGCTTCTTGCTGAAAGCATGATTGCAGAGTTTGAAGATCTAAGACAAGAAGAAGATGCTATCATTACTGCATTCTTATCTGGTTATGATGCTTATAAGCAGGATGATGTACATGAATATGCATGCGAGGAAAATAAAATATTACAAGATGGGCCACAAGTATGTGTGATTGATTTAGAGGGGGTGAGTGATATGGGTGATTCCAACAGTGATGTTGCTTCTGAAGCTGGTTGCCAAGGTTCTTTGGATTTGGGTTATCCTGGAATGCTAACTGGGTGTTCCAACAATAAACAGGGTGATGCTATGTCATCAGTGTCAGGGTTACCTTGCAACCACATTTGTGAGCAACAATCTCGAGCTTGGAAGCCTGTTTATGATGATGATTTGGAGAGGGAAATTGAATCTGTCTTTTTGGATCATACAGGGTTCAATGACATACAGATTCAAGGGTACTCGGGTGAGGGACCCATAATTATAAGCCCATCTGCAGACAGGTATCAAGAAATACTGGGAGATAACATGCAGGATATGCAAAGTGTGGTCAGAGAGCCTCATGAGGCTGCATATGAGCAACCAAATGGATATAGCTATGGGGGTATGAATGTTCATGATAATCAACATGTGGGATTGCAAGATGATAATGGCTTCAATGCGATTGATCCTGGATTGGATGCTATCTTAGATGATGCATTGGATGATTTCATGGTATATAATAGATCCCCATCAGCTTTGGGCTCTTCTATGCTTGATGCTAGTCAACTGTCGGTTGCAAGTGAGGATATGCAGGTGTTATGTAAGCCAAATGATTGTGATGAGATTGATCCAGAGCTGGAGGCTATTCTCGATGATGCCTTGTTGGACTTTGTATGTGTTGATGCTTTTCCGTCTTTGGATGAGAAGAATGAATGTTTGTCAGTGGGTGAGCTGGATCCAGGCAAGGTAGATTTGGATGGGATGTTATCAAGTGTGTGTTCCATGCTGTTAATGCAGTTGTTACTTGGTGTGGCCATACAATATGTGGTGCAAAGGCTTCAAACATGGCCTGAGGAAAATTTTGAAGGAAATTATTTTGAAGAGCATCCCACTTTGAATGATGAGGATAATTATGCATATGCAGAGAATCTAAGTGAAGATAGGGCTTCATATGAGCAAAGGATATGGCACATATGCCAAAAGCGATTGGTATTTGATCCAGGTGGGAAAGCAGAACCATTCAGATGTGATTGCTAAGATATAAATATCTTGCAGGCTAGGGGGGTAGGCTAAGATGTCATGCTATGTTTCAACAAAGGATAACCCCTTGTGAGTGGCACTATGTATATTCTTCTACTGTTTCATGTTTACTAGGGTGATACCAACTGGGTCAGGTTTGACAGGGTTTAAGACGCCTAGTTGGATGCTTGTACATATACCAATGTTGGTGTGCAAATAATGAATGGACACTGAATTCCAGGACCTGTGTGGCACATACCAGAGGATGTGCAGGTTTAGAGGGGGTGGATGTCGTGCTATGGCACGTCTATGGTGTGAAACCATGCATGTGAGGCCATTAAATGCAAATCCAGATGCATGAGATTAAGTGCCACTGTGTACATGAGTGTTGTTCGTGTTGTGGTAAAGTCATGGGGGCACCCATTGACTCAGTGTGGGCATCGTGGATGCGGCAATCAGGCTATGGGTTTTGATGGAAGTGAATGTGCAGAGATAATGTTGAAATTCTGGAAGCAAGCTCGTCCGAAACGTAGCTGGAGATGGTCTCAACTGTTCGGCCACTTGAGTTGTATGTGCGTCCAAATGAGTGGGCACTGAAGGTCGCATTTGAGGTATGTGGGCATGGGCAAAAAAAAAGGTATGGAGATATGGACTTGGTGTGAAAAGAATAACATGGTGGTCTTTTTCCTCATAATAAATAAAATAAAAAGGATGATGTGGCCAGCTGGCAGTAAGGGCGTGGAGCTTTGAGAGGGCTGCCAGCGCATCTTTGAGAAGATGAAGAAGCTGGCGAGGAGGATTTTTTCCAGGGGGTTCTGGGAACAGGGGTGCGGCAGCTGCTGCAGAGAAAAAGAGGTGTAGCCTTGTGTGTGTGGGGGTCGCTTTGCTGAGGAGGCTCTCAGGCAAAGAGTTCTGGTCGTGTGGAAGCTAATGGAAGGCGACGCTCTGGTGACTCTACTGTTGCCGACGTGTGAGAAGCAGCCGCCTTGTACAAGGTAACTGGTCGTGTGAGCTGACGTGTTAACTGTTGGGGGCTCTCTCGCATAGCTGCAAGACAGAGCCAAGGGTGGTACAGCGTTGGTGCAGAGGTGAGCATGATAGGGCAGTTTGGGGTGGGCTTCTACTGGGCATACTTAGTGGCGGAGAGGGTGGTGGTATGCAGCAAGCACAACGACGGTGGGCAGTAAGTGCTGGTTGGAGCCTGGGCAGACGCCGTGGAGGAGAAAAGCCAGTCGCCATATAGCTTTGGTGGGAGGGAAGATAAAGCAGCAACTGGCAGCTGACTGAGGACGGGGGCAACGAGCAGACAGAGGCGTGGAGCGCAGCTACTGAGGAAACGCTGACAACTGGGGAGCTGGGCGATTTGTGGCTAGGCGTAGCTGCAGGTTTTCAGGAATCGTGGAGAACTCACGACTGGAGCCACCTGTGTGACTGAAGGGAACACTGAGCAGAGAAGACTAACAAGGGTGGATGTGCAGGACTCTTTCGATGAAGGCTGCACGGATCATGTGTGGGCTTGAAGAGCCACATGAGGAGCAACGTGGGCTGTCCAGCAGCGCAGAGGAGGAAGGCTAAAAAACGCAGAGCAAATATTAGGGAGGGCCTTGACTCTGCGAAGGTGGTTTGTATTGTTTTCACTGGAGGTTTATAGCTTTCAAGTGTGAGAAGCGGAAGACAGGAAAGAGGTGTTTTGTTCAGGATGTAGAACTGTAGTACTGGGGATGCTGTAGGAGCGTATTCTGCTTTCTCTGAAGCGGACAATTTAAAGCATGCTATGAGGCAATGTGTGTGCAGACTGAGGGCATAGAAGACAAGAACAAGGACATACTTTCAGATGAAGTGATCACCTGCATGCTGAACTGGTTGGGCTGTTCCTTTTTTGTCTTTTTTGTTGTTTGGAGCTTCCTGATGGAGCGTTGGTGAACACCTTTGCTGCATGTTGCTGATAGCTTGGGGAGGCATTTCTTCTCATAATCAAGGAGGGCCATGTTGCATGTTTGGTGGTGGACCTGATTTCCATGAGTAGTTTATGCTGATTTTGCATGTATACAGTGCCAGGAAATGGAGAATGGAATTCCAGAGACACCAAAGTGAAGTAATTTTTGTGAAAGGCAGTTAATGTTTTGGTGTGAATACCTTCTCTTTATGTAAAAAAAAATCAGCACCTTTGAGTTGTATCTCATGTAGGTTTTGTGTTGTCATGTAATCAAGCAAGAGGTTATGTGAAATGACAATGTGAATGCCGTCTTTGGTGACCTGTTACTCTCACAGCCAGAAGCCCCGCGCTTTCCCAGCGACACCGCCCATGTAAGATTCCTCCCCCAAACCCCCTTTTTGATGTCTAGTATCTTCTTCTATAATCAATCCCTCTTCAGAAATATAAAAGACTTGTTTCTAACTGTTTTAACCTAGAGAGAGAAAATATTCTAGAGAGAGAATATTCAGATTTTTAATATTTTTGGATAGAAAATTATCTCATCTTATTAATATAAGTTTCCCTGAAACAGAAATTCAAAAAGAACTTTCCAATGTGCAATTGGAATTAATTGGAAATGTGTATAAAGGACCTTAGTCTAAGGGTCTAGACTTTCAGAAATTTTTGGATTATGGTCCAATTAAGGTTCCTATGGACCAATAGCATCAATCCATGTGTAGGGAGGAGATAAATCCAATTTGAAAAAGAAGATACCCAAAAATGAGTAAATACTCACATAAGATGAAGAGTTGAAAATGTACAAGGTTTATTAGTAAAAAATTATGAGCAATATTAAAAGTATGACATATGTAAGGAAGAGGAGTTCTTTAAAGGAGGTGCATATTTCACATAAGATGAAGAGTTGAAAATGTACAAGGTTTATTAGTAAAAAATTATGAGCAATATTAAAAGTATGACATATGTAAGGAAGAGGAGTTCTTTAAAGGAGGTGCATATTTCACATAAGATGAAGAGTTGAAAATGTACAAGGTTTATTAGTAAAAAATTATGAGCAATATTAAAAGTATGACATATGTAAGGAAGGGGAGTTCTTTAAAGGAGGTGCATATTTCACATGCTTGAATGAGTTTTAAACTCATAAAAATTGAGATATTTCATCTCTCCTCTCTCCTCATTCAAGTCTAGTTCCAAAAAGTTAGCTTAACTGACCTAAAAATGGTCAAATATTGACCAAACTGATTTAGAAAATTCTAGAATCAGTTTATTTGGTTAGGAGCTCAATTTTTCCTATAAATAGAAGCCTCACCCTTGTTGAAAGATATATAGTGTTTATGCATCGTTACTCTACTCCACCTAAGCCAAGAACTGTGAATTCATTTAATAATTCACTAGTTTTTGGAGCTTCCCTCTTTCTTCAATCCCCATTAGTGGCTCCATCAACATACTTAACCAATTGATTGGTTGGGGGCCTCTACCGTGAACAAAGAATCAAGCAAGTTGTAAGGTAATTAGTGAATATTCATCTTTCTATAATTTCTCAATGTTTCTCTCTTCTCAACCCCTCTCAAGCTTGAGAAGTTTAATTGGTATGGTTTTTTTTTAAATGCTATTGAAGTTTGAATAGTAGTGAAGAGTTACATAATTTAATAAATGCTATTGAAGTTAATTTTCATTTATGTTTAAATTCTAATGATTCTTATGTAAATTCTCTCTCTCACTCAAGAAATGGTCATACTCATGACCCATTCTCAATCCAAATCAAGCTTTTCATAAAGCTTTTCCTTAACCCAAGATTAAGCTATGCTTGAGGCCAAATTAATGGCTTTTTCTTATGCTTTTAGTTTATGTATATTGATGATTCAATCCATTATGGATTGAGGATCCAATTAGAGAATCATTTTAATTATTTCCTTAATGATAAGCTTTATCCCTTAGAAAAATTGAGATTTATCAATCATAGCAGCGGAGCTATGGCAAAATTTTTATAAAAATTATGCATAAAAAAATTTTCATTCAAAGCATAAAAAGAGGACTTCCTACCATATTCTAGGAATCATCATCCTAGATTAATTGAAAGAATTTCATTATAATCATGGAGAAATTGAATTTTAATATTATGCATAAAGGATAAATTTTTATATCAAAAGTGTTATTTTTACCATTTTTATTTTCATGCATAAAAGTATGCATAAAGGAAAATTTTTATATCAAAAGTGTTACTTTTATCATTTTTAATTTTCATGCATAGAAGTATGCATAAAGGAAAATTTTTATATCAAAAGTGTTACTTTTATCATTTTTAATTTTCATGCATAGAAGTATGCATAAAGGAAAATTTTTATATCAAAAGTGTTACTTTTATCATTTTTAATTTTCATGCATAGAAGTATGCATAAAGGAAAATTTTTATATCAAAAGTGTTACTTTTATCATTTTTAATTTTCATGCATAGAAGTATGCATAAAGGAAAAATTTTTATATCAAAAGTGTTACTTTTATCATATTGGATTTCATGCATATAGGTATGCATAAAAGATATTCTTTTTATACTAAAAGTATGATTTTCCTCATAATTGGATTTTATGCTTAACTTAGATGCATAAGAGAAATTCTTTTATTCTAAAAGTATAATTCCCTACCAAATTGAAATCATGCATAAGAAGATGCATAAAAGATTGATTTTAATTTCGAAAGTGTTAGTCTCCTTAAATGGAATTTATGTATAAATAAATGTGTAGAGAAATCTTATATCAAATAAAAGAATTCTCTTTAAAAAAAAAAAATATATGAAATGTGATAAGATGTGATAAGAGGTGTATGAGATGTGATAAGAATTGATAAGATGCGTATGGAAAGTGATAGGATGTGATAAGAGGTGTGATAAGAGGTGATAAGATGCTTATGAAATAAGTTAGGATGTGATAAGATGAATTAAGATGTGTATGGGGGGATGAGGTAAGAAGTGTATGTGATAGGATAAGATGTATATGGGTTGTGATAGGGCGAGAATGGATGTGATGTAAAAGATTAGATGTGAAGGTATATGGGGTTATATAAATGGGAATGTGAAAATGTATGTATGTATGTGGATGTAGATGTGGATGTATAGATGTGAATGGGAATGGGGATGTGGATGTATGTGAATGTGAATGTAGATGTGGATGTATGTGAATGTGAATGTAGATGTGAATGTGGAATGTGGATGTATAGATGTGGATGTATGGGAATGTGGATGTGGATGTATGTGAATGTGAATGTAGATGTGGATGTATAGATGTGAATGTGGAATGTGGATGTGGATGTATGTATGTATGTGGATGTAGATGTGGATGTATGGATGTGTATGTATGAATGTGGATATGGGATGTGGATGTATAAATGAGGATGTGAAAATGGAGGTAAGCATGTAGATGTGGATGCATGTATGTGAATGTGAATGTAGATGTGAATGTGGAATGTGGATGTATAGATGTGGATGTATGGGAATGTGGATGTGGATGTATGTGAATGTGAATGTAGATGTGGATGTATAGATGTGAATGTGGAATGTGGATATGGATGTATGTATGTATGTGGATGTAGATGTGGATGTATGGATGTGTATGTATGAATGTGGATATGGGATGTGGATGTATAAATGAGGATGTGAAAATGGAGGTAAGCATGTAGATGTGGATGCATGTATGTGAATGTGAATGTAGATGCGAATGTGGAATGTGGATGTATAGATGTGGATGTATGGGAATGTGGATGTGGATGTATGTGAATGTGAATGTAGATGTGGATGTATAGATGTGAATGTGGAATGTGGATGTGGATGTATGTATGTATGTGGATGTAGATGTGGATGTATGGATGTGTATGTATGAATGTGGATATGGGATGTGGATGTATAAATGAGGATGTGAAAATGGAGGTAAGCATGTAGATGTGGATGCGTGGATGTGAATGTGGATGTGGATGTGGATGTGGATATGGATGTGTATGTATGAATGTGGATATGGGATGTGGATGTATAAATGAGGATGTGAAAATGGAGATAAGCATGAAGATGTGAATGTATGGATGTGAATGTGGATGTGGATGTGGATGTATGGATGTGGATATGGATGTGAATATATGATATGTGATGTGAAGGAATCTGAAGTGAAGAGATGGAAAAGGAGGTGATTGGATGAGTACACATATACATGGAATGTGGAATAAGTAATGTGGATTAATGAGGGATAATGTGGAAAAATGAGAGTTAATATAGAAACTGTATTTGTAAACTGTTTGTAAATGCTGTTTGTAAATGGCTGTTTTATGTCAAGAATGCTGGGGAAGCATTTTGACCGTCTTGTGATTAAGGTCGTGGAGACCTAACTGATAAAGTTGCAACTGCTGACGGAGAGTCAATGGAGGACGTCTCGCGTAGCAAGGTCGACCGAGGTCTTGACCAGCCTCGGTTCGATTAAAATGGTGAGCTTCCGGTACGGTGGATGAGGGACCAAGGAAGCGGCCTATGAGTGAAGCGCTAGGTCACCTGCGAAGGATCCTAGAGGGTGCTGACCATACGGTGCTCGGGCTCTGGGTCGCCTAGGATACCCACGCGTGCGTCGAGGAAGATATTGGAACAAGGAGTAAGAGTTGTTTTGTGAAACCGGGCATGGATCTGGTTGACTGACCTTGCTGGTCCTCAACGGATGAGTCCATGGCTCTTTTATATGGATCTGTTGGTTGATCTTGCTGATCTTCAACGAGAGTCCATCTTGATAAGTGATTATATTGCCGAGTATTATGGGCTAGGAACTATGGAAACGGCCTCTGTGTGGACAGGTGGTGAGCGTTCTAGTTGCCAATGATGCCATAGATACTCTGATGAAGGAATGATGGGAAATTATGAATCAACCGGATAAATTGGGAGATTGTGATCAGTGGTACTATGGTTTCATTAAAGGATTGTTTTAAAGTTAGCTGATGCTAAGAAAAAGGCAATTTTCATATTGGGTGTGTAAGTGGTGTGGCTAGTTTTATGTTTGCATGAAATTCCGGCTAGGGGGCCTTGGAACTCTTTTCCTTGGTACCCGGGACAAAACCTAACCAAATTCCAAATTGGATCCCATCACTACAGTGGTTGGGCGGTTGGCTAACCCATGGGATCGGATGGGGTTAGGCTGGACTGATGGATCCGTAAATCGAGACTCAATTTTTGTTATTACGATAGATAAAGTAAATCCCGGATAGTAATTGTTCTATGGATAGGAATCAACGGCTGTGCCTCCTTGGTGGGGAAAAAAGCGTTGATCCCAATGATCCAAGTGCAAGTTTCTTCCTTAATCTGACCAAGTATCTTTATAGATGCAGTCGGATCTGTTTGATCAGTAAGGGTTTTGACTACGTTAGAGTAAAAATTATCCTGGTGGAATCGCCCGTGCTTTCCGGGTAAGGGAAGTTTTTCCGGGTCCGGTTTTGGAAAAACCGACGGATTAGTCTCTTGTCCGGATATCCGTGGACGAGGCCCCGAATGTGGGACCCCTGTCCCGTGCGAGAAGTGCTACTTCCGCTGCTAGTACCCGAATCCGTTGCTCGGTGGGAACAGGGGGATCTCACAGCCCACGTCACGACATCGCGCCTGTATTTGAATAGAATCGGGCGCGTGTATTTTAGCATTTATCAACGCGTGTATGTTTGCATTTATCAACGCATGTATAAACGCGTTTATATACACGCAGTAATACACGCATCTATACACGATAATATTTATGGATTAATACTCGCTATTATACACGGATAAATACACGCTACTATACACGGATTAATACACGCATGGCAGAGAAAAACTGAATTCCTTTACAAAATTAAAAACTATTTTCCTTAAACCATCTCATAGTACATTACAGTATACATCATTATACAATCCCACTACATGCATTTACAACAATGAAATATATTCAAAAATAAATCATGCATATGAGATGATAGAAATGTCATCAATTTAGAACATACAGTGACGGATTGGTTAGGGTTCGATCTCATCTTCAATAAGATCCATCCTTGCCAAACGATCAACATCAATATCCATTTGATCAATTGGTAAGGCTACGATTAAATTTATTCCACTATCGATATTCTGTACTCCATTGATAATGGTATCGATGTCCTGATCATCCTTATCAACATCACCATCATTCTCAATGGTAGGGTCATTCTCATGATCATGAGAAATGGCATGCTCATCCTCATTATCATGATCATCTCTTATTTCTTGATCATCGATCACAACATCTTCAATGGCATGTTCGACATCATCTTCATTGCGGCTTGTTACATCCTCCATATGCTCCATATCAGTGAATGTATTATACATCACTTTGGAACGTGGTGCAATAGGGATGACGTACCACCATTTGATGTCATGCACCATTGGTAGATAGATAACCTACTCAAATACACACAGTACAGTAATTAATTAGCATATCAAAAGTCAAGGGGTACGCGAGCTTAGATATATATGTACATGAAACACATTAGTAAAAAAATGCATACCTGCTCACATTGTTGTGGCAATACGAGCCTATCTTTCTTTGTTTGCCAGAACTTTGTAGAGTCAATAGTTACATATCCACTTGCATGGCGTTTTATCGTTGCATCAGGCCCTTTTTCCACCATGTTCATTTGCCATTTGACATCCAAAACATACACAAAGAAGCGACGAAAGTCAAGCCTAAATATGTCTTGGATTATGCCACAATAATCATCCATTTTTCCATTAGCTCCCTACTAATGACACCGCAATCTTGTGTATTTCTCTTTTCATCAATTCTTTGTGTTCGAAAATGCTTGCCTTCACACCATATAGCATTGAACATAGTGCACTGGACCAAAATAGAAGCAATATTTGTGTAAGCAATGTGAATAAATATTAAAAGCAAATCACTTACAACTAATGCAAAACATTAGTTCTATGTACCTTTGACATGCATCCTCGTGCATACTCCCATTCTTCCGCCGTGATATGCAGCCCCTCGTCGCTCTCTGCTCTCTCCATTTCCTTATGCAACCAATCAACATGGATATCATTCGGAAGTGTTGCTAGATGCTTAGGGTACGCCTTTCGAGAGCCATGTTGCCTCCGAAAGAGAGCTCTTTCTGCTTGCCTTTTTGTCTTTGAATCCTCATATCTTGTAACCCATCTGCTCATCACATCACTATTAAGGATACAAGTGAAATTGAGATCATCAATCAATGTTCTGTCAATTACTTTACTCTGTCCTTTTCCTTGAGGCACAATAGAGGTCATCCTCAAGTCCTCTTCATTGCTCCATAGTCGTGGCAAAGAGCTGTCCACCTGACCAAGAAATTCTGAAATATATACAAGAGACTCTTGTATCAACCAACCCTTGGCCATGCTTCCTTCAGGCCTTGCACTTTGCCTCACAAAGTCTTTTAAGGTCTTCATGAAGCGCTCTAGGAAGAACATCCAGCGTGCATGCACAGTACCACATAAAGCAATTTCGTCCACTAAATGCACAATGAGATGTAGTTGACTTGTGAGAATGGTTCGCGGAAAAGTCTCCTCTACCAAACAAACCATCTCCACTGCCATAACACGCGCATCATCCAACATGGCTGGATCAATTGCTTTGGAACTAACATATCTGAAAAATAAATAAATAGTACGTTATACCTCATGCACGTTCATTTTGCAAGGTATAATGAAGGGTGATCTGAGCATGGGTTTTACATACCTCACAAGCTCGCCCATCTTATAAATACATTTTTTCAAACTCTTATTTGCACAATGGTCGATGCTAGTAGGTAGTATGAACTGCGCACATAAGAGCACATTTATGGTTTATGGCATTACAAAATTTAATTTCAACGTACGTACAAGACTTGGAAAACACTTACTTGAAGCATCTTGTGCCAATCGTGGGACTTCAACCCATATAGTTGCTCAACGCCTCTTTTCTTAGTGGTTGTAAAGGCTCCCTTCAATGATCTCATGTATCCAGTGGGAGTACACAAAGTGGTGATGGCCTGCTTTACCTGCTTCTCCTCTTTCTTTGATATAATCCATGGTGCAGGCGGAAGACGAACGTGCCCACCCACCTCTCGTGGCCAAGCTTGACGCATACGTCCTGCGACCCGCAAGTCCTCACGTATGCTAACATTGTCTCGTTTACCAATAATATGTTCCCAAATACCAGATCCCACATTCTTGAAGATGTGCATGGGATCAAGAAGATGGTTGATCTTAAGATGGGTCCAATATGGCAGCCGAAAAAAAATGGAGTACCTACACAAGGGATTGCTCTATGTGACCTTTAATCCAATTAGAGACTACACAAAACAAGATTGAAAAAAACATCACTATACCTGTTCATGCCATCTGGAGGAAGAATAGTTGTAGACTCCCAAATACGCTTCCAATCTTTTGCACGAAGTGTTTGTGGAGGAATGTTACTCTTACTAGCAACATATTTAGGATGATCTGAGGGGAGAAATCGATGATGATTATCGAATATAGTCTTACACAAACCGTCAGCATACTCATGTACTAACGAAGGGCCACAAACAGGACATGCATGTTTACCCGATGTTTTCAAACCTGTTAAAATATAAATAAAAGTTAGAATAATAAAGTCAAACCGTCTAATTAATATATATAGCCAATAGTAATAGAGTAGGGAGGTAATTAGAATTCTTACCAGAACAATCGCTGTATCCTGGAAAGTCATGCATTGTCCACATCAACACTGCTTTTAAGTCGAAGTGTCGAGAGGAGGGAGGCCTACTAATGTCCACCACCGCAACACCTCTCCATAGTTCCTCCAACTCATCAATCAGTGGTTCAAGATAAACATCCATATGCTTGACTTTATGTTTCCCTGGAATGTGCACCCTTCAAACACCGGTGTCGATGAAGCCTTATAAAGATGCTCTTGTTCCATATCAGCATCGTCCATACCTTTGGGATCATCCTTAAAAAGATTCCGCACCATATCATCAAGCACCTCCTCTTCCACAACTTCGTGGGGTGTAGGGCTATTGTCATCCCTTTCCCACTCATCTCTGACAATAGATCCCGAAGCTCCAGCATCATCTCGTCGACGCTTTACGTGCTCTCGTTGCGCGTAGGGTACCATGTTAGGGTGTGGTACTGCATCCTGCTTCAATTAGAGTTTATATATTACAACTCTATTAATTTAATTTGGATACCATGAGTCATTTGAATACCATCAATTTACATCTACTCACCTCTAAACCTGTTTGATTCCATTCTCCATACATGGAGATGTGATTCAAGGTAATTCGACGTGCTCGTACAATGCATCCTTGACATCGATTACACATACATTTGATCCGTTGTCCCAACCACACATCGCGATTACGATGACGCATTGTCTCATCTTCCCTAGAACTGCTTGAAGAGGTTGATGACATCCTGTGTACAAATCAGAAAACACAAAATCATAATATGTTTTTAATGAAAGCACAAAAATCGCGTGTATTGACGCGGCTATTTCCTAAAAATTGCGTGTATTAACGCGGCTACTTCCTAAAAATCGCGTGTATTAACGCGGGTAATTTCTGTAAAACGCGTGTATAAACGCGGCTAAAATACATACACGCGAATATACACGCCTTTATAAACGCGAATATAAACGCGGCGGTATGTTTAAACTAAAAATAGCCCGCCTTCCCCAAATATAGATTTTGAACTAACAAATCAACATTGCTTGCGTTTTCGCCTGTTTTCGCCTCTTCCAACAGCAAGGAGGGAGCAGAGAAAGGAGCACACACACAGGAGAAGGAGGGAGCAGAGAAGGAGTAGAGAAGACTCACTTTTTCAGAGGTGAGTCACTTTGTCCTGTGCCTTGTCTCTTTCCTCAGATTTGTTTATGCTATTTGCTCTTTGCTCTTTGGGTTTGTCTCCGTCCTTTTGTTTATGCTATTTGCACACGATTGGGTGAATGATTCTGACAGGGGTGACAATGGTGCTTTTATAAGGACACTCTGTCTTTGTCGGGGGTTGGTCTTTTTGAAGTTTTTTTTTCGCAGGTCGCGTGTAGGAACGCGTGTAGAAACGCGTGTAATCTGTCTGCAGAGTCTGTTCACGCGGATATACACGCGTTTCTGGACGGGTGTATACACGCGTTTTTTGACGGGTGTATACACGCGTTTCTGCAGAGACTGCGTTTCAGAATTCATGATTTGCAGGCAACACAACTGACTTGAATGATGATATTTGTGTGAGTCAAGAGATAGCCCATGATGTACATGAAGATGTTTGTTGCAGGTTCTTTATGGATATTCTAGGTTCTTCATCCGATCCATTTGCGTACAGCAATTGGCTGATGGAGATGCTGAATCATTTTGGGCGCCATCCTTGTCCGGTTGAGCTTACAGAGTATGTGTATGCCCATCCCCCTCCTTCCCTGCCTGGTGTCTATACCCCTACCGGGAGTATCCAGGGCACTCCAGTGTCGTCTATTCCTCCGAGTTCGACGAGACGGCATGCAGCTTCTCGTCTTCCACGTCCACCGAGGAGACATACCTCGTCCCAGACACACTCACGTACACCCTCACAGCCACCATCACGTGCTCCCTCAGAGCCACCGTCACGTCAGGGCTCACAGCCACCGTCACGTAGACAATCCCCCAGTCGTGACTCCACCCGCAGCAGTAGGAAGAGTGGGAGTGGAGGATGCGGCGGGTGCTTTGGTGGGGGAGGTGGGGGAGGTGGGGGAGGTAGTAGGGCACGCGGTGAGAGAGGAGATAGAGGGAGAAGAGTTAGAGGAGACAGTTCGGAAGAGGAGGAGATGAGAGAGATGGAGAGAGTGGTCTACTATGATGTGACGGATAGGGGCGGGATAGTGATGGATGCGAGGGGGAGGGAGGTAATGGAGTACATGCGTGGGGTAGTATCAAACTCATATAGAAATTGTTTTATTAAATTTAAAGATCAAAATAGCCGATTAGTTGGGGAAGTGATAGAGGCTGTACATAGTCGGTACCCCAATCCCCCACATGCTACATTCTCGGATGTATGGGGAAGGACGCGAATAAGGGAGATCTTAAGTAATAAAAGATCTCACCTTAAAAAACTCGCGTACGATGACCGGCTAAATGTAGTTGCGGGTGGCTATCCTGCCGAGAAACCTGCCACTGCGCACAAACGCGAGTGGAAGGAGGCAAAGAAACGAGCAGAGGGTGGCGTGAAGAGCAGGCAGCATGTGGAGGCACGACGGATCCAGATGGAGACCATTGGATCTTCGCATTTCGGATCTGGCGGCGTCGAGTCATGGGAGGCAGAGTTCGTAAGTATCTTGCCACTTTATTTGATTGTTTACTTAATTCATTGATTCTATGATTATTTTAATCTTACAAATTGTGTTGATTATGATACAGCGACGGGTTACGGGGAGGAAGCCCACAACCCACGATACTACGTATGCTCGCCGGCATAGCAGACATGACACGTGGGCCATCTTCAGAGCCGAGGGACGTATTACGGACGCGCAGTTTGAGATGGCCATGAGACCATACGGTCGACAGGTACTTGAAAATTCTAAACGAATGATTTTGGTTTATTGAATTACATATATATATACTTATATACTATATATTACTTGAACAGGCACAAGCTGCTGATGATCCACCGGCCGCCACTGCAGAGGGTGGACGTGAGCACTACTCATCGGACATTCCGACTGATGTGAGCTCATCTGAGCATGGAGGGAGCACCGAGTCATCATCTGGGTCTGAGTAGTACTCAGACTTATAGTATCACATTCCATATTGAGGATGTGATTGTATATATTTTTTTGTAAACTCAAGCCATGGGCTACTTCGAGATATGGACTCCCTTGTATACATGTATGAAATTTTGATAGTAATATTGAATTGATTGATCGATAGTATTACATTCATGTCTGTCTTGAATCGTGTATTGACAATGTATGCATTCGTGTCATTCTTGTCTTAATCTCCCTCGTGCATATGTTCTTCGTGGATGGTCTAATGGGATGGTCTAATGCACAAAAAAAAAATCCAGAGAGTGCTATTGGGTGCTGGAATGCTGGAACAGTATTCAGGCACCAAATAGCACTCTCTGGATTTTTTTTTTGCTCTCTGTTCGCGTGTATAAACGCGTCAAAACTGCTAAAACTCGCGTGTATCTACGCGGATACCCTATAAAATACGCGTGTATTAATGCGTCAAAACTGGTAATTACGCGTGTATAAGCGCATCTAAATTAAAGAAACGCGTGTATAGACGCAGGTATAAACGCGTCTGAGACATCTGAACTGAACAGAACGCGGCTATACACCCGTGTATAAGCGCGTCTAAAATAAGAAAAAGCGTGTATAGCCGCATGTATCAATGCGTCTGTAAAAAGAACGCGGCTATATACCCGTGTATAAGCGTGTCTGAGAGGTGCTATACACGCGCTTTTACACGCATGTCTGTGGCCACGATGATACACGCGCTGATACACGGGCCTGCTACTTTTTTTCACAAGTCATTTTTAGCGGCTAGGAGCGCGGGTATGAGCTCGATCCCTTGTAGTGTGAGAAGCTTAATTGGAATGGTTTTTGAATGCTATTGAAGTTAATTGATGAATGGTAGTGAAGAGTTACATAATTTGATGAATGCTATTGAAGTTAATTGATTAATGATAGTTAAGAATTACATAAATTTTCATTTATGCTTAATTCAAATGGTTTTTATGTAATTTCTCTCTCTCACTCAAGAAATGGTCATACTCATGACCCATTCTGAATCCAAATGAAGCTTTTCATAAAGCTTTTCCTTAATCCAAGATTAATCTATGCTTAAGGCCAAATTAATGGCTTTTTTCTATGCTTTTAGTTTATGTATTTCATGAATATTGATGATTCAATCCATTATGGATTAATGATCCAATTAGGGATCATTCTAATTATTTTCTTAATGATAAGCTTTATCCCTTAGAAAAATTGAGATTTATCAGTCATAGCAGCGGAGCTATGGCAAAATTTTTATAAAAATTATGCATAAAATAATTTCATTCAAAGCATGAAAAGAGGACTTCCTACCATATTCTAGGAATTATCATCCTAGATTAATTGAAAGATATTCATTGTAATCCTAGAGAAATTGATTTTTATATTATGCATAATTGATTTTCATGCATAGAGGTATGCATAAAAGATTATTATTGTAACATAAAAGTGTTACTTTTATCATAATTAGATTTCATGCATAGAGGTATGCATAAAAGATTATTATTTTAATATAAAAGTGTTACTTTTATCATATTTGAATTTCATGCATAGAGGTATGCATAAAAGATGATTATTTTATTATAAAAGTGCTACTCTTATCATATTTAAATTTCATGCATAGAGGTATGCATAAAAGTTGATTATTTTATTGTAAAAGTGTTACTTTTATCATATTGGATTTCATGCATAGAGGTATGCATAAAAGATATTCTTTTTATACTAAAAGTGTGATTTTTCATCATAAATGGATTTTATGCATAACTTAGATGCATAAGAGAAATTCTTTTATTCTAAAAGTGTAATTCCTACCAAATTGAATTTATGCATAAGAAGATGCATAAAAGATTGATTTTTAATTCAAAAGTGTCATTCTCATCTAAATTGAATTTATGCATAGGAAAATGCATAAAAGATTGAAATTAATTCAAAAGTGTCATTTTCATTTAAAATGAATTTATGCATAGGAAGATGCATAAAAGATTGATTTTTACTTCGAAAGTAATAATCTCCTTAAATAGAATTTATGCATAAATAAATGTGTAAAGAAATCTTATATCAAATATAAGAATTCTCTTGTATTCTATAAATAGATATGAGATGTGATAGGATGTGATAAGAGGTGTATAAGATGTGATAAGAGGTGATAAGATGCTTATGAAATAAGTTAGGAGGTGATAAGATGAATTAAGATGTGATAAGATGTGCATGGGATGAGGTAAGAAGTGTATGTAATAGGATAAGATGTATATGGGTTGTGATAGGGCGAGAATGGATGTGATGTAAAAGATTAGATGTGAAGGCATATGGGGTTATATGAATGGGAATGTGGAAATGGATGTATGTATGTGGATGTGGAGATGGGAGTGTGGATGTATGAATGTGAAAATGGATGTATGCATGAAGATGTATATGCATAGATGTGAATGTGGAATGTGGATGTGGATGTATGTATGTATGTGGATGTAGATGTGGATGTATAGATGTGAATGAGAATGTGGATGTGGATGTATGTGAATGTGGATGTAGATGTGGATGTATAGATGTGAATGTGGAATGTGGATGTGGATGTATGTATATATGTGGATGTAGATGTGGATGTATAGATGTGAATGTGGAATGTGGATGTGGATGTATGTATGTATGTGGATGTAGATGTGGATGTATAGATGTGAATGGGAATGTGGATGTGGATGTATGTGAATGTGGATGTAGATGTGGATGTATAGATGTGAATGTGGAATGTGGATGTGGATGGATGTATGTATGTGGATGTAGATGTGGATGTATAGATGTGAATGTGGGAATGTGGATGTGGATGTATGTATGTATGTGGATGTGGATGTATGAATGAGGACGTGATAATGGATGTATGCATGTGGATGTGGATGTATGGATGTGGATATGGATGTGTATGTATGAATGTGGATATGGGATGTGGATGTATAAATGAGGATGTGAAAATGGAGGTAAGCATGTAGATCTGGATGTATGGATGTGAATGTGGATGTGGATGTGGATGTATGGATGTGGATATGTATGTGAATATATGATATGTGATGTGAAGGAATCTGAAGTGAAGAGATGGAAAATGATGTGATTGGATGAGTACACATATAAATGGAATGTGGAATAAGTAATGTGGATTAATGAGGGATAATGTGGAAAAATGAGAGTTAATATAGAAACTGTATTTGTAAACTGTTTGTAAATGCTGTTTGTAAATGGCTGTTTTATGTCAAGAATGCTGGGAAAGCATTTTGACCGTCTTGTGATTAAGGTCGTGGAGACCTAACTGATAAAGTTGTAACTGCTGATGGAGAGTCAATGGAGGACGTCTCGCGTAGCAAAGTCGGTCGAGGTCTTGACCAGCCTCGGTTCGATTAAAATGGTGAGCTTCCGGTACGGTGGATGAGGGACCAAGGAAGCGGCCTATGAGTGAAGTGCTAGGTCACCTGCGAAGGATCCTAGAGGGTGCTGACCATACGGTGCTCAGGCTCTGGGTCGCCTAGGATACCCACGCGTGCGTCGAGGAAGATATTGGAACAAGGAGTAAGAGTTGTTTTCTGAAACCGGGCATGGATCTGGTTGATTGACCTTGCTGGTCTTCAATGGATGAGTCCATGGCTCTTTTATGGATCTATTGGTTGACCTTGCTGATCTTCAACGAGAGTCCATCTTGATTTTTATAAGTGATTATATTGCCGAGTATTATGGGCTAGGAACTATTGAAAAGGCCCCTGAGTGGACAGGTGGTGAGCGTCCTAGTTGCCAATGATGCATAGATACTCTGATGAAGGGATGATGGGAAATTAAGAATCAACCAGATAAATTGGAAGATTGTGATCAGTGGTACTATGGTTTCATTAAAGGATTGTTTTAAAGTTAGCTGATGCTAAGAAAAAGGCAATTTCATATTGGGTGTGTAAGTGATGTGGCTAGTTTTATGTTTGCATGAACTTCCGGCTAGGGGCCCTTGGAACTCTTTTCCTTGGTACCCGGGACAAAACCTAACCAAATTCCTAATTGGATCCCATCACTACAGTGGTTGGGCGGTTGGCTAACCCATGGGATCGGATGGGGTTAGGCTGGACTGATGGATCCGTAAATCGAGACTCAATTTCTGTTATTACGATAGATGAAGTAAATCCCGGATAGTAATTGTTCTATGGATAAGAATCAACGGCTGTGCCTCTTGATGGGGAAAAAAGCGTTGATCCCAATGATCCAAGTGCAAGTTTCTTCCTTGATCTGATCGAGTACCTTTGTAGGTACAGTCGGATCAGTTTGATCAGTAATGGTCTTGACTACGTAAGCATAAAAAGTTATCCTGGTGGAATCGTCCGTGCTTTCCGGATAAAGGAAGTTTTTTCGGGTTCGGTTTTGGAAAAACCGACGGATTAGTCTCTTGTCCGGATATCCGTGGACGAGGCATCGAGTGTGGGACCCTGCCCCGCGTAAGAAGTGCTACTTCCGCTGCTAGCACCCCGAATCCGTTGTGCGGTTGGAACAGGGATCTCACAGTTGGTATCAGAGCTTTTTGGTTAATAAGGATCAACCGAGAAGCCAAATATATCAAAAATTTATCAAGAATCAAAAAGGTTGTAATTGTGTGATATAATTCATACAAATTGATATTCAATCTGAAAATTCATAAATTAGTAATTGGGTCTTCAAATGGAGGTACCGCAATTGTATGGAACCCTGACTTGCTTGAGGCCTAGACATGATGGTATTTACCTTATAGTTTCAAGTATTATGACGACCCGTATATACCAAGGGTATAACTGCAGCTCTTTATCGGCAGTATATATGAGTAAATCTAAGACTTGAAATTATAAGCATTAATGCTATCTAGATGATGATTTCGAATGTGGTTGACATGATTTTTAATTCTGTTTGAGAACTGATGAATTGATTTGGATTCTGATTGAAAAATGATGATCCCTGAAAATTGGTTGAAATGTAATAAGCTGAGCGAAACCTCAATGAGGATGAATGGGACGAGCCCCTGTGATAATATTTATAACTGGAATGATGATAATGATTTCAGCAAATCACTATGAGATTAGTGGATTGTGCTGTCAAATTGCTACTGTTAACACTTGACTCGGTATATCAAGTTAAGGGATGACAAATTGAGAACTTGCTTGACTGAAATTCCTGTGGAGGAATGTTCATAAAGAAAATTTTTCGATCTAATGGACCATTATCGTGTTAAAGATATGAATGATATGATCTGAAATGAATTGTTATTTAATGATGAGTTCTATATAAGGGATATTTATTCCCGTATTCTGTTGGGTTGACCAGAATATAAGGAACCCCAGAATAAATTGGATCTTAAGAAGAAGAGTTGTCCTCTACTTTACGAGATGAGGACATCTCACACTTTTTAAGTGGGGTAGAATGTAAGATTCCTCCCCAGCCTTCGAGGTATGCAGGAGTAAAAACCTTCCTTTCTGATCTTATAATTTATTCCCTCTCTAAATAAAAGAAAGATTCTGTTTAAAAAAGGAAGACCTTTCCCCAGAATACTTCTCAAAAGTCCCACCTATTTTAAGGATTATGAACGATGAGTTCGGAAGTGAGAACCGGTGTTTTGGATGCCAAGGTTTTGGTCATCAATAAAAAGACTGCCCAGGATCGACAGAGACAATATATAGATAAGAAGAGGACAGTCAGAGAATTCAAAGAAGCAGTTATAGTCTTCATTTGAATACGAACCAAAAGAATTTCTTTATCTCTAGGGGAGTATAAGTTGTTATCCCCCAGCTATTGTGGATCAAAGAAAGTAGGTGACTTAGCCTACGAACTTCTTTTATCTCCTCATCTCAAAGTTCTTAATGCCTCGTATAGAAATATGTGCCAAAACCAAATCATGGAAAGACGGTAAAACTTCAGTGGCAAGATACCGTTGGCTTCTAGGTTACGATAACTCCTTCCTTTATATAAGTCGTAACTTTTACTTATCGCTCACAGTAATCTTACTTCCATCGATCTCCCTTCTTCTTAATCTCCTTCATGGCTTGGCAACAGGAATTAGTTTTATCCATGATGATTTCTCACCTTCAAGACGCAAGCGAGTCTGTGAAGAAGGATTTTATAGAACAGTATGAGCGCTCACTTTTCCTCACTTAGAAACGTCTGTAGCTCAGACCAAATGGCGGACCTATCAAGACATAACTAGGGTAACACCTTGGGGTCAGCAGCACTTTCATAACAATGTCCGCTTGGCCATGGTTATTGAAGCCTTGGGTTTGGGTCCCCGATACTACTGCGTCATGAGATCAAGACATCTTGGGTTTTCTGAGTGGGTCTTCTTACTGGCGTGTTTTCTTCCTCATCAGAAGATATGCCTTTACCCTGTTTTTGGCTTGCCTCTCAGTGGTCCCTTTTGTTAGATCACCTCATACCACTGAGATAGGTACGGCAATAACCAACAAAATTATTCCCATAGATGAATTACCTTATACGTGTGGAGCTTGTGAGTGCTGCTTTTGTGACCATATGATGGATGGACTTATGGAAGTGTAAAGAGTTCTTCTATCTTTATTGTATATGTTCCAAGAATGAATAAAGTTGAAATCTTTGTTCTTGTCTTGAGTCTTGCTCTCTTTGAGTCTTTTCTTGGTGGTTAATCTTAATTAAAAATTTTCTCTCAGTCTCATATTTGTGCATCTTGCGAAATTACCCCTAGTTTGCGAGATGAGGGCATCTTGCATTTTTCAAGTGGGAGAGAATGTAAGATTCCTCCCCAGTCTCTCAAAATGTCCAGCATCTTCCCCTGTAATCAATCCCTCTTCAGAAATATAAAAGACCTTGTTTCTAACTATTTTAACCTAGAGAGAGAAAAATATTTTAGAGAGAGAATATTCAGATTTTTAATAATTTTAAATAGAAAATTATCTCATCTTATTAAAATAAGTTTCCCTGAAACAGAAATTCAATTTAAAGAACTTTCCAATGTGCAATTGGAATTAATTGGAAATGGGTATAAAGGACCTTAGCCTAAGGGTCTAGATTTTCAGAAATTTTTAGATTATGGTCCAATTAAGGTTCCTATGGGCCAATAGCATCAATCCATGTGTAGGGAGGAGATAAATCCAATTTGTAAAAGTAGATACCCAAAAATGAGTAAATGCTCACATAAGATGAAGAGTTGAAAGTGTACAAGGTTTATTAGTAAAAAACTATGAGCAATATTAAAAATATGAGATATTTTGGGTATCCAAAAATGAGTAAATGCTCACATAAGATGAAGAGTTGAAAATGTACAAGGGAACCAAACCAAATCAAAATGGAACCAAACCGAATCAAAAAGTAACCAAACTAGGTCCAAATCTAGTCCAAATTCAACCAAACTGAATTTAGAAAATTCTAGAATTCAGTTAGCTTTGGTTAGAGCTTCCCTCTCCTATAAATAGAACATGAGTCCTTTGAAAAAAATAGAAGAATTTTACTATACTAGAGTTATGCTGAAATAATGCTAATTTCTACTATTCTCTAAAATTCTCTCCAAAGTGAAGAAATTGGAGCTTCCCTCTTTCTTCAATCCCCATTAGTGGCTCCATCAACATACCTAACCAATTGATTGGTTGGGGGCCTCTACCGTGAACAAAGAATCAAGCAATTTGTAAGGTAAATGGTGAATTTTGATCTTTTCTATAATTTCTCAATGCTTCTCTCTTCTCAACCCCTCTCAAGCTTGAGAAGCTTAATTGGAATGGTTTTTGAATGCTATTGAAGTTAATTGATGAATGGTAGTGAAGAGTTACATAATTTGATGAATGCTATTGAAGTTAATTGATTATTAATGATAGTTAAGAATTACATAAATTTCCATTTATGCTTAATTCAAATGGTTTTTATGTAATTTCTCTCTCTCACTCAAGAAATGGTTATACTCATGACCCATTCTCAATCCAAATGAAGCTTTTCATAAAGCTTTTCCTTAATCCAAGATTAATCTATGCTTAAGGCCAAATTAATAGCTTTTTTCTATGCTTTTAGTTTATGTATTTCATGAATATTGATGATTCAATCCGTTATGGATTAATGATCCAATTAGGGATCATTCTAATTATTTTCTTAATGATAAGCTTTATCCCTTAGAAAAATTGAGATTTATCAGTCATAGCAGCGGAGCTATGGCAAAATTTTTATAAAAATTACGCATAAAATAATTTCATTCAAAGCATGAAAAGAGGACTTCCTACCATATTCTAGGAATTATCATCCTAGATTAATTGAAAGATATTCATTATAATCCTAGAGAAATTGATTTTTATATTATGCATAATTGATTTTCATGCATAGAGGTATGCATAAAAGATTATTATTTTAACATAAAAGTGTTACTTTTATCATAATTAGATTTCATGCATAGAGGTATGTATAAAAGATTATTATTTTAATATAAAAGTGTTACTTTTATCATATTTGAATTTCATGCATAGAGGTATGCATAAAAGATGATTATTTTATTATAAAAGTGCTACTCTTATCATATTTAAATTTCATGCATAGAGGTATGCATAAAAGTTGATTATTTTATTGTAAAAGTGTTACTTTTATCATATTGGATTTCATGCATAGAGGTATGCATAAAAGATATTCTTTTTATACTAAAAGTGTGATTTTTCATCATAAATGGATTTTATGCATAACTTAGATGCATAAGAGAAATTCTTTTATTCTAAAAGTGTAATTCCTACCAAATTGAATTTATGCATAAGAAGATGCATAAAAGATTGATTTTTAATTCAAAAGTGTCATTCTCATCTAAATTGAATTTATGCATAGGAAAATGCATAAAAGATTGAAATTAATTCAAAAGTGTCATTTTCATTTAAAATGAATTTATGCATAGGAAGATGCATAAAAGATTGATTTTTACTTCGAAAGTATTAATCTCCTTAAATAGAATTTATGCATAAATAAATGTGTAAAGAAATCTTATATCAAATATAAGAATTCTCTTGTATTCTATAAATAGATATGAGATGTGATAGGATGTGATAAGAGGTGTATAAGATGTGATAAGAGGTGATAAGATGCTTATGAAATAAGTTAGGAGGTGATAAGATGAATTAAGATGTGATAAGATGTGCATGGGATGAGGTAAGAAGTGTATGTAATAGGATAAGATGTATATGGGTTGTGATAGGGCGAGAATGGATGTGATGTAAAAGATTAGATGTGAAGGCATATGGGGTTATATGAATGGGAATGTGAAAATGGATGTATGTATGTGGATGTGGAGATGGGAGTGTGGATGTATGAATGTGAAAATGGATGTATGCATGAAGATGTATATGCATAGATGTGAATGTGGAATGTGGATGTGGATGTATGTATGTATGTGGATGTAGATGTGGATGTATAGATGTGAATGGGAATGTGGATGTGGATGTATGTGAATGTGGATGTAGATGTGGATGTATAGATGTGAATGTGGAATGTGGATGTGGATGTATGTATATATGTGGATGTAGATGTGGATGTATAGATGTGAATGTGGAATGTGGATGTGGATGTATGTATGTATGTGGATGTAGATGTGGATGTATGTGAATGGGAATGTGGATGTGGATGTATAGATGTGAATGGGAATGTGGATGTAGATGTATGTGAATGTGGATGTAGATGTGGATGTATAGATGTGAATGTGGATGTGGATATGGATGTGTATGTATGAATGTGGATATGGGATGTGGATGTATGGATGTGAATGTGGATGTGGATGTATGGATGTGGATATGTATGTGAATATATGATATGTGATGTGAAGGAATCTGAAGTGAAGAGATGAAAAATGATGTGATTGGATGAGTACACATATAAATGGAATGTGGAATAAGTAATGTGGATTAATGAGGGATAATGTGGAAAAATGAGAGTTAATATAGAAACTGTATTTGTAAACTGTTTGTAAATGCTGTTTGTAAATGGCTGTTTTATGTCAAGAATGCTGGGAAAGCATTTTGACCGTCTTGTGATTAAGGTCGTGGAGACCTAAGTGATAAAGTTGTAACTGCTAACGGAGAGTCAATGGAGGACGTCTCGCGTAGCAGAGTCGGCCGAGGTCTTGACCAACCTCGGTTCGATTAAAATGGTGAGCTTCTGGTACGGTGGATGAGGGACCAAGGAAGCGGCCTATGAGTGAAGCGCTAGGTCACATGTGAAGGATCCTAGAGGGTGCTGACCATACGATGCTCGAGCTCTGGGTCGCCTAGGATACCCACGCGTGCGTCGAGGAAGATATTGGAACAAGGAGTAAGAGTTGTTTTCTGAAATCGAGCATGGATCTGGTTGATTGACCTTGCTGGTCTTCAATGGATGAGTTCATGGCTCTTTTATGGATCTGTTGGTTGATCTTGCTGATCTTCAACGAGAGTCCATCTTGATTTTTATAAGTGATTATATTGCCGAGTATTATGGGCTAGGAACTATTGAAAAGGCCCCTGAGTGGACAGGTGGTGAGCGTTCTAGTTGCCAATGATGCCATAGATACTCTGATGAAGGGATGATGGGAAATTAAGAATCAACGGGATAAATTGGAAGATTGTGATCAGTGGTACTATGGTTTCATTAAAGGATTGTTTTAAAGTTAGCTGATGCTAAGAAAAAGGCAATTTCATATTGGGTGTGTAAGTGATGTGGCTAGTTTTATGTTTGCATGAACTTCCGGCTAGGGGATCTTGGAACTCTTTTCCTTGGTACCCGGGACAAAACCTAACCAAATTCCTAATTGGATCCCATCACTACAGTGGTTGGGCGGTTGGCTAACCCATGGGATCGGATGGGGTTAGGCTGGACTGATGGATCCGTAAATCAAGACTCAATTTCTGTTATTACGATAGATGAAGTAAATCTCGGATAGTAATTGTTCTATGGATAAGAATCAACGGCTGTGCCTCTTGATGGGGAAAACAGCGTTGATCCCAATGATCCAAGTGCAAGTTTCTTCCTTGATCTGATCGAGTACCTTTGTAGGTGCAGTCGGATCAGTTTGATCAGTAATGGTCTTGACTACGTAAGCGTAAAAAGTTATCTTGGTGGAATCGTCCGTGCTTTCCGGATAAAGGAAGTTTTTTCGGGTTCGGTTTTGGAAAAACCGACGGATTAGTCTCTTGTCCGGATATCCGTGGACGAGGCATCGAGTGTGGGACCCTGCCCCGCGTAAGAAGTGCTACTTCCACTGCTAGCACCCCGAATCCGTTGTGCGGTGGGAACAGGGATCTCACAGTTGGTATCAGAGCTTTTTGGTTAATGAGGATCAACCGAGAAGCCAAATATATCAAAAATTTATCAAGAATCAAAAAGGTTGTAATTGTGTGATATAATTCATACAAATTGATATTCAATCTGAAAACTCATAAATTAGTAATTGGGTCTTCAAATGGAGGTACCGCAATTATATGGAACCCTGACTTGCTTGAGGCCTAGACATGATGGTATTTACCTTATAGTTTCAAGTATTATGACGACCCGTATATACCGAGGGTATAACTGCAGCTCTTTATCGGCAGTATATACGAGTAAATCTAAGACTTGAAATTATAAGCATTAATGCTATCCAGATGATGATTTCGAATGTGGTTGATATGATTTTTAATTCTGTTTGAGAACTGATGAATTGATTTGGATTCTGATTGAAAAATGATGATCCCTGAAAATTGTTTGAAATGTAATAAGCTGAGCGAAACCTCAATGAGGATGAATGGGACGAGCCCCTGTGATGATATTTATAACTGGAATGATGATAATGATTTCAACAAATCACTATGAGATTAGTGGATTGTGCTGTCAAATTGCTACTGTTAACACTTGACTCGGTATATCAAGTTAAGGGATGACAAATTGAGAACTTGCTTGAAATTCCCGTGGAGGAATGTTCATAAAGAAAATTTTTCGATCTAATGGACCATTAGCGTGTTAAAGATATGAATGATATGATCTGAAATGAATTGTTATTTAATGATGAGTTCTATATAAGGGATATTTATTCCCGTATTCTGTTGGGTTGACCAGAATATAAGGAACCCCAGAATAAATTGGATCTTAAGAAAAAGAGTTGTCCTCTACTTTACGAGATGAGGACATCTCGCACTTTTTAAGTGGGATAGAATGTAAGATTCCTCCCCAGCCTTCGAGGTATGCAGGAGTAAAAACCTTCCTTTCTGATCTTATAATTTATTCCCTCTCTAAATAAAAGAAAGATTCTGTTTAAAAAAGGAAGACCTTTCCCCAGAATACTTCTCAAAAGTCCCACCTATTTTAAGGATTATGAACGATGAGTTCGGAAGTGAGAACTGGTGTTTTGGATGCCAAGGTTTTGGTCATCAATAAAAAGACTGCCCAGGATCGACAGAGACAATATATAGATAAGAAGAGGACAGTCAGAGAATTCAAAGAAGCAGTTATAGTCTTCATTTGAATACGAACCAAAAGAATTTCTTTATCTCTAGGGGAGTATAAGTTGTTATCCCCCAGCTATTGTGGATCAAAGAAAGTAGGTGACTTAGCCTACGAACTTCTTTTATCTCCTCATCTCAAAGTTCTTAATGCCTCTTATAGAAATATGTGCCAAAACCAAATCATGGAAAGACGGTAAAACTTCAGTGGCAAGATACCGTTGGCTTCTAGGTTACGATAACTCCTTCCTTTATATAAGTCGTAACTTTTACTTATCGCTCACAGTAATCTTACTTCCATCGATCTCCCTTCTTCTTAATCTCCTTCATGGCTTGGCAACAGGAATTAGTTTTATCCATGACGATTTCTCACCTTCAAGACGCAAGCGAGTCTGTGAAGAAGGATTTTATAGAACAGTATGAGCGCTCACTTTTTCCTCACTTAGAAACGTCTGTAGCTCAGACCAAATGGCAGACCTATCAAGACATAACTAGGGTAACACCTTGGGGTCAGCAGCACTTTCATAACAATGTCCGCTTGGCCATGGTTATTGAAGCCTTGGGTTTGGGTCCCCGATACTACTGCGTCATGAGATCAAGACATCTTGGGTTTTCTGAGTGGGTCTTCTTACTGGCGTGTTTTCTTCCTCATCAGAAGATATGCCTTTACCCTGTTTTTGGCTTGCCTCTCAGAGGTCCCTTTTGTTAGATCACCTCATACCACTGAGATAGGTACGGCAATAACCAACACAATTATTCCCATAGATAAATTACCTTATACGTGTGCAGCTTGTGAGTGTTGCTTTTGTGACCATATGATGGACGGACTTATGGAAGTGTAAAGAGTTCTTCTATCTTTATTGTATATGTTCCAAGAATGAATAAAGTTAAAATCTTTGTTCTTGTCTTGAGTCTTGCTCTCTTTGAGTCTTTTCTTGGTGGTTAATCTTAATTAAAAATTTTCTCTCAGTCTCATATTTGTGCATCTTGTGAAATTACCCCCAGTTTGCGAGATGAGGGCATCTCGCGTTTTTCAAGTGGGAGAGAATGTAAGATTCCTCCCCAGCCTCTCAAAATGTCCAGCATCTTCCCCTGTAATCAATCCCTCTTCAGAAATATAAAAGACCTTGTTTCTAACTATTTTAACCTAGAGAGAGAAAAATATTTTAGAGAGAGAATATTCAGATTTGTAATAATTTTGGATAGAAAATTATCTCATCTTATTAAAATAAGTTCCCCTGAAATAGAAATTCAAAAAGAACTTTCCAATGTGCAATTGGAATTAATTGGAAATGGGTATAAAGGACCTTAGTCTAAGGGTCTAGATTTTCAAAAATTTTTAGATTATGGTCCAATTAAGGTTCCTATGGGCCAATAGCATCAATCCATGTGTAGGGAGGAGATAAATCCAATTTGTAAAAGTAGATACCCAAAAATGAGTAAATGCTCACATAAGATAAATGTACAAGGTTTATTAGTAAAAAACTATGAGCAATATTAAAAATATGAGATATTTTGGGTATCCAAAAATGAGTTAATGCTCACATAAGATGAAGAGTTGAAAATGTACAAGGTTTATTAGTAAAAAACTATGAGCAATATTAAAAATATGAGATATTTTGGGTATCCAAAAATGAGTAAATGCTCACATAAGATGAAGAGTTGAAAATGTACAAGGTTTATTAGTAAAAAACTATGAGCAATATTAAAAATATGAGATATTTTGGGTATAATGATTCCATTTTGACACATATGTAAGGAAGGGGAGTTCTTTAAAGGAGGTGCATATTTCACATGCTTGAATGAGTTTTAAACTCAAAAATAATGTGATATTTTTATCTCTCCTCCCTCTTGAACCAAACCAAATCAAAATGGAACCAAACTGAACCAAAAAGTAACCAAACTAGGTCCAAATCTAGTCCAAATTCAACCAAACTGAATTTAGAAAATTCTAGAATTCAGTTAGCTTTGGTTAGAGCTTCCCTCTCCTATAAATAGAACATGAGTCCTTTGAAAAAAATAGAAGAATTTTACTATACTAGAGTTATGCTGAAATAATGCTAATTTCTACTATTCTCTAAAATTCTCTCCAAATTGAAGAAATTGGAGCTTTCCTCTTTCTTTAATCCCCATTAGTGGCTCCATCAACATACTTAACCAATTGATTGGTTGGGGGCCTCTACCGTGAACAAAGAATCAAGCAATTTGTAAGGTAAATGGAGAATTTTGATCTTTTCTATAATTTCTCAATGCTTCTCTCTTCTCAACCCCTCTCAAGCTTGAGAAGCTTAATTGGAATGGTTTTTGAATGCTATTGAAGTTAATTGATGAATGGTAGTGAAGAGTTACATAATTTGATGAATGCTATTGAAGTTAATTGATTAATGATAGTTAAGAATTACATAAATTTCCATTTATGCTTAATTCAAATGGTTTTTATGTAATTTCTCTTTCTCACTCAAGAAATGGTCATACTCATGACCCATTCTCAATCCAAATGAAGCTTTTCATAAAGCTTTTCCTTAATCCAAGATTAATCTATGCTTAAGGCCAAATTAATGGCTTTTTTCTATGCTTTTAGTTTATGTATTTTATGAATATTGATGATTCAATCCATTATGGATTAATGATCTAATTAGGGATCATTCTAATTATTTTCTTAATGATAAGCTTTATCCCTTAGAAAAATTGAGATTTATCAGTCATAGCAGCGGAGCTATGGCAAAATTTTTATAAAAATTACGCATAAAATAATTTCATTCAAAGCATGAAAAGAGGACTTCCTTCCATATTCTAGGAATTATCATCCTAGATTAATTGAAAGATATTCATTGTAATCCTAGAGAAATTGATTTTTATATTATGCATAATTGATTTTCATGCATAGAGGTATGCATAAAAGATTATTATTTTAACATAAAAGTGTTACTTTTATCATAATTAGATTTCATGCATAGAGGTATGCATAAAAGATTATTATTTTAATATAAAAGTGTTACTTTTATCATATTTAAATTTCATGCATAGAGGTATGCATAAAAGATGATTATTTTATTATAAAAGTGCTACTCTTATCATATTTAAATTTCATGCATAGAGGTATGCATAAAAGTTGATTATTTTATTGTAAAAGTGTTACTTTTATCATATTGGATTTCATGCATAGAGGTATGCATAAAAGATATTCTTTTTATACTAAAAGTGTGATTTTTCATCATAAATGGATTTTATGCATAACTTAGATGCATAAGAGAAATTCTTTTATTCTAAAAGTGTAATTCCTACCAAATTGAATTTATGCATAAGAAGATGCATAAAAGATTGATTTTTAATTCAAAAGTGTCATTCTCATCTAAATTGAATTTATGCATAGGAAAATGCATAAAAGATTGAAATTAATTCAAAAGTGTCATTTTCATTTAAAATGAATTTATGCATAGGAAGATGCATAAAAGATTGATTTTTACTTCGAAAGTATTAATCTCCTTAAATAGAATTTATGCATAAATAAATGTATAAAGAAATCTTATATCAAATATAAGAATTCTCTTGTATTCTATAAATAGATATGAGATGTGATAGGATGTGATAAGAGGTGTATAAGATGTGATAAGAGGTGATAAGATGCTTATGAAATAAGTCAGGAGGTGATAAGATGAATTAAGATGTGATAAGATGTGCATGGGATGAGGTAAGAAGTGTATGTAATAGGATAAGATGTATATGGGTTGTGATAGGGCGAGAATGGATGTGATGTAAAAGATTAGATGTGAAGGCATATGGGGTTATATGAATGGGAATGTGGAAATGGATGTATGTATGTGGATGTGGAGATGGGAGTGTGGATGTATGAATGTGAAAATGGATGTATGCATGAAGATGTATATGCATAGATGTGAATGTGGAATGTGGATGTGGATGTATGTATGTATGTGGATGTAGATGTGGATGTATAGATGTGAATGGGAATGTGGATGTGGATGTATGTGAATGTGGATGTAGATGTGGATGTATAGATGTGAATGTGGAATGTGGATGTGGATGTATGTATATATGTGGATGTAGATGTGGATGTATAGATGTGAATGTGGAATGTGGATGTGGATGTGGATGTAGATGTGGATGTATAGATGTGAATGGGAATGTGGATGTGGATGTATGTGAATGTGGATGTATAGATGTGAATGTGGAATGTGGATGTGGATGTATGTATGTATGTGGATGTAGATGTGGATGTATAGATGTGAATGTGGGAATGTGGATGTGGATGTATGTATGTATGTGGATGTGGATATATGTATGTATGTGGATGTGGATGTATGAATGAGGACGTGATAATGGATGTATGTATGTGGATGTGGATGTATGGATGTGGATATGGATGTGTATGTATGAATGTGGATATGGGATGTGGATGTATAAATGAGGATGTGAAAATGGAGGTAAGCATGTAGATGTGGATGTATGGATGTGAATGTGGATGTGGATGTGGATGTATGGATGTGGATATGTATGTGAATATATGATATGTGATATGAAGGAATCTGAAGTGAAGAGATGGAAAATGATGTGATTGGATGAGTACACATATAAATGGAATGTGGAATAAGTAATGTGGATTAATGAGGGATAATGTGGAAAAATGAGAGTTAATATAGAAACTGTATTTGTAAACTGTTTGTAAATGCTGTTTGTAAATGGCTGTTTTATGTCAAGAATGCTGGGAAAGCATTTTGACCGTCTTGTGATTAAGGTCGTGGAGACCTAACTGATAAAGTTGTAACTGCTGACGGAGAGTCAATGGAGGACGTCTCGCGTAGCAAAGTCGGCCGAGGTCTTGACCAGCCTCGGTTCGATTAAAATGGTGAGCTTCCGGTACGGTGGATGAGAGACCAAGGAAGCGGCCTATGAGTGAAGCACTAGGTCACCTGCGAAGGATCCTAGAGGGTGCTGACCATACGGTGCTCGGGCTCTGGGTCGCCTAGGATACCCACGCGTGCGTCGAGGAAGATATTGGAACAAGGAGTAAGAGTTGTTTTCTGAAATCGGGCATGGATCTGGTTGATTGACCTTGCTGGTCTTCAATGGATGAGTTCATGGCTCTTTTATGGATCTGTTGGTTGATCTTGCTGATCTTCAACGAGAGTCCATCTTGATTTTTATAAGTGATTATATTGCCGAGTATTATGGGCTAGGAACTATTGAAAAGGCCCCTGAGTGGACAGGTGGTGAGCGTTCTAGTTGCCAATGATGCCATAGATACTCTGATGAAGGGATGATGGGAAATTAAGAATCAACCGGATAAATTGGAAGATTGTGATCAGTGGTACTATGGTTTCATTAAAGGATTGTTTTAAAGTTAGCTGATGCTAAGAAAAAGGCAATTTCATATTGGGTGAAAGTGATGTGGCTAGTTTTATGTTTGCATGAACTTCCGGCTAGGGGGCCTTGGAACTCTTTTCCTTGGTACCCGGGACAAAACCTAACCAAATTCCTAATTGGATCCCATCACTACAGTGGTTGGGCGGTTGGCTAACCCATGGGATCGGATGGGGTTAGGCTGGACTGATGGATCTGTAAATCGAGACTCAATTTCTGTTATTACGATAGATGAAGTAAATCCCGGATAGTAATTGTTCTATGGATAAGAATCAACAGCTGTGCCTCTTGATGGGGAAAAAAGCGTTGATCCCAATGATCCAAGTGCAAGTTTCTTCCTTGATCTGATCGAGTACCTTTGTAGGTGCAGTCGGATTAGTTTGATCAGTAATCGTCTTGGCTACGTTAGAGTAAAAAGTTATCCTGGTGGAATCGTCCGTGCTTTCCGGATGAAGGAAGTTTTTTCGGGTTTGGTTTTGGAAAAACCGACGGATTAGTCTCTTGTCCGGATATCCGTGGACGAGGCACCGAGTGTGGGACCCTGCCCCACGTAAGAAGTGCTACTTCCGCTGCTAGCACCCCGAATCCGTTGTGCGGTGGGAACAGGGATCTCACATGACACGTTCTCCCAAAGTTTAGTCAGCAACGGAGCATGTTTGTGTACGATGGCATAGGGAAGAGCAGGATTTTCCATGGCTTAATAAACTTGAAAAATCCACACTGGATGCTAATTGCTAATCTAAACATGCTCCGATGCTCACCAAAATTTTTGACCATGTGGGGGTTAGTCCCGCCACATGCTCGCAAAGTTTGGTCAGTATTGAAGCATGTTTGGATACGATGGCCTGGGGAAGAGCGGAATTTTCCATGGCCTCTTGAGCACTAAAAGACTTGAAAAAATCACACTAGTTGCTATTTGCTAATCTAAACATGCTCCGCTGACCAAACTTTACGAGCATGTGGGGGGACCCATGCTGACCAAACTTTGCAAGCATGTGGGGGTGGGTCCCCCCACATGCTCGCAAAGTTTGGTTAGCATCGGAGCATGTTTCAGCACGATGGCATGGGGAGAAGTGAGATTTTCCATGGCCTCTTGAGCGCTAAAAGACTTGAAAAATTCACACGGGGAGCTAATTACTAATCCAAACATGCTCTGATGCTAACCAGCCTTTGCATGTTGGGGTGGGTCTCCCCCACATGCTTGAAAACTTTGGTCACCATTGGAGCATGTTTGGGTACAATGGCATGGGGAAGAGCGAGATTTTCAATTGGCCTCTCCAGTACTAAGAGACTTGAAAATTTAGTAGGTGGGCGCTAATTACTAATCCAAACATGCTCCGATTTTAATGACCAAACTTTGCGAGCACATGGTGTCAGGTCCCCCCCCACATACTCGCAAAGTCTGGTCACCATCGCAGTATGTTTGGGTACGATGGCATGGGGAAAAAGGGGGGTTTCCATGGCCTCTCAAGCACTAAGAGACTTGAAAAATCCACACTCGGTGCTAATTGCTAATCCAAACATGCTCCGATGCTTACCAAACTCTGCGAGCATGTGGAGGTGTGTCCCCCCCACATGTGCAAAGTTTGGAATGGAGAAGAGCGAGATTTCTCATGGCCTCTTGAGCACTAAGAGACTTGAAAAATCCACATTGGGCACCAAACATGCTTCAATACTGACGAAACATTGCGAGTATGTGGGGTTGGGTCCCTCCCCATGTTTGCAACGGTTGGTCACCATCGGAACATGTTTGGGTACGATGGCATGGAGAAGAGTGGGATTTTCCATGAGATCTTGAGCACTAAGACACTTGAAAAATCCACAGTGGGCACTAATTGCTAATCCAAACATGCTCTGATACTGCCAAACTTTTGCGAGAGCACGTGGGGGTGGGTCCCCCCACATGCTCGCAAAGTTTGGTCAGCATTCGGAGAATGTTTGGGTACAATGGCATGCGGAAGAGAGGGATTTTCCATGGCCTCTCAAGCACTAAGAGACTTGAAAAATCAGCACTGGGCGCTAATTGCTAATCCAAACATGCTCCGATGCTGACTAAACTTTGCGAGCACGTGGGGGTGGATCCCCCCCACATGAAAAGTTTAGTCAACATTAGAGCATGTTTGGGTACGATGGCATGGGGAAGAGTGAGATTTTCCATGGCCTTTTGAGCACTAAGAGACTGAAAAATCTGCACTGAGTGCTAATTGCTAATCTAGACATGCTCTGATATTGCCCAAACTTTGTGAGCATGTGGGGGTGGGTTTCCCCCACATGCTCATAAAGTTTGGTCACCATAGGAGCATGTTTGGGTACGATGGCATGGAGAAGAGCGGGATTTTCCATGCCCTCTTGAGCACTTAGAGACTCACAAAATACGCACTGGGTGCTAATTGCTAAACTAAACATGCTATGATGCTGACCAAACTTTGCGAGCACGTGGGGGTGGGTCTCCCTCACATGCTCACAAAGTTTGGTTAGTATCGGAGCATGTTTGGGTGCAATGGCATGGGGAAGAGTGGGATTTTCCATGGCCTCTCTAGCACTAAGAGACTTGCAAAATTCGTTGGGTGCGAATTGCTAATCCATACATACTCCAATGCTGACCAAACTTGGCGAGCATGTGGGGGTGGGTCCCCCCCACATGCTTGCAAATTTTGGTCACCACCATGGGAGCATGTTTGGGTACGATGGCATGGAGAAGAGCAGGATTTTCCATGGCCTCTCAGAGAGAAAGACTTGAAAAATTTGCAATCCAAACATGCCTTGATTTTGGCCAAACTTTGGGAGCACGTGGGGGTAGGTCCCCCCCACATGCTTGCAAAGTTTGGTCAACATTCAGAGCACATTTGGGTATGATGGCATGGGGAAGAGTAAGATTTTATATGGTCTCTCAAGCACTAAGAGACTTGAAACATTTGCACTAGGCACTAATTGCTAATTCAAACATGCTCTGATGCTGACCAAATGTTGCGAGCATGTGGGGGTAAGTGGTGAAGGTAGGAAAGCGGAAAAAGCAACGGAAGAGCTGATACCTCGACAAAACCTGGCAGTGCTAAATCCGAGACAACTATCAACATAGGAAGGCTGCAACTGTTGAACGTGTTGAAGGATTATTCCACAGCTCTCTAGAAGAATTATGATCACCTGCATGAATGGCTAATCACCATGATAATGCCCTACAAAGAGCAACAGCAAATCGACAAGCACGACACTGCCAAGATCCTCGCTCACATCAAGGAACTCAAGGTAAGGACGCTGGGAAGAAGTAAGTAATACCTCAAAATTTTTCTTCTGGAAGTCTACTTCTGGAATCAATCCTCGGAATTCATATCGTGGAAGGCATTCATCATCCTCTGCCTTTCGGATTCACTCTTCCACATAAAGAACCAAGATGTGCCTTCTACCACACAACATTCAAGATTTGGCCACTAAAAGCGCCAAACCAGAGGTCAGCAGCGCCTCCACTAGCTGATATCAGAACTCACCCAGAAGCTAAAAGACATCTAACATTCCAAAAGATGACAACCTTGTGGGTTCAAGTCGTCGGATTGGGAATCTGACCCACCGGTTGTGCCAAGTGTTAGCCGTAGGAGGCTAGCCTAAGCCGCGGGCCAAACAAGCCGCGGGCCAGCGCCAGTAGCAAGCAGCTGGACACTCACATGTCAGCATCGTCAACTATCAGGGCCTGCCTACTTGATTGCAAGAAACAACGCTTCCTTAATACCCAGTCGGTGCATTTTATCACGTCAATACTCATGAAGATTGTAAGCAGGTAGTATAAAAGGATGGATTTTGAGCATTGTAAGGGCTGGCTGCCAATTGTATCGTTTTCCTTTTTGGGTTGATATAAGCAAGACCACTCTTTTTGTTCTCTCTCTCTCTCTTGTACATTTGTCTTCTTGTTACGTATTTATGTATTCATTTACGCTTCATATGTTATGGTCATTAGAGTCATCTATTAAGTTATTGTGCTCTTGCACTATTTATTAAGCGGTAAGTCTAGTAGTTTTTAGTGATCTGTGTGCTACGTTTGTCTCTGTGTTAGATCTGTATTTATCTAGTGTATGATGCGTGCATAACCGTGATTCTCAGTAGGTTGCATGAGGGAATAAGAAGCCATATTTCCCCATCAACAGTACTTTTCTCCTTGCCTCCTCTAGTTTATTCTTCTCTCATAACAACACGTTTTATGGTTTAACTAGTGCAAGTGAAAGAAAAGGAGGAGGAGGAAAAGGCCATGATCTTCTTCAAAATAAATTAGCAAAGAAGAAGGTACATATCTATCAAGTTTGATAAAAGTTTTAGTAGTATTATGCAAAAAAAATATTTTTCTTTAGATTATTTTATCATATCAAAGAATTATTCGGTTTGGTTTCCAAAAATGCAACAAACAATGATTCAAGAGTATCAACCTTCATATCTTTCACTTTTCTAATTATAAGAGTGCATTTAAAATTTTCACTTTACTAGGCACCACTAAAAGCTACCCCAATTGTGACAAAATTATGAGTCAAGATCTTAATAAGGCATCTTGATCATGTTGTATACCATTTTGCATATAAAATATTCTAAGAGAAAAAAGATAAAGTAGTTATACCTTTATTAAAGATGTTTCCCAATAAGTAAATCAATTGATTATTCACCCTTTATTATGTTTTAGAATATATCTTCACAGACATTGTAAAATTTGAAAATTATAAAGAAGAAATCAACTTAATTCACTATGCATGCAAAAGTAGCCTTGTAGATTTTATACAAATAAGAAGATGTGAAGCAATCAAACCTATGCATAGTAAATTAAGTTAAGACACTATGCATTAGCCTTTAGTTTTTATACCAACAATGAGAAGACATGAAGTAATCAAAACTCGACAATTGTTTCTAAGTGGCTTCACTCTTACAAAATGTAAAGTTTAAAGAAACCTACTCTTTTTTTTTTGTGAAACAAATAGTGTTATATTCTATTTTCTTAAATCAAAACTCTTCTAAGAAGGGCCATTCAAAAATCATACATATCACATACTTATAGTCATCTTTATCGAATTCCCTATCCCCATGAACCTTAGAACAATAGAAATGACCATCTTTTCATTGAAAACTTACCATTTTGTTGAAATTTCTCCAAGAAACACCTATTTTGTAATTATATTTCAAGATAATTTCTCAAAATTGAAGCTTCTCTAAGAGGATTTTGCCTATTTCGTAAGTATACCTCAAGAAAATTTCTCAAATTTGAAGCTCTTCTAAGAGGTTTTCACCATTTAAAAATTGACCTCTTACATTTTCAATGAAGCTACAACACACTTGATGGACTCCAAGGATATACAACTAATTCTTTGTGTCTTAGCTAATTATAATACTATTTGAGACGCGATTTGGAAGTGCTTGTGTCAATGTTATTTTTTTGGAAACGCTTATGTTAATGACATAAACTTATAGGATCCAAGCTACGTTACTTGCATATAAACATTAAACCACATTTAAGTTTTAAAAGCATGCATGTTGTCAAGTGTAATTTTTAACATATAAGGTATGAAGATAAAGTGGTCCACGAATGTATGTACCTAATGTTTTAAAAATAAAGATCATGTTAGTCAATACAAAATAAGAATACTTATATTTATTATTCTTTGAGTTCTAGTCTACTATGAATGTAGGAGATTCGTAGCTTAGCATTGGGGAGTGGGGTCATGTGGTGATAGAATTTGGACCCATGATGTTTTCAAAGGTTTCCAAATAAAATTATGACCATAGAATTGTTAGTATTAAAATGTACTTCTATATTTTGTAAAATAATGTTTCCATTGTTACTATTAAAATGTACTTCTTTATTTTGTCAAATAGTGTTTCCATGCTTATATTATAGACTGGAGTTTGTAGTTTCATACCTTGAAAGCCTTGACACTTATTTATTAAGCATTTGTATAATAAAATTTGACTTTTATTTCAACCTTGTGAGAAGATAAAATTGTATATTTTAATAAATAATGGGTAATGCAAATTGTGCACCGAAATTTGAATATGTGTAGTAGTAAGGTCTAGAAAAGGCACTAAGGAAGGTTGCCATGCTTATATTATAGATTTAATTTTGTAGTGTCATACCTTCTCCTTGACACTTATTTATTAAGCATTTGTATAACAAAATTTGACTTTTATTCCAAACTTGTGAGAAGATCAAATTTACAAGTATATTTTGACAAACAATGAAAATTGTGTACAAAATTTGAACACGTGTAGTAGTAAGGTTTAGAAAAGACAGTAAGGAAGGTTGCCATGCTTATATTATAGATTTGATTTTGTAGTGTCATACCTTCTCCTTGACACTTATTTATTAAGCATTTTTAAACAAAATTTGACTTTTATTTCAACCTTGTGAGAAGATCAAATTTGTATGTTTTGATAAACATACAAATTGTGCATAGAAATTGCGAGTAAGGTCTAGAAAAGGCAACAAGGAAGGCATCAATTGTGGCATGAAGGTGACATGAAAAGCTCGAACTCTGGTAGATAAACCTTTTAAAAAAAAGGAAAATGCCATGGATTATGACAAGCAATAAAGTCAATGCATGAACAGCACGGTAAGGGATGAAAGTGCCACCATGACAAAAACCTAGTAATGTACAAAGTAAGTAAAAGATGAAGACGAAAAAATATTTAAACATAGTCCTTAGCCCCTTGATCTATGGAGATGCAAATTGCACAGGAGTTCTATGATTTGATGAGACATAAGAACACTAACTTTTTTTATTTCCAAGGCACCCCATCTTTTGAATTAACAATAATAAGGGGCATAAGTAAACAATTCTATTATTTGAAGTGATTCAATTTGATTTGATGGAGTGGTGGTCTGTGTTCTAGTGGGATATGATGGGGACAACAATTATATGTAGTGGTCTGTGAACTTTATGACTTGTGGGTTTGAGGCTCTCCCAACTTTATGACTTGTGTGAGAGCAACTACTTGGACCTACCTCCCAACAAAAAGTCTCCAACTAGATGCTTTTTAAGGTAGTCACATTCAAACGTGAGGCACACCTTAGGGTTGGGCCTTGACAAAGGGCCTACTTTTTTATGGCTATTAATGCTAAAAACCGCGTCGTCTCGTGTGCTTCATCGCATGGCCTTCTTTATAAACGAGAGGTAGCTTGGGCTGCGCCGTTCACTTATTTTAGGATCGTGAGAGTATCTGTAGAGACTGGTGGGCTATGGAGAAGAAGCTTGAGCAAGCACAGGAGCATGATAGCGCCATGGAGCCTGTGTTTGCGCCTGCAAGGCTGGCTCGGCACAGGAGTTTGCAACTGCGTAGAGCGATTAGGGCTGAGGGCGCCGCAGAGAGAAGCAAAGATGACTTGTCCCTTGCAACGGAGAACTTCTCTGCTATTGTTTCTCCCTCTCCATCTCCATCTCCATCTCCATCACCAGAGCAGGATAGCGCCATGAAGCCTGTGTTTGCCCCTGCAAGACTGGCTCGGCACAGGACCTTCCAACTGTGTAGAGTGATTAGGGCTGAGCGCGCCGCAGAGAGAAGCAAAGATGACTTGTCCCTGAACCTCTCTCCTATTGTTTCTTCCTCTCCATCACCAGAGCATGATAGCGCCATGAAGCCCGTGTTTGCCCCAGCAAGACTGGCTCGGCACAGGAGCTTGCAACTGTGTAGAGTGATTAGGGCTGAGGGCGCCGCACAGAGAAGCAAAGATGACTTGTCCCTTGCAAAGCTGCCCAACACGGAGAATCGCTCTGCTACTGCTTCTTCCTCTCCATCTTCATCATCTCCGCCACCCTCCTTGCTTTCTCATCAAGCTTCTCAAGGTGCAGGAATTGATGCGCCCACCATCATCGCTCGCCTAGAGGAGCTTCTGCAACGATCCAGCATGCAACAACACCACATCCTCAACCTTATCCATAGCATAGACTCGAACGCGTCCATGCCCATCCGCTCTTCCATCTCCTTCTCGGAGGCCCAGCTCGGCCTTTTACACAGAATATCTGACCTTCGAGAGAGTGTTGAGAATGTCAGCCGTGAGCTCCTTGCTGTAAAGGCCAAGAACTCTCAGCTCCAACAGCGGTTGAATGCATACGACCAATACAAGTGCAAACAGAAAGAACAAGATTTATCCGAAGAGCAATAACTCTCACAGACTTGTGTGTGCATATTCCTATCTCCATGCATGCCATCTATATAATGATACCAATTTTCAACAAGGGAACCTTGCTTTGAAATAACCCCAATTCCCCATGCCATAAGCTTTAATGATGTTTCACATGCATGAAGTGCTAAGAGATTTTAATGTAAATCTTCATAATTGGCAGGTGTTAAATCTTGTAAAATGTGGAGCATTTATTCTTAGATTAGCTTGGCATTGAAAGGTATACATAAGCAATTCTGAAAAGATGCCCTTATCTTTGAAAGAAACTTCATTCATTCGGCATTTGTTACTAAGAGAGAATGTGGATTGATACAAATAAACATGTGATCTTGAATAAAAGATACAATTCATATCTATCTCAACTAGAGCTCAAATAGTACTAGTTATGAAAAGATAAGAGGTTGAATCAATTGATAAAAAGTCCAATATAGATGTTACACAATCGAAACAAAAATTTCTTCACTAGTTAATATATCGGATATATAGAAGGTGACCTGGTGGATCTTGAAATTATCTTGAAATTTTGAAGGTGAACACACTATAAGAGAATTGACCCTTCACATGGCTCTTTTGTGCAGATAGCCTAGATTCAAGGCTTCAATATCAAGCCACATCATTGATATCTATATCATGGACATCATTGCAATATCACCAATGCATATAACATTTTCCACAATGGTCCTTGCGTGCATTTATTTGGCATCATTTTTAAAAATAATAAATACTATTTGAGCATCTTGTTACTCCTTAAACACATGATTTAGGAAGGTGAATGACATAGGAAGAGTGAGATAAAATGTTGAGTGGTTGCTCACATGTCTCACGACAACAATGTTTTAAGTCCACGAATAAAGAGCAAGTTCATAGCCGCGCAAGGATGAGAGAGAGTAGTGAGAGAGTGTGTGTACATGGTATGTGGCTATTTAATTTTAGGATTTCAAATCTCGTGTGTGGTGCCGCTACATATCTCATCTTCTCCTTTCAAGGAGGTTGTAGCTTGATTCTTACTGTTGCTCTACAAGCCCTAGCCATGGTATCCTACTCCCTTGCCCCCCTTCTCCTTGCTATGATGCCCTTGTCCTTGCCCTTGCCCTTGCCCTTCTCCTTGCCCTTCCCACAGGCTTTCTTCTTCTCCTCTCCTCTTTTCACAAGCATAAGCCCTCTCCTCTTTGCAAGACAAAATCCCTCTTCACTAAGCCTCTCCTCTGCTCACAAAAAGGAAAAGGCCTCTCCCCACAAGCCTCACAAGCAATCCTCTCCTTCCAAAGCATGGTAAGGTTTTCCATTACTCTATGCATGTTTTTTTTAAATCTATTGGATTGAATGCATGCTTAACAAAATAAGTCCTTACTAATCTCTTCTCTTGTGGCTAGGTTAAAAGAATTCATTCTTTGGCTACTTGAAGCTCTCTCAAGCAACGATGCCTTCTTGCAAGCATTAGAGGTAAGCACCTTTCATTCATTCATGTTTTCATATAGCACCTCCGGGTGTTGGGGATTTCTTTTTCTTTAGTACATTCTTGTTTGAAGCTTATGCATGCATGCTTTAATAAGCAAAGGCTTATACATAAGATTTATGCATAAGCGTTTATTAAGCTTTATGCATGGGCTTATGCATAAAGCTTTATGCAAAGGATCTAAGCTTTAAGGTTTATGCATAAGACTTTATTAAGCTTTATGCATGGGCTTTAAGCTTTAAGCTTATGCATAGGATTTAGGCTTTAAGACTATACATTAGGCTTTAAGCTTTACGCTTATGCACAGGCTTAATGCATTAAGAATATGTGTTAGGCTTTAATCTTTAGGCTTATGCATTATGTTTAATGCTTTAAGATTATGCATTATATTAATCCATTAAGACTATGCAAAGGCTTTAAGCTTATGCATAGGCTATATGCATTAAGCTTATGTATTATGCTTAATGCATTAAGACTATGCATTAGGCTTAATGCTTTAAGATTAATGTACAAGTCTTATGCATATGGCTTAATGCATTAGGCTTTAAGCTTATGCATAAATACGATATTAGATAATATGGAAAAAATCTCGCATTTTGGGAATTTCAAAATTGAGAGGTTTCATATAATTTGGTAATTTCCCACTTAATGTCGGAAAACATACATAGGTATATAGATCCATATTTGTAAGGTGATTGATAGATCATGTAGGAAGGTGGTGTTGAAAAACACTGTAATAAAGAAGTGGTGTTTGTCTCTCGCATAGACCTGTATCAATTAGATTCAACATTGAAAAAATGTAAAACAACCAAATCTTAACACTGTCAAGACAAAAGAACATCATAGGCACAAACGATGGTTCGTATTAAAAGATATAAAAAGCATAACTATAGCACCACAAAATTGAGTCACAATTCTACTACTTCTCAATGGGGCCACCGTCAAGTTCATCCCCATTTGGATCGTGCATGATAGTGAGATGGAAGTTGTCTTGTGTATTTTTGGCTTCCTTAATTGGTACTTGATTCTTGTATATGGCGCTGGTTTTTTACAGGTTTTTTGGGTCTCCATGACCGAAAAATTGCATCAACCTACCACACACAAGAGAATTTAGCGTGGCCCTAGGGCCAAGCTATCATGAACAAATCTACATCATCTTTGCTCTAGTAGATTGGTCCTAAGGCCAATCTACATCATTTTTGCTCTAGTAGATTGGTCCTAAGGCCAAGCTACCATTAACAAAGTAACATCATCTTTGTTGGTAGATTGGTCCTAGGGCCAAGCTACCATGCACAATTTGAATTTTGAATTTTCTTGGTAAAATTTTAACAGCCTTGTAAATTTTAATTCCACGATAAAATTTTAATTCCCCCAAGATTTGAATTTTGAATTTCCAGCGCCAATCTCTACACATGCATGCATAATACATTATTCTTGAAAGATTAGACCTAGGCCCATACTACCATCCATGATGACGAATTTTAGGAAGGCCCCTTGGCTAATATCTCCATTGTGCATGGTAGAATGGTCCTTGGGCCATTCTTTCAGGCACAATGTTTTCTAGAGTGGCCCTAGGGACATTCTACCTCTTGTATCAACGGGTGAATTATAGACTGGTCCTATGGCTAATCTCTGCATGTCTGTGGCAAGAATTGTCACAGCACCATTCTACCATGTGCAATGTGCTTTAGAATGGCAGCAGAGCCATTCTACCATTCATAATTTGCTTGAAAGATGGGGAAATTTAGGGCTAATCTCTGCATGTGCAAGATTTCCAAGCTCTAAATGTGCATAAAATATCAAGATTGTGCATGGTAGAATGGACCATGGGCCATTATTGCAAGCACAATGTACTTTAGAATGGCCTTGGGGCCATTCTACTTGCACAATGTGCTTTAGAATGGCCCTAGGGGCATTCTCCACTTCCTTGTATATCAATTGTTGGTAAATTTTAGAATATTCCTTGGGCCAATCTCTGCATGTTCTTGGATAAAATATAAAAATATTAGGACTCGCAAGAATGGTCCTTGCTTTGGTCTCCACTCCCATTGTGTCAACAACCACTGGTAAATTTTAAAATTGACCTCGGGCTAACCTCTTGAGAGAATGTCCCTAGGGCTAATCTACAATCCATGATGTTCTTTAGAATGGCCCTAGGGCCACTCTACAATCCACAATGTGCTTTAGTATGGCCATGGGGTCATTCTACCATGCAAAATGTGCTTGAAAGATTGGACCTAGGTCCATTCTACCATCAATGATGTTTTTTAGAATGGCCATAGGAAAATTCTTTTAAGCACATTACGCATGGTGGAATGGCCCTAGGGCCATTATCTACTCCCTTGCGTCAACTCCCTATGGCCAATTTGTACATCTGCATGAAAAATACATCAAGATTGTTCATGAAAGAATGGCCCTAGAGCCAATCGCTATACATGCATGCATAATAGAGGTTTCTTGAAATATTGGACCTAGGTCCATAGTACCATCCATGATGGTAAATTTTAGGAAGGCCCTTGGGCCAATATCTCCATTCTACCATGCACAAAGAGATTGTGCATGGTAGAATGGCCCTTGGGCCATTCTTTCAGGCACAATGTTATCTAGGGCCATTCTTTCTCTTGGGTCAACAATGGGTGAATTTAGAATGGTCCTATGGCTAATCTTTGCATGCGCCTAGCAAGAATGGCCATAGGGCCATTCTACCATGCACATTGTGCTTTAGAATGGCCCTAGGGCCATTCTACCATTCACAATTTGCCTGAAAGATTGGTCCTAGGTCCATTCTACCATCCATGATGGGGAATTTTAGTATGTCCCTAGGGCCGATGTCTACATGTGCATGCATAAAATATCAATATTGTGCACAGTAGAATGGCCCTTAGGCCATTCGTGTAAGCACAATGTACTTTAGAATGACCCTAGGGCTATTCTATCCACATAATGTGCTAGATAATGGCCCTAGGGCCATTCTCCACTCCCTTGTATCAACTGATGGTAAATTTTAGAACGGTCCTTGGGCCAATCTCTACGTGTGCTTGCATAAAATATTAAAATATTAAAACTTGAAAACATGGTCTTGGCTCCGTTCTCCAGTCCCATTGTGTCAACCATTGGTAAATTTTAGAATCGTCCTTGGACAAATCTCTTGAGAGAATGGCCCTAGGGCCAATCTACCATTCATGTGATGTGCTTTAGAATGGACCTAGGGCCATTCTACCATCCATAATATGCTTTAGGATGGCCATAGGGCCATTCTACCAAGCATAATCTGTGCTTGAAAGATTGGACCTAGGTCCATTCTACCATCCATGATGTTCTTTAGAATGGCCATATGGCCATTCTTTCAAGCACATTCTGCATGGTGGAATGTCGCTAGGGCCATTCTCTACTCCCTTGTGTCAACTTCCTATGGCCAATTTCTACATATGCATGTGAAATACATCAAGATTTTCCATGGAAGAATGACCCTAGGGCCAATCTCTACACATGCATGCATAATGTAGTGTTCTTAAAAGATTGGACCTAGGTCCATACTACCATCCATTATGGTGAATTTTAGGAAGGCCCTTCAGCTAATCTCTCCATTCTACCATGCACAAAGATATTGTGCATGGTAAAATGGCTTTTGGTCTAGACTTCCAGGCGCACAATGTTCTCTAGAGTGGTCGTAGGGCCATTCTACCTTTTGCATCAACAACGGGTGAATTTTAGAATGGTTCTATAGCCAATCTCTGCATGTGCATGGCAAGAATGACCGTAGTATAAGGACATCCTACCATGCACAATGTGCTTTAAAATCGTCCTAGTAGGGACAATCTACCATGCATAATTTGCTTGAAAGATTGGACTTAGGTCCATTGTACTATCCATGATAGGGAATTTTAGGATGGTCCTAGGGCCAATCTCTACATGTTCATGCATAAAATATGGCCCTAGGGCCATTCTCTACTCCCTTGTGTGTCAACTCTTTATGGTCAATCTCTATATATGCATGCAAAATACATCAAGATTGTTTGTGGAAGAATGGCCCTAGGGCCAATCTCTACACATGCATGCATAATGCAGTGTGCTTAAAAGATTGGACTTATGTCCATACTAGCATCCATGACGGTGAATTTTAGGAAGGCCCTTGGTCCAATATCTCCATGTGCATGCATAAAATATCAAGATTGTGCATGATATAATGGCCCCCTTGAGCCATTCTTATAGGCACAATGTGCTCTAGAGTGGCCTTGGGGCCATTATACCTACACATTGTGCTTGAGAATGACCATGGATCCATTCTACCTTATGTGTCAACAACGGGTGAATTTTAGAATCATCCTATGGCCAATATATGTATGTGAAGAATGGCTTGAAAAATTGGACCTAGGTGCACTCTATACATGCATACATAATACAATGTTCTTGAAAGATTGGACCTAGGTCCATACTACCATCCATGATGCTGAATTTGAGGAAGGCCCTTGGGAAAATTTATCCATTCTACCATATGCACAAAGAGATTGTGCATGGTAGAATGTGCCTTGTGCTATTCTTACAAGCACAATATGCTCTAGAGTGTCGCTGGGGCCATTCCACCTACACATTGTGCTTGTGAGAATGGCCATAGGGTCATTCTACCTCTTGTGCTAGCAAACACGGGTGAATTTTGGAATCGTCCTATGACCAATCTCTACATGTGCATGGTAAGAATGGCCATAGGGCCATTCTACCATGCACAATGTGCTTAGAATGGCCCTAGGGTCACTTTACCATGCACAATTTGCTTGAAAGATTGGAACTAGGTCCATTCTAACATCCATGATAGGGAATTTTAGGATGGCCCTATGGCCAATCTTTACATGTGCATGTGTTGGCGGCCACCAGCTAGCCTGTTGTGGCCACTGCCTAGATCACTGCTGCTAGACTGACCACCATTGTGCAACAAATTGGGTCTTCTTATTTTGTAACAAGCTTGTAATAGCTTCTTAATAAATGGGTAGTACTCGCGGTTGTAATGGAAAGAAGGGGGACTAGATGGATAAGGAGATAGATGAGTAAGTGTGGATTGGGTCTACCCAGTTGAGACGATAAAAGTGGGAGCATTACTATTTGGATAGTGTGGTACATGTTGAGTCTACTCAAGCTCTGAGGAGAGGAATAGTACTAAATACGGACATAGGAGATTTGAGAGAGAAGTTCATGCTGGGCAAGGTTCTTCTAAGGCATTGTACTGTGATATTTTTCAATGGATATGACCCTGTCTCACTGTTGCTTTCTATGTAATCATCTCCTTCTATTCATCTCTGTCACTGTTGCTTTCTATCTATTCATCTCTATCTATGTTGTGTTCAATCTTGTGTTAAGTCGTTCCTATCTGGATGTGATAGTTTTTATGAAATCCGGATATCCAATTCTTCTTGCATTCATGCTCAATCTGCCCGCACTTAGGTAGATGGTAGCTCAATCTGCCCGCACTTAGGTAGATGGTAGCTCAACATTATTGCGTTGGCTTATTGCATTGGACACCAACTGCATTAGTAGCATCTCCTCCGGACCCAACTAGGTGGTCTAGATCCACGTAAGTGCTGGGTCTTGACCAGACATCGACACTTTTAACAATCCCGCTGGGAAGTGGTACGCCAGGTAGGGGAGTGAGAAGATAGAGGTTAGTCCTAGGTCAGCCATGCACAGTAGTCAGAGTATGAAGCTAGTTGAAATAAACCGGGGAAAGAGAGTGTGCACATAGAGGGGTTAGGTATGTTCAAGAGAGACTCATAAGGCCAAAATGGAGCATGCATGGAGAATGAAGGTAGCTCAAACAAAGCAATGCAACACTGTCGCAGACATGTCGAAGCTGTAGAGCACGAAAGACAACTACAATGTCCAAAAATACTGATAGAAGGGATTCCACGTAAGCAGCTAGAAAGATAGATTCAAGAACCATTGAGGAGCCACAAAATAGGAGGCAAGAAGCTTAGGAAGGATAAGAACGAACAGTTCTGGGGAGGATATCTATTCAGTATCCTAAATTCAAGGGCAAGAGTGAGGAGGATCCAGACGCCCACATCTTTGCCTTCGAAACCCTATTCCTGGCCACTAGAGCTCCATTACCGTAAAAGATAGAGTATTTTGAGACAACGCATTTGGTACGCACAATATGGTCTTGAGCACTTCCAAACATTTGAAGAACTGAAGAAGGCCTTCTTGAAAAGATTCAGGAAAGACAAGACCATAACAGTGGTGCTGGAAAAGCTATAGAGGCTAACACAGAAAAAGAGGCCAACATAAGACTATGCCCTTGTGCCATTCTTGCAAGAATAATGTACTTTAGAATGGCCCTAGGGCCATTCTACTATATGCAATGTGATTACGTATGGCTCTAGGGCTATTCTCTACTCCCTTGTATCAAATGTTGGTAAATTTTTGAATGGTCCTTGGGCCAGTCTCTTGTAAGAATGGTCTTGGCCTCGTTCTCCACTCCCATTGTCAACCACAAGTTAATTTCTTGTGAGAATAGCCCTAGGGCCAATCTACCGTATCCATGATGTGCTTTAGAATGGTCCTAGGGCCATTCTACCATCCACAATGTGCTTGAAATATTCTCCATGGAAGAATGGTCCTAGGGCCAATCTCTACACATGCATGTATAATACAATGTTCTTGCAAGATTGGACCTAGGTCCATAGTACAATCCATGATGGTGAATTTTAGGAATTCCCTTGGTCCAATCTCTCCATTCTACCATGCACAAAGATATTATGCATGGTAGAATAGCCTTTGGGTCATTCTTGCAGGCACAATGTTCTCTAAAGTGGCCCTAGGGCCATTCTACCTCTTGTGTCAACAGCTGGTGAATTTTAGAATGGTCCTATGGCCAATCTTACACATGATGTGCTTTAGATTTGCCCTAGGGCCATTCTACTTGCTTGAGAGATTAGACTTAAGTCCATTCTACCATCCATGATGGAAAATTTTAGGATGGCCCTAGGGCAAATCTCTACATGTGCATGCATAAAATATCAAGATTGTGCATGGTAGAATGGCCCTTGGGCCATTCTTATAAGCACAATGTACTTTAGAATGGCCCTAGGGCCATTCTCCACTCCCTTGTATCAACTGTTGTGGTAAATTTTAGAATGGTCCTTGGGCCACTCTCGACATGTGCTTGCATAAAATATTAAAATATTAAGACTTGCAAAAATGGTCCTGGCTTTGTTCTCTACTCCCATTTTCTCAATCACTGCGTGGTAAATTTTAGAATTCTCCTTGGGCCAATCTCTAGAGAGAATGGCCCTAGGGCCAATCTACAATCCATGATTTGCTTTAGAATGCCCAAAGGTCCATTCTACGATGCATAATATGCTTGAAAGATTGTCCATGGAATAATAGCCCTAGGGCCAATCTCTACACATGCATGCATAATACAATGTTCTTGAAAGATTGGACCCAGGTCCATACTATCGTCCATGATGGTGAATTTTAGGAAGCCCTTGGGCCGATCTCTCCATTCTACCATGCACAAAGAGATTGTGCATGGTAGAATGGCCCTTGGGCCATTCTTGCAGGAAAAATGTTATCTAGAGTGGCCATTCTACCTATTATTTCAACTACATGTGAATTTTAGAATGGTCCTATGGCCAATCTCTCCATGTGCATTGGGAGAATGGCCATAGGGCCATTCTACCATGCACAATTTGCTTTACAACAGACCTAGGGCCATTCTACCATTCACAATTTGCTTGAAAGATTGGACCTAGATCCATTCTACCATCAATGATTAGGAATTTTAGGATGGCCCTAGGGCCAATATCTACATGTGAATGCATAAAATATCAAGATTGTGCATTTTGGAATGGCACTTGAGCCATTATTGCAAGAAAAATGTACTTTAGAATGTCCTTAGGGACATTCTACCTACACAATGTGCAAGCACATTCTACATGGTGGAATGGGCGTAGGGCCATTCTCTACTTCCTTGTGTCAACTTTGTATGGCCAATCTCTACATATGCATGCATGGTGGAAATGGCCTTAGGGACATTCTACCTACACAATGTGCTTGCAAGAATGACCCTAGGGCCATTATCCACTCCCTTGTGTCATTTCCCTAGGTAGAATGGCCCTTGGACTAAAGAGACTAAATTGAGAGTGTGAAATTGAAATTGACTCTAAAATTTTAGAGAGATGGGCTAAATAAACTGAGAATGTAGATTGGCCCTAGGGCCAATGTCAATTTACATTGGCCCTAAGCAACACAAGGGAATCTAGAGTGACCCTTGGACCAAGCTACCACACATAAGGGAATCTAGCTTGGCCCTAGGGCCAAGATACCATGAACAAATCTACATCATCTTTGCTAGTAGATTGGTCCTAGGGCCAAGCTACCATCAAGAAAGCAACATCATCTTTACTGGTAGATTGGTCCTAGGGTCAAGCTACCATGCACAATTCGAAATTTCACTTTTCTCGTTAAAATTTTAATTACCTTATAAATTTTAATTTTCCAATAAAATTTTAATTTCTCCAAGATTTGAATTTTTAATTTCCCTCCAAATTTTAGAATTTGAGTTTCCCACAAAATTCAAATTTCTCTCCAAAATTTTGAAATTTGAATTTCCTTCCAAAATTCAAATTTGTCATTCTCTAATGTCAACAACGGGTGAATTATAGAATTGTCCTATGGCCAACCTCTATATATATGTATGGCAAGAATGGCCATAGGGCCATTCTACCATGCACAATGTGCTTTAGAATGGCCCTAGGGACATTCTACCATGCCCAATTTGCTTGAAAGATTGGGACCTAGGTCAATTCTACCATCCATGATGGGGAATTTTAGGATGGCCCAAGGGCCAAGCTCTACATGCACATAGAATATCAAGATTGTGCATGGTAGAATGGACGTTGGGCCATTCTTGCATGCACAATGTACTTTAGAATGGCCCTAGGGCCATTCTCCACTCCCTTGTATCAATTGTTGGTAAATTTTAGAATGGTCCTTGGGCCAATCTCTACATGTTCTTACATAAAATATTAAAATATTGGGACTTTCAAGAATGTCCATTAGGAGTTTTTTTGACCCAAAGAGGGTCTCTTGGATTAACTTTTGATTAGGAATGGACCAATAGGAAGAGGGCTGGGTGAAAATTTTTGACTTCTTTGACCCTAGGACCCTAGGGGGCCTAGGCTTTGGCTTGCTCTAATGGGGCCTAATTACTACTCTTGTCCCCCTACCTCCTGGGCCCAAACTTAGAGGTCCCCCCACCTAGAATTGCGCAGATTAAAAGCCCTAAAAATTAAAAATTTTTAATTTTTTCCCAAAAGTGTGTTTTCCCTCTTAAACTTCCCCCCAACATACTCTAGGTTTGGAAAGCTCATTTTGAACCTCTTTCTTCCTCTTCTAAGCTCTCCATTGCGCTGTAGAAACTCCATACCTCTCAAGCTCTCCCTCCTTGTCAAGCTCCCTCAGTCTCAAGCTCCCTCTCCCTCTTTCTTCCTTTTCTAAGCTCTCCATTGCTGCAGAAACTTCATCCCTCTCAAGCTCTCCCTCCTTCTCAAGCTCCCTCCCTCTCAATCTCCCTCTCTCTCTCTCTCTCTCTCTCAAGCTCCCTCCCTCTCCATTGTTGCAGAAACTCTATCCCTCTTTAGTTTACTCTAGGTTCAGGAAGCCTATTCTCAAACTCTAACCCTCTTTTAAACTTTCCATTGCTGCACTGAAAACCTTGAACTTTCTCTCCTCTCCACTCCTACGTTGTAAAACAAGCTTTTCTTTTCCCTTCTTCTCTTTTCTTACCACCATGGCCTCTTCCAGTAATGTGAGAAGACCTAGGGAGAAGGTGGAAGAGCTTGTGTTGCATAACACAAGAGATGAGAATGGAGTTTGGGCTCCAACAAGATTTAGGGTTGGGGCTTGGGTCTACATGCAGCCAAGCTCTAAGGGACCACATCGAGTGCGTCAACTGGGGAATATGCTACATCATTGGAAGGGGCGGCTACAAGGCTTCAAGCATACTAAGAAGGAAGGACTGGTTGCCATAGTGCAACATGTGTATACCCTTGGAGACTGTACATTCAAGGCCAACGACCAAGGTTTCCTTTCATATTGTCAGTGTAACATAAACATAGCTTTAACAACATGCTAATATTGGATTTTTTGTTTCAAATTTTCTTATGATCCTCCATTTTCTTATGTCTCTCTACAGATTATTTTCCCTCTAATTATGTTGAGGAACAACCACTCCAAAGCCTGACTGGAGTTTTCTATGCTATGCATGCATCCATTGGAGAGGCAATGTTTGTATCTCAAAGCCCAAGTGATCTTATACAGAACAATATCTTTTTCTTTTCTCCCTCATATTTTGTAGATAAAAAACCAGGTTTATTTGGCAAGCTAGAAGAGATCCCCAACCCCCCTCTACCTGAATGGCCGAAACCAGATGCTTGGACCATCTTATGCTTAAAGTTTAAGATGGTAAGTGATATCAAGACATCACTCAAGTTTTCAAAGGCATCTAGGTCAGTAGGGCTAAATTGGTTTTATCCTTTACATGTTTTTGTGCACATGTTCAATTCCATGCCAACGCACCAAACAAAAACAATGTATATTTGTAAGGAGGTACGGTCTGATCTCATTCAAGGATTACTAGGAGAGGGTTGGGACGTTAATGAGGGGTCACATCAAGGTGATGTGTACAAGTGCAATGTAGTAGATTCTACAGTGTCTTTCAGGTTCTTGAATGCACGCTCTATTTTGTACATGCATCTGCACTACCAAAGATAGATGCAAAAGCATGGGACATGGATCCCACTTCAAGCCTCAGAAGAAGAAATTATGCCTATTGAGGTAGCTATGATGATGCAAAATGGATGGATTGAGTGAGTGGCAGCAAGCAAGCATTGGAGCCTAGCAGACCTGCGTCAACACTTTAGCATCATGGGCTTTGACAAAGTGGAAGAGTCAAGTTTCAAGTTGATGAGAAGAAAGGTATATCTGATTCCACTACATGTCTAGAATTAACCCTTACACTTTTTGGTTATTGTGCCACTTTCTATATTTTTAGCCTCTATGGCATAGAGAGCACCAAATGTATAGTTCTGATTAAAAAATCCCTTGCCTTTGATGTTTTTGGTTTTGGATCTAGGGGTAAGCTTCTTGCTCGTATAGGTATAGCCAAAATCATAGGCATAGAGGATCCTCAAGAAATATCCCAATCACTCCTTGAGCACACTCTACCCAATAATAACAAGAGAAGGAAGCTTAATATTGTAAGAAAGCTTTTGTGAAGATGATGTATCACTCTTATTATGAATACAATACAATTTTTGTAAACTTATTTTCATCAAGTATATCATTGTTTTTTCTAGTTTGTACCATCAATGTTTTTGTGAATGCATTAGAAATGACCCTGGGAGCCTGGGGGAGCAATGCCAGAATAGTGCGAATTTTGAGCCTGCACCGGTGCTGTAGACCCCAAATTCGCACTGTTTTGGCACATCTTCCTCAGCCCTTCAGGAGCAATTCTGATGCATTGGATGATAAATAATATATTTTTACACATGATTAAAGGTATTTTTATCTTGTAAATTGCTGTTTTTCATAAGTACTCAACTTCATTATGCATCAGAAATGATTCTGAGTGGCTGGGGGAGAAGTGCCAAAACAGTGCGAATTTTTAGTCTACATCGCTACTGTAGAGCCCAAATTCGCACTATTCTGGCATAGCTTTCCCAGCTCTGCAGGAGCAATTCTGATGCATTGGATGATAAATAATGTATTTTTTCACATGATTAAAGGTATTTTTATCTTGTAAATTACTACTTTTTATAATTAATATACTCAACTTCATTATAAATGCATCAAAAATGATCCTGAGTGGCTGGGGGAGCAATGCCAGAACAGTGCAAATTTTGAGCCTGCACCGCCGCTTCAAAGTCTAAATTCGCACTGTTCTGGCATAGCTTCCCCAGTCCTCCAGGAGCAATTCTGATGCATTGGATGACAAACAATGTAATTTTACACATGATTAAAGCTATTTTTTTCTTATAAACTATTGTTTCTCACAATTAGTGTACTCAACTTCATTATTATAAATGCATCAAAAATGATCCTGAGTGGCTAGGGGAGCAGTGCCAGAACAGTGTGAATTTTGAGCCTGCATTGCCGCTGTAAAGCCTAAATTCGCACTGTTCTGGCATAGCTTCCCCAGTCCTCCAGGAGCAATTCTGATGCATTGGATGATAAACAGTGTATTTTTACACATGATTAAAGGTATTTTTATCTTTTAAACTACTGTTTCTCAGAATTAGTGTGCTCAACTTCATTATAAATGCATCAGAAATGACCCTGAGTGGCTAGGAGAGAAGTGCCAGAACAGTGCGAATTCTGAGCCTACATCACCATTGCAGAGGCCAAATTCGCACTGTTCTAGCACAACTTCCTCAGTCCTCCAAGAGCATTTCTAATGCCTTGGGTGACAAAATGGCACATGATAGACACTCCATGTTAAACAAACACGATGACACCGAGACATTGTAAGATAAACTTAATTTTCTAATTATCAGAAGGTTACAAATGAAAGCCAGATAGGCTTGTTACAAAGGGGGGTTTGAAACAAAAGAGTTACTTCAAAAAGAGTTACTTCAAAAAGAAGGTTAACATCTAAGATCTTAAGATAGGCTTGTTACAAAGGGGGGTTTGAAACAAAAGAGTTACTTCAAAAAGAAGGTTAACGTCTAAGATCTTAAGATCGTGTCTCGCTCGCCTCGAATGCGCTGAGCTAGTTGCATGTCCTTGGCAGATATGGTAATCCTCTTTGCATGTATTGCAAGGCGGTTGGTGTCTTCAAAAAGCCCAACAAGGTCTCGGAGGCTTCTTGCAATGCTTCAAGGGCAATCCCTTGCACACAGAACTCTGTTCTATATCGTTGGAGAATCTCCTTCACTGTGCGAGCAAAAGGGGCTCTTCTTATCAGCAACTCAGTGTTCCTCTAGTAAAACTTGATTTCTTGATTTATTGTGATGCTTGCAATTGAGATTGGAGAATATGGGTTTGCCAAGCTCCACTTGTAGTCAATCTTCTGCAGTATCCTAATAAGCCAAGCTCTCCTTCACCAACAAATTGCATAAAAGATGATAAATTGTAGAAAGGAGGGTTTGCTCTTAATGGAGGGTCAATTGGATAGAGATGCCGCAAAGCTCTGTATCTCCATTGGTGATGGTTTGGGAGTGATCACAAAGATCAAGCCTCATTGTCCCTAGTTTTTGGGACAAATCTTCAAGCTACCCTTAGCTTTTCTTCTTTTGACCTAGGTTTGACATTTGTAGATACACAAAGAGACTTGCTGGTTGAAGCTTCAGGGACTTCTTCTTTGATCTGCAACCTTACTAGATAAGGGAGTTGTTTGGGTAGCTTTCTGGTATATCAGAGCTCCGGACTTCCCATCCTTTCATCATTAATCCTTATTACTTTCCTTGAATCAGAGCTTGTTAATCTCTCTTTAAATGTTCTTATTATTAATATATTCTCTAGTATTGATCACCATTTGTCCATTTTTATTGGAGTAATAGAGTATTTGTCTCTTGCAATCTAAGGTGCTACTTTTCTTGAAGCCTATTCCATCACCATTAAGTCGCTAAGCACAGCCAGGGGGCACCACATCACATGTTAAGGCATTCGGACCTTGAGGCACTGTAAGAAGTTTGCACACAATGATTGAGCAGAACAAACTCCTCTCTTACCTTGATCAATGGAAATGTTATCTCTCACCAAGTCTATCTCTAAGAGGTTTAAAATCGAGTCAAGCAATATGGTAACCTCTTCTTCACTTTCTTTCTTAGACGATGCTACACATCCTAAGTGGAGCATTCGCGAGATTCAACCAGAAGCCTTGTATGATCTAGATAAAAAGTTCAAACTCAAGTCTTTTATCGAATTCTCTATTTCTAAGTCTACTACTGATATAGGGTTTGGTTCTAACAAAACTCGCTACTTCTACCCATTACATAGAGAAGAAAGATATTTGTGGATAAGAGAGGTTAACTTTGGCTTATAGAAGTGGTAATCTTAATAGTTGTGTTAACAGAGAAACTAGATTCATTCCAGGTATCACAAAACTTTGCTGGAAGGTTTGCTCTTTCATTATAACTCTTCACCATTTTTTACGCCCTTTTATCTCTGCACATTTGCAGCTAACACTAGTCTTGAGTAGCTTTAGAACATGACATTTGGAGAAGTATATAGGCACATCCTCCTCACTCTCCAAATGTTTTTGTGGTTTGAAGATCTTTGACAACCTTTTTTGATAACTCCTTTAGATAAGAGATTATGTAGAAGTGCTTGGCCCAGGGATCATTCCATAGCTGCCCTTGGTAGATCAAGTGTTGAATATTATTCCAAAATTTGTTGATTCTTGTGAGATCATAGCACTTCATTCTCCAAAACTAATTTTTATAATGTTCCTTCTCATCAACTGCTTCTCCAAAAAATTTCCTGAGTAGAAGCTTTCCAAGAGAGGCTATCCCTTTGCCCATCTCTATGGTTTGTGTTTCTATATAGGAAACCGGTACCACCATGTTCTCAAATTTCCTTCAAAGAAGGTGAGTAGCGTGAGCATCACCTGATTTGGATCTTTCTGATCGATGGAGGTTTTTCTAAAGAAGTATGCAATCATTCTGTCAAGGACTGCTCTGGCTTGTTGCTTTATAAGGCCATCTAGGTTTATTGATTTGCAGTTCTCCTTTGTTTAGTAGCTTCGGTGATGGCTCTCCTTTCTCAAAGGGAACTACTTATATATTGACCTTTCCATTGTTGCTCCTGATGAGTTTGGCTTTTGTAAGCCGTCTGTCATAGTCAAAGATCCTTTTTCAGAGTCTTTGACTTTCAACTGAATGTGAAGGATTTTCCTTCTCCCATATCTTCATCATCTATTACCCATGTAACTGGGAAAATAGGTTGGTCATTCCGAATGTAGGGAGCTCTTCTTGTGATATTATTTATGTCTTCTTCAGGGAGATTTCTACCATTTGTGCCTTCATGAGAGATACATTCTCTCCATCCAATATCAGCTTCTGAGAAATGATGGAACAAGGGGCTTCATGCAACATGAATTTTGCGGGTTTTGTGTCTGCTTCCACATATTCTGGGGCTTCTTCATCATCTAAATCTGTAGACAATTCTTCAACTATTTAAAAGTTAGGCTTTGGATTTAAACCTGGTACTTGGCTTCATCGGTCTTTTAGGGCTCGTTGATCCTCCTGCAAAGCTTCATCTTTTTGGAACATATCCCTAACATTCTCCCATTTTTCTTGTGTAGATTTAATGCTAGCCTTCTGTTGCCGAATGTCATCTTCCCTATAAGGATGTAATGCCACCACCATTTCTTCAGTTAGCAAGGATTTGTGGGTTGGTGACCAAGATGGCTCGTATGTTTGCTGAGGATATTTCTCTTTAAGGATCCTGTTTAACCTTGCCAAGTTTTTTGCAAGTGGTTGAAAAACATCCTTGACTCAATTTGCGACTGTTTGTTCTTCCGGTGGAATTCACACTAAAGACAGATCTCAATAATTTAATGGGATTTCTCTCTTCAGAAAATGTGCAAAAAAATTGGTAACGCCCAACTTCTCCAGTGGGTGGGATGGTTTGCTTGCTGGAAGTTCAAATGCGAACATTTAAAAGGCACAAATAATTGTTTTTGCTGACATGCTGACTCACGAAGGGTTAGTGGAATCATTATACACACATTTCTCCAAAATTGTTATAATGTAGCCCACGTGGCTAGGGTGAGTGGTCACACCTTTTTGTCAACCACATAATACAAAAATGCTATCTATCGGGCTTGTTGATAGAGTATGCTACAAGTTTCAACAGTGCTATCTACTGGGCATGTCGGTAGAGTACACATCACTCTGAAAGGTACACTTTTCAAACTACACCCATGTGCACATGAAGGTAGTGCGCTTGTAAAGTTTATCTTTACAAATAGTACCCGGCTTGACCCGCAAAGCATCCGACTTGGGCCTCAAGGCATCTAGCTTGAATGACAAGATATGTAGCTTGGGCTTCAAAGCATCAATCTTGGGCATCAAGGCATACTTGGGTATAATAAGCGCCCTCACAAAGAGAGACACACGCCTTAGTGTATGCTTTCTCTAGTTTGTGAGCCTTCCTTAGACATCATCTCCCTTCACTCTCTTGTACATTGAGTTGTAGGTTTTTTCACTCTCAGTCCATAGTTTTTCTTGCCATTATAATATATATAATTATTAAGATCATTGTGTTCATATCTCTTGTTATACTCTTGACAAGTTTTTCTTTTACTACCTCTGTCAACACAACTGTTAAGGTTACCACTTCGTTATTAGACAAAGTTAACCTCTCTTATCTGCAAATAGCTTTCTAATATCAGAGCTCCAGTCTTCCGATCCTCTTGTATCATTAATCCTTATTGCTTTCCTTGATTATCAAAGCTTGTTAATCTCTCTTTAAACATTCATATTATAGTCTCTGGTATTGATCATCATTCACCCATCTGTATTGGAGTAATAGAGTATCTGTCTCTCGCAGTAGTCTAAGGTGCTACTTTTCTTGAAGCCTTGTGTAGTGGGGGAGGTGGGTGCGATGGATGCTTTGGGGGAGATGCATGGTCATCTTTGCCTATGGCAAAAAGCGATGAGCCCAGGGAGGGTGGGATGATTTACTATTCCCTAGATGATGAGGGTGGGATGATTTACTATTCCCTAGATGATGAGGGTGGGCCTTAAATGGATGACACGAGATGGATGGTTTATTATACCTTCCGTCATTTAGTTAACCAAACCTATAAGGATACCTTCAAACCATGGAAAGAATAGAAAAACAAAGACTTTATGTATGTTGTTCAATGCATGCATGAGAGATTTCCAAACCCACAACACACACGTTTTTCGATGAGTGGGAAAGGAATCACATTATAAAGATCCTCAATAATAGAAGGTCTCATGCAAGGAGGTGCATGGAAGAGGGAAAACAAACGCCCACCAATTTTTCCATTAAGGACTGGAAGAAGGCAAAGAAGGAAGCCAGGGAGGGTACTCAAAACTCCCAACAAAATCATCATGGATAGTAGAATTAACCTAGGTCCAATCTTTCAAGCACATTGTGCATAGTAGACTTGCCCTAGGGTCATTCTCTCAAGCACATCATGGATGGTAGAGACTAGCCCTAAGGAAATGTCACAAGGAAGGAGAATGGCCCTAGGGCCCTTCTTGCTCGCGCAATGTGCATTGGAATGTCCCTAAGGCCATTCTACCATGACAATGTGTTTGAAATAATGGCCCAAAGAGCCATTCTAAAGAACATCATGGATGGTAGAATGGCCTAGGTCCAATCTTTCAAGCACATTGTGCATTGTAGAATGGCCCTATGGCCATTCTAAAGCACATTGTGGATGGTAAAATGGCCCTGGGGCCATTCTAAAGCACATCATGGATGGTAGATACTCCCTATACTAGGGCCATTCTCTCAAGCACATTATGCAGGTACATTGGCCCTGGGCCCATTCTATAATTCACCATCAGTTGACATAAGGTAGTATAGAATGGCCCTAGGGATTGGCATGCACGTCTAGAGACTGGATAAAGGACCATTCTACAATTTACTAGTAGTTGGCATAAGGGGAGTGGTGAATGGATCTAGGACCATTCTTGCAAGTTTTAATGTTTTATTATTTTATGCAAGCACATGTAGAGGTAGAATGGCCTTAGAGAAATTCTCAAGCACATTGTGTAGGTAGAATGGCCCCAATGCCACTCTAAAGCACATTATGTTTGTAAGAGTGTCCTAGGGCCATTCTACCTTGCACAATCTTGATAATTTATGCATGCACACTATTCCCTACAGTTGAGAATGGCCCTAGGTCCATTTCAAAGAACATCATGGATGGTAGATACTCCCTAGGCCCATTCTCAAGAACATCATGGATGGTAGAATGGCCCTAGGGCCATTCTAAAGCACATCATGAGAGTGGTAGATACTCCCTAGGGCCATTCTCAACAACATCATGGATGGTAGAATGGACCTGGTGGGGACATTCTCTCCAGCACAATGTGAATGGTGGAATGGACCTATAACCATTCTAAAGAACATTGTGGCTGTAGAATGGCCCTAGCTCAAGCACATTATGTAGGTAGAATGGCCGTAAGGCCATTCTTCCAAGCACAGTGTGTATTGGAATGGCCCTAATGACATTCTACCTTACACAATGTGCTTGAAGTAACGGCCCTAACTTTGAGCGTGGTGGTCCAAAGAACATCATGGAGGAAATATTGGCCCTAGGGCCATTCTCTCTACAAAATTCATGTAAAATACATTAAGATTGACCGTAAGGCCATTCTAGCATGCACAATGTGCTTGAAAGAATGTCCCTAGGGCCATTCTAGAGAACATAATGGATGGTAGAATGGACCTAGGGCCATTCTCTCAAGCACATTGTGCATGGTAGAATGGCTATACATCCAATATTTCAAGAACATTGTGCATGATGGTAGAATTGACCTAGGGCAATTCTCTTAAGCACATCATGGATGGTAGAGATTGGCCATAGTAGGGAAATGATACAAGGGAGTGGAGAATGGCCCTATGTCCTAAAATTCACCACATTATGGATGGTAGGATGGCCCTAGGGCCATTCTAAAGCATATCATGGATGGAAGATTGGCCCTAGGGCCATTCTCTCTACACATGCATGCAAAATGCATCAAGATTGGCCCTATGGCCATTCTCTCAAAGCACTTTGAGCATGGTAGTACAAAGAAAATCATGGAGAAATATTGGTCCTAGGACCATTCTCTCTACAAATTCATGCAAATTACATCAAGATTGGCTGTAAGACCATTCTAGCATGCACAATGTGCTTGAAAAAATGGCCCTGGCGCCATTATAGAGAACATAATGGATGGTAGAATGGACCTAGGGCCATTCTTGCAAGCACATTGTGCATGGTAGAAAGACACTAGGGCCCCAATAGTGACAAGATATTCAGAAATCTTGTCAGACCATGCTCTTGGTGCTTGTTTTAAGCCATACAAGGCTTTCTTCAACCTGCAAACATGCTCAGGGTGACCCACATCCTCATAACTAGGTGGCTGCAACATATACACCTCTTCTTGCAAATCCCCATGCAAGAATGCATTCTTTACATCCATCAGATGTAAAAACCATTGCTTTGACGCAGCCACTCTGCTATCACAACTCTCACTGTTGCCATCTTGGCAATCAACTGGGCTGAAAGTTTCCTCATAATCAATGCCATATGTCTACGCATATCCTTTGGCTACCAACCTAGCCTTATACCTGTTTATGCTTCCATCACTGTTATGTTTTACTTTGTACACCCAATTGCATCCGATGGCTTTCTTGCCTTCAGGCAACTGCACTAAATCCCAAGTCTCATTTCCATATAGTGCATCCATCTCCTCATCCATAGCTTTCTCCCAACACACATTTCCAACAGCCTCATCAATGCATGTGGGCTCTACAACCTGCACAACCTTTGCCATATATGTATAGTGATGTGCCACATAACCATCATAGGTAAACCTCTGCACAGGGTTTTTCACTCTTCCAGATCTTCGCAGCATTTCATTCATGGCTTCCATAGCCTTCTTTACACCAGGTGTTCTCATAGTTGGGATCCCAACCTCCTCATCAAGGCTCATATCTGAGCCACTAGACTCTCCATCAACATGAGAATGCCCTGCAGAAATGTTAGGCATACCAAGGGGATCAACCACTTTCTCTTTTCCTTTACGTGATGTACTAATCACATTTATAGGACTGGTAATATGACGCAGCCTGCCACTCCATGGTCTATCAACACACCCACTAGATGAGGACTCTCCTGGTCCACTCAAAGACTGTTTTTGCTGACCTGCATTCTGTGCAACCACACTTCCACTCACATCAGCCCCAACAGCTTCTTTTTCAGCAGCATACCAGCTGCTCATCTCATCAAAAACAACATCCCTACTTACCCTCAACTCACGTGTAGCAGGGTTATAACACCTGTATCCCTTTTGCTCAAGGGGATATCCAATAAACACACATTTTTCAGCTTTTGGATCCAGCTTACATTAGGGGAAGGTTGAGGTCTATGGGGGCTCTTTAAGCTGCCATGAGATTAAGGAGATGATTAGTGTGAAGGCCAATAGGAAAAATACATGTGTACAAAAATGTTGGGTTGATTAAGAACCTAAATCTTGTGGTCAAAGGTAGAATCTTACCTTTTTCAGATCTGCCAGCAAGAAAATCTTCAATATCTTTTCTTTTTATATTTTTTTAAAGGAAAAGTTTCAAAAAGTTACCCCCCCTCACTTCCCTCTTCCCTCCAAAAGTAGGGACATGTTTCTCTCTCCTCCCTTTTAGACTAACCCACTTTCCCCATCTACCACTCTCTACACCCTCACTTGCAGCCCTATCTTCATCTCCAACTTGAGGAAAGCTCTTTGCTACCACCTACTCAGAGAAAGCTCTCTTATCAGCCTCTCTCTCTCTCTAGAGAAAGCTCTGTTATCAGACTCTCTCTCTCTCTCTCTCTCTCTCTCTCTCTCTCTCTCTGTGCAAGTAGGCACCTAATGCAATCTCTCATTAGCTTTCTTTTGAGGAAAGCTCTTTGCTACCAACTACTCAAAGGAAGCTCTGTTATCAGCCCTTCTCTCTCTCTTTAGAGGAAGCTCTGTTATCAGACTCTCTCTCTCTCTTTCTCTCTCCCTCTCTCTCTCTCTTTCTCTGCAGAGCAGGCACGTAATGCAATCTCTCATTTGCTTTCTTTTGAAGGTTTAGCTTTCTGTGTGTGTGTGCATGTGCATATGCATGTGTGTGTGTGTGTGTGTGTGTGTATGGATTTGCAGCGATCTTCTTTGAAGCTTTAGCTAGCTCTCTCTCTCTCTCTCTGTCTCTCTCTTTCTCTCTCTCTCTCTCTCTCTCTCTCTCTCTCTCTCTCTGAGCAGGTATTTGCTTTCTTGCCATATTTTTAACATTCACTTTCTTTTCATTTGGGCAATCTATGGCTCTTCAGTGTGTACGCAGGCCGTGTACGCAGGCCATCATCCACTATCGAGTCCATGGCTATTTCCAAAGTAGAGGATGATGAAGGTTATTGGATTCTTACCGTTTTTAAGCGGTTCATGTGGATAACAATGCAGCCCAGTTTGAGAGGTGCACACAAGGTTCCTCGAAGGCATATGGCTTCCACAAGCCATCACTGGAAAGGAAGGATCTTAGAATTCAAAGTTTGCAACAAGGATGGAAAGCGGCTTGCAAAGGTGCAACATGTTTACACCTCAAGCCAAATACATCTTGAAGATGAGAACTCACCACAGCTCCCAAGTAATTGTAAGTTTCAGAACTTGTTTAATGTTTCTTTGCTTGCTTTTCTAAGGCCTTATTGAGCTTTAAGCCTCTTTTTTTGTCCTAAAATAAATTCAATTTAATTTTGTTTCTGGACTATGTAAGGATCCTTTGTTCAATGCCAACAACAATACCACGTATAACAAGATGATATTCAAATTTCATATTGGTTTTCACAATCACCTTATCAATAATACAAATTTTGTTCCTGTTTGACTAAAGCTCTTAATACATGATTAACAGTTTTACCCATTCAAACAACAGTACAAGAAATGAAATGTCTGCTTTTATAACACAGTTGAAACAAATGAATACGTTGGTTAACGAGTCATTTACAATATCTTATAGATTCAAAAAAATGTATTACAATGTTGGAGATAACAAAAGGCACAAAGGCCGCCGCCTAAAAGCTTAATCCTATCCAATAAATCCTTCCTTATGGAGCGCTTTATCCTGACGTAGACGTAGTGCAAGTGCCATGTCAACAGGCTTTAGGGTCACCCTTTTGGCGTGAGCATGGCACAGCACCAAATCTTGAAACAGAGAGACCAAAATTGTTTCTGACGCCTCTTGGAGGGCCTCGAGTGCCGTACTCTATACCCGCGGGACCCTGTCACTGTACTTGTCGATGACTTCTTTTACAACTCTTGCAAAAGGGGCCTTCGCCATGATGGGGTCTGTGCTCTTTTGGTACTTTCTGATTTCTCACAAAGCCACAGTCCCCAGTTTCCATCTTCTCTTCTTGTTGGCTACAGGGGGTGGTGGTGGATGCGACCTCTCTTCCTATGGTTGTCTATCATTTCTAAATTTTTTTCGCCTTTCTTGCTCAGCTGGATCTAGATTTAGTCTTCTTTTACTTGCTTCTGCCTTCTTCTTTTCTTGTTCTTGTTTTAATCTGCGTGCTTCTTGAATTCTTTGTTCCCGTCTTTCCCTCTCCCTTTGCTCCTCCTGCTCCTGTCTTTCCCTCTCCCTTTGCTCCTCTTCTTGTCGTCGATCCCCCTCTTCCATCTCCACCTCTTGCTGCGTGTTTGTACGTTCCTTCTTTCTCTTGAAACAAATCTTTATTGTTTGTTTTTTAGGTGGAGGTGGGGCTGACGCCTCTCAAGTTCCTCATGTAGTGTTTGTGCTAAGAGCCTATCCTGCTCCTCACGACGGCTTATTTTCTCTGCTTCATAGAAGTTAGCAGCCTGTTGATACTGCTCTTGCTCAATACAGAGAAGTGCTTCCTGGTCTTCCTCAAATGCGACCCTTAGCTCCTCTTCTAGCTGTGTTGAGGGAGTAGGGCTTGCTGTTGCTCTCTTCTTCTATGCGCCTCCTCATCAATCTGGCGTTGTTGCTCTTCCAGCACATGCTCCTGCTGCTCAGCCTCTGAGAGAGGTCGGGGGAATGGTGTACGCGTGGCTCTAAATGAGCCGATGTCTCCAGGCTGCTTGGAGACATCCTCAATATTGTCCAGTCCTGAAAACACATCCGGCTATACATCTTCCTGTCGAGTCTCTACCTCTCTGTCCATTCTTGTATGCTTCTTTTTTATGCGTTTTTGCGCTTGTTGAAATGCCTGTGCCACAGCGACTGCCTGCATCAAATTGTGTGCACCAGACGGTACGTTTGGGTTCTCAGTTTTACGTGCAGTGTGCTTAGTTCTAGCCATCCATTGACTTACACGAGTGAATGAACGTGAAAATGTACTTTTAAAACTCACTTTTACAGGTTTATATAGTTTTTGAAAAAACTTATTAATAAAAAAATTCTCTAGAAATTAAAAAAAAAGCTTTAACTTAAAAAAGGCTACAATTTTTTAATATGGAACCCATTTTCGACCCATACGCCTACGCGCACCGAACCACTCATGCATCCCATGCATGGCACTTGATGCTCGCCATGCAATTGCTCGTTTTGCAGATTGACATTTTTTACAACCCTTCGTAGTAATGACACCTGCCCTTTTGGTTTCTGTCGGCGTCGACCTCCCAAACTGCGATAAAACCAATTAAACATCTCATGCAAGGCATTACTTTTTTCCTTACCACCTCCACCATGTCGTGTGTTCTTAAAGTATGCTGCCTTAGCTTGATAATGAGAGCGCTCCATTCCTTGGGTGCTCCAAATTGCCATTGGACCATATTGGTCGAGAAAAAACTGTGCGTGGGCAAATATAATGTGCTGCAACAAAGATCATATCAGAATTTTACTATTTGGCGATTAATATCAGTAAAATAGATAGAAAGGTAAATACCATATAGTGGGTGATATGTGTTTCTCCCCATGCCTCTACCATTTGCTGAGTAAATGTATGTATTGCAGTCTTTAAGTTTGCAATCTCCTCAGCAACAACAAGTGGAGCCTTTTCTAGCAATTGAATCATTTTGTCAAGTGACTCCCACAGCCTTGCCTACTTGAGACCAAGCTCTTCATTATTCCCACGATAAGTGGTGCATTCACAAATGGCCTTCCATATCTCATATTTTGTGTGACTATTGTACCCCTCGTAATTTGAGAGAAGGTGTCTTGCTTTGGACCCACCCATGCATATTTTGTTTGGATTATCTTGACCCGGTCCTGACTTTTTAGTATCCTTAGTTAACTTTACAGCACCACCATGAAGCCCCACGCTTGAAAAAGGACATCTTCCAGCTTACTGATGCATTCGTTTTGTGAAGATGTTCAGGCTCTATATTCCATGCATAATTGATATGTAACTTCAGTAATTTGTGCGTAACCTAGCATGAAGCGTGTAAATATGAACACGGGAAAGTGGAATCTCTAATATAGGGCTCCATGAGATATCTTCTTGATCACGATTAGGCGGACAATTGGTATTACAATTCATAATGCCATTAACCCACTGCATAGGTTTCTTTGGATCTTTGTTTTGCGTTGTACTCATTGAAGGTGGTTGTACATTTTTCTTGCCCTTTGCATGAGATTTGGTCGTCTTGGTGGCTGCAACCTTGCCTGAAGCTTTGCCGCGTTCAATATACTCTGATTTTGAATGACAGCAATAAATACATGGAAAAAAAGTATTTGCTCCTAGCTTGCATCCTAGCATACACTTCAATGTCTTTAAATCACCTGCCATGTGCCACTCAACTATAAATGTTCCTACATCTTTCGCATGCAAAGTCTCTCCTTTTGATTGCAATGATATGACATTTGGGATGCCTGTTCAGGTAAGGTACCATCGTAATGTATCATTCGTCTCCTGTGGGAAGCTCAAATGTTGACAACCACCATATATTCTTTTCTGATTGCACTCCATAGTAATCTTTTCCCTGAGATTGCCTTCCCGTGTTGGAATTTGAGGCTTGTGCACTACAGTCAAGAAGATTATCATCCTGTTCCGGATTTCCTTTGATAGCCCTATTCATAAGTGTTAAGCTGACTCTTTCTAATTTTCATCCTTTTACAATTTGAAACTCATCAAGCTTTAACACAAACACAGCCTGACCTTGGCACTCCTCAATGCTTAGACCATAATAAGAAATCATAGCTCTTTGAAGGGTCCTTAAATCAATAAAGACATTGTTGTACTTGTTGTATTCAAATACCTTTGTAGTACATACAGGAAGAGCATCCTCCACATGACGGTAGCCACCTAACATGTTTGCAATTTCTGAGTTTGCACTTTTTCTTGCCATGGTTACACTGTATGGAGTTGGTAGCATGGATCGAAGAAGTCCTTTAGCATGATGACCTAGTGTAAACACCCTGTAAATGGATTCATATCCCTTCCTACTGACACCAGATTATGGGGCTTACCATATTTTGTAGCTCTCCAGAAATTTTGTTTCGAATTTGCTTAGATATTTTGCATGTGGGATCTTCTAGCAGCTTTGATATGTCTGATAACTTAACAACATGTTTCAATATGCCTGCTCTACATTCCTCAGCACCACCTTTATATCCCATCATATCCCCAGCAATATCTCTACATGTGGAACATAAATACAAAATAACATCAATATGTTTCACAAAACATAATGGCCTGCAAAACAATGGCAAGAATAGAAGTTACCTTGTTGCTCGTACACGTCGTTTTCTTGCTCCACTTAGGGTTCCCAAGGTTTCTAGGGACTGACGCTTTCTTTTCCGTTGTCGAAAGCCTAGTGGAAGCTTCTTCAGGCTTGCAAGGTGTCGTTGCTTGTTTCGTGCATCCTGTTTGGCTGCATTCATCTTATCCCGTTCAATATCAAAGGCTTGCTTAAGCAACAAGTTGTTCTTCTAGAGCTCCTGATTCTGAGTTTTCAAGTTGTTCACCACTTCTTCAAGCCTATCAATGTCCTTCTTGTGTTGCTATTGCAACTCATGCCATAAGCCTCGAAAATGCACTCTTGAATGCGATTCTTGAGAGCTACAACAAAAGAAAGCCTCCTACAATAGCCAAATAGATGTAAGGTTCCCCCCCTTCTTCCACAATGGGGGAAACACTTAAGATAGTCCACTAAGTCTTAACTTGGAGAAAATTTTCTATTCATCGACACCTTGACCATGTAGAGATTCAAGGATACGATTCATAGGTAAGACCTAGTTCTATCCCGCAGGGGAAGCGTGATCTTCTAAACATCAAATCACCCATAGGGCAATTGATCATAAATTGGGCAACTACTAGACTTGATTTCTAGAGGCAACGCTTTTTTCCTCATCTTATGCAAGGCACAGCCGCTGGCCTAGTCTTCTAGAATAGAGTTGCCCAAGAACCTATTTATCTAGCGTAGGGCTTTCACTTAATCTGTTGGAAAGCTACCCGACTCATTGGGTCCACCCGTCCGTAGGATGGTGCCGTCGGGGCATTCCATCCTCCCACTTTCCACCCTACTCACGCGTCAATTTGTTTTCTAATTAATCCTACCACACTGTTTGACATAAATAAACATGTTCCTTAATTAAGGCCCTTTTCATAAGGTTTGTTAAAACAGCCTTTTTCTACAATACAATCATACCAAAGATAATATTTATAAAAACAAAGTTTAAACATGAATCAATTTCATACAAGCCAAACCGGCTCTCTCTTATTCTTTTCCTTTATACCGCCGATGATCTAGAATTCGGCCTTCCAGCCTCTACATGCTGGGCAAAACCCTACGGGACCATACACCTCATCGTCGGTCGCTGGCGAGGACTCAAGCCGACTTGTCGCCCTCTCAGGCTCCATCGCTCGATCCTCCCGCCCCTCAGAGGGATGTCTGCGCACTAGGGTGGGCTAATTCACCGCACTAGCCTGGGCCCTCAGAACTAGGCAGCATCATCACAATCACTTGCCTCAATCGGCAAACCTCATTCTCCCAATGGTATGAGAGATACCATTGGCCAACTCCGGGCCTTACTAACGTCTCCGCCGTCCGGCTACACAAGCACAAGAACAGGGTAGCGTCAAGGCAGAGAGAAGTTGTACCTGTACCTTAATTTAACCAAGATAACAATCCATTTACTCACTAAACCATATGACTAGGATCCATGTCACCTTCTTTAAGAAAACAATCTTTTTCACAAAGATTTTAGCATTTCAACTTGAGATTGCGATAAGACATTCTTTATTAAGGCATATGCTATTGCTTAAAAGAATACAAACTTTAAATAGTAAATCAATCAAATAGATCACTATTAACAATTAATAGAGAAGCCGGGGCCATACCTCAACCCCTAAGAATGATATATAATTGAAAAACAAAATATGTATATACCTCATAGAAATTTATCGTTTATCGTTGCCTTTGCTCGTTATTAACAAGAGCTTTAGAATATAGAGTCTTCTAATACCTTCTCTTATGATTGAAATCATCCAATCATCTCCAAGCTTTATCTCCTCTTACTCATACTGCGACTCTTCTCTCTTTCTAAGATCTATGGCAAAATAGCCTTCTCTTACAGGGCTACGGCATTCTTTCTCTAAAAGAAAAGCTATGGAGTTTTGGTCTCTTCCTCCGAAAGACTATAGAAATCTAAGCTTCTTTTCTGAGATATTAGATAAGAATGAAGGGATATATGCATCTTAAACTCTAGGATTACCTTGGGGCTACTTGCTGTCTTCTCACAGTTTTCTCTATGTAAAGACCCTGACAGAAACAGCAAATTGTTTCGGCCATAACTCTCTGATAAAAACTTAGAATATGGTCATATAACCAGTCAAAAGAACGGGAAGGCATCTGGTCTACAAGCCAGCATGGGCAGAATAGGCAAAAACGTGTGTATATAGCCACAAATGCGCCATCTTTGGAAACACGTTGTTTTTCCACATTTTTAGTATGCATGGACTCTAAATGTGTAAAAATACTCTAAATATGACCTCTTATCACTTAAACTCGAAATTCTATTTTTGGGGATACTTATCTCTTAATAGAACTATTCTTATGTTCTTATTTTTTTTAGGATTTTTGGAGCTAATATTTTTATTCTAACACTTTCCTAATGTTTCTAGCCTTATTGTCTCACTCTTTCTAATTACACTCTCTTTTCTTATTGAAATCTATATTAAAAGAGACACATACATACATGGCTTGGGAGGGACCTTACAATAGACCATTAGCTCCATCACCTACATAACTAAGAAATGTAGTGATATTAACAAAATGAGGTGGAGCATTGGTGAGCAGGTCAATAGGGTATATGAATCCATTCGTCTAGAGGTCAATACATTTTCGCCCTTGTGATCAAAGAGTACCCAATGGCACATTGGCGACACCACTTGTTTTTGAGCTGCGGGCGGGCGGATGGTAGCATACTCAGCAGCCAAATCTATATGTAACCTGAACTTTGGTGCTCTGTTAGATATATCTTCAAGTGGCATTTTCTTTAAGGTTAGGCAATGCTGAAAAGAGCTTCTTGTAGAACACAATGCAAGAGTGAGGATAGGGTATTCTAAGGAGAGTGCAATGAAGTTTTGCTGTAAAAAATATTAGATCATAGATGGAGTGATTAGGTAATAGGAGAAAGGACAAGGAAGATGGCAAGCTTGGGGGGGTCACTCGTATAAATATGTAAGTATCATGTGGGTTCAACAGAAGGACATTTTAAATATTTAAAACTTACAGAAATATATTTACAAAGGGGATTTATTTATTGTATTTTTTAAAAAAAATACAGATTTGAATAGGAAAGGATACATTATATTCACTAAAAAATTCACAGATAAGGGACTTTTTAAATAGGCCTTGAACGCACGTGATATAGAGGATTTACATATAGTGACCCCCCCCCCGAGATGGCAAGAGGCATAGAAGATGGTAGATTGAGGTTTTGCAGCATAATACAGTAGAGAGAGAGAGAGAGAGAGATGTAGATTGTAGACGGAAGTAGGGGATATGTATGGTGAACAATGCAAGAATGGAAAGTGGTAAGCTTTGAAGCTATGGACAGAGGGATTTTCTGCACTTCAATGTGGGAAAGACATGAGAGAGAGAGAGAGAGAGAGCAGAAAATGATAAAAAGATGAGGCATGGAGGATGAGAGAGTGTGAGATATCTGCATTTGGAATTGCAGAGGTTATGGAAGCTTACTAATCAGAGATGCAGAGCCATGGCACACCCAAATGTGAGAAAGGGGAAGAGAAAGAGAGTGGTAGTGAGACGAGGGCATCGTAGAGAGAGAAAGAGGGGGGTCCTAAAAGTGGAGGGAAGAGAGGAGGGAAAGCTTTTCAGCCATTTTGAATTTGGGGAAACCAAAAAGTTACCCCCAATTTAGCTAAAGCAAATATATATTTGAAAAAATAGAAATTCAAATAATGATTGCATGAAGATCCCCTTGTCAGGCCTAGTCAAAGTTTGCTTAGAGTCCTTAAGCAAAAGTACTTAAAAACATAATATGGCAGCTTAAAGGGCCCCCATAGACCTCAACCTTCCCCTAATGGTTCTCAGCTCATCTGGCACATGTGAAAAGATGCAGGGGGGAGGAGAGCTTGAGCTCTTGCAAGCACACACACACACTCACAAAACCCTAATAGAGAACACACAAGGTGAGAGGCTGAAAATCTTCATCTTCTCTACTCAACACTCAACACACATATACAAGAATAAGAGTACACCCAATATGAAAGGTACTCAACCAAATACATACACGGGTTCTCTATAGTGTGAACCCGACTAAATGAGCTGGCGCTATAACTATGCCAGTCTCTAGAGTGACTGTCACACAGCCTGTCATCCCACTGGCCGCATATCTCCCATGATCTCACCAACCATGCCAGTGGTGTAAGTGTGGGGCCTATCCCCCAGGCGGGTCATCAGTGGCCACCGCCTCACTAGACGAGCTCGATATCTCAATAACATGCACATATGCAATGCATCCAAAGACTTTCAGATGAGACAAATCAGGTTTTCTGCCAGTAAACCTCTCCTCTGGAGTTACATCATGTATGGCTGCAGTTGGAGTCCTGTTCATGATGTATACTGCTATAGAAACATCCTCAGCCCAATAGCTATGCGGCATATTCTTCTCTTCCATCAATGCTCGCGCAATCTCAGCAATGTGCCTGTTTTTTTGCTTAGCAACTCCATTTTGCTGCGGAGTATATCTGTATGTAAACTGTCTCCGAATACCATTCTTCTTCAAAAATTCAGAGAACTCATTGGAGAAGTACTCTCCCCCTCCATCTGACCTTAGGCACTTTACATATTTCCCTGTTTGCTTTTCAACCAAAACTCTGAAATTTTGACAGTGAGTGAACACCTCACTCTTCTCCTTCATGAAATATACCCACACTTTCCTTGTGTGGTCATCAATGAATGTCACATAATACCTGCAGCCTCCCATAGACATGGTTTTCGTAGGACCCCATACATCTGAATGCACAACATCTAGTGCATTTCTGCTCACATATCTGTTATGTGGAAATACATTCTTTGTTTGCTTTTCAAATTGGCATGCTTCACATATTCTCTGCATACCTTCCACTTTAAATTTTGGCAGCCTTGTCACAATTCCTTTAGTCTGCATAGATTTCATTCTCTGCACATTCACATGTCCAAGTCTTTTATGCCAAATGTCTGTGTCTGCAACAATTCCCGAACCATTTGCAAACATCGCAGCACTCATTTCAGGCATGTCTACATTCAACATAAACATTCTGCCCACTCTGTTGCTTTTTGCAACCAACCTGCACTTGTCTTTAAAGTCTTCAACATAACAACCTTCAGGGTTAAACCGAACCTGCAAACCCTGCTCAATCATCTGGCCAACTGAAACCAGATTCTTTGTTATGTTCGAAACGTGACCCCTGTTTCCACAAAACCTAGTCTTTCAAGGTTTTTCATCTCCTTGAACCACTCCCCATGACTTGTCATGTGGTTCGAAGCACCTAAATCCACATACCATACATCATCTTTTTGTGCTGCTTCAACATTTTTAGACATGGCATTCACGACATGCTGCATAACAAACAACCTTTCATTATCCTCATTGTTTCTGCTTGAGGATGCATAGTTGTTCTGCTGCACTTTCCCATTTTGCATGTCAGCCTGCTTCTTATAACATTCTTCTTGCACATGTCCAGGCTTACCACAATAAAAGCATTCACGTGCATCATTATATTGCCTTTGCCAATTTCCACGTCCTCTTTGACTCCCCCTGCCTCTGAATTTGCCTCTTCCACCTGTGTGTTGTTGATGTTGTTGTTGTGTATTCTAGGACTGTTTTTACTGCTGCTGCTGGCCATAATTCTGATTACCTGTTCGGCCACCTCCTTGACCGCGTCCACGGCCTCCTCTACCTCGTCCTCTACCTGAACTTGTGTAGAAGGCCTGTTGCTCTGAACTGTTTTTTTTTGTGAGGACTGTTGGTCTTCACCCAAACTCTTCTCTTCTATAATCAGCATAGACACCAAATCTGTAAAGTTGGGAATGTTTTCCCGAGTTTGAATAGACGTTTTGAATGCCTTGTATTGTGACCCGAGACCACGTAGACAGACTTCCACCTTATCATCATCATCTACTGACACACTAATAGATGCAAGGGATTCCACAATACCCTTTATCTTCAATGCATAGTCATTCACACAGACATGCTCTTTTTCTCCACAGTATGAAGTTCATTCTTCAACTGTATCTTACGTGCCTTGGTATTTGTTTCATAGAGTTTTACCAAGGTGTCCCACACCTCCTTGGGGGACTTGGCATCCTGAATGTGCCCAATCATGGTGTCCTGTATACTAATGGAGAGCCAATACATAACTTTCCTGGCTCCTTGGTTCCAGTCTTTAAACTCTTTCACATCTGCAAACAGCAGTCGGATTTATGTCCGGTATCTTCGGTGCCTCTTTATGCTCTCCTTCTATGTAGTCCCAATAGCCCTTTCCCATCAGGAAATTCGTCAACCTGAATCTCCAAGCATGGAAGTTATTCTTATCAAGCTTCTCAGCCACAATTTGGGTTATGCCATCATTTGACATCTTGCCAGACACACAATTTTACCAAAAACAGCACTCTGGTTTGTCCTGCACAAACTGCTATATTTCTGCAGAGCAGCGGTACTATAGTACTCTCAAATGTCACAACCAGTGACTTCAATATGCATACATACACCCAATGGCAACTGTTGACCTCTTTGCAGCACCCACAGTGTCTGCACAGCCAATCTGTCTTCCTGCAGTTCTTAAAACAGAGTTCTGCAGAGAATCGATGACTTACCCGCAGTGCTCAAAATCGCCTGCTTTTTGAAAAACGGTGGTCCAGACGTGCCCGAAACGCATTTTTGGCCCAGGACATTATAGTTGCCCTGTAGCTTTACTCCCGCGAAGAGAGCTCCTCAATCAGAGATCGTTTGCCGGTGCCTCCCGTATAGCTCTCGACAAGGGTGTAGTCACCAACACAAATAGGGAAGAGTAGTTGAAGCTCTTACCCTCGTACCGCTTCCTGTGGTTCTCTTGCTTGCAGCTCAGCCCTTAGCATGAACCAGGCTCTGATACCATGAAAAGATGCAGGGGGAAGAGAGCTTGAGCTCTTGCAAGCACACACACACACACTCACAAAACCCTAATAGAGAACACACAAGGTGAGAGGCTGAAAATCTTCTTCTACTTCACTCAACACTCAACACACCATATACAAAGATAAGAGTACACACAATATGAAAGGTACTCAACCAAATACATACGAGGGTTCTCTATAGTGTGAACCCAACTAAATGAGCTGGCGCTATAACTATGCTAGTCTCTAGAATGGCTGTCACACACATCCTGTCATCCCACTGGCCGCGTATCACCCATGATCTCACCAACCATGCCAGTGGTGTAAGTGTGAGGCATATCCCCCAGGCGGGTCATCAGTGTCCACCGCCTCACTAGACGAGCTCGATATCTCAACAGTGGTGTGGTAGGCATGTATACAATGTGGGTAGTTACATAGCATAGACATGGTCACACCACCCTTGTAACATACCCATTGTAAATATATCACATTAAGCACAATATGACATATCCATTGCAAGTATACTATAGGCAATTCAGTATGGTTGCATTTAATTGTTATTTTTTATCCCTGAGAAGTTGCTATTTTGAGGCGATTGCAAATTGAGCACTTTCTACTCAGGGAATAAGAAAACTGAATTCAAATTTGAAATCTTAAGCACGACAATACCCTAGATAGGGCTTTTTCGAGATAAGTAACCAAAGTGGCCTAAATTGACCCATGAAGTTTTGAAATCTGGTGGCTTCAACCCAAAATCAGCAGCATTCCGGACGTTTGAACGATGGACAGAAAGAGCCCATGGGATCTCGAGGAAGTCCTAAACAATTTCCCGAAAAACATTCTAACAGCCTGACAATGGACGCCTACGAATGCCTTCCTCAAACACCTGGGATCTCATTTCTTGCCAAATTATGTGTGCATGTATCCACAGGTACTACCCACCAACACCCTAGATCCACGGACATTGCCCACCAAACCCTGTCCCCAGACAATGCCCGCCATCCTCCCTAGGATCTCTACAGCCACCCACTCTCCTTCAATTATCCATAAATAAGGGAACTACTATGGCACCAAAACATCGCCGAACTGAATAACCGTGTGACATTCAAGGTGGAAATGAGAAAGCACACATCCATGCAAACGACTTTGCCCCTAATTCCATAGCAAATCATCATGCAGATGACAACCAAGTTGGCCATATTTTTAATTCTCTTAAATATAGGCAACTTCTTTCTTTTAGGTTTTAAAGTTAAGATTATTAGGCTTAGCAAGGTCATGTTCCTATTGGATAAATCTATAATGATTACATCTAGCATTGTAGAAGCATCGTCTTAGTATATGCCCTTAAGCAAACAAAATTGTCAATTGGGCAATCTTACTCTGAAATACTTTATGGTTCTTTTTTCTTGTTGACAAGGATTGTAGCCAAGCAGATTATCACTATTTGACGTTCTTGTCTTATTGCTCAATGAATTATTGAATGTTTTCGTTGTTTCAATGGATATGTTTGCTGGTGTCATTGCTAATCTGTAGGTACATCTTCTAAAAAGATGCAGGGGAAAAGAGAGCTTGAGCTCTTGCACACACACACACTCACAAAACCCTAAAAGAGAACACACAAGGTGAGAGGCTGAAAATCTTCTTCTTCTTCACACAGCACTCAACACACCATATACAAAGATAAGAGTACACACATATGAAAAGGTACCCATGTACACACATATGAAAAGGTACTCAACCAGTTTCATAAAATAGTCCACAATGCAAAGTAGACCTCACATACCTCAATATGCATCGCAATGCATCCAAATGCGGCTTCCGAGGAACTTGCATAAATTGACTCACCAACCCAACAGCATAGCTCAAATCTGGCATGGTGATCGTCATGTAGATCAAGCTTCCTACTATTATGCACCTATACATAGTAGGATCCTCCAAAATCTCTCCTGAATCTGCACTCAACTTGCCATTCTGATCCAATGGCACTGAGATAGGCTTAGAGCCTATCATACCATACTTGGACAACATGTCGAAGCCATACTGTCTCTGCAGTAATCCAATACCATGTGGTGACCTAATCACCTCAATGCCCAAGAAGTATCTAAGCTCCCCCATATCCTTCATCTCAAACTTCTGTCTAAGCAAGATCTTTACATCAAAGATCTCTGCATCATGGTCCCCCGTAATGATCAGGTCATCTACGTCATCTACATAGATGACAACAAGCACAACCCTTCTATCACTATGTCTCACATACAGCGAGAAATCTGCATTGGCTACATGAAAGCTAATAGTGACAAGATATTCAAAAATCTTGTCAGACCATGCTCTTGGTGCTTGTTTTAAGCCATACAAGGCTTTATTCAACCTGCAAACATGCTCGGGGTGACTCCTGTCCTCATAACCAAGTGACTGCAACATATACACCTCTTCCTGCTGCAAATCCCCATGGAAGAATGCATTCTTTACATCCATCTGATGTAAAGACCATTTCTTTGACGCAGCCACTGCTATCACAACTCTCACTGTTGCCATCTTGGCAACTGGGCTGAAAGTTTCCTCATAATCAATGCCATATGTCTGTGCATATCCTTTGGCTACCAATCTAGCCTTGTACCTGCTTATGCTTCCGTCACTGTTATGTTTTACTTTGTACACCCACTTGCATACAATGGCTTTCTTGCCTTCAGGCAATTGCACTAAATCCCAAGTCTCATTTCCGTATAGTGCATCCATCTCCTCATCCATAGCTTTCTCCCAACACACATTTCCAACAGCCTCATCAATGCATGTGGGCTCTGTAACCTGCACAACTTTTGCCATGTATGCATAGTGATGCACCACATAACCATCATAGGTAAACCTCTGCACAGGATTCTTCACTCTCCCAGATCTTCGCAGCTTTGCATTCATGGATTCCATAGCCTTCTTTACACCAGGTGTTCTCATAGTTGGTATCCCAAGCTCATCAAGGCTCATCTCTGAGCCACTAGACTCTCCATCAACATGAGAATGCCCTGCAGAAATGTCAGGCAAACTAAGGGGCTCAACCACTTTCTCTTTGCCTTTATGTGATGTACTAATCATATTTGCAGGACTGGTATTATGACACAACCTGCCACTCCATGGTCTATCAAAACTGAACCACTAGATGAGGACTCTCGTAGTCCACTCAAAGACTGTGATTGCTGACTTGCATTCTGTGCAACCACATTTCCACTCACATCAGTCCCAACAACTTCTTTTTCAGCAGCATTCCAGTTGCTCATCTCATAAAAAACAACATCCACGCTTACCCTCAACTCACGTGTAGCAAGGTTATAACACCTGTATCCCTTTTGCTCAAGGGAATATCCAATAAACACACATTTTTCAGCTTTTGGATCCAGCTTAGTTCTTAGCTCATCTGGCACATGCACATATGCAATGTATCAAAAGACTTTTAGATGAGACAAATCAGGTTTTCTGCCCCAGTAAACCTCTCCTCTGGAGTTACATCATGTATGGCTGCAGTTGGAGTCTTGTTCATGATGTAAACTGCTGTAGAAACAGCCTTAGCCCAATAGCTATGCAGCATATTCTTCTCTTCCATTAATGCTCGCGCAATCTTAGCAATGTGCCTGTTTTTCTGCTCAACAACTCCATTTTGCTGCGGAGTGTATCTGCATGTAAACTGTCTCCGAATAGCATTCTTCTTCAAAAATTTAGAGAACTCATTGGAGAAGTACTCTCCCCCCTCCATCTGACCTTAGGCACTTTACATATTTCTCACCCTTCTCCTTCATGAAGTATACCCACACTTTCCTTGTGTGGTCATCAATAAATGTCACATAATACTTGCAGTCTCCCATAGACATGGTCTTTATAGGACCCCATACATCTGAATGCACAACATCTAGTGCATTTCTGCTCACATTTCTACTACGTGGAAATACATGCTTTGTTTGCTTTCCAAATTGGCATGCTTCACATATTTTTTGCATACCTTCAACTTTAAACTTTGGCAACTTGTCACAATTCCTTTAGTCTACATAGACTTCATTCTCTGCACATTCACATGTCCAATTCTTTTATGCCAAATGTCTATGTCTGCCAAAATTCTTGAACCATTTTCAACCATCGCAACACTCGCTTCAGGCATGTTTACATTCAATGTAAACATTCTACCCACTCTGTTGCCTTTTGCAACCAACCTGCACTTGTCTTTAAAGTCTTCAACATAACAACCTTCAAGGTTAAACCGAACCTACAAACCCTGCTCAATCATCTGGCCAACTAAAACCAGATTCTTTGTTATGTTCAGAACATGAAGTACATCTGCAAGGTACTACCCTTTGCCATCCTGCATAGACAATGGCAAATCTCCAACATGGGCGCAATTGGATGAGCAGTGTCATCCCCTGTTTCCACAAAACCTGGTCTTTCAAGGTTTTTCATCTCCTTGAACCACTCCCCATGACTTGTCATGTGGTTTGAAGCACCTGAATCAACGTATCATACATCATCTTTATGTGCTGCTTCAACATTTTCAGACATGGCATTAACAACATGCTGCATAAAAAACAACCTTTCATTATCCTCATTGTTTCTGCTCGAGGATGCATAGTTGTTTTGCTGCAATTTTCCATTTTGCATGTCAACTTGCTTCTTATAACAATGTGCCTACACATGTCCAGGCTTACCACAATAAAAGCATCCATGTGTATCATTATATTGCCTTTTCCAATTTCCACGACCTCTTTGACTCCCCCTACCTCTGAATTGGCCTCTTCCACTTGCGTGTTGTTGTTGTTGTGAATTCTGGGATTGTTGTTGTTGGTGCTGCTAGACATAATTTTGATTACCTGTTCGGCCACCTCATTGGCCGTGTCCACGGCCTCCTCTACCTCATCCTCTTCCTGAACTTATGTAGGAGGCCTATTGCACTGAACTGTTTTTATTTTGTGAAGGTTGGTCTTCACCCAAGCTCTTCTCTTCTATAATCAATATAGACACCAAATTTGTGAAATTGGGAATATCTTTCCGAGTCTGAATAGACGTCTTGAACGCCTTATCTTGTGGCCCGAGACCACGTAGACATACTTCCACCTTATCATCATCATCTCCAATAGATGCAAGGGATTCCACAATACCCTTGGTCTTCAATGCATAGTCATTCACACAGACATACTCTTTTTCTCCATAGTATGAAGTTCATTCTTCAACTGTATCTTTCATGCCTTGGTATTCGTTTCATAGAGTTTTACCAAGGTGTCCCACACCTCCTTGGGGGACTTGGCATCTTATATGTGCCCAATCATGGTGTCCAATCATGGTGTCCTATATACTAATAGAGAGCCAATACATAACTTTTCTGGCTCCTTGGTTCCAATCCTTGAACTCTTTCACATCTGCAGCAGTCGGATTGATCTCCGATATCTCCGGTGCCTGTATCATGGTGTTCAATCATGGTGTCTTGTATACTAATAGAGAGCCAATACATAACTTTTCTGGCTCCTTGGTTCCAATCCTTGAACTCTTTCACATCTGTAGAAGCAGTCGGATTGATCTCCGGTATCTCCGGTGTCTCTTCATGCTCACCTTCTATGTAGTCCCAGCAGTAACCCTTTCCCATCAGGAAATTTGTCAACCTGAACCTCCAAGCATGGAAGTTGTTCTTATCAAGCTTCTCAGCGACAATCTGGTTTATGCCATCATTTGACATCTTGCCAGACACACAAATTTACCAGAAACAGCACTCTGGTTTATCCTGCACAAACTGCTATATTTTCTACAGTGGTACTGTACTACACTCAAATGTCACAACAAGTGACCTCAATGTGCATACATACACCCAATGGTAATTGTTGACCTCCTTGCAGCACACACAGTGTCTGCACAACCAATCTATCTTCCTGCACTTCTTAAAATAGAGTTCTGTTGCTGCAGAGAATCGATGACTTACCCGCAGTGCTCGAAATCGCCTGCTTTCTGAAAAAACAGAGGTTGTAACACACCCGAAACTCCAAAAATTTTGTCCGATTGATACCAATAGGACAATATAGTTGCCCTATAGCTTTACTCCCGCGAAGAAAGCTCCTCAATCAGAGATCGTTTGCTGGTGCCTCTCGTAGAGCTCCCGACAAGGGTGTAGTCGCCAACACAAATATACCACTTCCTGTGCTTCTCTTGCTTGCAGCTCAGCCCTTAGCGCATGAACCAGGCTCTGATACCATGAAAAGATGCAGAAGAGAAGAGAGCTTGAGCTCTTGCAAGCACACACACACACTCACAAAACCCTAAAAGAGAACACACAAGGTGAGAGGCTGAAAATCTTCTTCTTCTTCACACAACACTCAACACACCATATACAAAGATAAGAGTACACACATATGAAAAGGTACTCAACCAAATACATACTAGGGTTCTCTATAGTGTGAACCCAACTAAATGAGCTGGCGCTATAACTATGCCAGTCTCTAGAATGGCTGTCACATAGCCTGTCATGTCACTGGCCACATATCACCCATGATCTCACCAACCATGCCAGTGGTGTAAGTGTGGGGCCTATCCCCTAGGCGGGTCATCAGTGTCCACCGCCTCACTAGATGAGCTCGATATCTCAACATCTTCTCCTCTACTTAGCTAACTCTTCTCTTTCTTGTGTAGCTGGTGGGCACAGGTAGTAGCAACCCTGGGAGTTGTCCTAGGGAAATCCCCCCCATGCCACCCTGCAAGGGTAGACATGTGATTATGGATGCTTCCTAGTTCTGCGGGCCCATGCTAGTGCGGTGAATTAGCCCACCTCATGAGCTCAACTTAACTCAGGAGGAGGAATACTACTCAAAATTTTTCACACTTTGCAAGTATTCTTTGCCCATGACAATCACCCAAAAGGTGGCCCGTTTTTGCCAAGGGTTGAATGAGCCCCTAAAATCGTCTTGAAGCAATGAGACTGACCACTTTGCAAGATGCTCTTACTCAAGCTAAGCCATTGGTAAAAATAGTAAACAATGGTCAAGGCACGAAGAGATCCCATCCTGACTCTAAAAATAGTTTTCTTTTATCCAAGCACTGGCTACTTTTATCAAGGTAGACCTTTTTATCTCTTAATTGATTGCGGTAGTACACATTCATTTCTTTCTCCAAAATGCTTGCGTAAATTATTGTTAAAGTCAGAAACCAGCCCAAAAAGTGATGGTAGAGTTATCCAATGGGGGAAAGAGGAAGTATCCCATCACTGTGTGGGATATCTTGAGTTTGAATTGGGTGGTGAATTAACCCATGACCACTTCAGAGTCTTGCCTCTAGGAATTTATGATGGAATCCTTGGGATGGATTGGTTAGTTGCAAATAGTGCCGACATTCATTGTGCAGAGGGAGACATCACTTTTAAGAGTAGCCAAGGACAAGTAGTGTTAGCCCAGGGAAAAACAAGTAAACCTAAATCTCAATTGGTAAAATCAATTGCCTTCTTAAGGGAGTGTATAAGGGCCAACATATCTTTCTTGTTAAGCTCAAAAAGGTAGAGGAATCTAGTTCAAAATTAGGAACCTCTTGGCTCCAAGAATTTTTTGATGTATTCCTTGAGAAAGTTATTGATCTCTCACCATCTCGAGAGGAAGATCATGGGATTGAGCTAATCCCTAGGGCTGAACCAGTCTCAAAGAGACCCTACAAGATGTCTCTTCTTGAAGCCATTGAGCTCAAGGAACAACTTTGTCAGCTCATTGCGCAAGGATTTATTTTCCCTAGTAATTCTCCATAGGGAGCACCTTTAAAAAGAAGGATGGTACGCTTCGTCTTTGTATCAACTATCATGATTGAGGGCTAAACAAAGTTACTAAAAAAAAAGTAACCCATTCCTTGCATCGATGAACTTCTTGACAAGCTTTATGGGTCCAAGATTTTCTTCAAGGTAGATTTAAGATCTGACTACTCTTAGATTAGGATCTAAGAAGCAAATATTTCCAAAACCACTTTCAAGACCTGCCCTACTATGGCCACTATTACAGTAATGCCATTCGGGTTAACCAATGTACCAACTACCTTCAACCACCTGATGCAAGATATATAGGATAAAGAAAGCCTCAATTCAAGAATGAAGAGAGGGGGAAAGCCTTTCCAACAAGGCATAACATCATTTTTCATTTTAAAGAAAACAAAAATCAAAAAACCATTAAATGGAATAAAGAAAAAGTAGGATTTCTAGCTTACATGAACTTTTGTGAGCTTTCCTTTGGCTTGATGGTTAGAGGGATCTACTCCTGTTTGCAACAAGAGTGGCCACCAATTCTTTTGAAGAGGAAATGGTCAAAAACTAATGAATTATCTATAAATTCACTGTTTTTGGCTCTGGGGAGGAGTAGAGTAACAGTGCATAAAACACTATTAAGCTTCTACAAAGGGGAAGGTTTCTAATTATAGGAAAAAGTGAGCTTCTAAACAAGCAAACTGATTCTAGAATTTTCCAGATCTGTTTGGTCAATTTTTGACCATTTTTTGGTCAGTTTAGTTCACTTTTTGGATCCAGTTTTGAATTAGGAGAGAGGAGAGATAAAATATCTAATTTATTGATTTAAAATTCAAAATAAATGATGGGAAAAAGGTGCCTACTTCATGAGGGGGAATCCCCACTCTGAGGTGTCAAAATTTTATTTTTTTGGTATTTCCTTTGGTCCTTAGTCCACTCTTCATCTTTTTTACTCATTTTTGGGGGGTTTTTCTTTATTTCTTCAATTTACCTCCTCCCTACATTTGGATTAATTTTATTGGTCCATAGGAACCTTAATTTAAAATTTTTAGAAAATCTGGACCCTTAGGATAAGGCCTTTTGAACAGATTATAATTCATTTCTAATGCACCTTTTGAAATTCTTTTTGAACTTCTGTTTTGGGAGAATTTATTTTAATAAGATGAGATATTTTTCCATCCAAAAATATTTAAAAACTGAATCACCTCTCTCTAGAAGATTTTCTCTCTCTAGGCCAAAACAGGTAGAAACAAGATCTTTTATATTTTTTGAAGAGGGATTTGATTGCAAGGGAAGATACTAGACTTCTTGAGAGGCTAGGGAGGAGTCTTACATTCTCTCCCACTTGAAAAACACGAGATGTCCTCATCTCGCAAACTGGGGATAATCCCACAACAATTCGGCTTCTTTCTCCTAGGTGGCATCTTCAAAAGGATAGAACTTCCATTTAACCAATAATTCTCTCAGAATTCTATTCCTGAGAACCTTCTCTCGAACATCAAGGATTTCTTCAGGTTGGAGTTCCATCTACCCTTGGGTTGAAGAAGTTAAGATTTCATCATCAAGCACATGATTCGGGCTTGGTACATACTTTTTAAGAAGGTTGACATGAAATACATTATATACTTTGAGATGAGGAGGCAGAAGAGGCTCGTAGGCTAAGTCACCTACTTTCTTTGTAATCAGATATAGTCCACAATATCTAGGGGATAACTTCTTGTACTTCCCAAGAGATAAAGAACTTTTTTTGGGGTATACTCGAATGAAGATCATATCGCTCTTCTTATCTGCATATTGTTTCTGTCTATCCTGGGCAGCTTTTATATCTTTGTGAATTGACTTCATCTGCTGCTCCATGTCATCAAGCATCTGTTTGGACATCTCGACCCTAATCAATGGGTCGGACCAAGTTAATGGAGTCAAGCAATCTTGTCCATACAAAGCTTTGAAAGGGCTCATCCCAATACTTCGGTGATACGAAGCATTGTAGGCGAACTCGACTAGGTGCAGTTAACTTTGCCACTATTTGGGTTCCCTGCCACACAGCATGACCGAAGTATATCTTTGATTACTTGGTTTACCCTTTCTGTTTGACCATCGATCTCGGGGTGGTAAGCTGTGCTGAGATCCAAGAAAGTTCCTACTACTGCTTTGAAAAATGTAGTCCAGAATCTTGACATGAATTTGGGGTCTCAATCACTTACTATTCTTATGGGTAGGCCATGCAATCTAAAGATTTCTTTGAGGAACACTCTGGCCACATCCACTGTAGTGTAGGTTTCTTTTACTGGAATAAGATAGGCAACTTTGGTTAGTCTATCAATTACCCACGAAGATGGAGTTGTAACCTGATCGCACTGAAGATAATCCAGTAATAAAATCCATACTGATGCATTACTACTTCATCTGGGGGATCTCTAATGGATGTAACTTTCCATGCATTTTTACTCTCTCGGCCTTGACTTTCTGACATGTCAGACATGGACGTACATGATTGAGTAGATCCTTTTTTAGTCCAGGCCAAAAGAAGCTTTTCTTCACAAACATGTAGGTTTTGATGAAACCTAGATGTCCTGCAATAAGGATGTCATGGGCTTCATTCAAAATTCGACCCTTAGTTCCCTCATCATTGGGAATGCATAGCCTACGATTATAATACATAATTCCATCATCCAAATTGTACCCTTGAACTCGGTTCAACTCCTGTGGAGTTTTGCTTTCCTGCATAAGTAGGGTAGCAATAGGGCCTATCCTGCATGATCTTCTCTCTTGCTTCAATAATCAAAGGATTTGACATTACAGTAATTGCAAGCAAGGAGGCTTTTCTGCTGAGGGCATCTGCTACCACATTTTCTTTTCCTAGGTGATACTTGATTTCAAAATCAAATTCCTGTAGGGTCTGCATCCCCCTTCTTTGGTGCATGTTGAGATCCTTTTGAGTGAAGATCCACTTTAAGCTATATGATGATCTGTCATCAAAGTGAATTTTTGACCCAGTAGGTAATGTCTCCACAACTTCAGGGCATATACTACTGAAAGTAGTTCCAGGTTGTGCGTGGACAGCATAATTCCTCTCATGCGTTCTGAGTTTTCGGGATTCATAGGCCACTGCATGACCTTCCTGCATGAGTGCACCTCCCGAGGAAAAACCACTAGCATTAGATACTACCTCAAAGGGTAGAGAGAAATCTGGCAACTTCAGAACGGGATTGGTTACCAAGGCGGTCTTCAGCTTATCAAAAGCACTTTGCCACCTGGCAGACCATTGAAACGGGGTATTCTTCTTGAGAAGATGGGGTATTCTAATTGAGAAGATTAGTCAGGGGGGCACTGCCCCCTCCGCACACCGGATTCCCGGTAGCTGGCAATGGAAGCAGCTCCCTCATGCGCGGGCAAGGTTTCCCACTCAGGGCCTCGCCCTTGAATGTCTGGGCACGAGACTAAACTAGTGGTCATTCCGAAAACTAAAGCCGAGAAAATTTCCCATGCCCGAAAAACGGGGACGATTCCACCATTTTTATTTTCTTATGAATTTTTATAATGAAGTCAAGATACTGAACTAACCTTCATCTGATTAAACCAAATAGAAGGAAAACTATTACAGACTTAACTTGAAGGAATCAACGCTTTTTGATCTATTCATTTGAGAAGTCTTCAGGTTATTATTTAACTATTCGAGTTCTAAGCGTATTCATATTAATCAATTTTATTATTAAAACTCTACTGATTCCATCCGGCCCATGGGTTAGCCACCGCCCAACCACTGGAATTGGTAGAACCAGACAAGTACTCACCCACCCATAATTGAATGTCTTTCTTAACTTTTGCTTTGGAATACAGTTACGCACACACTCCTCTTTAAACTTTAACTTATAAAACAATCCATTGACAAACAATTATTGGTTACAGATATCATAACTCAAAATTTCCATCCAGTTCCTTGTTTCTCAAAAATAGGTATCACTATGGACTCTCCGTCGAGACCAGCTGGTCAGCAAGGAGATCCAGTGACAGATGACAATAAATTTTTTTGTCATCATACATATATATCTTCCATGACATACGCATGGGTGTCCTAAGCACCGCGAGCCCGTGCATCGCTTGGTCAGAACCCTCCAGGATCCTCCTTAGGTGTCCTGGCACTTCACTCAGGGACCACTTCGTTGGCCCTTGTCCATCGTACGGAAGCACACCATTTTTCACCATACCAAGACTGGTCAAGACCTGGGCAGGTTTTTGTCGTGTGAGCCGTCCTTTGAACACTCCCCGCCGCCAGTTGTTGCAACCGAACTTCCCTTAGAAAAACACATATACCAAATGCTCCCTCCAGCATTCTGGCGTAAGACAGTCCTTTAAGCAAACAGGGTTTCTATGTAAGTTTTCAGTTATGATTTTCTTTTGAATACAATGAGTATATCTTAAATCCATATCCCAAGACTTTCTGACCAAGACTTTCTGATCGCAGGTCTGAATTCCAAAATAGAATTACTCGAATTCTGTAACCTTGATCCTCATATCAAAATCAAAGGGTCTCAACTTAGTTTCAATTCGATGGGTGATTTGAGTGTATTTTCTTGAACTGGTCACATCGTCTTTCCTTGAAACTGACGAAGAGGTTGGTCTTGGTCAAAGTCTGATTCTGGGTTCGAGTGTGGTAAGGTTCTTCCTGAACTACCTTTCTCGAAAGGGGTGAGATTTCAATTACTATTATTCTGAATTTCATTCATTGAATATTTGCTTAACTGATTTCTAAACTAATCACAAATTTCTATGAAGAATAAATTAATCATTTATCTAAAATTCTAAACTTCGATAGTTTTCTTTTTTGAGTTTTATCATTACTATCCGAGTGAATATGAAAGGATAGAATTTTTCTCTCACAGAGTAATTACTTATTCATTTATCAATTATTCATGGAAATTAAACATAGAATTAAAGAGAACTCTAATTTTGATATAAAATCATTTATGCATCAATTTATGCATAAAATCCAATATTGGTGAAAGTAACACTTTTATAATAATAAAAAAATTCTTTTATGCATCTATTTATGCATAAAAATCAATTTTGATGAAAGTAACACTTCTATAATAAAAAAAATTCTTTTATGCATCTATTTATGCATAAAAATTAAATTTGATGAAAGTAACACTTTTATATTAAAAAATTCTTTTATGCATCTATTTATGCATAAAAATCAATTTTAATGAAAGTAACACTTTTATAATTAAAAAAGATCTTTTATGTATCTATTTATACATAAAAATTAATTTTGATGAAAGTAACACTTTTATAATAAAAATTTCTTTTATGCATCTATTTATGCATAAAAATCTTTTATAATAAAAAAATTCTTTTATGCATCTATTTATGCATAAAAATAAAATTTTGATGAAAGTAACACTTTTATATAAAAAAAATCTTTTATGCATCTATATATGCATAAAAATCAATTTTGATGAAAGTAACACTTTTATATATAAAAATTTTCTTTTATGCATAAAAATCCTTTTTGATGAAAGTAACACTTTTATAATAAATTTTTTTTTATGTATCTATTTATGCATAAAAATCAATTTTGATGAAAGTAACACTTTTATAATAAAAAAATTTCTTTTATGCATACAAATCAAATTTGATGAAAGTAACACTTTTATAATAAAAAATTTCTTTTATGCATCTATTTATGCATAAAAATCAGTTTTGATGAAAGTAACACTTTCATAATAAAAAAAATTCTTTTATGCATCTATTTATGCATAAAACTCAATTTTGATGAAAGTAACACTTTTATAATAAAAGAATTCTTTTATGCATCTATTTATGCATAAAAATCAATTTTGATGAAAGTAACACCTTTAGAATAAAAAAAATTCTCCAATATGCATCTTTCTATGCATAGAAATTAATTCTAATGGAAATAACACTTTTATAATAAAAATATTTCTAATATGCATTTTTCTATGCATAGAATGAAAACAACACTTTTAGAATACACAAACTGTGGGGGATTACTCTTTTTGAATAATAAAAGATAAAAATTATTTCACAAAATTTAAGAAAAAATTACCATAACCTCCTTTGTATGGCTGACCATTTTATTAATTTTTTTTCATTCTCAAGTTACTTAGAAATTATCCCAAATGGTTTAAAGCATTCTAAACTAATCAAATTTCACTTTTTAAAGAGAAACAATATGAGAAGTTTAATTCTAAGAATTTGATTACATATCTAGGATAAAGAAAGGCTGAATTCAAGAATGAAGAGAGGGGGAAAGCCTTTCCAACAAGGCATAACATCATTTTTCATTTTAAAGAAAATAAAAATTAAAAAAACCATTAAAGAAAAAGTAGGATTTCTAGCTTACATGAACTTTTTTGAGCTTTCCTTTGGCTTGATGGTTTGAGGGATCTATTCTTATTTGCAACAAGAGTGGCCTCCAATTCTTTTGAAGAGGAAATGGTCAAAATTAATGAATTATCAATAAATTCACTATTTTTGGCTATGGGGAGGAGTAGAGTAACAGTGCATAAAACACCATTAAGCTTCTACAAAGGGGGAGGCTTCTATTTAAAGGAAAAAGTGAGCTTCTAACCAAGCAAACTGATTCTAGAATTTTTCAGATCAGTTTCATCAATTTTTGACCATTTTTGGGTCAGTTTAGTTTGCTTTTTGGATCCAGTTTTGAATTAGGAGAGAATCCCCACTCTGAGGTGTCAAAAATTCATTTTTTAAGTATTTCCTTTGGTCCTTAGTCCACTCTTCATCTTATGTGAGTATTTACTCATTTTTGGGAGGATTTTCTTTATTTATTCAATTTATCTCCTCCCTATATTTGGATTAATCTTATTGGTCCATAGGAACCTTAATTTAAATTTTTTAGAAAATCTGGACCCTTAGGATAAGACCTTTTGAACAGATTATAATTTATTTCAAATGCACCTTCTGAAATTCTTTTTGAACTTCTGTTTTGAGGAAATTTATTTTATTAAGATGAGATATTTTTCCATCCAAAAATATTTAAAAACTGAATCATCTCTCTCTAGAAGATTTTCTCTCTCTAGGTAAAAATAGGTAGAAACAAGATCTTTTATATTTTTGAAGAGGGATTTGATTACAGGGGAAGATAGTGGACTTCTTGAGAGGCTGGGGAGGAATCTTACATATCTCGTCCCAACAATTGGATTAATCCTATTGGCCCATTGGAACCTTAATTGGACCATCATCCATAAATTTTTGAAAATCTAGACCCTTAGTGTAAGATTCCTCCCCAGCCTCTCAGGATGTCCAATATCTTCCCCTGTAGTCAAATCCCTTTTCAGAAATATAAAAGATCTTGTTTCTACCAGTTTTGGCCTAGAGAGAGAAAATCTTCTAGAGAGTGGTAATTCAGTTTTTAAATATTTTTGGATGGAAAAATATCTCTTCTTATTAAAATAAGTTCCCTCGAAACAAAAGTTCAAAAAGATTTTCAGAAGGTGCATTAGAAATCAAGTATAATCTATTCAAGAGGCCCTATCCTGAGAGTCAAGATTTTTTCAAAATTTTAAATTAAGGTTCCTATGGGCCAATAAGATCAATCCATGTGTGGAGAGGAGATAAATCCAATCTGTAAAAGAAAAATACCCAAAAATGAGTAAATGCTCACATAAGATGAAGAGTTGACTATGTACAAGGGTTATTAGTAACAAACTATGAGTATTACTAAAAAAATTAGATATTTTGGGTATAATGATTCCATTTTGACACGTGTAAGGAAGGGGAGTCCCTTCCAGGAGGCGCCTACTTCACATGCTTGAATGAGTTTTAAACTAAAAAAAATGTGATATTTTTATCTCTCCTCTCTCTTGGATCAAACCGAATCAAAGTCGAATAAAAAAGGAACCAAACTAGGTCCAAATCTAGTCCAAATCTAGTCCAAATTCAACCAAACTGAATCTAGAAAATTCTAGAAATCAGTTAGTCTTGGCTAGAGCCTCCCTCTCCTATAAATATAACCTGAGTCCTTTGTAAAAAAATAGGAGAATTATGCTGAGTCCTTTGTAAAAAAATAGGAGAATTATACTATGCCAGAATTATGCTGAAATAATGATAATTTTTACTATTCTCTAAAATTCTCTCCAAATTGAAGAAATTGGAGCTTCCCTCCTTCTTCAATCTCCATTGGTGACTCCATCAAGACACCAAACCAATTGATTGGTTGGGGGCCTCTATCGTGATCAAAGAATCAAGCAATTTGTAAGGTAAAGTGTAAATTTTGATCTTTTTCCATAATTTCTCAATGTTTCTCTCTTCTCAACCCCTCTCAAGCTTGAGACGCTTAATTGGAATGGCTTTTTAATGCTATTGAAGTTAATTGATGAATGGCAGTAAGAAAATACTTAAATTCCCATTTATGCTTAATTTTAAAGGTTTTTATGATTTTTGTCTTCTCTAAAATGATTATGATGTTATGCCTCATTGAAAAAAGGCATTCCCCTCTCTTCTTTAGTAAATCCAACCATTCTTTATCCTAGATGAATGATTAATGGATACAATCAAGTTTTTCATAATGTTTTTCTTAAATAAGTAGAAATTGTTTACATTAGAATGATTTAAATACTCTTGGTGAAATTCTAGTTGATTTTAGAGAGTTAAAATTTGAAAAATGGTCAGCCATACAAAGGAGGTTATGGCAAAATTTTCTAAAATTGTGTAAAATAAGTTTTATTTATCTTTATTCAAAAAGAGTAATTCCCATAGTATATGTATTCTTAAAGTGTTAATTTTCATCCTAGGTATAAGAAAATACATACTAAAAATATTTTATTAAAAAAGTGTTACTTTCTTTAGAATTAAGTTCTATGCATAGAAGGAAGTATATTGAAATTGTTATTCTAATTATAAAAGTGTGATTTTCATCATAAATGATTTTATGCATAAATTAGATGCATAAAATAAATTCTTTTATATTAAAAGAGTGATTTTCATCATAAATGATTTGTATGCATAAACATATGCATAAAAGATATTTTTTTAAATATTAAAAGTGTGATTTTTATCATAAATGATTTTATGCATAAATTAGATGCATAAAATAAATTCTTTTATATTAAGAGAGTGATTTTCATCATAAATGATTTGTATGCATAAACATATGCATAAATTAGATGCATAAAAGAAGTTCTTTTATATTAAAAGAGTGATTTTCATCATAAATGATTTGTATGCATAAACATATGCATAAAAGATTTTTTTATATTAAAAGTGAGATTTTCATCATAAATGGATTTTATGCATAAATTAGATGCATAGGAGAAATTCTTTTATTCTAAAAGTGTAATTCCTACTAAATTGGATTTATGCATGGAAAGATGCATAAAGAATTTATTTTAACCCAAAAGTGTTATTCTCATCAATTTTGATTTTATGCAAGAAAGATGCATAAAGAAATCTGTTTTTAGTTCAAAAGAGTTATTTTCATCAATTTTGATTTTATGCATGAGAAGATGCATAAAAGATTGATTGTTATTTCGAAAGTGTTATTCTCCTTCAAATGGAATTTATGCATGAATAGATGCGTAAAGAAATCTTATATAAAAAATGAGAATTCTCTTGTATTCTATAAATAGATATGAGGATGTCAAATGAATCAGATAGATGAAAATGAATGAAGAATGGATGGAGATGTACGTATGTGAAAGAATGGATATAGATATATGTATGTGAAAGAATGGATGTAGATGTATGTATGTGAAGGATGTATGGGAAAGGAAAGATGTATATATGTGATAAGTATGGATGTGGATGTAGAAATGGATGTATGGATGTACATGTGGATGTGGATGTATGGATGTGGATGTATGAATGTGGATGTGGATGTGGATGTATGAATGTGGATATATGGATGTGGATGTGGATGTGGATGTATGAATGTGGATGTGGATGTGGATGTATGAATGTGGATGTGATGTGGATGTGGATGTATGAATGTGGATGTAGAAATGGATGCATGGATGTAGATGTAGATGTGGATGTGGATGTGGATGTATGAATGTGGATGTATGGATGTGTATGTGGATGTGGATGTATGAATGTGGATGTGAAAATGGATGTATGGATGTAGATGTGGATGTGGATGTATGGATGTGGATGTATGAATGTAAATGTGGATGTGCGGATGTATGAATGTAGATGTGGATGTGGATGTATGAATGTGAATGTGGATGTATGAATGTGGATGTAGATGTGGATGTGGATGTGGAAATGGATGTATGGATGTGGATGTGGATGTGGGTGTGGATGTGGATGTGGATGTATGGATGTGGATATGGATATGGATATGGATGTATGGATGTGGATGTGGGTGTGGATGTGGATGTGGATGTGAATGTGGAAGTGGATGTATGGATGTGGATATGGATATGTATGTATGAATGCGGATGTGGAAGTGGATGTATGGATGTGGAAGTACGAATGTGGATGTGTATGTGGAATAATGAATGCGAATGTGTATGTGAAATGATGTGACATCGATATGAGTGAATGAATGAGATGTGATGAGGATAACATAGTTACTCCTTGAAAACTCGTTGAAGTCAAAGATTTATCCTATGTTCCACATGAACCTAAAAAGGTACCTTCAATTCAAGGAAAGGAAAATTCATAGTTGCTTAATCCTTGAGGTTAAAATTAAGTGGAAAGACAAAGAAATTGAGGATTTGACTTGGGAGTTAGTTGAGAACGTTCAACGCAGTTTTCCTTCTTTTCATTACCAGAGTGCAATGTTTTGAGAGAGGGGATGTATGTTATGTGCACATTATATGTGCATATACTAGGAGGCTAACCCACCCGCATGGGAGTATGGGAACATGCTCTAGTGGGGCAAGGGTTAGGTCTAACCTTGGGTTGAGGTTAGGGTCAGGCAACCAAGGGTCACGCATGGAAATGGAGAGTCAAGAGTCACTTGAGTGCTCTCCTATGTAATAGGGGCATGGGGCACTCTCAAGGGAGATTCTCTTGTGTAGAGCATTGTATCTACTCTCTTGCCATTTCATGATAGAGCTATGTGCTGCTGGATTGAGGTCATATCTCTTGGTGGTATGGGGGACACCAAGGTTAGGTATGTGGTACTTCATTGTATTTATGTGTGAACCCTTGGGCTCAGAGATGGTTGGGTGAATGAGTATATGCCTGGTATGTATAGTGATTAACTAGAGAGATCTTCAGGGTTTTAACATTATGCCATTGGCATGGTTGGTGGGATTATGGTTGATATGCCGCCATTGGATGATAGGCTGTGTGACAGCCACTTTGGAGTACTAGAGTTATGGCATAGTTATGTGCCAGAGCTGATATAGTGAGGTTTGCACTATGGACCGACCATTGTATGTTATTGTAGGAGTGTACTTTCCCTTTAAGTATGTACTCTTATCTTTTAGTTCTATCATTGTAGAAAAGAGAAGAGAAGATAGAAGAAAATTCAGCCATCCATCTCTCTCATGTTTCTTTCTCTCTCTTATATGTGTGTGTTTGCTTGCCAAGGAACTCAAGCTCTCCCTCTCCCCCACATTCTCTTTACAATAGCATCCATAGCAACACGTATAGCCTGTCTGCAAAAAAAAATGGGGACATAATAGGTGAGATATAGGACATGTATCCCCCCACATAACTCACCCATTCTGTCCACATTTTTTCTAAATCACATTATTTAAGCTTTTTTAAAAGACAAACACTTTTAGAACACAAAAAGAAATTACAAAATAACAATGTCATGGTTTTTATTGCTTTCAAATTATATACGAAGTTACAAAATACATAAAGTGTTTGTGTCCCAAAAATGAATAAAGACGAAGACAATATTTAAATCAATTCATTTTTTTTGTCTTTTCATCTTCATCTTTGCTCACATCTTCACCATGTAAACCACCACCTTCATCATCACGGTCACTTTCAACATCCTCATCTTCTTCAGTGATACAATGTAAACACATTAGCCACAAGCAAAACAAGTTGGTTGTAATTAAAAATCAAGTTTAGAGTCTCACCAAGTTGCCTTTTGGACCTTGTTGGATATTTGTTTTAGTGACCACTCCGTGGAATTTAAGCCACTCCCAAGTGTCTGCTTTGTTGTAGTTTTTGCGGTACCTATTCTTCCTAGACGTCGGGGGCGACCTGTTATCCCTTTCTTACACAAATATCAACATGCATGAGATATGAAAATCACGATGACACATGAAGCAATCTTAGTGAAAAATGACAAAGAGAAAACTTACAAATCGGGCAAGCCATCCTAGGAGCCTTTACCCTAGATCCATACTTCATCACACCATATGACTAATGCCACATGCAATGGCCCTAGGGCCATTCTACCTTATGTTTGTAAAATTGATAAGTCTTATGTTTTGTTTGGCTCAAGGCCATTGTACTTGCAAAATGAGCTTGAAACAATGGCCCAGGGCCATTCTTTTAAGCATATTGTGCAATGGTAGAATGGCCTTAGGGACATTATAAAGTATATTTTGGTTTGCAAGAATGGTGCTAGGGCCATTCTCTCAATCCCTTATGTCAACTCTATAGGTAAATTTTAGAAAGGCCCTAGGGACATTCTACCTTATGTTTGTAAAATTGATAAGATGAGACCTGCTTAGAACTCTTATGACTCATCGAGTACTAATACAATTGGCTACTAAAAAAATAATGTGTGGGATGCCATGCGCGAAGTCATATTGACACATTGTCCTTCTTTCTCTGCTTCTTCTTCCTCTTCTCTTCTTCACATTTCTTTACCCTCTTCCTTTATTTTTAAAAGATTTTATTGATTTTAGATTGTTTCCAAGATTCTTGAATCCAAAGTTGCAAGACTTAGGATGGTGTCAAATGTCAAATTCATCCTTAAAATTTGTAATTTTTGCATCTTATTAGAACATGGAATATTAAAAGTGTGAAAAATACTCAAAAACATATTTATTTTGTAATTTAGCTCATGAATATTTTAAAGTGGATTTTATGGTTCTATTTTTGCTCAATTTTGTGAAGTTAGTTTTGTGAGCTATATACATGATGTTAGTAATGCTAGAAAATTTGCTCTTTTTAGGAGATGAAGAAGTTAATGATTATGGGGTTCTTTAAATTCTAAAAATAGCCTCTTTAAAAAAATTTAAGAATGAGAGTTGTTGCAAATGTGTTCAAACATTTGCAAAAATGACCATATTTCAAAGAGTTAAAAAAATTAGGAGAAATCTAGATAATGTTTTGTAAACGACAAGTCACAACTCGTGCACGTTTTTCATGACTCACTGTTCATATCCTTTATGCTACATTTGAGAAATAGTGTTCATGGTAAAATGGACCTAGGTTCATTCAATAATCTCGCATGTATGGGATAGGTAGAGTGGCCCTACTAGGGACATTCTTAACATCCTACTTATCTCACCTCCTTTGATTTTTCAAGTGCTTGTTTTAAACCAAATCTTGTTTGGTAATGTTCCCCTTACTAGCCTAAGAGACAAGTTCTGTAAAAACATTGTTTATTTGAACATTTTTTAAATACATTTTTAATACATGATTCTATAGATTGAGTGGCCCTATTTCCAATTTCTTAGTCCATTCGAACTTGTGAGTCAAGAAATTTTGGAGAGGTTGCCGATCTTTGGAGAGGTTGAGGGGGCAGATCCAAGAGACATAGTTGAGACATCCAAGGAACCTTTCTGCAACCTTGACATCCGAAAACCTTTTGGGAAAACTACATATCTTCTGTATAACATGTTCCTTGAGCATTATTTTTCCCAAATAGATTGTTACTCCTAAAAAATTTATCTTTTGAAGGAACATGTGTGAAGATTTGTTTTAGAAGTCACAAATCCACATTTGTGAAGTTCATTGAACTCTTGTCTAGGTGCTCGAGGTGCTCTTTAAGACATTTTGAGAAAATTAAAATGTTGTCGATGTAAGGAGTTGCAAACTTCTTGAATTGCATGAAGACCAAGTCGATGCATCTTTGGATTCTGAGGGTGCATTCTTTAATCCAAATGGCATTACTTTCCATTGAAATTGTCACTGTGGGACTGCAAAGGCCGTTTTGTGTTTATCTTTAGCAATCCTGATTTGATGAAAATTGAACTTCATGTCCAGCTAGAACCATTTAGTAGTAGAGATTGACCTGATCAAATTATCCTTGTTGGGGAGGATAGGATATCTTTTATTTGTCAGATGCTAGTTCAGCTTCCTGTAGTCTATCATCATTCTATTTTTTCCTCGTTTGATTTCATTATGATTATTGACAAAGAAAGCAAGAGAGGACTAGTTTGAATCTGCTTCTTTCATTAATCCTTTGGCTAGCATTTCTTGGATAAGGCTCTTGCATTCTTCAAGATCATCAGGATTCATTCCAGGGTGAGAGGCTTTTGTCAAAGCTCCCTACATCTGGAGAAGAACTAGTGAAGTCTGTCAGAAGAATCAATGCTTTTAGAACTAAACCTCAGTTTTTCGATTTTGAAAAAAGTAGAAATGGAAGCAAATCGAGCATCGACCGGGAAGCACTGGTGGACATTGGAAGCAAAAGGAGTACCAGCAGGGAAGCACTGGTGGACACCCTCAACGCAAGCATGGTGGAAATAATAATAATAACTGGCACCACTAGGAAACACCTGACTACAATGAAGAAGATCTGAAGATAAAAGGAGTAGCTGCCCTTACAAGCAGCCCTATCAAGAAGGTAGTCGAGCTACCAAACAAAGAGGATTCTACAAAGGTGTTCCTCAACACTGAAAGGCAAAGGTATGCTGTAGAAATCAATGCTATGCATAAAAAGTATCTAACCCTTTGCTCCGAGGAACCCCCCTTGCCCAAATGGGAAAGATTAAAATTTGAAGTCAAGCTACCACTTAAAGAAGGAGCCACTCCGACCAAAGCCTCTCACCCTGGAATGAACCTTGATGATCTTTAAGAATGCAAGAGCCTTATCCAAGAAATTCTAGCCAAAGGATTAATCAAAGAAGCAGATTCAGACTGGTCCTCTCCTACTTTCTTTGTCAACAATCATAATTAAATCAAAAGAGGAAAAAAGAGAATGAGCCGTGCAAAGCTCTGTATCTCCATTGGTGATGGTTTGGGAGTGATCACAAAGATCAAGCCTCATTGTCCCTAGTTTTTGGGACAATTCTTCAAGCTACCTCAACTTTTCTTCTTTTGACCTAGGTTTGACATTTGTAGATACACAAAGAGACTTGTTGGTTGAAGCTTCAGGGACTTCTTCTCTGATCTGCAACCTTACTAGATAAGGAAGAGTATTTATGTGATGAGTACACCTACTCGTAGAAAACAAGGTGACACCAAAAATCTATTCCCCAACCCAAATGTCACCATAGTCACTGACCAAGAAGGCATGAAGCAAGGATACCTATGGGTATATGCACCATATGGAGACCAACCAGCCAATCAAGTAGTAAACACAGGTCTCTCTATTTCAAACTGGCATTCCAAGGCTCTTTCTGCACTGAATGAAAGGAAATACAGAACTGGCAAGCTATCATGCAAGCAAATGAAAGACTCAACCAAATGGAGTCAAGGATTATTCTTTTCAACCACATCAAAGTGAAAAATGTGTTTGCAGTAAACTTGGCAAGGTTAAACAGGATCCTTAAACAGAAATAACCTCAGCAAACATACGAGCCATCTTCGCCAACCCACAAATCCTAGCTCACTATAGAAATGGTGGCGGCAATAAAGCCTTACAGGGAAGATGACATTCGGAAACAAAAGGCTAGCATCAAAGTTGCAGAAGAAAAAATGGAGAATATTATGGATATGTTCCAAAAGATGAAGCTTTCCACCAGGAGGATCAACAAACCCCAAAAGATGAAGCTTTCCACCAGGAGGATCAACAAACCCCAAAAGACCGATGGGGCCATAATATCAGGTTTGAATCCAAAGCTTGACTTTGAAATAGTTGAAGAATTGTGTGCAGATTCAGAGATGAATCTCCACCTAGATTGCTAGTCAAGGTGAAAGGGAAATTATTTGGGTATCTTCTCTGTGTCGAAGGTCCTTTCTTTTGGAATCTTTAGATCTGACCACCTTGTGACCACGAGCATAATACTGCTACATCTTTCCTCTAGCTTCATGAATATTGTCATGCTTTGATCATCTTGATGGGTTTTCATGTATCCAATCTTCTTCTCTGATGGCTAAGGAAGGCTCACAAACTAGAGAGCATACACTAAGGCGTGTGTCTCTCTCTGTGAGGGCGCTTATTTATACCCAAGCATGCCTTCATGCCCAAGCTTGATGCCTTGAATCCCAAGCCAAATGTCTTGTCATTCAAGCCGGATGCCTTGAGGCCCAAGCCGGATGCCTTGCGGGTCAAGCTGAGTACTATTTGTAAAGAGAAACTTTACAAGCGCACTACCTTCATGTGCACATGGGTGTACTCCAAAAAGTGTACCTTGCGGAGTGAGGTGTATGCTACTGACATGCCCGGTAGATAGCACTATTGTAGCTGAGTACTATTTGTAAAGAGAAACTTTACAAGTGCACTACCTTCATGTGCACATGGGTGTAGTCCGAAAAGTGTACCTTTCGGAGTGAGGTGTACGCTACCGACATGCCTGATAGATAGCACTATTGTAGCTTGTAGCATACTCTATCGACAAGCCAGATAGATAGCATTTTTATATTATGTGGTTGAGAAAAAGGTGCAACCACTCACCCAAGCCACGTGGGCTACGTTACATCAATTTTGGAGCAATGTGCGTATAATGATTTTGCTGACTTTTCGTGAGAGTCAGCATGTCAGCAACACAATTATTTGTGGCTTTGACATGTTCACATTTGAACTTCCAGCAGGCAAACCTGTTGAAAGAACGGTAGAGGGGGAGGAGACACACACACAGGAGCAAACCCTAATGTATATTGCAAACCCTAACCATAGAGGGGAGCCATCTCCCTTCTCACACAAAGCATAATGCAATAATCCATAATACACACAACACACTATGAGTTGTGTCCACACACATCTAACCCTAGCTAATGTCCACACACTATGACCAGCTGGACGCGGTCATTTATGTCTCACACATGTTCCTACCTAACATGCCAGCACATAGCATAGCTGGCTCATACTGACATCGAGCTTGAATCTCAACAGCCCCTCTCAAGCTCATGATGTACTGTTGATGAAGATGTAGATGAGCTTGGGATATCAAGGCTCTCAACACTCCCCCTCAAGCTCATCCCATGTACTCCCAACATAGTACGGAAGTACTCAAACTTCTCCCTGCTAAGTGGCTTTGTAAAGATATTTGCCACCTGCTCATCAGTCTTCACATACTGTAGATCAACTGTACCATCCAGCACCTTCTCTCTGACAAAATGATAATGGACCTGTATGTGTTTGGTCCTCGCATGAAACACTGGATTCTTGGCCAACTGTATACTGCTCATGTTGTCACAATGAATGACAACTTTGCGATCAATAGGCTCACCCAAATCTGCCAAGAGACTCTTTATCCATACTGCCTCACAAGTAGCAATGGCTGCACCTCTATATTCAGCCTCTGTACTGGATAAAGCAACTGTAGGTTGCTTCTTGCTACTCCAACTCACCACGGCACTCCCAAGTGTAAAAGCATATCCACTAGTAGATCTCCTGTCATATGAGCTACCTTCCTAATCAGCATCTATGTAGCCATGTATATCCAAGCTTTTACCACTCTCATAAAGTAGACCATAATGTGCAGTGGTCTTCACATATCGCATGATGCGTCTCACTGCATCCAAATGAGGCTTTCTGGGGCTCTGCATAAACTGGCTTACTAGCCCCACAGCATAACTCAAATCCGGGCGTGTGATAGTCATGTAAATGAGACTACCAACCATCTTTCTGTACATAGATGGATCATCCAACTCCTCACCATAATTAGCCCGCAACTTCACATTTTGCTCCAAAGGTGTACTCAAAGGTGTACTCATAGGCTTACACCCTGTCATGCCATATTTTGCCAACATATCCAATGCATATTGGCGCTGTACTAACCATGTACCTGCATGGTCTTTGATCACTTCAATTCCAAGAAAGTATCTCAACTCACCAAGGTCTTTCATGTCAAATTGCCCACTCAAAGCTTTCTTGACATCACATCTGCACCATGATCACCTGTGATAATCAAGTCATCCACATAGATGACGAGTAAAACAATCCCATGCTCTGAGGCTTCTTCGCATAGAGTGAAGAATCTGCTATAGAAATCTGAAAACCAAGTGAGATAAGATATCTGCTCATCTTATCACTCCAAGCACGAGGTGCTTGCTTCAAACCATATAATGCCTTTTTCAATCTGCATACATGAGTGGGATATCTTGGGTGTACATACCCTTCTTTCTATGCCATATACACTTCCTCTTGTAGATCTCCATTTAGAAATGCATTTTTGACATCCATTTGATGCATTTCCCAGCCATTAGCTGCGGCCATAGCAATGACTGCTCTCACTGTTCCCATATCTTAGGTGTACATACCCTTCTGGCTGTGCCATATACACTTCCTCTTGTAGATCTCCATTTAGAAATGCATTTTTGACATCCATTTGATGCATTTCCCAGCCATTAGCTGCAGCCACCATAGCAATGACTGCTCTCACTGTTCCCATTTTTGCCACTGGACTAAAAGTTTCATCATAGTCCAAACCTTGGTGGGTTTGTGCATAACCCTTAGCTACCAATCTTACTTTATGTCTCTCAATAGAACCATCAGATTTGCACTTCACTTTGTAAACCCATTTACATCCAATAACATTTTTGTCCTTTGGTAGTGCAACCAAATCCCATGTATCATTATGGACCAATGCGTCCATCTCAACATCCATTGCTTTCTCCCATACATGCTCTCCAATAGCTCCTGTATAGCATGTAGGTTCCACATGCTTCACCATAGATGTCATATATGCATAATGCATAGAAAAATCTCGATATGTCAATCTGTCAACTGGATATCTGACTCTCTGGGATCTCCGCAATGCATGCGGGTCACTCTGAACACCTGTAACTCTAGCATGTGGTGGCACATATCTGTCCTGTCTAGCACCAGGTGTGCGTAAAACAGGTATGCCAAGCTCCTCATCCAAACTCTCTGAACTAGATGACTCATAACCTGTGATTCCAATTCCTTCGACTTTCTTCTTTCCTTTATCCATAGCACTACTCCCAGTGCTCACACTCTCATGCCTCAAACGTCCTGACCATGGACGTACAGTACTACTCTCAGCTTCTGCTGCTGTTGGCCCAGACATAGAAGTAGAACTAGAACTTGCTTGTGGCAAGTTCACAGGCACATCAGCCTCAAGTGACTCAATGACACCCTCATCTTTTGCTTTGTACCAACTAGCAAGCTCATCAAACACCACATCTCGTGAGATGACCACTTGTCTAGTTTGTGGGTTGTAACATTTGTATGCCTTTCGATCCTGTGCATATCCAACAAATACACATTTCTCTGCCTTAGGATCCAACTTCCTTCTTCTTTCATTAGGCACATGTACATAAGCTATGCATCCAAAAACTTTGAGGTGTCCAATGTCAGGCCTATAACCTGTAAGCCGCATCTCTGGCGTGCTTCCATGAATGGCTGCTGCTGTAGGTGTTTTGTTCAGTATATACACTGCAGTAGCACATGCTTCTGCCCAATAGTAATCTAGCATTCTCTTTTCATTAAGCATTGCCATAGCCACTTCACATATGACTCTATTCTTTCTCTCAGCCACACCATTTTGCTGAGGTGTATACCTGCAAGTCAACTGTCTTCTTATACCATGCTTCCTCAAGAAATGCTCAAAAACTTTTGAGGTGTATTCACCACCTCCATCTGTCCTCAAACATTTAATCCATGAGCCATATTGCTTCTCTGCAAAGGCTTTGAAATCCATAAACTTTTCCAACACTTCACTCTTCTCTCTGAGAAAGTATATCCATGTCATCCTACTAAAATCATCTATGAATGTCACATAGTATAAACTGCCTTTGATAGATGGGTTTTGTGCAGGACCCCATACATCACTATGTACTATCTCAAGTGGCCTGCTACTCATACTTCCTTCTCTAGGAAACCGCAATCTTGCCTGCTTTCCAAACTGACAGGCTTCACAAACATGCATATTCCCATCATACTTGAATCTAGGCAATCCACTGACAATGCCTCTTGTCTGCATGTTCTTTAACCTTTGTACATTGACATGTCCAATCCGCTTATGCCACATATCAATGTCCTGTACCACATTCCTGCTTTTGGAGAACATGGCTGATTTTAGCTCAGGAATTCTAGCATCCAGCTTAAACAATCTGCCTTCTTTCTTGCCTTTAGCAATGACTCTACATCCATGTTTGAAGTCCTCAACGAAGCAACCATGCTCATTGAAACGAACCTGTAATCCCTGTTCCACCATTTGACCAACTGAGGCCAAGCTTTTTGTGATAGAAGGCACATACAATAAATCTGACATAGACTTTGTTTAACCATTGTGCATAACCAATGGTACACTTCCAACATGTGTAATGACACGCTAAGTATCATCTCCTGTTTCCACATAGCCTTTCACATCCATAGGCTTCATATGCTCAAACCATTCACCATGACATGTCATATGGTTTGATGCTCCAGAGTCCATATACCATGTATCATCATTCTCAGCATTTGTCATCATCAATCTCACAACATGTTTCATGGCAAACAAATGATTTGCTGTGCCATCATTACTGCTTGATGCATAATTTCCACCACCATGTTGTGCATAATTTCCACCATAATGACCACCACGTTGTGCTCTACCCCCTCTCAAATGATTCTGTTTGTGGAAACAATCTCTCGCCATATGACCATATTTCCCACAATAATGGCATTCCACATCTTGCATAGAATTTTGTTGGCCTTGCCAACGTCCTCTACCATGGGGGTTACCTCTGCCTCTCTGAGGTGTATATCCACGACCACCTCTGGCACCATATGAAGGCTGAAAATTCTGTTGTGGTGACCTGTCCTGCCATCCACGACCATTACCACCACGTCCACGTGATGCGAATCTCCCCCTGCCTCTAAAACCTCTTTGCGAATAGAAAGCCTGATTCTTGCCATTATCATCATGGCTAGTAGATGCATCCAGAAATGAATCACTGAGTTTGATTTCCTCGACAAGCAAGAGTGAAACCAACTCATCAAAGTCTGGTAAACCTGTACTCCGAACCGAGATGGACGTATCAAATGATTTATACTCCTTGCCAAGACCACGCAAGGTAATATCCACCAAATCATCATCAAGCATGGGGGCATTTATTGTTGCCAATGCATCTGCAAACTTCTTTATTTCTTGCACATAGTCATGGATGCTCCTTTTATTCCTTTTCACATTATGTATCTATTGTTGCAACTGAGACTTGCGAGCACTCGTGTCTGTATCAAACATCTTAACCAAAGTATCCCATGCATCTTTGGGATTCTCAGCATCCTGTATGTGTATGGGCATAGCATCAGAAATACATATTGACAGATAATGCAGCACTTTGAATGCTCTTTCTGACCATTGCTTGTGAGCTATAACCTGCTGCTGTGTAGGTTGTTGGGGTAGCTCAAGCTCTGGCTCAGCACCTGTAATGAGGCTCCAAAAATCTTTTCCTTTCAAGAAACTTTTTATCATGTACTTCCATGCCTGGAAGTTCTTCCTATCCAGCTTTTCACCAACAATCTATACTGGATTATCCGACATGTTTGCTCAATGTAATACACCTTCCGCACAATTCCAAAGCTGTAAATGAGCCTTCCTCAGCTCAACCACACTCCAATGAATGTTCCAAATACTCCAATGTAGCCAACAATCTTCAAATTTGATGTAGAAAATCAACTTGTATGCATTCAAAATGAACTGGCTCACGCAGTCCGAGATACCCTGTTTTGATGCACCTTCCAAGGCTCCAAATCACAATGTAGTGGTTCAATCAAGTATGGACAACTTGTATTGACACCTAAACAACCTCAATGTTGAATATCAACACCATCTGACATGTGTACATATCAATTTTTGAAAACCCCTTTCTCTGTTTTGGGAAAAACCAGAAAAACCAAAAAAACCATTAGTAAAATGGCTCTAATTTCTTCAATATTTGTCCAAATTGAGCAACCAGGCATTCATTAGCTTAGCAATAGTGTCCACTAACTCCATGTAAGAGAAATTTGTCCAATTGTTTAAGACCAAAGATTAATTGCTCAATTAAAATTGCTCTATTTCTCTACAACCAGAGGACAAGCTTTTTAATCAGCTCATTCCCAGCTCAATTAGGCATAATTGATCAGACCAACCATGTAGCCCTCTTCTCCAATGTGTGTAGCAACCAATTGCTAAAGAAATTTTGAAATGTATCAAGCAACCAAGTAGAAATCGATCTCCTCGCTTCAAATATATCAAAATTCTGCTTTGTTTTCTCTGTGCAGTCTGCGCCGCCTATATTTGAGGGATTTGGGAGTGATTTAATTGTTAATTGATGAGGTATTTAAGTCCCCAACACACTTGGGTATGTGTGTAACTAGTCAATGGTTGGATTTTTGCCAAAAACATGCTCCAAATGCATCAAATCTTCACCTCCTTTTCTCTGTTTTGTGAGAGCTCAAAAACCAGAGTTTTTCACACATTTAAATGCATCCAAATTGCTCCAAAATTGGTTTAAGGCTTGCATAGGAGTTGCCAATACATCCCTCCTTGTCAGATACATATGTCTTTTGCCAGATTTACATGTATTTCCACCATACATCAGTGCTTCCAAGCTTTAATGGAAAGCTTCCAAAAAACCAAAAATTTTCTTTGCTTTGATTTGCTCTAACTTGCTTTGCTTTTGCCTGAATCACCTGCAATCCACTCAAGGATGTTTAGAAGACCTTACCCGGTAGGCCAAGCTCTCAGATTTGATAAGAATCGGTGTGCTCCAAGCTTCACAGCTCCCTTCTCACACAAAGCATAAAGCCATCTCCCTTCTCACACAAAGCATAAAGCCATAATCCATAATACACACAACACACTATGAGTTGTGTCCACACACATCTAACCCTAGCTAATGTCCACACACTATGACCAGCTGGACACGGTCATTTATGTCTCACACATGTTCCTACCTAACATGCCAGCACATAGCATAGCTGGCTGACATCGAAACCATCCCGCCTCGGAGAAGTCGCCATCTAATTTTTCACACATTTTCTGAAGAGATAAATCCCATGAAATTATTGAGATATGTCATGGGAAGAATAAATAGTCTAAAATTCTCAAAACAATTTTGGGGTGGCAGGGATAGAATTTCCTTGTGGATGGAAGGGTAATTTAGTTCTGCATCATGAAATCTTCTTGTAGCATATGTGCCTGCCCCACTGTTGCTGCTGAGGCAGTGTAGATCCTTCCGGCACCTGCGGATTGCTTTTGGATGACTTAGAAGAGTCTGAAATCATTTTGTTACACTTTCCCAAAAATGAACTGCACATTTGGTGTTTTCTCAACTTCAGTTTTGGGTGCTTACTCCTTTACCCAAGATGTAACTTGATGCCGCACTTCTTCCAGTGCTGGCCAATCAATGCTAACCTATTCTGCTGCTTTAAGTTGAGGCCGACTCTTCTTTCTGGATCGAGTTACCATGCAAACGTGTGGATCTCCCTGCTCATAAAGGGACTCAATTTGAACCATAGACACACTTGGTTGCTTCCCTATACTACCTTTTCTTGTCTTTGTGCCTTCCTGTGGTCATACTCCTGTGCCTCTAGGCACTTCGATTGCCAATGCCCTTCCTCTGTGCAGAACAAATAGATGCACAGACGATCTCTGCCTCGGACAGCCCGACCATGACCATCGCCTCCTCCTCGACCCCGGCCTCCACTGGAGTTGCCATAAACATTATCCAAGCTTCCTGCTATTTGAGCAAATGCCACCGCATGATCTTTTTTCTCTTTATCCTTCCATTGAGTGGAGCCTCTAGATCATTGGCCCCTCCCATTGTAATAGCAATCATTGGTATTATGAGAATTAGAAGTACAGATGGCACACCATTTCTCATTTAGTGCACACTTTGTAGTAAGATGACCTAGATTGTGGCACGTCGAGCACTAGACCTCTTTCAACAACTTAGCAGAGCTGAGGATTCTCTAGACACCGCCGTGCTGACCTTCCCGCCCTTGTGGGTCTTCCTAGTCGCTTTCATTGCTTCGGCATCCGAATCTTTGCTACCACTGTCAGAAGAATCTCCATCTGGACTCTCCTCATCCGAATCTTCAAAGCTACTGTGCTTCTTCCCATGAGATGAGCTTTTTCTTGACTTCTTTTTGGATTTTCACCTGCTCGGCGTGTCTTCATTCTCTAGGGATTCTCTGGCCAGGATTGCCCTCGCAATCATGGTAGCACCATGGCAACCTTATCCATAGTGGCTAAGGCTGTACGAAGATCCTTAGACAAGCCCTTGAGAAAATAGTCACTGAGCACCTCATGTGCTGGATGTTGATTTTGAGGAAGTCGCTGTGCAACATGACCCAAAAATGAGCCACATAATCCTCCACTATGCGCTTGCCCTGCTCAAGCACATGTAGCTTTTCTAAATTTTGGGCGACGGTCTTTTCTATGCAAAATCGCCGCAAAGAACGTCATCCACACTACATCGAAAGTCTGAAAATGATCCACTGGGTATTCTGCCAACCATATGGAAGCCTTCCCACTCAGGCTGGCCTTGAACATGCACTCCATATGTAATTGATCTAGTGGGGGCAGCACATTGAGATTATATGTCTTCTCAAACTATCAGATGTGAGCATCTGGATCCTCAGAAGACTTCTCGCGAAACTTTGCATACTTAATCTGTCTATGCGGCTGGGCCATCTGCTGTGCTGGGGGAACTACCACACTAGTTGCTGTGTCGGTCTTGAGAACAGCTGTCGAACCACCCACAGTTGGTGAACCAGGGGGAGTTAGCGACCACCTCTCTGCCCGTGGGGGAACATGGGGAGGGGGGAAAGAATGGTTGCGCTACCAAGAATTGACACTAGGAGTTGCATCCTACCTCGACAACTACAAAAAGAACAAGAATTATCCACCGCATCATCGCCATCATCCTCCGAACAACGACGCTGTAGCCGCGCCCAGTAGTAGGAACCACCAAATCAAGAGGTCCCTACTACGAACGCGTGCACATGCAAACGCATCATCAAGAGAACATCATGGTCGCCAAGTGTATTATGCACTTAAACACCAATGCAGTAATATGAGAATGATTACCCTCTTAGCATACAACATTAGTTGAAAAGACAGTTTTACTGATAAATTAAGACAGAACTGATTATACACAATGCGACATGATTAATGCTTCACTAACACAGATTATTAGATTATCGCATGAAGTGTTGATTGATTGATTGCTTGAGAATACACAGGCATATAGCCTATAAAATAGTTACATGGTTGCAAGATTCAGACATGCGTGACCTCTTGTTTTTACATCCCTTGAGATCCCAAAATGACTATTCATTTAAAGTACGCAGTGTGGCATATACACTTGCGGTCTAGACTTGTGGTGTGTGGTCGCAATCGTAACATCTCTGTGATTAGCCCTTTAGTGACATTTGCATAAGTGATATCTATTCTGCATTTGTTCATCCTTGTGGGTTGAATGAGCCCTAGCTTAATTAGGCTTATTGTGGCACCAGTGTCGATGAATATGTCGAGGGGGAGGAAAGCAGATTGATTGCTGGTGATCTCTGTTCTGATCCTTGTTCCCAGAATTATTTGATCGAGAGAACTACTGACCATCTTGATACTGGTTTTGAAGGAATTGGCCAGTGCTTTTGTGCATTGTATTTGTAGTAACTCCATTTTGGCTAGGAGCTCACCATTCGTTTCTAGTAGACAGTCGAGATCTTCTTGCTATCTGGCAAGTGCCTTTTTGTACTTTTCAAGTTCTTCTTTTTAGCTGCATATTATCCTGGGCAGATGATTGATTATCCATTATGGCATGGTTGTAGTAGTAGGTCACTTGTCTCAGTTCTTCTGATTGTTCAACCAATTCTGCTTTAAGTTTTGTCACTTCTTCTGTGTTGCTCTGGAATTTCCCTTTCGCCTTGACTGGCAGTCTTGGTGGAGATTCATCTCTACTCCAAGAAAATCCATTGGCTATTTCTACTACTTGCTATAGGGTGAGATGATTCTTCTTCTTTTTAGAACGTTCCTCTTCCTCTGAGTCCTCTGATTGTCGCAGTAGTTCTTCAAGCTGTTTGTACTATTGTTTTGAAGATTGGTTATTGTAGAGGAATTCTTCTTCTTCATTGTAGCCGGGTGTTTCCCAGTTACTATTATTATTTCCACCATGCTTGAGGGTGTCACCTAGTGCTTCCCTGCTGGTACTCCTTTTGCTTCCAATGTCAAGCGTTGATTCTGACAGACTTCACTAGTTCTGAAGTTGGAGGAGGATTCTTCTTCTGTAGACAATGGTGGAGGACTTAGTACTTCTTCTCAGCGCCTGAGAAGTCCATGAGGATGTCCATCTCCAACAAGTTCTAAATCTGTTTGAATCAATTCATACTATGCATTTACTTCTTTCTTGTGGACTCTTTTGAATGGTTTTCTTTTGAAAAACCTTTTGTGTCCTTTAGAGGCTTTGTGTTTTGGCTTATCTGACTTTTTACAAGAGCAACTTTCCGTTCTAAACTTGCATCTATAGTTTCTAGATTCATTCCAGGTATCACAAAGCTTAACTAGAAGTTTTTCTCTTTCATTATAACTCTTCATCATTCTTGATGCCCTTTTATCTATGCACATTTGTTGGAGAGTGAGGAGGATGTGCCTATGCACTTCTCCAAATTTCATGTTTTGAAGCTACTCAAGACCTCTGTTACCTGCTTCATCTTTTGTGGTTTGAAGATCTTTAATAACATTTTTTGATAACTCTTTTGGATAAGAGCTTATGTAAAGGTTCTTGGCCAATGGATCATTCCATAGCTACCCTTGGTAGATCAAGTGTTGAATATTATCCCAATATTCATTGATTCTTGTTAGATCACAACACTTCATTCTCCAGAACTGATTTTTATAATGTTCCTTCTCATTAACTGCTTCTCCAAAAATTACCTGAGTAGAAGCTTTTCAAGAGAGGCTATCCTTCATGTTCTCAAATTTCATTCAAAGAAGGTGAGTAGAGTGAGCATCACCTAATTTGGATCTTTCTGATCGATGGACGTTTTTCTGAAGAAGTATGTAGTCATTCTATCAAGGACTGCTCTGGCTTGTTGCTTTGTAAGGCCATCTAGGTTTATTGATTGATGTTCTCCCTTTTTTAGTAGCTTTGCTCTCTGCTGCTCTGATGGCTCTCCTTTCTCAAAGGGAACTACTTTCATATTGACCTTTCCATTGTTGCTCCTGGTGAGTTTGGATTTTGTAAGTTGTCTGTTGTAGTCAAAGACCCTTTCAGAGTCGACGACTTTATCTTCCCTGAATGTGAAGGATTTTCCTTCTCCCATATCTTCATCATCTATTACCCATGCAACTAGGAAAATAGGTTGGTCATTCCAGATGTAGGGAGCTCTTCTTGTGATATTATTTATGTCTTTTTCTTCAGGGAGCTTTCTACCATTTGTGCCCTCATGAGAGATGCATTCTCTCCATCCAATATCAGCTTTTGAGAAATTTATGGAAGAAGGGGCTTCTTGCAACATGAATGTTGCGGGTTTTGTGTCAGCTTCCACACATTCTGGGGCTTCTTCATCATCTGAATCTGCAAACAATTCTTCAACTATTTCAAAGTGAGGCTTTGGATTCAAACCTAATATTATGGCCTCATCGATCTTTTGGGGTTCGTTGATCCTCCTGGAAAGCTTCATCTTTTGGAACATATCCATAACATTCTCCCATAGCTTTGATGCCTTTTGTTGCCGAATGTCATCTTCCCTGTAAGGCTGTATTACCGCCACCATTTCTATAGTGAGCGAGGATTGTGGGTTGGCAAGAGGGCTCGTATGTTTGCTGAGGATATTTCTCTTTAAGGATCCTATTTAACCTTGCCAAGTTTTTTGCAAGCGAATTCTTCACTTCGATGTGGTTGAAAAGCATCATTGACTCGATTTGGCTGAGTTTTTCATTTGCTTGCATGATAGCTTGCTTGTTCTGTATTGCCCTTTCATTTACTACAGAAAGAGTCTTGGAGTGCTAGTTTGAAATAGAGAGACCTATGTTTACTGCGCTTGATCGGCTGGGTGGTCCCCATATATGGTGCATATACCCGTAGGTATCCTTTCTTCATGCCTTCTTGGTCAGTGACTATGGTGACATCTAGGCTGGGGAATAGATTTTCGGTGTGTCACCTTGTTGTCTACCACCAGCAGGTGTACTCATCATAGATACTCTGCCTTTCGCTCTAACCACCACACATCCACAAGTTGTGCAAAGCTTTGTATCTCCATTGGTGATGGTTTGGAAGTGATCACAAAGATCAAGCGTCATCGTCCCTAGTTTTTGGGACAAATCTTCAAGCTACCTCAGCTTTTCTTCTTTTGACCTTGTCTAACATTTGTAGATACACAAAGAGACTTGCTGGTTGAAGCTTTAGGGGCTTCTTCTATGATCTGCAACCTTACTGGATAAGGGAATTCTTTGGGTAGCTTCTCTGTGTCGAAGGTCCATTCCTTTGGAATCTTCAGATCTGACCACCTTGTAACCACGGGCATAATACCACTAGATCTTTCGTCTAGCTTCATGAATACTATCATGCTTTGATCTGCATCTTGATGGGTGTTCATGTATCCAATCTTCTTCTTCTCCTTCTCTGCTATATGCTTTAGCAGAGGAATTCTAGTATTCACATATCTGTTGCACATTCTCCACTACACAGACACAATTTCTGTGAAATTCATGAAGTCTTCTGTGTCGAGGGTTACCATGATTGCAAGGGCTTTAAGATAGTAAGGATCTCTGAGGGATAGAAGATAGTCTAGATAGAGTCTAGATAGAGTCTGTAGAGAATGAGGGTCCTTGGGGAGTGTCCCAAGCAGCAATTATAGACTTCTCCATATCTTTAACTCTTGTGTCCCATAAGAGAAACTAGAAGCCTAATGGGCATACCCTATGGAATGGTGTCTATATAGATGACGCCTAGATGTACATAGTTGTATCCTAGTTCTAACACATTTTTGAGATCATCTCCTCTGTCTAATGGGTAGAAGTAATGAGTTTTGTTAGAACCAAACCCTATGTCAACAGTAGACTCAGAAATAGAGAATTCTATAGAAGGCTTGAGCTTGAACTTTCTATCCAAATCATACAAGGTTTCTGAGTGAATCTCGAGAATACTCCACTTATAATGTGTAGCATCGTCTAAGAAAGAAAGTCAAGAAGAGGTTACCATATTGCTTGACTTGATTCTAAACCTCTTAGAGATAGGTCAAAACAAGAAAAGCTGAGGTAGGTTGAAGATTTGTCCCAAAAACTAGGGACAATGAGGCTTGATCTTTGTGATCACTCCCACACCATCACCAATGGAGATACAGAGCTTTGTACAACTTGTGGATGCATAGTGGTTAGAGCAGAAGACAGAGTATCTATGATGAGTACACCTATTTAGACAACAAGGTGACATCAAAAATCTATTCCCCAGCCCAGATGTCACCATAGTCACTGACCAAGAAGGCATGAAACAAGGATACCTACGGGTATATGCACCATATGGAGACCAACCAGCCGATCAAGCAGTAAACACAGGTCTCCCTATTTCAAACTAGCACTCCAAGGCTCTTTCTGATAAATGAAAGGGAAATATAGAACAGGCAAGCTATCATGCAAGAAAATGAAAGACTCAGCCAAATTGAGTCAAGGATGCTTTTCAACCACATCGAAGTGAAGAATTCACTTGCAAAAAACTTGGCAAGGTTCAACACGATCCTTAAAGAGAAATATCGTCAGCAAACATATGAGCCATCTTTGCCAACCCACAAATCCTTACTCACTATAGAAATGGTGGCGACAATACAGCCTTCTTATAGGGAAGATGACATTTAGCCAACATCAAAGTTGCAGAAGAAAAATGGGAGAATGTTATGGATATGTTCCAAAAGATGAAGCTTTCTAGGAGGATCAACGAAGCCCAAAAGATCGATGAGGCCATACTATCTTGTTTGAATCCAAATCTTGACTTTGAAATAGTTGAAGAATTATCTGCAAATTCATATGATGAAGAAGCCCCAGAATGTGTGAAAGACACAAAACAACCCGCAAGATTCATGTTGCAAGAAGCCCGTTCTTCCATAAATTTCTCAGAAACTGATATTGGATGGATAGAATGCCTCTCTCATGAATGCAAAAATGGTAGAAAGCTCCCTGAAGAAGACATAAATAATATCACAAGAAGAGCTCCCTACATTCGGAATGACCCACCTATTTTTCGAGTTACATGGGTAATAGATGATGAAGATATGGGAGAAGGAAAATCCTTCACATTCAGTTGTGGGAAGATAAAGTCGATGACTCTGAAAAGGTCTTTGACTACAACAGATGGCTTGCAAAAGCCAAACTCATCATCAGGAGCAACAATGGAAAGGTCAATATGAAAGTAGTTCCCTTTGAGAAAGGAGAGCCATCAGCACAGCAGCGAAACTACTAAACAAAGGAGAACTGCAATCAATAAACCTAGATGGCCTTACAAAGCAACAAGCCAGAGCAGTCCTTGATAGAATGACTGCATGCTTCTTCAGAAAAACGTCCATTGATTAGAAAGATCCAAACTTACCCTACTCACCTTCTTTGAATGAAATTTGAGAACATGGTGGTATCGGCTTCCTATAGAAACACAAACCATAGAGATGGGCAAAGGGATAGCCTCTCTTGAAAAGATTCTACTCAGGCAATTTTTTGGAGAAGCACTTGATGAGAAGGAACATTATAAAAATCAATTCTTGAGAATAAAGTGTTGTGATCTAACAAGAAGAAACGAATATTGGGATAATATTCAACACTTGATCTACCAAAGGCAGCTATGGAATGATCCCTTGGCCAAGAAATTTTACATAAGCTCCTATCCAAAGGAGTTATCAGAAAAGGTTGTTAAAGATCTTCAAACCACAGAAGATGAAGGAGGTAAAAGAGGTTTTGAGCAGCTTTAAAACATGACATTTGGAGAAGTGCATATAGGCACATCCTCCTCACTCTCCAACAAATGTGTAGGGGATAAAAGGGCATAAAAAATGATGAAGAGTTATAATGAAAGAGCAAACCTTCCAGTGAAGCTTTGTGATACTTGGAATGAATCTAGAAACTATGGATGCAAGTTCGGAATAGAAAGTTGCTCTTGTCAGAATTCAGATAAGGAAAAACACAAAGCCTCCAAAGGACACAAAAGGCTTTTCAGAAGTCAGATAAGGAAAAACACAAAGCCTCCAAAGGACACAAAAGGCTTTTCAAAAGAAAACCATTCAAAAGAATCTTGAGAAAGAAAGCAATAAATACAGGGGATGCATGCTTTCTCTGTGTGGCAAGAAAGGCCACTATGCCAAAGATTGCCCTAAGGCAAGTAAAAGGAAGGTAAAGGCTCTCGCAGAAAATGCAGAGTATGAATTGATTCAAACAGATTTAGAACTTGTTGGAGATATCTCCATGGACGTCCTCATGGACTTCGCAAGCTTCGAAGAAGAACCAAGTCCTCCACCATTGTCTACAGAAGAAGAATCCTCCTCTGACTTCAGAGAAGAACTAGTGAAGTCTGTCAGAATCAATGTGGTGAGAACTAAACCTCAGTTTCTCGGGTTCTAAAAAGCAAAAATGGAACCAAATCGAGCATTAAGGGGGAAGCACTGGTGGTGGACATTTGAAGAAAAAGGAGTACCAGTAGGGAAGCATAGCTATATGCGGATAAGAGAGGTTAACTTGGGCTTATATGGAGCGGTAATCTTAACAGTTGTATTAATAGAGGCCGTAAAAGAAAAACTTTTCAAGAGTATAACGAGAGAAATGAACACAATGATTTCAATAATCATATATTATGATGGTAGGAAAAACTTTGGAGGACTGAGAGTGAAAGAACCTGTGACTCAATGTACAAGAGAGTGAAGGGAGATGATGGCTAAGGAAGGCTCACAAACTAGAGAAAGCATACACTAAGGTGTGTGAATAGATTGTAAGATGTCCATCTGTGGGGAGACGCATCTTCGGAAGAGATAGGCATTTTTCCTTGATCTTCTTGACCGCTTCTGTCGATTTGCTAGTCCATTTGAACTTGTGATTCAAGAACTTTTGGAGAGGTTGCCAATCTTTGGAGAGGTTGAGGGGGGAGATCCAAGAGACATAGTTGAGACATCCAAGGAACCTTTGTGGAACCTTGACATCCAAAAACGTTTGAAGAAAACTGTAGATCTTCTGTATAACATGTTCTTGGAGCATTATTTGTCCCAAATAGATTGTTACTCCTAAAAAAAATATCTTTTGAAAGAACATGTGAAGCTTTGTTTAAAAAATCACAAATCCACATTTCTCAAGTTCATTGAAGACTTGTTCCAAGTGCTTGAGGTGCTCTTTGAGACATTTTGAGAAAATTAAAATGTTGTCAATGTAAGGAGCCGCAAACTTCTTGAATTGCCTAAAGACCGAGTTGATGCATCTTTGGAATTCTGAGGGTGCATTATTTAATCTGAATGGCATCACTTTCCATTGAAATTTTCCCTGTGGGACTACAAAGGCCGTTTTGTGTTTGTCTTTCTCAACAATCTTGATTTGATGAAAACCAGACTTCATGTCTAGTTAAGAGAACCATTTAGCAGTAGAGATTAACTTGATCAAATCATCCTTGTTGGGGATAGAATACCTTTGATCTGTCAAATGCTAGTTCAGCTTCCTATAGTCTATCACCATCCTCTTTTTTCTTATTTTGATTTCATTATGATTGTTGATGCAAAGAAAGCAAGAGGACCAGTCTGAATCTTCTTCTTCAATTAATCCTTTGGCTACCATTTCTTGGATAAGGCTCTTGCATTCTTCAAGATCATTAGGACTCATTCTAGGGTGAGAAGCTTTGGTCATAGTGGCTCCTTCTTTCAGTGGTAGCTCAACTTCAAATTTTGATCTTTCTCTTCTAGCAAGAGGGTCCTTAGAGCAAAGGGTTAAATACTCTTTATGGATAGCATCGATTTCTGCAGCATACTCTCAGCATACCGCCACTCTGGGAAACACCCAACTATAATGAAGAAGAAGAATTCCTCTACAACAACCAATCTTCAAAACAATAGTACAAACAGCTTGAAGAACTACTACGACAATCAGAGGACTCACACGAAGAGGAACGTTCTAAAAAGAAGAAGAATCATCTCACCCTATAGCAAGTAGCATAAATATCCAAGGGATTTTCTTAAGGCAGAGATGAATCTCAACCCAAACTACCAGTCAAGAGACGAAAGGAAAGTTCCAGAGCAACACGGAAGAAGTGACAAAACTTAAAGCAAAATTGGCTGAACAATCAGAAGAACTGAGAGAGGTGACCTACTACTACAACCAGGCCATAATGGATAATCAATGATCTGCCCAGGATAATATGCAACTGAAAGAAGAACTTGAAAAGTACAAAAAGGCACTTTCCAGACACAACAGGAAGATCTCAACTATCTACTAGAAATGAATGGTGAGATCCTAGCCAAAATGGAGTTACTACAACTACAATGCACAGAAGCACTGGCTAATTCTTTCGAAACTAGTATCAAGATGGTCAGTAGCTCTCTCGATCAAATAATTATGGGAATAAGGATCAAAAACAGAGATCGCCAGCAATCAATCTGCTTTCCTCCCCCTCGACATGTTCATCGACACTAGCATCATAATAAGCCTAATCAAGCCAGGGCTTATTCAACCCAAAAGGATGAACAAATGCAAAATAGATGTAACTTATACAAATGGCACTAAAGGGCTAATCACAGAGACATTTGTCGGATATCCTGATCAACAATGTAGCAGTTCCCATCAGATTGTATGTCCATGAGAAGCAAGACTGTGCGATATCCTAATTGGCACCAACTTTCTACACACCTTCGAAATGTATGTAGTATATCCCAAAAGAAACATCTTCAGAATCAAGACTAAAAAGGGACATTATGAAGATCTGAAGATAAAAGGAGGAGCTGCCCTTACAAGCAGCCCTGTCAAGAAGGTAGTCGAGCTACCAAACAAAGAGGATTCTATAGAGGCATTCTTCAACATTGAAAGGCAAAGGTATGCTGCAGAAATCGATGCTATGCATAAAAAGTATCTAACCCTTTACTCCGAGGACCCCCTTGCTAGATGGGAAAGATCAAAATTTGAAGTCGAGCTACACTGAAAGAAGGAGCCACTCCGACCAAAGCCTTCTCACCCTAGAATGAATCCTGATGATCTTGACGAACTCAAGAGCCTTATCCAAGAAATGCTAGCCAAAGGACTAATCAAAGAAGCAGATTCACATTGGTCCTCTCCTGCTTTCTTCGTCAACAATCATAATGAAATCAAAAGAGGAAAAAAGAGAATGGTGATAAACTACAGGAGGCTGAACCAACATCTGACAGATAAAAGGTATCAGATCCCCAATAAGGATGATCTGATCAGGTCAATCTTTGCTGCTAAATGGTTCTCTCACCTGGACATGAAGTTCGATTTTCATCAAATCAGGATTGCCAAGAAAGACAAACACAAAATTGCCAAGAAAGACAAACACAAAACGGCCTTTCTAGTCCCACAGAGACAATTTCAATGGAAAATGATGCTATTCAGATTGAATAATGCACCCTTAGAATTCCAAAGATGCATTGACTCGCTCTTCAGGCTATTTAGGAAGTTTGTAGCTTCTTACATCAACGACATTTTAATTTTCTCAAAATGTCTCAAAGAGCACCTCGAGCACCTGGAACAAGTCTTCAATGAGCTTCAAAAATGTGGATTTGTGATTTCTAAAACAAAACTTCACATGTTCCTTCAAAAGATATGTTTTTAGGAGTAACAATTTATTTGGGACAGATAATGCTCTAGGAACATGTTATATAGAAGATTTGCAGTTAAGGTTTCTGGATGTTAAGGTTGCACAAAGGTTCCTTGGATGTCTCAACTATGTCTCTTGGATCTGCCCCCTCAACCTCTCCAAAAGTTCTTGACTCACAAGCTCGAATGGACTAGCAAACAGATAGAAGCAGTCAAGAAGATCAAGGAAAAATGCCTCTCTTCCGAAGATGTGTCTCCCCAATAGATGGACATCTTACAGTCTATTTAGATGCCTCTCACAAATATTGGGGCAGCATTCTCACAGAATCGAAGGATGGGAAGGAAGAAATTTGCAAATATGCTGTAGGAAGATATCATGATGTAGAACTAAATTACCCTTCCATCCACAAGGAAATTCTATCCGCTCGCCGCCGTGGAATTCACACTAAAGACAGATCTCAATAATTTCATGGGATTTCTGTCTTTTCAGAAAATGTGTGAAAAATTGGCAACAATCGACTTCTCCGGTGGGCAGGATGGTTTGCCTACTGGAAGTTCAAATGCAAACATATCAAAGGCACAAATAATTGTGTTGCTGACATGCTGACTCACGAAGGGTCAGTGGAATCATTATACGCGCATTGCTCCAAAATTGATATAACATAGCCCACATGGCTTGGGTGAGTGGTTGCACCTTTTTGTCAACCACATAATATAAAAATGCTATCTATCGGGCTTGTTGATAAAGTATGCTACAAGTTTCAACAGTGCTATGTCGGTAGCGTACACCTCACTCCGAAAGGTACACTTTTCAGACTACACCCATGGGCACATGAAGGTAGTGTGCTTGTAAAGTTTCTCTTTAAAAATAGTACCCGGCTTGACCCGCAAGGCATCCGGTTTGGGCCTCAAGGAATCTAGCTTGAATGACAAGACATTTGTCTTGGGCTTCAAGGCATCAAGCTTGTTCATCAAGGCATGCTTGAGTATAAATAAGCGCCCTCATAAACAGAGACACACGCCTTAGTGTATGCTTTCTCTAGTTTGTGAGCCTTCCTTAGCCATCATCTCCCTTCCCTCTATTGTACATTGAGTCATAGGTTTTTTCACTCTCAGTCCAGAGTTTTTCCTGCCATCATAATATATGATTATTGAAATCATTGTGTTCATTTCTCTCGTTATACTCTTGACAAGTTTTTCTTTTACTGCCTTTGTTAACACAACTGTTCAGATTACCGCTTTTTTGTAGTATAAGCTATGGAATGATCCCTGGGAGAAGAACTTTCACATAAGCTCTTATCCAAAGGAATTATCAGAAAAGGTTTTACCCTCCAAAGGACACAAAAGGTTTTTCAAAAGAAAACCATTCAGAAGAGTCTTCAGAAAGAAAGCAGTAAATACAAGGGATGCATGCTTTCTATGTGGCAAGAAAGGCCACTATACCAAAGATTGCCCCCCTAAGACAAGGAAAAGGAAGGTAAAGACTCTCCTCGCAGAAAATGCAAAGTATGAATTGATTCAAACAGATTTAGAACTTGCTGAAGATATCTTCGTGGACATTCTCATGAACTTCTCAGGCTCAAGAAGTAGAACCAAGTCCTCCACCATCATCTACAAAACAAGAATCCTCCTCTGACTTCAGAGAAGAACTAGTGAGGTCTGTGAGCATCAATGCTTTCAAAAATAAACCTCAGTTTCTCAGTTTTGAAAAGCAAAAATGGAAGCAAATCAAGCATCAACACGGAAGCACTGGTGGACATTGGAATGAAGAGGGGGACTCAAATGTTTTTGTTGCCACTCCTAAGGATACAGTGGCAACCATGCATACTACCCCCCCCCCCCAAAGACAACCCTCAAGAATCTTGACATTCGCAATGGAAGGTGGGGGCATGAGCCAAATTCTCAACTAAAACACAACCGATATTTTGGAGAGCAAATATCATTTGGGCTCATGAATGATGTTTTGGGCCAGTTTAATGTGACTCGAGGCTTGGAGCCTCCTTTGGTTCCTTTGCATCGCTTGGTTGCTACTACACATGTAGTTAGAGAGTGGAAGTAAGTGATTCTTCATGGCTTGTTCCCTTGTTGGATAGGGTTGTGTACATCCAAACCATGGGCTCTTTTGTTGTGTCTCTCAAGGGTTGACATGGAGAGACAAAATTGGTCACTCGAGAGATGAGTGATGGGTTGGGATCCTATTTGGCAAAGGCTTAATGAAGTGTTTGAGAGTCAACTCACCGAAGAGTGGGCAGATTTGTGAGACAAGACCTTCTTTGTTTGGGATGGCAATCATCGATTAAAGACATGGACAAAAAGGATAAAAGAAGGTAAATATTTTGGCATACATTTTCATGATTTAGGTTTCTTTATTTTCACTTATATTGCATGCTTGGTTGTTTCTTAATTCTATGTTTCTATATTTGTTCATGAATTTCTTTTGGTTTATTTAAAGTATACTCTGAACGTGAAGAGTATCACGTGCGAGTGCGATGCCAATTTATTGAGGTTGAGAAGAAAAAGGAGGGCGAGGTTATACTTTCCCTCGACATGTGTAAGTTTGTATTTGGTATAAGTGTTTGTGAGTTGACTTTTCTTACACATGCAGAGGTTAACCATAGAGCAGCGCTTATGGATGGAGACTGAAATAAAGTATGAGACTCATCAAGCCCAAAACATTGTGCCTTGGTATTATTGATATCGCAGCTTGTTTGGAAGTACTCAATCTTTCATTAGGAAAAGTTTGAGCTCATTTTAGGGCCCTCTAAGGATTTTACATGAGAATATTCCTTTAAAAATGGAGGCATGGAAAATTTTCAGCAAATCAGCTCCAAATTTGTTATTTTCCAATCCATCGCTACTCATTAACTAATGATACATTACCAAAGTAAGGGCATTCAAGATTATAGCATCTTAAATTTCCACCACATCACTCAGAGGCATACTATTCTCGGAAAGAAATCTAAGGAGCAAGTTACATAATCTACCCATACATGGTCATCATTATTATGCTCCATTCCCGCCATTGTGGATTCTCCTTTACAAATAGGAAGTTTGAAAGCAACATAACCATCATATATTGCAGGCAGCTGAACAACCTTTATTGTGTGTTGAGCATTTGCTAGAGCTATGTGTAGACTATTGTTTAAGGGAAGGCTTTTAATAATGTCAATAACAGTATACAACTTACTCTTGCTATCTTCAATCTCATTTCTCACAACAAACAAACATTCACTGCTCCGTTTCTCAAAGTAGACTTTGTAGATTGTGTTCATGTGAGAATCCAGTATGAAACCGTAGTCTCCACTAGAGAGAATATGCACTTCAACCTTCACTCCCTTGCACCCTAATGTTCGTGGATGAAAGATAATTCTCTACCCTTCCAAGCCAAAGTGCTAAAGAAAATCTTGCTTAATGAATAGAAGAGGAATATTGTTAACTAGTAATAACCATTAATAACCATATTTTTTATAGCCTATGATATATGACAATTTTAAATCTACTATAATAAATAATATCTTTGAATCCATGATGAGCTGTAAATATTCTTTTCTTGATATTAAAAGCGTAGTTCTTTTCATCTAGTTTATCAATAAAACACCCTAAAAATAATAATTTTAAAGGATGTCCTTTAACTTATTTATAGTACCCAAGAACGCCCTTTAAATCATTCAAAATATACTTAATTCTTAGGTACGTTGAATACTTACTATGAATAAAGGATGTTCTCCTCAAAGAAAATAAATATTTTAAAACAATTGGGCCATCTTAATAAATGTCTTGATCACTAGCAAATCTAAAATGTTTGAACATATCAGATTCTAAAGAACGACCAAAAAAGAATTTATTTTTTCTCTAAGCATATTTTCAATATATTAGAGAAATACTTGCATAATTTTTGTATCAATGAAATGTATGAAAACCTAACATTCACTCATCTTCTAAAAATATTATCACTCTTCTTCTCTAGATCTTCTTCTTCTCCACCTCTTCTTCCTCGTCGAGTTCCTCGCACACTCTTCACCCACTCCTTCTCAGAGAGAGAGAGAGATCAAAGCATCATCGTCGCGTTGACCCTCCTCTCTCAGTAGCATTCCCATCGTTGACCCTCCTTCCTAGATCTATGACATGGCACCACTGAAAAAAGCCTAGGTATGCTCTATAGTGCGAGCAAAAATCCCCCTTTTTCTCTTGCTTATTTAAATAAATCCCCACCTCAAAGCAAGTGTGTGATTTTTAGTATTCTAAAAAAAATCAGATTAGTTTGCATCAATGTGGGCTACTAATATGCATTGTTTTATATATTTGTGCAGTTCTGTGTGTATGTGCAGGTGTGTGATTTTTAGTATTTGCGAGGTATTTTCATGTTTGTGTGTGTGTGTGTGTGTGTGTGTGTGTGTGTGTGTGTGTGTGTGTGTGTGTGTTTGAATGTATATGTGTATGCATGTATGCATATGATTTTTTTTTTAAAGAAAAATATGCAGAGTAGCCCGCATTGATGTCAGCTACTCAGCATATTCATTTTCTTTTTATTTGGCTTATGCATATATATACATGTGTGTGTGTGTGTGTGTGTGTGTGTGTGTGTTAATGTTTGTATTTATGTATTTATGTGTGTGTGTTCGTGTGTTTGTATGTGTTAGTATGTGTGAATGTGATTGTATGTTTGAATGTATGTGTGTATGTGCACATTTATGTATGTATATATGTGCATGTGTCTATGTATATATGTATGTGTGTGTGATTTTGAAATAAACAAAATATGCATTAATTTTTTGGTTTATGCATGCGTATATGTGTGTGTGTATGTGTGTATATATATGTATGTATATAGATTTTTTTTAAATATGCAGAGCACCCCATGTCGACACCACGCGGGCTACTCTGTATATTTTTTTAATGTGGTTTATGTATGTAAGTGTGTGTGAATGTATGTACGTGTGGGTGTATGCATGTGTCGGTGTGTGTATGTGTAACAAAGTGTTATTAGGATGCACATGCACATGGGATGGACCTAGGCACATGGGCTTAGGGTCATTTACATGTGGGATTAGGGCACATGGGCCTTGGGACTATAAAAGGCATGTGCTCTAGGAGTATTGGACCCTTTTGACCCTTTTGAACCTTTTGACCTTTTTGGCATCTTGTGATACTCACTACACTTACTTTCCATATTGCTTAGTGTTAATCTCTCTAGTTTTTCCTAATCCCAACTAATTAAGCTAATCCTAGGCTAATCTAGATGTACCTTTCTTTCATTGGTATCAGAGCTCTTCGCTTAGATCCTTGCTTAGAGAGTGATTAGTGATAATCATTTATGGATTATGCTTAATCTAGTTTTCAGAATGCATTTTTTTTATCTTGATGATTAGTGATAATCATTTTCGGATTACTGTCAATCCAATTTTTTAGAATGGATAATCTTGATCATGATTCGTGTTAATCATTTTTGGAATTGTTTTTTATACAATTTTAGATTTGCTAATTTCTTGTTTTGATAATATTAGCGATGAAATTAGTGTTAATTATTTTTGAATTTGCATTAATCACTATTTTCAAAACCCTAATCCACGTACTGTTTGATTTCTTGAACCTCTTGATCTTTATTTTCTTGAAATTTTTCTTGATTTTCAAAATTAGGGTTTGTAGAGTGTTTAGTAACCAATATTGAGGGATTTTCTTGCATTACCTTTCTTAAAGAGCCTACAGTTTCAAATATCAATCCTTTAAGCCCTTATTTCTTCAAGATCAAATCCTAGATTACCAAATCTTTGAATTCCTGGAGAAAGATTGCAAGAAGATTGTTGTGTAGAGAATCAAGGTTACAGTGCAGAGTTATGCAAAATTGCTGTAGATTTCAAGATTTTATGTGCGGTACAGATTTTCAAGTGCAAAAATTTAGTGCAGTTTCAAGAAAGTGTGCAAAAGCTTGGTGCAGTTTCAAGAAATATACAGAATATAGTTTACTCTGTAGATTCAAGAACAGTGTTGAAAATTATAGTGCAGAGTACAATTCTGTTGTAGATCTATGGTGCATAACAGAGCAGTTTATAGATTATGCAAAGCTTATTGTGTTGAAGTCACATCTTGATGCAGAACAGAACAATAAGTGATTCTTGATCAAATCTTATCACTTTCTTGCAAAGAAGTTGAACAAAGATTATAAACCTGTTGTAGTAGTAAAAATCTACACACATTGCAAGTAAAGGTAGCAAGATAAGTGTTGAGAAGACACTATTTACAAGAACATATCATGGATTACAATGTTTTAACACATTTTCATCAAGAAATGTATATCATGTGATTCTATTACAAATCTGAGCATCAGTATTATGCAGAGAGCATGTTGATAAATAGTTGATACAAAAGTGTACAAGATTTACAATTTCATGTGTAGAAATTCAAAAAGTTTGTTGATTAACACTGTGTTTGCAAGGATGGCCCTACTGGGAATTGAACCCAGTCCATTGGTGTGAGCTTGTGTGCCCCATACACCACAAGGTTCTCCTAACTTGCATACAAGGTTCCTTGAGTGAGAAGATCTCTTGCAGATTCTGTAAAGAACCAGTTCTGTAAAAAGAAAGGCTGTCAAGAAATAGAGCACACTGAAGAATTCCTATACAGCTTGGTAAAGAAGTGTGCAGAGTTTAAATCTTTTGCAGTTCTTAGAGTAGTTTTGGAACAACTTCATTGCCTTGCTGTTGGTTCAAAGCTCAACATTGTAGTACTTGTTTAAATTCCTTCCAGATTTGGAGAGACCCTCGCATGAGAATTGCATTCAAGTATGTGCCTAAGAGAGACTCTGGTATGAGTTTTCTGCCATAGCAGCACAAGAGGCCCTAGCTTCCCTGACCAGCTCTGAAGGGAATCTCTCTCATAGATGCATTAGTCGGCACAAGATGACTTGAATCGGCCAAAGACCTTGAAGAGATCAACCAACTGTTTGAGAAGGTAAATTACACATCCACATAAGGCCTACATACAAATTACACACTTTCTCGATAACTAGAAACAGAGGTCCCACTGGTCCCTTTGGCTACCTTGGAAGCTACTCAATGCTTTCAAAATGAGCCATTTTTGCCCATGCCACAGTAAAGTACGGCTTGTTTTTGCCTTAGCAAGAAACCCAAGCTTTGCTTTACTGATCTCTACAGCAAAAACGTTCAAAAACAAAACAAAAAAAAAACATCAAGCTCTATAGCTCTCAGAGCTGAAGCGCATCATTCAGCCATCATCGAGCTCTACTGCTCTCAGGGACACAGGTCAATGGAGACACACACAGTGAAGAAAAGCCTACGAAGTGGAGAAGCAAGTCACTTTGTGGAAGAAGAGACCTTTTTAGTGAGACACGCATCATCAATCACATTAAAGCAGGATTCGCAATGTTATGTAGATCATTCTGAGAAGACAACTATGGTGGGGGAGACATCTGTGGTGAAGAAGAAGTCTGAAAGGATGAAGCTTTCTGTTGCTGCTGCTGCAGCAGCTATTGTAGTATAGTTCACGGGTTGAGCTGCTGGTGTGGTTGGTGAAATAGCATCTAGTGTGTGCGATGCTCTGGTAGTTGACACGGTGCCTATAAAGTGCAGCTGCCTGAAGTGGAAGCTACATCGGCCACAGCATTTACACCGATTCCACTGTTTTATCTTCATTACCTTCAAAGGTTTAGGGCAAATTTTAGCCTTGTGGCTTCCAACATAGCCAGCTCACACACATTATAGTGAGTGCTTAGTTAAGTTGGTTTCACAGTAGTGTACATGCATCTCACGGGGATAATAAATTTTTGAGCTTCTCATCTAGAGATTTTTGCAAGAAATTTGGGGCTCAAATTTACATTTCTTACCTATACTATGTGTTTATCCCCCTCACTTAAACAACCATTACATTTGAGTAAATGGACATTATTGAGAGATAACTTCCTTACCATGCCTTTGGAAGCTACATCCAAGGCACATTTTTGAATGGCAGAATAAACAACTATCCAATGGCACTTGTTAGAGACCATGCTAGTTAGCACAATCTAGTTATTAACACATGCTAGTTATCAGACCATGTTTGTTATTATTAGACCATTCTAGTTAGCATCATCTAGCTATTAGACCATGCTGGTTTTCAGATGTGACGCTAGATAGCACACTTTGTAGTGCTATTTATCAAAGGAAGCTTTAATTATGAGATGAAGGACTAACTAGCGAAAGTAGTTATTACTTCTAAAAAAATATTTACTTTGGAAACCATAGATATCTCAAAACGATCAATATCTTACTCCACAAAACAAGGGGCCCAAAATACATGTCTCTAGTTGCAATAGTTTTTTTTTTCAAAAACAACACATAGAAACATGAAGATAAAGGTAAGAGCTGTGCGCAATCAAAATGCCCGCATAGCATAACGGATGCTTCATTCTGGGCAAAGGACAATCAAGACACATCTCTACCGAGATCTAGAAGTTATTGACATTACTAAAAACAAGTCCCATTGAGAGGATAAGTGCAATTATCCGTAAAGGCCTCATTGAATCAACCCCTACCACATCCCATAAACCAAAAGTCAAGGAGTCAAAAGCCCAATCAAAGGAGAAAAATTTGCATAAAAAACCGATGAGGCACCACAAGAGAAACCAAAGGCCAACATCTAATACTTTCATTTTTGCTACCTTAATTTCTCATCAAGCCCCAAAAAACTAGATGAAGCAAGTGTGGGTACCAAACACACCAAGGAAGCCAACTTATGTGCCCACCAAAATAACTAAAGCCCAAGAATAAAAAGCCTAAATAGGTGTGGATTCCTAAGGAGAGTATCCCCAAAATGCTGACGATAATAGCCCAAGGATACTACCAATAAAGAAGCCAAAGTTGGGTGGTGCCAAGGATATAATCCACACAAAGATACAACCCTCATAGAGTGAGAGATGAAAAGTTAACAAAATCATCATCATGCTCAAGGAACTCACACCAAAGGATCAAGTATGGATGCCCAAAAAGAAGTTAAGGGGCAAACTAAGATAGGGCACACATGGATTATGGAAGAGTATGAGCATATTTATAAGAAAGTCTAAGAGCTGCGCTCTCTTCTTGATCTCTACATGAAATCCTAGGGTCCTTATCCATTGAAACCTTTGATGAGCATAGTGTCAAGACTATCACAGCATAAGAAGGCCAAAAAACCATCAAAGCCTCATTCTTAACCCAGGTAGAAGCTAAGCTCATCAAGATGATGTAAACTCCTTGTACTTGATTAACAAAGCTAAAGATGTTGTGGCTTAAAGCATACAAATAGGAAAGGAAAAATAGAAGGGGGGTGGGTTGGAGAGAGAGAGAGAGAGCGAGAGCGAGAGCGAGAGAGACGTTTTTCATTTTTTTTTTGGTTTGTGTTTCTTGTTTTGTTTTGCTTTTTTTTTTGTGGAAAAAAGACTACGACGGAGCTTCTTCTTTTTTTGTTTGACCAGTGAGAAGGGGGGTTGGTTGCTGAGAGGGGGTGGGGAGTTGGGAGTGAGAGCAAGGGAGGGGTCAGTTGTGTGTGTGTGTGTGTGTGTGTGTGTGAGAGAGAGAGAGAGAGAGAGAGGGGGTGACGGTGAGGTGTGAGAGAGAAATGTTTTTTGTTTTGTTTTTAAAAAAGAGGTGGAGACCCGATACATGGCACTTCATGAACACCACCACCCTTGGCATGCCCTTTTTCCCCGCCGCCTCTACTGAGTTAGAAAAGTCATCCAAAAAGATGAGTAAGAAATCATTCAAATACTCCTGGAAGATCCTTTGGTGGAAGGAGGAGGCTGGGGCATTGCAAAGACCAAAGGGCATCATCCTATAGGCATATGTTCCCCACTATGTCACAAATGCTGTCTTGAGCTGATCCTTCTCATCGATCACTACCTGGTTGTAGCCACTGAACCCATCCACGAACCCATGGCCAGCCACATCTTCCAAAACCCACTCGATGAAAGGGAAACCCATCTTTGATTGTGCACTTATTGAGGGGTCTGAAGTCTAGACATATCCTGATCTTGTTGGTCTTCTTTTTGGGAATCACCACTATAGGTCACAACCACTCCAAGTGCTCAATGGGAACAATGATACCGACCTCTTCCATCTTGTCCAACTCTTTCTTCATCACTTCTAAATATTTTGGATTCATGTGGTAAATGCCCTTCCTAGCTGGCCAATTGCCTTCTTTTAGTGGAACTCTATGAGTGTAAATGATTGGGTCTATCCCTGGGAGATCCTTGTAGGTTCATGCAAACACATCTTGGTGTTCTTTGAAAAGTTGGTTAGGGCATCAAATACTAATCCCTCAAAAGTTATCGGAACTTCCCTAACTAGTCCCAAGGGAATCACTTCCCTCTAGTCTGCCACTCCGATGGAAAGGGAGCTAGCTCAGTAATTTGGAGACCCAAGTATTTCCTAGTATCTTCAGGCATGATGTTAACACCAGAACCACCATCCATAATGGCCCTTGTAATTTGAGTTCCTCCCACATAGACTATCACCCTCGGGATTTGGTGATCAGCCATTTCTAGGGTGGTGAGACATACCCTTACTTGCTGCATGGGTCGTCGCCCACTACTACTAGATGTGGCTTCACCCCCTTTGCGTTCGAATCCACCCAATGTTGGACCAACAAGCCTAGAAGTTGCTCTCCTATTTCTTGGCTCAAACCACATAATTGAGGAAGGGTGATTTCCACCTTTACCCTTGCCAACACTGCCTCCCAACATAAATTACTAACCTTGGGTTGGGTAGACACCTCACCTTTGAAGGTGTGGTGGTTGGGGGAATGACCAAGGTAGGGGGGCCGCTTCCTTTTCCATGGGCGGTTTTTGGACAAATTCCTCCACATCCTCCTTATAAACTCGTTCCACAATGGATGGGTAGACTGCACCATCAGGAGGAGGAGTTGGTGTCTTTGGGGCTCCTTAGAACCAGGTGACGACCGTCACTATTGGAGTGTCCACCTTGGGAGATGGCACCATTGCCACTATTGGAGTGTCAGCCTTGGGAGATGGCACCACTTCTTCCACCATGTTAACCAGTGGGGTTTAAGGACAATCCTAGGTGTAGTGGTCTCGACTCTCCAGAAAATTTAGGCATGGGGGTGAGCCCTCTGGTACAGTGCATTGGGGGTGAGCCCTCTGGTACAGTGCATTGAGCTTACATGTGGCCACTCCCCCCACAACGGTAGCATATAAGAGGTCGGGTGGGGTTGTTGGGAGGACGATGATTGGGGAACCTTTGGTTAGGCTGGGCCCCATACATGTTGTTTTAGCGCGGCTGAAGATATTGGAGGAGCTACTGCATAGACCATTGGGGGTGAGTTTTGATAGGCTTGGGGTGTTTGTGGGATTGGCATGGGTGGGAGGTACGGCTGATAGGTTGGGAGAGTGCCTGCTTGATATGGGATTTTCATAGGAAGGGGTTTTATGTTAGTGTTACTCCGGGATGAGGGGTAGTGGTGTATGCTACAATGGTTACTTGAGCACCCTGCTTGCTGAGGCGCTGCTGAGGCGATGTGGCCTAGGGCGGTCGAGGGGTTGGTACATAAGTAGCCATGGGGGAGGGAAGGGTATGCAGGGAAGCTAAGTTGGAGGTGGTGGCAGGGTTAATATAAGCTTGGGATTGGGTGTAGCTACTCCTGAGTGATGAGATTTATGGTCCAAGAAGGGTGTTGGGTTTGGTTGGTGGCTGGGCATCTCGGCAAAAGTCGAAGCAGTACAGGTTGGGGTCACCATGTAGTCTTTGGCGAAGGGATTAAGCGGGGTGGCACCTTGCTTAAGTTGTTGTTGCATAAGTCGGAGTCCCTTGAGGTAGTAACACTCATTATCCTCATGGCCTCCCTTTGAGAAAAATGAGAAATATTTCTTGGTGGGACAATCACTTGGAAGATGGCCTTGTGAACTACATACCGAGCACCATGGACTCGTCTTGGGATCTTTTCCTTGAGCTGCTCAATCTCCTTCCTCAGTGCTGCCATGGCCGCCTCAATTGCTAGGAACTTTTGAAAATTTCAAGCTCTTTCTTGAGATTGGCGAGCTCCTCCATGGAAGAGGATGTAGAAGCTACCATCAGGGCTAGGGGATCACTTGGAGCCGATGACATGCCAGGGAAAAGTGGGGACCAAGAGGTACTATGCTCCGCCATGAGGCGAGAATTCTCCAGTTTTATAGCTTTAGCTTGGAAGTCTAAGAGGGTGCCTTGGGGGGGGAGAGGTCTCTCTCATCTTTATCACCTTTTGAGTAGGGAGTGCGTGAAGCACCCACTATTGTAGCATGTAGTTTATAGGATCTTGGGGTAGCTGAGCGACTATAACTTTAACTCTTGTGACAAGTTTGGCCACTGAATCCCCCAACTTCATGGAGAGTTGGCTGAGCTCTTGAGTAATGAGGTCAAAGTAGTTCCTAGGCCTAAAGGTAGCCAAGAATTGTAGCGTAAGGGTGGCCCAATCTGGGAAGTGGTTGGCAAGGAATTGATTATACCATCGGTCTGCACTTTCTTTCAGCGTTGTCGGGAACAAGACCAAGTGTGCATCATCTCGGTTGAGTCCTCTTGAGTCACACATAGTGAGGAACCACCGCACATGGTCTTCTACATCTTCAATGATGGTACCTTTGAAGGTTGGTAGTTTAACTTGCACCCTGGTTAAGGACAGTAGCCAATGGCTCCGACCTTGGTGGAGCTGCCATAGGGTTAGAAGAGGAAGATGCTGAGAGAAGAGTAAGGGAATGGGGAAGAACCCTATGATGACTAGTTTGAAGAGGAGAATCAAGGGGTGAATTACCTCCAGAAGCTCATCTTTGGGGGCATACACAACACTGCTCTCACCACAATAAAAAATCACCAAAAAGGAAAAAATGTTTTTTTTAGACTATCCTTGACCTCTAGGGGAGTCCTACCGTGATCGCCCAATTTTGTCTTAGATGTGGATGACTCCACCAGTCCACGCTAAAAAACTTTCGAACTACCTACACAAACACTATGGTTGGGGGAAAGGGAGTGTGGATCCTCTCAGGAAAGTATACCTGCCAAGGATGAGTTGACCTCATTGGCTAGACATGCAAGACCTATGCTCTACACTGTATTGTGCTCTCCGACCACCTTCTAGCACCGCAGTATCCCCACAGGCCAATCACTCACACCACACCCACCACCACTCACCACTCACTCACCTCACATATAGAGATAGACAAGACACCACAAGAGCATAATATTGTATACCAAAATGCAGAAAAGAATGATACAAGAGAGATTGTGCTGCAAGAGCATGTGATACATGAGAGAGAAAATGTCTTATATACATTTGGCTCTTATTCACACTTGGGCGCCCCAAACTTACTTATTAGGCCTTCGGTGGCCAATATCTCATAATGTACAACTTTTATATTGTCATTTCATGACACTTATTAATGTCCTCAATTGGAGGATCATGTTTGTTAATCCAAAATGGGATTAACACCAAGTGATGATGGGCAATGCCAATTGCAACCTTGAATCACATCAAGAACATGCCACATATGCCCATAGCATCCAAAAAGCAATCAACCATCAACATGACATCAAATGCCAATGATCTTCAAGCATGTGGAGCTTCCAATAAAATATGAGAAGCTGGCGAAACTTCCAAGATTGAGAGTTAGGGTTTGCTCAATGGCTTATGTAAAGCATTAGTTTGCATTATTGAATCATTAGTGAGTCTAATGATGATTAGGAAATATTGATTTCATGTAGGCCCTAGCCAATGTCAAGTGATTAGGGTTTCCAAATCACAAACCCCAAATCTTTTCCTAAATCCTCAAGAAATGCATCAAATCTTGAATTAATGGCCACTCACCAATAGCCTTCCGATAGCTTGAATGCTTGAGGATGTTGAAGATTGAAGCTCTATGTTGAAGATTTATGAAGCACAATTTACTGTTTTCCCTCTTCTTCACGAAGCTCTAAGAATCACCGAATAAAGCTCCAAATAGCCCAAGAATGGATGAAATGGACTATTGCTTAGTAGGAGGAAGTGCCAATGGTAATGACTAGAGCAACTTTGGTTAAAATGATGAAAAACAAACCCTTTCCCTGTTGAAAATCGCCGCCAAGTCCTAGGGGCTTTTTTCCCCACTTGATGTGACCAAACATGGTGATGTTGAAGCTCTTTATCAAGCTTGGGTGGTTGTCATGTCCATGGGTTAAAGATTTGAAGCATAAGATTGAGATTTTCTAGGGTGTGAAAGCTTCAAAAGAGGGCTTGAAAATCAAGGTTTTTAAGACTCCAAACACCCAAAAAATGGATATCAACACATGAAGAAAATGATCCCCCCAATGCATTTCCCAAGTTTAGACTCACAAACGGGCTAAGAAAGAAGCAGATTTGGCCATGGAAAGCTCTCAAAATATGAGGATTAGCAGAAAACGTTTTGATTAGCAAAAAGTAAAGAGGATAAGTGAACTTTCCCAATTTTGGTCCTGCAAAATTCAAAATTTGGTGCGGTACCCCCAAATTTTGGTTCACAACATGTCCAAAGCCCAGAAGCTTTATAGATTAACCAAAGGAATGGGATTTTCACCTTCCAATGTCACCTTAGTCATCTTCTTGATCAAGAAAATCAAGAAAATGATGAGAAATGATAGAAAACAGAAAAAAACAATGGATCAAACAAAGGCTCCGATACCACTCGAAGGAGGAGGCCCACTCATTACATGGAGCAGACAACATGAGTGTTGGTCACCATCCTAGTTCTCATATGGGAGAAGCTCACCATGGATTCTTGAGCCATAGGCATCAAGGTAATGTATATTCATGAAAGATATTAAAAAAAGGTCTTACAACTATGAGCCATTGACTTATATAACTTGGCCCATTTCATACCCAAATTATTATGTCCATGCCCATAAGCCTAGGCCTCAAGCCCAACATATGAACATGCCCATGGATCCATGGCCACCACCACATTACAATCTCAAGGATGTGAAATATATGATATCATATTTAACATAGTTTTTTTATTAGGCTCACTTATAACCTTACATTTAGATAAGTTGACTCAAAATAGGAGTGTAAAATATGACCAAATAAACTGCTATAATTCTCAACAACCATTCCATGTAGTATTGTCATTTTTCCATGTACATGGGTAGCATCTTAAAAGTATATATACTAGAAGAGGGGATTGATTTATTTATTACCATTTGAAGAACACATGTGATAGGTCTATCTTCTTACAAGTAGACCCTAGCACTGAGCATGTAAAATAGATGTTTGTGAATAATATGGTGGTTTTCTTAGAAATGAGGCCTCCAAGCATTGATAAGGATGTGATCGAAGAAATTGGAAAGTTTTGCGCGTCATCATGCCCACATCACTTATGAATGTATGTGGTTATGTGGCTAGGGGTTTGGGCTCTTGCTCACGTGGTGTGACCTTGATCAAATGCAACACTTAGCTAGAAGAATTTTGTGACACTGAAGATGCAAGTGGCTCGGGTAGCTATTTCATTGCTATTTTGTGATAGTGTGCCAGCCACTACATTTCCATTGTTCGAACTACTTTGTGTTAGTTATCATTGTCATTGGTGCATGATCAAATGAATTTACTCAGCCTCGAGGAGATCAAGCATCTTAATGGGATCTTGAAAATAGAAAAGCATGTAAGCAGCTTGTGTAGTTGTGATGTGTTCCTTTCAATACTAGGGAAAGCAAGCAAGTTGACTTGTATGTAGGAAAAGGGTGAGGAAAAATAAAAAAGTTTAGCAAGGCTTATTTTATAGAGATGTTTTTTTAACATTTTGCATCATGTGGACATTAATATTTTAGGGGATAATATTGGCTTTTCTTTAACCATGGATGTACATATTGTATGTGAATGAATGAAATCAACCCCATTGGTCAAACATTGCGGCTTGGGGGTTGTTTGCTTTGCAAACGAGCAAGATGAAGCCTTGCGTAGTTGGCATTGGTGTGAGAAATCTAGATTGTATATTTTATCAAACAAAAATAAATCATATATTATTAATTTTGCTAAGAAATAATTCATTTTTATTGTAACTACACACATTACATAACTACATGAATCGAGACCAATTTTGCTTGTGAAAATGTGCACAAGTGCAGGTTGATGCTGACTTCCTGTGATAATGCGGGTTCCAATTTGCAAATTCCAAGGCAAGTTATTGTTTTTTTTTTTTTGTTGGGGATCTGGGTGTATAAAAAGGTGATAATTCTTTTATCTTTGGTTTGTTTAAGAGCTTAGAAAATTAGAGAATGGAGGCTTTATTGGATCATGGCGCTGAGGCTGAGTCTCTACCAAGCAAGATGTCACCTCCTTTTCTAATAAAAAGGATCCGTTACATACATCTATCTGATTCCCCACGCGTGGGGCTCATTAATATATTTGCTAAGTTAGGCGCATATGAGAATCAATTTCTGTTTTTTGAGAGCTTTGCTAAAGCAAAGGTCAACCCACCAATGCTTTTTAAATAAACTTTCTTATTTGTAACCTCCAAGTGCAGGTAATTTTTGAATATTTACAAATTATATAGGTTTGTACTAGTTTTTAAACCTTCAAACTTGATATCCAAGCTGAATGCAGGCTTCAGCCATGGCTTCAGTGGTGCGACTGTTTTGGGAAAAATCTTCTTTTTATTTGAGGATGATAAATGGGCTCTGATTTGCAGTTTACTAAATAGGGTTTGAATGATGAGTAAGCTGATGTATGATAATGATAAGTTGTAAATCTTTTTGGTATATATATGTATATATATATATATATATATATATATATACATTGGTCCAAAAAAAAACCTTCAAACTTGAAATTGAAGGGAATATTTGAGAAATCACTACTTTTTAGACCTTCAACTTGAAATTGAAGGGATTATTTGAGAGGTCTAATTAATTTGTACCTTAGTTTTTTTCTAGCACTTGCCACTAAATTTCAAGGGCTCTTACCACCATCCAATCAACAAGAAATAAGTAAGCACATATGGCTCTTAGCAAAAACGAAGGTGTGTCAGATTCTAACACCACTTTGTTAGAAATAGAAAATAAACATCCATCAACAATGGAGTGAGCTACGGTTCATAGGTTTAGGAGTATCTAATTTTCCACATAGGGAGTTCATTTTGATATATTTTTGTGCCTAAAAGGCTTCACAGTTAATGAGAGTATAAATCTTTTGGCTATTATGTTATTTCCTTGTGTGCATCAAGCTCTTTTCTTTTGGATTAATCACCCTACTTAATCCACACTTCTTTCCACCCTAATCTATGTCCAACCCTATTTTGCCAACATGGTATCAGAACTTTGATACATGGTTAACTGCCATTAATCACTTTCTATTATCAAAAACCCATGTTTTCTCTCTTTGCTTAAACATCCCCTGCCATTGTTTAGCCTTGTTCCTCTATAGAAGAGCATCAATATCTGAGCTTGTTAGTGCATATTTTGTAACCCCGACATATAGCTTTTTCATCACCTAAAGGTGTCAATCCAATTTGTAACAGGGGGAGTGGATCAATCTCATCATACTAATGTAGGTTACCTTGTATGTGTAGCCTCCCTCCTCATCCTTAACTCCAGCTCCCCTTTCATCCCTCAACACCCCGTTCACCACATCCTTACCTTGTATGTGTAGCCTCCCTCCTCATCCTTAACTCCAGCTCCCCTTTCATCCCTCAACACCCCGTTCACCACATCCTTACCACATCTCGCTTCAGTTTCTTTCCCAAAGCCACTCACTATCTACTCTTTTGTAAATCTTCACTAGACTAAGTTGGTGAAACCAAAGCCTTGGCAAATCCAAACACATCATGATGACTAAGGTGGTGAAATGAAGCCAAAATGGAGCTTTGTAAATCCACATGCCTTAAGTGATGGTGAGGGGGAGTGATAAAAATAGTAAATCATCATCCATAAAAAATGGAGTGAGTGAGGGTTCATAGGTTTTAAGAGTATCTAATATCCAACATAGGGAGTTAATTTTATGTATTTTAGTGCCTATAAAAGGCTTCAACATCAATGGAGAGTATAACCCTTTTGGTTATTGTGCTATTTCTTTGTGTGCATTTGAGAGCTATTGGCATGCATTGTAAGCTACCGGTATGCCTAGGTAGTACCCAGCATGGTGGCATGCATTGGAAGCTCCTAATGCATACCTGTAGCACTTGGCATACATTGAAAGCTACCGGCATCCATTGGTGCTATACCTATGCACGTCGGTAGCTACCTAAGCCTCATGCATAATCTTTATGCATAAGCCTCATGCATAAGGCTTATGCAAGCCTTATGCATTGGAAGCTCCTAGTACATGCCGGTTGCACCCGGTAGCACCCGGCACGCATTGGAAGCTCCTAATGTATGTTCGTAGCACTCGGCATGCATTGGAAGATAACATACGCTTTACACATAAGCCTCATGCATGAGGCTTATTATGCATAAGCCTTATGCATTGGAAGCTCGTATTGCGTGCCAATAAGCCTTATGCATTGGAAGCTCCTAGTACATGCCAGTTGCACCCGGCATGCATTGGAAGCTCCTAATGTATGTTCGTAGCACTCGACATGCATTGGAAGATAACATACGCTTTACACATAAGCCTCATGCATGAGGCTTATGCATAAGCCTTATGCATTAGAAGCTCATATTGCGTGCCAATAGCACCCAGCATGCATTGGGAGCTACCGGCATGCCTAAGTAGCACCTAGCATGCATTGGGAGCTACTAGCATGTCTAGGTAGCACCCAGCATGCATTTGAAGCTCCTAGTGCATGCCGATAGCACCTAACATGCCTAGGTAGCTATCGGCATGCATTGGAAACTCCTAGTGCATGCTAGTAGCACCCTGGCATGCATTGGGACTTATGCATGAGACTCATGCATAAGCCTTATACATAAGCTGCATACATGAGGCTTATACATATGGCTATTGTATATACCTCATGCATGAGGCTTATGCAGTAGCCTAGCCTCATGCATGAGGCTTATGCATATGGCTAATGCATAAGTCTCATGAATGAGGCTTCATGAGACTTATTCATATGGCTAATGCGTAAGCTTTATGCATTCATAAGCTTTAGGCATTAGCCTCATATAAATGTAAATGCATGAGGCATAACTTTCTAAAGGTTATGCATAGAGGCTTATGGTGGCTAATGCATAGAGAGATTTATCCATGACGCTTTGTGCACAAGTCTCATGCATGTTGCGTATTCATAAGACTCATGCATAAACCTTATATATAAGCCTCATGCATGAGGCTTATGCATATGGCTAATACATAAGTCTCATGCATGAGGCTTATGCACTAGCCTCATGCATAAGCTTTATGCCCTAGCAACATGCATGAGGCTAAGGCATATGGCCACCTCTTGAGAGAAGCATAGCTCTCAAAGTGCTATCCATATAGAGGGAAGAAAAAATAACAAACCCTAATCTTAAAAGCCCTAAAACTTGCGAACCCTATAACATGTAAAAGCATAATGCAGGAAACATATAGATCTCTTACTTGATGAGGCTTGTACGTGTCGATAACCTACAAAATCAAACCAAATAAAGAAAAAAAAGTATTAGTAACCCTAATCCTAGCCCTAATAGAAAGTATATGCAATACCCTAATCTTAATAGAAATCTTAATAAAAGATTTTGCATAACATAGAAAATAGCTCTCCATCAAAGCTCTTTATTAGGGTTTTTATGTAGAATCTAGGGTTAGGGTTAAGCTTCAATGAGAAGGGAAAAAGAAGAAAAGAAAAACTCAAAAGAGAGGAAAGAGAAGGAAAATACTCACAAGAAAGCTTTCATGGAAACCTTGTTTGCATAGGAGATGAAGGAAAAGAGAAGATATACCTTGCTTGAGTTTGAGGAGGATAGGGTAAGAGAGGTAGAAGTGATAGATTAGACATAAACCTGCAAAAAACCCAAAGTATCAAGTTTAGGACATTTAAAAGTTAAAATCAACGCGGAGGCAAAAGAAGCAGGATTACTTTTTGCAGGGTAGACTGTTGAGCAGTGGTTTGTTTTTTACAATGTAGCAGCTCTTTTTCACTGCTCAGCAGCATTAAAAGCCCCGATATTTCTCTTCTGAAAATGCTGCAAAAATGCTGCTCTACAGCTCTTAGGTTGGGAATGAAACCAAATATGTGGTGTAAAGAAACTTTATTAATAGTCTTCAACCGTAATCTTCTATATAAAGATTTCAAGTTAGTTAATACAACGGCTCTCGTGTTTTCAACATGCGTGCATCTTATTGCTCTGTGTCTGTGTATCTAACTCTATTTTTCCACATTAACAAAGTGTAGGATTTTTGAAATAAGAATGTCACTGCTGCTATTACCCATTCTGCTCATTCAACCTATCAAGGAAGGTTGATTTTTATGCTTATCTTGCACATTTGAGATATTTTCTCGAGATTTAGAACGTTTGAAGGCCTTTAAACGTCTATTTATGCTACCAAAAAATACCCCAAAATGCAAGAGTATGACAAAATCCATGTTTCCAAAATGTCAAATTGAAGGGCAAGGTCAAATGTCGAAAATAGACCCTTAGTAGCTGATTCGTGGATCATGTTGTTGAAAACTACACTTAAATACAAAAATACAACCAAATCTAGGTCAAAAGTGTCAAATTAAAGGACAAAGTAGAACTTGGTAGTTGATTCATGGAGTGTCAAGGTACAAGCTTGCAATCCCTTGTCATGTGGCAAATGGCTCTTTATAATATTTTGTGGCAAATTATCCTTCCATATTGTTTACATCAATGCTCAAATGACCCAGTTTGTAGTGTAATTTTTCCAGCTGAAATTTAAAAATCCCGGTTGGAATTCAAGTTGCCTTTAATTTTAAGGGTTGAAATTTGCACATTTTAAATCCCGACACTTGTACGATTTTTAGTGATTTTGAAGTCTAAATCCCGGTTAAGCCTAAGCATTGCCTTTAAGTTTAAGGGTTGAAAAAAACTTTTTTTTTGAGCATTGGTTTACATGATCAAATCACTCGGGCTACATGCGCTCTGATGGCCACATGTTGCAAAGTGACAAAACAGTGGTCACATGTACATGAAGCCCATGTGGCTTCTCGCGCGGTGACAAGACAATAAAGTGATGGACTCTAGAGCCCAAATATTGTATATTTACTCCAACCATTATAATTTTCTCTCAAATAAAGTGATGGAATCTAGTGCCCAAATATTGTATACTTACTCTAATCATTATAATTTTTTTCTCAGCCTTTGAAATTTCTTATTATATTAACTCTAAAATAGAATATTTTTTTGAAAATTTGGAATTATAACAGTACATACAGATGCCTAGAGATGCCATGTGGATTCCTATCTCATTGTAAATGGAAAGGAAAAATGAAGAGGAAGTATGTTTCCTAAAAAATGAGTAGTGGCGTGCTACAGCTCCACGTGGCTAAGTGGTCACGTGCTTAATGTGTGAACGTGGCTTAAGCAAGAGACAACTTAGCCAAGTAAAGATTAATTAATTACGTGACACCTTAAACAACCTGCTGAACCTCTGAAAGCACGTTTGTTAACTAGCGCAACATTGGTACCAGCCTCATGGTTTCTGTATGATTGAGAAGAACGAAGGGAAAACATACCGAAAATAATTTCGAACTAAAAATAAAATTACTGCTACACATATTCGAGAGAATTGAAGCAAAGCCAATTCAACAATGACAATTATGGTAGTATGGCAACAGTACAATAATGTAGTATGATATGGTAACATGGGATGTTATTTAGGATGGTGATTAGTAGCATATGATGCAGTGATTGGTGGTCATTAGTGGAAAATGATCATGTGGAATCATGTAACAGTCAATGGTGAGAGTCACTTAATCCATCAAGAAGTGGCCAATCATGTTAACGTTGATGCACAAGTGACTCCTTACACCCTTGGCTATGGTTGAAAACCCTTGTGAGCTTAGTGACTGCTGACACACATATAAGACACAATATACTGTTCATGATGCTGATGATGACACTGCCGCGGCGGCAACAGCGGCAGCATTGACTTTGACGTGTCTTTGCCCTTCTCTGTAGATGTTAATAAACCAATGGGCACCTGTGAGATTGTGAAGTAAAGATTAAGGCCATGTCATATGGTCTCTCATCTTTGTAAAGTTAGAAAAGAAAGCCATGCCGCATGAATTCATGGTCTTCTACCTTCTTCTTGCAGTAATTGTAGTAGGCTTTTCCTGGTAATGATCTGGTTAATCTTAGGTTGAATCTGGTTGAGCAGGTTCAAGGAAATCTTTCCACTTCTCACATTTGATGTTGTTTGATGGGTCCATACCATGGTAGAGCTGCCATACTTGGTGCTGAAGAAACCTTACATACTCCAATGTTTGGCCAAGCATGGACACTGTGTCAAGCCTCTCTCCATTGGGCACTAAGCTCTGCAACATGCGAATGCGGTCGCTGAACTTCTCGCGCCGAGTGCGAGCGGCAACGCTCTGTGGGTCCATGGCTGTCCCATGCCTCCTGCGAGCTTTCGCGGGTGGCAACTTTATCGTGTCATTAACATCATGATTGGCTGCCCAAGTGACACGAGAATGGCTCCCTCCTTGAGATTTGTACAGCATTGCACTGAAGGCCTGGGTTGCAGAAGAGTAGCTCAGTTCCTGCTTTTTGCTTTCTTGTTTTTCCTGCTGCATTGAGGCCACAGAGTCAGACTGAGATGCCCACACATTTGAGCTTGCATTGACAACACCTGGTGGTGAGGCTGACACAATGCATGGCAATTCAAAGATAGAGAAGGGCCTCTTCTTTCCTATCATGCTACCACGCCCACCTGTTATGTAGTTTTTCTCCACCTTCATTGGCAACAATGATGAATACATGCTATGGTTGGCATTGAGCTCATAAGAGCCTGCATTGAAGTTTGCTTCTAATGATGATGATGGCATCCTAGGAGCCATTACACAAGATCCTTGTGAGCTTTCATGCTGGCTTGCAAATGGCTGGCTACCTCCTTTGCCTTCAAAATGACAGTAGGATGATGTGACTATAGATGGATTAGGCCCTGATTTCCATGCCTTTCCCTTGAATTGTCCAACCTCAAAAGCCTCTCTCAATGGCTCACTTGCAGCAGAAGCAACTACTGGCTGAAACACATCCGAGACCTCGAAACTCGCTTCGGCTTTGCTTGGATTCACAAGATAATCCAGCTCATCCATGATGAATTCTGAGCCAATGCAGTTATTCACATCACTCTCAGCAGTCATACAAGGGCTTGATGAGGTTATTCCATGGTACTTATTTGGCAAATTAGTAAAAATTGAGGCTAAGCTCTCTGACCCATGCAGCATTGGATCTGGTTCACAGTTAATCATATCATGATTACTCCATAATCCAGCCAAGGACTGTGATTCCGCAAAGTTATCATCCTCCACATGGACAACTGGGTAGCTTGTTGAATTGCCTACCCCAATGTCATGAAAGTCAGGTAGAACCTCCCCAATTGGCAGGCAGCCAGTCCTGGTAACCCCTGGGCAGCCCAGATCTTGCTCTTCACTGCTAACTGGGGGCTTCTGCACTACAGTACTAAAGTTAGCAGGACCTTTACATTTGTTGGCAACCTTTCCATCCACTTCCTGGAAAAAGCTTGGTGGGAGGCCAAGGTAATTGGGCACCATCTTAGCAGATATGCAACTGTTAGCATTGCTCATGGACTCTGAAGAAGAGATTCTAGTCATTATAGAATCAGTGGGGCTCAATGAGAAGTAGGACTCATACAGTGGAGAAGTATAGCTCACTAAGCTTGGCATGGGCAGCAGGTCAACATCTGCAGCAGTTACAACCCCCTCTACATCAACACATTTAGCAGCTTTTGGGGTTACAATAGCATCAATTATGGGAGGCCAAGGCAATATGGGCATTGATCTCTCTTCAAATCCATGGTCATCTTTCACGGGCCAAGAAGAGGATTCATCAAGCCTGAAGCTACCAGCAGATCTGGGTTTAATGGTCGTATTAGAGGGGTCTAATACAATGGCCTGCATTGATCTTCTAGAGGAGGTGGATTGAAGGTCATGGTGGGATATAGAGGGTCCATTGTGATGGCAAGACTTTAGGGCAAGGACACATCCAGGCTTGGTAGTAATACAAGAAGAGGAAGAAGAAGAAGGATGGGGAGATGATACAAGGGCATTCATGGAGCCCATTAAGGGAATGCTCCACTGCGTAGTCGAGGAGGTAATCACCATGGTGAAGGAGGAGTAGTACTGAAGCTATCAAAGGGAAAGTGTGAACAAATTGCAAGGCTACCTGGGAGAGTGCAAAGAAAGGCTTGGAACAGTAACCGAGATGAGCTTGGAAAGAAGCAAGAGAGAGAGAGAGAGAGAGAGAGAGCACACACACACACACAGATAAAGGGCAGCCAAATAGTACTTATACCTTAGCTTAGAAACTGCCTTGAAAGCCTGTGCAGGGAAAACTAGGTACAGTGAAGCACCATACCAAGAACAACAATGTTGAACACTGTAGAGTACACATCTGGCAACCCGTCGCAGCACTTTATATGCAATGCTTAAACTATAAGCGCACGTTGAATGTTCCTAGATCCGGTAATTAGGATTACTGCATAAACCACGTAGAATAACGTTGTACTAATTACGATTAATGCACAAACCATGTAGAATAACGTTGTACTAATTAGCGCCTAATTAAGCTGCTTGATCTGTTAAGAAATGGATGCCGGCTCAGCCCGCTAGATATGGTGAACACGTGAAAAATTAGATAGTTGCAATGTTTTTCTACAATTATGTTTCAATAATAGGGGCAAAAACACGCAATGCATGCGAGGGGTGCATGCATATTTGCACGTGTGATCGGTAACACACATTCCAACCGCCAAATTTGGCAGGAAATATGCCTACTGTGGTTTCCTGACGATGGCCGGAGGTTGGACGGCCAATTGAGCTCATTGCCCGCCCGCGTTTGAAGGCAGCATTGGAAGAAGGTTTTTTTTTCCAACACGGCAGTAGTTAGCGGATAAAGCGATTGTGTTATTCCCCAAGGTTATGTGTTCAAATCGCGCGCTGGTTATGGTGGAAACGTCGTTATAACTTGCCGGATGATGAGTGTGTTTTGTAACCACCATATCCGGATTGTAATAAAAATAGGAGATTAGTCGCCAAACTTTTGATCATGAAGATAGGTTTTTCAAGTCATATCTTCTCCTCCTTTTTTAATGTCTGCCTACCACTTTATTGACCTTTTTTGCAAGTTTTTATAACTAATCAAAATCCACTTACAGCCCACCTACCACTTTATTGACCTTTTTTGCAAGTTTTTATAACTAATCAAAATCCACTTACAACCGTACACCATCAAATTATCCACATTAGTTAGAAAGGTTGACAAACAAATTTATACATTTTATCATCAAATTATCCACATTAGTTAGAAAGGTTGACAAACAAATTTATACATTTTATCATACTATTTATTGATACAACTTATGTACTTCAAAGGGAGATGAGATCTCTGTCTCTCACAAGAGAAATTTGCATTATATAAATCATGCAAGCTTTGAGGTCTTCTATCTTTCATATTTTTCTATACTTCAAAGATTGCATTTCAATGTAGATTTACCATTTTGTCTAGACAAGAAAGTGAGATAAACATTAACATGCCACTAGTCTTCAACCACAAACAACATTTGCTTGTAATTTTGACTTTGTTTTACTTGGAGACACCTCTCTCATGTATGGCCCAAAGGTAATTAGATGTCTTACAACATTATTCCAAAGCTTATATGATGCATGCGAAAACCATTTGATGCAATTCTACCTCAATACTGCCTCAATAGCACATTTTTGCCATGTATCGATAAGCCCCATAGATAGATAGGACTAGTATAATGTTGACACAAACCAAAACAACTCTCATAGAATTTGCTTATGACTCATGATAGGCATTCTTTCAATGCCACATTTGATACTAAATCTCTTTTAAGTATCATGATTGACAAAAATGTTCATCTCTGTGATAAGAATAACTTTGAACAAGAAAAACTCATCAAATTGCATCTCCAAGTTAATAATAACTCTCTCAACACAAGTTTAAAGGATGATCACTCTATCACTTCTCGTTCTCCAAGGACTCCAATGAAACCCCTTTCGTTAAAAAAAATAACTTTTTTATTACATCAATCATTACAATATTTTATGGAGCTTATCACTTGCACAAGATTGATAAATCAAAATTATTACATAGAAGCGATGTCTGTAGAAACATGTTTGTATTAGCATCGCAAACTGCTGCTAAAAAACATAATTTAATCATAGAAGCATCAATAAACTGCCTCTCGTAATTCAAGCATACATGCCTCGAAGGGTGTGCTTGATGAGGGACTCACAAAGACTTGCCTAGGCCCCACTAGCTTTATAAAATGCTACAATCACAAAGGGGTAAGGGGTAAAGCCACACTAAGATCTATGCTGAGTTGAAGTCCACATTCTCTAAGAGCGCCGAACGTTGCCGTCATTTGGGAGATTCATTGTCCACCAGGTTGATGAAGTAACCATCACAAAGAACCATCAAGGTAAAAAAGACACCAAGAATCCACCCAATTAAAGTCATGAATAAAGTTGGAAATGTGTCGTGACCCACTTGCCCAGAAGTACATGGTGAACATAATCACCAAGAATGTGTGCTCCCATTGCAGCCAAAGAGGAACACCATACATTGAGTGCATTGAGATCCCACAAAGATTTAAATTACAAAGGTTTGTAAGTAGAGCACACACACACATTGTGTGTATGGGGGGGTGATACATGCATATACATATGTATATATATGTAATATATGTGTGTGTGTGTGTGTATTATATTTGCACATATATATATATCCACACACACACACACACACATACATGTTCTTAATAGTGGTACCATTTTTAGGCACACACGTTCATTCATGGACATTGGTGGTGGCAAAAGATGCACTTGAATTGATTTTCTCTTGTTTGATTTCTTCCTAGAGCCCCATTGTCATATCTTTGTACCCATTAGGAAAAGAGGGAACTCATTTTGGGGCCCTATAAGAAATTCACAATTTTTTTATTTTTCTTCACCCAAAATCAGCAAAAATATTAAAGTAAGTACATGCGACTACAGAGATGTCAAGGCCGGCCAAGAAGATTCGCCGAAAAATGCGATTTGGTGTCAGTCTGGTAGCAGGTGATTCGGACATCGCCGGCGCGTGCCAAAACCCCCAAAACGACACTGGTCTGACACCAAATCGCATTTGCCGGCGAATCTTCCTGGCCGGCCCTTTTCGGCCTTTTTCGGGCCTCCGGATGCCCGTTTTCAGCGCTTCCGGTGTCGTTTTGGGGGTTTTGGCACGCGCCGGACGCGCCGGCGATGTCCGAATTACCAAATTTTGCATTGCGAATTTTGCACCGAAGATGACAGTATCAATTATAATAAATGAAAAAGATATCTTCATTCAATGCAAACTCGCCGTTCTCTATCTGAATATGACTTTTATTCTTTTTTCCTCCTATTTATTATTTCCTCCAACGTTACTTTGGCCCTCCATTGATTGGTCGAGGGCTATTTTTCCTAAACTCTAAAAGGCCCCAAAATGAGTTCAGATTTTTCCTAATGATTGTTGTAAAGATATGCAATTGATGGTGGCTGACCACCAAAGATCTAGTAGTGTGACTATTTTTATCATTTAGTGCTTGCAAAAAGAAACATGCATTCAAACATGTATCAACAAATAGCCTTACACTCTTCACTGAGAGATTTGTCTACGCTTTTTCTTCTTTTGACATGCTTACCCTCTATAAAAAGACTTTGAGGGAGTTTTCTCTCTTGATGTGAATCAAGTCCCTTTCATGGTTGATTTGGGAATTTTTGTTTAAAGGATCTAAGTGTTTTTTAAGAAGTAGATGAACTCTTGAAAGACTCTCAACATTAGCATTGAGGATTGAATTTGCAATGTTTACCTTGAAAGTTGTTGCCATCGTTATTGGGTTGTTCACACACACACACACACGTGCACACGTGCACGCACATTTTCTCAAAGGACACACACACACACACGTGCGTGTGTGCGTGCATATTCTCTACACATATTAACATATTCAGTCGACACACATATTAATTAATTAACCAAGCCCTGTTGGGCTTGGTTAATTAATTAATAGCTTAGTGTTCTCTAAGGTTTTAGAACCTTAAGGTTGAACCACTGAATCGCAGGCTTTTTTTTCTTCACGTGAAAAAATAATCGTGTGCCTAAAATATTAGCAGCATCTCTCTCTCTCTCTCTCTCTCTCTCTCTCGTGTGCGCGCGCGCACTGTGAGGCACAAAGCCTCACAGCCTTGGCTTGAGCTCCAAGTTTTATAGGCATCCAAGCAGAAGCTTCTAGGCTTAGGTTCACCAACCGCCTCAAATGACCAATCCACGCTCAGGCTCACTAACCGGCTCTATAAATTTCGTGATAGTTTCTCGAATTTTTTTTATAAAATAGCCTTCCCACTGTCACACATCAAAAAAAGAACCTTCCTAAGGTTTTTAGCTTCAGATCATTCACCTATAGTAAGGTTCAAAAAACTTCCAAACTAATTAATGTTAAAAAAATTGTTTGGCATCCATATTCTCTTTTTTTTTTGGAACAATAATTTATTAATATATAAAGATCTACAATAATGCCACCAGTATGTATTTATTTACCGAAGGCCTGAAAGTGGGATTAAGGGAGGGTTGAAAGCCTTTTTTTGGCACCCATATTCTGAAAGGATTTCATGGTAAGGGTGGGGATTGAATGTGGTTCAATGACTTTGAGAATCTTTGGGGAATTGAATGTGGATCAATGACTTTGAGGGTTCTCGGGGGAAGTAACACGGAAGTGAAGATGCAATTGTCAACCAAGGTGCAATTGTCAACCCTGTTTTCACACATATATGCACCCATAGTACATATGGACATGTATATTGGTGGACATTTTGTGTCCCATAGTACATATGTACATGTATATGGTGGACATTTTGTGTGAGGTTCTCCTTTTAGAAACTCTGAGAGAGTTGTCGACTAGACTAGGGTAGCAGGCTCCAGCTCTAAGAAGCAAGCGACCCTTGCCGGCTGGCGCCAGTTCTTGCTTTTTCAGCGGTTATGCAATAATCCCAAAGAGGGGAGTTATGCAGGCCACGCGTAAGAGATCAGATTCTCGCTTTTTGGCGCACCTGTACACAGCGTAGCCTCGGAAATCCAAACCCTGTTGGAACTGCAGTCGCCTGTAGTCTGTGTAGCTCATGCATGTAAATTATACGCCTTAGAAAACCATGCAATTTAACATTATAACCTATGCTTACATCAGCCCAAATATTAAAAATACCAAGGGCCTCGCATGAAATCTCGTGTTGTTCTCGGTAGACAAAATCAACACGGGAATTCCCGCCTGTACACGCTTTCTGAGAGAGGTTGGCGTAATTGACTTTGATTTTTATAATTAAATGAACCCTTTTGAATGCTTGCTTCGTTAGCATGAAAATCGTCAAATTTTTTTGCACAGTGGGAGCATGTGCCGACTGTGACGGTGCAATCTTTTTACGCTTTTGATTCATACCTGCATGCGAGACCATGAAGCGTAAAGATGACGACAACCCCTTTCTACACCTTTATTTTTAAAAAAAACACACACACACACACACACAATCAATCGCAACCCTTCCAGGATGCAGATCACGCAAGGCTTTTTATGTGCTTCTTTACTTTCCAAGTCAACTTTTTCTTCCTATGTTTCAGCACAACAGCGTAAACAGATAAATCGTATCTTTCTTAACTCGGCCAATAGCCCTTCACCCATCAAAAGCCTATAAAGATGCCCCCCCCCCCCCCCCCCCCCCCCCCCCCCAAAAAAAAAAAGAAAAAAAAAACAGCCTGCCTTTTGGAAAGTGGTGGATACTTGGAATAACTCGGTTTATACTATTCAGGAACGTAACAAGTTTACATGCGAGTAACGTGTTAAGGAAAACCACTTCCAAGCATTGGGAGACCTTCTGTGAGGGTACATCTGATAGGTATAGTGGGGTTCTCATCACTGCTTTTCACAATTCTTTATGTACATCTGTAATTCCAAATGGCAAGATCTTGCTGGTGGAAATTTGGCTTGATGAGGACAAGTTGTGGATAGTCAATATGTACGGGGCCCATAACCACAAGATCAGAGTTGAAATGTGGGACTCGGTGAAAAATATGGCTAGTGCCCTTGCATCAGGGTTGATTTTTGAAGGGCGTTTTGCACGTTTTTGCGTTTTTGCACATATTTGAAGGGCAAGAAAGATTTGAAGACGTTTTTAGTGAAGGGTAGTTTTGTACAAAATCTATCATTTTGACGGGTAATTATAAAGCCTACCCGTCAAAAACATTATAGATAATATATATATGTACACACACACACACACACACACACACACACACACACACATATACATACATACTGTATACATACATACATACATACACACACACACACACATACATACATACATACATACATATATATATATATATATATATATATATAAAGCTATCACCTATCAATAACATTAGGAATTTTTTGGACCCAAAGAGGGCCTCTTGGATTAACTTTTGATTAGGAATGGACCAATAGGAAGAGGCCTCGGTGCACATTTTTGACTTCTTTGACCCTAGGGAGCCTAGGCTTTGGTTTGCTAATGGAGCCTAATTACTACTCTTGTCCCCCTACCTCCTGGGCCCAAACTTAGAGGTCCCCCCCACCTAGAATCGTGCAGATTAAAAACCCTAAAAATTAAAAAAAAATTAAGTTTTTCCCAAAAGTGTGTTTTCCCTCTCAAACTTTCCCCCTACATACTCTAGGTATGGAAAGCTCATTTTGAACCTCTTTCTTCCTCTTCTAAGCTCTCCATTGCTGTAGAAACTCCATACCTCTCAAGCTCTCCCTCCTTGTCAAGCTCCCTCAGTCTCAAGCTCCCTCTCCCTCTTTCTTCCTTTTCTAAGCTGTCCATTGCTGCAGAAACTCCATCCCTCTCAAGCTCTCCCTCCTTCTCAAGCTCCCTCTGTCTGAATCTCCCTCTCTCTCTCTCTCTCTCTCTCTCTCTCTCTCTCTCTCTCTCTCAAGCTTCCTCCCTCTTCATTGTTTGCTGCAGAAACTCTATCCCTCTTTAGTTTACTCTAGGTTCAGGAAGCCTATTCTCAAACTCTAATCCTCTTTTAAGCTTTCCACCATTGCTACACTGAAAACCCTGAACTTTCTCTCCTCTCCACTCCTCTGTTGTAAAACAAGCTTTTATTTTCCCCCCTTCTCTTTTCTTACCACCATGGTCTCTTCCAGTAATGTGAGAAGACCTAGGGAGAAGGTGGAAGAGCTTGTGCTGCATAACACAAGAGATGAGAATGGAGTTTGGACTCCAACAAGATTCAGGGTTGGGGCTTGGGTCTACATGCAGCCAAGCTCTAAGTGACCACATCGAGTGCGTCAATTGGGGAATATGCTACATCATTGGAAGGGGCGGCTACAAGGCTTCAAGCATACTAAAAGGACTGGTTGCCATAGTGCAACATGTGTATACCCTTGGAGACTTGTACATTCAAGGCCAACGACCAAGGTTTCCTTCAAATTGTCAGTGTAACATAAACACAGCTTTAACAACATGCTAATATTAGATTTTTTGTTTCAAATTTTCTTATGATCCTCGATTTTCTTATGTCTCTCTCTGCAGATATTTTTCCCTCTAATTATGTTGAGGAACAACCACTTCAAAGCCTCACTGGAGTTTTCTATGCTCTGCATGCATCCATTGGAGAGGCAATGTTTGTATCTCAAAGCCCAAGTGATCTTGTACAAGAAAATATCTTTTTCTTTTCTCACTCATATTTTGTAGATAAAAAACCAGGTTTATTTGGCAAGCTAGAAGAGATCCCTAACCCTCCTCTTAATAATCCCTCATGGCTCAAACCAGACGCTTAGACCATCTTATGCTTAAAGTTTAAGATGGTAAGTGATATCAAGACATCACTCAAGTTTTCAAAGGCATCTAGGTCAGTAGGGCTAAATTGGTTTTGTCCTTTACATGTTTTGTGCACATGTTCAATTCCATGCCAATGCACCAAACAAAAACAATGTATATTTGTGAGGAGGTACGGTCTGACCTCATTCAAGGATTACTAGGAGAGGGTTGGGAGGTTAATGAGGGGTCACATCAAGGTGATGTGTACAAGTGCAATGTAGTAGATTCTACAATGTCTTTCAGGTTCTTGAATGCACGCTCTATTTTGTACATACGTCTGCACTACCAAAGATAGATACAAATGCACGGGACATGGATCCCACTTCAAGCCTCAAAAGAAGAAATTATGCCTATTGAGATAGCTGTGATGATGCAAAATCAATGGATTGCGCGAGTGGCACAGCAAGCAAGCATTGAAGCCTAGCATACATGCGTTAACACTTTAGCATCATAGGCTTTCACAATGTGGAAGAGTCAAGTTTCAAGTTGATGAGAAGAAAGGTATATCTGATTCCACTACATGTCTAGAATTAACCCTTACACTTTCTGGTTATTGTGCCACTTTCTATATTTTTACAGATTGGGAAGCGGAGGGAGGTGTATACGAAAATATTTTGATTTTTCCTTTGATTGCAGAGGGTGGTTGAAATTGACACATTTGCTGGGAGAGGCGGCGGCGCAGACTAGGCCAAGGTCCATGGACATGATGCTACATTGGTGCACTATCTTGGTTGGCTTCCTGTGGATGGCATCGCCATTATCCACAAGGACTACACCCCTCAATCTGCCTTCACTCTCTTCTTTTTGAAAGCCCTCTCTAAGGTGCTCTGTGGTGTAGCCTCTATGGCATAGAGCACCAAATGTATAGTTCTGATTAAAAAATCCCTTGCCTTCGATGTTTTTGGTTCTGGATTTAGGGGTAAGTTTCTTGCTCGTATAGGTATAGCCAAAAGCATAGGCATAGAGGATCCTGAAGAAATAGCCCAATTACTCCTTGAGCACACTTTTCCCAATAACAAGAGAAGGAAGCTCAATATTATAAGAAAGCTTTTGTAAAGATGATGTATCACTTCTTATTTTATGAATACAATACAGTTTCTGCAAACTTATTTTCATCAAGTATATCATTGTTTTTTCTAGTTTGTACCATCAATGTTTTTGTGAATACATTAGAAATGACCCTGGGAACCTGGGGGAGCAGTGCCCGAACAATGCGAATTTTGAGCCTACACCGCTGCTGTAGAGCCCAAATTCGCACTGTTTTGGCACAGCTTCCTCAACCCTTCAGGAGCAATTCTGATGCATTGGATGATGACAAATAATATATTTTTACAGATGATTAAAAGTATTTTTATCTTGTAAATTACTATTTTTCATAATCAATGTACTCAACTTCATTTTATAAATGTATCAAAAATGATTCTGAGTGGCTGGGGGAGCAGTGCCAGAACAGCGCGAATTTTGAGCTTGCACCGCTGCTGTAGAGCCCAAATTCGCATTGTTCTGGCATAGCTTCCCCAGCCCTTCAGGAGCAATTCTGATGTATTGGATGACAAATAATATATTTTTACACATGATTAAAGGTATTTTTATCTTGTAAATTACTATTTTTTATAATTAATATACTCAACTTCATTATAAATGCATCAGAAATGATTAATGTACTCAACTTCATTATAAATGCATCAAAAATGATTAATGATAAATGCATCAGAAATGATCCTGAGTGGCTGGGAGAACAGTGCCAGAACAGTGCGAATTTTGATCCTACACCGTCACTACAGAGCCTAAATTCGGACTATTCTAGCATAGCTTTCCCAGTCCTCCAAGAGCATTTCTGATGCATTGGATGACAAACAATGTAATTTTACACATGATTAAAGCTATTTTTATCTTATAAACTATTGTTTCTCACTATTAGTGTACTCAACTTCATTATAAATGCATCAAAAATAATCCTGAGTGGCTAGGGGAGTAGTGCCAGAACAGTGCGAATTTTGAGCCTGCATCGCCGCTGCTGCGGAGCCTAAATTCGCACTGTTCTGGCATAGCTTCCCCAATCCTCTGGACAAGAGAAATTCTGATGCATTGGACTGTATTTTTACAAATGATTCAAGGTGTTTTTATCTTGTAAACTAATGTTTCTCACAATTAGTGTGCTCAACTTCATTATAAATGCATCAGAAATGATCCTGAGTGGCTAGGAGAGAAGTGCCAGAACAGTGCGAATTTTGAGCCTATATCACCGTTGTGCAGAGACAAAATTCGCACTGTTCTAGCACAACTTCCTCAGTCCTCCAGGAGCATTTCTAATGCCTTGGGTGATAAACTCCCACATGATAGACACTCCATGTTAAACAAACATGATGACACCGCTCGAGACATTGTAAGAGCAACTTAAAATTTTAATTATCAAAAGGTTACAAATAAAAGCCAGATAGGCTTGTTACAAAGGGGGGTTTGAAACAAAAGAGTTGCTTCAAAAAGAGGGTTAACATCTAAGATCCTAAGATCATGTCTTGCTCGCCGCGAATGCACCGAGCTAGTTGCATGTCCTTGGCAGATATGGTAATCCTCTTTGCATGTATTGCAAGGAGGTTGGTGTCTTCAAAAAGCCCAACAAGGTAAGCCTCGGAGGCTTCGTGCAATGCTTCAACAAGGGCAATCCCCTGCACACAGAACTGTGTTCTATATCGTTGGAGAATCTCCTTCACTGTGCGAGCGAAAGGGGCTCTTCTTATCAGCAACTCAGTGTTCCTCTGATAAAACTTGATTTCTTGATTTATTGTGATGCTTTCAATTGAGATTGGAGAATATGGGTTTACCAAGCTCCACTTGTAGTCAATCTTCTGCAGTATCCTAACAAGCCAAGCTCTCCTTCACCAACAAATTGCATAAAAGATGATAAATTACGGAAAGGAGGGTTTGCTCTTAATGGAGGGTCAATTGGATAGAGATGTCAATTGCATAAAAGATGATAAATTACGGAAAGGAGGGTTTGCTCTTAATGGAGGGTCAATTGGATAGAGATGTCCATTAACCCAAAGATCTACATTTTTCTCCTTGGCTATCCTACGAGCTTGGACAGATTGTGCATCAATAGGATGGGTTTTTTTAGAGCTGCCATACTCTTCAGGAATACGAATGTGTAAATCAACCTTCTGTTTTCTAGCTTCACAAGGGGCTACACACACAGCTTGCAAAGACTCCATAGCTAAGCAGAGGAAGCAGCTAAAGTAGATAGATCCTCAGAGAGAGAGAGAGAGAGAGAGAGAGAGAGAGAGAGAGAGAGAGAGAGTGTGTGTTAAAACTTTGCTATTGGAAGTTTAACACAAATTCGTTTTTCTAAGTAGAAAATGATATTTTTGATATACAAATATACTAACATAGAGTTTTTGGAGTTTTCATCAATAAATTATATTTATGAGAAAAATTAAAAAATATTAATTTTTAGGGTCCCACAATTTCGGGATCTCATGGATGTAGTGGTTCCTGAGACAGTTAGTTATGTTTATGGGGTTGTGGGGACCTGACAGTTAGTTATGGATGTACTGGCTCCTGACAGACTTCTGACGTGACCCTTGAATTACAAGCTTTTTGGAGAAAAATTTTTATTTTCATCATACATATTGGTTGGGTGGTGTTTTTTCTACCTCAAAATGTAAAAAAATAAAAAATAAAAAATATTCACTTTTTGGGGCCCACCTAAATACGAGAATGTTTTGCTGATGTGGAAGGGAGATATGGTGGGAGTTAATGAGAAAGGAGATTTCAAACTAACAAGAAAGATTCAATTTGTAGAGAGTGAAGATAAAAAATTCATACATATTGGTTGGGTGGTGTTTTTTCTACCTCAAAATGTAAAAAAATAAAAAAAATAAATTTTTTCACTCCCAAGAAGTTCATCCAATTAGAAGCAGCTATGCCAAGTTCGTGTTGGCCAAGATTTACGGCGCCACACCGCCAAACTTCCAGCCCGTTCAAGGTAATGCCCGTTGCCCAGTCTGGACTATGGAGTCTGAACTACAATGGCGGACGTGTTTGGACTCTGCAAGTGTCTCCAAAAAGTGACGGACCGTCACGGAGGCAAGGCACCACATTTGACTATGGCCGTGTTCAGATAAGGCGGCAGCCAAGCTGCCGCCAGCCTGCGCTCCAATTATTGAGTGCCCCATGGCACCTTTGGTTCATACTGGGCAGTGGAAATCCACCCCCCCTTGCCACATAGAGGAAGAACGCTGCTGATGTTGTGCCGACCCCCCCCCTCGCCCAAACCATGTTCCACCCTCCACCTCGACTTTTTTGCAGGAGGAGTCCACCTTTCCCAACGTCCCAATTCCCAACGTCCAAATTTCCAACGTCCCAATTCCCAACGTTCCAATTTCCAACGTACAAACCCCCCCTCACACCCTTCAATTTCCTATAAATTAAAGGGTTTAGGGTGAGATTTTGTACCCTCTAGAATTTCCAGAGAACATAGAACAAACATCCCCATCACAAGTTCCATTCTCCAAGGTGCTTTTGCATGCACTTCAATCAGGCTTTCTTTTTATCCACCCATTTACCTTTCTTTTAATGTTTTTGTGGTACACTTGCCATGCCTTTGACATTGTGTGCTTATGGTTTTCTTTTAGGGGTGTGCGAAAAGCGCGGGAGGCAACGTGAAGCGAGCGCATATATTTGAAGACTAGAGTTTTTAAGTTTGTTGTAGAAACTCAATAGACATAAGTATTAATGATAAATTAGAGGTTTCTAATTAAAATTTATCGTAATGAGTTAAACTTACTATTTTTTATTCTAAAACTATTTTACGTGATATCCAAGAAAGCATGAAGCTAAAGCAAAACACTATTGGGAACTTGTTCAACTGGAATGTCCCTCCTCCTAAAGATAAAACCCTAATTCCTCATGCTAATGTTGAGGAACATGGAGGCTAATGTTGGAAGTAGCATGCTAATTCCTCATTCTAATGTTGAGGAAGAAATTGATTTTGACCTCTCATAGAAGATATGGAATTGAATGGTAGGGACATAGAGGCTAATGTTGGAAGTAGCTCTAAATCCCCTTCTAATGAAAGTGCAAAAGCTAGAAAGTATCGTGATGCATGGGAGAGAAAGTTTCTGGGGGGGGCGGGGGGTAATAATTGCATCCGAAAGGATGATAAACAACTAATGAAATGTGAGTACTGTGAAAAGTACAAAATAATGAAAGGGCCTTGGGGGATTGGAGATGGGTACACTGCTATGAAACATGATGCTATTTGTAGGTCATTTACTTAGTGATGTGCATGAGAATATTTTAGCGGGGGCAAAGTGGTTATGTGAGGTGGAAAAACAAGCAAAGCCTATTCCCATGCATGTTGCCGAGATAGAAGATGCTAACAAAGCTCGTGTGATCACAACAATGAAGCTTACGTATTTCATTGCTCAAAGGGATCTTTCTATTTTTCACTTATGACGACCTATGTGAGCTTGCCTTGTTACTTAAGGTTCCAAACATGCCCCAAAGTAGAGAATACTCTTCATAAACAAGCTCTTCTTCCAAACATTAATTTCTTGATGCCTTTGCAACACATTTGCCAAAGGTGCAAGCTGCATGTTTGAAGGAATGTCCATACTACTCTATCATGCTTGATGAGTACGGATCAGGGATTGGAGTTACATTTGATTGTTTATGGCAATTACTTGACATGTCAAGGTATAGGTCCTATGCATTCTCAATACCTTGGTCTTTTTAAAATAGATAATGGAAAAGGGAGGACAATTTACCATGCATTGAAGGAGTTTTTGCTTGCAAGAGGGCTTTGTGAGAAGAAGATGGTGGGTGTGGCTACCAATGGACAGGGAGTGAGATAGGTTTTGTCACCTTGTTAAATAATGACTTACCTAACTTGATTGGAGTGCATTTTATTTCTCATCGAGAAGCTTTGGTGGTTTCAGATGGAGCAAAGGTAGAGAAGCTTGCAGATAAGGTGTATTCTCGGGTGAACAATTCATCCAAGAGAAATAATGAGTTGATGGAGCTCTTAAACCTTATGAAGATTGATGCACATCGTGTTCTTCAAATACAGGGCATTAGATGGTTATCATGTGGCCAAGTGATGCAAAGGCTTTTTGAATTAATGCTCGGTATTCTCTCTTTATGGAAACAAGAGAAGTCTACTCGATGGTACAACAATGTAAGGGTTTTTTGTGTGCAATTTTGTTTACATATGTTTGCCAATGTAAGGGTTTTTTGTTTACATATGTTTGCCAATGTTCTTGGTGTGTTAAATGATTTGATCTTGGAAATGCAAAAGGAAAATGTGAACTTGACCTCTACTCATAGTGAGATTGATGTTGCCATCAATAAGCTAAAGGGATCTTTCTTAAGGGAGAGATGCTTTGGTGAAAGGCACATTTTTCTCTCAAAGTTCTTGGCTTTCTCCACAAATGGCTACTTGGATATCAATGATAAGGATGGTATCGTGCATGGTCATGACTTGCGTTTCTAAAGTATTCCAAAATCAAAGAAGAACGATGCTAATGAGCTTGATGATGTAAAAAACATGAGGCCATGTATTGACGGTTTGTTGGAAAAAGCTGTAAGGATGTGGATGCTCGTTTCTATAACCTTCCCCTCTTTAATGCGACTAAACTCTTTAACCCATGCCATTATGTGGAGAATCAAATAAAGAGGGAAGAGAATGCAAAACAGTGGCTTGAGAAACTCTTGTACCATCTTCAACCAAATAAGAAAAATGCTCTTCTACATATTGATAATGATGTAGGTTTTAGGGAATTGTATGCATAAGGTAACGTTCCTAGCTAACTGCAAAAGCGCACACCATTGCTATTACCAACAAGCTATCAAGCAACATCGTAGCCCAGCAAATAAAGAAGATAATGAGCGTAGTCCTGCAGGTTGCCAGCAAAAGAAACAGTGTCACTCGAACTCTCAGAGCAGCAGAGCAACATAACAAAGAGAGAAGAGAGCAAGCATTCAATGTGCAGCAAAAAAAAAGCACACACGACTGCACTGCAGGCAGGCCCAAAAGCGTAGAATGATGCATAGAAGCTATTGTCATCACAATAGAACCCCAGTAGCGGCCCAATAACAGAGAACACAATAGACACCATGGGCAGCGCTGTAGAAGAGGCGTTGATACGCTCGTAGAGAGAAGAAGTAGATGTGTTTATCGAGGAGAAAGAGCAATCAGCTCGTCGCCATAGCCAAGGCCAATAGTGGAAAAATCAGTGCAACCAGTAGACTCGCCAGCAGCAGCCGCCTGCTCTATCACCACTTGCAAAATGAAATGCCAGTGCAGCAGAAAATAGCAAGCGACAGCGAACGTCGAGTTCCCAAACGCAGACAGCAGATAAGGTTTTTTTTATATAATTTAAAAAAAAACATAAATGAACTAAGAGATAAGTATTTCTTGATGCAAAAGAGATCCCTTCTAAAGAGGTTGTTCATACGCAAAAAAAAAAAAAGTGGAACTCAAAAATGCCATCGTCTTGGGTCTTGTCATCAATATGTGTAGTTTGGGCATCATCACATGTGTCAAAATCTTCATATTGTAAAACTTATAGCATGCTTGCATCAAATACATCTTCATCAAAGTGTGCATTGACACATAAGTCCTTAACCGGATCATTATCAAAGGACTTATCATCGAAAAAATTTATCACCAAATATTATGACCAAGAAGGAGCACTACTCCAACAATGCCTGAGCAAAAACCTTTGTAAAAGCGGCCAAATGAGCACGTGATTTTTTTAAAAAAAAATCATCTCATTACCAATCTCTCAAACAAAAAATTGTTGTGAAAAAATCCTCCTTCCTACAAAAAGTTCTTGTATCTAGCCTCTGGGACCGATGATGTACCCAAGCTAAAAATTTACCCCTCTTGTCTCTGCAAAAAGTGTGATGTAATCAGCCTCTGAGGCCATATGATACACTCAAGCTGAAATTCATAGCCAAAGTAGCTATAATGCCAAAGTAGCGTAAAGGCCAAAGTAGCCTAGCACAAGGGGAGAGAGAGGAAGAGTGTAAGCCTAAAACTTGTACCCAATCTACCATTAAGAGGGGGAAATGCCAAAGTAGCACATGGGCCAAAGTTGCTCATAGCACATAGAGGAATGTAGAAAGTAAAGTCAAACAAGACTTTGTAACCAACATCCAACCACCTTGGGTAGCCCAAAGATTTGGCACCAAGGGGGAGTGTTGAGAAATATGGTGCCAAAGAGCACAAGGAAAATATGGAGTGAGTGTGAGAAGCCACATCACCTAGTGAGAATTATCACACATGAAAGAGAAAGGCCAAGTTATACTCTCCTCATATAAAAAGAGAAAATTTCAAGCATTGGAATACAAGCACAACACCTCACGTCTTTTATGAGTACAAGATTTCATCTTGTAACCTAACTGAACTTGAGTCTAAACTTAATTAGCACACACATTAGGGAAAAAGGGAGCTCATTTTGGGGCCTTTTACGGTTTGGAAAAATAAGCTCTCAACCAATGAACAGAGGGCCAACGTAACGTTGGAAATTCACAAAAATAAAAGAAAATAGATAAAAGAAACAATATTTTATGTAGGTACAAGCGTGCTACATTAATGTGGAGATTGGTTTTTTATTCTCACAAGATCTTTGGACATGAAGATAGAATCTAGTCTGACATTTTCTCTGACAAGGGCCTTCCCGCTTCCACCTCCCTTTCAACTTTGAATTGTTGTGCTGCCTTTCCTTCGAAAGGTCTACCATTCTACACCACTACCTCATTGTGCAGTAACCTCTTCTTTTCCAAAATTGCTCCCTTGATCCAGTTTGGCTTAGAGTAAGATGTTTCTTATCAACTATCTGTCTGCCTACTTTCTCTTTCTTGAAACTTCACTTTGTTATCTTGTTTACATTACTTTGCTGTGGTTACAAATTCACAAGGTATCCATGGTGAATAAAAACTATGGTCATTCTTGTGGAAGACGCTCTGTGGATGATAATGCTATGAAGGCAGAATTATACAACACATCCTTACCCCGTCGACCTGCTTCTTCTATTTCTTCGGTAGAGAATTCAAGTACAGTCAAAACGGAAGGAACTTGGGAAAGGTTTACTGTTTCGAAAGGAGCATGGGTGCTCATGCAACCTAGTAAAAGAAAGAAACCTCAGACAAAAAATATTTTCTTGGCATCATGGAAGGGAAGAGTACGAGATTTTAAAATTAGCAGAGGAAAGATATCAGTGAAAGAAGTTTTGATTCAGCATGTGTACATGCATAAAGAACTTGTCTTGCGAGACTATCCAAATGATCTTCCGCAACACATGCCTAATTGTATATTTTTCTATTGTGGTTTTGTTCTTTATGAGGTGCATGGATTTTTAAGACAAAGCTTTCTTTCTTTGCTTATTGATATTCTTGTGTTATTTTATTTCAGATTTATACCCTTTATCGTATGAGACATGGCAAAACATCGATTGTATTCTGGGATTTATAGATGTTTTGCATGGATCGATAGGAGAACAACAATACGAAGGTCGATGTGCAACAGAGCTAGCTCAATCCGGTATATTTTTTACTGATCATTTTTATCAGTTGCTGGACAATGCAAACACACATGGTGTGTTAAGAAAACAAGACCTTCCAGCATGGAATTCAGTGGATTGGCCTCTCCCACATTTTAGTGTTACAGAGGCATATAGAGCCAAGCTTTTCAAAGAAGTACAGAAAGCTCTTAGACCCAATATTGCCACAAGGATAATAAAAATTTCTTTGTGCATGCCTCTCACAGTTTTTGTAGACTTGTTTAATACCTTTCCAGTGAAGGTTTCAAAAACAATGTTCACCGTTAAAGCAACAAGTCTGGCATGCATGCCACAATTTTTGGATAAAGGTTGGGATAAGAAGACATGTAGTTCAGTGTTTTGTGAGGTTGTCCAACCTTCTATGCAACTGAAGTACATGGTTGCATCACAAAATTTCATTTTTTCTTTTTATTATAAGCGCAGTCGAATGCTAGGTACAAAACTAGTCCCTATGGATCAAGATGAAGATTCTTTTGGTGCAGAAAATAAACTTCTTGATATTGATGTTGTTGAGAATGGTGATGTGCTAGTCAATATCACATTAAGACAATGCTGCTCCCTAGCTCAATTGCGCAATGACATTCTATTTGAGACAGAAGGTTCTATTTCAAAGGACTTTTTATTTATCTACAACAATAAGAAGGTATACCATGTGACTTATCCTAGTCTCATTAAGCACTGCTATTAGTTTACTTTACCCTATTGTTTCATATTGCTTTTTTGCAGGTGCTCAAAAGAAGAGAGAGATCAATAAAATGCAAAGACATTGAAAATTTTAAAATTGAGATAACACAGACTCCATAAACAAAGGTATTATATTCAGAAATGTAAAATTCTGTACAGAAGTGTTTAATTACATATGTAGAACATATTCTTGACAACAATTTTCTATTTATCTACAGGTTGATCTAGAGGCTGCTCTACATGGTCCAAGCTCACCGTATCATCTTTATTTGGAGAATCTACTTTCTGTTGCTCCATCTTGTCGTGTACAGTCTCTTGGTGCTGCTCCATTGTCTCCTCTACTACCCTTGGAGCATCTGTTTGCTGTTGCTCCATCATTTCCTCAATAACATCAGCAGCAACAGGTCCTTGTTCTTGTGGCTTCTCCTCATCAGCACTAGGTCCTTGTTCTTGTGGCACCACATCTGCATCATCTGTGTCATCAAGGTGTATGACACCTTCTCGGACTTTAGAGCTCTCACCTAACTCGACAGTAGCTGGTACAATAGGTTTGGGGAAGGCATACTTCAAAAACTTCCAAATTATATCAGCTCTGAAACTATACACATAGCTCGAGTTGAAGCTATCTTCTCTCATCTGCAATGAGATATGATGATTTAGAACACTTTGTACCAATATCAAATTTTTTGAAGCTAAATGAAAATTATTTTTTCTTACAAGCTCTGGCTGTCCTATCTCAAAATAGCTTGAAAGTATATATTTGGCACTAATCAGCACTCTCCAACCACAGCTACTTGAATCATCTTGTTGTGGTGTCTGGATAGTTGGAAAGATATGTTAGAAACTGTTAATGTTTGAACAAAATAAAATTACTCAATAAGTTCAAAGGCATAGCATGAAATAGACATCAGTAGAGGGAGCAACTTTCTACCTCTAAATCTATTGGCTCTATTGAATCCAAAAGATTGACATTAGGAGGACACTGATCCAATGCATCTAGAAGTCTTCTAATACAACTGCAATACATATAATTCAGTTAGTGTGCATTAAATCCAAATAATGAAGTTTAAAGTTAAAAATAGCACACAAACCACTTACAATTTAACCTCTCTGTGTGTGTTTCTAAGAGAGTTGAATAAAAAGCATTGCTTCTGCTGGATGTCAATAGAAGCAAAGCTCCAGTGGTCACTGCATAAGGAAAAAAGCATTAAGAAATCAAAGGCTACAAGAGTACTCAATCTTGAAGGAAGATCCCAAAAGAAGCAGCCACACACATACTTGTTATGGTATGGAAGTAGCAAAATATCAACATGATCAAAATCACAGTGTCTGAACCAATTGGAAATATCCATGGGAGTTTCCTTTGGATCTCTTAACTTGAAGGAAATTGCAGGATCAATAATATAAACTGTATGCTGTACAGCATGGTTCAGCCAGCTTCTCATCATGCTACATTGGACAAAACAATAATTAAGGTAAGGTGTAAGGGAGGAGGTACAATAAGGATTGTTTTGCAAACAAATGTAAAATAAAAGACACTTACTAGAGCATTGCAAGAATGATAGTATCTGAGCAATACTCATTCTTATGAGCCAATGCTGCCAAGCATGCTCTTGTCAAGTCAAAATTATTCTCTAAAAAATCATCTTCAATATGGACAAATATGTTAGGGCCCAGCTCCTGCAACCTTCTCTGTATCTGTAGCTCCATCTGTACAGTCTCCACATTTATAGCAGACTTGGATTCCTCTATTTGCTGCTTCAGTGACTCCTCATAAGCAGCTTTCCCTCTGGTGCTCATTGAGTGGGTCACTTCAACAACCTTCACCTTGTCTGCCTTCAATTTCCTTGTAGGTGGAATTAATAATATGTCTCTCATTTTAATGTCCTGCCATTCCACAAGATGGACCAGCTTGTCATACCTCCACCTCACTCTGGACAATGTGTTGAAGTCCTTGGCCATCAGAGTTACCCTGTGAGCATGGGCTGCTACAAGCATTGCATCTTCAAAGTACTTCTCCAGGTAATCCTCTGCCATTTCCTGTAAGGAAAGAATGGCAGTCCTGTTCCACCTGAAACCAAGGTGCCAGCTATCACAAATTTCTCTCACTAGCCTCTGAAAAGGTGCCTTGGGGATTGCAAAGCCTATAGCTTTTTGCTGTTTCCTGATCTCCTTTAGCACACCAGCAGAATGCTTTAACCTCTTGGACTTTTGCTGTAGCATGCTCATTGGCTTTCCCTTCCTGCCATGTGCAACTCTTCCTTTTGTAGGCACACTAGATTCCTTGACATCAGCCCCAGCTGCTGCTGCTGCTGCAAGCCCTGGCCCCTTGCCAGACCTCCTTGCAGTTGCCTTGGTTCTTGCCATCACTCTGAAAAGGTCCATACAAAGCAATAGTAAAAGATTAGAAACATGGAGAACATAGAATGATTAAAGAAGGTGATAACAACTTGGATGAAGCAAAATTGAACAATTTGCAACAAAAGGCGATTATGAAGATTTGAAATTTGTAACAGCTCAAAATCGCGTTTTTCTGCAAATGCTTGAAACAACATGCTTTTGCATTCATATGATGAATTCTCTCTCTTTCCAACTATAAACAATATGTATTGTGTTTATAGAAGAACTATGCAGGCTTGAAATGGGTGGATGAAGAAGAATTTTAAAATTTGCAACAAAATGCGATTTGAACTATTTTGAGATTTCTAAAATCCTCTCCTCGCGTTTTGCTGCAAATTCTAGAGACAACATACTTCAGCATGCCTTTAGTCATTTCAGTGTGTATGCAGCTTGGTGCAACATGGATTGAGCCTATGGACATCAAGAAGTGATCAAACTCTCATTCAACAGGGCCAAATAAAAAGTCTTCCTGCTTCTACATGCAGTGGAGAAAATCTAAAAAATGCATATAATATTTATCATAATATGTAACCTACATCACATCAATCAATTCTTACCCTAATATACTATTAAACAAGAAGAAGAGGAAAAAGATTTTCTTACTAACCTGGAAGCTATCTGCAAGAGTTCTGTGCTGATGATGAGTATCCTGTGCTGGGTATGAACCTTTGCTGCTGGTCTGGATGCTGATGGTGTGGAGTAGGGAGGTAGAGATGCAAGAGAACTGAGTTAGGAGAGTAGATTATTACAAAATACAAATAATGGAGTTATTAATACCACACGTGTGAGATATAGTCGTTTTTTAACACGTGTGGGTCCCACCAAATCTTTTGGGATTTGAAATTTGTGGGTCACTTTTTGCCTTGGAAATTGTGCCAATCATGATTTAATAATTAGATCCATTAACACTTTTCCCTCCCCGTATTCCATCCCTGCCAGCACCCTCCCATCATCCTCTTCTCTCCCACTTTGACCACTTTCTACCCAACACACTCCATCCACTCTGCAACCTGTCTGAAGACTACTACCATTACCAGATCTCCAGGTTACCAGTGCTACAGCTCAGTTTTGGAAGAGAGCAGGACAATCTCCAGGGCTATTCCATCAGTATGGAAGAGGAAAAGAAAGGTCAGAGATCTATACCATTTCCAATGTTTTCTGACCTATATTTCTTCCATCTGTAGAATTCATAAATCTCAGTGCCTAGAAATCTGTCAGATCACCCTAGGATTTGATTAGAGATGGATATGAGTAGGATTTAGAATTTTGCAACAAAATGCGATTAGAGAGGTTTATGTTTTCCAAATGCTCCAAATCGCGTTTTGCTGCAAATTCTGATATTTGTTCTAGTTTTTATTTTTTCTCCTTCTTTTAATCTCTTTTGCACATGGGAATTCCTCCTTGCATCATTTATTGTCCTGAACATTGTGAGATATCCATAGCATTTGACTGGAAGTGGATGTCAGTAGAAATTCAGAATTTGCAACAAAATGCGAGGAGAGCACTTTACATTTTTCAAATAGATCTGCATCGCGTTTTGTTGCAAAGTCTTGTGTCTCTTTTGGTTTTTACTGTTTGCTCATTGTTTTGCTTTCTATGTCCATGGAGATGTCTTTCTTGATGATGAGAAATGTTTCTGCTTTGGAACAGTTGATCCTCAGGCCCCTCCTTTCAAGAGGAAGTTGGATTTCTCTGCTGCTATACTCAGACCACAGAAATCACCAGGTGATTCATGTGTGCTGATGAAGAGTTTTGTTTTTTGATATCCTATACATTATCTGATTGCATAGGTGAGCATATAGAATTCATGTTATATAAATTTTGGTTCAGGCAAAAGCAAGAGACTAGAGCAGAAAGGTGAGTCTTCCCTTTCAAAACAAAGGGAACCAGAAGAGGACAAATCTCCAGATTTGCTCCTATTTGACTTTCTTCACAAGTGCAAGGCTCAAAGGAACTTCCACATATACCACAATATTTTCAACAGGGAGTTCACTATGAGCTCTCTTTTGGACCATCACAGAGATTTCCTTTCAGACCATTGGGATACCTTCAAACAACTGACAGAGGCAGGAAGGATTGTGGAAGGTGAAAAGGTTTTTGTGCATTTAAATCATATTGTCTCCATTGACAAGCTGAGGTACCATGTGAATAGAAGGTTTGACAGCCTGCCTGAGGAATATAAATTCAGTTGTAACTTGCACACCAGAAAGTGTAGAGTGCTTGAGGAAAACATGGCATTCCTTATGTACATTGTCTTTCAACAGCAATCTCTAGAAGAGCAAGGGCAGGAGACTGAAGAAGAAGATATATCTGTAGCAGAGGTAAAAGAGGATATTCCTATGGCAACAGATATAGCAGAGCAGGAAGAAGATATCAACCTCGAGGATGAGGGGCTGCAAGTGGCTGCTCTTGACCTTGTTCAACTAAGGACTGAGACTCTTAGGGCAGCACAGCCAGTTGAAGACTTTGATGTTCAGAGCAGCAACTATGCAGTGCCCATGCTTCCAGGTGTCTTGATTGGTGGTAAAGATTATGTTTTCCTCCATGATATAGAGTGTATGTTCAATTTGAGGGAGGACTATGCCATTTCCCTTATTGCCCAGGCTTCAAGGCTTGACAAGGAGGTTGGCATAGAGGATGACCATTCACTGCTAGCTTTGGAAACAACCTTTGATCCTACAGAGGCCCTTACTATTTGTTTCAAAGAGGCTGAAAGTTTCCAAGAGCCAGATGAAGCTGCCTTCCAGCTCACCCAGGAAGCTATGAATCTCTCATCACTTCATAAGGAAAAACTTAAAGAAGAGGCTGGACTGGAGGGGAGAGGAATAAATCTTTGGAAAGATGAACTTCTTGTTGCTGATGAAAATGAGAGGGTATGATATTATTACTTCAAATCAAATACTTTATGTTGTGTTTAAATGTTTTGTAGTTATGTATCATTGTCTCACTATAATCTTTTGATACATGGCAGCTACAAATTGAGGATGACACATTCCTCCAGAGATCAAGTGGAAGCAGGCCAGCTGGGTTTGGCAAAATGTCAAGCCTAGCTCATTATATTCATGATCTAGGTAGTGCTAAGATCTTGATTTACCATAGGCAGTTGAGCAACAATGGAGAAGCCATTGTTTACTTCTTTAAATGTTTGTCTAGGGTATTAGGTGGACATGATCTTCCATGGCAAAAGGAAAAGATCATTTTAATAGAGAGGTTGTCCGCCATAGATATATTTGGGGATTATGTGAATAAGCAGGCCTCTAGGGCCTCTTACTTTTTGTCTTACACTTCTTATGCATTAGCATGTGGTGTTAAGGAGCCCAAATGTCTAGAGGGCTATGGAAAACACAAGCTCATAAGGTTTCGAGAGCCACCCATGATTGCATCAGGCCAAACAATCCAAGAAGAAGAACACGTGGAGATAGCTGAAGACAAGGATACCCCTCTCAGACAAGCAACAGAGGCAAGCATTGATAAACAGAAAGTCGACATCAAGCCAATAAGGAAGAAAAAGAGTCCAATCAAGTTCAAAAAGAGAGTTCCGACTCGCAAGCCTTGGGAGTAATAGGATTTAGTCATCAAATATAGCACAAACATTATGTTGAAGTTGAACTGATTTGTACAAAGTCTTTGATCCTCATCAGTTCCTTGTCCGTACGGACGATCAGTACCCTTTTGCATTTGTCCCATCATTGTACGACACTTCAGTACTCTTCCCACACTCAAAAGCTTCTAAAAGTGTTTGACACTCAGTATTTTATTGGTAAGGATCAACAGTATGTCTAGCATAATTAAGTAGTATTGATTGAATTTTTTGTGTGTTAATATATGGATGTATTGATGCTTGTTAATATAGATCACATGTTTCACAAAAGACTTACTTTCGATGGAGTCTCAAAACATATAGGCATTACACCAAGAGTGACTTGTTCCACAGAATAAAAATCTATTGATTGAGTTTGAAAACATGTGGACATAACACCAATAAGTTACAAACTGCTATTCATGTTTACTTGTCCATTTATGGTTTCTAAATATCTTCGAATCCCTCCACTGTCTATGTCTCTCTGCTGCCATTGAATTGTCCAAAGTTTGTCTTCGTCTTTGCTTTTGGGCTAGAATAAAAGCAAGCTTGACTTTGGAGCTAGCAACTTTTCTTTTAGCATGCAGCCTTTGTAGAATGCCTCGGTAAAACCATTGGAAGACTTCCTTCAGACTATTTGCCTTTTGACTCCCTCCATAGTGTTGTGTGTGTCTGAAAAATGCATTACGTGCCATGTAGTGAGACTTCTCCATGCCTTGGGTAGACCAAATTGCTGGGCATCCATACTTTTTGACAAAATAGGGAAGGTGGTTGTAGATGATATGCTGTTTTCACAAAGACATAAGAATGCATAGTAAGTTATAAAAGAAAAGAGGATCACACTTAAGTAAAAGAAGAAGACATCACTTTACCATGTAGTGAGTTATATTGCAGGCTGTCCATGCGTCTTTCATTGACTTCCCAAAATGTTTTATTGCCTCTTCAAAGTTCTTGTAATCACTCTTTGTCCATGTTACATTGTCACAGAACATGAAGAGTTGATCAAGAGACCTCCACACCTCTGCCTTCACATTTCGTGCTTCCCCATCTGCCTCATGATCTTTCACGGCATTATGGACTTGCTTCCACAATCCATAACTAATCCTTGAAACTGTTTTACCTTGCCTTACTTGCTTACTATTGTGTTTGGGTCGAGACAAGAATCTTCTTGCCTTAACACCACCAATAGAGGGCTTGATTGGTACCTCCTTGCCATTGCTAGACTTTTTAAAATCCTTTGTGATATGAACATCACCTCCATGCAGACCTATATCGGATAACACTTTTTCCAATGCATGAAGAGCATCCTTTCTATTTCTTTCGGGACGGAGTTTCCAAGCAAATCCAATATACAAAAATACCAATTTCTCAATAATTCGACATAGAGCATGCAATGTGCATATGTGAACATTACATAGTGGAATGTCAAGAATGGCCTTGAAGTCAGGGTCAACTTTATCTCTATTAGGTGCTCTCTTCCACCATTTAGAATCCATTACTTGCGCTGATTCTTTGCAGTAAAGACAAGGAGACTTTGAGTTACCTCCTTTACTAACGTTATACATGCACTTAAGTGTTTTAAGATCCCCCGCCATGTGCCACTCTACTTGAAAATCACCTTTTCCTGCAACATGGAGATTCTCTCCTTGCACCTGTCTTTTAATTATTCTTGGTATTTCCGTGTGGTGAAACACCCAATCTAGTGTTTCATGGTCTTCTGTCTTTACCTGTGATTATACAAAACAAAAGTCTTACTATAAAAGATTTGAAAACATTGACTAAAATCAAGTACGAAATAAAAAATGATCATACCTGGAATGAGCCCAACCACCATATGTGTTTCTTCGACTGCACACTAAAATACTTCGAACTCGCTTCATTCAATGATGTATCAAGTGCTCCATTCATCAATGTGATAGTAATCCTTTCCATTTTCTTTTCCTTTACAACCTCACACTCATCCAGTTTGATAACAAATTTCAAAATGCCTTTGCACTCTTCAAATGTTATTCCATAAAACTCGACCATTCTTCTTTGAAGTTGTTGTAGATCTACAAATATATTGTTCCAAGGGTCATACACAGTGGTTCCTTTAGCACCATGAAATATATCTTCAATATGGATATATGGTCCAATAAACTCATCTATACTTTCATTCAAATGACCTCTTATCTTCCACACTGTTGCTGGATTTGGCAGTAAAACTCGTTTAATCCTTTGATCTCTCAAAGTTGAGGATATCGCATGGAAAATCGAACTATATCCCTTCCTGCTAACTCCACTAACATCAAGAGCCTCTTGGATTGTAGTACCATCAACTTGATTATTGGATATAAAGTCCTCTACAACATTGCGTTTGATTGTTTTGTATTTTTTTTCTTCAATCAAACCTTTTGCTACACCACAAGAAAGCAATCCTTTCATTTGTTTAACTGGAAGAAGGTTGGGATCCATATTTTCTTTTGCAGGCTCCAATAATTTCCTATAGTAACAATATAGTAACAACACAATATGCCTATATTATTCAACACTTCCAATCCTGTTTTGCAATAATGGACAAAATACATATAGTCATTTGAGAGCATTTTTGAGTTTAAAAAATAAGAAATTGCAAACTAACCTTGCTTCCTGAATTCTTCGCTTGCATCCACCAGTCCCAGCCTTCAAATTTGCAATGTTTTTAATCTTCCTACTTCGTTGTCTGTCTCCAAGCATGGTTCTCTTCCTTCTTGATCTTGTTAACTCTTTTTTACTCTTTGAATGCTCCTCAATTTCATTCTGCAACTGCTGCTCCAATTTTGCACGAATAGCTATCTCTTGAATCCTGGCTCCCTTTTCTTGTAGGTACATTGTTTTATATGTTTCTGCAAATGCAGACTGTGCTGAAATATAACCAAGAAGTCCATTTTGTCCATCGCCCGCAAACCTCAATAGTGTGGTTGGATTGACAAATGGAGGTGTAGAGTTTTGTACTGGACATTTTGGATATATACTTCCATCACACCATAAGTCAATATGTTGGAGCCCTTCTCTTCTCATATTTTCCCGTTGTTGAGCATTTAGCACCGTATCCTTTCGTCTTTTTTGTGCTGGAGCATATTGTTCTTCTAAGTCGATGTGAAGATGATATAATCGCTTCTTCTGAGATTGTACTTCACTAGTATCGGCCATTTTTGTGCTTCTGAGGTTGCAAAGTTGGCTTGTCAATCTCATAGTCTTTTTGTAACATGAATTGTGAAAGTGTGGCGGTATCCATACAATCATTACGTTCAGTGATGGATTCTTTATGAGAGGCCTGCACACGTCGTCAAAAGAGATGCGAAATCTTCGAGAAACAAAAAAAATTAAGGAGATATTTAATGCAAAATCGTGTTAGTTAGACAAAAGATTATCTTATTCTTTTCTGAACTGACAGTTCAGTGGTCCTTACTGACAGTTCTGAGCCACGTTTCCATATTTTATTATTTTTGAGATCTTTTAGGAGAGAAATAAATTGAAAAATAGTGAATTTCTTACAGGGCCCCAAAATGAGCTCCGTTTTTCCCTAATGCTCATCACAATGAGTCTTGTTCATTTTTATCCACCTTAGATTAGTGTTGTCATTGGTTGTAAGATTAGTTTATGATTAGGTAAATCTTGTTATTAGAAAGTTGCTTAGGAGAGCTCGATCCATGATTCTCAACATAATTTAATAAAAGACTTAGGATATTTGAAGTGGATGCATGCAAAGATTTAGGATATTTGAAGTGGATGCATGCAAAGATCTAAGTAGCACTTGTCTTGCTTATCTATATTAAGTAGGTTTTTGAGAGTGGCTCTTTTTGTCATGTGTATGTAGGAGTAACTCTCTTTATCGTATATGTGTAATTCATGTGTTGCTTATGTACATGAAGTAAGTTTTTTGGGAGTTACTCTTTTTGTCATGTGTAAATAGGAGTGGATCGAGAGTGGATCTTTTTGTCATATGTACGTAATTTGTTGGATGATTTATTATCATTGAAGTGGATATATGCAAAAATCTAAAAAGCTTTTATCTTGCTTATATGCATTAGATAGGCTTTTGGGAGTGCTTTTTATTTAGAAGTTCAAGCTAGGGCTCCATGTTAGAGAAAAGAAATACTAAGTGAGGCATGTTGGAAGTTAAAATGCACAAGTTCATTATTGTTTCTGAAGGATAACAATGAAAATATGAGACAGGCTTTAAGCAGTATTCAAGAATTTGTAGATGCCTCTGGATCAAAGTACAATTTCAACAAGAAACACACAATTAAACTAGAATTAATGATCTTAGTTCTATATTTAACACTAAAGAGAGCTTACATTCACTAAAATTTGCATTGTTTGATGCAATGGATGCAAACTAAGCCTAATACAAACTATGTGCAATGGATGCAATGGATGCAATGGATGCAAACTAAGCCTAATACAAACTATGTGCAAGTCCTAAGAACATGAAAAACCATAAAAACAACAACAAAAATAATAAATTAATCTAAAAATTAAGCAAAAAGAATTTTTTTCAAAAACAAAAATGAGAGCTATTCTACCCAAAATCACCATCAAATCCACATCTTTTCATGGGAAACCATTAATCAAGATAATGGGCAACGGGTTATGCGTAAATTAGAGACAAAACGATGGAAAAAGCAAAGGTATGGCTCCTTTAGCAGCGGCGTCAAAAATGTTATGGCTCACCCTAATCCTTCTTGAAACATAACAAAAAGAGATTACCTAGTGAACCACAACTGTCGTGAGGATCTTTCCAATGGCCGAGCTCGTATCCCTTGAGGTCTCCAAGCTCTACAACTCCTTGAGAAGCAATTCCACCGCATCTCCTGCGAGCGTTGTCCTCGTCCCTCCTCTCGCCTCACTTCACTCACACACGCACTAGCATGCATTAGGGAGAGAGATTAGCAAGAGCAAAACTCAATTGTACAATGGGAGAGTATCTTGTATTATGAGAGAAATTCAATTATATACATGGCCATAAGTGTTCACACTCACTTAAACTGTGGCCGGTCAGGCACTTTAGGCTCATGAGAGGCCAATGCTATTACAACGACTACTCTCATAATATATCCATGAAGTACATCACTTAGGACTTCATCCTATATTGCTGCCACACGCTCTTGAAGCAGGGATCACCATAAATACTCCATGACATAACGCCATCAGGGTTTTATGCGAATGATTGCATTTTTATATTTGTGTGAGCCCTTTTTTCCCTCGTTTTGTTTTTGGCAATCATAAGGTTACATTTGATTTTTGTTAGTGGGGACACTAAGAGATGTTGATAATGGGAGAGAAGAGAGAGAAGGATCCAAAGGTACGTAGACATAATCATCAGAAACGAGATGGTGATTCTCACTTCCTCATTTGATTCATTGAAGCGACATTCATCATTTGAAGAATTTGGCCTTTGATGATGTCTCTTTGTGTGGTAGGATTCTTGTTAAATGTTGTTGAAAGGACCTGTTTGTGTCTTCTTTTGCCCATGTGCTTTTTATGTTTTTATGTATATTTAAGTACTCTTATGGAGCAGATTTACAAGAAGTAAAAGAATTGAGTCATATAGACTCTTATTGAACTGCTCTGTGTGTTGAAGTAGCCACTTGTTGGTGAGGATCGAAAGAATTACCTCGACTTGCAAGGCTAATATAGATATCTTCACTAAGGATTGAAGATCATTGATTTGTGAAGATGGTGGCGTCGTGTAGAGAGGTTTGTAATTTGAAGAAAAAATTCAAGCGATGGGTTTTACCATTGACCAGGCTTTCACCCACCATGGCCCCCCCATCTAGGGATGTACCTGGAAGTTGTCGATGTGGTGAGGATTTGGTGCAAATGTTCTCCAGTGCATAAGTATGGATATGTACTCATGGAGTAGCTGCTACATTAAATTAGCCAAAAGAATAGTAAGCAATAAGCTAAACAAATATACAATGGCTATTCAAGATCATTGGAAAAGTGTTAATGCATGATATGGCTTAATTCGTGTGATGAGGCTTAAATCGTGTGATGAGGCTTAATTCGTGTGATGAGGCTTAAATCGTGAAAGTGCAGGTATTTAAGCCATGAGACTATATTTCTTGAGAAACCTGAACTCGTGAGATTGCAGGTTTTTACCCCGATAGTTTTTTTTTATAAATAAATCTTATGGGTCAGCTAGGTCGAGACTTGCGAGCACAACAGAATCCTATGCACTTATTTCTCACATCCAGAGGGGTGACAAGAGCATTGTTATTTTGTCCTTGATGCATTCATAAGTCTCCGTTGCAGATGTGGGTATTGATTCTTGAATTTGTTGCCCAGATGTTGTCGATGCAGTAGGAAAGAGTGCTGATTATTTGCTTGAACACACAAGCTCTTGTGTTGGTGCTAAATGCACGAGAGAGTGATTTGCTTGTCATTGCTTGGGCCTCCATTCTTGTCGTTGCTTGGGCCTCCATTCTTGTCGAACTTTAGGTGAAGTTGTTGGGGTTGAAGTCGGTGGTAAGGTTTTCTTCACATTGTTCGATTCTGGTAACCATATGATGGAATTATCATCATAGTATCCTTGTTGTTGAAGAACAGTCTCACAGGCACCCATTTTTTATGAACATTATAAACTGGTGGCCGATGTGCTTGGTGCTAAGGCTTCCTTCTTTGTGCAAGCTTAGGGGACTTTGTTATGCGCTTGGGTATCCAAGCTATGGTATTTCTTTGGTAGTACCCTTTGTGTCTGCAGTAGTGTTTTTCATACCCACACTTGTTGCATTGGTGGAGTTCTTTGAGGAACTCGCATAGGCTTTTGTGGACAATGTTGTGGAGTACTCTTCTTCTTCCTTGGCCTCCGAGTGCTGCGTTGAGGAAGAGGTTTTGACTATCGAGGCATCCAAATTTGATTAGCACCTTTATAGTAGCCTTGAGCTACAAGTAGCTATTTCTCTACCCACATTTTGATACTATTAAGATATCGTGATTGTGGTAGTCTTGGTGGAGTTTTCTTTTGGGTTGGTGTGGAAGGTTTAGGGCTCTCCTTGACTTTGGTTGGCACTGAGGCTGCAAGTTTGAGACTCATGGGCATTGTTGATGATGATGAGGTTAGAGTCTCTTGTGGAGTGGCTATCGAGATGACGAGGCCTTTGAGCATGTGGTTATCTCCTTTGGTGAGGTTTGTCGATGAAGATGCATAGGCTCTGGGGTCTTTCCTTTGATTTCCTTGTTAAAGATAGATGGTTTGGCTCTGAGAACTTCTTTAGCAATAGTTGCTGATTGTGAGGTTTTGGCATCGAACTTCGTAGAGGTGAGAATAGGGTTGAAGGAGTAGATGCTTTGTTGGAGTCAGTTGTTGACACAGATGGTAGGTCATTATGTAGAGGGGCTTTTAGAAATCCATTAAAGTTGGATCCTCTTCCTTGCAGTATGGTATTGTCAACTTTTTGTCTTTGACCATCTCAATGACTCTATCGCTAGCAAAGCACAGTGGTGCTTGGGCAGCAATAGTCCATTTATGCCCCAAGATCAAATCTGCTTCTAATACACACTCAACCACAAAAACTTGCAAGTGAGGGGGTTAGTTTCAATATACATTGTATGTTCAAAGTACCCCAAACATGGCATGTTCAAGTCGTGTAAAGTTTATTCTTTTAGGATGTGCCGTGAGTGTTGGTTGACCTAACAAATCCCATAGCTCGAGGGTCATGAGATTGTGTTCTCGTGTTGAATAAAGTTGTGCTTGAGCTGTGGTGATTTTATTTGCAATTTCCAATCCAACCAGAATCCTAGGGATCTTTTCAGTAAGATATGTTGGAAATTTTAGCTCCTGCAAGGTTTCTTCCTCCCATTAATTGCAATTTTACATTGATTGTTGGAGTGTTCAAGGTGACTGTTTGCATGGATTTATCTAGTGAATACAATGATTCACCTGCCCAAGTTTTTCCAAGGATGACATCATACTCAAGGGAATCTAGGGTAACATGGAATGCTACGATTGTTTGAGTAGTGTATCTAAAGTAACCTGGAACTTCAATGTTTTGTCCATTGGCTCCTTTTGCAAGACTATTGCTTGTAGGGATGAGTTTAGGTTATCCCAATGATACCCAAGTGTCTATTATCACATGATGTTATGACTAGCTCGAGGGCTAATCAATGCACGTTTGCGCTTAACATCATTGCCTTATAGGAAAATCCAACCATATCATGATAGAATCTTCCAAAGGAACCATGGGTATTTCAGTTATTGTTTCGGTTTCAAATCCCGTTTCTGTTTCAGTTATTGTTTCGGTTTCAAATCCCGTTTCTGTTTCATACTCCCATTCACTTTTATCCTCTGTTTGGGTATCAGCTTTTTCAAGAGTACCCAATGCGTACACTGGCACACTTGGCCCTTTGATAATTCTTAATGAGGGCTATTTGGAAACTTGCGAATCCTCACAGCCTTGTTTTATGGAGTTCGTTATGTCCTTGTATAACTCAGGTTGATAAGCCCTTAAAGATGCAAGTGTGCTGATGTGATGCTGGCTTTATCATGAGAGAAGAGCATTCCTCCGAATGAGGTTTTGAGAGACTATTTTAATCTTGTAAGGGAATTATCGAATTCCTCACATGCTTTCTCAAGTGTATAGTTCGTACAATCTATTTCAAATGACTCTTCTGTAGAGAGTATGTCTTCCTCTTGAAAGGGGAAGCGAGCCGGGCACACACCAGAAGTGCCACATTACAAGTCTTCATCGTCAACCTGTTTCTTCCAAGGAGAAATGGTGCAACCATGAACCATTGTCTTCATCCCATAAGCTAAAGAGGTTGAAGATTTCTGGTCTTTCATCAACCATTAGGAAAAAAGGGAGCTCATTTTGGGGCCTTTTACGGTTTGGAAAAATAAGCTCTCAACCAATCAACAGAGGGCCAACGTAACGTTGGAAATTCACAAAAATAAGAGAAAATAGATAAAAGAAACAATACTTTATGTAGGTACAAGCGTGCTACATTAATGTGGAGATTGGTTTTTTATTCTCACAAGATCTTTGGACATGAAGATAGAATCTAGTCTGACATTTTCTCTGACAAGGGCCTTCCCGCTTTCACCTTCCTTTGAACTTTGAAATGTTGTGCTGCCTTTCCTTCGAAAGGTCTACCATTCTACACCATTGCCTCATTGTGCAGCAACCTCTTCTTTTCCAAAACTGCTCCCTTGATCCTGTTTGGCTTAGAGTAAGATGTTTCTTGTCAACTGTCTGTCTGCCCACTTTCTCTTTCTTGAAACTTCACTTTGTTATCTTGTTTACATTACTTTGCTGTTGTTACAGATTCACAAGGTCTCCATGGTGAATAAAAACTATGGCCGTTCTTGTGGAAGATGCTCTGTGGATGATAATGCTATGAAGGCAGAATTATACTACACATCATTACCCCGTCGACCTGCTTCTTCTATTTCTTCGATAGAGAATTCAAGTATAGTCAAAACAGAAGGAACTTGGGAAAGGTTAGTGTTTCGAAAGGAGCATGGGTGCTCATGCAACCTAGCAAAAGAAAGAGACCCCAGACAAAAAACATTTTCTTAGTGTCATGGAAGGGAAGAGTATGGGATTTTAAAATCACCAAAGGGAAGATATCAGTGAAAGAAGTTTTGATTAAGCATGTGTACATGCATAAAGAACTTGTCTTGTGAGACTATCCAAATGATCTTCCGCAACACAGGCCTAATTGTATATTTTTCTATTGTGGTTTTGTTCTTTATGAGGTGTATGGATTTTTAAGATGAAGCTTTCTTTCTTTGCTTATTGACATTCTTGTGTTATTTTATTTCAGATTTATACCCTTCATCGTATGAGACATGGCAAAACATCGATTGTATTCTGGGATTTATAGATATTTTGCATGGATCGATAGGAGAACAACAATACCAAGGTCAATGTGCAACAGAGCTAGCTCAATCGGGTATATTTTTTACTGATCATTTTTATCAGTTGGCTGGACAATGCTAACACACATGGTGTGTTAAGAAAACAAAATCATCTGACTTATCCTAGTCTCATTAAGCACTGCTATTAGTTTACTTTACCCTATTGATTCATATTGCTTTTTTGCAGGTGCTCAAAAGAAGAGAGAGTTCAATAAAATGCAAAGACATTGAAGATTTGAAAATTGAGATAACACAGACTCCATAAACAAAGGTATTATATTCAATAAAGTAAAATTTTGTACAGAAGTGTTTAATTGTATATGTAGAACATATTCTTGACAACCATTTTCTATTTATCTACAGCCTGATCCAGAGGTTGCTCTACATGGTCCAAGCTCTCCGTATCATCTTTTTTTGGAGAATCTGTTTTCTGCTACTCCATCCTGTCCTGTACAATCTCTTGGTGCTGCTCCATTGTCTCCTCTACTACCCCTGGAGAATCTGTTTGCTGTGCTGCTCCATCTTCTCCTCAATAACATCAGCAGCAGCAGCAGCAGGTCCTTGTTCCTATGGCTTCTCCTCATCAGCACTAGGTCCTTGTTCCTGTGGCACCACATTAGCATCATCTGTGTCATCAAGGTGTATGACACCTTCTCGGACTTTAGAGCTCTCACCCAACTCGACAGTAGCTGGTACAATAGGTTTGGGAGAGGCATACTTCAAAAACTTCCAAATTGTATCAGCTCTGAAACTATATACATAGTTCGAGCTGAAGCTATCTTCTCTCATCTGCAATGGCATATGATGATTTAGAACACTTTGTACCAATATCAATTATTTTGAAGCTAAATGAAAATTATTTTTTCTTACAAGGTCTGGCTGTCCTATCTCAAAATAGCTTGAAAGTATATATTTGGCACTGATCAGCACTCTATAGCAGCCCCGCAGCTACTTGAATCATCTTGTTGTGGTGTCTGTACAGTTGGAAAGATATGTTAGAAACTGTTAACATCTGAACAAAATAAAATTATTCAATAGGTTCAAAGGCATAGCATGAAATAGACATCAGTAGGGGAAATGACTTTCTACCTCTAAATTTATTGACTCTATTGAATCCAAAAGATTGACATTAGGAGGACAGTGATCCAATGCATCTAGAAACCTTCTAATACAACTACAATACATATAATTCAGTTAGTGTGCATTAAAACAAAATAATAAAGTTTAAAGTTAAAAATAGCACACACACCACTTACAATTTCAGCTCTCTGTGTGTGTTTTTAAGAGAGTTGAATATAAAGCATTGCTTCTGCTGGATATCAATAGAAGCAAAGCTCCAGTGGTCACTGTGTAAGGAAAAAAGCATTAAGAAATCAAAGGCTACAAGATTTCTCAATCTTAAAGAAGAATCCCAAAAGAAGCAGTCACCCACATACCTGTTATGGTATGGAAGTAAGCAAAGCATCGATAACATCAAAATTGCAGTGTCTGAAACAATTGAAAATATCCATGGGAGTTTCCTTTGCATCTCTTAACCTGGAGGAAATGGCAGGATCAATAATATGAACTGTATGTTGTACAGCGTGGTTAAGCCAGCTTCTCATCATGCTGCATTGGACCAAACAATAATTAGGGTAGGGTGTAAAGGAGGTACAAGAAGGATTGTTTTGCAAACAAATGTAAAATAAAAGACACTTACTAGAGCATTGCAAGAATGATAGTATCTGAGCAATACTCATTCTTTATGAGCCAATGCTGCCAAGCATGGTTTTGTCAAGTCAAAATTATTCACTGAAGTTTCATCCTCAATATGGACAACTATGTTAGGGCCCAGCTCCTGCAACCTTCTCTGTATCTGCAGCTCCCTTTGTACAGTCTCCACATCTATAATAGATTTGGATTCTTTTATTTGTTGCTTCAGTGACTCCTCATAAGTAGCTTTCCCTCTGGTGTTCTTTGAGTGGGTTACTTCAACAACCTTAACCTCATCTACCTTCAACTTTCTTGTAGGTGGAATTAATAATATGTCTCTCATCTTGATGTCCTGCCATACATTGCATCTTCAAAATATTTCTCCAAGTAATCCTCTGCCATTTCCTGTAAGGAAAGAATGGCAGTCCTGTTCCACCTGAAACCAAGGTGCCAACTATCACATATGTCTTTCACTAGTCTCTAAAAAGGTGCCTTGGGGATTGCAAAGCCTATAGCTTTCTATTGCTTCCTGATCTCCTTTAGCACACCTACACCATGTTTCAATCTCTTGGCCTTTTGATGGAGCAGGCTCATTGGCTTCCCCTTCCTGCCATGTGCAACTCTTCCCTTTGGAGGCATACTAAATTCCTTGATACCTGCCCCAGCTGCTGCTGCTGCTGCAAGCCCTGGCCCCTTGCCAGCACTCCTTGCAGTTGACTTGGTTCTAGCCATCACTCTGACAAGCTGCACACAAAGCAATGGAAACAGATTACAGCCATGGAGAACATGGAATGATACAAAAAGGCAATGACAGGGGTGGATGAAGCAACATTTATAAATTTGCAACAAAACGCGATTTCGACAGTTTGAAATTCCTAATAGCTCACTCTCGCGTTTTCCTGCAAATACTTGAAGTAACATGTTGATACATTCCTACAGTGATTTCTCTGTCTTTACAACTAAATACAATACATTAGGAAAAAAGGGAGCTCATTTTGGGGCATTTTAGAAGAGAGAGAAAATAGGCTCTCAACCAATCAGGAGTGGGCCAAGGTTACGTTGAAAATTCAACAAAAGAAGATGAAAATAAGAAAAATAAATAGTACTGTATGTTCATAGAAGCGTGTCACATTAATAAGGTGATCCAATTTGAATCTTTAAAAAAATTATTTTTTGTATAGAATTTGGTGATTCTGACACTGCAAACGCGTCCGGAACGGCCCAAAATCCCAAAAACGGCACTTGAAACGCTGGAATCGGACATCCGGAGGCCCGGAAACGGCCAAAAAAGGCCCAAAAGTGAGATTTGCAGCAAAACGCGATTTGAGCTGTTTGAAATTTCTAAACCCTTCTCCTCGCGTTTTGCTGCAAATTTATGAGACAGCCTGCTGGAACATGCCTTCAGTCATTTCAACCAACCCAATTCAAAAGTCTTTCTGCTTGTGGTATTTATTCTAATATCTAAGCTACATCACATCCCAAAAGTATGTGTTATACTATTAAACAAGAAGATAAGGATATAGAGAGTCTTACTGACCTGGAAGCTATCTGTGGGTGTGCTGTGCTGTTGATGAGTACCCTGTGCTGGGGATGAACCTGTGCTGCTGGTCAGGATGCTGATGGTGCAGAGTAGGGAGGTAGGGAGGCAAGAGAGCTGAGGGGAGGGCCAAGACAGGAGAGATTAAACAGGAGGGAAAAGATTAGTGCAAAATACAAAAAAGACAGCTACTAAATGATGGAGCCGTTTTTTCACACGTGTGGATGGGACCCAGATCTCTTGGAGTTTGAAACTTGGCACTGTGAATGGGACACTTTTTGCCTTGGAACTTGTGCCAATCATGATTTCATAATCAGTTCCATAACCACTCTTCCCTCCCCGTCTTTCATCCTTGCCAGCACCCTCCCATCATCCTTTTCCTTCCCTCTCTGATCCCTTCCTACTCAACACACTCCATCCAGACTGCAACCTACCTGAAGACTACTACCACTGCCAGATCTCCAGGTTACCTAGGCTGTAGCTCAAGTTTGGGAGAGAGTAGAAGATTCACCAGTGCAAGTCCAACAGCATGGAAAAGGAAAAGAAAGGTCAGAGTTCTATATTCTTTTCAATGTTTTTTGATATATATTTCTTCCATCCATAGAATTCTTGATGTCCAGATATCTGGGCAATTCCCATCCACCACATCCCATATCCCAAATTTCCACATCCTAGTTTTATATTTGCAACAAAACGCGATTTCGGCTGTTTGAAATTCCTAAAGCTTTCTCCTCGCGTTTTCCTGCAAATTCATGAGGCAGCCTGCTGGAACATGCCTTCAGTCATTAAAATCAACCCAATTCAAAAGTCTTCCTACTTGTGGTATTTATCCTAATATCTAAGCTACATCACATCCCAAAAGTATGTGTGTTATACTATTAAACAAGAAGATAAGGATATAGAGAGTCTTACTGACCTAGAAGCTATCTATTTGATTGGAGATGGATATCAATAGAATCTAGAAGTTTGCAACAAAATGCGAGGAGAGTGCTTAACATTTTCCAAATAGCCCTATATCGCGTTTTCCTGCAATAATTCGACATAGACCATGCAATGAGCATATGTGAACATTACATAGTGGAATGTCAAGAATGGCCTTGAAGTCAGGGTCAACTTTATCTCTATTAGGTGCTCTCTTCCACCATTTGGAATCCATTACTTGAGCTGATTCTTTGCAGTAAAGACAAGGAGACTTTGAGTTGCCTCCTTTACTAACGTTATACATGCACTTACTTAAGTGTTTTAAGATCCCCCGCCATGTGCCACTCTACTTGAAAATAACCTTTTCTTGCAACATGGAGATTCTCTCTTCGCACTTGTCTTTTATTTATTCTTGGTATTTCCGTGTGGTGAAACACCCAATCTAGTGTTTCATGGTCTTCTATCTTTACCTGTGATTATAGAAAACAAAAGTTTTACTATAAAAGATTTGAAAACAATGACTAAAATCAAGTACGAAACAAAAAAATGATCATACCTAGAACGAGCCTAACCACCATATGTGTTTCTCCGACTGCACACTAAAATACTTCGAACTCGCTTCAGTCAATGATGTATCAAGTGCTCCATTCATCAATGTAATAGTAATCCTTTCCATTTTCTTTTCCTTTACAACCTCACACTCATCCAGTTTAATAACAAATTTCAAAATGCCTTTGCACTCCTCAAATGTTATTCCATAAAACTCGACCATTCTTCTTTGAAGTTGTTGTAGATCTACAAATATATTGTTCCAAGGGTATACACAGTGGTTCCTTTACCACCATGAAATATTTCTTCAATATGCTTGTCAATCTCATAGTCTTTTTGTAACATGAATCGTGGAAGTGTGGCAGTATCCATGTAAATATTTTGAAAAAGTGCAATCATCAAGTTCAGTGATGGATTCTTTATGAGAGGCTTGCACACGTCGTCAAAAGAGATGCGGAATCTTCAGGAAACAAAAAAAAAACTAAGGAGATATTTAATGCAAAATCGTGTTAGTTAGACAAAAGATTATCTTATTCCTTTCTGAACTGACAGTTCTGTAGTCCTTACTCACAGTTCTGAGCCATGTTTCCGTATTTTACTATTTTTGAGGTCTTTTAGGAGAGAAATAATTCAAAAAATAGTGAATTTCTTACAGGGCCCCAAAATGAGCTCCCTTTTTCCCTAATGAAACTCAGATTTTTGAGTGGTTTAAAGTTGGGCACATGTACATTAAGTGCTCATCTTTAATGGTTTTGTGTATCACCCTTGAGGCTCTTGTTTGTAAGAGGCATAGGCATGTCATAGGCCATATGCTCTCATTTTCCAAGCCCAAGGCATGTTATTTCACTGCATATTCAACATTTTCATAGCTTGTATCTTCAAACCCTAATAGGTATCATGTAACCAACATGCACAAAAGTTGTTGTAATTGTGGAGTAGACACTGCCCTTGACCAATTCATAAGGCAAGTGGTAAGACCCTCCCTTTCCCTTTCCCATATAAATCTACCTCATAACCATTACTCTAAGAAGGAAGGCTCTCATTGCCCATGGAGGAGGTATGGTATTAAAGGACGCATCAAGCATGTTGAAGGAACATCTATAAGCAAACCACTTAAGCAAGGGTGGCAGCCTTGTTTTGATCATTGTGTGAGAATGGTCAAAGTGGAAAGCATGTGGAAGCAATGGCATGTATGTCTAAAGCATGTCAACTACAAGAAGTCAAGCAAGCACAAAGAGTGGGGTGCACCATCATGGTGTACATCTTGGTGTATATCTTCATCGACAACAAATAAAGACTTAGATGGCATCATTGTATTAGGCTCATGCTCTAGGAACATGGTTGTAAATCCTAGATAACTCCACCTATATTCCAAACCTTGTACGCCTAATGTTATAAAGGCATCCTATGTCCAATACCACCTATTCCATTCTTTCATAGTTGGTATTGAGGGGGGGTATTAAGAGACTAAGGTTATGTAGAAGGGAAAGAAAAGGGTGTGAGTGTGTGAGTGGACTTAAGGTCCACTAGCTCACCTATTTAAAGGTGGAGCTAGGAGGCATTTTGTATTGAGCAAGGCCTAGTTGTATGCATAAACAACTTAATAAGCAAGATATTGTTCTTGTATTTTGTGAGCTCTTTTCCTCCACACACGATCTAGCATGAGCACCACATTTTCTCAACACCTCTCCCACTTGAAAAACACGAGATATCCTCATCTCGCAAACTGGGGGTAGTCTCGCAAACAGTTCAGCTTCTTTTTCCCAAGTGGTATCTTCAAAAGGATAGAACTTCCATTTGACGAATAATTCTCTCAGAATTCTATTCCGAAGAACCTTCTCTCGAACATGAAAGATTTCTTCAGGTTGGAGTTCCATCTACCCTTGGGTTGAAGAAGTTAAGATTTCATCATCAAGCACATGATTCGGACTTGGCACATACTTTTTAAGTAGGCTGACATAAAATACATTATGTACTTTGAGATGAGGAGGCAGAAGAAGCTCGTAGGCTAAGTCACCTACTTTCTTTGTAACCAGATATGGCCCACAATTCCTGGAGGATAACTTCTTGTACTTCCCAAGAGATAGAGAACTTCTTTTGGGGCATACTCGAATGAAGACCATATCTATTTCTTTGAATTTTCGGTCTGTCCTCTTCTTATTTGCATACTGCTTCTGTCTATCTTGGGCAGCTTTTATATCTTTGCAAATTGATTACATTTGCTGCTCCATGTCGTCAAGCATCTGTCTGGACATCTTGACCCTAATCAATGAGTCGGACCAAGTTAATGGAGTTAAGCAATCTTGTCCATACAAAGCTTTGAAAGGGCTCATCCCGATACTTCGGTGATAAGAAGCATTGTAAGCGAGCTCGACTAGGTGCAGATAGCGTAGCGACTTCTTGGGTTCCCTGCCCCACAGCATGACCCATAGCATGACCGAATTATATCTTCGATTACTTGGTTTACTCTTTTTGTTTGACCATCGGCTGTGCTGAGCTGAGATCCAAGAAAGTTCCTACTGCTTCGAAAAATGTAGTCCAGAATCTTGACGTGAACTTGGGATCTCAATCACTTACTATTCTCCTGGGTAGGCCATGCAATCTGAAGATTTCTTTGAGGAACACTCTGGCCACATCCACTGCAGTGTAGGTTTCTTTTACTGGAATTAGATGGGCAACTTTGGTTAGTCTGTCAACTACCATGAAGATGGAGTTGTAGCCTGATTGCACTGAAGGTAATCCAGTAATAAAATCCATACTGATACATTCCCACTTCATCTAGGGGATGTCTAATGGATATAACTTCCCAAGCATTTTTACTCTCTCGGCTTTGACTTTTTGACATGTCAGACATTGACGTACATGATTAAGTACATCCTTTTTTAGACCAGGCCAAAAAAAGCTTTTCTTTACAGACATGTAGGTCTTGATGAAACCTAGATGTCCTGCAATAAGGCTGTCACTCACGGCCTTCATTCAGTATTTGACCCTTAGTCCCCTCATCATTGGGAATGCACAGCTTGCGATTATAATACATAATTCCATCATCCAGGCTGTACCCTTGAACTCGGTTCAACCCCTCAGGAGTTTTACTTTCCTGCATAAGTAGGGTAGCAATAGGGCCAAAGAATCTATCATGCATGGTCTTCTCGTTTACCTCAATAATCAATGGATTTGACACCACTGTAATTGCAAGCAAGGAGGCTTTTTTGCTGAGAGCATCTGCTACCACATTTTCTTTACCTGGGCGGTACTTGATTTCAAAATCAAATTCCTACAGGGTCTGCATCCACCTTCTTTGGCGCATGTTGAGATCCTTATGAGTGAAGATCCACTTTAAGCTCTGATGATCTGTCCTCATCAAAGTGAATCTTTGACTGAGTAGGTAATGTCTCCACAACTCCAGGGCATAGACTACTGAATCTAGTTCTAGGTCATGGATAGCATAATTCCTCTCACGCGTTCTAAGTTTTCAGGATTCATAGGCCACTGCATGATCTTCCTGCATGAGTGCACCTCCCAGGGCAAAACCACTGGCATCAGTTACTACCTCAAAGGGTAGGGAGAAATCTAGCAACTTCAGAACAGGATTGGTTACCAAGGCAGTCTTCAGCTTATCAAAAGCACTCTAACACCTGACAGACCATTGAAACGGGATATTCTTCTTGAGAAGATTAGTCAGGGGAGAAGCTATGAGAGCATACTTTGGTATAAAAATTATATACCAACCAGTCAATCCCAAGAATCCCCTAACTTCTTTCACTGTCTTTGGTTCAGGCCAATCTATGAGACTGCTTGGACTTTTGCGAAATCTGGAGAAATTCCATCTTTGGATTCCAGAAAGCCCAAGTATTCAACATGGTCGGCAGAGAAAGTGCATTTGCTCTTTTTTGCAGAGTTGGTGCTTCCTTAGAATCTCAAAAACTTTTCGGACATGAGCTTCATGGGTGGTCAACTGCATTCTTTGAGTAAATCAGAATATCATCAAAGAAAACAAGAACAAAATCATCCAAGTATTCCCTAAGAATGTCCTGCATTAGGTGATTGAATGTCGGTGGGGCATTTGTCAATCCAAACGGCATGACAGTGAATTCATAATGCCCATAACGAGTATTGATGATTGTCTTCGGGATATCTTGATCATTAATCTTGATCTGGTAATACCCTAATTTGAGATCTATCTTTGTGAAGATCTGGGCTCCATTTAGCCTGTACAGAAGCTCATCAATTCTGGAGATAGGATATTTATTATTAACTATCAGCTGGTTGAGACCTCTGTAATCCACACAGAGTCTTAACGTTCCATTCTTCTTTTTCTGAAAGAGAACTGGGGCTCCCCAAGGTGAAACACTGGGTCTTACAAACCCTTGTTCTAACAGCTGTCTAAGCTGTTCCTTGAGTTTGATGGCTTCACAAACTAGCATTTTGTATGTGAGCTGGTCTACTGGCTGAGCTCTAGGAGTCAATTCTATCACATGATCTACTTCTCGAAATCGGAGGCATCTCAGTTAGCTCTGTTGGGAATAAATCATCATATTCACTTAACCATTCTGGTTCTTTAGCCTTTAACTTTGTGTCTACCGGATTCATTTTGACAACATAAATGAGCTGCTTCTTTCTAAGTCCTTTTAGTAACTTAGAAGCTTTTACTGATTGCAGACTTGGGGATCTTGAAATTTCGATTCCTTGAACTTTGTTTCCGTGAAGGTCATGGAAGGAAATGGTTCCATTATGACAGTGAGTGTTAGCTTGATTTTTGTGGAGCCAATCCATTCCAAGGATCCCATCGAAAACTCCCAAAGGTATAACTCTGAACTGACAGTCAGTTATATTACCATCTAGATTGAACTGAATACGATCTGTCTCATGGTGAGTGAAAAGAATCTTCCCACTGGCTAATTCAACTTGCATAGGTTTCCCTGATTTCTGTTCTAAGACTAGCTTATGCAAGCATCCTGGGGAAATAAATGAATGAGCACTGCCTGAATCAATCAAAAGCTTAAAAGGCTTACCCTGATATTCAGCTGGAGTATGGATGACGGAGAATTGACAATTTGGCCCTTGGTTTTCAATTGCAACGTAAATCTGTCCTCTTTCCTCTTCCACTACTTCTGCTATTGTGACTGCTCTAGCTGCTATACAGATTGGGGCGAATCTCTTTCTCTTTGGTTACCCCAGTTCTGGGAAGGAGTTATGAGACTACTCTGAATAGAGGTAGATGGTTGAGCTGGAGTTCTCCTAGGATTGCCTTGATTTTGGCGAGAGACCTTGATTTGACTGATACGAAGGGGTTGGTCTTTGCACTCTCGATCCTTGACTTCCTTGTCCCCTTGACATGGCAGGAGTCGGGCAGTCTTTCAGCTGGTGACCAAAACCCTGACATCCAAAACACCAGTTCTCACTTCTGAGCTCATCCCTTTGAATCCTTAAAAGAGGTGGGGCTCCTGAGAAAGTGTTCTGTGGTGGGAAGGGTCTTCCTTTACTTTTGAATCTCCCAGTATCCTGATTCTGATTTGGACCTTGCTGCCTCTTGGGGGTGGAAAGTTTGAAGTACTTCTCGGGGTTTAGAATCTTTTAAAGTTAGAGCGTGCAGGCTTCAGCGAAATCTTAACAACAAAGGCTTTGGCAAAGTCCTTTGCCATTCTTACATCTTTGGCTATTGAGACAGGTTTGGCATTCTTCAATAAGGTGTCCAATGGCTCGTTCATTCCTCAAATGAATTTGGCCACCATCAGCTGCTCTTTATCCAATTGTGGGGAATATTTGAGGAGAAGGGCAAAGGCCTGATGGTACTCTTCAATTGTCTGGCTATCCTGCTTTAGTTTTAAGGACTCATTCATTTTGGTTTCAAGGAAGCCCAGAGGAGGGCAAAACCTCTTCCTGAGGTAAGCTTTAAGATCTGTCCAGGTCTGGGTATTTCGATCGAGATGATTTATCTCGCAATGATTCCTCCAAGCAACCCTGGCCGTTTCCACAATCTTTAATCTAGCGAGAGCCATCTTGCTTCTCTCGTTATAGCTAGTTACATCAAAGTATTCTTCCATTGCCTCAATCCACTTTTCCACTACTTCACCTAACTACTCCCCTTCACCCTTGAAGGGACCAGGTTGGGATCTGTGCAAGGCTTTACAAACTTCCAGATCTAAGTCTTCCTCACATCAGTTAGAGGATCCGGTTGCCTTGCACGGGCCGCGCGCCTCATAATTCTGACAAAACGAGATTTTTGTCAACTTAACTTTGATAACAGATTTATGATTATCTAATTTTTACGATTTAATCTTTAAACAGATAATTATTTCATCGTACTTCTTGAAACAAGATTTACTTTGATAATTTTATTAACCATATTCACAATCATGAAAACAATTTAGAATTTTTTACAAAACATCGTTTATTATCAAAACTTTGAGATATATACATAGAGCATCACGGCTCCAAAGTCACTGCCTCAAATCACGTACGCATAAAGAAGCGAAATTGCAAAGGAGACATGCCATGATAAGCACGATTCATCACTGAAAGAGGTGCTGTAATTCTACTTCTAGGGATAAAGCGGCTAAGAAGCCTAAAAACTCGACAAGAAATTCTAAAATTCCTAGGTGAATGATTAACGAGTTGTACATAATGAACAACCCCTAGCCTTATCAAGATCATGGCTAAGGAAATATTTTGCTTGAGTCTCTGACGCTGACTGGTATTGATATTAATACATCTTCCTCCAGAGAACCACATATACCGATATCGCTCTAAAGAATCAGGGAAGTATAGATCCTCAAAGTGACGGGCAAGCCTCACTCTGCTTACACAGGTTGTAGCAGAGTTGACAAGATGCTCGAATGCAAAGGCTAACATATCCTGACTCTGGGAGAGTCCAGGAATGCCAGATAGATTTAGGGTATCCATCTAAAAATCCAATTCAATTTATGAGTTTTCAATTTATGAATTCATTTCAAACATAATCTTAGCAAGTGAAAACATTTTTTTCGCAGATTTACTTTAGAATTTTAGGCAGTTTTTGCTATTGTTTCATAAGTTTACAACAGCGCTCCATACCAGCTGCTGTGAGAACCCACTGCCCCCTCCGCGCACCAGATTCTCGATTTAGCTGGCAGCGAAAGCAGCTCCCTCATGCACGGGGCACGGTTTCCCACTTGGGTCCTCGCCCTCGAATGTCCGAGCAAAGAGACTAATCTGGTGGTCATTTCGAAACCGAAACCGGAAAAATTTCCCTTACCCGAAAAACGGGGACGATCCCACCTTTTTGAATTTCTTAATGAATTTTCTAACGGGGTCAAGAGACTAAACTAACCTTCATCTGAATAAACCAGATAGAAGGAAAACTATTACAGACTTAACTTGAAGAAATCAATGCTTTTTTCCTAATAGAGTCAGGCACAGCCGTTGATCTATTCATTTGAGAAGTCTTTAGGCTTTTATTTAACTACTCGAGTTCTAAGCGTATTCCTATTAAACAATTTTATTATTAAAACTCTACTGATTCCAGCCCATCCGACCCATGGGTTAGCCACCGCCCAACCACTGGAACTGGTAGAACCAGACAAGTACTCACCCACCCATAATTGAATGCCTTTCTTAACTTTAGCTTTAGAAAACAGATACGCACACACTCCTCTTTAAACTTGAACTTATAAAATGATCCATTGAACAAACAGTTATTGATTACAGATATCATAACTCGAAATTTTCATCCAGTTCCTTGTTTCTCAAAAACAGGTTTCACTCTAGACTCTCCGACCAGCTAGTCAGCAACGAAATCCAGTAACAGATTACAATAATTTTTTTCGTCATCATACATATATATCTTCCACGACATACGCATGGGTGTCCTAAGCACCGCGAGCCCATGCATCGCCTAGTCAGAACCCTCCAGGATCCTCCTTAGGTGTCCTGGCACTTCACTCAGGGACCGCTTCGTTGGCCCTCGCCTATCGTCACACCATTTTTCACCATACCGAGGCTGGTCAAGACCTGGGCAGGTTTTTGCCATGTGAGCCGTCCTTTGAACACTCCCTGCCAGCTGTTGCAACGGAACTTCCCTTAGAAAAACACATATACCAAATGCTCCCTCCAGCATTTGGCGTAAGACAGTCCTTTAAGAAAACAGGGTTTCTATGCAAGTTTTCAATTTTGATCTTCTTTTGAATACAATGAGTATATCTTAAATCCGTATCCAAGACTTCTAGATCACAGGTCTGAATTCTAAACAGAATTCCTCGAATTTTGTAACCTTCTCAACTTAGTTTCAGATTCGGTGGGTGATTTGAGTGTATTTTTTTCTGAACTGGACACATCGTCTTTCCTTGAAAATGACGAAGGAGTTTGGTCTTGGTCATAGCCTGATTCAGGATTTGAGTCTAGTAAGGTTCTTCCTGAACTATCTTTCTCAAAAGAGGTGATATTTCAATTACTATTTTTTTGAATTTCATTCATTGAATATTTGCTTAACTGATTTCTAAACTAATCATTTATCTGAAATTTTGACTTTGATAGTTTTTTCTGAGTTTTTTCATTACTATCCGAGTGAATATAAAACGATAGAATTTTTTTCTTTCATAGAGTATTTACTTATTCATTTATCAATTATTCATGGAAATTAAACATAGAATTAAAGGGAACCCTAATTTTGATATAAAAATCATTTACGCATCAATTTATGCATAAAATCAATTTTGATGAAAGTAACACTTTTATAATAAAAATTTTCTTTTATGCATCATTTTATGCATAAAATCTATACAAAAAGAGGAATTTACATGATAATGGAGATCCATGTAATTAAATAAAAAAAGAGAAATTTTGATATATTAAAATAATAAATATTTTTATTTAAAGAGAAATTTTAGATAGTTTTTTTTTATGTATGAGAAAATTTTAATGATAAAAGAGGAATTCCCATGACATTTGGAATTCAATCATTTAAATGGTAAAAGTAGAATTCTTGGCATATTTGAGTTATTGGATATTTTTATTTAAATTTAAAGAGGAATTTTAGATAAATTTATTTTATGCATGAGAAATTTTTAAATGATAAAAGAGGAATTCCCATGACATTTGGAATTCAATCATTTAAATGGTAAAAGTGGAATTCTTGACATATTTGAAATAATGAATATTTTTATTAAAGAAACGAGAAATGTTATAAATTTATTTTATGATAAAAGAGGAATTCCCATGACATTTGAAATTCAATCAATTAAATGCAAAAAGAGGAATTCCCATGATATTTGAGATCCAAGAAATTAAATGGAAAAAGAGAAATTTTTAGCATAATTCAAATTATGAGTATTTATCAAAAGTGAAATTTTGAGCATTATTAATTTTATTGAGAAATATGGGTAGAATTGATTTTTGTAAATCCCATGAATCTTTTACTCAAAAGAAGAATATTGAATATATTTCACTTGAGAAATTTGAGAAAGAATATCAAAATATCCATCGAGAAAAAGTACCTTTAAGTAGGCCAAGCAATTGGCAGAAATTTAGAAAAAGTTCCATCGGTATCGAAAGTAGAAAATGTTACTAAATGTGAATATGATGTGAATAAGATGAGAATAGATGTGATAAGATGTGAATGCAATGTGATAGGATGTGAGTGGATGTAATAAGATGTGAGTGGATGTGATAAGATGTGAATGTGATGTAAATGGTGGATGTGGATGGGATGTGATGTGATGTGGATGGGATGTGATGTGATGTAAATGGATGTGGATGGGATGTGATGTGATGTGATATAAATGGATGTGGATGGGATGTGATGTGCTGTAAATGGATATGGATGTGATGAGATATGGATGGGATGTGATGTGATGTAAATGGATGTGGATGTGGATGTGAAGAGATGTGGATGTGATGTGACGTGGTGGATGTGATGTGATGTGATGTAAATGGATGTGGATGCGAATGTGATGAGATGAGATTGAGATGTGATAATATGTGAAAGGATGTGATGTGATGTAAATGGATGAGAATGAGATGTGGACGTGATGTAATGTGGATGGGATGTATGTGATGTGATGTGGATGTAATGAATGAGATGGATGTGAATGGATGCGATAAAATGTGAATGGATGGCATGTGATGTGATGTGAATCGGGATAGATGTGAATGAATGAGATGTGATGTGATGTGAATCGAGATAGATGTGATTGAATGAGATGTGATGTGATGTGAATCGGGATAGATGTGAATGGATGAGATGTGATGTGAATCGGGATAGATGTGAATGGATGTGATGTGAATTGGGATAGATGTGAATGGATGAGATGTGATGTGAATCCGGATAGATGTGAATGGATGAGATGTGATGTAAATGGACATGAGATGTGATGTGAGATGTGATATGGACATGGGTAGATGTGAATGGATGAGATGTAATATGATGTGATTGGATGAGAATGGATGAGATGTAATATGATGTGATTGGATGAGAATGGATGAGATGTAATATGATGTGATTGGATGAGAATGGATGATGGACGATGGGAACACATATGATTGGATGTGGATTAAGCAATGTGAATTGATGTAGAAGAATGTGGAATAATGAGAAATGATGTGGAACAATGTGGAAAGATGAGAGTTCATTAGAAACTGTATTTATGACCTATTTTTAAATGACTGTTTTATGTCAAGAATGCCAGGGAAGCATTTTGACCATTTTGTGAATGAGGTCATGGAGACCTAAGTGATAAAGTTGCAACAGTTAACGGAGAGTCAACAGAGGATGTCTCGTATAGCAAAGTCGACTGAGGTCTTGACCAGCCTCGATTCGATTTAAATGGTGAGCTTCCGGTACGGTGGATGAGGGACCAAGGAAGGGACCTATGAGTGAAGCGCTAGGTGACCTACGAAGGAGCCTAGAGGGTGCTGGCCATACGGTGCTCGAGCTCTGGGTCGTCAAAGATACCCACCCGTGCATCGAGGAAATAAATGGAACAAGGAGTTAGAGTTATTTTCTGAACTCGGGCATGGATCTGGTTGATTGGCCTTGTTGGTCCTCAACGGATGAGTCCATGGCTCTTTTTTTATCGATCTGTTGGTTGATCTTGTTGATCTTCAATGGAGAGTCCATCTGGATTTTTATAAGTGAATATATTTCTAGGTACTATGAGCTAGGAACTATTGAAACGGCCCCCTGAGTGAACAGGTGGTGAGCGTTCTGGTTGCCAATGATGCCATGGGTATACCGATGAAGGAATGATTGGAAATTAAAATTCAACTGGATATTTTGGAGGATTATGATCAATGATACTATGGTTTCATTAATAGATTGTTTTAAAGATAGCTGAATTTGTGAAATAAGCAATTCCATATTGGGTGTGTAAGTGGTGTGACTATCTTGAAGTTTGCTTGAAGCACCGGCTAGGGGGCCTGGGAACTCTTTTCCCTGGTACCCGGGGACCAAAACATAACCAAATTCCTAAATGGATCATATCACTATAGTGGTTGGGCGGTTGGCTAACCCATGGGACTGGATGGGGTTAGGCTGGACTGATGGATCCCTAAAATGAGACTCAATTCTGTTAAGTTATGATAGTTGAAGTAAATCCCGGATAACCCTTGTTCTATGGAAAAGAATCAACGGCTGTGCCTCTTGATGAGGGAAAAAGCGTTGGACTCTATGTTCCAAGTGCAAGTCTTTTCCTTGATCTGACCATGTGACTTATGGGTTCGGTCGGATCAGCTCGATCAGTTAAAGCTCTTGACTACGTTAGAATAAAAATATCCTGGAGGAATCGCATATGCTTTCTGGGCAAGGGAAGTTTTTTCAGGTTCGGTTTTTGAAGAACCAAGGGATTAGTATCTTGTCTGGATATCCATGGGCGAGGCCCTGTTGAGTGAGAGGCTCTGCCCTATGCAAGAAGTGCTACTTCCACTGTAGCACCCCCGAATTCGTTGCGCGGAGTGAAAAGATGCAGGGGAGAAGAGAGCTTGCGCTCTTGCACACACACACACTCACAAAATCCTAAAAGAGAACACACAAGGTGAGACGCTGAAAATCTTCTTCTTCTTCACACAACACTCAACACACCATATACAAGGATAAGAGTACACACAATATGAAAGGTACTCAACCAAATACATACTAGGGTTCTCTATAGTGTGAACCCAGCTAAATGAGCTGGCACTATAACTATGCCAGTCTCTAAAATGGCTATCACATAGCCAGTCATTCCATTGGCGACCGCATATCACCCATGATCTCACCAACCATGCCAGTGGTGTAAGTGTGGGGCCTATCCCCCAGGCAGGTCATCAGTGTCCACCACCTCACTAGATGAGCTCAATATCTCAACACTCCCCCTCAAGCTCAACTCCATCTCATGTACACCAAGTGAAGCCCTGAATTTGCGGAGCTTCTCTGTACCCAATGCTTTGGTGAAGATGTCAGCGACCTGATCCTGTGTGTTGACATAAACAAGGTCAACATCTCCTACCAAAACCTTCTCTCTGACAAAATGGTAGTGGACCTCTATATGCTTCGTGCGAGCATGAAAAACTGGGTTCCTAGCCAAATGTATACTGCTAATGTTGTCACAGAAAATGACAACTTGTCTATCCCACTGATAGACCCAAATCTACAAGTAGCTTTCTCAACCAAGCTACCTCACATGGTGCCATAGCAGCAGCTCTGTACTTTGCCCCTGTACTGGATAGAGCAACCATAGGCTGCTTCTTACTGCTCCAAGTCACAGCAGCACTCCCCAAAGAAAACAAGAAGCCACTAGTAGATCTATCTGAGATACTACCAGCCCAATCAGCATATGTGTACCCATGTACACATATCTTTGTCCCAGTTTCATAAATATTCCACAATGCAAAGTAGACCTCACATACCTCAGTATGCGTCTCAATGCATCCAAATGCGGCTTTCAAGGAACCTGCATAAACTGACTCACCAACCCAACATCATAGCTCAAAACTGGCGTGGTGATCATCATGTAGATCATGCTTCCTACTATGCGCCTATACATACTAGGATCCTCCAAAATCTCTCCTAAATCTGCACTCAACTTGCCATTCTGATCCAATGGCACTGAGATAGGCTTACAGCCTATCATACCATACTTGGACATGTCCAAGCCCTATTGTCTCTGTAGTAATCCAATACCATGTGGTAACCTAATCACCTCAATGCCAAAGAAATATCTGAGCTCCCCCAGATCCTTCATCTCAAACTTCTATCTAAGCAAGATCTTTACATCAAAGATCTCTACATCATGGTCCCTCGTAATGATTAGGTCATCTACATAGATGACAACAAGCACAACCCCTCTATCACTGTGTCTCACATACAGTGAGAAATCTGCATTGGCTATATGAAAGCCAATAGTGACAAGATATTCAGAAATCTTGTCAGACCATGCTCTTGGTGCTTGTTTTAAGCCATACAAGGCTTTCTTCAACCTGCAAACATGCTCAGGGTGACTCACATCCTCATAACCAGGTGGCGACAACATATACACCTCTTCCTGCAAATCTCCATGGAAGAATGCATTCTTTACATCCATCTAATGTAAAGACCATTGCTTTGACGCACCAACTGCTATCACAACTCTCACTGTTATCATCTTGGCAATTGAGCTGAAAGTTTCTTCATAATCAATGCCATATGTCTACGCATATCCTTTGGCTACCAATCTAGCCTTGTACCTGCTTATGCTTCCATCACTGTTATGTTTTACTTTGTACACCCACTTGCATCCAATGGCTTTCTTGCCTTCAAGCAATTGCACTAAATCCCAAGTCTCATTTCCATATAGTGCATCCATCTCCTCATCCATAGCTTTCTCCCAACACACATTTCCAACAGCCTCATCAATGCATGTGGGCTCTACAACCTGTACAACTTTTGCCATGTATGCATAGTGATGTGCCACATAACCATCATAGGTAAACCCTTGCACAGGATTCTTCACTCTCCCAGATCTTTGTAGCTTTGCATTCATGGCTTCCATAGCCTTCTTTACACCAGGTGTTCTCATAGTAGCTGGTATCCCAAGATCCTCATCAAGGCTCATCTCTGAGCCACTAGACTCTCCATCAACATGAGAATACCCTGCAAAAATGTTAGGCATACTAAGGGACGCAGCCTGCCACTCCATGGTCTATCAACTGAACCACTACTCAAAGACTGTGATTGCTAACTTGCATTCTGTGCAACCACATTTCCACTCACATCAGTTCCAACAGCTTCTTTTTCAGCAACATACCAGTTGCTCATCTCATAAAAAACATCTCTGCTTACCCTCAACTCACGTGTAGCAGAGTTATAACACCTCTATCTCTTTTGCTCAAGGGAATACCTAATAAACACGCATTTTTTAGCTTTTGGATCCAGCTTAGTTCTCGGCTCATCTGGCACATGCACATATGCAATGCATCCAAAGACTTTCAGATGAGACAAATCAGGTTTTTTGCCCCAATAAACCTCTCCTTTAGAGTTACACCATGTATGGCTGCAGTTGGAGTCCTGTTCATGATGTAAATTACTGTGGAAATAGCCTCAACCTAATAGATATGCGGCATATTCTTCTCTCCCATCAATGCTCGTGCAATCTCAGCAATGTGCCTGTTTTTTTGCTCAGCAACTCCATTTTGCTGTGGAGTGTCTCTGCATGTAAACTGTCTTCGATACCATTCCAAAAATTCAAAGAACTCATGTACTCTCCCCTGTTAAGAAAACGTGGTGCTCATGCTAGATCAAGTGTGTGTGGAGGAGAGGGACTCACAAAATACAAGAAAAATATCTTGCTTATTAAGTTGTATATGAATACAACTAGGCCTTGCTCAATACAAAATGCCTCCTAGCTCCACCTTTAAATAGATGAGCTAGTGGACTTTAAGTCCCTTCACACTCACACCCTTCTCTTCCCCTTTTACATAACCTTAGTCTCTTAATACCCCCCCTCAATACCAACTATGAAAGAATGGAATAGGTGGTATTGGACATAGGATGCCTTTATAACATTAGGCGTACAAGGTTTGGAAAACCGGAAATTAATAATATTTAGGCTTAATAAGAAAGAGAGAGGCTTATGAGAGTGCAACAACCCTAATCAAGTCAAGGATGTTGCATAAATAGGAGATTAAAATAGTAATTTTTATGGTTTTGCACTTAGGGTTTGTGCCTAATTACTAATTTTGATAGGGATTAGCTTCATTAGTGTTAAAGAACACTTTGTTTGGTGATTAAGATCACCATTAGTGTTTAAAAAACATGATTAGTACTTAAGAGCATATTTTTAACATCTAATGACACTTATTTTGGTGATTAGATTCACCATTAGTGTTTAATAACACTCTTAGTGTTTAAAAACACTTTGGAGTAACTCCCCTTTAATGGATTAGAAGCCTTATCAGTGTTAATCAACACTATTAGTGCTCATAACAACACTTTGAAAAGCTTTGAGAACTTGAAGATGAAGAGGAAGCTTGATGACGTGATGAATGAGACTTATGATGCCTTATATGGTTGGCCACCGCTTTAAAATCAAGAGAAGGATCAGCAACAAGCCCTCACAATATCACTTGGGTGATTAGAGCAAAGAGGGAAGGATTAGAGCAAGAAAAAAAACAAATTTGAAGCTTTAATGGAGAGCTTCAAGAACTTTGAAGGAGGCAGCCCTGGTTTTTCTACTGTAGCCGGCAAATGGAGCAGCCATTGGAGACGAAATTTGAGGTGTAGCTCCTAGACACATTGGGCTTCAAAAGCCCTCAACTCCCATAGCCTATAATGGCCTACATGCGGCGTATAGCTGTATGGCCAGCTGCACTGCAGAAAACTGCGTGGGGCTACACAGGGCGGCGGCAATGCCGCAGCGAGAAGCAGACGAATCCAACAATTGATGGTACAAATGTGTGCGTCTATGAGTCTAGTTCACTTCCCATGTTGAGAGCTTGACGAGTTATGGTCTCCACAAGCTACTAAAGCTCCTCCACCAGCAGAGGGTTGAGGTCCACAAGGAGAAGATAAGAGAAAATGAAGATTTTTGACCTATTCTACACCACAACTATGACCTACTCAACCAAAGCTCTAGATACCATGTTAAGAAAACGTGGTGCTCATGCTAGATCAAGTGTGTGGAGGAGAGAGACTCACAAAATACAAGCAAAATATCTTGCTTATTAAGTTGTTTATGAATACAACTAGGCCTTGCTCAATACAAAATGCCTCCTAGCTCCACCTTTAATAAATAGATGAGTTAGTGGACCTTAAGTCCCTTCACACTCACACCCTTCTCTTCCCCTTTTACATAACCTTAGTCTCTTAATATCCCCCTCCATCTGACCTTAGGCACTTTATATATTTCCTTGTTTGCTTTTCAACCAAAACTCTGAAATTCTGAAAATGAGTGAACACTTCACCCTTCTCCTTCATGAAGTATACCCACACTTTCCTTGTGTGGTCATCAATAAATGTCACATAATACCTGCAACCTCCCATAGACATGGTCTTCGTAGGACCCCATACATCTGAATGCACAACATCTAGTGCATTTCTGCTCACATTTCTATCACGTGGAAATACATGCTTTGTTTGCTTTCCAAATTGGCATGCTTCACATATTTTCTGCATACCTTCAACTTTAAACTTTGGCAGCCCTATCACAATTCCTTTAGTCTGCATAGACTTCATTCTCTGCACATTCACATGTCCAATTCTTTTATGCCAAATGTCTATGTCTACAACAATTCCTGAACCATTTGCAAACATCGCAGCACTCACCTCAGGCATGTTTACATTCAATGTAAACATTCTGCCCACTCTGTTGCCTTTTGCAACCAACCTGCACTTGTCTTTAAAGTCTTCAACATAACAACCATCAGGGTTAAACCGAACCTGCAAACCCTGCTCAATCACCTGGCCAACTGAAACCAGATTCTTTGTTATGTTTGGAACATGAAGTACATCTACAAGGTACTTCACTTTGCCATCCTGCATAGATAATGGCACATCTCCAACATGGACAATTGGATGAGCAGTGTCATCCCCTATTTCCACAAAACCTGGTCTTTCAAGGTTTTTCATCTCCTTGAACCATTCCCCATGACTTGTCATGTGGCTTGAAGCACCTGAATCAACGTACCATACACCATACATCATCTTTATGTGCTGCTTCAACATTTTCAGACATAGCATTAACGACATACTGCATAACAGACAACCTTTCATTATCCTCATTGTTTCTGCTCGAGGATGCATAGTTGTTTTGCTGCAATTTTTCATTTTGCTGCATGTCAGCCTGCTTCTTATAACAATCTGCCTGCACATGTCCAGGCTTACCACAATAAAAGCATCCACCCATACCATTATACTGTCTTTGCCAATTTCCACAACCTCTTTGACTCTCCCTGCCTCTGAATTGGCCTCTTCCACCTGCGTGTTATTGTTGTTGTGAATTCTAGGACTGTTGTTGTTGCTCTACTGGCCATAATTCTGATTACCTATTCGGCCACCTCCTTGGCTGCGTTCACGGCCTCCTCTACCTCGTCCTTCTTGAACTTGTGTAGAAGGCCTCTTGCTCTGAACTGTTTTTGTTTTGTGAAGGCTGTTAGTCTTCACCCAAGCTCTTCTCTGCTATAATCAACAGACACCAAATCTGTGAAATTGGGAATGTTTTTTCGAGTCTGAATAGATGTCTTGAACGCCTTGTATTGTGGCCCGAGACCACGTAGACAGACTTCCACCTTATCATCATCATCTATTGAAACAACAATAGATGCAAGGGATTCCACAATACCCTTGATCTTCAATGCTGCATAGTCATTCATAGACATACTCTTTTTCTCCATAGTATGAAGTTCATTCTTTAATTGTATCTTTTGTGCCTTGGTATTTGTTTCATAGAGTTTTACCAAGGTGTCCCATGCCTTCTTGGAGGACTTGGCATCCTGTATGTGCCCAATCACGGTGTCTTGTATATTGATAGAGAGCCAATACATAACTTTTCTGGCTCCTTGGTTCCAATCCTTGAAGTCTTTCACATTTGCAATAGTCGGATTGATCTCCGGTATCTCCGGTGCCCTCTTCATGCGCTCACCTTCTATGTAGTCCCAATAACCCTTTCCCATCAGGAAATTCATCAACTTGAACCTCCAAGCATGGAAGTTGTTCTTATCAAGCTTCTCAGCAACAATCTGGTTTATGCCATCATTTGACATCTTGCCAGACACACAAATTTACCAGAAACAGGCCCTTTTTATTTAGCTTTCCCTTGCTACACTGTCGCCGTTTTATTTAGCTTTCCCTTGCTATTCTTAACCCTCTCGTAATGTTATGAATGTTACGCGCGGGCAGGAGAGTAACCAATAAGTTTAACGAACAAGGAGATCCTAAGAGACACCTGGAAGTGTTTGATCAAGTTTGTGAGGCCCTTAGGGAATGTAACAAGATTTCTAGAACCAATGCTTTCAACCTAACCCTAGATGGGAAGACATGGGATTGGTTTAGAACTTTCAGGGTTAAGGAGAACAATTAAACTTTGAAGCACTTAGGAGATTGTTTTTGAAGCAATTTTTACATGAGGGAGCACTATGGAGTGTAGCCTCACAACTGCATAAGGTAGAGAGAGAAGAGGGAGAGTCAGTTAGGGAGTTCATTAGCCAACTTAACATTTGAACTCTAGTTGGGCTTCGCATGAACAATTCACCCATAACCTGTTGCTTAATATATTCATTCATGGGATTAAACACGAGGAGATCTATAATGGCTTAATCATTAGAGGTATCACCACATGGGATGAGTCGTAACTAATTCCATCTAGCCAGAGAATAATCTAATGGTTAAGGGAGCTAGAGCATCGGATGCCAAAATTGGTTGCTTCAGCAGTGATAACAGCTAAACCCTTGGCTAAAGGTAACACTTTAGCATAAATGAATTTCATGGACTTCATGAAAGTGCTTTAAGAAGAGATGAGGGCCAATAGAGCTCATGAGAACGTACATATGTACCCAAGGAGAGAGTGGCATTGGTGTTCTATATGCCGACAAGCTCATACAACAAGTGAGTGTCCAACCTTGAGAGCACGATAACAAGGAAATTGTAGTTTCTTCAAGTGCTATGGTCATGACGTCTCACGGTGTGTCGAACGTGCTCTAATTCTACCAAAGCACATATAGCTTTACCAACACCACCATAGCAACAAGCTATCATGTCGACCATAGGAGCTCAACACATTGCTAACCACCTGACACAACAACCAGTCTCTCAAAGGGAATTTACAATGCTGCAAATGTACCTCTGCTCTAGCACCCATAATACTAGAATCCCAACCACCCCCTTCCAAGATCACACCACTTATTTAGATAGGTTTGGAGGAACCTATGGATTACCTAGGGTATGAGGTGGACTTGGATGCTACCTTACATTTTGCAGAGGACTCCATAGAACTCTTTGAAGCTCTTTGTAGTTGATTCCCAAGGGGGAGTCAAACTTGTGTACCAACTTGCTGCTGTTGCACGACGAGGTCGTGATATTAATGCCACTGCTAGAAGAAAGCCTCTTCAATGTTATCACTCCCAAGGACTATACAGAATCTCTGAATGTCCTCTTAAGTATCCACAACCCTAAACCACTCAAGGTGCATCTTTTACACCACCACCTACCACTTATAGTCATTGGTGGCATAGATCATGCATTAGGGGAAATTTGGACTCAAATTGGGCCCTTTAACCATTGCTACACACTCTCTCTTCAAAAATGGGCTCATGGTAAAATTTTTGCAAGTCAACTCAGAAGTGAGTGGAGTTTGGACATTTGGAATCTACCCTTTGAGACCTTTCCCAATGATATATAGCACGATGGTCAATTTCGCCTATTCAAGAAGTCTCCAAATTTGGTGATGATGTGCCATTTGGAATCTATATAGCATGATGGTAAATTTTGCCTATTCAAGAAGTCTACAAATTTGGTGATGACATGGCACATCATCACCAAATTTGGGAACTTCTTGAATAGGCAAAATTTGGGGACTTCTTGAATAGGCAAAATTGACCATCGTGCTATGTATCATTGGAAAGGTCTCATCAAAGAGTAGATTCCAAATGTCCAATCTCTACTCACTTATGAGTCGATTTGCAAATTTTTTTACCATTAGCCCATTTTTGAAGAGAGAATGTGTAGCAATCTAAATTTTCCCTAATGTGATCAAAGATTTCCCCATGAAACCTGTGGTAAACTAATCTACAGAGTGGCCCAGCCATCACACCATTCAATATGATTGGTGTAAGTGACAAGTTAAAAAAAACTTAGTAATTCTTTTTGGCAATGCCATAACTAGACTTATGGCTGGAAACTAGCCAATTTTAGAAAGAAAAATAGAGACTCCAACTGCTTCAGTGGCAGAATCTAAGAAGAAGAAAGGCCATAGGAGGAAGAAATGTGTGAAACTCCAACTGCTTCAGTGGGAGAATATAAGAAGAAGAAAGGCCATAGGAGGAAGAAATGTGTGAAAGGGGATAAGTCTCGTAAGACAAAAAGAGAAAACTTGGGAACAACTCAAGAACCAGTTTACATGAATGAAACAGATGATGACTTTGATTCAATTGGCATGCAAACTGATTCCAAATAGCATCAAGAAATTCCTATAAAGTTCAATGAGTCCCAAAATGAGATTCCAAAAAAGGTATCATTAGAGAAAGCACCAACTAAGGCCAAACTAGGCTCTTCCCCTAACCTTGTAAAAGAAGTTGAGTAGGTGTGTGAACTTAGAGATTTGGTCGTTAAGAGGTTGTAAGACCCAACAAGAGCTACAACAACCAAAATTGAGAAATGTAAGAATATCAGACACAGTACACCCAGATAATCTCTAGCCCATGGAGACACACAAACCATTAGTTATTCCTAGTGTCATCTTGGAGGGGGAAAAAACTCTCTAGCTCCAAGTTTGGACCTCGAACTATATAGGAGACTATTTGAGTTTGAAAACCCTGAGCCCATAGAAGAAGTGGAGATTGTAGTCTCCCCCTAGGGCCTTCAAGAGGTGTCAAGAGCTCCTCTCAACATCCCTAAAAGTTCTATTGGAGTTAATGGCTTCTCAAACAAAGACCACGATGGCTACACACTTGTGTGGAGATCTCGAATTGTCATGAGACCTCATGTACTTCTTGAAGAATTTAATCAAACTCACTTGTACATCAAGGAATAAACTATAGACTTGAATCAAATTGATAAGATTGAGCATAAAATAAAACATAAGATAGAGTAAATATCACCATCAACATACTATTAGGTGCAATCTCTCCTCTCATACATGTAGCTCCTCTTTCACGACATGAGTATTTTGAGAATTATATTCAAAATATAGCTGAAAGAGCTAATAATAGTTGTGCATAAGTACAAAATAGGCTTTCTTGTTCACACACTAAGTGTAAAATAACCAAAACTCTTCTAATATATATGCTAGTAATATAGCAACACCACACACAAGCGTGCATAAATAATATGTACAAACATTTGGCACATGACCAACAAAATAACTCATACGAGTAATAACATGCTCATATTCATGAGGAAGTAAGCAGCGTTATAGACACCATTACATTAGTGGGTTAGACCACTAAGAGGAATGAGAACGAAACCAACGCAAGAGGGAGCTCATGCTCATATTCCTGAGGAAGTAATTGGCATTATAGACACCATTCGATTGGTGGTTAGACCGCCAAGAGGAATGAAAACAAAATATAAACTTGACTATCCAAGGATAAGAGCACCACAAAAAGATATCATGGAAGACACAGAGCTAGTATCTACCCATAGGAACCAATATATATGAAGAGAATGCAAATGACATGATGCCAATTAGAACCCCGATTTTCAGAGACCCTTAAAACATACCGTATCCCACCAAGGAAAGAAGAGTAAAAAATGGAGAAAAAATCTTCCCATGAAGCCACAATAGCACCAATCCAAGGCTTCAGTACATTTAGTCAAGTAGCACCTTTGAAAGTGAAAGCAATGAGGAGGAAGAGGTGAAGCCTATAAGGCTTTGCTAAGACATCCTCTTAAACAAATAAACTATAGCCAAACTTGATTTATTAGATATAAGAAACTTAATGTCATATGAGACTAGTCTCATTAGAAAAACCTTCCGATCCCAAGTTTTGGTACAAACAATCTAAGGCCTTTATAATGAATGTAAAGGGATGTTAAAGCTCAAGTTCCATTTTAATTCTTACCATGTGGAAGGTAGTTTTTACATTATGACTATAGGTACAATGCTAAAAGAGATTAGGGGATTAGAAGGGTATGGATTACAAAACACAACTAAGAGAATGTGTAAATGTGAAAGAACCTGTGAAAAGGTGAGAAAAATCTATTGGGAGAGAATAAAGGGTAGCATGAGAAGATTTAGGAAGTGTGGAGATATTCTGGGAAGTGTGGAGATATTCTGGGAGAGAGGTGGAGAGAATCAAGCAAAAGAGGTGGAGATATTCTGGGAGAAGTGGATTGAATCAAGGAGAAATCAGTGGGATTAGATGCTTGGATGTAAACTCTATAAATTGAGGCACTGACCTAATGAGAATTTGCTAGTTTTTGATTATCCATGCCTACATTAAGCTATTTGCTAATTACTATCTTAATTATTATCTAATCACTAATTACTCACTAATTATTATCTAATCACTTTGTTAGTGATGTTGATTCTAGTATTTGATCCACCATAGCTCATCACATTGCTGTAATTTCAACAAAGCTAGCATAACGGATGCTTCGTTCTGGACAAAGGACAATCGAGACACATCTCTACCAAGATCGAGAAGTTATTGACATTACTAAAAACAAGTCCCATTGAGAGGATAAGTGCAATCATCCGTAAAAGCCTCATCAAATCAACCCCTATCACATCCCATAAACCAAAAGTCAAGTAGTCAAAAGCCCAATTAAAGGAGAAAAAGTTTCATAAAAAACCGATGAGGCACCACAAGAGAAACCAAAGGCCAACATCTAATACTTTCATTTATGCTACCTTAATTTCTCATCAAGCCCCAATAAACTAGATGAAGCAAGTGTGGGTACCAAAGACACCAAGGAAGCCAACTTATGTGCCCACCAAAACAACTAAAGCCCAAGAATAAAAAGCCTAAATAGGTGTGGATTCCTAAGGAGAGTGTCCCGAAAATGTCAACGATAATAGCCCAAGGATACTACCAAATTTGGGTGCCAAGGATATAATCCACACAAAGATACAACCCTCATTGAGTGAGAGATGAAAATTTAACAAAATCATCATCATGCTCAATTTTTTTTATTTTTTTGTGGAAAAAAGACTACGACGGAGCTTCTTCTTTTTTTGTTTGACCAATGAGAAGGGTGGTTGGTTAGTGAGAGGGGGTGGGGAGTTGGGAGTGAGAGCAAGGGAGGGGTCAGTTGAGAGAGAGAGAGAGAGAGAGAGAGATGACGGGGGTGTCGTGGAGGGTGAGAGAGAGAGCGAGAGGGGGGATGATGGTGAGGTGTGAGAGAGAAATATTTTTTGTTTTGTTTTTAAAAAAGAGGTGGAGACCCGATGCCTGGCACTTCATGAACACCACCACCCTTGGCATGCCCTTTGCCCCACTGGGTTAGAAAAGTCATCCAACCAAAAAGACGAGTAAAAAATCATTTTCAAATACTCCTAGAAGATCCTGTGGAAGGAGGCTGGAGCATTGCAAAGACCAAAGGGCATCATCCTATAGGCATATGTTCCCCATTGTGTCACAAATGCTATCTTGAGCTGATCCTTCTCATTGATCACTGCCTAGTTGTAGCCACTGAACCCATCCATGAAGGAATAGAGCCCATGGCCAGCCACATCTTCCAAAACCCACTCGATGAAGGGCAAGGGAAACCCATCTTTGATTGTGCACTTATTGAGGGGTCTGAAGTCTAGACATATCCTGATCTTGTTGGTCTTCTTTTTGGGAATCACCACTATATGTGACAACCACTCCAAGTGCTCAATGGGAACAATGATACCAACCTCTTCCATCTTGTCCAACTCTTTCTTCATCACTTCTGAATATTTTGGATTCATGTGGTAAATGCCCTTCCTAGCTGTCCAATTTCCTTCTTTTAGTGGAATTCTATGAGTGTAAATGATTGGGTCTATCCCTAGGAGATCCTTGTAGGTCCATGCAAACACATCTTGGTGTTATTTGAAAAAGTTGGTGAGTGCATCAAATACTAATCCCTCAAAAGTTATCGGAACTTGCATGACTAGTCCCAAGGGCATCACTTCCCTCTAGTCTGCCACTTTGATGGAAAAGGGAGCTGGCTCAGTAATTCCGAGACCCAAGGCTTTCCTAGTAGCTTCAGGCATGATGTTAACACTAGAACCACCATCCATAATGGCCCTTGTAATTTGAGTTCCTCCCACAGAGACTATCACCCTCGGGCTTTGGGGATCAGCCATTTCTAGGGTGGTGAGACATACCCTTACTTGCTGTGCATGGGTTGTCGCCCACTACTACTGGATGTGGCTTCACCCCCATTTGCCTTCGAATCCACCCAATATTGGACCAACAAGCCTAGAAGTTGCTCTCCTATTTCTTGGCTCAAACCACATAATTGAGGAAGGGTGATTTCCACCTTTGCCCTTGCCAACACTGCCTCCCAACATAAATTACTAACCTTGGGTTGGGTAGACATCTCACCCGCCTTTAAAGGTGTGGTGGTTGGGGGAATGACCAAGGTAGGGGTGCTGCTTCCTTTTCCATGGGCGGTGTTTGAATGAATTCCTCCACGGCCTCCTTATAGGCTCGTTCCACAATGGATGGGTAGACTGCACCATCAGGAGGAGGAGTTGGTGTCTTTGGGGCTCCTTGGAACCAGGTGACCACCGCCACTATTAGAGTGTCCACCTTGGGAGATGGCACTGTTGCCACTATTGGAGTGTCAGCCTTGGGAGATGGCACCACTTCTTCCACCATGTTAACCAGTGGGGTTTTAGGACAATCCTAGGTGTAGTGGACAATTTAGGCATAGGGGTGAGCCCTCTGGTATAGTGCATTGAGCTTGCATGTGGCCACTCCCCCCACAATGGTAGCATATAAGAGGTCGGGTGGGGTTGTTGGGGAGGACGACGATTGGGGAACCTTTGGTTAGGCTGGGCCCCATATATGTTGTTAGCATGGCCGGAGGTAGTGGAGGAGCTACCGCATAGACAATTAGGGGTGGGTTTTGATAGGCTTGGGATGTTTGTGGGATTGGCATGGGTGGGAGGTACGGCTGATAGGTTGGGAGAGTGCCTGCTGATAGGTTGATATGGGATTTGCATAGGAAGGGGTTTTATGTTAGTGTTACTCCGGGATGAGGGGTATTGGTGTATGCTACAGTGGTTACTTGAGCACCTTGCTAAGGTGATGTGGCCTAGGGTGGCGGTCGAGGGCTTGGTACATAAGTAGCCATGGGGAAGGGAAGGTGTTGAGATATCGAGCTCATCTAGTGAGGCAGTGGACACTGATGACCCGCCTAGGGGATAGGCCCCACACTTACACCACTGGCATGGTTGGTGAGATCATGGGTGATATGCGGCCAGTGGGATGACATGCTATGTGACAGCCATTCTAGAGACTGGCATAGTTATAGCGCCAGCTCATTTAGTTGGGTTCACACTATAGAGAACCCTAGTATGTATTTGGTTGAGTACCTTTTCATATGTGTGTACTCTTATCTTTGTAGATGTGTTGAGTGAAGAAGAAGAAGATTTTTAGCCTCTCACCTTGTGTGTTCTCTTTTAGGGTTTTGTGAGTGTGTGTGTGCTTGCAAGAGCTCAAGCTCTCTTCTCCCCTACATCTTTTCATGGTATCAGAGCCTAGTTCATGCTAAGGGCTAAGCTGCAAGCAAGAGAAGCATAGGAAGCGGTACGAGGGTAAGAGCTTCAACTACTCTTCCCTATTTGTGTTTGACAACTACACCAGGAGCTCTACAGGAGGCACCGGCAAATGATCTCTGATGATTGAGGAGCTTTCTTCGTGGGAGTAAAGCTATAGGGCAACTATACTGTCCTATCGGTGCGTTTCGGGCACGTCAGGACCTCCATTTTTCAGAAAGCAGGCGATTTCGAGCACTGCGGGTAAGTCATCGATTCTCTGCAAAACTCTATTTAAGAACTGTAGGAAGATAGATTGGTTGTGCAGACACTGTGTGTGCTGCAAGCAGGTCAACAGTTGCCATTGGGTGTATGTATGCACATTGAGGTCACTGGTTGTGACATTTGAGTGTACTACAGTACCACTGCAAAAAATACAGTAGTTTGTGCAGGACAAACTAGAGTGTTGTTCTGGTAAATTTGTGTGTCTGGCAAGATGTCAAATGATGGCATAAACCAGATTGTTGCTGAAAAGCTTGATAAGAACAAATTCCATGCTTGGAGGTTCAGGTTGATGAATTTCCTGATGGGAAAGGGTTATTGGGACTACATAGAAGGTGAGCATGAAGAGGCACCGTAGATACAGGAGATCAATCTAGCTGCTGTAGATGTGAAAGAGTTCAAGGATTGGAACCAAGGAGCCAGAAAAGTTATGTATTGGCTCTCTATCAGTATACAAGACACCATGATTAGGCACATACAGGATGCCAAGTCTCCCAAGGAGGCGTGGGACACCTTGGTAAAACTCTATGAAACAAATACCAAGGCACGAAAGATACAGTTGAAGAATAAACTTCATACTGTGGAGAAAAAGAGTATGTTTGTGAATGACTATGCATTGAAGATAACGGCGGGTATTGTGGAATCCCTTGCATCTATTGGTGTTTCAGTAGATGATGATGATAAGGTGGAAGTCTGTCTACGTGGTCTCAGGCCACAATACAAGGCATTCAAGACGTCTATTCAGACTCGGGGAAACATTCCCAATTTTATAGATTTGGTGTCTATGTTGATTATAGAAGAGAAGAGCTTGGGTGAAGACCAACAGTCTTCACAAAACAAAAACAGTTCAGAGCAACAGGCCTTCTACACAAGTTCAAGAAGAGGACGAGGTAGAGGAGACTATGGATGCAGTCAAGGAGGTGGCCGAACAGGTAATCAGAATTATGGCCAGCAAAGCAGTCAGCAATAAAAACAGTCCCAAAAATCACAACAATAACAATAACAACACATAGGTGGAAGAGGCGAATTCAGAGGTAGGGGGAGTCAAAGAGGTCATTGAAATTGGCAAAGGTAGTATAAGGATACACATGAATGCTTTTATTGTGGTAAGCCTGGACATGTGCAGGCAGATTATTATAAGAAGCAGGCTAACATGCAAAATGGAAAATTGCAGCAAAACAACTATGCATCCTCAAGCAGAAATAATGAGGATAATGAAAGGTTGTTTGTTATGCAACATGTTGTTAATGCCATGTCTGAAAATGTTGAAGCAGCACATAAAGATGATGTATGGTACGTTGATTCAGGTGCTTCGAACCACATGACAAGTCATGGGGAGTGGTTCAAGGAGATGAAAAACCTTGAAAGACCAGGTTTTGTGGAAACAGGGGATGACACTGCTCATCTAATTGCCCATGTTGGAGATGTGCCATTGTCTATGTAGGATGGCAAAGTGAAGTACCTTGCAGATGTACTTCATGTTCCAAACATAACAAAGAATCTGGTTTCAGTTGGCCAGATGATTGAGCAGGGTTTGCAAGTTCAGTTTAATCTTGATGGTTGTTATGTTGAAGACTTTAAAGACAAGTGCCAGATTGGCTGCAAAAGGCAACAGAGTGGGCAGAATGTTTACATTGAATGTAAACATTCAATGTAAACATGCGTGAAGTGAGTGCTGCAATGTTTGCAAATGGTTCAGGAATTGTTGTAGACACAGACATTTGGCATAAAAGAATTGTTGTAGACACAGACATCTGGCATTAAAGAATTGGACATGTGAATGTGTAGAGAATGAAGTCTATGCACACTAAAGGAATTGTGACAGGGCTACCAAAATTTCAAGTTGAAGGTATGCAGAGAATATGTGAAGATTGCCAATTTGGAAAGCAAACAAAGCATGTATTTTCACGTAATAGAAATGTGAGCAGAAATGCACTAGACGTTGTGCATTCAGATGTATGGGGTCCTACAAAGACCATGTCTATGGGAGGCTGCAGGTATTATGTGACATTTATTGATGATGACCACACAAGAAAAGTGTGGGTATACTTCATGAAGGAGAAGGGTGAGGTGTTCACTCACTTTCAAAATTTTAGAGTTATGGTTAAAAAGCAAACAGGGAAATCTGTAAAGTGCCTAAGGTCAGATGGAGGGGGACAGTACTTCTCCAATGAGTTCTCTGAATTTTTGAAGAAAAATGGTATTCGGAGATAGTTTACATGCAGATACACTCCGCGACAAAATGGAGTTGCTGAGCGGAAAAACAGGCACATTATTGAGATTACGCAAGCATTGAAGAAGAGAAGAATATGCCGCATAGCTATAGGACTGAGGCTATTTCTATAGCAGTTTACATCATGAACAGGACTCCAACTGCAGCCATACATGATGTAACTCCAAAGGAGAGGTTTACTGGCAGAAAACTTGATTTGTCTCATCTGAAAGTCTTTGGATGCATTGCATATGTGCATGTGCCAAATGAGATGAGAACTAAGCTGGATCCAAAAGCTGAAAAATGTGTGTTTATTGGATATTCCCTTGAGGAAAAGGGATACAAGTGTTATAACCCTGCTACACGTGAGTTGAGGGTAAGCAGGGATGTTGTTTTTGATGAGATGAGCAACTGCTGAAAAAGAAGCTGTTGTTGGGGCTGATGTCAGTGGAAATGTGGTTGCACAAAATGCAAGTCGGCAGTCTTTGAGTAAACCACGAGAGTCCCCATCTAGTGGTTCAATTGATAGACCATGGAGTGGCAGGCTGCATCATAATACTAGTCCTGCAAATGTGATTAGTACATCACATAAAGGTAAAGAGAAAGTGGTTGAGGCCCTTAGTATGCTTGACATTTCTGTAGGGCATTCTCATGTTGATGGAGAGTCTAGTGGCTCAGAGATGAGCCTTGATGAGGAGCTTGGGATACCAGCTATGAGAACACCTAGTGTAAAGAAGGCTATAGAAGCCATGAATGCAAAGCTATGAAAATCTAGGAGAGTGAAGAATCCTGTGCAGAGGTTTACCTATGATGGTTATTGGCACATCACTATGCATACATGGCAAAGGTTGTGCAGGTTGTAGAGCCCACATGCATTGATGAGGCTGTTGGAAATGTGTGTTGGGAGAAACCTATGGATGAGGAGATGGATGCACTATATGGAAATGAGACTTGGGATTTAGTGCAATTGCCTGAAGGTAAGAAAGCCATTGGATGCAAGTGGGTGTACAAAGTAAAACATAACAGTGATGGAAGCATAAACAGGTGTAAGGCGAGATTGGTAGCCAAAGGATATGCGCAGACATATGGCATTGATTATGAGGAAACTTTCAGCTCAATTACCAAGATGGTAACAGTGAGAGTTGTGATAGTAGTGGCTGCGTCAAAGCAATGGTCTTTACATCAGATGGATGTAAAGAATGCACTCTTGCATGGGGATTTGTAGGAAGAGGTGTATATGTTGCAGCCACCTAGTTATGAGGATGTGAGTCACCCCGAGCATGTTTACAAGTTGAAGAAAGCCTTGTATGGCTTAAAACAAGCACCAAGAGCATGGTCGGACAAGTTTTTTGAATATCTTGTCACTATTGGCTTTCATGTAGCCAATGTAGATTTCTCGCTGTATGTGAGACACAGTGATAGAGGGGTTGTGCTTGTTGTCATCTATGTAGATGATTTGATTATTACAGGGGACCATGATGCCGAGATCCTTGATGTAAAGATCTTGCTTAGAGAGAAGTTTGAGATGAAGGATCTGGGGGAGCTCAGATATTTCTTGGGCATTGAGGTGATTAGGTCACCACATGGTATTGGATTATGCTACAGAGACGGTATGGCTTGGACATATTGTCCAAGTATGGTATGACAGGCTGTAAGCCTATCTCAGTGCCATTGGATCAGAATGGCAAGTTGAGTGCAGATTCAAGAGAGATTGAAGGATCCTACTATGTATAGGCGCATAGTAGGAAGCTTGATCTACATGACGATCACAAGGCCAGATTTGAGCTATGCTGTTGGGTTGGTGAGTCAGTTTATGCAGGTTCCTCAAAAACCGCATTTAGATGCATTGAGATGCATACTGAGGTATGTGAGGTCTACTTTGCATTTGGACTATTTTATGAAACTGGGACAGAGATATGTGTACATGGATACACAGATGCTGATTGGGCTGGTAGTATCTCAGATAGAAGATCTACTAGTGACTTCATGTTTTCTTTAGGGAGTGCTGCTGTGACTTAGAGCAGCAAGAAGCAGCCTACGGTTTCTCTATTGAGTACAGAGGTCGAGTACAGAGGTGCTGCTATGGCAGCATGTGAGGTAGCTTGGTTGAGAAAGCTACTTCCAGATTTGGGTCTATCAGTGGATAGACAAGTCGTCATTTTCTATGACAACATTAGCAGTATACAGTTGGCCAAGAACCCAGTTTTTCATGCTCGCACAAAGCATATAAAGGTCCACTACCATTTTGTTAGAGAGAAGGTATTGGCAAGAGACATTGACCTTGTTTATGTCAACACACAGGATCACGTTGTTGACATCTTCACCAAAGCATTGGATACAGAGAAGCTCCGCAGATTTAGGACTTTGCTTGGTGTACATGAGATGTGTTGTGTGACGAGTGGTGATCAATGCAAGGATGCAACACAAAGATGCAAGCAGGAAAACAAGAGACTTGACATTCCTATTTAGGGCTCTTGCAAAGAGTTTCAAGTTGTAGATGAGTGTGGGAGTGGGCTTGAGAATAATCCCACATGGGAAGTTTTGGGAGTTTTAGGAGTTTTAGTATAAAAAGTGGCTCATTTGAGAGCTTATGGACATTGGACTAAACTTATGCTTGAGCTCTCTTGAGACTAGCTCTCCCTCTTATTCATAGAGGTGCAAGCTCTTCTCTCTCCCCATCTACATTATTGTATGAGCAAAGCTCTTCTAATTCCATGTAATGATATGACGTTTTTCTCTCTTCTTATTTCTATTCTTTTGTGTGCATGCTAGGGAAGTAAGAGCTTGAGAATGAAGTATGCTTTGAGCTTGTGTATGCATTAGCTTAGCTTTCTTCTTGTATTGGATGCATGAATGAGTGGGATGATGAGTGAATGAGTAATGGCAAGATTGAGCTTGTGTGTGTGTTAAGTCTATGTCAAGGTAGTGGTGTTCATAGCATTCTCTCCATTTGTGGATAAGCTTTTGTGCACCGGTACGGGTTGAATCCCTAGCTCCGAAAGGGATGCAAATCCCATTGGATTGAGCTACACGTGGATCATGCTACTCTTGCTACAAGTGAGAGAGTTTTCCGTCTCTCCATTGGCGCCGCTGCCGGGGATACATGCATACATGATTTGCAACCACCTATCTTGCAAGCCCTCCTTCCCCCAGCCTCAACATGTCAATTTTGGATCACTATGAGTACCTATATTGAGCAGTTCCACCTATCTTGCAACCACCTATCTTGCAAGCCCTCCTTTCCCCAGCCTCAACATGTCAATTTTGGATCACTATGAGTACCTATATTGAGCAGTTCCAAAAACAATAAAAATAATTTTTAAAGAGAAAAAAAAATTTAAAAAAATTAATTTTTTTTTAAATTATGTGTTTTATTTTGAGTCCATATTTCCTGCATATTCTGCATTTTTTTAAAACTTTTGTAAATTTTTTGCATAATTAGTGTAACTTGCATCTTTTTAAATTTTTGTAAATTTTTTTGCATATTTAGTATTTTTATGTAATTAGTTTTTTTAAAAAAATAATTAAAAAAAATTTTAAAAAAAGATAGTTACACACATATTCATATTAGCTGCATTTAGTGGTTAGGTAGGGTTTAAATATATATATATATATATACATAAATATATATATATATATATATACATAAATATATATATATATATATATATAAACCTTAAAATTTGACCTTATGCACTTGCGGTCGGGACGTCATATAGACACTGCCCTAGGGCCTAGGGCACCTTCTAGAGTACCTACGCAAGAAAGTGGGACCCAATCGGTAGGAAATTTGGCAGATATTGCTGAAACCTTTTTCGAATCCCAATCTGATACCCTTTCCAGAACAACTAGCTCATTGTCCATGGACAATCTAGGGCCGTCAAATAGTCATCCCTTAGCCCCAAATAGGACACCCACAAGATCTTTTAATCCATTTGAAGCCGACACCATAGGATTACCACTCAATATGTGAGACTTCAATATGTCTACACGAATGCTCAAGGAGCTGAGATCTTTAGGGATCCACAACAACGGTATCTTGTTAAGATCGCAGATTTTTCTCAGAGCTTGATAGAGCACCTCTAGTCAATGACCAGGGTAACATGTACATGGGTGGAGATGGTGTTCGCTACGAAGTCACCTATCATCCAGAGAATGTAGACAAATTAGGGGAGCTCTCTAAAAGCGAGTTCTTAGACTTATCAAAGCTTTCCAGAGCAAGGGAGTTTAGAGATGATTGGCTCATTGAGCCGGACATGCTTGGACCATCCAATGCCCAGTGCTCAAAGCCATCCATAGATGATTTACTTTGTGTAGATCTAAATTTGGAAAGGGATAGGAAAGGCAAGAGCAAAATGGATCAGGGGGCTGAGAACCAATGGGAGTTTGTACGATAAATTCCAGTGACAAAGGTCTTACAGGATGACCCACTTCAAGAGGTCTATAAGGACTCTTTAGAAGGATATTATGCCACAACTAGATTGCCAGAGCTAGATCTTCCTCTAGCACTTGTGGTGGTAGTCGAGAAGCTTGCAGAATACAAGAACCGAATCGTTGATAAATGGGCCAATGAATACCGAACCTTAGATTGGAAGGAGATTCGAGAGCTCACGTGAAAAGGACAACCATTATTCATGGAAGTGTTCTCAACAAATACAGCTAAACCAGGAGAGACAGCCTTTCTTGGAGAAACTGCTGCTCCTCCCCTACGAGAGTTCATTAGAGAGGGACCCTCAACATTAAAGTGGACCACTGCAAGTAGCCCAGCTCTAGCACCAAGATATTATCCTACACCAAAAGTGCGACCACAGATCACACCACAACAACGTTTTTCTCACTATGACAATCGGAGGGTAGAGGAGCCAACTCGGTCTCCCATAAATGCACCTCCTGAAATGCGGGTAACAAGATCTTTGGAGGGGGTTGGTGAGGCAGGTAATAGGGGACCCACACCAATTTGGGATGCATGTGGACCATCTTACCAAAGAGAGGAACAATTCTCACTGACTCAGTGAGAGGCCGTAGGCCCTATGATGAGTATTCAAGATAAGTAAGGCCATCAACTCTTTAGAAACTAGTAAAGAAGTACAAAGGGTCGGGAGATCCATATGACCATGTAGCAGCATTTAGGCAAGCAATTCGAGCTGAGCAAGTGGCTGACAAGCATACGCAAATTGAAGGATTTGGGCTCACTCTTGAGGGAAAGGCCCTTTCTTGGTTTCAGGCACTAGAGGCTTCAGACAAATCTTCTTTACAAGTTCTAGAAGAGAGATTCATTGTTGCTTTTTCCTTGATGGGGATTCAACATGACACGGTAGCAAACATCTACTCTTTCAAGCAAGGCGAGACTGAGAGTGTTAGAGATTGTGTAAATAGGATGAAGCAGTACACTAATCGTTGCCCAGAAGATGAGAAGCCCACCCAGAGTCGATTAATTTCTCTCTTCTTAAAAGGACTGAAAAATTCAACACTGCATACACATCTCTATGCAAAGAAGCATACAAATTTCAATGAGTGTTGCCATGATGCTATGGATTTCACAGATAACTTCAAATTCCAAGATGGTTCTGGCCCTGAGGTGCAACCTAGGGATCAGTGGGGTGTTGACCAAAGTTTAGGGTCTAGTGCGCTAGTAAATCTAGACCAGATAGCTAACCTAGTACTAAGGAGATTGGGACAAACCTATCGCCCACCCATGCAGCCACAACAACAGCAGCAGCGAATGAGGAGTGTACTACCTAACTACAGGTCCTCATCTTTGTGGAGCATGTGGCGGTAACCATAAAATCGAAGAATGTAATACCTTTTCTCCTTTAGTCACAAACCAACCCACAAAGAAGTGGTGCCAGGCTTGTGCTTGGAACTTTACCCACACCACACAGGAATGTACTCGCATTGCAAGAATGAGACAAGAGCATGAGCAGCAAAGGGGTGGAGTGACTCCACAAATGCATCAACAGTATACTAATTTTGAACGTAAGCCATCGATGGCACAAGAGCAAGCACGACCTGTTCTTGGAGCTCAACCTCCTGCTCCTGGGACTGCTCCTGTGAGGGTTGTTGACTACGACAATTCAAATATGTGTAGAGACTTGGTAAACCCAGGCTATGTGGAGGAGGAATATGCATCATATTCATCCAAGGAAAATCTCTTTGAAAGTCCCGCATATCCAAGCCAAGCACTAGAGGCTCAACCAGGGGAACAAAATTCTTTGATGTTGCTAGGCGGCTACCAACCTAGGACTTCAGGCCCCTCAGGTCAATAGCAGCAAAGGAAAGTAGAAGGCAAACTAATGGGCCCCTGTTATGAGTGCGGAGAACCCCATTGGGCTCGTGATTGTCCACATCACTCAAGGCAAGCAGCTCAATCCAATACAATAGTACCACAGTTTCCACCAATTGAAAGATATTGTCTAGGGTGTTGTGTAGAACACTTCCCAAAGGATTGTTTGCTGAAACCACATGAGGAAGGCACCTCTCAACCAAAGGTCTCACTCAACTTTGTAGGGGCAGTTCCATCGCCACCTTCATCAGAGAATGAGGATGTCGTGCCACTTAGAGTCATGACTAGATCACAGACACGAAATGCCGAAATGCAAACTGATGAGACACCTTGAACTAGGGATGCAAAGGCAAATCTAGTGGACAAGACCCTACATTTCAACCACTAGGAGGAAAAAGAACCGCAACAAGCGAACTAAAAGTGCATCCACTAGTTCTCAAGAAGCCTCTAAACAAAACATGAGGGATCAAGCTTTTACATCCCAAGAAGTGCATGAGGAGCATCAACCTCAACCTGGGCCTAGTGCTAAACAGGATGAGGCTAGTACGACCGAGGATAGTTCTGGGGGTTCTGTTTTTGTGGATAAGGTGAACAAGACTCTAGATGCCATCATCGATGCTCATAGAAGTCACATTGCAGCTTTATCTGAGCTACCCAAGAAGCTTCAAGAATACCCAAACCCTCGTGAGTGAGGAGGAGAAGATCAATCTAGCTGTACATCAGCAACTCATTAGGGACTCTCAATCAATACTTGAGGGACCACCTCCACCTATCCCTCGGGGCCCAACCTCTCTTAAGCCAACATTAGAAACCATACCAGAAGTGTCATCAAGTTGGGAAATGAAAAGTGAGCTCATCTCACAATCTCATAGCGAGAAGTCTGCACCAATTGCCACCCCATTGAAAGAAGGTATTCTGCCACCACCTAGCCTTGCCTTCCCATGCAATGATGAAGTTATTGATGCTAACGAGGACATGGCAAATGAGATGTGGGCAGTAGTTCATGAGAAAGTTAATGAGAATATGTCCTCTATTATTTCACCTCCATTATTTGAGGTGGATTTTACCAGGGACATAGAAAACAACTTTAGACGCCCAAGCATCCAGGAGGAAGTTCAAACAATTGTTTCTCCTAGAAGTAAGCATACAATGAAAACCTTACCATCATATTTGGGAGAATATGAGAACTGTTCTCAAACCTTGAGGATACCCTCCATGCATAGAAGGTTGACAAAGAAGATGGATATGGGTATCGTGCAAGCTATTTTGTTAGCACCAATGGCTTGTACCTTACCTTTGCTTGATTTGATAAAGCTTCGACCTGAGTTGTGGAATGATATTGCCACATGTTTGTCAAAGCGGGTATTGCTACAAAAGGGTCACCATCATTGTACTATACACCCTAAGACAAAGCATGTTATGCCAGTTCCTATCAACCAAGTAGGAAAATTTTGTGAGGACGATCAGGGAAATGCTACCCTCCTATTAGAAGTGTGAAAAGTAGCTTCAACTGCAATACTTGATAGTGGTGCAGGAGTGGGCATTGTGACAAGGTCCATTTAGGAAAAGTGGGGCAAACCAGCTATTAGGAGTACCAGGATGCGCTTGCACATGCAGCTAGCAGATGGAAGCTTAGAACATCCCCTTGGGCTGCTTGAGAACATATTGGTCACCACATGTGCGATTGAATATGAGCACACCTTTGCAGTAGTGGATTTTGGAAAACATCCAAACTATGAAGTGATATTGGGTAGACCATTCATGCGACAATTTCAAATGATTCAAGATTGGGGATACAATTATTTGTACCTCCAACATGATTCTGTCATCACAAGGGTCAACCTAAAGAATCACTCATATCGTGATGTAACAAGGTCTCCAATAGATGAGTTTGATTCTACTTCATCTGAGGGCTCAAGAGTTACATTGTCAGATGGGCGAGAAGATCTGTGGATGTGTGGAGCCTCATGTAGGGATTTCAACACTGAGAGACTTAAGGGTAATCGAAGTGTATCAGATGAGGCATACATTCCACAACCCTTCCCTGAGCACTTAATTGATCCACTAGAATGGAGTCATGTCCTTGCAACATTATCGACATGTGCTTTACCTAAGCCAATTCAATTTTGTGACTCAGATGGATATGACATTATTCCTATACGAATGGTACAACCACGTGACCTTCTAGATATTTTGTACTATGGGGATGCATCCACAACAGCATGTAGAGGAAGTCTCAGTGGAGGATTTAACACTCGAATCTGCTAATGATGCTGATAAGGAAGATGGATGGGACTCTGATTTTGATAATGATGTGATAATCCCTGAGGAAGAGTTAGGAAAGGCACGCCTACTCTTGAGAGGAAGGGAGGTTCAAGTAGAGATCCCTCGAAGCCGACCTAAACGTAAATGCTGTAAGAGCCTTAAGAGAATCCATAAACAAGATGAGAGGGAACGACGTGAGAGACTACAAAAAGAAAAGGAGTTTAAGAATGAACACTCTCGACCACCACCTCACTTCTCAGGAAAGAATGGATATCTATACTATGTCCAAGCATAAGATAGTATCAAAGACCAAGTAAAACGATCAGATGGATTCCAACCAGGAGAAAGGCTAAAAACTGTTAGCAAAAATCGTTAAAAAAATGAAGAAACAAAAACCAAAACTCAAGTCTAAAACCGATTCAAAAGAGAATGTCGGAAGTGCAAAGATAACGATTGAACAAAAAAATCTGATGCAAGATTGCAAAGGAGAGCTCAAAACCGCATGGTCTTCAATGAGTGATGACTCAAGTGGACAAGAACAAGGTCTCAATGTTCCCCCCAACTTCACACAGTACACTCTTCAAGATCGAAAGATTGTTCTTCAACAGCCCATGCGACAAAAGCCAAGCATGCCAGGGGTTTCATATGATGGTCCAGAAGATGCAAAAAAAAAATTTGATATCGCTAAGCCAGGAGAAGAGCTTCGCTATGTGTGGATTGCCACAGACTTGTCCTTAGATGAGGAGAAGTTATTAATTCAAACAATAAAGGAGTATCGTGATGTTTTTGCTTGGAGTTATAAAGACCTCAAAGGAGTTGATCCAAGCATATGTCAGCATACAATTCCATTACGAGAGGATGCAAAGCCTTCCAAGCAACGTCCTTATACTTACAATGAGAATTTTGCACGAAAGATAAAAGAAGAAATAGACAAGCTCTTAGAGGCAGAATTTATCTATGAGATTGAACACACTGAATGGGTCTCCCCTATTGTAGTGGTGCCCAAGAAAAATGGAAAACTTAGAGTATGTATAAACCTCAAGAAAGTAAATGCAGCTACTGTACGTGATCATTACCCACTTCCAATCACGAATCATGTTTTGGAACGAGTTGCAGGGAAAAAGGCATATAGTTTCTTGGATGGATTCTCCGGTTATAATCAAGTGTCAATTGATCCAAAGGATCAACACAAGACAACCTTTGCTACTGAAGATGGCATCTTTGCCTATCGTGTTATGCCATTTGGTCTAACAAATGCACCAGTAACCTTTCAGTGGTTAATGAGTCATGTATTCAAGGAGTACCTTAGGCAATTTCTTGAGATCTTCATGGATGATTTATGTGTTCACTCACAAGAGCGTGATGATCATATAGAACACCTCAGACTTGTGTTTCAAAAGTGTCAAGTTTATCATATATTCTTGAATCCTGACAAGTGCAAATTCATGGTAAGACAAGGGAAAATTTTGGGCCATATTGTTTCTCGCAATGGGATTTCAATAGATATGGATAAAATTGATGTCATTGTCTCATTACCTCGGCCTATCAACCCTAAAGGGGTACAAATATTCATGGGACATTGTGGCTATTATCGTCAATTCATCTACATGTACGCTGTCCTAGCCAGACCATTATATGCTCTTCTTGTAAAGTTTAATTGGACTGATGAGTGTGAGGAATCCTTTGAAAAGTTGAAGCAAGCATTAGTGACTGCACCCATCTTACGAGCACCAGATTGGAACCAAATCTTTCATGTCCATATTGATGCTTCAAACTTTGCAATTGGATGTATTTTGGCTCAATTGGGAGAACATAATAAGGATTTCCCAATCTCATATGCTAGTCGACAGTTGAACAGTGCTGAGAAGAATTATACCACAACAGAAAGAGAAGGTTTGTCCATGATATATGCAGTGAAAAAGTTTTGCCATTACCTTTTGGCAAACAAATTCATATTTTTTGTGGACCATCAAGCATTGCTATATTTGGTGAATAAGCCTTGTGCAACTGGAAGGATTGTGAGGTGGTTTGTCATCCTTCTTGAGTTTGATTTTGAACTGGCAGTCCGAAAAGGAACAACTCATCTTAGGGCATATCATTTGTCTCAAATCACCTCTGGCGAAGCTCCTATGGGTGTGGATAATGATATGTTAGATTCAACACTTTTCCTTGTAGAGACAGCTCCTAAATGGTCTGAATCCATCTTAGAAATTTTGACAAGTGGGCAGATACAACTAGCGGGTCCTATTGTGGACCTATGGCGACCATTCAAGTTAATCTCACGATAGAGATTATATCGTCAGGGTAATGATGGAGTGTTGCGGCTTATACCTAACCCTGACCAATATGAGGAGATCTTGGAATGGGCACATGCGGGTATCGGTGGAATCCATGCATCAGCTACTACTTGTGTGCGACGTATATCTCAGGATGGGCAATGGTGGCCTACCATGCATGCGGATGCTGAAAAATTTATTCGTAACTGTGCTTTATGTCAAATTCAACAGCCAATTCATAATGTCACATTATTCCAAATTTCAACTACACCAAGTTGGAGTAAGTATATTGTGGACTATCTTCAGCATGGTCATACTAATCAAAAAATTCCTAAACATCAAAAGCCTGCTATTGAAGTTAAAGCGGCCAACTATCTGCTGATAGAGAACCAACTCTACAAGAGGGGCAAGGATGGCAACTTACGCATGTGTGTATGTGAAGCTGACTACTTGAAAATCTTGACTCATGCACATGCAGGTGTTGGGGGTGGACACTTTTCGGGCAATACCACAGCTAAGTTGATTAAGTGGTTTGGGCTTTGGTGGCCAACCTTACAAATGGATGCCGAAGAATATGTAAAACGTTGTGACGATTGTCAAAGGACCAAACCTCCCATCACAAAGGACAATATGCCATTGTGGCCTATGTTAAGCACACGTGCTTTTGCAAAATGGGGTATTGATTTTGTCGGTCCCATTAAACCTCCAGCTCATCACACGCATGCCGAACACACGCATGCCGAATATATTATAGTCGCAACTGACTATTTGACCAAATGGGTAGAGACAAAGGCTACAGTTAAAAATGATGCCAGAACCACAGCCAAGTTCTTGTATGAGTACGTGTTTACACGCTATGGCTTACCTATTGAAATCGTTAGTGATCAAGGTGTGCACTTTGTGAATGAGGTCATAGAGTTTTTGCTTCAAGAATTTATGGTAATTCACAAGCGTTCTGCACCCTATCATCCCCAGACCAATGGACAAGCTGAGAGTACTAACAAGATTCTCTGCACAGCACTCACAAAGATTATTGAGGGACATAGGACTGATTGGGAGCAAAAGTTGCACTCAGTTCTTTGGGCATATAGGACAGCCTATAAAACATCTGTGGGCGCAACCCCATTTGAGCTTGCTTTTGGGCTAGATGCAATTCTTCCCATTGAATTTCTTGTACCTACTCTACGAGTTGCTAAACAATTGGACTGGACTGGTCATGAGCTTTCACAATGCATTGATGAATTGGAAAAGCTTGATGAGACCCGCTTATTGGCGGTAATGGGGATGTATGCCGAGAAGAGGAGACAAAAGCAATGGTATGATAGAAATGTAACAACTGGACGAGTGGTGATCAATGCAAGGATGCAACAAGATGGAGTTGAGCTCGAGGGGGAGTGTTGAGATATCGAGCTCATCTAGTGAGGCGGTGAACACAGATGACCCGCCTGGGGGATAGGCCCCACACTTACACCATTGGCGCATGGTTGGTGAGATCATAGGTGATATGGGGCCAGTCAGATGACAGGCTGTTGACAGCCATTCTAGAGACTGGCATAGTAGTGACAAGATTGTCACTCCAGTGCTTTTATTATAGTGGACCACACAAGATAATAGATTGTCATATCTAGAACACCCCGTCTCCAACAATAACAAACTACCAAAAATTTGAAACCCCTATGTGAGCAATGAGCATTATACCACTTGTTTAAAGACTATCCAAAACAAAACATAACAAAACTAAACACAACAAAATCAACACCACTCAACATTTTTATGTGTAATGGACGGTTAACCCACTGTACCATTAAATGTGTTAACATGGTTGCAAGCCAAGATGCAAAAACAAAACAAAATCTTCCAATGTTTAAACTTCAAAATGAGTCAAAGAAAATGTTATAACACATTAGATCAGATCTAAAGCTAAAGAATGAATCCCAAAAATCAAAATGGAAAGTAAATGGAGACAAACAAGTCTCGAAATAAGCAAAAGCTCAACCAAATAAAAGGGATCTAGAACCTCAGCCACCAGGAGCCAAACAAAACCAAGGGCAAGCAAATGGTGGAGGTTTGAACCAGATCAAATGAGGATAGGAAAATCAAAACAATATCATCAAAGGGAATCAAGTTAATTATCGATGTAGGAACATCTGCTACACAAGAAACATCAAAACTTGCATGTGAAACTATTGATATTGATAGCAAAAAATCAGTTTTGCTAGTAGACAAAGAGACTAGGGTGTAAGTGCTACATGGAAAGATACAAATAAAGACCCAAAACAAAACTTTGTTCTGTGCCACCATATGGAAAAAAGAGGGATTAGGAGCACGTGCACCCTTCCAACCAAACGAAGAAGTATTGACTCTAACTGATAATTTCAAGCATGAAACATGGGAGAGCGTGCACCAAGTCACCCGCTGACTACTCCCCATTAACTTCCAAAATGTTCATGCAAGAAACAAGACCAACACCAAGATTATCAATTTCCCTTTCAAAATGAACTAGACTTGCTAAATGAAACTCAACCTATGAGACAAGCTAACTAGAGAGATCTCAATGTGTTGTACGGAGGCAAAATAATATCATTAGCTTATTGCAATCATAAGCTACAAGCAAAAGAAACCAAAAGTGTCCATGCAAATGAGATAACAAGAAAATCAACATAACCACTGGGAAGGGGTAAACAATATGCATCTTTATATACAATCAGTGTTATGGACTCTTAAGAATGAACTTCAAATCCTTGATCAACCTTCTACGAATAAATGTAGACCTAAATTTTCTCTAGGAGAATATGAGCTTAGGGCTTAAAATAAAATGAATGAATCTAGAAGTGAATGGGAATCATTCCACTGATAAAGTTTGGTATAGCTTGCACCAAGGTAGCCCAATCCCCTCCTAGGATAAAATCTGCTTCTAGCACATGTTCTAACGCACAAATCTTACATTTCATGGCATTTATTAGTCTAAAGATGCCCAAATTATTCTCGAAACATTATTGTGAGTAGCATTGAGGCTAATCACTGCTTGTTTTTGTTGAATGTTTTTGCCCATTAGGACAGCATGGGTTGGCCTAAAGATGCCCAAATTCTTCCCGAAACGGTCTTGTGAGTAGCATTGAGGCTAATCACTACTTGCTTTTGTGTTGAATGTTGTTGCCCATTAGGAAATCTAGCCAAATTTTGATTGACAAGGCTAAGGCTGAAACTGATAGTAGAAAGTTCTTCTTAATGCCTGGCACATATAAAACTTTAGAAAGAGTAAATATGCCCCCATTTGCAACAGTGACCACAACTCTATCAACTCCTTTGATAGGATATGAGGAACCATTTGCATATGTGACGGTTCCTACACTTGGGACAAATTCTAGAGATAAGAACAATTTTTTTGTGAGGCAATGTGCTTACTAGCGCTACTATCAAAGTACCAAGCATCCGATTATGCCACTAACATGCATACATCATGAACAGAAGAGTCATAACTATAATGTATAGTACAAGCCCAATCATCTTGAGCAAAACTTACAGATTCCTTTTTCTGCACTTGGTGTAGATGCATCAGCCACCGCAGCCATGCCCGATTCTTTCTTTTTCTCCTTCTCTAGCTTTGTCTTACACTCATTTACGTAATGCCCTGGTTTCTTGCAATAGTGACACTTGCCCTTCTTTGTAGGCTTATCACCTTCTTTCTCTGCATCCTTACCTAAGGATTCTGATTTTGGCTTATAGCCACCATGCGAAGAAGCTTTACCTTTGCCTTTCTGGCTGGCAACAAAATCTTAGTCATCACCAACTCACATAATAGATCTGTTTTGCATAGACTACTCTTCTTATAAGAGTATTGAAACTAACTCATCAAATGTAAGGGCATTTGGATTTCCCTTCATCTCATGAGTCTAAGGGTAGATGCAAAACTGTGATAAAAATCTAGTAATGCATTGAGAACTATGGGCAATTGTAAGATTCCTCCCTCTAGCTTTTGAGGTGTGTAGGTATAAGAACCTCCCCTTCTGATCTTATAATTATTCCCCTCTCTGAAATAATAGAAAGATCCTATTTTGGCCTGGAGAGAGAAAATGTCTAAAGGGAGGTAATTCAAAATTAAGATATTTTTGGATATCAAAATCCTCCTAGTGTCTAAAATGGTTTCCCCTGAAATAGAAATTCAAAAAGAACTTTCCAATGTGCAATTGAACCTAATTGAAAATAGGTATGAAGGACCTTAGCCTAAGGGTCCAGATTTTTAAAAAAAATTGGATTATGGTCCAATTAAGGTTCTTATGGACCAATAAGATTAATCCAAATGTAGGGAGGAGATATATTGAAAAATAAAAGAAACCCCCCCCCCCAAAAAAAATGAGTAAATGCTCACATAAGATGAAGAGTGGACTAAGGACCAAAGAAAACAATTAAAAAACTGAATTCTGACACACAGAGTGGACTAAGGACCAAAGAAAACAATTAAAAAACTGAATTCTAACACCTCAGAGTGGGGATCTCCCTTCATGAAGGAGGCACCTTTTTTCTCATCATTACCCCTAATTTTTAATCAATAAAATGAGATAATTCATCTCTCCTCTCTCCTATTTCAAAACTAGATCCAAAAAGTAAGCTGAATTGACCCAAAAATGGTCAAAAATTCACCAAACTGATCTAGAAAATTCTATAATCAGTTTGCTTGGTTAGAGGCTTACTTTTTCCTATAAATAGAAGCCTCCCCCTTCGTAAAAGCTTAATGGTGTTTATGCACTGTTACTCTGCTGCTCCTGTGTCCTGAGCCATTTACATTGAATTTTTTAATAATTCAATTGTTTTTTGGCCTAATCCTCCCCAAAGTGAATTGGTGGCCACTTTTGCTTCAAACAAGAGTAGAACCCTCAATCCCTCAAGCCAAAGGAGAGCTTACAAGCTCTATGTAAGTTAATTTTCTTACTTGTTTAATTTTAAATCTATGGTTTTCTTGATTTTCATGTTTTACAGTTGATTGAATTAAATTCAAATGCTATGCCTTTGAGGAAAAGGCCACCCCCTTCTCTTCTTTACATTCCAACCTTTCTTAATCCTAGAAAGATTAACTAAGGGATTAATTAAACTCTTCTTATTGTTTACTCTCTTGAATTTAGAAAATTGTGTAGATTAGAGTTCTATGAATCTAATTTGGGTTAATTTAAGTTAAAAATAGAATGATAAAAATGAGAAATGGTCAGCCATAAAATTTTCTAGAATTTTGTGAAAAAGAAGGTTGTATTTATGTTATTCCAAAAGAGTAATTCCCACCATTTTTGCATCTAAAAGAAATATTCTAATTACTCCATGTACATATTCACCTATGAATACGCATGGATATCACTGATATTAATTATTAAATTTGATTTTTATGCATAGAAAGATGCATAAAGGAATTATTTTTATTTCAAAAGTGTTATTCTCATTAAATTTGATTTTTATGCATAGAAAGATGCATAAAGGAATTATTTTTATTACAAAAGTGTTATTCTCATTAAATTTGATTTTTATGCATAGAAAGATGCATAGAGGAATTATTTTTATTTCAAAAGTATTATTCTCATTAAATTTGATTTTTATGCATAGAAAGATACATAGAGGAATTATTTTTATTTCAAAAGTGTTATTCTCATTAAATTTGATTTTTATGCATAGAAAGATGCATAAAGGAATTATTTTTATTTTAAAAGTGTTATTCCTATTAAATTTGATTTTATGCATAAATAGATGCATAAAATGATTTTTTTATAAAAGTGTTATTCCCACTGAAGTTGATTTTTATGCATAAATAGATGCATAAAAATCATAAAGAATTTTTATGCATAAATAGATGCATAAAGAATTTTTATATCAAAATTAGAATTCTCTTAAATTCTATGTTTAAATTCTATGAGTATTTGATAAATGAATAAATAAAGACTCTAAGAGAGAAATTTCTATCGTTTTATGTTCACACGGATTGTAAAAAGAGAATTCAGGAAATCTATCGAGATCGAAATATTCAGATAAATGATTAATCTATTCCTCATTGGAATTCGTAACTAATAGCTACGCCGCTCATAATACGATTAAGAGTCTAGGAAGCAAAATAGCTAGAGCATGGGAAATAACGATCTCAGGCAAGAGCCATGCATAACGACTACTAGTGCCGGCTCTAGGATCTCCTGTAAACCCCCATTCGGTATATGGCGAATATTAGGGGAAGCAATGATGGGGACTACCTCGAAAGTGCTGCAGAGAGCCGGATGAGGGGAGACCTTCACGTCTGGTTCGAAGGGCGGTGGTATCTCGACCCTACTATCACTATGCTTTCGTTATGTTACTTAGATTAACTATATTCGTGACCTCTTTTGGTACGTGGAATTTTCTACTTTTTCACGTGGACAATTGATTGTATCTCACTTTCATAGTTCGTAGTTTCTTCCTATAGAACTCTTCAGTACCACGAACCAACACTAGGGGGAGGTCCAACCCCTCCCCTTTATATCTTTGAAAACAACACTTTGTGTTTCGATTTCTCTTCCATTTAGAAATCAGTTACTTGGATTAACTATATTCGTGACCTCTTTTGGTACGTGGAATTTTCTACTTTTTCGGGTGGACAATTGATTGTATCTCACTTTCATAGTTCGTAGTTTCTTCCTATAGAACTCTTCAGTACCACACGAACCAACACTAGGGGAAGGTCCAACCCCTCCCCTTTATATCTTTGAAAACAACACTTTGTGTTTCGATTTCTCTTCCATTTAGAAATCAGTTAAGTGAATATTCAAAGAAAGAAATTCATTAAAATAGTAATTGAATTATCAAACCTTTTCGAGAAAGATAGTTCAGGAAAAGTCTTGTCCGACTTGAACCTTGAATCAGACTATGACCAAGACCAAACTCTTTCGTCAGTTTCAAGGAAAGAAGGAGTGACCAGTTTAGAAAAATACACTCAAAACTCTCGCCAAATCTGAAACTAAGTTTGAGACCCTTCGAATTGATTTGTGGATAAAGGTTATAGAATTCAAGGAATTCTGGTATGAAATTCAAAATTCTGATCAAGAAGTTTTGGGGATATTGATTCAAGAAATACTCCTTGTATTCAAAAGAAAATCAAACTGAAAACTTGTATAGAAATGAGATGTGATGTGAATAGATGTGATGAGATGCGATGTGAATCACATGGATGTGAATCAGATGCGATGTGAATCAGATGGATGTGAATGAATGGATGGATGTAATGTGATGTGAATAGATGTGATGAGATGTGATGTGAATAGATGTGATGAGACGCGATGTGAATCAGATAGATGTGAATGAATGGATGGATGTAATGTGATGTGAATAGATGTGATGAGATGTGATGTGAATAGATGTGATAAGATGTGATGTGAATGGATGTGATGGGAATCAGATAGATGTGAATGAATGGATGGATGTGAATGTGTATGTGAATGGATGGATGTGTATGTGAATGGATGGATGTGGATGTGTATGTGAAGAATGGATGTGGATGTGTATGTGTATGTGAAGAATGGATGTGGATGAGTATCTGAAAGAATGGATGTGGATGTGTATGTGAAAGAATGTGATGTGACATGAATATATGTGGATGTGAAGTGATAAATATGAATGTATGGATAGATGTGAGTAGTCGTACATGTGAACGATTGGATGGATGTGGATGAATGAGATGAGATGTGTATGAATGAGATATGATGTGGATAGAAGTGATGTGATATAATGTTGATATAATGTATGTGATGGGATGAGAATAAATGTGATGGATATGAATGAATGAATGTGATGGATATGAATGAATGAGATGTGATGTCATGTGAATCGAGATGTGAGTGAATGAGATGTGATGTAAATTGGGATAGATGTGAATGGATGATATGTGATGTGAATGAATATGCCGTGATGAGATGTGGATATGAGTAGATGCGAGTGGATGAGATATGATGCGGATAAATGAGGAAAGATGTGATGAGATGGAAAATGATGTGATGAGAATAGGAATACATATAAAATAAATGAGGATTGATGTGGACAATGTGGAAAGACGAGAGTTCGTTATAGAAACTGTATTTATGACCTGTTTTTAAATGATTGTTTTATGTCAAAAATGCTGGAGAAGCATTTTGACCATCTTGTGAATGAAGTCGTGGAGACCTAGCTAATAAAGTTGCAACAGCTGAGACGGAGGAGGACATCTCGCGTAGCAAGGTCGGCCGAGGTCTTGACCAGCCTCGGTTCGATTTAAATGGTGAGCTTCCGGTATGGGGGATGAGGGACCAAGGAAGCGGCCTATGAGTGAAGCGCTAGGTGACCTGCGAAGGATCCTAGAGGGTACTGACCATATGGTGCTCAGGCTCTGGGTCGCCGAAGATACCCACACGTGCATCGGGAAAGATCTTGGAACAAGGAGTAAGAGTTGTTTTCTGAATTCGAGCATGGATCTGATTGATTGACCTTGCTGGTCCTCAATGGATGAGTCCATGGCTCTTTTATATGGATTTGTTGGTTGATCTTGCTGATCTTTTATATGGATTTGTTGGTTGATCTTGCTGATCTTCAACGGAGATTCCATTTTGATTTTTATAAGTGAATATATTGCCGGATACTATGAGCTAGGAATTATCGAAAAGGCCCTTGAGTGGACAGGTGGTGAGCATTTGGTTGCCAATGATGCCATAGGTACACCGATGAAGGAAAAATTAGAAATTAGGATTCAACCAGATAATTTTGGAGGATTATGATCAGTGATACTATAGTTTCATTAAAAGATTGTTTTAAAGACAGCTGAATCTGTGAAAAATGCAATTTCATATTGGGTGTGTAAGTGGTGTGACTAGTTTTAAGTTTGCATGAATATCCGGCTAGGGGGCCTGGGAACTCTTTTCCCTGGTACCCGAGACAAAACCTAACCAAATTGGATCCCATCACTACAGTGGTTAGGCGGTTGGCTAACCCACGAGACTGGGGTTAGGCTGGACTGATGGATCCCTAAAATGAGACTCAATTCTATTATAGTACGATAGATGAAGTAAATCTTGGATAAAAATTCTTCTATGAAAAAGAATCAACGGCTGTGCCTCTCAATGAGGAAAATAGCATTGGTCTTTATGATCCAAGTGCAAGTCTTTTTCTTGATCTGACCATGATACTTACGGGTTCGGTCAGATCAGTTCAGCTAGTTAAGGCTCTTGACTACGTTAGAGTAAAGATATCCTGGAGGAATCGCCCATGCTTTCCGGGGGCAAGGGAAGTTTTCCGAGTTCGGTTTTGGAAGAACCGAGGGATTAGTCTCTTGTCCGGTGGGCGAGGCCCCGAGTAAGGGACCTTGCCCCGCAAGAAGTGCTACTTCCGCTGCTAGCACCCTAGAATTCGTTGCACGGTGGGGACAGGGATCTTTCAGCAACAATGTACTATCAATATATATCTCATCCACACTAGCATGCTGCTCCTTAAAATCTTTGATCTTGGTCAAGAAGTTCTACATTGAGTCTCCCTCATTCATGTGCTCAAACTCCAACTATTTATGCAAATATGCAACACATGCTTCATTGCGCACCTAGTATAATACAACAAGTGCATCCCATGCCCATTTTGAAGTCTTACATGACCGAATATGAGGAATAATGCTTCACTTCACACAGAAAGTGCAAGCAATGCATGTGCATGTGTATTTCTTCCATCCCATCTCGTTTGAGGAGCAGTGGGAGGTACTGGTAGTGCATGTGGAGGAGCCACATCTGTATGAGATTCTACTTTAGAGGTACCTATAGCACCTGGTTGCACTGGTAGTTGTGAAACAGGACGAGTTTCACTACCATTGACCACATTCTAAAGGCCTTTAGCAACTAGTACATGCCTCATCATATAGGACCACAATGGGTAGTTAGTCTCATCAAGTTTGTCCTCATCAGACAACATGTTGAATGCATCACTATTGCCAGCCATGACTATCTACCAAATGCAAAATCTTTCAACACACCTGCAAGTACTCAGTATTCACTTAATGCAACCCGAATGGCTGCCAAACTGATTGAATCACCTCCAAAGTGTATGAAAAATAACACAGAGTAGAGAATAGAGTGTTACTGGCAAAAGTATGATGGTCGATGTTGTTTAAGACACTGTAGATGATATTGCACACCAAATCTTTGCCATTGCACAGCCCAAACACCCAAAATTGAGTAGAACCAATCTAAAATGACACCTCTCTAGAACATCTACAGAAACCTTACGCTGCCTAAAATGCGCCCGAATCGTGTCGCGGACCTCGAAAACTTCGTATACAACACACTTCAGTATATACCTTCTTCTTCTAAGAGGGTATCTTAATCGAAGACAGAAAAATAGGGTCATGAGGAGGGAGGCAAACTACTAGATTAAGTGTAAGGAAGTTAGCTCTGATACCAATTTTTAGATTTAGGGTTAGGGTTGCAACAATGCATATACACAAGATAGATAATAAAATGTGTGCCAGATACAAAAGATAAGTATACACCCCCAAATGAGTAGATAAGAGGGTGTACATACGCACAGAGGAAAAAACCTCCTAGTGAGGGAAAAAGTGCCCCGACGGTCCTAAGTGTGTTCACACACATCACTACCATATAATGCTACACCTTAGCCTTGCTGAAGCATGTGTCATTAGGCCTTGTCTCAAAGCTGCAATCACAACTTCCTAATCTGGGTGCGCTAGCTTGTTGCATCCTCACTTCATTATTACCACACTAGAATGCTCCTTGCTAATGGGGTGAAAAAAGAGCTCTCTATGCCTAGATGGAGGGCAGCAAGAGATTATCCTTCACGATGATTCTCTCTCACAAAAGGTAGTGTAAAAAGAAGTAGCTAATACAAGAGAGAAACCTACAAGCAAACCTATTTAAGAAAGCATCCACCTGCCATGCATGAATCCAATACAAGCAAGCAAAGTAGGGAAGAGAAGAGCTTACAAGTAGTCTATTTACAATGGAATGAGTATTACTTATTGCTAAAAATGACTTATATACAAGGGAAGATAGGACAAACTTGGAAATGGTCGTCCAACCTCGATTACTAGTCTTAGGCTTTCCCTACTTAACAGTAAGCTCAAGGTAAGGCCGCTTTGTATGTTCCAGTGCCATCTTACAAAAGATAAGTGCACATTGTGTTGGAAGGTGATATGGCAAAGCACCTTAAATCAGGTTGAGCAGGCAAAACCAAGCTAACCTACAGAGTGGTTAACACCATATTAATAAATTTGGGAAATTATGAATTTTCGCGTTTTTAGACATTGGGAATTCTAGGACCACATTAGTCATATTTTAGATAACCATGTTAAAATATCATCACATAAAAGTGAAAATATCAATTTTCACTTTTCTAGACATTGGGAATTCTAGAACCACATTAATCATATTTTAGATAATCATGTTAAAAGATCATCACACAAAAGTGGTAATAATTCAAAATATTAAAAGAAGTGCGTAGACTTTATCCTAGAATAAATCTCAACACAAACACCATCATATATTTTTTATGAATGCAATGCAAACCTTTTTTGCATTGATAAAGAAAGTCATTTAATTAAGCTGAAAGAGTTTGCATTACTTTTAAAAAGATAACAATAAAATTTTGTTGATGTCTTGTCATAAGTGGCATTAAAAAACATCTTACATAAGTAATTTGACTAGCATTGTAATAGTACTATGAATAACACCTTACATGAGTGGTATTAAAAAACATCTTACATAAGTAATCTGGCTAGCATTGTAATAATATTGTGAATAACATCTTACATAAGTAATCTAGCAAGTATTGTAATAATAACACCTTACATAATTAATCTAGCTAGCATTGTAATAGTATTGTGACTAACACCTTACATACGTGGAGTGGCTCTAACACTTTAATGCAATATGCATTTTTTATGTCTTTTAAAAACATATTGTCATTTCATAAATTGATTGTCAACAAATAGTTTCTTGCTTATGTTTGATGTTCTTGTACTATTTGCACTTAAATTTGTGCAAACTATTTATGTTATAGACTCTTGCTTATTGTCACTTCATAAATTGATTGGCAACAAATAGTTTCTTGCTTATGTTTGATGTTTTTGTACTATTTGCACTTAAATTTGTGCAAATTCTTTATGTTATAGGAGAGTAAACATAGCACACATTAATTCTCTATTTACAATGTTAGGAGTTATTGACATAACTGTTGGTAAAAGCATAATGAGTGATAATGCAAGCTTAATGTGAGCAAGGGATGATAAATGAGCTATGGTGGTTCAAGATAAGCCATGGTGGTCACATGAGCAAAAAGGTAATTAACTAGCACTTAATCAAGGATTAAGGGAACAAAATGACAGCATAATGAAGAGCTTCACATAGCATAGAAATTCATGTTTTTCTCATTAGGAGGGCCATCATTTTATAGCCAAAGTGTACAAGGTTGAGTGACATCATTGCTTACATATCATCAAGGGCATCCAAGGCCATCTCCCCCCACATGGCTCCCTAGAATATAGCCTCCAGAGCATCTTCTGAAACTCGCCTCTTCCAAGTGGGGGTTTACCCTTCATTCACCTAGATTCTCTTCATATTACATGGTCCTTTTACATTTCTTTGTGTGCCTTAACCTTAGGCCATGACATTGATCACATATTCCAACACCCTCCCTTGATCATGGCATGGCATATTGCCCTCCCTTGGTCCAAACATTACATGAAAGAAAAGAAGCTTAACTCATAAGGAGTATAGCTCTATAGTTCATAAAAGAAGTTAGCATAGCTCATAGGGAGCATGGCTTCTACATTGCGAAAAGAAAATAGCATGACATGAAAACATTCCTCTCCCATACCCCATCATCATCATAGCATCATCATCATCATATCCATGGGCATCATCATCATTTGTTGGTCATGGAGACCCAACTCCCCATCAATCCCCCTTGAGGGCTACATGGCCTACTGAGAGATATTGTGGGCATCATAAAAATAACACATAACCTACATCATCGGTGGTTAGAGGTGTCCATACATAAACATTTGGGTAAGAGAGGGCATAAACATTGTTGGCTTTAAAAATCCCAATCTGCATCTACCGCTTCATCAAAAGAGGTAGTAACATTGTTACATGCTTAAATTGCTTCTTCGGAATCATTCGAAGTGCTTGCCATATTTGCCTGGTTGGTGTAGCATTTGTCGGCGAGGTGACCTGGCTTTCCACATTTGGTGCACATTCGCTTTGGCTTGTCTTTGTAGTAGCAATTCTTGAGAAGATGGCATGTCCTTCCACAATGTGTACATTGGAGTGGTTTGCCGGCTTGCTTTTGAACAAGGTATGCCTGGGTTGAGACAAGATCAATGGCCCTACCTTTCAACTTCTTCTCTTCTTCCAAGAGAACACTCTCTATCCCCTCCAAAGTGGGATCCTGCATGTACTTTAAGGTCGGCATGAGTGTATCATACTCGAATGGCATTGACTTTAGGAGGATGGCTATGGCATCACTCTCCTTGACTGGTTCATTGATGGCTTCAAGCTGGGCCATCAAGCTCTTCATGGTGTTGATGTGAGACGCAAGTGTCTCATCAACCTTGAACTCTAGACTGTAAAAGTCTACTTTGAGACTGATTTTGCTGTGGAGGCCTTGAGCACCAAAGTATTTATCCAATGAATTCCAAGCAATTTGTGAAGATGTTCCATTACCAATGTAATGTATATAACTATCTTCAACTCCAAGGGCAATGAGAGCTAATGCTTTCTCATCCTTGGTTTGCCAAGAGACTTCTCCTTCTCGTGTGGCAGGTTTAGGTATAGTAGTACCATTGACTATGCCCCAAACTCCTTCTTTCATTAGTAAGAACCTCATTTTGACTTGCCAAGTGTGGAAGTCGTGACCGTTGAATTTCTTGATGAAAGAGGATGATGAAAATGTTGACTCCATGATTGAAATTGAACAATGCAAAGTATTAAAAGCTAGAATCCCCCATCACCATATAGATGCATGTTATTACTCAAGAATTCCCCAAACCCATAAGCCTTTGCATAGTAATAATAACTGGGCCTAGACTTGATTTTCATCCTAGGTTTTCTAATCAATGATTTCTTGATATAAGCTTCATTAGATGATTCCGCATCCGAAGGCATGATTGCAAAGAGGTATTCAACTCAATATGCATATTAAAATGTCATCACAATAGATAATTACTATTAAGTACATGATGATTAGTGGAGGTGATTAATTCAAAGAGGGAAAACTACCCCAAAAAACAGAGTGAGCTTTGAGCAATTGAATGAAGCTCTTCCCAAATGAGAAACATAAAATACTTTAAACTAAGTGAAAACCAAGGTGTTGGCTTTAAACTCTGCACTCAAACATGTCAAGATGCTGCTTCAATCTCTGGAAATCTTCTCTGCAACACAGCATGTACTGCTACTGATAAATTAGTTCAAACAGCAGCTACAGTGGACCATTGCTCATGAAAATCAACACGTGGGGGCTTCATAGCATCAACATTATGCTCACAAGAGGAATTAGCAAACCATTCACCGTACAGCGCGAATTAGACGAATTTCGCTAGAAAGCAGCGTGCTGTTGCAGAGTTGATTGCGCCGCGTAGACAGTGTGGGAGCTCACATGGAGCTAGGCGTTGATGGAGCCGGCTGCAAGCTTTCTTTTGAATCAAGAAGCTTGTGATTTGATGGATTATAGAGCCTGTATGAAGCAAAAAACCAGCAGGGGGTGAGTTGGAGCTTTAATGGAAAGCTTGCAAAAGTGAGAAATATGATTAATGGTGTTAATTACTATGCCTAAGGATAACCAAGGCTCTGATACCATGTTGGTAAAAGCATAATGAGTGATAATGCAAGCTTAATGATGTGAGCAAGGGATGATGGTGGTTCAAGATAAGCCATGGTGGTCACATGAGCAAAAAGGTAATTAACTAGCATTTAATCAAGGATTAAGGGAACAAAATGATAGCATAATGAAGAGCTTCACATAGCATAGAAATTCATGTTTTTCTCATTAGGAGGGCCATCATTTTATAGCCAAAGTGTACAAGGTTGAGTGACATCATTGCTTACATATCATCAAGGGCATCCAAGGCCATCTCCCCCCACATGGCTCCCTAGAATATAGCCTCCAGAGCATCTTCTGAAACTCGCCTCTTCCAAGTGGGGGTTTACCCTTCATTCACCTAGATTCTCTTCATATTACATGGTCCTTTTACATTTCTTTGTGTGCCTAAACCTTAGGCCATGACATTGATCACATATTCCAACAATAACAACAAGACTTTTATCTTACATGTCACCTATAATGTAAGATTTAACACTATATTTTCAAGATTTGGATAAAGCTATGAGAATCTAGTGTGTTAAAAAACACTTATTAATTCTCTCATTAAAGTAATCTAGTCCAAAAAGTTTTGCAAGGCTACAAATACATTGCTTATTATATCAAGTCTAGTTGTTCAAGCTAAGATCCAAGTTGAAAATGATAATACTCTTAAAGCTAAGACTAGCCTTTGCAAGGGCTCTTGAACTTCCTATTATATCTAACTTGTTCAAGATAATGCATCGCTTATATGTCACCTGATTGTAGTGATTGGTTGGATTATATGTGACTAGTTGGATTTGGCTTAATATCACAAGTTATGTAGGGCTCAGGTGCAATGGAGGACGATGATGGATTGTAGTGATTGGTTGGATTATATGTGACTAGTTGGATTTGGCTTAATATCACAAGTTATGTAGGGCTCAGGTGCAATAGAGGACGATGATGGATTGTAGTGATTGGTTGGATTATATGTGACTAGTTGGATTTGGCTTAATATCACAAGTTATGTAGGGCTCAGGTGCAATGGAGGACGATGATGGATTGTCTTTCAATGCATCGCTTGTATGTCACATGATTGTAGTGATTGGTTGGATTATATGTAGTGATTGGTTGGATTATATGATGGATTGTCTTTCAATGCATCGCTTGTATGTCACATGATTGTAGTGATTGGTTGGATTATATGCGACTAGTTGTTATGTAGGGCTCAAGTGCAATGGAGGACGATGATGGATTATCTTTCTAAATGAGCTTTACATTTTTTGTATTTGATTATTGCTATTCTTTTTCTCTCCTTTGTACTTGCTTACATTGGTAGTGTCTATTATTTACAATCACTTAGCCCATCCCATAATTTGAGTTACATGTGTGTGAGATTGTGTCTTGTTTTGGGTTCATGCAATGTGCATTAAGCTCCACCCATCCCCTAATCACATGTTTAAAAGAACTATAAAATGAAATATGCATTAAGCTCCTCCCATTCCCTAACCACATGTTGAAAAGAACTATACAATGGATGTCTAAAATTGCCTTGTACTTGACTATAACTATCATGTCAACAATATTCCAAATATCTCTAGCATTATCTAGATAGTAGAGGTAATGCAATAGGTCATTTTTCAAGGTATCACCATCATTGTGTCCTCTACATGTCTTGCACTAGTGGAATTAAAGATCCCTTATATGAGCTATCATCAACAAGCACTCTTCTCTCTACCAAAGCACCAACCCTTCCATACATTCCACACCTTCAATAAGAGTGGTTTCAACATAGCCCCAACTCCTCTATCGTCTAGTCTATATAATGTTCATGGTCATTAAACATAACACTCTTCTTATGCCCCAAAAAACTTTGTGTTCTATACTCCAATGGCACTGAAAAATAGGCTTATAGCCTGTCATACCATACTTGGACAACATGTCCAAGCCATACTACCTCTGCAATAACAAAATGTCATGAGGTGATCTCACCACCTCTATGCCCAAGAAATACCACAACTCACCCAAATCCTTCATCTCAAACTTTTGCTTCAAAAGCCTCCAGACATCATGTATGTCAACATCACTATCACCAATGATAATCAAGTCATCCACATAGATGACTAATAGCATGATCTCTCTATCTGTATTTTTCACATAAAGTGAAAAGTCTGCATTGAATATCTAAAATCCAATGGTAACAAAATACCCCCAATCTTGTTTTACCATGATTTTGGTGCCTTCTTCAAGCCATATAATTCTTTGCGTAACCTCACACAAAATCTAAGTGTGCATCAATCTCATAACCTGGTGGCTGGATCATGTAAACTTCTTCTTGTAAATCACCATGTAAGAAGGCATTCTTTACATCCATATGATGTAAAGACCAACCCTTTTTTGTAGCCATAGCAATGATAGCTCTCATGGTTTCCATTCTTGCAACTGGGTTGAATGTCTCTTCATAGTCAATGTCATAAGTCTGATCATAGCCTTTGGCAACCAGTCTTGCCTTATACCTACTCTCACTGAACCATCAGTGTTATGCTTGACTTTTTACACCCACTTACATCCAATTGCCTTCTTTTCCTTAGGCAAAGGCACTAACTCCCAAGTTGCATTTGTATCCAATGCTGCCATCTCCTTCATGGCATCTTTCCATTTCTTATTTCCAAGTGCCTGCTCAAAACAAGTGGGCTCTAATTCTTGTATTGCTTTAACCATGTAAGCATAATGATGGGATGTATATCCATCATATCTCAACCTCTCAGGGTACCTAACCCTCGTAGACCTGCGTACACTTGGATCACTACCAAATGTCCTCAAAACAGCCCTCATTCTCCTTACACTAGGAGTAACCACAGATGCAATCCCAAGCTCCTCATCAGGGCTCTGCTCTTAGAGCCACAAGAGTCACCATCCACATATGAGTGACCTGCTAACATATCAGGCACAAAAGGTAGATCTACCTTTTCCTCAACTACTTGACCATGGGCTAACATTGGATCCACTGCTAGATGACTCTCCAGGTCCACTAAGCATTGGTGCTCTATATGTGGTGCAACATCAGCTCTTCTTACATATGCATCTTCTTTTACCTCCACTATTGGTGCATACCAGCTACTCATCTTCTTTTACCTCCACTATTGGTGCATACCAGCTCTTCTTACATATGCATCTTCTTTTACCTCCACTATTGGTGCATACCAGCTACTCATCTCGTTAAAGACAACATCTCTGCTTACTCGGATCTCACAAGTGGTAGGGTTATAACATCTATAACCCTTCTCCTCCATAGCATAACCTTTTTAGATGTATTTCTCTACCTTTGGATCCAACTTTGTTCTTACTTCATCTAGGAACATGTACATATGCAATACACCCAAACACTTTCAAGTAAGACACATCCAGTCTTATGTCTGTAAACTTCTATTCAGGTGTCCTATTCATAATATACACATCAATTGCTACTGCTCTGCCCAAAAATAATGTGGCACATTCTTTTCAGCCATCAAGGCACGTGCCACTTCTACAATGTGCCTGATATTGTTTCTGCAACACCATTTGTGTACCTGCATGTAAATTGTCTCTTGATTCCCTGCTTTCTCAGGAAATCAGTGAACTCATTAGAGAAATATTCTCCCCCATCATCTAATCTCATGTACTTTATTTGCATGCCTTTTTCCTTCTCGACCAAGGCTTTAAATCTCTGGAAGTGAGAAAACACCTCACTTTTCTCCTTCATGAAATAAACCCACACTTTACTAGTGTAGTCATCAATGAATGTAACATAATACATGCAACCTACAATTGTTGCAGTCCTGGTTGGTCCCCATACATCTAAATGTATGACATCTAATGGCATTGCACTAACATGTTTTTCATGTGGGAAAGCATGTTTGGCCCGCTTATCAAGCTGGCATGCTTCACATACTTTATGCATACCATCAACCTTAAACTTTGGTAAACATGCAACAATATTTTGGGCCTACATATACTTGAGTCTCGCTGTATATTCACATGACCAATGCACTTATGCCATATGTCAATATCTGCAATGATACCTATTCCATGCGCAAGCATGGCTGCCTTTACTTCATCCATGTTCACATCCAAGTTAAACATCCTACCATTTCTGTTACCCTTTGCAACCAAGTGACACTAATTTTTGAAGTCTTCCACAAACCACAAAACATCCTTGAGGATTAAACCTCACTTGCAAGTCCTGCTCAACTATCTATCCAACAGAAACTAGGTTCTTTGTAATATTTGGAGCATGAAGTACATCTGCCAAGTACTTCATTTTGCCATCCTGCATAGACAATGGCACTTTACCAACATGCACAATGGGATGTGCATGCGCAGTATCATACATAACCTGGTTTTTCCATTTTTTGCATGTCTCTAAACCACTTAACGTGACTGATCATGTGGTTAGAGGTGCCAAAATCCACATACCATATATCTTGAAATCTTGACACATCCCTTGTTGTGGAGCTGAGCATTTGCTGCATCACAAACAACTACTCACTTCTGTGTCATCACCACTAGATGATGTATAGTTGCCTTGTTGTAACTTTCCACTTTTAATATCATTCCTTTGCCATGTGCCCTGGTTTGCCACAATAATAGCACTCTATGCTATTTGCACTCTGATTTCTTTGCCAACCACCTCGGTCTCTTTGGCTCCCCTTGCCTCTAGACTGTCCTCTTCCACCCATGTATGATTACTAGTGCTGTGAATTATTGGACTATTGTTGTCTAGAATTTGGATTTCCTTGTCAGCCACACCACCTTGGCCTCGACCACGACCTCTATCTCTGCCTCTACCTAAAGTAGAGTAGAAAGCATGTTCCAATGTGTTCTTGCTTTGGGAAGAAGAGTCCTCACCAAGAGACTTTTCTTCTATGATTAGCATATACACTAGGTCCCGAAAGATGGGAATATTCTCCTTAACTTCAATGGAGGTCTTGAATGGCTTGTACTCTTTGCCAAGCCCATTCAAACAGAAACTCACCAAATTATCATCCTCCACTGATACATTGATAGAACCAAGGGATTCAACAATGCCTTGATCTTTAAAGCATACTCATTGATAGACATACTTTTCTTTTCCACAGTATGCAGCTCTTATTTTAGTTACAATTTCCTTGTCTTTGTGTGGGTTTGGAACATCTGCACTAGATTCTGCCACGTAATTGCTGGAGTGTTAGCATCCTGTATGTGTCCTATCATCGTGTTTGTGACACTGATTGAGAGCTAATACATGACTTTCCTTACACTCTGGTTCCAGTCCTTGAATGTCTTTATATCTGCTGGAGTGGCATTCTCTTCAAACAACTATGGAGGCTTCTCATTGTCTCCTTTGACATAGTTTAGTCCTAAAATCCTTTACCCATTAGAAAATTGGTCATTCTGAACTTCCAAGCATGGAAGTTGTTCTTCTCCAGCTTCTCATTCGACAATCTGATTGAGTCCATCACACATGTTTTCCTACAACAATCAGAAATGTACAAACATACAATTTTTGTATGCAACCTATAACATAGAAGTATCTTCTGTGCTGGTGGTGTAGGTCAACAGATTTGACCAGAGTATATGTACATACACCTGATGTTAACAATACATGTGCAAACATTGTCTGCACTCCCAAAATGCGCTGCTACATTGTAATAACCAGATTTCGGCCACAGATAGTTCTCAACCAGAACTTCCCCGAAACTATCGAAATACCTTGCAGTGTGATAGAACGGAACTCGAAATGCGTCCGAAAGTACTGCGTTCCACACATGCATCTCCAAGCCTGCGAAGACAGCTCCTCAATCGGAGATGTGTAGCTCTCGAAGCTACCGAGGGGTGTTTTATCTAAACCAAGGAGGGAAAGAGATGATGATGCTCTTACCCGTATACTGCTTCCTTGTTTGCTTGTTCTTGCCTCTTGATTGCCTCCTTAGCTCTCACATGAATTGGAGCTCTGATGCCATAAGAGAATGCGGGGGAGAGGGAGAGCTTGAGTTCCTTACAAGAAAACACACACACACACACACACACAAGAGAGTGCAAGACACAAGAGAGAGATGGATGGCTGAATTTTCTTCTATCTTCTTCTCTTCTCTACAACCATATAACTAAAAGATAAGAGTATATACATAAAGGGAAAGTACTCTCCTACAATAACATACAATGGTCGGTCCAAAGTATGGACCGACTATATAAACTAGTGCTATAACTATGCCATAACTCTAGTACTCCAACTAGCCTGTCATCCACTGGCGGCATATAAACCATAATCTTACTAGCCATGCCAGTGACATAAGTGCAGAAGCTATTACCCATGTGGATCATTAATGCCCACCGTAGCACTAGTTGAGCTCGATATCTCAAAACATATGTTGGTGTGAAAATTTTGAGTTAATGTATCCTAGATGAGAATATACACTCCTTAGAGTTATAAATATCAGATTTGATTCCACTCCTTAGACTTGTAAATATTCTAGGTGCCATATTTGAATGATATAACAACACATTGAGATCCAATATTATTAACATTTTTCTCTTTGTTTTTGATTGCATGCACCTCTAGCACTTTTTTTTTTGGTCTTGCAAGGGACATTTTTTTTTCACAACGATAAGGGCTCTTGCCCTAAACTGCAAGGGCTTGGGTTCAATACCCAAGCCCTCCTCCTGCATGCCATTAGGCATGTGGTATGTCCGTTTTCGCACTAAAATAAAAAATAAAAATAAAAATATCCCTCATTTTTTTGGGAGTTTAAGCAGTTTAGCCCATCCATAACCCACTCGTTGTGTATGCATTTATCAACAACATAAGCATTTGTGTCCCTTGGCAACCAATTATGCCTTGGTCCTTGTCAATGTCCCATGGTAAACAACATAAGGGCATGGGCGGCCATGTGTGTAAACATTCAAACAAAAATTGAGGTTTACTTACCCTTGTGAATGCCCCTTAGTGAACATAAGGCAACGAGCAACCATGTGTAAACATAGCTTATCCTTTTGCCAAAAATTGAAGGCTTCAACTTGAAGTGCAAGAAGGGAGACACGGAACCCCCATGCAGGATGAAGACACACCCATGAGCTTGCGCCCCAAGGGGTATGGCATTTCCTACTCGGAAACCTGTCAGGTTTGAAGTTTTTTTAGTGGGTGAGCCCTGTGGAAAATCTCGAAGTACCTGCACCCTGACTTGGGCTACTTGGTTGCTATCATGCCCAGACAAGGGTCTTGTGGGGTAATCGCCTTAAGGGAGTGTGTGCAAAAACAAAAACCCAAAAAAGGCTTCAACTTCAACTTGCCCTTGTCAATGCCCGATAGTGAACAACATGAGGCAATGGGGTGGCCATGTGTGTAAAGAGAGCTTATCTTTTAGACAAAAATTGAAGGCCTCAGCTTCAGGAAATGACCAACCACCTGTATATGAACTACACCAACAGTCGAACCGAAGGTCGAGTGGGTTAACTGTTGTGGAGCTCTGGCGATGGCTGCCCATCTGGGTCTTCACCTTTCTGTAGCGTCTTTTCACCTTGAGAATCGCCCAATTAACTCATCCAGGCCCTCTGCAAGCTATCGCCCAAGTGAAGAAAACGCCCAAAAGGCACTCAGGTTTGTGCCCCCATCAGATAACACCTGCACAGAGGACATTAATGGCTATGGTTATGGCTTTGGCAGAGTATCTAGCAGTGGGGTTTGCCACGGTAAGAAGCAGAAAGATAGGATGGATCCATGCAACATTGGAGAGGACCCCAAGATGACCCATGGAGAACTATACGGCTATGGCAATGGCAGAGGACCCAGCAGCGTGATTTGCCATGCCAAGAAGAAGAAAGAATGGTTGGACGCATTCAACTATGGAGAGGACCCCAAAATGATCAATGGCAAACTCTATGGCAATGAGGGTCTGCAAGATCCGGAGCCCCCCACAATCCCCCACGACCCCAATAGTGAGCATGGATTCCTGGACTTCCCTGCCATGTACAATGCAGAGCTTGCATCCCTCCCCTTACTTGCGAGAAAAGATGTCCGCAGATGCTGCTGCCTTGTAGCAGGTGGTGTCTATGAGAACCTCTTGTTTTTCCCTGTCATCCAGCTCCTCAAAGAAAGATACCCGGGTGTTGACATTGACATTGTCTCCACTGAAAGAGGCAAGCAGACCTATGAAATTAACAAGCATGTCAAGCGTGCGTGGGTCTACGATGTTGATGCTCACTATGTTGTACCTGCCGAGTATTTGGAGTTTGTTGGCAAACTTAAGGTCAGTCCAGGCACATCTTATCTCCATAATCGATGAGCTTATCAAAAGCATCTTTCCTCTGTGGGATATAGAACATTCTATGGACTGGTTATTTCCAATCACTGGTTGCAGAATGAATATTACGACATGCTGGTTTCGACAAGGCTTTCTGGTTTTGGCCACTCCTTAACCTTATGGTTGACTAGTTCTCGGGACAAGATTGCCTACGTGTATCCAGATGTGAATGCGGCTGGATCAGGGATCTTTCTTTCAGATTATGCTAAAGCTCCACGCTTGAACTTGGCGGAGGGTGGATATCACATGTAAGCAATTGCCTTAGTGTACTACCTTACACATATAAGGCTTTTTTAGATGACGTTCATGACCCTCTTTTGATGAGTTTCAGGTATGCAGAGCTTATAGAGGTGCTGAAGAATCCAAAGCCAAAAGTACCCTTGATGAATGTAAAACCACTTGAGGTTGCAATCTCAAAAAGATTAAAGAATTTTGTGCAACAAAAATACATGCATGAGGAAGTATACAGAGGAGACTTTCTGGTCTTCCATGGAATTGAGTCGACCTCCAAGGCATCCATGCAATCAAAAGGGGATCTTGATAGTCTTCTTCCACTTAAATTATGGGCTGAGATAGCTCAAGCTGTCAGGTTCTATAAAATTACACAGTCTGTTGTTGTTTTAATGGTATTTTGGAAAAATAGAGCAAGAAAATAGCATGCATTTGTTGTTGCTCTTCAACTTTCTATCTGTAAGTCTTTAATCATGCCCCCCTTTCCTGCCTTCTCCCTCTCATCACCCCATCCTTTTTTGACCACATCAATCTGTGAAAGCATTAATATTTATGGACCAAAGTGTGGGCAGATAGAATGTATGGAACAAGAAGGAATATGGAGTATGCCATGCATTTGAGGCATTTAATTGAAAAAAGAAGCACAATTATTTAATAAAGTCAACAAATTATGCCAACAGTGAGTAGCTACGTGGCTTCTCATCGAAAATCTAGTTGGTCATGTGTAGTGTGTGATGGGTCGATATAGTTCATTATGTGTACAAACGCCTATAGTGAGGTTTGAGGAGACATGTGCCCACAATTAACCTGAAGGGCATCCGGAGGGAGACCTATGTTAACCAAAGTGGACACGCGGCCTTTTATATGAGAAAGAAATGAAAGTTATATTAACGTCTACGAAAGGCCAAAATTATCTATGAGACAAATACATAATATGAAGACCTTAGAGGTCATGACACAAACTTGTGGTCCATCAAAAGAAAAAAAAACCTTCAAAGAAGGGGGAAAGCCTACTAATCAGCTAGAAAAGCTATGATGCCAAGCATTAGGTACATTCACGAACAATCTATATTAGGTTTATTATCGGTTTTGGTTTGTTTTTGTGGGAATCCTCAATGAGGGCTCTACCTTCACAATAGACTGTCCACTTACCTTCTTTGCGAGCTGCTTGAACCTTGGCTAATTCCGTGTTCTTCTGCTTGAGTTGCATTGGGGTCAATTCCTCTGCAATCCATATCTTTGTGTCACTAGGTTTGTTTGACTGCTTGAGAACCCCAATTTTATTGGATTTGTTATGGTGAGAGATTACTGCATGGTGGCCTTGTCGACAGACATAGGCATGTACATCCCATTTAATCATTGGTACGGCTATGTGTAATTGGTTGTTTAAGTATCCTTCTTTCTCCCCATCGTCGTACCATCCTTGAGGCAAACTGCCCACCTGGATCTGAAGGGCCTTTGATTGCCTCAATTCACTTTCCTTGCTTCAGCTGTGACTTTTGACTTGATTTGTTCTTTTAAACCTTCTTTGACCATTTTTTTTGATGCTAGTAACCGTCTCTTTGGTCTTCTTTCATCTCATCTCTCACCTTGGTGTGATGATATCTAGGGTCTCGGGGGTTGGGCTTGGTTTGGTCTCCAAGGTTGCATCTCGATCTTCAAGTTTGTGAACCCATCCTTTTTAGCCGTGTGATTTACTCCAACAAATAGGTGGTCAGCTCGTTTGAGTGAGTGGCAGGGCTTTCTTGGTGCTTCTACTACAGTACCTACTGTACTTGCAGTATACCTGCTGTAGTCACCTACACCAGTTATTCCTGACTTCAGTACCTGCTGTAGCCAACTGCACGAGTTGTACTTGACTATAGACTACAGTACTTGCTGTACTTGTAGTGTACTTGCTGTGTACCTGGCTGCTCTAGCTGTACCCGATTATAGTACTTGTTGTACTTTGACTACACCTACTGTACTTGACCTATACCTACTGAGTACTGGCTGTACCAGACCATTTTGCTGAGGAGTGTGAGGGAGATTGGAAGAAGAAATCATGGTTCGGGCCATCTCCTTAACATTCCTATGCTTGCGTTCAACCACACCATTTTGCTGAGGAGTGTGAGGTGTGGAAAATTGACGGCTTATACCTTTCTGTGAGCAAAAATTATGGAAGTCTTTGGAGATGAAATCTCCTCCATTGTCGGAATGGACTTGTCGAACCTTCTGTGTGGTTGCAGTCTTGACCAAAGTTACCTACTCTTGGAAGTGGGAGAAGGCTTGAGATTTTTCTGCCAAGAGATAAACCCAAACTTTGCATGAGTAATCATCAATAATAAGCATAAAGCACTTGGCTTCTCCTCGGGTAGTAGTCCGCATGGGGCTACACAGGTCCATATGAATGAGCTCCAAAATATGAGAAGCCTCGTGAGGAAAGGTATCTCAGTGTTGCTCGACAAGTCACACAAGTGGAGTGGGAGGGTTTCAGTGATGGAAGACCCTCGATCATTTGCTGAGAAGACAACAGCTACAGAGAAGTATAATTCAAATGTATGTAGCGAGCATGCCACAAATCCGTATCCACATGAGCTACCAAGGCACGATAGCTGTGAAGAAGTTGCAGCAGATGAGATTGGGACTCATTCAAAGAGCCTCCAAAGTCCTGCAATTGATAAAGACCACCTTTCTAGATACCTGTGGCAACAATTTGCAAGGTGCTGGTGTCGATGATCTTGAGGATGGAATTGTCGAAGTGGACACTATCTCCTTTCTCTACAATCCGAAAAACTGAGAGGAGATTGTTGGAGAGCTTGGGAAGAACATGAAGCACATCCCGACGAATGGTAGAAGGTTGGTCTCCAAGTTGGAAGCATCACCAATGGACCCCGTCGAAGAGCTGGGACGAATGTCATGAAGAATGGTCCTGTCAGGAGTCATGTGAGTAGTAAAGGAGATAGCACAGGCGGAAGCATAAACAATAAACATATGAGAGAGTGCAAAGGAGATTGAGAGAGTTGGACAAGATCACCTTTTATAACAACAGTAAAGCTTTACAATGGCAATAGCCAGCAACTGAGTGTTTAACTATGTGCAAGGGATGTGGATGAATGAGTGAATAATGGGAAACTCCTTATATAGTGCAAGAGGGACGTGGCCGACTGCCTCTAGAGCTGGCCGACTAGCCCTGGACAAATAAATAGAAGTAAAATACAATAAAATACCAAATAAATGGAAAAGCCCTAAAAAACAGAGCTGCACAAATTCTAACACTCCCTCTGCAGCTTATAGTGTGCAAGAGTCGGAAGAAGATAAGTTGATGAAGATGCAACCATGGAGCCTCTAGTACTGCGAATACTGGAATCACCTCAGAGAGAGCATCCACCAATCTGTTTCCTCGAAACAAAATGCCACCATGAACAAAAAGGAACTTTACTTGGCCACGAATTCCTACACAAGTGTGCAGTGAACTCCAAGAATAGATGATGAGCTGCTGGACACACTGCGCTCATAATCCCCAACAGTGGACAGAACACATCACGTCCCAAAAGCCTCGAACAATGAACTTGGAATAGATCCAGTTCATAATCTTTGCTATACCAAAGATAACCATGTCCTGCTAGATGTCTAATGCTTGGAACTCCGAATCACGGTCCCCATGCAACAGTAAGTGGAGCTGCAATTAGTCCCCTCTCCCGCCCACAAGCCTCTTTTGGTTGGAAGCACATGGAGGGAAATTGCATGTGTACTAGAGAAGTACACCATCTAGGTTCTGAGCCGGAAGCGCCTTGGGAGCCCTAGAAGTGGAACTAGAATCTATATCACTATCTTGTGTCGTGTCTTTGTCTTTTCTCTAAGATGAAGCCTTGCCCTTGGTCTTGTCCTTCTTCTTGGACAAACAATCTTTGGACAGACGACCTCTTTTTCCACAAGTAAAGCAGCGACTCTGACCTTTCTTCTGAACTGAGAAAAGTGCCTGGTCGGAATTGTTGACTAACACCTTCAACTTACCCTGTGGAGAACCACAAGATCGATCTCCTCCCAGGCTCGGAACCCCCGAGCAAGTTTCCTTATCGCCTTTTCAAAGCAATGGAATCGGAGTTGGACCGCCAACTCTAAGAATTGTTGCAATCTGGCTTCATCCGCCCCAACGTGTTGCCATTTGCAGCATTGATCCTGTTTGTCAAGAAAAAAGACGGGTGTTCTCGTTTGTGTCGATTATCGTGCACTCAATAAGCTGACTATCAAGAGTAGATTCGCGATGCCTCGAATAGATTATATTCTCGAGAGGCTGACTGGGACTAAGATGTTCTCGAAACTTGATTTAAAGAGTGGGTACAACCAGGTGAGGATTGTGGAGGGGGACATCCCTAAGACAGCCTTCCGTACGGAATGGGCCCACTATGAATTTGTGGTCATGGCTTTTGACTTGACGAACACCCCAGCCACATTCAACCGCATGGTGATGCGTGTGTTCTGGGAATTAATTGGAAAGTGTGTGTTCATATTTCTGGATGACATACTAGTATTTTCAGCTACGGTTGAGCAGCATAACATTGATGTGGAGAAAGTCTTGAAGTTGCTGGAAAGCAACGAGCTCTATGTCAATGAGAAGAAGTCTGAATTTTATTTGTTCGAGGTTCATTACCTTGGATATATAATTAGTGCAGAAGGCATTCGACTTGATCTGGCTAAGGTGGCCGAGATTGTCAATTGGGAAGTACCTCAGAGTGCTTATGACATCAGATCCTTTGTGGGTATATGCCAGGCATACTCCACCCACATAGACAAGTTTTCTGACTCTCGGCGGATCTTACCGATTTGCTAAAGGGGGTCAAGACAAGAAGGCAACGGATTCGAATGACTCCACGAGCGTTGGAGGCATTCAAGAACCTCAAGGTGGCTTTATCAAAAGCGCCTTGTTTAGCACTTGCCTCGTGGGACGAGCCATTTCAGGTGATCACCGATGCGAGTAACATTGCAATTGGTGGTGTATTACAACAGAATGGTCATCCAGTAGCTTACATGTCTCTTAAGTTACTGCGCGCAAAAAAGAATTACTTAGTCTACGATCGTGAACTCCTTGCAGTTATACAGGCGTTGAAATATTGGAAACATTTTCTTTATGGCCGTGACTTTGAGGTTCGCACTGACCATTAGGCATTACGTTGGATTCAGACAATGCCAAGTGCACAGTGGAGTGACCGACAACACCGCTGGAGCCAGATATTCCAACAATTTGGTGGTATGATTGAGTACCTTCTACGAAAGGCCAATCCAGTGGCTGATGCTTTGAGCAGGAAGGGACAAGTGACTTTGATTCAGACCACTAGACTCGACCTTGTTGGTACGGGACTAGACGACATGAAGCACACATACGCGGATTCCGAGGAATTTAGTACACAGTGAAAACATGCATTGGATGCCACAGGACCATGCCACTTTTTGATACACGATGGTTGGCTTTTCTACAGAGGCTGACTATGTGTCATGAAGTCGTTCAGGGTAGCTCTTCTCCATGACGCCCATGACGCCATTACTGGTGGTCATAGGGGCATAAATTCGACTTTGGAGAAATTGGAACGACAATATTATTGGCCAAAGATGAGGCCAGATGTGTTTTCATACATACAACACTGTGATATTTGTCAAAAGGTGAAAGCTCCTTGTGGGAAGAAGATAGGGTTGTTATAGCCCTTGCTAATTCCTGCTGAGAGACCTTTCCAAGATATTTCGATGGACTTTGTCACGAATTTGCCTCCCAGTCCGGGTAAGCGTAATACTCAGTGCTTGACTATAGTTGATAGATTTAGCAAATTTGTTATGCTTATTCCATGCAGGGCTAATGTGACCGCCGAGGATGTTGCCCAGTTGTTCATTTGGCATTGGTACCTGATTGGCGGGATTCCTAGGACCATAGTGTCAGTCGAGATGCCAAGTTTACCAGTCATTTTTGGAGGGCATTGTTTGATAATTTTGTTACATTGAATTTTTCCAGTGCATTTCACCCATAGACGGATGGCCAGACAGAAATCTACAACCAGTTGGCCTTTGGTGTGTTGAAGTGTTATGTCCATGATCAGCAAAGTAAGTGAGAATCATATTTGCCTTTAGTTCAAGCTGTTTTGAATGATTCTTTTTCTTCAGCTATTGGCAGGACTCAATATGAGGCAGCTTTTGGACGACCATTCCAATCGCTATTGACCAGGACCTCGTTTTCAGTACCTGAAGCGAATAGAGTGACGGAGTCTTACCAGGAGATTTTGGAGTGAGGAAAGGACAGGTTGGCTAAAGCATAAGAGGTCTACACTCGACAGGCCAATAAAGACCGAAGGGATATGAAGTGTTCGGAAGGGGATTGGGTTTATCTTCGGATTATGAAGCAAAGATTGAAACATGTGGGTAAGCGATGCCCAAAGTTGTCTTTCAGGAGCTTCGGACCTTTTCCCATCCAGAGAAAGATTAACGAGGTTTCAATGAAGTGGAAGCTACCTTCGTGTTGGACTATGCACGATGTGTTCCACGTCAGTTGGTTAAAACCATATGCAGGTCCGATCCCTTCAGAAGTTAAAGACGAGGCGAAACCAGATATCATTGATGAAGCTGAAGTTATGGTTCCAGAACAGATCCTTTTTCACTGCTTCAAGCACGGCTCAGGCCGAAGACAAAGACAGTTCCTCACAAAGTTTCAAGACCGAGGGACCCACAAAGCGGTATGGCTTGACAAAGAGTTTTCGACGACTATCCGACGTTATTGACGGATTATTTGGAGGCTTTGCAGCTTTCGTCAAGTTAAGCAGAAGGGGATGTCACGTGCATCCCACACTTGGATGCCACGTAGACATATCTATACAGAAGTTACAGGAGCTGGGATGGAACACAGGTGCACCCCAAGGTAATTTACTTGCCCATCCTCAAATAATCTTCGAGTTGTTTGGCCAACTCATCTTCCTTAGCTTGGCTCATCCTGTAAGGTGGAATACTAACAGGGTGAGTACCAGGGACCAGGTCAATACGATGATCTACTGCCCTTTCAGGTGGTAATCCTGATGGCAGTTCCTTAGGAAATACATCGTGAAACAAATTAAGTATCTTCTTTAATTCGTTGCTTTCAAACACACTTAATTCATTAACATCCATAGTAGGTATGAGAAATGAAGAAAGTGGAATCAAGACACAATGAAAAGCAGCATACAAAGAAGAATCCTTTATATTACCAAAATTAACTGTATGTACAACAGGTCTCTATAATCACCTAAGATACTATACTGGGTGTTCCTATGTCCAAAAGAAAAAGTATGACTAATCTATCTGGACTTGAAGAGTCTTAAACCACTTATCCCTAATAACAAGTCTACATGCTCTAGATGCATAATATAGCATTCCAGAGTATCTTCGTAGTCTTGAATCCGGATCGGTAGCTTCTCCACCTTTCGATCCCATACTTGCCGACCCGCAGGTAGGCGTACCTCATAGGTATGATCGTTGGGTGTTGTGTCAAGACCCAATTTTTGCACAAGTCTGTAATTAACAAAGTTGTGTGAGCTACCAGGGTCTAGAAGAATGTGATTCTATGGCCCTCGGAGAAGATCATGCACGCCAAAAACTTTAGAGTTGAACAGACAATCAGAACATGAACTAGGGCGAGAAAGTTCAGTAAACTGACGTACCTGTCAAAGACAACTGGTTAGCTACCTTTGGCTTGGGTCCTGCGTTGGTCTTTACACCCTTTTGCTTCGGGCACTCGTTACGCATATGTCCTTTTTCTTTGCAGATGAAGCAACATCCCTCCTCCTTGAGCTTCAAAGCCTTAAGGAGACGATTTTTCTTCGTTGGGGTCGAAGTTGAATTCTTTGAAGGTTGGTCCGAAGACTTTTCTTCTGTCATGCTAGCCATCGGTGTGGAGAACTTCCTTTTGTGCTTGTTCCCCTGCTCGGTCACAGGTTTAGATTTGGAAGAGACCATTGTATCATCATAGATACGAGTGGAATGAATGGCCTCGTCCAAAGTTTTGCATTTGTTGTTTTTAACCTGTAAACGGTATGAGTCGGGTAAACCGGCTACGAAGAACCCCAAAAGAGTAGTAGGATCCATCTTTGTAGCTTTCATCTGCAAGTCCCTAAATTTCTGGAGATAGACCTCATAAGTGAGGTTCTGCGAGGTCATGGTCAAAGTAGCAAACCGGGCAACAATATCATAGTCATCCTTTTTCTTGAGAAATTCTTTCTTGAAGACTTCTTCGAACTGTGCCCAAGTCGTTGGTTTAGGGTTAAGTTCTTTCCACCAAAGCAAAGCTTTGCCTGAGAGGAAACCTGCTGCTAATTGGATCTTTTTGCCATCGTCATATGGATGAAACTGAAAATGGACTTGCCACTTATGTAGCCAAGTGTCCACTATTTCTTTGGTATGCTGCTTTTGTTCGCCCCCAAACTGTTCCGGAGTAATATTGGGGCCTAAAGCAGATGCCAAAGTATCCATACCCGAAAGAGTAGATAGAGTAGTGGTCAACAAAGAGATGGAGTTCTGTAAAGCCTGCATCTGCGCGGCGATTTGTGCTTGACGGTCCGAGGAAGAAGCATCGAGAGCAACTTTAAACTCTTGGTGGAAATCTGATTTTGAAACAAAATCGTCGAAAAGATCACCGGTAGGTCTTCACGTTCGGGAATAAGCTCCAACTCGGATTCTTGGGTCGACATCTTGAAGAGGGCAAGATGAGAGAAAAGGCACAAGGAGAGTGCTAGAGAGCTTGAGAGCTTGAGAGCAGAAGGAGAGTGCTTGAGTGCTTGAGAGCTCGAGGCTAGCAGCAGTCTCGCGGGCCTCGAGAGACTGCTGTCGGCCTCGGTTGCATAAAGTAGGTGCACGTCTGCACTAGATCTAGGCTCTTGACCATAGAGCTCTCACAAAGACACGGGAGACTCTATGAACTAATGACTAACCTTGGCCACCCTTTTATAGGCTCTTGGCTGATCATCGAGCGTCCACACTTGGGCGCCCGCCCGTCCATACTTTGGTGCCCGCCCGTTAGTCTATCCCTAACTTAGCTCACCAATCAGCCTGCCTAGCTCCAAGCGTCCCCAACCTCGAAGCTAGTCTTGTGTGCGTGTAGCACACGGTAGATACACAGTGTGCGATGTGCTGTTGTTCAACAACATGTTGTGTCACATGCATCCCGCACTTGGATGCCACGTAGACATTTCTGTACAGAAGGTGCAGGACCTGGGTGTCAAAATATGCAGCGGAGATGATGACCAAATCTGGGAACACGAGCAAAAAACGCAGGCAGAAAAACAGCACAAGAGAGAGAGAGATGTAGGCGTGTAACTCTGCTCTATATACACAAGAAGATCCCGAGATATGATACAAATGAGGTATGGGGGCTGAGGACCTATATATACCCCCCTAGAGGGCAGTCGGCCAGCATAAAGAAAAGCCCATGACTGATAAAAAGGTCCACGACTGCATAAATGCAGTCGGCCAGCAATCTGGTGCCCAAAACTGATCAAAACCAGTCGGCCAGCAGCAAGAGTGCCCACGACTGATAAACACCTAGTCGGCCAGCACTGTACTGCTCTTGGCACCCTCTGGCAGCCCTCCCAAGCCTCAGAAAAAATGGGAAAAATAGGGGAAAAATACGGAGAGTGGGGAAAAATGGAAAAACACCTCATAAGGGCGGGCACACCCACAACAAAGGCCCTGGTGTATAAAACTAGACAGGAGATGACTTCTAACACCCCCTCTCAGCTCCTGGCTGTGTAACCAACCACTGGGAGCTGGGGTGCCGCCTGAGCAAGTCCTGAGAGAGCGACTTCGTAAAGAGGTCCACCGTACTGTCCTCCGTCGGAACAGAACTCCAGCAAGATGTCATCAGCAACGATCTGTTCATGAACAAAGTGCATCGGGATGACCATGGGTTCCTCTAGTGGAAGCCCAAACCTGCAATGTAACCTCCTCCTGCTCCGTAAAATTGCTCCTGGGGCATAAGTAGATCTCCTCGTGTCCGGATCTCCTCCCCAAACCGAGTCACTCCAACCGTGGAGTCGGACTCCATCCAACAATCCCCCTCCTGTGTACAAGAGACCATGATCCTTCACATGCCGCAGAAACCACAGGAAACGCAATCCTGCCTCCCAAAGAGACATCTGCAACCAAGAGCTCAACTGCCTCATCAAGAAGCTCCCGTCCAATCTGGTGTCCATCAACCAGATCAATGAACCATATAGCTTCTGAGTCATAGAGACATCACACTGCTCACAAGGATCAACACCTGTTATGGTGCACAAACAAGTGCTGGAAGCCTGATGAAACCTGTCAACCACCCCCTCTGAATCCGGAACCACAAAGCTTGGAGAAACCACCTCCTTCTGCAAGTAATCACCTGTCACCTGCCTGGCTTTCCGAAAGGTCCCCGTGGAAAGAACATCCTTAACTACTGGAAGTTCTATGTCCCGAACATGACGAGACATCAGAGCATAAGTGACCTGTTCAGCTTCCTCTGACTCACGAACACAAGAACTACCAACCTCAGTACTGGAAAGTTCCTGCCAACTGCTGTCATCTACTGGCAAGCTATCCACCACCTGGTCTCGGAAAGCCCGCACCTGCAGCGTATCCACACTTGAGTAGCCATTACCAGATTGCCACTCATCACAATCCTGAGGACCTGGGAGAGAGAGTGCTGAAAGCTTGTAAACTCCATTCTCCACTCCGCCTTCCCAAACCACTTGGCCTGTTGCTTTGTCCCGGAGAGCAACAAAATGCTCATCAAACTCCACCCGTACGCCAGTCTTGCAAACCTGATGCACTGACAATAGATGAAAACCAAGTGCCGGAACATACAACACCTGGGAGGAATGCTTCCCCTCTCTGCCATCGGGAACTATCTCCATCCTGCCCTCATTGTGAACTATCTCCATCCTGCCCTCATTGTGAACTGGGATAGTGGACGTGTCCCCAGTAAGAATATGACCAGAACTGTGACATGTGAGAGCTTATGACCGTCGTAAGCACAACCTTAGTCTGACTAAACTGCACTTAATGATGTTTAAGAGACAAACAGATATGTGTCAATGCAATGCAGCTATATTAGATGAATGAATGATGTTACAATGAGATCCAAATGGATCTGTACTGCTGAATATGCTGCCTATATGCTGAATATGCGGGATGAACTGCTGTCCACTCTTTCCCTTGTCTCCTGGGAAGGAAATGCTGAAGGGAGGCTTTGGAACAGATGCTGAATGCTGATGGGATGATGAAACGCAGACCTGTTGGGCTGAACTGACTGCGTTTGCTGATGATGATGGCTGAACTGATGATGCGTTTGCTGATGATGAGGCTGAGGATGATGCGTTTGCTGATTATGCTGCTCCCAATGCTTCCTGGGTGTGATGCGTTGGAGAGCACACTGCTGAATGCTGCTATGATCAACCTGCCATGTTGAATGGAGAGGCTCTTCTATTTATATGCATGAGGGCTGCTGGTCGGCCAGCATTAATGCAGTCGGCCAGCTACTGAATGTCCACGACTGAGCATAAATACCATAAATGCCAGTCGGCTGGTCATAAATACCTGAAAAATGCCTGTAAAATGCTGATTAAATGCCTGATGACTACTGATGATGCTAATGATGATGCCATGTCACTGTACACCTGACTGGTGTGCACGTGACATTCCCCGCTGCTAAACTGTTGCTGGGTGGATACTTGGCAACCTTCGACTACTCTGCGATCCTTCTCCTCCGAACCAATGCCCCCTTCTGTCTTTTGCTGGGACTGAGGCCGTCTGCAGGAGTGAAATCCTTGAGCCAAGACGCTATGTACTGCGGGAACTGAATGGCAAATACGTGAGTCACCCTGACCTGTTCCTGGAAACCTTTCACCTACCATCTCCGTCGTACCTGAAGCTCTGAACCTCCTGAGGCGATGTTGGAGCAAACTTCCGTCTTCTGTGGAAGAGAAACTCCCTGCTGCTGCCAGTTGAAGTCCAAACTTATGTCCTCCTATGATGATGGATGTCCTTCTTCCCTGAGAGTTCATGGGTAACATGTATGCAAGACTGATTGCTAAGATGACTGCTATGCAAGCCATGTGCAACCCTAGATGCTGTGCAAGAATGCAGATGGATGGGTTACTGATGCAGACCTAAGGGAAAATCCCTAAGGGTGGCTTGCAAAATTTTGAGAACTGGGTTTAACTGTGCGGAAGCGATAAAAATGATGACTGACTGAATGACTGATGAACTGAACATGATCTAAGGCTGGTTACCCTGTAACGCTCTGATACCAATGTGACATGTGAGAGCTTATGACCGTCGTAAGCACAACCTTAGTCTGACTAAATTGCACTTAATGATGTTCAAGAGACAAACAGATATGTGTCAATGCAATGCAGCTATATTAGATGAATGAATGATGTTACAATGAGATCCAAATGGATCTGTACTGCTGAATATGCTGCCTATATGCTGAATATGCGGGATGAACTGCTGTCCACTCTTTCCCTTGTCTCCTGGGAAGGAAACGCTGAAGGGAGGCTTTGGAACAGATGCTGAATGCTGATGGGATGATGAAACGCAGACCTGTTGGGCTGAACTGACTGCGTTTGCTGATGATGATGGCTGAACTGATGATGCGTTTGCTGATGATGAGGCTGAGGATGATGCGTTTGCTGATTATGCTGCTCCCAATGCTTCCTGGGTGTGATGCGTTGGAGAGCACACTGCTGAATGCTGCTATGATCAACCTGCCATGCTGAATGGAGAGGCTCTTCTATTTATATGCATGAGGGCTGCTGGTCGGCCAGCATTAATGCAGTCGGCCAGCCTACTGAATGTCCACGACTGAGCATAAATACCATAAATGCCAGTCGGCTGGTCATAAATACCTGAAAAATGCCTGTAAAATGCTGATTAAATGCCTGATGACTACTGATGATGCTAATGATGATGCCATGTCACTGTACACCTGACTGGTGTGCACGTGACAAGAACACCTGCAGAGATCCTGTAAACCGGAACGGGAAGGAGTAATGTGCCTGGAAGCACCACTATCGAGAATCCACTCCCGAGTATCCGTTGCGGAGAGTCCTCCAATGTCCTCCCTGCCTGAAGAAAATGAAGCATCGGTGTCCATCACCTCCAGGTGCACAAAAGCCGGAGTCTTCATGATTGCTGAGGAGTCTTCACCCTTCTCGGTCTTCCGCTTGGGACACTGCCTCCAGTAGTGGCCTTTCTCGCTACAATCATTACAGGTCCTCTCTGCCTTCAGTTTCTCGCGGTCAGCATCGGACTTCTTCTCAGAAGACTTCTCCGATGAAGCCTTCCCTTTGCCCGAGTTACGGCCTTTCGACCGTTGGCCAGTAAAGGCCTCCGAACCTCCACCCTGAGGAGGGTTCGTGAATCGTTCCTCCTGGTCCAAGACCATGGGCACAAGCTTCTCCCACGTGATGGTGCTGAGCCTGCCGCTGGTAATCAACGACGAGTAAAATGCTGAGTACGAAGAGGGCAAATGTGACAGCAACGTTATGGCCATGTCTTCTGACGATATCTCCTTCCCAGCCTGAAGAACTTCCTGCTGAAGAGCTTGCAGCTTGTTAATATGCTCCCACATCGTCGACGACTTTGCAGGGCTCATAACCCGCACTGTACTTCCAAGGAAATCCTCTTCATGGGCGATACCCTGTTGTAAAGTGAGGCCAAATGCTGCCATATACCTCTGGCCAGCGTCATATGCTTTACATGATTGATTACCTGTGGTGTGCAGTTGAAGAAAATAAACGAACGGACCCTGGCGTTGACACGATCCCACATCTGTGTCTTGGCCCCCCGGTCCTTTCGGGTTGACGGTAACTCCCCTTCCTCTACTTCCGGTCGTGGAATACCAACAACGACGAAATCGGCGAGATCGTAGGACTCCAGAACGGATTCCATCATCACCTTCCATATGCCGTAGTTGCTCCCGTCCAACTGACGGTCCACCGGGAACGTGGGGAGTGTCGGGATCTTCACATGTCTCTCGGCCATTTCAAACAGATCTGCCATAGCGGGGATGTACTCTCAAAAGGGTGGGTGGCTGGGAACAAAGAAGAACTAAAACTTGCAAGTGGGTGTCCAGCAAATCAGCCCGCCTTCCTCTTGCTTCTCCTCTTCCCGATCAGCCCAAAACAGTCCACCAATCAGCCACAAAACAGTCCCCCTCTTGCTCACACAAATCTCAAGACCTATCTAGGGCCTAGGGCTCTGATACCATGTCAGAATATGCAGCGGAGATGATGACCAAATCTGGGAACACGAGCAAAAAACGCAGGCAGAAAAACAGCACAAGAGAGAGAGAGAGATGTAGGCGTGTAACTCTGCTCTATATACACAAGAAGATCCCGAGATATGATACAAATGAGGTATGGGGGCTGAGGACCTATATATACCCCCCTACAAGGCAGTCGGCCAGCATAAAGAAAAGCCCATGACTGATAAAAAGGTCCACGACTGCATAAATGCAGTCGGCCAGCAATCTGGTGCCCAAAACTGATCAAAACCAGTCAGCCAGCAGCAAGAGTGCCCACGACTGATAAACACCCAGTCGGCCAGCACTGTACTGCTCTTGGCACCCTCTGGCAGCCCTCCCAAGTCTCAGAAAAAATGGGAAAAATACGGAGAGTGGGGAAAAATGGGAAAACACCTCATAAGGGCGGGCACACCCACAACAAAGGCCCTGGTGTATAAAACTAGACAGGAGATGACTTCTACCACTGGGATGGTGAACTGGTCCCATGTGAGCCCACCAGTCCAGGACGAGTCAGCTAGGGATCCATCTCAGATGTCCGAGGTCAGGTGTGCATTGTCTTGCACAGGAGTCTAAGGTCAGGTGTGCACTGTCCTGCACATGAAACAATGCACAGGTGTGCATTGTCCTGCATAGGAGTCTAAGGTTAGGTTTGCACTGTCCTGCACATGAAACAGTGCCAGTCCGCGTTGTGAGTCTCCCTCCGGAATGATGTCAGTGGTTCTGTGTATCTGGTATGGTACCGGATGCCAGATCACTGAGTAGTTAGTGTTTAGGACAAGGGGCCAGCCCATGGTGCTACCCCAAGTCGAAGTGGGCATGGGGATGGTGTGAAACCACCCCCATGAGGGCCAGGAAGGCCTTGGCTATACCCACCAGCCATGGGTAGGCCATGGGGGGGCTGTCCAGCTCTTGGAGAGGTTTAAGGCAAGTATGGGGCAGCCCATACGGGCTGCCTAGCCTCCAAAACAGGGGGCATTCAGTGCCCAGCCTCCTAGGCGGCAGGCGCCTAAGTGCCCAGCCCTATTTCCCATGTGCGCAAGTGCCCAGCCAAGCAACAAAGTGATGCGCAGCATTTAAAAGTATTTATTGCTGTATTTTCTGGTCGTGGGAGCATTTAATGCTGGCCGACTGCTGTAGTATTGGCCGACTGCTCATGATTGGGTAGTATAAATAGCATTGCCCACAATCCCAGTCATTCATCTCATTTTTCACCTAGAGCTCAAGCAAATCAAGGGCTAGAAAAGCCAAGGGAATCGCCAAGCAAAGGGGTGGAGAACTGAAGGTCAAGGGCAGGGATTTTCCAGCCAAGAAAAGGTCCAAGATTGCTGTATTTTCTTTCAGATTTCTCATCATTCTAATAAAGCAAATACACCATCCGTGGTGGGGGCCCTACAGAGGGTAATTGGGACCCAATACTGTGTCCTCTCCACCTCTCCCTCTCCCTCTCTCTCTCTCTCTCTCTCTCTCTCTCTCTCTCTCTCTATTTTCTGCACTTCTCCTTTCAGTTTGTGCGTTAATATCCGTCGCGAAAGGAGTGCTGGACTCTGAGTATTGAAGTTACCGATTTTTCTCTGAAGCTTCCGCATATTACAATGGTATCAGAGCCTACTTCAAGTACAAAGATTCAGCAAATAAACCAGCATTTTTTCTCGCCGGTGTGGTTGGTTTTTAGACGCCGGTGGACTACCTCTTTCGGAGTGACTTTGTCCCTCGAAGGACGGTTGGTTTTTAGCCTCCGGAAGCCTCCGGACGTCTCCCACACAGATAGTGGATGGTCAGATTGCGTTCCGGAAAGGAATTGCATTTTCCTGTTATGGCGAGCTTCGACAACGAGAGAGACCAAGAACCATGGAACCAGAGTGCACCAGGCTTGAGTGTCACAAACATGTTCCAGCAGATGATGTGAGCAATCGCAGAACAGACAGCCAAGTTGGATGAGCAGAAGGCGCAGATCTTGGCTCTGGAGGAGCGTACCCGCTCTCCAGCGTCGCGTTTTCCATCTCCTCCTCCCTCTCCTTTCGTATCCCAGATTCCAGATCCTCATCACAGGGACCCTCTTGCGGGGTCACAGCCGCAGCCAAGCTCTTTGCTTGAGTTGCAGATGCGTGCATTGGAGATCCGACAACGAGAAGACGACGCCATGTGATGCGTGGAACACGAGCGTTACCTCCTCAGAGCCTTGGACGCCAGATTGACACCGGTGGCGCCCTCGAATCATTTTCCCCGAGAAAATGAACTTTAGTAAGTATAATGGTAAACTCGATCCCACAACTCTTTATTCATGGTTACATCAATTTGAAGCTTACTTTGCCGCAATTAGGAAAATAGATACTGACAGAGTGATCTTAGCCAGTTGGTACTTGGAAGGTGAGGCATTCCTTGGTGGACTCAGTGGGCTCATGCCCACATGAGAGCAGGTATGGCAGCTTATGTGTAGGACGAGTTCGTCCGCGACCTTAAGCAGCGGTTTCTACCGCCCCACTACCTTGAGTGACTCGAAGACGAGTTCAGGGGAGCGCGTCAGAACGCGCAACCAGTCCTTCAGTTTGCCAATAAAATTTCGACTTTATGTCTGCAATTAGGCTTATCTGATATGGACAAGAAAGGGCAGTTTTTGTTTGGCTTGGACACGCAAATCCAATGGGAGGTGCGCATGTTTAGGCCAGCCACCTTTTAAGACGCACTCTCGCTTGCGCAGAGTGCAGAAATGAAACATAATGGTGGCAAGCCCAAGACTTCCCAGCCGGCTTCTCCCAGGGCTAACGCCTCGGGGGGCAAAAGCCAGAACCAGACGGGATCTTCCCCAGGACAGAGCCCGGGAGCCTCTGGCTCCAAGAACTCGAACAATGCGTCAAAGCTTACTCCAGACCAGAAAGCGGAGGCAGGCAAGACTGGTGGCAAGTTAAGTGCTGATGAGGAGCTTTCTCAGTATAAGAAGGAGGGTAGATGTTTCTTTTGTCATACAAAAGGACACACTTCTTGGGATTGTCCGAAGAAGCCTCCAGAGCCCGTCGCCGCCGCCGCCGCCTCCACAGCTTCCGCGGTGAGCTCCGCTCCCACACAGACCCCAACGGCTACCCCTAGTTCTTTAAACCCCGGTGCTTCAATTGGAGCAATTATTAGCTGGGAGCTCGAAGATAAGCAGAAGGGCGCCCATGACCAGGAGTATGAGCGCAACGAATTGCTCAAGTCCTTTGGCTACATAGGTGGCCAGAGAGTCATTGTCTTGTTTGACAGCGGCAGCACAGAGGATGTGGTCATGGAACAGGCCGCTAGGCGTGCCCGTTTCGAGCTGACGTCGGTGGACAAACAGGTTGATTGTTTTAGCACAGGCATGACAACGAGCGTCAAGTATGAAGCTCTAGGTGCTAAGTTAGTTATTCAGGGCATAGAGTTTGTGCGTGATTTTATGGTTGTCCCTCTTGTAGGAGCAGACATAATTTTGGGTATTCAGTGGTTTCACAAGTTTCTTCCTGATGTCAAGTGGGACAAGCACATGTTCCAGATCAATCGGAATGTGTCACGCCTCGGTGACCATTAAGTGTGAGCCAGGAATTCCAAACTTTCCGCTCATAAGCCACTTGCAGGCTAAGCAAGCAGTCAGGAAAGGCGCACAGTGTGCGATGATTTACATCCAGACAGCGTAGACGGTGGCCAGTGCTTTCGAGAAGTACTCGGTTCTCCATGAAAAGTTCCATAAGATTTTTCTTCGGGACAGCCTCCCTCCCTAGCTCCCCCCGTCCAGACCAGAAGATCATTGGATTGACCTCCTCCCAAGCTCGGAACCCCCGAGCAAGTTTCCTCATCGCCTTTCTAAGGCAATGGAATCGGAGTTGGACCGCCAGCTCCAAGAATTGTTGCAAGCTGGCTTCATCCGCCCCAGTGTGTCGCCATTTGCAGCACCGATCTTGTTTGTCAAGAAGAAAGATGGGTCTTCCCGTTTGTGTGTCGATTATCGTGCACTCAACAAGCTGACTATCAAGAGCAGATTTCTGATACCTCGAATTGACTATATCCTCGAGAGACTGAATGGAGCAAAGGTGTTCTCAAAACTGGATTTAAAGAGTGGGTACCACCAGGTACGGATTGTGGAGGGGGACATCTCCAAGATAGCCTTCCGTACGGAACGGGCCCACTATGAATTTGTGGTCATGCCATTTGGCTTGACGAACGCCCCTGCTACATTTAACCCCATGATGATGCGTGTTTTCTGGGATTTGATTGGAAAGTGTGTGTTCATGTTTCTGGACGACATACTCAAGGTGGCTTTGTCAAAAGCGCCTTGTTTAGCACTTGCCTCGTGGAACGATCCGTTTTAGGTGATCACCGATGCGAGTAACATCGCAATTGGAGGTGTATTACAACAAAATGGTCATCCAGTAGCTTACATGTCTCGTAAGTTACTGCCCGCCGAGAAGAACTATTCAGTCTATGATCGTGAACTCGTAGCAGTGATACAGGCCTTGAAACATTGGAAACATTTCCTGTATGGCCGTGACTTCGAGGTTCGCACTGACCACCAGGCATTACGCTGGATTCAGACGATGCCAAGTGCACAGTGGAGTGATCGACAACACCGTTGGAGTCAGATATTCCAGCAGTTCGGTGGTATGATTGAGTACCTTCCAGGAAAGGCCAATCTAGTGGCCGATGCTTTGAGCATGAAGGCATAAGTGTCTACAATTCAGACCACTAGACTTGATCTTGTTGGTACAGGACTAGAGGATATGAAGCACACGTACGCGGATTCCGAGGAATTTGATACATAGTGGGAACAGGCATTGGATGCCACAGGACCATGCTATTTTCTGATACGCGATGGTTGGCTGTTCTACAAAGGCCGACTATGTGTCATGAAGTCATTCAGGGCAGCTCTTCTCCATGATACCCATGACACCATTTTTGGTGGTCATAGGGGCATGAATTCGACTCTGGAGAAATTAGAACGGCAATACTATTGGCCAAAGATGAGGCGTGATGTGTTTACATATATACAATGCTGTGACATTTGTCAAAAGGTGAAAGCTCCTCGTGGAAAGAAGATAGGGTTGTTACAGTCCTTGCCAATTCTTGAGGGTCCTTTCCAAGACATTTCCATGGACTTTGTCTCACGAATCTGCCTCCTAGTCTGAGTAAGCGTAATACGCAGTGCTTAACTATTGTCGATAGGTTTAGTAAATTTGTTATGCTTATTCCTTGCAGGGCCAATGTGACCGCCGGGGATGTTGCCCAGTTGTTCATTCGGCATTGGTACCCGATTGGCGGGATTCCTAGAACCATAGTGTCAGACCGAGATGCCAAGTTTACCAGTCATTTTTGGAGGGCATTGATTGATAATTTTGGTACTAACTTGAATTTTTCCAGTGCATTCCACCCACAGATAGACGGCCAGACAGAGATATACAACTAGTTGGCCTTTGAAGTGTTATGTCCACGATCAGCAAGGTAAGTGGGAATCGTATTTGCCTTTAGTTCAAGCTGTTTTGAATGACTCTTTTTCTTCAGCTATTGGCAGGACTCCATATGAGGTAGCGTTTGGAAGACCTTTCCAGTCGTCGTTAACCAGGACTTCGTCTTCAGTACCGGAAGTGAACAGAGTGACGGAGTCTTACCAGGAGATTTTAGAGTCAGTAAAAGACAGATTGGCTAAAGCGCAAGAGGCCTACACTCGACAGGCCAATAAAGACCAAAGGGATATGAAGTTTTCGGAAGGGGATTGGGTTTATCTTCGGATTTTGAAGCAAAGACTGAAATAGGTGGACAAGCGATGCCCAAAGTTGTCTTTTAGGAGCTTCGGACCTTTTCCCATCCGGAAAAAGATTAATGAGGTGTCTATGCAGTTAAAGCTACCTCCGAGTTGGACTATGCACGATGTATTTCATGTCAGTTGGTTAAAGCCATATGCAGGTCCAACCCCTTCAGAGGTCAAAGACGAAGCGGAACCAGACATTGTGGATGAAGCAAAAGTTATGGTTCCAGAACAGATCCTTCTGCACCGTTTCAAGCATGGCTTAGGCCATGGCTTAGGCCGAAGACTACGACAGTTCCTCACGAAGTTTCAGGACCGAGGAACTCATGAAGCGGTATGGCTCGACAAAGAGTTTTTCGAAGACTATCCGGCGTTATTGACGGATTATTTGGAGGCTATGCAGCTTCCGTCAAGTTAAGCAGAAGGGGATGTCATGTGCATCCCGCACTTGGATGCCACGTAGACATTTCTGTACAGAAGGTGCAGGACCTGGGATGGTGAACTGGTCCCATGTGAGCCCAGTCCGGGACAAAGTCAGCCAGGGATCCATCTCAGATGTGCGAGGTCAGGTGTGAATTGTCCTGCAAGGTCAGGTGTGCACTGTCCTGCACATGAAACAGTGCCAGTCCGCGCTGTGAGTCTCCCTCTGGAATGATGTCAATGACTCTGTGTATTTGGTATGGTACCGGATGCCAGATCACTGAGTAGTTAGTGTTTAGGATAAGGGGCCAGCCCATGGTGCTACCCCAAGTCGAAGTGTGGGCATGGGGATGGTGTGAAACCACCCCCATGAGGGCCAGGAAGGCCCTGGCTGTACCCACCAGCCATGGGTAGGCCATGGGGGGGCTGTAGGACAGCCCCAGGGGCAGGCCAAGGGTAGCTGACTGATTATCCAGCTCTTGCAGAGGTTTAAGGCAAGTATGGGGCAGCCCATACAGGCTGCCCAGCCTCCAAAACAGGGGGCATTCAGTGCCCAGCCTCCTAGGCAGCAGGCGCCTAAGTGCCCAGCCCTATTTCCCATGTGCGCAAGTGCCCAGCCAAGCAACAAAGTGATGCGCAGCATTTAAAAGTATTTATTGCTGTATTTTCTGGTTGTGGGAGCATTAAGCTAAAATTGGGGGAAAAAACCTCCACTAACTGAAGTAAAAGTGCCCCAGTAGCCTACTGATGATCACTAGCACTCCCCTGGGTGCATACACAGCATAAAACCCAACAAACCCCCCTGGAGTGATATGTGATCACTGTACATCATCCACCAAAAGGAAACAAATTCAAAGCAGTGCGGAATGCTTCGAATTTCGGACGTGGTAATGCCTTGGTGAAGATGTCTGCCACATTCTGATCTGTAGGGTAGTAGATCAGACTGATATCACCTGCCTGGAGTCTCTCCCGAACAAAATGATAGTGAATCTCAATGTGTTTCGTGCGAGCATGAAACACAGGATTCCTGGCCACGGCAATGGCACTCTGACTATCAGCAGAGATAGGTGTAGGCTCCTCCACTGAAATATCCATATCAGTCATGAGACGACGCAGCCAGACACACTCAACGGTAGTAGTACTCTGATATGTTTCTTGCTTAGCCAAGAAATACATGAAGAGCCAAGAAAGAAACAATTGCCACTAGTGGAATGATTGTATCAAAATCACCAGCCCAATCTGAATCGCTGTAACCATATAACTGCATGTCACCCCCCTCAGGATAAAGCAATCCAAGAGATAAGGTACCGTGCAAATACCGAAATACACGCTTCACAGCTTGCCAATGTGACAATTGCGGGCTGTGCATGAATCTGCTCAACTAAGATACGGCATACTGAATATCTGGCCGTGTAGTACGCAAGTAAATAAGGCACCCAACAGCCTGAGCATATGTAGTGGCATCAAATAAAATACTGTCATCTTGTAGTGACAGTTTCATCCTAGTCTCCATAGGAATGCAAATAGGCTTGCAATCCTGAAATTTAAACTTCTCCAGAAGTTTAGCAACATACCGAGATTGCAACAACCCAATGCCTCTGTTATCTTGCACAAACTGTATGCCCAAATAGTAGTGTACAAGCCCCAAATCAGACATGTCAAATGTTTGTTGCAGTATCTCTTTAAAAACTGCAATTTTGTCATCATTTGATCCCATGAGCAAAAGATCATCTACATAAAGACTGATGACCAGCAGATCTTTCTCTTCTTTCTTTACATACAAAGTGGCTTCGGATGGACTGTTCACAAAGCCTTGAGTGAGCAGGAAAGCATCTGTTTTTGCATACCAAGCTCGTGGAGCTTGTTTCAAACCATACAAGGCCTTTTTTAGCCTGCATACTTTCCCTTCATGACCATGTTCTGCAAAACGTATGGGCTGATATACATAAACTTCCTCCTCGAGGTCCCCATGTAGGAAAGTAGTCTTGATGTCCAACTGGTGAACAACCCAACCACGATGTGCAGCCAATGCAATGACACACCTAAGTGTCGACATACGGGATGTAGGAGCAAATGTCTCCTCCTCATAATCAATGCCCTTCTTCTGTGCATAGCCCTTTGCAACTAGACGGGCTTTGTACCTGTCAATGGATCCATCTGCATGTCTTTTCAACTTATAGACCCACTCAGTACCAATGGCTTTCTTGCCTTTGGGTAGATCAACCAAATCCCATGTTTGATTCCTTTTAATAGAATCAAGCTCATCCTACATGGCTTTGTTCCAATGCACATTGTCTCGTGCATCCACAAATGAATCAGGCTCATCATCATCCTGTAAACTGGCTGCCATAACCATATTCAAATCCATGATGTATGCATGCTCATTGGTCCGTGTCTCCCTACGAGTACGACCAGCAAGAGGACCCTCTAGATGGCTGTCCTGTAATGTCCTCAAATACCATCTAGGTGTGTGTGTGACCTGTGGAGCCTGCTGCCCCATATTTGGCTCAACTTCTGGCTCAATAGCTTGCTGAATTTCTGCACCATCTTCATGATTAGCTGGCTGTCCTGTACCCTCATGGGTTGGATCACCAACTGTGGAATGAAACTCCATAGGTAGTAGACCTTCAAACACATCATTTTCAGCCTGATTTACATCATAACCAGCCATGGATATTTTTGATTTTTCATCAAAAATCACATCCTGACTAGTGAATATCTTTTTGGATAGTGGGTCATATAACCGGTAGCCCTTGCTCTCACGGCTATACCCAACAAAAATACATTTTGTGGCTTTATCATCCAACTTCCTCCTCAACTCTTTGGGTATGTGTGCATATGCAAGACATCCAAAAGTACGAAAATGTGATACCGAAGGCTTGTGGCCATGCCAAGCCTCAAAAGGAGTACTGGAAACCAATGCCTTTGTGGAACATCGATTCAAAATATGACAAGCACACATTACAGCTTCCACCCAAAAGATATGTGGTAGCTTCTTTGCCTTTAACATACATCTGGCCATCTCCATGAGTGACCGTTTCTTCCTTTCTGCAACCCCATTCTGCTGTGGAGTATAAGGAGTAGTATACTGATGTTTGATACCTCTACTCTCAAGAAAGGAATTCAACATGTGTGACATATATTCCCCCCCTCGGTCAGAACGGAGAGTTTTAACCTTGCATCCTGACTCTATTTCAGCAAGTGCTACAAAAGCCAAAAATGCATCATATACCTGTGATTTCTGTGTCAACGGATAGACCCAGCATATACGAGAGAAGTCATCAATAAATGTAGCAAAATAGAAGCAACCTCCTAATGACTTTGTCTGCATTGGACCACAAAGATCACTGTGTATAAGTTGCAACTTTGCAGTTGCTCGTAGAGCCTGATCACGTGGGAAGGAAAACCGATGCATTTTACCCAAAATACAAACTTCACATATGTGATCTGGAGGCTTTTCCATAAGAGGTAGGTCTGTGAACATGTTATGTCGTTGCATAAGCATAAGACTACCAAAATTTACATGCCCCATGTGAGCATGCCATAACTCCGCATCAACCATAGCTGGAGTAAGAGTGAATGCATTATAAGCAGACTGATCCACTGGCTGAAATGCATCCAACTGATAGAGTCCATGACATAATGTACCAGTAAGCATCAAGGTCAAAGCATTAGCTTTGTCTCTGACCATGCATTTGTCATCATCAAAGTGGACTTGCATACCACAGTGTGCTAAAGAAGAAATGGACAACAGATTCTTCTTTATCCTTGGTACATATAAGGCATCTGTAAGGCGAAGAATAGAGCCATCAATGGCTGTGAGCTGAAACTCCCCAATGCCACGAACTAGATACGAAGCATTATTGGCACACTGAACAATTTTGCCAACAGGGGCAGGGCCTACATGACAAAACAAATCCCTGCGAGATGTGATATGCTTTGAAGCACCACTATCAAAATACCAAGTACATGCATGCTCTGTCACACTGAGTGCCTGTGAAGACCAAGAGGTATCATAGCTGCATGTGTAGAAACAGTAATCCCTGTCCTCAACAAAAGAAGCAGTCTCCGGAGGAGCTTTAGAGGCATCATTTACAGACATCCCAGATTCTCTTTGGCAATCCTCTTCCTACACTCTGTGATGTAGTGACCTGGCTTCTTACAGTAATGGCATTTGCCCTTCTTCTTGGGCTGTCCATCACCTTTCTTGGTATCCTGAGATGAACCACCATCACCTGAATTCTGATTTGAACTCTTTGGCTGAGATTTGCCTTTCCCTTTTTGACCTGTCGTAAATGCTTGTTCAGCACTTGTGTTCATATTCATGTTCTTCCTGATTTGCTCTTCTTGTAACAAGAGAGCAACAAGTTCCTGATACTTAAGGGGCTCAACAGCATTCCTCATGCTGAGGTTCAAAGAGGTATGAAAAGCCAAGTAGGATCTTGGCAAAGAGTTTAATATGGTGGATACAAGCTGCGTCTCAGGAATAATCTCATCCACATTGATGAGTTGCTCTCTCAAATCCTGTAGCTTGTTCAAGTGGCTAGACATATCATCTCTTTCATGCATTTTCTGATTTTCCAGCTCTCTTTTCAAAAACGAGATCCGAGCCTCATTATGAGCAGCATACATCTGCTCCAAAGTCACCCATGCATTCCGTGAAGAGCCATTATAGACCTGTGTACTGACAACGCAATAAGTGATAAGGCTTGTGCATCTCTGGCATCCCATGTCTTCTAAGCATTTGTTCTTTGAACAGGCAAAGGCTGTCCTGGTGCCTGTGCCTATTGTCCTCTTCCACGAGCACCCCCTTGGGGAGGAGTCTCTGAAGCCAATGGACCTGGACGTGGTTCATCACCACTAACAAAATCCCAAAGACCTTTTGCCACGAGCACATTTCTCAGCATAAAACTCCACAAGGAGTAATTCATGCCATCCAACTTGTCTTCCTTAGACAAGTACGTAAACACATCACTTTGCTGTTGATTTGCCATTATGCTAGTGCACAATGCTGTACTTGTGTATCAAAAAACCCAAAAGCAATAACCCTGAAAGCAACTGTACTCCACTGAATACAGCTGACCCAAATATGCCTGCACTCTCAATCCTCTGAATGTGCAACAAAATGCACCACTGACTGAGTAGAGCAATGAAAATGGTTCACACAATGCCAAAATGCCCAAAATTTTCTGCACCCAAAACCTTGCAAAAGCCTGTAGAGATTTCTTTGCAAGGAAACCTCCCTGTATCTGCCAAAAACTTTCACATAGAAAATGCCAAAATTTCAAAACTTGTAAAGCTTACCACAAATGTGATTTTGCAGGTACAGGCGGCTGTAGGCTGTACAGAGTAAGTGAACGGTACAGTGCAAGTACAGGTCGACTGCACGTTGTACGGAACAGCTGTACGGAAACAGGTCGACTGTACGGACGCAGCAGATACTGTACGGAGACAGCTGTCAACAGGTCAGCTCTGCAGGTATGCGCAGCAGGTAGTGGGTTGCTGTACGGAGCAGGTTCAGTCGACTGTACGGCTACAGTACACAGCAGAGTACTGTACGGAACTGGGCGAACCTGCTCTGCTGCTGGCGTCTGACTGTACGAGCAGCTGCAGAGTTTTGAACAGAACTGGTCGCTTGTTGCAGGTGCTGTACGGAGCTGCAGGTTCTAGGCGTGCAGCTGACGGTGAATGGTACGGACAGCTGACAGTTGGGTGATGAACTGTACGGACAGTTTTGCAGGTGCTGCTGGTCGCCTGCAGGTGTTGTACGGAACTGCAGGTTCTAGGCGACTATGTACGGACAGCAGCAGGGTACTAATGGCTGGGTGAACCTGGGTGCTCTGATACCAAATGAAGGAGCTCAGCTATTAGGGTTAGGGTTTTGGAAGGTACTTCAGCAAGAGTAAGAGACAGAGAGAGGAACCTGACTTCTCATGTATTGAGAGTTAACAAAAATGAATTACAATAGCCACATAAAGAAGTGACCTAAAAGGTGTGTTCACATGGTCCGGCCATAAAGTGTGCCAGGTGGACCAAATCAAGTACTTATAAACTATTATAAGTGAAACTAAGCTAAAATTGGGGGAAAAAACCTCCACTAACTGAAGTAAAAAGTGCCCCAGTAATCTACTGATGATCACTAGCACTCCCCTGGGTGCATACACAGCATAAAACCCAACATAAATAGCGTTGCCCACAATCCCATTCATTCATCTCATTTTTCACCTAGAGCTCAAGCAAATCAAGGGCTAGAAAAGCCAAGGGAATTGCCAAGCAAAGGGGTGGAGAACTGAAGGTGAAGGGCAGGGATTTTCCAGCCAAGAAAAGGTCCAAGATTGCTGTATTTTCTTTCAGATTTCTCATCATTCTAATAAAGCAAATACACCATCCGTGGTGGGGGCCCTACAGAGGGTAATTGGGACCCAATACTATGTCCTCTCCACCTCTCTATTTTCTGCACTTCTCCTTTCAGTTTGTGCGTTAATATCCGTCGCGAAAAGAGTGCTGAATTCTGAGTATTGAAGTTACCGATTCTTCTCTGAAGCTTCCGCATATTACATGTTGGGTGACCTTTAAGTTATGGGTTGTCTTGTAGATCCCTTCATGCAAAATTTGTCAATGCATGCTAGTTTTGATACTTTGCCCGGTGGGTTGGGTTGTGCCGCATTGTGGTGGGCCCCCCCTTATGTTTAGTATCACCATGATGTATGCCAAAGTATGGATATTATTTAATGATATTACTTATTTTACAATCTCATATTTTTGCATAAGTGCATGATTAGTGTTTAATAATGGTATTTGTAACTTTTCATAGAATTGTATGATGCTATGAACAGCCATTATGTAATGATATCTGTCCTTCCTTGCAGCTCCAAGTTTGTGATTGTTGTGCCATCTGAGCCAGACAAGAAGCGTGTATTGGAAGTGCTTGGACAAGAAGCTAAGGTGGTCTTTATCACCACTCCTGGTCAGGTAAGCCTTGGTTTTGGTTTCGTGAAGTCTATCAACTCCATTGTGATTTTTGAGGCTGAGGTCCAGCGTCTGTGTGAAAATCCAATCCCTTCCTTTGTGCAAAAGCTTATTCTTTAATATGCTATCTACTGTAAGTACAAGGTTGACTTTTACAAGGACCTCCGTAGTTGGGCAAAAGAGGGTGATTTGGAAGATTTGCTACATCACTGAGTGTCTTGGTATATTTGGTTTAAACAAGGTTCACTTATGTGGGGCTGTTCAATGGGTCAGGGTAAGTGAATGAACTTTTGCGGGCCTTCAGATCTCAACCAATGCATGCACCACCATAGCATGGGGCCTTCAGATCTCGACCATTTCATGGGCAGCTGAAAACTATATGTGTCCCATACCATGCATGATACAGGCAGCCTGTTAACTTGGCAGCCCTAGAGCGCCACCTCAAGGGCTAGTTTAGGTCCAGACCCACATAGTTTGGCTCAACATAGAGTTATGAGCCCACCCCTTGGCCCATAGAGCATCACCAATGCCCATGTCAAGGATGTAACTCCAAGAAATTCAGTTTACAAACACAATGGCACAAATGAAACTTTGATCAAAGCACCTACCAAATGTACTCATGCTTAGATTTTAGGAGATGAATTTTTGAAACAAAGTACAATGGTGGCATTGACAGGACAGATTTTACAGGTGTGTCCTAATCTCAAGGGCTTGCATAGAATAGCTAGCAAAGCATTCATGTTACCTTGCACTCCAATAAGCTAAAAAGGCATTGTAGAGCTTTCAACTCCTAAGGAATAATGTACACAATACTGCTATGTCAAGAATGTAATGATTTCTATCAAAATTCATGTAACATGCTACTCCATTATACAAGTTTATGAAATGGATGCATTTACATACATCATGCCTTTTGTACTGTGTATCAAACACAGGTTTTAAACTTGGAGGCTTCTGAAATTTCATCCTGTAAGTGCAAGTGACTCTAGTATGTAACAAGTTTTAACAAGCTCATAATCATGTCCACATGTGACATGTATCTAGAGGATTGATGCATGTGAAATAGTGGGATACCCAACTAGCTGGCTGGTTGGCGGACTGCTGATTCCCGCCCTCCCTGCACCCCCCCCGCCCCCCCTTTTCCCTCATCTTCCTTTCTCAGAACCCGTATTCGTCCTTAGAAGATGCTAATATGATCTATTTTTCCTTTTTCTCCCTTCAAGATGTAATCCCTTACGCTTTCTTCAGGTTTTCGCTCTATCATGTAGAGTTCTGTTGATGCACTCTACCTAGGGCCTTCCCTAGAGAATCCATAGATAAAGGCTATCTTTAGAGTTCTGAAATTTGCCTTAATTGCAGGTATCAAAGTGATGAACCATCGAGTGGCCTTTCCCACTAAGCATAGATTCAAATTTTCAATGCATGTACCTTTGTGGGGTAATTCGCCGTGCATTACATAAATGCAGCCCTCCACATACCTTCTCAGCAGCTTCACCATCTTCAATAGGTGTCTCTATCTAGCTAAGCTCTTGTCACAAGAGTGCTTGAGAAAGATAACTTACAGGCATCTATTTTATCTGGTTTCAGCACCTAGTGTCATTTTCCTCATCCAAATGGTTTGTAGTGCAACTTGAGCAGAGGTGTTATGTTTTGCTGTAGCCATCATATTTTCTTACATGGTATTGGAATTTCGGCTTTTTGCAAGACTTCTTTGCCACTTGATGCCTAGAAGTATATTTTCTGATAACATTTTGGTAACAAGGGAAAGTTCAAGGTGAAGATGGTAATATCACTCCAGATAGTGGTGATTAGAGCAGAGAAGAACTCAGAAGATACCAAAGATGCAAGTAAAATAAAGATTTTCCATACATCTCTTGGTTTGAGAGTGAGAAATGAAGGATAAAGAGACACTCTGTCTTGATGACCACATATCTTGGCACTGATTCAGGTTCAGGCCATGAGAAGCGCAGGGGAAGCCTGGACCTTATTGAAAGATCAAAGCAATGCAACAAATTTAACAAGGGTATTTACATTTAGAACAAGCTTCCACAAGAAAAGTCTGCAAAAGCAGAAACTGAGGAGTTGTTTGCCACTTGGATCAAATCCATCTCTGATAGGTGGCTGGTTAAATGATCGCAGTTGGTGCTGCAGCTTCTCTACAGCTTCTTAATATTGTATTACTAAATAATTTGGGTTTATGTGACTATATGATGATTAAATTCAAACCGATTCAAATTCCTTATATTGAGTTCCGGGTAATTGTGGAGGGATAGGTAATGTTGATGTTCTTTCTGTGATGTTGCAAGTGGTAATACTTTAGATGAATGTATCTTCTTTCTGCAGCTGGCGGCCATTATTAATGACTCATTGGGTGTTGTGACGACCAATACTGCTGCCGTGCAGCTTGCTTGTGCACTAAAGAAGCCCAGGTTTTCACCTTACTCTTACTTTCTTGTTTTCGGTCTTGATGGCTCCATTGATAGAGACATTTTACTCGCTCATTAGGTTGACTACTCAATGAGGTGGTGATAAAGTAGGCATCAAGTTTGTTTGAGATATATTTGTTGATGCATGGTAGGTAAGACTAGATTAAAAAAAGTGCAGGTGCAATGGATCGCAGTGGTCAAAACTTGGTGTTGGCAGGGTCCTGGAATTATGTTTTCGCCCTTTGCCAACCCTGTTAAGAAGATGTTTGCATGCCAAGTTGCCAGCCAACCCTTTCCAACGCCATTGACAACAACATTGGAAAGCGTTGGTTTGCAAGTTGAGAGTCAAAAGAAAGAAACTGGTGATGTGTGGCTGTGAGGTATCTAGGATTCTGAAATTACGTTTTTGCAGGGGATGATCCTTCACCAACTCTGTTAAGATGTTTGTATCCCAACTTGCCAGCCAACCCTTTCCAATGCCATTGACAAGGTCAGAAGCGTCGGTCACATGTTGCGGTCACATGTTGAGAGTCAAAAGAAAGAATCTGGTGATGAGTGGCTGTGAGGTATCTAGGATCTGTGTTCCGAGAAATGGAGGTGGGAAACGTGGAAATGCGTTTCCCATCCCCTTCAAACTTGGAAACGGCTGGAAACAGCCATGCCCTATCTTGTTACAGGAAATGGGTCCAGAAACAGCAAGAAACGTGCGTGGAACGGAGGGAAACGTGGAGAAATGGCTGCAGAAAACGTACTCGAGAAAAATCGTTTTAAAAAAAGTCCTAAACGTTTTTTTATTAACGTTACCCAACGTGTTTATTTATTAACCAGTACCCACGTTTTAGCATATCGTTGCCCAACGAATAAATATAACAACATTTAGAAAAAATGTCTCAATCAGAATCCAAGGAGTACATTTCCCCCCTTTAAAAACAGCCAGATGTGCTCGCACACACAGAGATGCACACAAGGCCATGGACTTGATCTTGATGGTCTCCTTTCTTTTGTTGCTCTAAATGTGTGCTCATTTATGCAAATTTCAGAAAGTCTGGTTGAGTTTGTAATTACTCGTTTAGGATCACTAATTTAATTATCCTACCCGTTTCTGTTTACGATTCCGGGGGTGCTGGTTTTGTTTCTGTTTCCCGTTTCTGGTGACTATGGTTCATGGCACTTTTCATAGCTGATCTGTGAGTCGGTGCAATTCCATGAATGAAAGAAAGAAAGAAAGAAAGCTGTATTAACGTCTACTAGAGGCCGAACTCGCCCTATGAGACAAATCAATGTACAACTGTCAATGTCCTCTGGATGTCCAGAAAAAAAGGACAAAATAAACATGAAATAAACTATGAAAGTACTGAGCTAGTGGGGGGATGTGATGGATGGAGCACTACTGCTAAAGGCTCAGTATGCAACCTATATGTGTAGGGTATACAAGAATGCAATGCAGATCTGTCTAGCTCCAACCAGTACCATAATGGGGGTGTAATATGCGGTACATAGGCGATGGTGAGGCAAAAATCCCTTGGAGCATGATCTCCGGGTGTGAGTGTAAGTGAGCTAGCCGCTCTTGGATATGGTGCTGATGTCCAGCCCGTATCTCTGTAATCTCCCTCTGATATAGTCAGAGAGAGAGAGAGAGAGAGAGAGAGAGAGAGAGAGACATAGAGAGAGAGAGAGAGAGTACTAACATCTGCTAAAGACCCAATGGGTCAACGAGACCAAAAAGTGTTACATATGATCCGTGTGCAAATTGAAGAACATAAACATGGGAACATAAAATTACTGAAAGAAAATGCACATGCATACTATGTGGGTCCTACATGTACAATGAAGTCTGGGCAGCGCCCCTTTATGTCGGTGGAGTATATCCCTGCTCTGTAATAACTGACAAGAGGATGGCCTGGATTTTGGATGGCAGGGTGTATGGCTTCTCTGAAGAGATGTGCTTGGTTCTTGGTGACTCCACGTGTATGGAAGGCTTGCCGGTCTCAAGTTCTTAAAGCATTCTCCTCATGAGCTCAAGTCTCTCGTCAATCCTGTCCCCTCGGGTGTCACTTAGGCTGGCACTCTCACCTAGGGGATTCCAAAGAATTGGTGATGGATGTGTGAGGGATGTCCTGCTGATCCCATCTCCCTGTTGGTGGCCGAAGTAAAGCGCCTCTGTGGTGACTAGCTCTAGTAAATATAGGTGTTACGACCCTGTGTTTTTCCCTCTGGACAACAAGCAGGTTGGCACGGGCACGGGCACAGGACACACAGTGTGGATAGGCATCAGTTGAATGTGAAAAGGAAACCCATGTTGGTGGCCAGCCCAAGTGTGAAAAGGGGACAAAAAGGAACTTTAATTTATAAGGCTTAATAACCTTAGATGATTTAAAGGCTTATTTATTTTTTGAAAAGCATGTGTTTCTTTTTAACCCTTGCTTTTGGCGTTTTGTAGAAAAAAAGCGCATCGCTTCTATTTAAATCGAAGGGTGGCGAGTTGAAGGGGAGGTGGTCGTGTGTTGGTTGCCGGATGGTCTTCACGGGCGCATCCCTGGGGTGCAGCTGCCACTGAGCACTGCTGCGCATGGGCGCTGCCGTTGCTGCACATATGGCCACCAGGTGGCGGGTGAAGCTGTTGCGCAGGAGCCATAGGCGACTGCCGCTGCCGCCGCCGCCGCCGCCGCCGCCGCCGCCGACCGCCAGGAATGCTGCTGCCGCCATTTGCTGCTGATGCTGCTGCTGCTGCCGCCATCTACTGTTGCTGACCGCCAGCTATGCCAGCTATGCTGCTGCCGCCATCTGATGTTGATGCTGCTGCTGCCGCTGCTGCTGCCGCCACAGGGTGATGTTGCTGCTGGGTGCTGTCAGGCAGGCTGTGAGTAGTTCTAGGCACCAAATGGGTTGCTGCCAGCAACAGGACACCAAACAGGCTGCCAGCAACCATCAACCAGACAAGTGGGCAGCCAGGCAAACGTCAGCCAATCGGACAGTCAGTTGGACAGTCAGGTGGACGCCAGGTGTGGGAAAGCGGTGCAGAGGATGGGCACACAGTAGTGAATGTGGCCAGGTACTGGTGGACGTGGAGCAGGTTACTTGTATGTGACAGCCAGGTGGGTTTTCTTGCATCATGGAGCAGACCGCATCGCTGAGGCATCTCCATAGCCAGACTGGACAGGTTTAGACCAGCATGATAGAAGCAGGTCTATGGGTTTTTGGCATCGTGATTGATGGTGCACATGTGGATTTATCTGTCATGGAAACAGGACATTGGTCTTTCGAGAAGAAACAGGACTTTGGTATGGAGGATACAGGCCTATGGTTTATGGATACAGGTCTTTGGTTTATCGGATACAGGTCTTTGGTTTCGTGTGGAAAGCATGTCTCTGGATTCATGTGAATAGGTTCTAGTTTTCTCGAGGTTACATGCAAGCTGTGACTGTAGGAAGGACATATGGTTTGGTATAGCCCTACTGCTGTTTGGGAAAGGGTTGTGGGATCCATGATTGAGATGGAGAAGACCTTTTAAAGCAGGGAGGTGTTGTACAGGTGTGCCTTCTCTATGGAATGCTTTGCTGTACTAAGCGAGAGTTCTTATTTGGAAAGTCCTGGGTGAATAGCTAAAAGGGATCCTATTGGTAAAGGATTTGACAAGTTGTACTTTGTACTCATTTGTTCAAATAAAGAAATACCGCAAGTGGTGCCACTGCGTTTTGGGGCCAATCGGTGTCCTTGTAGTATTTGCAGGAGCACTCTAGCTCCCCTGTTTGTTTTACTTTTCCAGGTTCCCATGGGTGATGAAGTGTTTTGTGTGTGAGTGTTTGTTCCACCGCCCGTCCGATTTCTGAAGGCCGGTTTCAAGAGGCCCGAACATCTTTGATCTTGATAATGCATCACTTGTGTGAGAGGACCAAGAGGCAGTGGGAGTTGGAACCTCTTCACAATTGCATTTCGATTGGGCATCTAAGCAAGTAGTGCTCCTCAGTCTCTACCTCCCCGGTCATGCAAGAATCTGCATAAGCATGCTCATAGCTGCATTCGGTACTTGCAGGGAATCATATGATCCAAACAGCACATTCCGTACTGATCCATACATTCCGTAAGGATATAGATATATTTTTCCCTCTTGTTTGGGTCATTTTGCCTTGTTCTTTGAGCAATCCACACGTTGTATCGTGCTGCCAATTCTCCCTTGGCCTGCCAATTTTTCAAATTTCCCAGAAATTGTTTGCCCTAATTTTTCCAATCTCTCGTATTAACCTTGCCCAGTTTTTCTTGTTTTCTCCCAAATTTCTTCCATTTTAACTACTCCCAATTTTTCTAAGTGCCTACAATTTCTCCCCGTCCCTTGAGAGTGGGGAAGGGACTTGGGGAGAAATTAAGATTGGGGAAATTGGGAAACTTAGAGAAAATTGGGGGAATTGAAAGAAATTGGAGCACTCTGGGAAAATTGGCCCCCCCCTCTAAAAAAAAAAAATAAAAAAAAATAAAAATAAAAATCCCAAGTCCTTGCAATTCCACTAGTTCTACCTAAATGTTCTCAACCTCTCCCGATTCCCTCATTCCCCCCAATTTCTCCCAATTCCTCAATTTTTTCACTTCATGCTAGTGAAGGAACTCAAAGTACTTATCTTGATGCATACTTTGCGTACTCGTTCGGGATGCATACGGAATGCACTGTACCAAAGAAGGCAACCCCTTGAACATGGCCCGTGTGGTGTGCTCTTTGCTCTCACAGTCTCTATCCACCAAAGGCGGTGACACCCTCAATTGATCAATGGAATTGTCCTCCGCTCCCAAGTCTGGTCCGAAAGGAGTGGCTGTACCAAAGTGTTGAAGAGCCAACCTTCAGTATTGTGCTCTTGAAAGTGAGCTTGGAAGCACTGCCCCTTCAACGAGGCCAATGTGGCATAACCCTCGCCAAGTAGGCTTGCCAGCCGGTCGCATGCATAGTCACGTAGAATTTTGGGTTGAGAAACTCCAAAACCCCGAAATGGCAGAAACGTGTTTCAGAAACGGGGTTTTTATTTGTTTCTAAAAAAAACAAATTGTCTTTTTTTAAAATTGTCTTAAGTGTTTTTTTTTTAATAATGTTGGTCTCTCTCTCTCTCTCTCTCTCTCTCTCTCTCTCTCTCTCTCTCTCTCTCTCTCCGTGCGCGACTTGCAGCCCAAACATCCTCTCTCTCTCTCTCTCTCTCTCTCTCTCTCTCGCACGCGATTTGCAGTCACCTCTTCTTCTTCTTCTCCTCCTCCTCCTCCTCCTCTCTCCCCCAATTTCTCACAAATTCCCCAATATTCCCAATTCCCCAAATTCTCAATTGCCCAATTTCTCATAAATCACCAATTTCTCACGAGTCACAATTCCACAACTCCCCAATTGCCCAATTGTGACCACAATTGCCTAAGCTTCAACCATATTTTAAGTGCCTAGCTAGCACTAGACAGGCCTACAAATAATTCTACAAACTACAAGTTCTAAACGATTTTGTATTTGTATAGAAAAAACTACGAAACCTCCACGTTTCTTAGCTGAAAGACAAAACGTTTTGCCCCGAAACGTCAAAAACCCCGAAACGTTTCTGGTGATTATGGTCGCATGGTGAAGATAGGACCCAGGAAAGTCACTCCAAGGTAGAGGTCTGATGTGACTATCTCAACTACGTCACCTTTGTATGTGAAAGTTTGTCTGAATGCAACTTGCTAGGAAGTGTTAAAGATCCTAATCTTGGCTTTACCCAGATTCAGTGTGAGATTCCTCTTGCTGCAAAAAGTCTGCAAAAGCATCCAAGAGTCTCTGCAACCCCTTTTAATCAGAGATAAGAACTATGCCATCTGCATATAGGAGGGGGGGCATGACTGCTTGGGCTAATCGTTATCTGGAGCCTCCCAACTTGTCAAAACAAAAACGAAATCTCATCAATGTACAGCCCAAACGGTTTGTGGGAGAGTGGGTAGCCCTGTTTGACACCAATAGTGATGTGAAGCTTGCTTGAGAAGCCTCCTGGCACTCATATAGGGTCATCACCCCCCCACATCTCCTGTGACCGGACTTGACCGATCATGGACTTATATAAGGTCATAACCATATAAGGTCAACACTATCCACATAACTCAAAGAAAGGGAGAAGAGAGAAGCAGCAGGAAAAATAGAGAGAGAACGGGAAGAGGAAATAAAGAGGACAGAGTGGAGAAGATAGGAGAAGAAATACAGAAGAGAGAGAGAAGATCTCACCAAGAAGCATAAATATTGAGAGGTGTGCCATCCGTGTGAGATTTCTGAGCTGTGAATGGCAAAGTATGTGACAGGCATGAGGTTGAGATTGAGGAGCACGGCAGTTTTAGATGCCCAGCATTTTATGAGATTAGAGGTTGCTTTCATTGCCTAGGCCCTAATTAGAGAGGCATTTGCCCCTCTTTGCCGAGTCATAAGGGCATGAGGTCTTATGGTGTGTGGCACTCTTTTGGCATGAGATACAAAGACACACTGACTCATGAGGGGACAGAGGAGACGAGAGTATGAGAGCTAAAGCCTATCCTTCTAGAGCATTGGACATGCTTGAACCAGAGAGCTGGGTGATGAGGGGTAGATGCAAACCAGATCAGAGCATGCATAGAGAGACTCCAACTACAGGGAGTTTCCATTGTAACCCTCAGACAGTTGGCTGCTGCTAGACGCCTCAGACAGCACTCACAATGCACCGGGGGTTGAGAGCTCAGCAAAGAAGATCCTTCCTTCCAGGTCATGCGACACTTAGAGACCCATTCCCCGTCCGAAACAGGACCATCATTGATCTTATGGCAATCCATGAGTTGTGACTCCCCCTCACGTGCATCAGTCTTGAGATTGCTATGTAACCCTGCGAGGCTTCGACAAATGGTACCCTCAATGGTGTACTTGTTAGTTTCCACTTTTCATTATGCTTTGTTTAGGATTTCGGGCGCCCTACGCATCTTACACTGCAGTATTCACACATATTGTATCATCATTGGTCTCATTGGCCATTCTGGCCTCTTGCAGTCATTAATGAACCTCCCTCCCTCCCTCCCTCCCTCCCTCTCTCTCTCTCTCTCTCATGTTATCGTACCCCTTGCAACTGTCATACCCATGTTTTCTTAAGCTAGATTGTTTTACCTCTATTCCATGATACAGTTTTTCACGGATGTATTAACTCTTTTGGTCTCATAGACCCTTTGGTCTCTTGTGGCATATGCGCTCATGGACATGTATTGAATTTCAAGTATCCCAATTTAGTTAGTTGCTTAGAGCAAACTTAAGAGCCTATTCAGTGAGTGCAAAATAGGCATCATGTCGTATCAGTCATGTATTGGCATGTCACCAAAGTTGTGGGAACTTCATGTTTTTAAGCTTCCATTTGTTTTTTTAAAATTTTGGATTGTCACTTCCTTTTGTGTTTCTTACATTTGTATACTGCCTTGCTGTATGAACTGTGGTACATCACATTGACTTTCAGGAGAGGAATGCACCTCTGATGCAACTGACTTTCAAGTTTTAAAACTTTGTTGTTTGTTGCAGTGTTGCTCTTTTCTCATCAGCAGAGAAGGCGTCTCTGTTTGTTCCACATGCAAAGGAGAGACGATGTACGGTTGTTTCGTCTGACTCAGGAAAACTTCTTGATATTGATGTGAAAGCTGCCATCAGGGCAATGAAGGCTATTGAAGAAGAAGTGCTGGTTGCAGCTTAGCATCTTTCTGGTTAATGAATCTGTGTTTGACCTTCCTCCAGTTGACCTTCAAGATGTTGGCTAAACATGATGCTGATGCATTAGCAGGCTTTCTTCCTTCCCTTAACAGAGCATCATGAATCACGATTGAACTGTATTATCAGCAATGTAATGTATGCTCTTATTTGTTGCCAGCCCTCCCTTGCTTTAACCAACAATCATCATTGGAATGTATTATCAACACTGTAAAATGTAAGCTCTTATTTGTTCACGATTGGTTCTGCCCCTTTGTTGAAGGCTTACATGTGTCATTTCATTGTTTTTTTTATAATATCTTCTAGGTGTTCGCTTAACATGATGCTGATGGTTTAGCAGGCCAGCCTTCCCTTAACAAAGCATCAAGATGAACTGTATTATCAACACTCCAATGTATGCTCTTATTTGTTGGCATCCCTTCTTTGCCTTAAACAAACCATCATCATCTTGTCATTCAGCTAGTTGCTTAGAGAAAAAATCTTTATTGTAATATATGATATATATGTGTGGTGTTTATCCATGTGCGACCCAACATTTGGTATGCTAGTAAAGCTCACTGGAAAGAAGCTTGTACGAGAAGCTAATGCTTTCTCGCGAGGATGATGAAAATATAGGAAGCTTGTAGAATGTGAAGTTGGTGGCGGCTTGACGGCTCACTTTCAACAGCTTTGTGGTGATTCAGCTCCAAATACCTTCTTTGACACGAAGGATTCCAAGGATTTCTATGTAATATTATGTACTCAGCGTGAGAATGGGTTGATTATTCATTGTAATTACCATGTGTATACTTTATAAATACATTGGTATTGTTTATTGTATATAGAATTGGTGATGAGTTATAAAATAGGAGTGGGCCTTATGTCTACATGGCATGGTAATTCTAGTAAAATTAAGATGCATAACACATGCGAAGCTTGTGGAGAAGTGTGGAAGGATGCACAAGAGAAAAGAATCCTGCTAGAAGTTTTATATGGAGGATCAGGAGACTTTTGACGTGTTACTTGTGGAGCCTTTGTGTGGGCTTTAGCGGGGTTGAGTCTAGGCAACAAATCTTTGAATTAAGAAAACACAAGTCAAACTAGCTAAGAAGGATGTGCTAGTGACATCCGTGCTTAGGTAATCCAAAGTTAGATGGTTCTTTATCTCTTAATGTAATTCTTGAGAAGAGGGTGAGACATATCTTGTATAAAGAGCCCTTGAGGTATAAAGTTTTCTTAGATAATAGAGCTATACCCTTCTCTTATAGCTCATTGTTTCTCTACTTGATGTGTGATTTGATCATCAAAAATGGAATTCTAACATACTAGTATATGAAGCTATAGAGTTTTCTTAGATACCCTTCTCTTGTAGCTTATTGTTTTTCTACTTGATATGTGATTCGATTATTAGAAATGGAATTCTACTTTCCTTGGGTCTTGATGATGATGCTTTAACTTGGTAAGCTTGTCTAGATCTTATGATGTGATTGATAAGTCAAGATCTTACCTTACCCTTGTCGAAACATGTGTTGGGTTTTGCCTTTGAGTTGCAAATACAACTTCCCATTATGGGTGCGTTAGCTCGTCCATTGCATTCTTACACGTTGTAACACTAGATTGCTCCTTGCTAAAGGTGTGAAGGAAGAGCTCTCACTACCTAGATCGAGGTAAGAAGAGTTTTGTCTTCGTTGTGTTTCTCTTTCACAAAAGAAGAAGCTATTGCAAGAAGAAAACTTGCAATTAAACTTATCTAGCATGCATCTATAAAGAAATCAAGATTTAATAGCATGCAAGCAAGTAAGAAGGGAAGCCCACAAGAGAACTATTGTAAGGGAATGATTGTGTATTGCATTTTATAAAAATGGCTTATATACAAATGACTAGTTTTCACACTAGGCTGGTCAAACTTAAAAATGGTATGACCTCTATTACTAGTCTTAAGCAACTATGTATACTAAGTCTATAAACTTTTCCTATTTGAAATTAAGCGCATGGTAAGGCTGATTTATATGTTCTAGTACGGTCTTACAAAAGTTAAGTGTTTGTGTGTGCGTGGGTAAGATGGCAAAGCATCCTATCGAAGGTTGGGTAGGTGAAACCATGTTAACCTATGGAATGGTTAACGTATCCCTCTTGCTAATAGTGAGCATGTTCTCGGTTATCGAAGTTAGTGGTTGGTGAAGCTGTTGTTGGGGTTGAAGGTGTAGATGGTCTAGGATATACCATGAAAGTTGGCGCCTAAACTTAAAAATGGTCTGCTCTATTACTAGTCTTAAGCAACTATGTACATTAGGTCCGTAGACTTTCCTTATTTCACATGAAGCATGTTCTAGTGTCATCTTACAAAAGTTAAGTGCTCATTTGTAAGGTTGCTTTATATGTTCCAGTGCCATCTTACGAAAGTTAAGTGCTCATTTGTGCTGGTAAGATAGCAAAACGCCTTACGAAAGGTTGGGTAGGTGAGTGAAACCATGTTAATATGCAGAGTGGTTAGCATATCCCTCTTCTTAATTGGTGATTGACTGCATCCTTGCGTCACCACCCAAGTAGGTGGTGAAGATGCTATCGAGATGGAAGGTGAAGATGGACGCCATGAAGTTGACAACCACTATGAAGTGACCCATAGATTGGGATCAATCTGTAGATGGCGGTAGCGCAAAGTGATGGGAAGCTTTGGGTAGCTCTGATGGTGCAGGCAGCTTATTGAAGCGGCATAGAAAGTGATAGATAGGGAACATAGAGGTTCTTCATGCATGTGTTGGTTATGGAAGTGGCGTGGACCCTTCATCACATGAGGTAGTTGGTAGAAGGGGTCTGCACCTTACGATTTGTGGAATGAGCGTAACACCACCATATAATGATTTTCATGGATAGATGGTAATTCAGAACAACTTGGCACGATACGGGAGTATGTCCCAATCTGACAGCGAGATGAGGCTTCTTCATGGCGAATACATCACCTAGGGCGAGGTCGGGAATTGGAGTCGAAGAAGAAGAAAAATGGATAAAAGCTCGTTAGAGGTACCTACAAGATCGAGGGTTCGTTGTACCATAAGTGAAGCTTGTGCCTCGCATGGTCCCTCCATTTGAAAATGTACTTGGAGGGTTAGCATTGGATGAATTTAGTTGCAGGTGCAAGTGTTTGTGTTGTGTGCCATGAGACGTGGCAAGTGTGATACTCGTAGTGAAATATATAGGTGACGTGGATGGGCAATGGGTGAAGGTGTTCTCATGTATGTGCCACTGCTTCAACACAGAGTTCTCTAACTCAACTACTTTCTTCGTCTCTCTTGTTACTTTCTTTGAGATTTACATGATATCCCATTTCGTGGGGAGTTAAGATTATTAGATTTTTGGAGGTATGACCTCGGTATGACAGTGGACATGTGTATAGCTTTGCCCACAACAACTGCAATAGAGCTGGGCAGCCTCGATGGTTCAAGGGGCTTGGCATTGTCGAGAGTACTTAAGATAGAGGTAGTGTGGGGTGGTGTCATCGAAGACGAGGTGATGCAAGGTTTCTATTAATTTTAGGAAGGTCCAAGCGATGGGTCATATCATGGGCTAGGCTTGCACACACCATGCTCCCACCATTTGGAAATATACCTCGAGGGCTATTGATGATGATGCTCAATGCAACTTTGTGTGAAAGAATAGTGCCTATGTGTCTAATATTTACAAAGCCTATGTAGATATTGCAGGTGGTGTGCATGGGCATTGGGCAAAAGGTTGGCCCATATAGAAGCTTCTTAAATCTCCAACGTTGCTTTCTTTGATATATTTTTGTCCGCTTTCTTTGCCTCACACATGATTTGAAATAGGGGTTTCGTGGTGGTTGATGTGTAACGATGCGGGCCGATACGGCGGTGTGAATCATCATCCATGAGAATGGAAAAATTTGGGGCACCTAGTCTAGCAAGATAGTGGTAAATCACGAACTTCTTGGGCCTCTCTATTCGGCCTGCTTGAAGCATGGCAATGTTGATGGACAAAAGGAAAGCATTACAGAGTGTTCATAGCTTGGGGATGAAAAGTGGGACTGCCAAACAATGGTGATCTTGGGCATGCGACATTACTTTGATCTTTTGGAAATCTCCACCTTGCTTGAGTAGCACGGATGTAGTAATGTTGTGTGCCTTGTAGGGAGATGAAGAGCGTGGTTGATTGAAACACCACATTCTGTGAAGATCTCCATTTGGGTGCATGGATCCGACAGCTCCATGGATGATGATGGGGGTGCCCGTTTCCTTGGACAAGATGGAGGATTCTCCGCCAGGCATCTTCACAAAGTCCAAGTGTGCCATACATGGATGGAAGGCTAGTAGCCCTTATGTATGGTTAAGCACTGGAATTGTGATTTAGGGATGGGAAGAGGACTGGACTGAGGAAGACAACTGCATCGAAGGCAATCATGTAAAGTGTTAGCATGGGGCTCGGATGCTGTGTGCAAGAATGGGATCCAATGTTAAGAGTGCCTTAATAAGGTGCAATTGAGACCATTAGGTGCACTAAAGGCATGGTTGCATGGATGGGTGCTGGGCTACAAGGTAAGACGGAGGGTTAGTTCTATGTGCCTAAGTGCCGGTGGCGATATATGTGAGTGAAGAGGATTGACTGTATACTGGAAACTTGCAAGGATCTGAGTGGATGCTGATTTGGGTTTGGTGGTAGAGGAATTTTACTTTGGGTGTATGGGTTGGTTTGGCAATTGGACTATCCGGGTAATGTACTTGCAAGTAAACCCAGTTGTACTAGCTCTATCCTCTGTGGAGAGCGCTCTACCCACCTAGTGGAGGGAATCCCAAATAAGCAGTATAACGAGGGTGAAGAGGTTACCTCTACACGGAAAGAAATTGACATTATGTTAATTGCCGCTTGCCAATAGAGGTCTTCTTCTTGTCAATGGCGATTTTACCTTGTTACTAGTGTCAGGTTTGGTTGCTTGTGGTTTCGTTGACTTCGGGGTTGGGGTTCCAATGGTGTTGCCAATTGGTGGTGTCGAAGTCGCGACGGAGGTTTCGGAGAGGCAAGGTGCTTGGTTTCAAAGGGGCCGGGTGCTTGGTTTTGGGATGCCTATGATGAGGTCGGTGGTGGTATGGCTGCTAAACCCTTGGACATAGTGTGGTTGTTGGAGAGGCTGAAGGAGGGGAGGGGGTTTTGAGTTGGTGAAGATGATGGGAAGGGCGGAATCTTTTTGGTCGTGCAAAATCTTGAGTTCTTCTCTACTTCACACAGCCACAACAAGACAAAGCACCTACAGACACGCACACAGACGCATTTGCTCAACAAAAAAGAAACTTACGGGCGCGTCTATTTTCGCGTCTATTAGCGCGTCTCCAGACCCGCGTCTAAAGGCGCGTTTAAAAGGTAGCAACCAGACGCGCCTTTATACGCGCTTATATATGCGCATATAGGCGCGCAAATAGACGGTCGGAGAGAAATTTAAAAAACAGACAGACGCGCCTTTATACGCGCTTATATATGCGCATATAGACGCTCATATAGACGCGCAAATAGACGATCGGGGAGAAATTTAAAAAACAGACAGACGCATGTATAGACGCGTTTATACACGCAAACTAGACGCAGAGAAGACGCATTTATAGACGCTCAAATGGACGCGTCTTGAACAGACAAACGCGTCTTGAACAGACAAACGCGTCTTGAACAGACAAACGCGTATATAGACGCGCTACAGAATATTTTTTAAATTTTGTGTGCTTTAATAGAATGCTGTGTATGTTGTGTATGCTATGTAGTTACAGGAATCCCATTTCCACATTGTGTAATTCAATTCTTACAGCCAATCGCATTTTAATTAGCACTCTTGCAAGCACGTCTATAGCCGACATTAATTACAATTCCAAATAAAACATTACAACTCCAAAACGTTTAGTTACAAGTCATTAATTGATAGCTCAAAAAGTGCTTGTATGTACATATAGCACGAAGCTAAGCCACGTCATGTGGCTTCAAAAATAAGAGGAGTGTATATACAAGAGGCACGAAGCCAAGCCAGTGGGGCTAAGTACAAAAAAGAGTAGCTAGCACTACTCCTCGTTCCCTTCTGTGCTCCCTTCTTTGCCTCCTTCTTCCTTGTCTTCTTCCTCATCTTCTTGTGCAGGGTCCTGTAAACAAGGGACAACATATATCAATGTATGAAAAATCAAATCTTTATTTATAATATTGACGTTATTTAATTACTTTCAAATACCTCGGGGGACTCTCCAGTAGCCCGGATATATTGCTCCTCAATAATCAACCCGTCATTTATAGAAGTGCCTCCATGTATCTCCTCTGCGATGGTGGCGGTGGTAGGCTCTCTCGAGACAGGAGTAGGGTACCTGCCCACGATATCAAGCTGCAAGATGACACAATTTGCGGAGGGGTTAGTACAAAGAAACAACCTCCTAATAAACTACATAAACAATATAATTTGAGATCGATACTTTACAAACTGGACCTCCCATGATTCAACACCCCCTGCTCCAAAATGCATGCTTCCATATCGCTCCATTTGGATCCTTCATGCCTCCACGTGCTTTAGATTGGGTTCCTCCTTCGCTGACTTCATTGCTTTCTTCCACTCACGCTTGTGAGCGGTGTGGGGCGGGCCCCTTGGTGGTTGACCTCCCTGGAGCCTGGCAAGCTCCGCTAGTGCATGCCTCTTAAGCGAAGTATCGAAACAATCTTTGACTTGGCCCATTTATCTGTGAACTGAACATTGGGGGGGTTAGGATACCTAGAGCGAACAGCAACGAGGGTCTCATCAGCTAACCTCTTTGGTTGATCTTTGTAGTGAATAAAGCAATCTCTATAATTGTTAGCAATTATAGAGCGCATGAAGGCCATGATGTCCTTCCCCCGTGCATCCATCAAGATGTCTCCTGTCTGAGTGATGTCATAGTAGATCGTACCATCACCCGGAGGCACGTCTTGATCATCTGAATCATTATCGCCCCCACCACCACCCTCCCAAAGCACTGTGCCATGCATCCCCCACTGCTCTCCCTGCTACTACGCCTGCTATACTGTGTCATGTCGAGCTACTACGATGGCCACCTGTTAGCTGCTGGAGAACCAAGTCTCGACTACACGGGAGTACGCCGATGGCTCTGCGAAGGCAGAAGGGCCTCCTGACGGCATGGGGAAGGGACATAGGACGGCATGGGGGAAGGGTCTCGACTATGTAGCCGGCTGGGCTGTGTTGACTCCACTGGGGTAATCTCAAAAGGTGTGGTGTTAGGGTGGTTTGGAGTCTGTAGTGCCGACTCTTGGGGGGTGTTTAGAGTACCCGTCGTGTAGCCATATAACTCCGCAGGACTGGGAAGATGCCCCAAAAGGTTATATAAGTCCCGAAAGATGGATTCTCGAGGATCAGGTGAGCCTGAAGTGCTTCCTGGCCACATGATGAACTGGAAAAAAGAAAAAAAGAAGATTACTGATGAACTGAGAAGAGAAAAAGAGAGAAAAAGAGAGAAGGAAAGAGAGTAGAAAAGGCATGCACAGCAGGGATAAAAGAGAGGAGAAAGGAGAGGAAAAGAGAGGAGAAAAAGAGGGGATAAAAGAGAGAAAAAGAGAGGAGAATAGAAGAAAAAAGAGGGAGATAAAAGAGAAAAAGAGAGGAGAATAGAGGAAAAGAAGAGAAAAAAAGAGAGAAAAAGAGAGGAGATAAGAGAGAAAAAGAGAGACGAAAAAGAGAAGGAAAGAGAGAATAAAAGAGAGGAAAAAAAGAAAAAGAGAGGAGAATAGAGGAAAAGAGAGGAGAAAAAGAGAGAAAAAGTGGGGATAAAAGAGAGGAGAAAGGAGAGGAGAGTAAAAGAGAGTAGAAAAAGTGGGGATAAAAGAGAGGAGAAAGGAGAGGAAAAGAAGGAAAAGAGAGGAGAAAAAAAGAGAAAAAGAGAGGAGGGGGAAAAAAAAGAAAAAAAACACGTCTATCTACACGTTTAACAGCGCGTCTATAGATGCGGCTACCTATTTCCAACACAGAGTAGACGCGTCTATAGACGCACTTTTAGACGCACTTTTAGACGCACTTTTAGACGCACTTTTAGACGCTATCTCAGATGCGTCTATAGATGCGCTCTGACAGACATACTATTCCAAAAAGACGAAAAGGACATGCGTTGCGCCCGACGTGCCCGACACAAAAACACAGTTGTTGTACCAAAAACACAGTTGTTGTACCAAAAAGAGAGCAAAGGACGAATCAAATGAGAGCAACTTTCAAAGAAGATCAACCTTAAAGAGACTTACCTTGGATAGAGGTATGGAAGCTTCTTGTCCTTCTTCAAAGCTGCTTCTCTTTCTTCTCTTCCTTGTTCACCCTCTTCTCTTGTGTGCTTGGAGATGATTGTGTAAGCCTGTAGTAGTAGATAAGTGTGGGTGCTTGAAGATAAGTGTGGATGTTAGGCTATGGATCTGTTAATAGCAAAGCAAGCCTGTTAAAAGTATGTGAAGAAAAGCAAGCGTGCTAAAAGTAGGTTTGAAAATAAAAATCACGTCTATAGGAGCGTCTAATGTCGCGTCTATTTTTGCGTCTAAAATCGCGTTTAATTGCGCGTGTACAATAGTTTAGACGCGCCTATAGACACGTCCCACACAGAACAGACACGGTTTTAGACGCGGTATTAGACGCGCCAAAGAGTTTTTAGATTAAATATGGAATATAAGAGCAATTTTTAAAACCGCATTTAATTGCGTGTTTACAGCAGTTTAGACGTGCCTATAGACGCGTCCCACACAGAACAGACGCGGTTTTAGACGCGGTATTAGACGCGCCACAGAGTTTTTAGATTAAATATGGAATACAAGAGCAAATTTTTTGGGTTGTTTATTTGTAGGATGTCTTCATCTTCAACAAGTAGCTCGAGTGAGGATGAATCCCTTCGTATCCACCATCGCGAAATGTGGTTGGAGCAAAAAATCAAATGTATGTGTGATCGATGTTGAGGAAACATGTATCATGCACGCAGGATTACACTCAATCACATCTCAAAGTATGGAGAATGGGATGCGACCGTAAAGGTTGATTGAGATACCTATGGGTGTTCATATGTTTGAGTTATGATCCCGTTTTAATTTGATACAGGATGTAGTGCCACACCTGCATATGTTGCCCTTGTGAGGAGACAAAGCGTCAGCGATATGAGGTGGGATCTTCAGGAGGGACCGTTATTACGGATGCATGGAGTGATGGTGATAGTAGTCCTCCGCCATTACCTCATGAAGCCGTGGAGGAGGAGGTGTTTGATGATATGGTGCAGGATTTATATATCCATCAATCCGAAGGGAGGGATGATAGCATGGAGTAGGACAATCTTTTTACCGCAGCATCGACTCCACTATTTGAGGGGTGCACATTCTCTGTTCTACGTGCCTCCCTTGAGTTACTAAACTTGCAAACCATCTATGGATGGAGCAATGCAAGTTTGAATGCATTACTCAAGTAAGCTTTAAAGTCTATTTTGCAAACATGGTGAATTATGCGAGTGGGTCAATTACTCGAATGCTTTTCCTCATTTATGGTCTTCACGTGCAGGCTATTGTATAAAATGCTTCCAGGGGAGAATAAATTACCGACCTCGAGAGATATGGCAAGGCAACATGTGACCTCTCTTGGAGGATTAGATTACAAGCGCATCCATGCATGCGTTAACGATTGCGTTTTGTTTCGTGGACTACATAAGGATGCAAGAGAGTGTCCTACTTGTGGAGAGGCAAGATATAGAGCAGATCTCAAAACTTTGGACGTGCCTCGTAAGGTCCTGCGACATTTTTCCATAATCCCTCGCATCCAACATATGTTCAAGTGCAAATCCATTGCAGAGCTCATGTCATGGCATTCCTCCCATAGATCAACCAATGGCAAGTGGAGAACTCCCGCAGACACTCTTGCGTGTGGAAGCATATTGAAGACACATGGCCAAGCTTCAAGGAAGAACCTAGGAGCTTGAGACTTGGATTGGGTATGGACGGTGTGAACCCATTTGGTCTCAAAGCACCTCTTACAGTGTATGGCCAGTGATATTGGTGAATTATAATCTTTCACCCTCTATGGCGATTAAGAAAGGACATGTTATGTTATCCCTTCTAATTCCAGGGTAACATAAAGTCAAAAATCCTGATGTTTATTTGGAGCCTTTGATTGACGAGCTAGAGATACTTTGAAGAGGTATCGAGGTGCATGATGTGAGCAGGCCTCCCTCGTCTCACGAGACTTCAACTGCAAAGCAATCTTGATATGGAAGATGCATGACTTCCCAGGCTATAGGATCCTCCCCTCTCTCTCTCTCTCTCACACACACACACACACTCTCTCTCACACACACACACTCTCTCAAATGTTGAAACTCTCTCTCTCTCTCTCTCTCTCTCTCACATGTACACACCCGTTCTCTCTCTCACTCTCTCTCTCTCAATCTCTCTCTCACATGTACACACCCGCTCTCTCCTCTCTCTCTCTCACAGACACACACACACACACGTGAGCACAACGTACACACTCTCTCTCTATCTCACACACATGTAAATATTAGTATGTTCAATATTATTTTTTAGATACATAGACACATATACTTATAAATACATATATATCAAAATTAATTAAAATTATATATATGTATATATTTATATATGTGTGTATGTGTTAAATTAAAGAAGGCTTTGACTTGATTGGTCTTGCAGAGTGGCTGCTGATTAAAGACGTAACTAGCGAGGTTGATAGAGGCGTGGTCTTGCAGAGCACCTACTGATAGAGGTGTGCCGTCTTTTAGAGCAGTTGCTGATAAAAGAACGCGTAGCTAGCGCAACTAGAGGTCAGAAAAATGATGGAGAAGCCTCCGGGATGCGAGCATAAAGGTGCGGGGTGCCAGGGGCCAAGCACGCTACCTGTTGCAGGATGTCACGGGCTATGTAGAGCCGGGGGGCCTCATGGCGTTCATGGGCTCCTGCGGCAAGACAACTCTGCTCAACGCGCTCGCAGGTATTACTGGCATAAATCACCCAATTAACCTAATATGTGCATTAATAAGCTTCTTCAAATCAAATACAGTGTTCCAAATCATAACTAATAACCGCTTTTTAATCCGTGAAGGGAGGCTGGGTGATGTGTTCATGGAGAAAGGTCAGCTTCTGGCCAACGGGAGGAGGCATCGTCTATCGTACGGCAACCTGGTTGGCATTTTTTTTTCTTTCCTTTCGAATTATTCCAATTTTCTTTCGAAAATTTTTACACGTCACAGAGGAAAGTTGAGTTGACGCGAGCGTTTCATGTAGGCGTACGTGATGCAGGATGGCTCACTCATCCCGACGCTGAGCGTGTATGAGACGGTGGTGTACTCGGCCCATCTGCAGCTGTTGGCCGCCATGACCACCTTCGAGAAGAAGGCGCGAGTGCAACATAGCATCCGCGAGATGGGTACCTTCGCTGGTCTACTGCTGAGGGCTCCATTCTCCGTTCAGCTCTCGTCTCTTCAGCTTGCGCGGTTCAACTCGGCCAGGAGGAAGAACGTCAGTTTGCGCGCTCTTCACCTTGCCACGTGGAAGCGTAAAATGTCTCTCGTTAATATATATATATATGAGAAAAAACAAGGGGGAAAAATAAAAAAGCAAGTTTTTTTAAATGATTGATTAAAAAAGTAGAGAGGAAGGGGGGAATGATAATAATAATAATAATAAAATAACAAAACAACAAAAACTTAAAAAGTAAATAAGGGTTTTTAAGTAATAATTTTGAAAAAAAAAGAAAAAGGAATGGGGGCTTTTGTGTGGGCGTTTTATATATGTATATGTATGTGTGTGTGTGTGTGAGAAAAACAAAGGGGAAATACAAAAAAAACATGTTTTTTTTAAAAATGATTGATTAAAAAAGTAGAGAGAAAGGGGGGAGGTGGGAATGATAATAATAATAATAAATAAAATAACAATAAAATTGAACGAGAGGGGGTGAATTAAAGAAAGGAGGGGGGGGGAGAGTTAACAAGGGGGATATAAGTTTGAAAAGGGGAAGCTCACGGGGAAGGGAGGGAAATTTCAAAGGAGGGATGAAATGTTTTAGGGGAGGGGAATTTATTTATTGTTTTTTAGTATTTTTTGAGAGGGCGTGCACGGGGCGTTGTGTGCATGGGGAGACATGCGTGGTGGTGGGGGGTATGGGAGGGGGTGCATGTGCCCGATGTGCAAAAGGTGCAAATGTGAGTGTAGTGTGTGCATGCACGTGGCTATGGTGCATGTGCATATGGGTTAGTTATGCATGTGTGTGTCCACACATGCATACTTAGGTGAGGTGTGTGAATGTGTACACATACTTGTACCTGCGAGGTGCGTGTGCGTGGATGTGTGTGTAATTGTGCATACATGGTGAGGTGCGTGTGTCTGCACGCATACACATGTGTATGTGTGTGCACATGTGTGCAAGGTGGAGGGGTGCGTGCACATGCAAATGTGTGTGTTTTAAGGTGTTTTTTGATTTTTCTTGTTATGTTTTTTTTTTTTGGGTTTTTGTGTTTTTGTGTTTTTTTATCATTCTTGGGGTGGTCAAGGTAGTACTATACACTTGGTCTGGGGGGCTATGTTACATCATATGTACACATGGGCTAAGGCTCAAGCCTTATTGGGAGTTTCTTGTTATGTTTTTTTTGTTGAATTTTCGTGTTTTTTATCATTCTCGGTGAAGGTAGTACTATACGCTTAGGTGGGGGCTACATTACACATGTACACATGGGCTAAGGCTCGAGGCTTACTCTGTGTGCGCTCAGTGGGCAAGGGCAGAGAATTGCTTGCCCAACCAAGATGAAAGCTTGGACGATCCTTATTATGTCTCTTTTGACGTTTCTTATTATGGGATAAGGCTCAAGGGTTAACATGCGTGCGCTTCACGAGCAAGGGTAGAGAACTGTTTGCCCAATCAATATGAAAGCTTGGACGCCACTGTGGGGCTAGCTTTGCTAGCATGCTTGACTTGTGTCTTTCTAATTCCAGCTTGCGAGTTGGTATTACGGCGTGGCGCACATAGGTGTTATGGGTTGTGGTGATCTTTTTGAGCCTTGGGGTTGCTTAGCAGTGCCGCTGAAGTGTGTACATGGTTTTCTTTGCAGTTTGGCATCATGGGTGGCTCTTCTTCTTCAATGTAAACAAGTACGGGGAGGGCCACTGCACATGGGTAAGGTTTTTCCTCTTGCTGCTCGGAGTCCATGAGCTCTTCTGACTTTTGTGAAGGTTGTGCATGAGTTAAGGTGGAAGTTTGCTCTCCACTCCTGCTTAAGATTTAGGGTTGGCGTTAGAGGCGTGGCTTTGGGTCTCTACACCTACTTGGATTTAACATTCATTTGGGGGTCCGGGGCATTGATTTCTTTGATCTTGACACCCAGATTTGGGGGTTCCCTTGGTAGAATCCTTGTGCTTTTAGCCATTTTGTTAGGATTTAATGAAGTATAGACTTCTAGGGTGGTACTAGGTACTGAGGGTGTCACTTGGATCTTTTGGCTTCCATGGTTGTGCAGAGGCGACAAGGTTTTTGGGACCCGGATGGAGGAGTTCCCTTTGTAGAAGCCCTGGGCTTCTAGCAACTTGATGGGGATCCAACGAGACTCAGGGTTTGGATAAAACTATGTTGCTTGGGGTACCTACTTGGCACATCTCTATTCACGGTTGGGATTTCACTAAATAATGGTGGTTGCTAGGTCCTTTGCGAAGACATCATACTTTCTATGGCTAGCCAGGGCACTCTTACCGAAACTTCTTGGTGACCTCCCTGAAGGGTTGCGGATGTTGAGGTTTGGGGGGTGGTCTTCATCTTTGCTTGACGAGGTTTAGGATCTGCATAATGGTTTGACGGGGTGGCCCGCAAACGTAGTGAGGCGAGAGTTTTGTGTAGTGTTAAAGGTTATCTGAGGTGGTGACTCATAGTGGACGAGGCTTGGGATGTAGATAAATTTGGGGTGCCCTCATCTACCAGGGATACGATTCTAGAAGGAATCTTGAGTGTTATGGTCCTTTGTTGCCAACAGTTCATGGCCCCCACGATCCAGCCCCTTCTGAGGATGATGCTCTCTTTCAATGTACTTGTTGTGGGGGTCAAATAAAACTTAGATCCAATAAAAAACTCCGCTTCAAAACAATCAATGGTCATAGATTGGGAATTGTTTACTGTGATTATGGTTGTTGTAGATGGTGCCAAGGGTGGGTGGTGTAATGAGGTCCAAGCAAGCATGTCGTGACTAACAAACCCCAATGTCAATCAAGGTGGGTGATACAGCTAGGTGGTCTTTTTGGGGGAACTAACTCAAGGCGAGTCAGCTCCACCCGTTGGTTTTGTTTTAAATACGTTGAGCGGGATGTGATTTTGGTACCGATCATGCAAACCTTGTCCTAAGCTTCTGTGGAATAGTGTTCATTTCTAGAATGTGAAATTAGTCCTTGGAGTCGGTAGGCTCTAGGAGGGGTTCATATTCTTTTGGTCCTCATCTTCACCATCCACCATCCACCATCTTGTTACAAGCCCTATACAAAATCAATTGCGTGGTGTGAGCTTCTATGTTGCATGCTCGTGATTGTGTCTGCCTCATTGGCGAGAGAATGCCTTGAACCATGGGATTAGTCATTCACATTAGCAAGTTTATTTTCAAGTATTGGTTACCTTTGTAAATGTGATTGGTTTACCAATTGTGAACTAGCCTTATGTCTCTCATGCATTAGGGCCAATTTGGACAAGAAAAGGGCTGTCTAAGGATCTAAAAAGGGGCAACTTAAAAAAGACCATGAAGATCTTACCAAAACTAGTCAACATGGGTACTCATTGGATAGAGCTCATCAAGCGCCACCTGTGGCGCTAAATTTGGAGTTCATATGTAAAAGTTATGGCTAAAATACTGCAAAATGTTCCAAAAGTAAGTGAAGGAGATCTTGACACGTGTACAAAAATGCCATACTTCTTGACACGTGGCTCCTCCTTGACCCTTAGATCAGGAATAGAGAAACCCTAAACAACCCTTTTTTCATCCAAATTGGCCCTAATGGTAAGGCCTTGTATGATGCTCATCTTTGAAAATTCATCACCATGAAGGTGTGGTGGAAGATTAATATGAAGTTCGTGATCTTCACATCCTGTGAAGGACGCCCAAAGGTCTAGCTGTGTTCCATTGGCAAGCTTCACTATACGAGGCTTGTGCTTGCAATTTGCAACTTCCTTGGTGATTATGCTACTACCAGCACCACCATCCAAGGTAGTGGAGATCGTCGTTCCTTTATAGACGACAGGTAATATGGCATTCATTTCATCACTTTTGAAGTATTGTCCTAGCTTGATCATGGGAATGTTTCGGTATCCTTTTGCCTTGGGTATGGAAGGAGAGTGCTTACTCTGGCAAAAACTCATCCTCACCCTCTTTAGGTTTAGGTTTAGTTGTGTGGGTTCTTAAATTCTCATTCATCTAGTTAGATAAGTCTCTCTAAAGTTGACAATTTCCTTGTAAGAGAAATTATTGGGACTTGAACTTCCTTGTAAAAGAGGAACTATCGGGATAGAGACTCTCGAGGATAAGAAGGCTATGAGGCTTGCTATGTCCCATGTGCGATATTCATGCTCACTTAGCTCATACCGTACTCGAAGGTGGGATTGGACCTGCTAACATGTAGGTGATGTGCACTGATCCTCCCTAAGAGGCATAAGGACGCCCAAGAATATGTTTTGCATTATTAAAAATGCTAGGTCAATAAGGTGGAGCATCTTAAGATAGGTAGGCTGTTACAACCCTTAGAGATCCCTGATGGTAAGTGGGAAAGCATCTCTATGGATTTTATTGTAGGTCTACCTACAGTAGAGGCCATGATGCCATTTGGGTTGTAGTGGATAGGTTGATCAAGATTCAAGATGTATCGATTTATTGCGACTAAAACCACAATGAAAAATCCAGAGTTAGCTCGGCTTTTTATTGAGAATATCTATCGACTCTATGGGCTGCCACAACCAATATAGCTAGTGATAGATATCAAAAGTTTAATAGTCCCTTCTGGTGGGTGGGCAGTGTTCAAAAGGTTGGACACAATGTTCAGTATGAGCACTGCTGACCACCCCTAGAGTGATGGTCAGACAGAAAGGTTCAACCAAGTACTCGAGGGTATGCTAAGGGCATATGTAAGTAAACGGCAACACAAATTGAGAATATTACTTATCAATTTTAGAATTTGCCTATAATAGTGCGAAGCATGTCACTACTAGCTTTACTCCTTTCATGCTTATCTATGGATTTCAACCCCGATCTCCATTATCTATGGGGTTACCCTACGGAAAGAATTTAAAAGTTTAAAATTTTTGTGCAAGATCATACCAATATGCTAAAGAGAAAATGTTAAACGGGCCCAAGATCATTACAAGAATTATACGGACGAGGATCGCAAAGTGGTTACATTTGAAAAAGGTGACCAAGTGTTTCTCAAAGTTCCCCTGAGTTGAGAAAATTTGAGGATGGGAAAAGTGCCAAAGTTGTCGCCTAGGTATTGTGGACCTTTCATAATACTTAAGCATGTAGGTGAAGTTGCCTATAAGTTAGCTCTGCCGCCAGAACATTCCAAGGTTCACCTAGTTTTTCATGTTCATCGTGCGAAACGACTAGGCAAAGATGCCAATATGGTGGATATATGTGTTCTTGTAGATTTAATTGAACCTCCGATTTTACCACATGAGCCAGAGCGCATCTTGGATTTTCAAGAGAAGAAAACTCATCACAAAATTAGACAATAGTGTCTAGCTAAGTGGAAAGATAGATTGGAAGAAGGTTCAACTTGGGAGGATACTATTGCTCTCAAGAACCGATATCCTACCTTTGTTTTTTAGGAGAAAAACTCTTTCCAAAAGGGGAGAATAATGTCAGGACATGAGTAGAACTAAGGGAAGTTAGGTGGTTCAGTGGATTCCGGGTGGACAAGTGTGGGCTGGTAGGGCTATAGTTAGCCAGCTAGGGTCTATATCCGATGGTTGGGTGAAGAGTTGCCCTATTCTCTTCTAGGAGTTATCATGGAGGTCTCATGATGGCCTCACATCGATCGATGATGATAATCTAATCTTTCATGGGTGCTACATCTCATGTGGATATAGTTGGTTCTAGTAATGTAATCCCACATCATTTTGCCCTCATCCTACTTGAGGTTAGGGATCCCTTGACCTATGGGGTTGGGATTTGTGGTTTCCAACGTCACTTGTCCTCTACTAGCCTAGCTTTGAGGTTCGAGGCTCGCCTGCTAAGGACACGTTACGTGATTGCCCTCGTGAATCCCTTTGTGTTGAGATAGTCCTAGACATTGGTTCCTTACTCCTCTCCATGTTCCTTGTTCCCTCATCCAAACAAAGTAGAACTAGAACTCAATTCCATGGTAAAGGTGCTTCTATAGTGGGATCCTATGGAGAGTGGGACTCTTACATTATGTGCACTTGATATGCGTATACTATAGAACATTCATCTCTCATGGTATAAAAAAGGAGACATGTCTCATTTGCCCATAGCTGTCATTGGGATTTTTGCTAGTTATGGTCGGCTAAACCCATCTTAGGACTAATACCATGGTGGCATCAAACATGGTTTGACGGCCATTTCTTGTGGGAGAAAACCTTGAGGTTTCTACTCTCACTTCTTCATTCGAGCTATGCCCAAAAGTGGGGTGGTTGAATACCTTCTTCATGAACGTTAAGATGCTATTAATAGACCAGTTGGTGATTCAGAGTTCGGAGGAGGGCTGTGGTAGCTCTTTTTTCTAGGCATTTCACTATTTTTGCACTCACATCTATGTTTCGTTTGCTCCTTTTCTTCCAAAGATCCTTCGAGGCACTTGACATGGATACGAAGGAGTCTAGCCTTCCTATTGGGGTTCCTAATAGGTGAGCACTCTACTGAGTGATGGTTGTTCATCGCTAGGTTCAAAGGCTTGGTGGGTTAAAGGAAGTGTGGTTTGATGTGTTGCAATTGAGTGTATTATTGTTGCAACAATTAGTCCAAAGATCGGTTTTACATCGAAGGTCCCTAGTGTTTTTGTTTAGGTGTGAAAATGGTTTCTAACAAGTTTTTTTGAGATAACATTTAATTTTTTTGGTGCTAGGCTAACATGTCTAGGTTCACGTGTCCAGAGGTTTACTTCTCCACGTTCACGTCTACAAGTTCATATCCCTAGGCTCTTGTCTCTTAGCTCATGTGTCTAGGTCCATGTCCCTAGGCTCTTGTTTTTTATCTAGGTTCATGCCTCTAGACTTACATCTCTAGGCTCACGTGTCCAGGTTCATGTATACAAATCTTCACACCTCTAGACTTACATGTGTAGGCTCATGCCTTTTTTTTTTGTATGAAATTGGGTCACATGTACTTCCCTTCTATGAAATGGACCTATGATGTTATTCACCTGACTGGATGCTTAGGGAAGGAGGCATTGAGTTGTGGAAGAAAGATTTTGATGGACAACCACTTCTTCCAACAGGGCTCCCAGACATGCTACCAATGGCTGAATTTGTAAGGGATCACTTGCAAGTAAGGGCAAGTATAAAGGACTACATTAGATTTTGGGAGAAGTGTGCAAATATAAGGGGTGAGAACATCATATGAAACCTATATTACTAATCAATTATAGATTACTAGAAAAATATGCCAGAGGAGCTTAAGCATCCAATTTATCAAAGACAAAAGTGTACTCAAATTTTTGGCCAAAGACACAATTGCCAGATCATGTGGATAACTTCGATAAGCTCATAGGTAATGATGAACAATCACTATTGTGGTCCTTTAATTGGTAAGAACCAAGGGAAGATTTTAGCCGATGATAAATGTTAAGAAAGAAAACTTTGTCTTGGTTAGGCCATCTGATCCAATTTATCCTATATGGCTTGGTGTTGCCCAATCAGAAATCGAGATAGATGCAACATCATCTAATTTTAATAAGATACTAATTCAATATTGGGAACCTTGTGCTAAAAAAAAGGGCTAATTGATGCAGACGTCTATGAGGATTGTTGGAGAAAGTTTTGGGTAGATAATAAGAAGGATCCGCAAGTTTGGGAATGTGTTGATGCAGTTGTATGGTCATGGACATCAAAAGTCACAAATACTAAGAGGATTAAGACTCCGTAGAATTTGCATACAAAAGCACAAGAAGCTTGCTTAGCAGACAGTGGAGACTTGCGAATCTCTTGACTTATCTGGTAATGTGTTCTTATGTTTACATTTCTCAAATTCTACATAATTTCGTGTACATATTTTGGAAAAAGGTCTTTCATTGACTTTATTGATGGTGCAGGAAAGCACTATTAAATCGTGGGAGAATATATATTAAAAGGTGCTTAAACACCACCCATTTATGTGATTATCAACTTGTGTTAAAAGACATTGTACCCCTAAATGGTGTGAAGAAAACCATCCGCTATTTGATCATTCAATCTCCCAAAGTTGAAGAATTTTGTCCAAATTTAATAAAATTCATCCAATTTCAAATTCCCAAAATGTCTCCATTTACCCGATTTGTCTAATGTGGCCTTTAGTCAGTAAAGTCAACTTATCCTCATCTCTCTCCTTTACCAAAGGTAAAGGCTTTCAATTCCATCCTTGCCAATTACTCCTCTGGATCTTCACCAGCATGACCAAAGAAAACACAATAAGTCATCATAGCAGCCATCTCCACTCCTGAAAACTTTTTCGACCTGCAGGCAGATAGACTAAAAGGGTGCTTTTAAAGCCCTCCTTAGTGGGGTCACTAGAACAATGATGTGTAAAGGGAGCCTTGCCTCTATAGCTCAGAACACACTATTGTAGGGAGGGCTCTAAAAATTAACAGCACAACACTAACACAACACAAATCCAGAGTACTAGTTCACCGAGCTAATATCCTCTAACCTTCACCTAGCACAGTCGAACACCTTAAAACCCCTTAAAGTGATTAAGCTTAGTCCTCCAGCTATCCTCCCATGTTAGATCTTCACTCCAATAGCTTTGATCTTCACTCCTATCCCCTCAGCTAAGCTGACCAAAAACACACGCAGCAGCTGACACTTAGCTGATCAACTTCTGTGACTGTAACCTGAGCTAGATAGTTGTTGTTGACCCCAATTAGATATATGTTTCCCAAGCTCTCAAAGAATTCCTCCAGCATGAGCTACCTTCAAATACTTGCCTCAAAACTCCACTGAACCTAACAGCTCTCTCCTACTGACTTCCTGCTGTGACTGAGATATGACTTAGCTACCTCAGCTGACTCCCGTGAGTCAGATCTCACCACCCCAGTGTCTTCTGACACCTCCAATCCATTAAAAACCTCAAATCCCACCAAAACTCAACTCGACAAACTTAAGGCTAACAACAGCTGACTGTTTTGCTGACTCTGGAACACTTTCCCCTTCAATTATACAACTCTGAGTGCTCTGTCGACTTACTAAAAATCTGACAGCCAGACAAAAACCCTATATCACTTCCTTTCAACCCAAAAAGACCAGATCTACCCTTGTATTCCCTCACTGACTCCTACTAATACTCAAGTGCAACTAGCTTACATCTTGTTCACTTGAATCATCCCTCAACTGAAACCTAGACCACTGTCGAGTCCACAACTTATCATACTGACTTTCGACTACCCTCTGTTTATCAGCCTAGACCTCAGATTTCCATCAAGATAAAATCTACACTTCTATAGCTCAACTGACTAATCCAAACACAGCTGACTCTAGTTGATTCTGTCAGACCACCCTGCTGACTCAAAATTAGAGTTTTCTAACTCAGACCTTTCAACCAACCTCAGATCTTCACTCATATATGAATTTTCTCAACAATCTCAAACCAATCAACATAAATCAGAGCATAAACAACTCATCAATCAAAACCATAAAAACCCTTCTGTATATAGATGATAATGGAGCATGTCTCAACAACCCTGAGACATGGGGTCCAAACAGAAAGAGAGAACACCAAGAAACAAAGACAATATTATCCTAGCAAAGCTCTTCAAGACTTTTTCTTCCATTCTTCAAAAACTAGTATCAATGAACACTGCAACCACACCCTTAAACATAGTAGAGAATTATTGAGAAAAACATTGGATTAACCCAAGCTCTAATAGAGCTACAACACCCAGAGGTCCTAAGGCACCACAACTTCCTACAAGACCCTCTATCTCCTGCACCCTCTGTTGTGGACAAAGCCAAGCTTCCTCAACCAATTTCTGTGTCACCTTCTTCCCAAACAAAACAATCACAAGCAAGCTTCCACAGAGCTCTCTCTCAACAACCAATTTCCCCTATTTTCTATTCTCTCTGGCTTTCCTTCTTCCTTTAACCGCGCTATCTCCCGGGATGTTTTGACTCTTGATAACTGCTCTCCTCGTCCACTCACACATGCAAGAGCTCCATTTAGTTGGGGCTGACAATATGTAGTTCTATTTATAAGGTGACCATGCAAAATCCCCTATTTTTCTAAGGTTGTAACTATACTCCACGGGCTTATTCTTATTCCTGGGATTTGGGTAGACACATATCTTGGGCATCAGCATGTGGACACAAAAAAACCTATCAACGCCTCTAAATATTCTCCTAACAAAGTCAATTACACCACATTTATGCTCTTTTAATGCCCATTACTCTCATTTATGGATTAGATTTGGAAAGATTCTCTAACTAGAAGTGAACGGTTGTGGATAGAGAAGGTACGACTGTATCCCTATGAGGTGAACATGCATTCACTTCTTAGAAATGCAACCCGAGAGTGAGTTGCACCTAGTTTTCTCTTAGTTTTTCCTTGATTTTTTTCCCCTTAGAGATTATTTTTTCAGGTTTTTTTATGCATAGCCTAGGCTAGTCCAAGCTACCTAATGATGTAATGAATGCTTAGTTTAACCTAATATCCTAGGATTAATGGTGTAATTAAACTAACACGTAGGTTTTCTACCCACTTGAAGAAAAAACCAAAAATCAATGACATTAATGGTAAAATTAGGGCACTTACTTGTTGCTTCTGCCTTCGATGTGCTCTCAAAGCTCTTATTACTCCTAATGCTCCATTGCAACTCCACTATGCCATTGCAACTCCATTGTTCCAAGAAAAACAAAAAGAATACAAATCAAACAAGAAACTCATACACTAAACTCCTACAACCAATGTATTTACATTCCATCTAGTCAAGGTAAGTCTATAGCTTAGGAAGAGATTGTGAAGGACCCTAAGCTAAGTGCTATCTTTAGTAGCAGGGCCAAAGATATTCACCTAAATGAACATTCACCTTACATGAGAGAAGAAGAAGGGAAGAGAAGAGACAAGCTGCAAGGGGGGTCAGTCCGAGAACATGCACTTAGTCAACCCTAAGAGGGTTAACTCATTGGTTTGAGCTACTAGAGGCTCACTCCACTACCACTTGTGTCACCCAAGTGGAGCTTTCCATAAGACAGATAGAGAACAATGAGATAAGGAGCTATGAAAAGCTCAAGTCCTATCCCAATGACTTCATGTGTGCAAGGAGGGAGGGAGAGAGAGGTAGAGAGAAGAAGGGTATGGAGAGAAGACAGAGAACATCACCTACAAGCTACACACATCACAATCAAGCAACCAAGCATGCATCAACACACAAGATCACCACCACAACCACAAGAGAGCAAGACGAAAGACGAAGAAGACTCTAGTGTGATAATGGGATTGTGTCCTTTTCATATTCCAATAAGTAACTTATATACATGAGCTCCTTTTTTACAATGGCTCATTGCCCATTAACAATTGGAGGCCCAAAACTACTTCTCTAGCTCTATGTACACCTAGGCTTTGTAGCCGACATTACACATATCGTAAGCTTGGTCATCCCATATCTTTTTACATGAAGTGCTTAGCGTAGTTTTACATGAAAATAAATTACATGTTGTGTAACCACGCTTTGAGAAAAAATGGTAGGATTAATGTCGACCATTGTGGTTAACATAGCCCTCAAGCTTTACAATTCTAAGGGTGAATCATTCAATGGTTTTGGGTGCTTTGAACAAAGCCACCTATGGAATTTTGAAGCAACAAAACCCTTAAAATGATTCGTTATTCTTTATTAAGAGAATGAACCATCCTTCCTTTTTTGTTTAAACAAATGCTCTGTCATTCAATGATTTAGGTGCTTTGAACAAAGGCACCCATGAAATTTTGAAGTAACAAAACCCTTGAAATTATCCATTATTATTTATTAAGAGAAAGCATCATCCTTCCTTTTTCGTTTTGCTTTAGTAAGGATCAACCATTCTTCCTTTTTCATCCACCATAGCAGTAATATGGGTTACTAGCTATGGTAGAAAAAATTAAAGATTGTCTACCTTTGAAAAAACTTGTGCTTTTGAAACTTACTTTCATCTTTTTTTCCCTTCTCATAAGCCCCACTCACAAGAAACCATAGAGTAGTGCCAAGTTAAATCGCATGATTATAATAATCTCTTAAAATTATGAAAGCCCTACTTAGAACAATCCATGGAATACCAAGTTAAATCGCTTCATTATAACAATATGAAAAACTACAAGCCTATAGTGGAGGCTCACTTTCTTGCATAAACCTATGAACCAACACCACTAGTTAGTTCCAATTCTAAGAACTAGGGATTTACTTTAGATCAACTTGCAATATTCAGAAGATGTGAGCATTCACAAAGGAGTCATTCTCTAATTTAGTTTGGAATCTAGAGCCAAGGATCTAAATTGGAGCTTTGCACTAGGTCAAACACCAATAAGCAATACAAGATTTTTTTCACTATGTCACACCAATAAGCAATACAAGAGTACATCCCATATTGCACACAAACCCCATGTGTGTAAAGGGCTTGCTCACATGAGCATGAGAGAGAGAGAGAGAGAGACAGAGAGAGAGAGACAAAGAGAGAGAGAGAGAGAGAGAGCCATTTGCTATACAATTGGACATAATACAAGGCATGTTATTAAAAATTCGAATATGCAAGTTTTGTGAAAGCACAAAAGTTTTGGCTTTGAAAAAAAAACAGAATAGAAAGGATGTGGTTTTTCTAATTGGCAAATATATGTTTGAGTAGGAGACAAACTATGTAAGAGACAAAGGTGAGGTAGAAAGTGAGAACCATACTATTGGATAGTGATGGTTTTGTCGATAATTTGGTTAAATGACTCTGAACCATTACTTGAAGGGAAGGGCACATTGGGTGTGGGAACTCGCAAGAAATTACATAAGGGAGCCCATTCATCTTTACCAAGCTCAAACACAAGAAGTTTCTCTGTAGGGACGTGCTCCTTTACCTCCTTTAAGTGCCTTTGATAGGTTGCTAGAGCAAAATCCTTGTCCTCAAATGCACCTTTCATGATACCTTGATGGAAAGTCACTTCAGCATATTCGTAAGTAGCATGGGCATATAATTCTGCATATCATGTGGTTTCTCAACCTCTCAATTGTTCTTGCAAAGCTTGTGTACCATTGTTCAGGGTCTAGCACATTCAAGATAACCTTTGCATCAGGATATATCTTCATTAATTGCTTATAGCAATAAGCTGCTGGAAAATCCGCAATGGCAACATAACCCTTTAAAACACGTTGCCAATCACTGAGGTGCCAATATACAAGTTTCACAATCAACCACCCATGCAATAATAAGTTGAAATATTACTTTAATGAAAGATATCACTTAGCCAGTATGCACAATGCACATAGATGCTTTTTTTTGCACAACATCTGGGAAATTAGCAGGAATGTTGGCCGATTAATGGGTGCTATGGCAATTAGTTAAAGATAGATAAGTGTATAAATCATTGTTCGTCGAGAAAGAGTAACCTCAGCTTTTTCTTCAATCCATTGAGAATCATAGAACATCTCCAAATGAAATTGAACAATTGACAAAAATAACATTAAAATATATATATATGCTTACTAATTAGATGAAGTTTTTTCTAATTATGAAAAGATTTTTTTAATTCAACCCTCCTTTTTTTTTCGCAAGTCCCCTTTTGAGGGGATGTAGCCATGCTAGAAGCTATACCACTCACACACACAATTCGAGAGTGCGAGGGCTCGAAACCCACGACCTCTTGGGTAGGGTGGGTCGTGTCAAGAAGCGAACCTGACACGACCTCTTGGGTAAAGTGGGTAGTGTTAGTAGGGTGGGTCGTGAGATGAAGGGTTGAACCCATGACCCATGTTACCTGACCTCTTGGGTAACATGGGTAGTGAGTGATGAGCTGAGCCACTAGGGCCGCTGACCCCTTTTCAGGAGTGAGAGGGGGATCAGGGATCGGGTATTGAACTTGGCATCAGCATCTGGAGCTAAATGCTAAACACAATAATAGTGGCCGTCAATGAAGTAGGTTAAGCTAGAGAGTCTGAGAAGAAAACTGTCTTTTAATGTAATTTTCACAGAGAAAAATCGGTTATAGTTTTGCCTAGCCTTGAATTTGAAGATTCAAAATTTTGAAGTTTTAGTTATAAAACCGATTAATCTATACATTTTTCCAATAAAAACGGTTGGGCTTGAAGGTGATCCTAGTGGTTAGAGAAAAAGTTTATTTATAATAGTGAAGCTAGAGTTAAGCTTGAAAACATGAGTACCTGATCTAGTGGCCCCCATAATCAACCTGGACTGACCCGGTTCGAGGAGATGGAAGCCATGGTAGCATGGGAACCCTAAAACATCTAATGCGTTTTTGACAGACATTGTTCCTGAACGCGGAAAGCCACATACTATGACTTTGAGCCCACTTCTCGCGTTATTGCTGCTCCCTGCATCATCGATGACTGCATAATATTGATGATGAGACCAGGCAAATCATAGTGAGCTGTCTTGCTCACTATGATTACTCATCAAAGCTTCACATTCAATTCAACGCACCTTGAGTTTTCCGTTTCCTCCCTCCCCTATGAATGTACAGTGCCCAGTCGGCAAAAAACGCACACACCACATCCACCAGCATCTACAAATGCAGCAAAGCATGGTCAAGATGCAAACCGCAATGCTACCATAAGCTGAATTCATGAAGAGGAGGAGGTTTTAGCATGGATATTGTACTGATACCAGTTTGCAGAAGAACATCACGAAATCGCGCAGCCAAAGCCTGCCCATTTCTACAGGGTTGGAGCAAGGCGTGACAGAGAAGAGGCTAGGTCGGAGGAGAAAAGAGATTAGGGATTATAGAGCCATTCACTTGATTTATACTCCCTTGCTGTTTTGAGGTTTGCTTGTGATCTGCTATATAGTTGTTCGGAGGAATCCTAGAATTAGGGTTTTGTGAGGGGGCTGGAGACCTGAGCTGCTGCGCCGCGAACCCTAATTTAAGGAACGCTTGGCAAGCAAACGATAGCAAACAGTTGGCGAAAAGCCCACAGATAATTGCTACAGCATGTGCGAAGCTGACGGTTCACTGTGCAGGCGCTGGCGTGGGTGCAACCGCAACTACATCGAAGTAACTTCAACCTTCTTTTTCCTTTTTATTGGATAAAATCAAGTTTTTCATAATGTTCTCTTAAATAAGTAGAAAATGTTTACACTAGAATGATTTAAATACTCTTGGTGAACTTTTAATTAATTTTAGTGAGTTAAAAATTGAAAAATGGTCAGCAATACAAAGGAGGTTATGGCAAAAAATTTTGAAAATTTGTAAAATAAATTTCATCTTTTATTAATCAAAAAGAGTAATCCCCATCGTTAGAGCATTGTAAAAGTGTCATTTTCATTCATGCATAGAAAGATGCATATTGATTAATTTTTATAAAAGAATGATTTTCAATAGAAATAATTCTATGAAAGATACTTATTGATAAATTTTTTATTATGAAAGTGTTACTTTCTTCATTATGGATTTTTATGCATAAAATAATGCATAAAAGTATTTTTTTTAAATTATAAAAGAGTTACTTTCATCATATTGATTTTTATGCATAAAAGAATGTTTTCTTATTATAAAAGTGTTACTTTCATCATATTGATTTTTATGCATAAAAGAATATTTTTTTAATTATAAAAGCGTTACTTTTATCATTATTAATTTCTATGCATAAAGTATGCATAAAAGAATATTTTTTTATTATAAAAGTGTTACTTTTATCATTATTAATTTCTATGCATAAAGTATGCATAAAAGAATATTTTTTTATTATAAAAGTATTACTTTTATCATTATTGATTTCTACGCATAAAAGAATATTTTTTTATTATAAAAGTGTTACTTTTATCATTATTGATTTCTATGCATAAAAGTATGCATAAAAGAATATTTTTTATTATAAAAGTGTTACTTTTATCATAAATGATTTTTATGCATAAACACATGCATAAAAGATACTTTTTTATGTTAAAAGTGTGATTTTCATCATAAATAATTTTTATGCATAAACATATGCATAAAAGATATTATTTTATATTAAAAGTGTGATTTTCATCATAAATAATTTTTATGCATAAATGGATGCATAAAAGAAATTCTTTTATATTAAAAGAGTGATTTTTATCATAAATGATTTGTATGCATAAACATATGCATAAAAGATATTTTTTAATATTAAAAGTGTGGTTTTCATCATAAATGATTTTTATGCATAAATGGATGCATAAAAGAAATTCTTTTATATTAAAAGAGTGATTTTTATCATAAATGAATTGTATGCATAAACATATGCATAAAAGATATTTTTTTATATTAAAAGTGTGATTTTCATCATAAATGATTTTTATGCATAAATGGATGCATAAAAGAATGATTATATTTAAATAAGGGTTCTCTTAATCCTCTGTTTAATTTTTACAAAAATTGAAAAAATGAATAAGTAGATAATCTGTGATAAGAAATGCTACCGTTTCATATTCACTAAGATGGTAATGAGAAAATTCAATTAAATATCGAAGTCGAAGATCGAGATAAATGATTATTTTATTCCTCATAAGAAATTCATGTTTTAGAAATCTGTAACAAAATTAAAACTAAAAACTTGCATAGAAACCCTGTTTTCTTAAAGGATTGTCTTACGCCAGAATACTGGAGGGAGCATTTGGCATATATGTTTATCTAAGGGAAGTTCGGTTGCAACAGCTGGTGGGGAGTGTTCGAGGGACAGCTCACGCGGCAAAAACCTGCCCAGGTCTTGACCAGCCTAGGTATGGTGAAAAATGGAGTGCTTCCGGTACGATGGGCGGCGAGGGCCGACAAAGCGATCCCTGAGTGAAGTACCAGGATACCTAAGGAGCATCCTGGAGGGTTCTGACAAGGTGATGCACGGGCTCGCGGTGCTTAGGATACCCATATGTATGTCGAGGAAGATATATATATGTATGTTGACGAAATAATTAATGTAATCTGTTACTGGATCTCGTTGCTGACCAACGGAGAGTCCAGAGGGAGAGAGAGAGAGAGAGAGAGAGAGAGAGAGAGAGAGAGAGAGAGAGAGAGAGAGAGAGAGGGATGGCCCACCAATAGGGAACACAAGAGGAGAACAAGAGGGGATCACTCGTGTTGGGCGTCTGCAAATAACTTGCACAAACACAAACACGACATGAGAATAGAGAGAGAGAGAGAGAGAGAGAGAGAGAGAGAGAGAGAGAGAGCGAGAGAGAGAGAGACGGATGGCTCACCAATAGGGAACACAGGAGGGGAGGGCTTCCAACCATCAAAATGAGAGAGATGAAGTCTCACACAGCTACATGTAGGTGTGAGGATGGAAATTTACATGACCACATTGATGAAGGTAGATTTGGAAACTACGAACCTGACTCTGTGACATTGGATGGAGAGGTGGCCCTACGACTACATGGATAGGGCGGCACGGTGCATCTAGTGCAAAGGTGGCCCAACCACCACATGGTAGGTCATGGAGAAGTGGCCCAAGCAACAAAATAAGTTGCCATGTGGAGAAAACAAAGTTTCCCAATTAGATATATATAGAAAAAAAACTACACTCTCCAGTCTTCCCTTTTTTTTTAAAATACACTCTCATTCCAAATACAAGTACATGGAGCCCTCGAGCAATTAGATATATATAGAAAAAAAACTACACTCTCCAGTCTTCCCTTTTTTTTTAAAATACACTCTCATTCCAAATACAAGTACATGGAGCCCTCGAGCACGTAGTCTAGCTGGTAGAATGGTTCGGTCCCAATATGGGGGCCTGAGTTCGATGCCAGTGAACTATGCGACGAGGGTAGTTTGTGTGAGTCAAAGGAGTAATCCACCTTCCCATCATAAATACAAGTACGTTGGAGCCTATTGTATCATTTTTACAATATATAACTCTTGAAATACAAATAAACAAGGATGATGTTGCTCGTTAATGATGAATGTATGCTTCTTCCTTATTTTTTATTCCTCTTGGCTATCTTATTCATATGTTTGGGAAGAAGAAGAAGAAGAAGGCACTCTAATTCACATAAGTGGCTCATGTGATAGAAGCTACTTAAGAGAAATTGCTCATCTAGCAAAATGGTTAAAGAAAAAAAATTCCCCTCTTTTCTATTTTGGATATGGACGCTTAACCACTCCTTTTAATATGGGAGCCTAACCACTCCTTTGAATATGGGAGCATAACCAATCCTTCCTAGTTTATTTGGATTTAATAACCTCTAATTCAAGAATATATGAGCCTAATAGAATACCACTATTTTTAATTATATCAAGTTCAATATTGGCTTACAAAAAGGGAAAAAAAATTCTAACTTCTTAAGAATCTTAATATGCTACCATCTTAAATTTTAGAAATCAAAGATAGACACCTCGAATAACCTTAATCCAACCTCTAATATAATTACATATATATAACCATGCACACACACATAGGGAGAAATCCATAGCCATTGTATTCTTAATCCCAAATTACATTATGTTTTTCTCAAATGTGTATGAGGGAAGATGGTGGTTGTATTTAAGAAGGTGCAACATATGGGTGCATCCTTGTAAGGGTTAAAACCATATAATTTCATAATGTCCAATATTATTATGCCTAGGTAAATGCGTGTGCAAATGACTAGCTCTAACATATGACACATTCGATGGGCACGATGGGAATTTTAATGTAAAAAACCATAATGCATATTGATTCCTTCTCTCAATCATCAAGGCATATTGATTCCTCATCCAGATCATCATAGTCTAGCTTATCTTAATGTTATGATTGTAGAGAAGTGAGGAGATAGAAAAAACTTTGGTTATCCATATCTCTCTTGTGTGCTTCAATTAATGGTGGTTATTCTAATCATAGGGATATTACTAAACTTTACGCTTTCCAATTATTGAGAATTATCAGTAATAGCAGCGGAGCTATGGTAAAAAAAATTAACACATAAATCATTTTCATTTATAATATGAAAAGAGGACTTCCTACCATATTCTAGGATTAATCATCCTAGATTAATTGAATGATTCTCATTATAATCATGGAAATTTTGATTTTTATGTTTATGCATAAATAGTTAATTAGGAAAAAGAGAAATTTCTAGTAATCCATTTTTATGTTAAAAGAGTGATCCCCATGACAATGGAAATCCATGTATTCCAATGAAATAGAAGAAAAATTGGGATGCTAAAATAATGTATATTTTACCTAAAAATTAAAGAAGGATTTTAGTTAAATCTATCTTTTTGCATAGATAAATTTAAATGATGAAAGATCAATTCCCACCATATTTGGAATTCCATCATTTAGATGGGAAAAGAGAAATTCCTAGTATATTGGAATTAATGAGTATTTTAATTAAATTCAAAGATAAAATTTAGATAAATTTATTTTATCTATGAGAAAAATTTAAATGTTAAAAGAGGAATTCCTATGACATTTGGAATTCCATCATTTAGATTGGAAAAGAGAAATTCCTAGTATATTAGAATTAATAAGTATTTTAATTAAATTCAAAGATAAAATTTTGATAAATTTATTTTATCTATGAGAAATATTTAAATGTTAAAAGAGGAATTCCTATGACATTTGGAATTCCATCATTTATATGGGAAAAGAGAAATTCCTAGTATATTGAAATTAATGAGTATTTTAATTAAATTCAAAGATAAATTTTAGATAGATTTATTTTATCTATGAGAAATATTTAAATGTTAAAAGAGGAATTCCTATGACATTTGGAATTCCATCATTTAGATGGGAAAAGAGAAATTCCTAGTATATTGGAATTAATTTTAATTTAGATAAATTTATTTTATCTATGAGAAATATTTAAAGATTAAAAGAGGAATTCCTGTGACATTTGGAATTCCATCATTTAGATGGAAAAAGAGAAATTCCTAGTATATTGGAATTAATGAGTATTTTAATTAAATTCAAAGATAAAATTTCGATAAATTTATTTTATCTATGAGAAATATTTAAATGTTAAAAGAGGAATTCCTATGACATTTGGAATTCCATCATTTAGATGGGAAAAGAGAAATTCCTAGTATATTGGAATTACTGAGTATTTTAATTAAATTCAAAGATAAAATTTAGATAAATTTATTTTATCTATGAGAAATATTTAAATGTTAAAAGAGGAATTCCTATGACATTTGGAATTCCATCATTTAGATGGGAAAAGAGAAATTCCTAGCATATTGATTTAATGGGTATTTTATTTTAGATGAAATTACTTTATGAAAATATTTGATGATAAAAGAGGAATACCCATGACATTGGAATGCAATTAATTAAATGCAAAAAGAGGAATTCCCATGGTATTTGAGATCCAAGAAATTAAATGAGAAGAAGAGGAACTTTTAGTATAATTCAATTTATGAAAAGTGAAAATATGGGTAGAATTGATTTCTGTAAATCCCATGAATCCTTTTATTCAAAAGAGGAATATTGGATATAATTCATTTGAGAAATTGAGAATGAATATGGAAATAGTCATCGAGAAAAAGAATCTTTAATTAGGCCAAGCAATTGGTAAAAATTTAGAAAAAGTCCCATTATCGCGATCAACCTAGAAAAAGCTATTAAATGGGAATAGCTTGTGAATGGATGAGATAGGTGAAAATAGGATACGATAAGATGTGTATGGGATGTGATAAGATGTAAACGGGATGCGATAGGATGAGAATGGATGTGATAAGATGTGTATGGGATGTGAATGAATGTGAATGAATGTGATAAGATGTGTATGGGATGTGATAAGATGAAAATAGGATGTGATAAGATGTGATGTAATGATAATGAATGTTGATGTGTATGTGGAAGAATGAATGTGGATGTGTATGTGGAAGAATGGATGTGGATGTGTATGTGTGGAAGAATGGATTTGGATGTGTATGTGGAAGAATGGATGTGGATGTGTATGTGGAAGAATAGATGTGGATGTGTATGTGGAAGAATGAATGCGGATGTGTATGTGGAAGAACGGATGTGGTTATGTATGTGGAAGAATGGACGTGGATGTGTATGTGAAAGGATGTGATATCGATGTGAGTGAATGAATGAGATGTGATGTGATGTGAATCGGGATGTGAATGAGTGAGATGTGATGTCATGCGAATCGGATGTAAATGTATGATATGGGATGTGAATGGATGAGATGTGATGTGATGTGATGTGAATCGGGATAAGAATGAATGAGATGAGATGTAATGTAAATTGAGAGAGATGTGAAATGAATGAGGTGTGATGGGATGTGAATATGGGTTGATGTAAATTAAGCTAGATGTGAAATGAATGAGGTGTGATGGGATGTGAATATGGGTTGATGCGAGTGGATGAGATGTGATGAGAATAAATGAGGAAAGATGTGATGAGATGGAAAATTATGTGATTGGATGAGAATGGGTATACATAGGAATTGGATATGGATTAAGTAATGTGGACCGATGTGGAACAATGTGAAAGACGAGAGTTCATTTTAGGAACTGTATTTATGACCTGTTAAATGACTATTTTATGTTAATAATGCTGGGGAAGCATTTTGACCGTCTTGAGAATAAGGTCGTGGAGACCTAACTGATAAAGTTGCAACAGCTAGACGGAGAGTCAATGGAGGACGTCTCACGTAGCAAGGTTGGCCGAGGTCAGCCTCAGTTCGATTTAAATGGTGAGGAAGCGGCCTATGAGTGAAGCACTACGTCACCTATGAAGGATCCTAGGGTGCTGACCATACGGTGCTTGGGCTCTGGGTTGCCGAAGATACCCACACGTGCGTCATGGAAGATATTGGAACAAGGAGTAAGAGTTGTTTTTTGAAACCTGGCATGGATCTGGTTGATTGACCTTGCTGGTCCTTAACGGATGAGTCCAAGACTCTTTTATATGGATCTGTTGGTTGATCTTGCTAATCATCAACGGAGATTCGATTTTTATAAGTGAATATATTGTCGGGTACTATGAGCTAGGAACTATCGACGAAAAGGCCCCTGAGGGACAGGTGGTGAGCGTTCTGGTTGCCAATGATGCCATAGGTACATCGATGAAGAAATGATTAGAAATCAGGATTCAACCGGATATTTTGGAGGATTATGATCAGTGACACTATGGTTTCATTAAATGATTGTTTTAGAGATAGCTGAATCTGTGACAAAGGAAATTTCATATTGGGTGTGTAAGTGGTGTGACTAGCATTAATCATGAATATCCAGCTAGGGGCCCTGGGAACTCTTTTCCCCTGGTACCCGAGACAAAACACCTAACCAAAATCCTAATTGGATCCCATCACTACAGTGGTTGCTAACCCATGGGACTGGATGGGGTTAGGCTGGACTGATGGATCCGTAAAATAAGACTCAATTCTGTTATAGTACAATAGATGAAGTAAATCCCGGATAGTAATTGTTCTATGGAAAAAGAATCAACGGTTGTGCCTCTCGATGGGGAAAAAATCATTGGTTTCTATGATCCAAGTGCAAGTTTCCTTCTTGATCTGACCAAGTGACTCACAAGGTTGGTCGGATCAGTTTGGTCAGTAAAATGACCCTGACTACGTTAGAGTACAAATATCCCGGTGGACTCGCCCATACTTTCCAATAGGGGGAAGTTTTTCTAGGTTCGATTTTTGAAGAACCAAGCGATTAGTCTCTTGATCGGATATCCGTGGGACAAGGCCCTGAGTGAAGGACCCTGGCCCGCACAAGAAGTGCTACTTTCGCTGCTAGCACCCCCGAATTCGTCGTTGCGCAGAGGGGGCAGAGAACTTTCAATGATTGGACATATATAGGATGCCAAGTCTCCTAAGGAGGCATGGGACACCGTGGTGAAGCTGTATGAAATCAACACCAAGGCATGAAAGATTTAGTTGAAGAATGAGCTTCATACTGTGGAGAAGAAAAATATGTCTGTGAATGATTATGCCTTGAAGATCAAGGGAATTGTGAAATCCATTGCATCAATTGGTGTTTCTATTGATGATGCGAAATGGAAGAGTGTGGCAAAACAACTATACATCCTCTAGCAGAGATAATAAGGATAATGAGAGGTTGTTTGTTATGTAACATGTGGTTAATGTTGTGTCGGGAAATGATGTAGTAGCATGTAAGGATGATGTAGGTATGTTGATTCAGGTACTTTGAACCACATGACAAGTCATGGTGAGTGGTTCAAAGAAATGAAAATTCTTGAAAGACCAGGTTTTGTTGAAATAGGGAATGACACTACTCATCTGATTGCCCATATTGGAGATGTGTCATTGTCTATGCAGGATGGTAAGGTGAAGTACCTTGCAAATGTACTTTATGTTCCAAACATTACAAAGAATCTAGTTTCTATTGGCCAGATGATTGAGCATGATTTGCAGGTCCGGTTTAACCCTAATGGCTGTTATGTAGAAGACTTTAAAGATAAGTGCAGGTTGGTTACAAAAGGTAACAGAGTGGGGGGCAGAATGTTTACATTAAATGTAAATATGCTTGAAGTGAGTGCTGCAATGTTTGCAAATGGTTCAAGGGTTGTTGCAGATATAGACATTTGGCATAAGAGAATTGGGCATGTAAATATGCAAAGAATGAAGTCTATGCAAACTAAAGAAATTATGACAAGGTTGTCTAAGTTTAAAGTTGAAGGTAAACTATGTGAAGCATGTAAATTTGAAAAGCAAACAAAGCATGTATTTCCACATGACAAAAATGTGAGCAGGAATGTACTAGATGTTCTGCATTCAGATGTATGAGGTCCTTTGAAGACTATGTCTATGGGTGGCTACAGGTACTACGTAACATTCATTGATACACGAGGAAAGTGTGGGTGTATTTCATGAAGAAGAAGAGTGAAAAGTTCACTCATTTTTAGAATTTCACAATCATCGCTAAAAAACAAACAAGAAAGCATAATTTTTATCTTATCAATGGCCACATTAAGAGTAGTGAATATGTGGACATTACATAATCATTAGTGTGACCCAATATTTGGAAAACAATCCAAATCGATGGGCATCAACATCATGGTGGGTAGTGGCTACATCATTTTGCATCATTAGATAACTTATTAGTATGGCCAAAGATTTGGACAATATTACAAATCTAAAGCAATAAAAACATGGCTAGAGGCTGGAGAACTATACAAGATGGGTAAGGACAATGTCTTAAGGAGATGCATGTGTGCGGGAAGACGAGTTTGTCACAATATTGGATAAAGCACATTCAAAACATTTCACTGGGGAGAGATTACAACTCATAAGGTGCTTCAAGCAGGACTATGGTGGCCCATGTTGTTTAGGGACGCCATAGATTTTGTTAAAAGGTGTGAAGAGTGTCAGTGATTTACTATCCCGCAACAAAGGGAAAAGATGCCACTTACCCTTGTTTTTGTAAGACAATCTTTTGAGAAATGGGTCAGATAGAGGAGGAGAATACGTCTCCAATGAGTTCTCTGAATTCTTGCAAAAGAATGGCATTCAAAAACAATTTACATGTAGATACACTCCACAGCAAAATGGAGTTGTTGAGCAAAAAAACAGGCACATTGCAGAGATAGCACGAGCATTGATGGCAAAGAAGAATATGTCGCGCATAGCTATCAATGCGCATAGCTATTGGACTAAGGCTGTGTCTACAACATTTTATATCATGAACAAGACTCCTACTGTGCAACCATACATGATGTAATGCTAGAGGAGAAGTAAACTGGCTGAAAAACTTGATTTGTCTCACTTGAAAGTTTTTGGATGTATTGCATATGTGTATGTGCCAGATGAGTTACGTGTACCAAGATGGATCCAAAGGTAGAAAAATGTGTGTTTATTGGGTATTCCCTTAAGCAAAATGGATATAGATGCTAAAATCTTACTGCACATGAATTGAGGGTAAGCAAGGATGTTATATTTGATGAGATGAGTAGCTGGTATGCTGTTGAAAAAAGATACTATTGGGGCTGATGTAAGTGGAAATGTGGTTGCACAAAATGCAAGTCATCAAATCACAGTCATTGAGTGGACCAAGAGAGTTCTCATCTAGCGGTTCTGTTGATAGACCATGGAGTGGTAGGCTGCGTCATAATACTGGTCCTAGAAATGTAGTTGGTACATCACATAAAGGTAAAGAGAAAATGATTGAGCCCCTTGGTATGCTTGATATTTCTGTTGGGCATTCTCTTATTAATGGTGGAGAGTCTAGTGGCTCAGAGATGAGCCTTGATGAAGGAGCTTGGGATTCCAGCAATGATGAGGACACCTGGTGTGAAGAAGGCTATGGAAGCCATGAATGCAAAGTTACAAAGATCTGGAAGAGTCAAAAACCATGTGCATAGGTATACTTATGATGGTTATGTGGCACATCACTATGCTTATGTAGCAAAAGTTGTGCAGGTTATAGAACCCACATGTTTTGATGAGGCTATTGGAAATGTGTGTTGGGAGAAAGCTATGGATGAGGAGATAGATGCATTGTATGGAAATGAGACTTGGGATTTGGTGCAATTGCCTGAAGGAAAGAAAGCTATTGGCTATGAGTGGGTGTATAAGGTGAAACATAATAGTGATGGTGGCATAAGCAGGTACAAGGCTAGATTGGTAGCCAAAGGATATGCGCAGAAACGTGGGATTGATTATGAGAAGACATTTACCCCGATTGCAAAGATGGCAATTGTGGTGGGGAGCTTGATCTATGTCACAAGAATCAGCACAGGCCAGATTTGAGTTACACTTTTGGCTTAGAGAGCCAGTTTATACAGGTTCCACATAAACCACATCTTGAATGTGTGTGCAACGCACACTTCGATATTTGAGGGCTACTGTTGATTATGCATTATTTTATGGAGCAGGTGTACCATTAGAGCTATATGGGTACACAGATGCAGACTGGGTAGGTAGCATCTCAGACAGGAGATCTACCAGTGGATTTATGTTTTCATTGGGTGTTGTGACATGGAGTAGCAAGAAGCAGCCCACAGTTACCTTGTCGAGTACAACGGCAGAGTATAGAGGAGCTGCAGTGGGGTGGCAGCGTGTGAGGTAGTTTGGTTACGTAAGCTACTTTTGCTGATTTGGGATTGCATGTGGAGAGAAAGGTTGTCATATATTATGACAATATTAGCAGTATACAGTTGGCCAAAAACCGAGTTTTCCATGCACAAACAAAACATATTGAGGTTCATTACCACTTCATCAGAGAGGGAGAGAGTCTTTGTAGGCGACATCGACGACTTGGCCTATGTCAGCACACAGGATCAGGTCCCTGACATCTTCACAAGGCCTTGGGAGTTGAGAAGCTCCATAGATTTCGAGATATGCTTGGAGTTCATGAGCTAGAGTTGAGCTTGAGGGGGAGTGTTGAGATGTCAATCTCAACATGAGCTAACACGCACAAGGCGCCTGCATGACCATTCAACACATGAGTTAACACGCACAAGGCGCCTGCATTACCGTTCGACGTTTACATCACTAGCGCCTTTGGTAGCTAGCACTGACATATCTTCGCCAGAGATTCCATAGCTAGACTACACCAAGTAGTCCACACCTACCCACTCCTCTTAGCGTGTTCACATTATGGACCACTTGTATATACTCGATTATGTGTGTTAGTCACTTTATCTTCTGTGTAGACCTTTTTTGTTGTGTGAAGAAGAAGAAGAATTTCCAGCCTCTCACCTTATGTGTTCTCTTCTAGGGTTTGTGTGAGTGTGTGTGTGCTTGCAAGAGCTCAAGCTCTCTTCTCCCCTACATCTTTTCATAAGAGCAATTAGAAGAATTCAAAGTGTGTGTGATAAATGAGGTGAATCTACAGGTGGCAAGGCGACAGTGAACTCAGCCAATTTAGGGTGAAGTAATGGAATATCTCTTATGTATATGGATACCTTGATTTTCTTGAGATGCCCCCAAGTCTTGGTAGTAAATGGCGAATGCAATGAGAAATGGTGAGCTCAAGAAATTCTAACCATAGAAGGAAGTTTGGATAAGATGAGCTTAATCTAGAGATTACGACTTATGATATGGGGATTAGTGAGTTGGAACCTGAGAGAATGATTTGGAGAAGCTCACAGAGAAGATGGAGTCTCTCATACCATGTGAAAAGATTGAACATGGACCCTCAAGCATGCATGGCTATGATGTGCTTAACCCTAATTTAGTGGGTGTAGCCTAATTAACAACATAATGATGATCCTAATAACTTAATTAATATTGATTCAAGCACAATTAGGTTACAAGATGTGAACTTGTACTCATAGAGAGGCTTGAGATCTTCTTGTCTTCATTGCTTGAAAATGACCTTTTTTATAAGGAGGATATCCCTCTTACAAATGTGCTCATGCTGCAGGATAATCCAAGTGTGATGTGATTGCATGCTCCTAATGCTGGTCCTCTACTCATACCTTTCCCTTAATGGAACCACAAATTTCAACATTAAACTATGGTCGAAAGCTTCTTTTTGGCCTATTGCTTGTATAGTGCTTTATCTAATAATACATTGATGTATTACAACACTAGGGAGCACATCCTAGCTCACACCACATGCTCTTGGAAAGGAAAATACCATTAATTATACATCAAACCTTTATGGTTGCCTATCCCAAAAATAAGATTTGGACATCATTGCTTCATGGATTTTTTGTACATGAGTTTTCTATGTCCATCCTTGACATTTCACGTAGATTACTCAGGCTTTGGTATACAATTCTCAGTGTGGAAATCTTGTTAACAATAAAATGGGTTAACATCCCCCCCTTCTTGATGTCGAACATCCTTGTGTGATCGGATTGAAGAAGTTTTTGAGGGGTAGATGTGTGATGGTGCTGTTAAGTAAATGTTGCATATCTTTGATCCTCTAGAGGGATGAAGAAGCTAGTTAGTAAATGAAAATGTTGACAGCATATGGGATCTTAATTAGTGTGGAGGCCATTACGTGTGATTGCTTTGGATTTTTTTTACAATTTTCCTTTGCCAATCATTTGCAAGGCTTGATCTTATTTTAAGTACATCGCCTCCCAAAACTTGCTCTCCAAGCATTGTCCCAGTCCACCTGATCTTGCAACAACCACCAAGCTCGTTTGAAGATGGTGATAATGAGAAATACTTAATCTTGTACTAATTAACAATGTGATTAGTGCTAATCTAAGCTAGGGAGGATGATACCTAAACACAAACATGGTGAATAACCTAAAACTAATTAAGCTTTAGGCTCAGGCACAATTAGGTTACAAGATTAAGACTTGTACTCATAAAGAGGGTTGAGAGCTTTCTTGATTCCATTGATTGAAATCAACCCCTTTTATATGAGGGAAGTACAATGAATGCCCTCCTTGTAGTTCAAATTGTGGGTAAAAATCCAGCAAAGCATATGTTGAAAGCTTAGCTTTAAGATTTGCGAAGGATATTAAGAAGGTGATTAGCATAAGATTATGTCCAAAAAACACACATACAACTAAGATATGGTGATTTTTTGAATCTTGTTCTCTCTCTCCATCACTAAAAGGGAACATACTTGCACAATATAGAGAAGAAATGCAAGAAGCAAGAAAATGAAAGAGAGGGAACAAAGAAAGACACAGCCTCTTTTCATGAGAAAGGAGTAATGCACTTCTCCAACCACCAAAACCACCTTTTCTTAATATTTTATTCATTTGAAAAGGAGTAAAACTTTTAATTCTCCTAAGGTTTCCATTTGAGGCTTCTCATTCTACCAAAGAAATGAATAAATTTAAGTGCGCATTGGCTTTTACAAATTTACGGACCGCTATTAAAGTCAATCACTTATAAAGTGCTCATAAATATTAAAGCCAATCACTTATAAAGTGCTCATAAATATTGCAATAAAATTTTACAAAAGTATCAATGTCATTAAAGGTTGATAAAATAATTAATTTTTCCAATGTAGAACACTTTGTTAATGCTATTTTGGTACCAAAAATAGGGGTTATTATTTCTCCACGATCCATCGTGAAGTGTCCTTGTTGCGAAATCAATCACAAAGCATCCTTGTGGCATAAAAAGAAACTCCTTTGCCATTGTGAAACCACATCAACCTTCACTCTCCTAACACCCTTCTTCTTTTACATCCTTGTGGATAAAAAGAAACTCCTTTGCCATTGTGAAACCACATCAACCTTCACTCTCCTAACACCCTTCTTCTTCTTTTACTTCTCACAAACTCTTCTTCTCAAACTCCACACCAAACTAAACTTATTTTCACACACCTCAAAATGATAAGGCAAAATAAAGTGACGTTGTGTGTGGCAAACTACTCAAAGAATCGGCCGGTATACAAGCCCTCGCTTGTTAACACGCTGACATTGCTATCCACCATGAAGGAGATGATCTCATGAAGAAACCCACCATGGAGGTTCTATTAGTGGTTGTTGAAATCTTCAAAACTATAGGAAATAGCAACCATTGCCTTTTTCTCTTTCTTCTACTCATCTATGAACAATAGGAATTTCCTTCTCTTGAGTAGTAGGCCAAATTGTTGAAGACTACTGGATCTTCTTTTTCTTCATCTTGTGGTACAGATATGCACCTCTCATGTTCAAGGTTGGAGGTGACTCGTGGTTGTTTGGAGTGCAAGCTTGGATGCTTCCCCTATCATCATCTTTCTCTCTAAGTATAGGGCTACATGCATCTTCTTTTCTCTTTGATCACATCAACAATGGAGACACACTTCTCAATAGACTTGTTCCTTCTCTCAACGTTTGCTGCAAACAATCACTGGAACTTTTTTTCTTTTGAAACTAATGAAGCTACCTTTAGATTTATCTCCAAAGGGATCTTTCTTTTTCTTTCTAGTGACATTAACTTATCATACATAACTTTGACCCTCTCTATACTTTTCCATCCACAGCGCAAGGGGACCTTCAAGCCCTACTTAAGCTCTTCATAAGGGAAGACAACATATCTTTTCAATTCCTCTTCACCTTCCACGCATCCACCATGGAGCTCCTAGTCTTTGGCCAGCATCTTCTTCCACAAACAACAAACACTCTACTTTTTTCATTATACTCTCACAAATTTTTAATATCTCCAAATTTAAGCTTTTCTTATACCCAAAACCCAAAATTTTGCACTTCTTAAAATCTAAAATTTGAAAATGCTTGTTATCTCCTCTTTGCACATCTTCCAAAGCTTTCTTGCTCCTGAGATAAATGCACCAATGACATGCCCTCCTTGTAGTCCAACTTTTGGGTAAAAATCCAGCAATGTATATGCTGAAACTTAGCTTTAAGCTTTGGGAAGGAGATTAGCACAAGATTATGCCCAAAACTCACACACATAACTAAGCTATGGTCCTTTCTTGACCTTGTTCTCTCTCTCCATCACTAAAAGGAGATATAGTTGCACAAGATAGAGAATAAATGTAAGAAGTAAGAAAGTGGAAGAGAGGAAAAAAAGAAAGACACAACTGCTTTCATGAGAAAGGAGTCGTACACTTCTCCATCATTAGGTCGGTGGGATGCGTTCTTGATATACGGGTGGTGACCATGTCTATGCAATGTAACCGCCCTCATCGTATACGCATCTATCACACCGCCTATAGTACTATATATGGACATAGTTTCCATGAGCTAAGGCATCCAATGCTTGTGAGTATCCACCCCCTTCTACACTTTGTACATACTCCATCCAGAGTCTATCTAGATCGCCATCTAAGCTCCACTTGAGAGTGCACGGGTGGACAACACCATCACTTGTACCTCTTTAGTATAATTAGAGTTTTAAATTCTCTCCATTGTGTGTATTGTCTATTGTGGCTTTGTCTTGCTATCTCTTTCTGCTATGCCATATTCTTATACAAAACCCAACGATGCACACTGGAAAAGCTAAGCTAAGATCTTAACCTAAACATATTTGGTGTCTCTATTAAGGACAAGCCTATGCTTAGCTCCATTTTTCCAACCATTATAAGCTATTGGGATCACCCAAAATTTCTTGATGTTGTTTAAGAGGTCACAATCCAAAAAAATCAGCATTTCTGAATGGCCATCTCGAGGAGGAGGTATATGTAGCTCAACCACCAGGTTTTGAGATGCCTAAATCAGAAAACAAAGTTTGTATGCTAAAGAAGGCATTGTACAGGCTAAAACAGGCCCCAAGGGCATGGTATCACATGATAGACCAATTTTTCAAAAAGATTGGGTTTGTAAGAAGGCTAACTTGTATGTTCTAAAAGGCATGGAAACTTGTATGTTCGAAAAAGGCATGGCAAGATTGTTTTAGTTGTCTTGTATAGAGTTGACTTAAACATTTCAGGTGTGACAATGAAGAGATGATCTAGAAGACAATGGATGTGCTGAGCCATGAGTTTGAGATGGCAGACTTGGGTCTTATGCATTTCTATTTAGGGATTGAGTTCTGGCAAGAGTCAGGTAAAATCTTCATTTTGCAGCAAAAGTATGCCTAGGAGATTCTAAAAGCATTTGGGATGACAAACTACAAGCCTGTGTCTACGCTAATGGAAGTAAACATAAAGCTTTCTGCAGAGGATTCTTCATCACTTGTTGACATCAAGAAGTACAAGAAGTTGGTAGGGAGTTTGATTTTTCTCACTAACACTAGACCTAATATTAGCTTCACAATTGGTGTGTTAAGCAGGTTTTCCAATAACCCACGAGAGAGTCGTTGGAAAGAAGGGATGAGGGTACTTAGGTACATTAGAGGTACTCTTGAGTATGGCATCATTTACAGCATGGGTGACACTCTGATAGGTTATTGTGACTCATATTGGGCAGGAGATTGTGATTCTAGGAAAATAGTTTCTGGATATTGTTTTTCGCTTGGTTTTGGTGCTTTCTCTTGGACCATCAAAAAGCAACCTACAATGGCACTTTCTTCCCCCCGAGGCTGAGTATAAGGCAGCTTGCTTTGCTGCATGTGAGGTAGTATGGCTGAGGAGAATCTTGGTTGATATGGGAGTTCAAATCAGGGATGATACAGTCTTGTGATGTGCGACAATCAGAGTTGCATGGCTACCTACAAGAACCTTGTGTTTCATGCTCGCACGAAGCACATTAAGATTTAGTATCATTATGTGCGGGAGCGAATAGAGGATGAGATAGTGGAGCTGGAGTATTGCTCTACAGAGAAAAATTGCATCGACATCTTCACCAAGGCTCTTGGGAAGGACCGGCTCACTCGGCATCTTCATCGACTTGGCGTTGGGACAAAAGCCTAGTTCATCTTTGGGTGGACATTGAGGAGGGGTGTTGGTATACACTCAATGTCTGCCTCTTAGCATGTATCTCACTTTGATGTATAATGCACATTAAGGAGTAGTCATGGTGCATATGACTTTAGTGGGAACCCCAGCTTAGATGCCGATGGGTCATTATTGTGATTGATGATGGTTAGGAGATGGTCAGGGGTACGAGCGCTAGTAGCTGGGGTCAGAGGTGACAGTATGAGGAATATTTCATAGAATATTCTCTCAAATACCAAGTCCATCATTAGTGGGCGGTAGTCCATGATTGGTGGACCACGTTCTTGATACGCGAGCGGTGACCATGTCTATGTAGTGTAATTGCCCTCGTTGTATACACGTCTACCACACCGCCTACAGTACTATATATGGATATGGTTTCCATGAGCTAAGGCATCCATGCTTGTTGTGAGTATCCACTCCCTTCTACACTTTGTACTACATACTCCATCTAGAGTCTTTCTAGATCGCCATCTAGGCTCTACTTGAGAGTGCACGGGTGGACAACGCCATCACTTGTACCTCTTTGGTTTAATTAGAATTATAGATTCTCTCCATTGTGTATCTATTTCTATTGCATTGTCTATTGTGCTTTTTCTTGCTATCTCTTTTTGTTGTGCCATATTCTTATACAAAACCCAATGATGCATGCTGGCAAGGCTAAGTTAAGATCTTAACCTAAATATATTTGGTGTCTCTATTAAGGACTAGCCTAGGGTTTAGTTCCATTTTTCCATCCATTCTAAGCTATTGGCATCACCCAAAATTTCTTGATGTTGTTTAAGAGGTCACACTCCAAAAAATGTATGGTTTTGGATGTGTTTATTTGTGTGTTTAATTTTGATTTGAAGTTTATTTTTTCTTAACACATTACATTTCATCTATTGGTAGGGAAAAATCTAGGTTCTTTAGTGATTTGCATGACATTGGAGTCCAAAGAAGCTTAGATTTCATCTTTTGTTAGGGTAAAATCTTGGTTCTTTAGTGATATGCATGAAATTGGAGTCCAAAGAAGCTTAGATTTCACTGCTTTGATCCAAGGATTAGGCTAGCAATTGTTGTTAGGAATTAAATCCACTCCAAAAACATGAGCATTGAGATCTATCCCAACTCTATGAGGTTGAATTATAGTGAAATTGTCAATTAAAAAAGTACTTAATTAGTTGCATAACAATCAATAACTAAGATTCAAACTATTAATCTCATTCTATTAAGTCCAAAAAAAAACTCAAAAAATACCAAAAACCAGGCCAAAACAACTCTTGGACAAGGGATGTGAGTCCACAGTCCCACACACAAAATATGAGTCAAGACATGTGAGCCTATAGATGTGATCGCTCGTGAGTCATGAGAGTAGACACATAAGCTGTTAGTTTGGACACATGAGCCGTGCTTCTAGACACATGGGCCGTGAGCTTGGACATGTGAATTTGGTGACGGGAGTCTAAAGGTAGGTATACCTAACATCGTACAAACTAATTAGATTACTGCTATAAAGACTCCTATACAAACATACCCACTTATGTCCTTGGAAGATTTTCATTTTCTTGTCAATATATTGGAAGATTTTCTTATCAGAATCATATGGGCATATCACCTATTCTAAGGAAAATTCTTGTCCTCAATTATTGGAGAATTAATGTACATTTATTACCTATAATAATTACAAACCAAGATAACATCATAGGTCCAATTCCTAGATTTCTATAATAATTACTGGGGAATTAAAGTACATATATTTCCTATAATAATTACAATACCCTTTCATGATGAGATTTTGGATCAAGTTGCAAGTCATGAGTTGTATTCAGTGTGGATAATCTGGATACTTTCAAATCCGGATTTGTGAAGAAGATCAAAGGAAAACCTCATTTATCACCCCTTGGGGAGTGTATGCCTATAGGGTGATGCCATTTGGCTTCACCAATGCACCAACAACTTTTCAACGCTTCATGAGTCAGGTATTTGCACCTTACTTGGAGAAGTTTATAAGGGTCTTTCTGGATGATTTTTGCATTTACTCAAGCCGCATGGATCACTTGGAAAAGTTGAGGTTGGCATTGCAAAGTATTGATGATGCAAAAGGGTATCTTAATCCTGGAAAATGCCGCTTGGCACGAAGGAAGGTGGTTCTCTTGGGACATGTTATCTCAGAAGAAGGCATAGAGATGGATCTTGAGAAGGTGCAAACTCCCCAGACAAGCATGGAGGATCTGCTAGGGGGGAAAGATGTGACATGAAAAATTGATATCTTTCATTTTCAATTTTGTGCATATTTTGATGGTTTCTCAATGGTAATAAGGTGGAAGCTTTTCCAAGAAGATTGCTGTGCCCACAATGGAATAACGGCGTGGTGATGCGGCGGCTTGGCGGCTACCCCGATAACAGCATTCTACCTTCAAATATAATGGTTTTACTTGATTTAGGGTGCACACATTGTAAATGCCACAAGTATGCTTGATAAATACTTTGGTATGGTAGATAGACTAGTGATGTGGAAAATAAAAGTGGGCCTTCATGCTCACATGGATTTTAATTGTATTATTAATATGGTATTCACCATAAGGCTACAAGTTGGGGAGTGTGTGGAAGGCATGTGGAGGAGTGTGTGTAGGTGCATAATTGGGAAAGATTCTTCTAGAATGCCTACATGGAAGAGGAGAATTCCGCCATGTGTAAGTGGAATCTCCACCTACATGCCACTTGGACTTGGCTATTAACTCATCACACCTTCAAAGTCAAAAAGTCTTCAATTTAATAATCAATAGAAGACTTAGCCTAAGAGGACAATTGATGGTGACATCTACCCTTATGTCACTAAAGGGTTGAAGATTTTTATGTTGTAATTTGTAACAATGGAAGAGAGGGTGATTCTCCACCTATAAAAGGAGCCCTGCTCTCCCTTTCAAATCAAGGAATGAGCCTCCTCAATTGAGCATTTTGTGTCATTGCCATTCTCTTATCTTTCAAACCCCTATTCAAACACTCTCTTATCTTACATGTGAATGAGCCTCCTCAATTGAGCATTTTGTGTCATTGCCATTCTCTTATCTTTCAAACCCCTATTCAAACACTCTCTTACCTTACATGTGAATGTCTCATTTAGCAGTAGCTCCTCATGCTTAACCCAATTTTGGACCTCCTTGATAAGTGGGATAAGGAGTTATTATCTTGGCGGGCCTGTGACTTCTCAAGGTAACCCTTGCCTTATAACCGCCCTCCTTTGGAGGTACCAATGGTTTTAGCGGTAATGAGCATGTGGAAAGACTTTGGGGACCATAGGTAAATCTTTACGATTGTCTGCTGAGCAATGTTAACCCTTACCCTCTAGCTTGAATCATGAAGGAGATGAAAGGCAAGAGGCTATGTGAAAATTGACGTTTCATGCAAAGAGAGGGAAGTGCGGTTTTTGTGGTCCAATACCCAAATTTCAACTGTCATCACTCGGGTATTGATTTATAAAATTGATCATATGGTTAGGAAACTCTTTCTATGCTCTTTCCACTCATGTAACATAATTTCTTAATCCCTTACTTCATTGATGATCAGAATTTCTCCCAAAGTTGCTAATTTTTTGGTAGTTTTATAGTCTTGTAGTAAAATGCTCATAACTTTTCGCTCGGTTGTCCGTTTTTGAAAGTTTTTATATAGACGCGAAGCTCTCTTCAAGATCTACGCATCTATATAATCCTCTCTTACACAGCCTATATGGATTTAAAACTGCAATTCTCTATGTATCTCTATTTTTATAGAATTTTGGTAGTTTTATAGTCTTGTAGTAAAATGCTCATAACTTTTCGCTCGGTTGCCCGATTTTGAAAGTTTTTATAAAGGCGCGAAGCTCTCTTCAAGATCTACACATCTATATAATCCTCTCTTGCACAGCCTATATGGATTTAAAACTACAATTCTCTGTGTATTTGTGTTTTTTTAACTCTCGGGGGGGTCACTCGTATAAATATGTAAGTATCACGTGGGTTCAACAGAGGGACATTTTAAATATTTAAAACTTACAGAAATATATTTACAGAGGGGATTTATTTATTGTATTTTAAAAAAAATTTACAGATTTGAATAGGAAAGGATACATTATATTCACTAAAAAATTCACAGATAAGGGACTTTTTAAATAGGCCTTGAACGCACGTGATATAGAGGATTTACATATAGTGACCCCCCCGAGCTTTAACTTTTGGCCATTCTTTCTTCTTAATAATAATTCCTCTTAATCTCTTATCAAAAGGCAAACCCCATGTGTCTTATCCTCTTGTAAGTGATTGCTATATTCATTTTCTTTAATATGTTCCGTCCAAATCGCCCAATTTGAACGGATGAACCTTACCAATATTCCCCGTATGTTTCCATTCACATAATCTTGAGTCGGAAGATCTTCTTCCAACAAAGAATCGTCCTCTTGTTTGGAGCTACAAGACTGGATGAAATTCTTGCTTCTTCGGAGTCTTTCATCTTTCCTTCCATGAATTATGATCTCACCTTTGGTGTGTATATCTTTATCTTAACCTAGGGAGAGAAAGGGAGGTGAGGAGGCTGTGAGGTTTCATACAAGTGTGTTTTGATTCTGAGAAGTGACCGAAGTCCAAACCCCAACTTCGTGTCACAGTGCCATTATCCACTTCAATCAAGGTGATGGGAGGCCTTGACAATGGCACCACTACCATTCTTCCTCGAATGCAAGGGAGAATGGCAGTGGTACCATTCCCCCCTTCAACAAAGGTGGTGGGAGGCCTTGAGAATGGCACCATTGTCATTCTTCCTTGAATGCAAGGGAGAATGGCAGTGGTGCCATTCAATGAAGGTGATGGGATACCTTGAGAATTGATCCAATGCCATTCTTCCTTGAATGCAAGGGGGAATGGCAGTGGTGCCATTCTCCCCTTTAATCAAGGTGATGAGAGGCCTTGAGAATGGCACCACTACCATTCTTCCTTGAGAATGGTAGTGGCTCCGTTCTCCACTTTAATCAAGGTGATGGGAGGCCTTGAGACTGGCACCACTGCCAGTCTTCCTTAAATGTAAGGGAGAATGGTAGTGGCTTCGTTCTCCACTTTAATCAAGGTGATGGGAGGCCTTGAGAATGGCAGCACTGCCAGTCTTCCTTAAATGTAAGGGAGAATAGTAGTGGTGCCAGTCTTCCTTAAATGTAAGGGAGAATAGTAGTGGTGCCATTTCCCCCTTCAAAGGTGATGGGGATGCCTTGATAATGGAACCAGTGCTATTCTTCCTTGAATGTAATGGCATTGTTGCCATTCTACATTACATAGATCAAGTTGGTGGGAGAAATGTACCACACTGCCATTCATTCTTAAATGTGATGTGGGAGCCCTTGAGAATGACACCGCTCAAACACATGAATTTGATTATGAGGAGACGGCACTACTACTATTCTACTCTCTAAACAATGCAAGCAAAGGGAATGGTAGCAGCGCCATACAGAGCAGAAAGACTAATGAGGGGGAGAATGGTGTAGTGGTGTTATTTTTCTTATATTTCTTGAAAGGCACTAGCAATTTCCCTGTAAAGACATATATGAACAAAATGTTGAATGTTGTGTGATGGAGTAGATGCTAGAGTGAATGCAAGAAAACTCTTCTAAACCCAATTCTAGGGTTAACAAGAGCTACCACCATTATCTTACATCAAGGAGTCACGATAGATATGCCAAAGGGGCATACATTCAAGATATGAATCAATAGTATCCAAATCTACAACTTGGATGGGCACCCATAATGGTGTGATGGAGTATTTATGGCAATTCTCTCTTCAAGAGTGTGTGGTAGCAAGTTAGGATGAAGTCCTAAGTCATGTACTTCATGGATATATTATGAGAGTAGTCATTGTAATAGAATTAGGCCTCTTATGAGCCTAAAGTTCTCGGTCGGCCACAGTTTTTAAGTGAGTGTGAACACTTATAGCCATGTATATAAGTAAATTTCTCTCATAATACAACATACTCTCCCATTGTGAAATTGAGTCTTTCTCTTACTAATCCTCTTGCTAATATCTCTCCCTAATTCATGCTATTGATGAGTGTGTGTGAGTGAAGTGAGGTGAAAGGAGGGACAAGTACCTGTACTACAATGCGGCAGTGTGACAACGCTCGCGGCGCGAGGCGTAGTGGAACTGCTTCTCAAAGTGTTGTAGAGCTTGGAGACTTCACGGGTTATGAGCTCGTCCATTGGAAAGATCCTCACGACAGTTATTCACCAGGCAATCTCTTTTTGGATATGTTTCAAGGAGGGTTAGGGTGAGCCATAACAACCGAAGACCATTTAACTACCATAGTTAGTTACATGGGCAGTGTTTAAGGGATTACGAGGGCGCTCAAAGGAGTCTTAATGAACTTGGTTTGGTGGGGTGTCTTGTGAGAACCTTAAAGAGTCAGCCTTCTTATGTGTATGAGAATTGTGTGGTGAGTGGTGACACACCAAACTATGGAGTGGAGCAACCAAACAAAAGTTGCATCTTAGAGTCTACCATGAATTAGGACATTTTGGAGGTCATTCGTAGGGTCTTTTGTAGAGAGAGAAAAAAGAGCGTATCCAATCAAGAAGAAGGCAATGTTACATTGAAAAATAGTTTATTTCTTTTTCCTAAATCCAAAAATTCTTCTTCTCCACCTCAAAATGTATTCCACTTACACTTGATAGTCACTTTTCACACCTAAATACATTAAACACACCTGCACTTTTGTAAAGAGAAAAACTTCTATTCCTATCCATATATTAAATACACGTACCTTTGCAGAGGAGGGAAAAATCATTCCTTCTCAAACTTCCTCTTGGGATTAAACAATTTCTCGCACGCTTTTCATTTTCTCTACCTTCTGCACTCCATTTCCCCAAGCTTCAACCTTCTGCACTCCATTTACTCTTGAAACGATGGGTAGCAAATCTCATTTTTTATCATCTCGATTCTGCCCCACTAATGCCATCATAGATGATTCAATTCCTAGGGCAAGGAGACCAAGATCATTAGTGTTTTCCATACTTGTATCAAACTCTATCAATGCACAAAATCAGTGGACTGAAGTGCTAAATCCCCAAGGGCAACTGGATCCTTATGCAGCCAAGGAAGAGAAGAGAGTTAAGCAACAAGAATATCTTCAGGGCATCATGGAAAGGAAGAGTGAAAGAATTCAAGATAGAGGTTGGAAGGACAACCATCAAGGAGGTCCTAGTGCAATATATATATATGCATAATGAGCTTGTGCTTGAGAGTGGCAAGATGACATATCTTTGCCCTCGCATAGACCAAACTGTAAGTTAATATATCACTTGTCAATCTTCCATTTCTGATAATGGTCTCATGAACTATGTAAACTCTCCATCTCTATGGTTGCAGATGTGTATCCCTCATCATCCTATGAGGGGTGGGAGCCAAATCATTGCATCATTGGAATTATGAATGTGGTTCATGCACACATTGGTCGGCTATAGTATGAGGGTAGGAGCAACAAAAGCCTTTTAGATGCAGGTACCTTTTTTTATGATCATTTCTACCGTCTACTAAATAAGAAACACAATTGTGGCCACTTGGAAGAGGTAACTTTGCAAGCTGAGTGGAACTACATGGATTGGCCTATCCAAGACTCCTTAAGTAATGGAGCCAGCAAGGACCAAGCTCTTCAAGGATGTGCAACACTCTCTACGAGGGAGCATTCTAACTTGTGTAGTGAAAATTGTGGTTTACCTACCAATTACTATGTTTGTGGAGCTTCTTAGCTTATTCCGTCTGCAAAGATTTGGATACATTCTTCTTATCTACACTTCTTGATGAGGGATGTCAGAGTAAAGTTTTTGATGATATCCATTGTAACATTGCACTAGAGATAATAGTTGCAAAGTACATAATTGCAACTCAAACTTTTATCTTGTCTGTCTGGTATAGCAGGTCCCGTTACATCAATGGAGAGTTGGTTCCAATGGATCAGGAAGGTGCACGTGCAATGGACAACAAAGTCATAGACATTGAAGTGCTTGATGAAGCTTCAACACTGGTGACAATTGTTTCTATACAGGAGAAATGCAATCTACAACAACTAAGGAATGATATTGTCGAAGAATCCTTGCAAGACATGCCGGCACACTTTACTGTCATTCACAATGGACAACATGTCCTCATAAGGGAGCGACTAATACAATGTAAAGAATTGGGTAACACAATCAAGATCATTCCTACTTGACTCTATCCATTTCAATGTACTCTTCTCACATAATTAATGAAGTCCATATTGTTAATGACACTCCTACTTGACATTTCAATGTACTCCTACTTAACATTACCCATATTGTTAATGACACTCCTACTTAACATTACCCATATTGTTAATGACACTCCTACTTGACATTTCAATGTACTCTTCTCACATAATTAATGAAGTTCATATTGTTGATGACATTCCTACTTGACATTATCCATTTGAATGTACTCTTTTAACATAATTAATCAATGTACTCTTCTCACATAATTAATGAAGTTCATATTGTTAATGACACTCCTACTTGACATTACCCATTTGAATGTAATCTTTCAAGAGCCTTTTGTCTGACTTTTATTTTCAAAAAACAAGACAATGTATACTATTTTTTAAGACACATTTTTTCAATGAGAATAGGACAGATGAAAACATTAAATTACAAAAATGGGTTTCTCATTACATAATCTTGTACAAAGTCTTTTGATTTGTACATTCCATCTAAATATGGAATCAATTGTTCTTCCAATAAACATCATCTAGGTTACCTTCGAAAGGAAGGGGTGATATCCATGTTCTAATGGGATTATCCATGCTCCAGTGGGAGTGGGATTATACATTGTCTTTTCACGGGGTATCATCAATTAAGAATGTATTTGTGGGATTATAGGGATGTTGGATATCCTCATAGCACTTCATATGTAATAGTACCCCAGGTTTTTTGGGATGACAAACACCTAGGTCAATATAACAGTGCCTTTGGTCATATACAAAATATAATTTTGTCTCCTCAATCTTAGATTCTCTCAAAACTATCATGACAAGAGGCCTCAAATTATGCATCAGAGGGGACCAGATGGCCAATCTAAAGTGCTTAATTACAAAGTTGATTAATTGATATAGTTGGGCCTTAGCATAACATGCATGCCCCGGACTTTCCCTGCAACACTTGGTCCAAAGCTCTTGGGCTGTCTTTTGAGCAGCAATCCATTCACATCCAAGATGATAAGCCTCCTTAGCATTTGGAACCATTATTAACATGATTCATACTTCTAATCAGTGTTAATATGATTGAAACTTATAATCATTATTAAGGGACAAGAAGCACTTAATAAAAACAGTTGTTAAAATTTAGTTGGTTCAATTACATCAGGCACATTAGCCTTGGGATCTTCATGAGGTTTGGGATCCTCACTAGCCTTGGGATCCTCTCATGAGGCTGGGGATCCTCACTAGCCTTGGGATCCTCATTAAGATTGGGTTAACCATTGTTCACTTCTACATCAAGCCTTGGCTCTGTCTCTTCTCAGTTTGCTTTGCCTCTGTCTTCTCTTCAGGCTTTGGCTTTGTCTCTTCAGCTTGCTTTAGCTCTATCTACTCTGTCTCTTCAGCTTGATTTGGCTCTGTCTCTTCAGCTTGCTTTGGCTCTATCTGCTCAAAAGGCTTTGGCTCCCCCCCTTCATCCTGAAGAAGCATCTCAACATTTGTGGCATCGAGGAAGTCCGGTTGGTTGTTATCAGTCATCTCTGTGGCATTCTTTAGTATTAAACGTACCATGGTCACTCTATATCGCTCCACGTAGTTGCTATCATAGTTTTATGGTTTGGAATACAAAAAAATCACAATGTCAAACTAATCTAGCTAAATCAATGTCCACCCGATGATTCTTCCACTTACCTTGGACATGAAGGGATTCATGGAGAAGAGACTGGAGAATATATTATGCATGAATCATCACTCTCCAACCATAGGAGTGTGAGTCTCCTTTCTTGGGCACTTGAACCTGCTTGATCTCTGACTTGTACAATTCATTGTCTCCATATTGGGTGACAAGAACAGCAAGAAGCCTTTTTATACACTTGCATAATAAACAAGCTTTCGCAATGATACACTACCAACTTCAAGCACTCTAAGATACAAGAGAAAGGTGCTTTGGATGTCTACTTACAATCCTAACTCAAGATGTGATCTTGGTATTGAATTAAGGGTCCATAGAATTCTCTTATCCAATTCTATACATGCAAGGCTCCAATGGTTCCTTCAAAAGTAGAAATGTCTAAAACTAAGGCATTCGCTATCTATTAGATGCATATCACTAACAAGATAGATAAGTAACATACCTTGATACATATGGAAGAATTACTACTGTAGCCTCGAGCATGTTCAAATAGGTGAGCCACTTTTGTATCTATTATTTGTTAAAAACCATCCTAAGGAGGATCAAACACTAGCTCCATTGCATAGTTGAATAGAAATGAAGAAGATGAAGTTAAGCTACTAATCAAGAAGTAATTAGCATAATGATGAGCATAATGACAACATAAGTGAGGGGCAATAAAATGTGTTGATTTCAATAGATGAGAGCCTCTTTATATAGGCTGAAGTACATGAGGATTAAGCTCAAGATTAGGTGTTAATCATCATCTAAATCATCTCCACCTTCCCTCCTAGATTCAAGCACCTAAAAGTGACCACCAACCCTAGAATCTTGCTAATCACACCAATGCTACCTAATCAAGGGATCACGATCCCTTTGGCTGATGTTGAGCTCCTAAATGACTCTTTTACATCATGGTAAGGTTGCATAATAACCTTTGTATCCATTTGCCCATAATCTATGACTTTAGTGCATAGTGCTAGTTACAAGGTATGTGCCCTACACATCATTTTAGTGAAGGTGTTTGCCATATTTTTAACACCCCTCCTCAAACACTGAATCCACTCAATGATGCAGTTGGTCATGCTGACTCTCATGAGCCTAATTAACCACCCAATGCTCAGTGATAGCATGCATGAGCGTGGTCTGACTAGCAATGCCATACATAGGTTATGCCAATGTGAACTCAGAGGCTTTAGTCATGCGTACAAAAGAGGTATGGGATGACTTTAGAAGAGTGTGACAAGACGTGGCTACATGTATGAGTGAAGAGGACACCCATGTGTATAGGGCATGCCCTTGCTTTTAGCACTTTAGAATAAATGATTTGATCTAATCATAGATAGGGCCTCATGATGGTGGCCCTTGTCTTCATCTTTTTCTTCTTCTTGGTCTTCTTCCTGCTGCACTTCTTCCATGATGTAGACTCGTTGCATCTTCTTCTTGGCAAAACAATTCTTCTCTACATGGCCAGGTTTGTGACAAAAGTCACAAATGAGATTGTTGTTGTTGTAGCCCTTGTTGTAGTTGCCTTTGTTCTTGCCATACCTTCTAGATCCTGCATAATAAGCATTTTCAGTAGACAAGGTTAGTTTTCTCTCCTCCTCAAGAAGAGATGCTTCAATGTCCACAAGCTTTGATATTGGCATATTGGTCAAGGTTGTGACCACATGGTCATATTCTTTAGGTAAAGATTTAAGTAATACACCAATGGAGACATCTTCATCCATCTTAAGACCTATTCCTGCAAGTTGTGTTAATAGGCCTTTCATGTAGTTCAAATGTGAGGCTAGGGATGTGCCAGACTTCATTTCTAGCTTAAAAAATTCAATGAGCAAACCAAACTTTGAACTTTTAGATCGAGCCCCAAATAGAGTTGTGAGTTGGGCCCAAACTTCCTTGGAAGTTTCGCATCCATCCACATGATGAATGTAAGTGTCATCAAGCTCCAATGTGATGATGGCACGAGCTTTGTCATCTCTTACTTCCCAACAAGGAACATCAGCAAGAGTCCTTGGCTTCTTCTCATTCCCATTTACTATGTTGAAGAGCCCCTTCTTCATGAGCATTAACTTGATGCGGGTTTGCCATGTGTGAAAACCATGACCTTTAAAGCGCATTGATGGAGAATCCTTGGTAGCCATTATGATATGGAATGAAGGGGGTCTTACCTCTGATGATTGAGGCAGTGTCTACCCTTTTACAAGAGAGATTAAGACCAAAGAATAGTGCTAAATCAAGTTATTTAGCATATGCTTTCCAAAAGATAAAACCAGAAAATATATTGATTTGTGGGAAGCAAGGGAGACACCTAATCAAGGGGAAAATTAAGTGTGAAGTAATAAGGGGATGTAGCAAGTCCCTAATGACATGTATGAACCACTTATTGCACCAAATGATAAGGATTAGGATAGATTAATCATTGATTAGTGGAGTTGAATATTCTGCTCACTATGCAGAGAAATGAGCTCACTTGGAGTCAATATTTGAAGGAGTTGCACAAAGAATAAGCTAAAAAGCTTCAAGGGCATTGAATAGTAGTATGTCTAGATGATTTTAGAGCCCACAAACACTTGCTTAAGCAACTTAATCAATGAGTAATCTCAAATTTACCAAAGTACCTTTTCTGGCTATGGCAGTTCTGGACAGCACCCTGGTTTTTTGCTTGGTGTGTGAAGCACACTCAATCATTTGCAAAACCCTCTTAGGAGGGGTAAGTTTAGGTTCCAATGAGAAGCCACACCTGAGAAGAATTAGACCAATTTGATGTGTGTGAGCTGCAACAATACTTTTGGTGGTCGCCTATCAAAAACGTGACTGTTTTGGGGAAAACGAAGTTGCCGGCGACGTGGAGCTATGAATGGTGCAATTGAGGTGCCATGCCCCTTAGCAGTATTGCTGGTGAAGTGCCCACAAAAGGATTTTGGCAATGGTTACGTGGTTTGTGAGCACCAAGGCCTCCACTCAGCTGCTATTCTAGATCCTATTTTCTAGGAAACCCATAAAAGCTAATGAAACCCTAATTTTCACTAATCTCTTGCTAAGCAAATAAGATGGGGCTTGATTCTAGATGCATGGGCTAGTCCTAGCTCTGATACCATGTTAAAAACCATCCTAAGGAGGATCAAACACTAGCTCCATTGCATAGTTGAATAGAAATGAAGAAGATGAAGTTAAGCTACTAATCAAGAAGTAATTAGCATAATGATGAGCATAATGACAACATAAGTGAGGGGCAATAAAATGTGTTGATTTCAATAGATGAGAGCCTCTTTATATAGGCTGAAGTACATGAGGATTAAGCTCAAGATTAGGTGTTAATCATCATCTAAATCATCTCCACCTTCCCTCCTAGATTCAAGCACCTAAAAGTGACCACCAACCCTAGAATCTTGCTAATCACACCAATGCTACCTAATCAAGGGATCACGACCCCTTTGGCTGATGTTGAGCTCCTAAATGACTCTTTTACATCATGGTAAGGTTGCATAATAACCTTTGTATCCATTTGCCCATAATCTATGACTTTAGTGCATAGTGCTAGTTACAAGGTATGTGCCCTACACATCATTTTAGTGAAGGTGTTTGCCATATTTTTAACATTGTTGGGAAGTGCCCTTTTTTCTTTAGCAATGGTGCCAGCTGCTGTGAGTTTAGAATAAACACCTCAGAATGGCTCCCTCGAGGAAGCTGGCTCTTTATTAAACTGTTAAAACAAAAGCAACTCATTGAGGAAAAAGGAAAAAACCTAAAGAGCAAAGGACCGTATCATCAGGAAAGGCAATTCGCATGCTTTCTTTAGGCACACATATAGCATAGTGTCTGAGATCTATGCTGTCCTATCCATGAGAGTCCTGAGATCCACTGGGTCAAGGGAGAGTTGTCTCTCACCATCTTCCATTTCCACAAAGACAAATACACCCCTCTTAAAGCTCCTTAGCATCTCCAGGTTGGCTTCTTCCAAATCTTCTGTTTCTTTCATGTACCGTTCTTGCAGATTTGTTGGGGGTCTATTCACTTCTTGATCCTTTTCTTTTTTGAAACTATTCTCTTCCTCCCGTCTGGCCTCCTCTTTTGCGCTTGCTCTTGTATTAACATCATGTGTAATCTATATAATTTTTATTTTATCGCGTGGACCTCTCGCTGGTGGAATCATAAGGAGATCTCTCATCTTTAGATCTATAAACTCTGCAGGGTGTAGAAGCTTTCCATATCTCCATCTAAGCCTCTTCAGTGTGTTGTTGTCCTTGGGCATTATTGTCATCCTGTGCGCGTGGGCATTCACAACACATAGGTCATTGAAGTACTCTAAGAAAAATCTTTAGGAGACTCCTATAGACAGCAAGGCTGTGCTCTTCCACCTTAGAGTTAGGTTCCATTGCTCACAAATGGATCTGCACAGCCTCTGAAAAGGGAGCTTTGGAACACACAGTTCTACACACTTCTCTGATCTTTCCTGATTTCCTTTAGAATGTAGAAGTTTTGGGAAAACCTTGTTGTTCTGGCCTAGTTCAGAATGTGGATAGGATTTCCCTTTCTTGGCTTCTTCTGCTGCGAGGCAGCCTTTGTTTTGTGAGTCCAAGGCCCTTACCTTGTCTCCTTACAATACTTTTGTCCTCGCCCCATGAGCTATGAAAAATCCTAGAAAAAAGAGACATAACTCTCTCTCTCTCTCTCTCTCTCTCTCTCTCTCTCTCTCTCTCTCTCTCTCTCTCTCTCTCTCTCTCTCTCTCTCTCTCAATGTGTGCCTCTTGGCATGCAATAGCTATTCCATTTAGCATGCATTTGCATTATCGCGCAGATCGCACACACATACTCCCTCCCTCCCTCTGTGTGTGTGTGCGTGTGTGTGTAGCGATTCCTCTATCACTATTTGTGCGGTTTGGCATGCTAGTGCACTTTTGTTAGTCTTGCAACAAGCGCCATATCGTGCTAAACCACAAAAATCACTCTCTCGCTAGGTCTCTCTCTCTCTCTCTCTCTCTCTCTCTCTATGGCTGTATTGTATGTGTGTCTGTGTTGTATATGTTTCTCTGTGTGTGTGTGTGTGTGTGTGTGTGAGAGAGAGAGAGAGAGAGATAGAGAGAGAGAGAGAGAAAGATTGTGTGTGTGTGTGTGTGTATGAGTGTGTGTGTGTGTGTGTGTGTTTACATCAAAAGAAAGACATACCAAAGCCATTGGTACCTTGTTGTGTTCGATGGACCACTGTCAGTGCCTTCTCGTGTTCCTGGACAAATCGCAGTCTCTCTCTCTCTCTCTCTCTCTCTCTCTCAAGCGCACAGTTACAAATAGAATAAAAAATGTGTTGTATTTAATATTCATAATTTACACGTGTGAATGGTCATCACACATGTCAGTTATTACTATCACACATGGATAAATGTTGTAGCCTCTCTCTCTCTCTCTCTCTCTCTCTCTCTCTCACACACACACACACACATTTCTCTTCTAAAAAATCCTTTTTATTAAATATTTCTTGAAAAAGTTTTTTCCAATAAACTCTCATATTGAGTTCTTTTTGTTTTTTAAAGCAATAAACTCCGAACTAAGGAGAGGAGATGACTTATTTAGTTCCTTGATGGAGGGGTCTATTATAGTTGGAAATATAAACACCATTTTGGGAAATATGAACACCATTTTCGGATTGTCATTTATTATCTAACTGCTAGTTGGAAATAAGAAGACCATTTTGGGATTGTCATTTATTATCTAACTGCTAGTGGTTCTGTTTCATCTGGTTTTTCTACAAATACCTTGTCCTGGGTGGGGCTCTGCTTGGTGTTTAGCACTTCATGTCTTGGAGGTTGAGGCTCTGGATTTGCTGATCTGGCCTATTTTGTGGTGGTTGTGGACTAGCGCATTTAGTAGACACATGCTACCATACATTCTCGAGGGAAACCTTTCAAAGAACTTCATCTCCTATATAAGTTAAGGCGAGTGATCTATTCACTCGCTTAGTCTGCATTTGGCTTGCTATCATGACTCTACTCCTTGCATGTGGTGGGACACCTTCCAACCAGGTGCTTTTTTCTGTTCTCGTGTAACTTGCCTTACATTTTTAAATGGTTCAATGAAAGTTGAATGCAGTATTATGCAGATGCTAATGATATGTTGGGTTTGATATAGAAGCATGATGGATATTGGTTGTTAGGATATTTAGTGCATGGGCTTGATGCCTACTTGAGATTTTGCAGTTCTCTAAGCTCTATTTTTGTCTAGGCCACCTTCTCATCATCAATGGTTTTCATTTGCTACCTATAGATTTGTAAAATGTGAAGTAAATGGTTCTTGGTGTAAGGTATTATGATTTGCTTAGGTTTCTGCATCTACTGTAGGTTTCTTAACTAATAAATTTGGGAGGTATTGAATGCCTACCCTTCTGATCAAAACCTGAATTATACTGGTCTTGGGAGAACACATCATGGCTTTTCCTGACTAGCTGCTTTTAAAACATTTTCTTTATTGTTTTCACCTAGTCTTGGCAATGTTTGGGAAGTAGATTCACTTCTCCTCTGCTCTGTCTATCTGTGAGATTCTGAGTCTCCTCTCCAACTTCTGTGTATTGTGGTTAGGTATGGATGCCTTCTATCCTCTGTTTAGTTTTTGGGGTATTTACTGCATTTTTGGGTTTTCTAGCTCCACTTGGGAACTGATTGCTTTTTGGCATGTAGTTTTGGAGTGGTATTTTTGCAAGGCCTAGTATCCTTTTGAGATAATAATGTTACCTGGTGTCTGTATACATTGGTAGAAATGTTGAGTTCTTGAATGAAGGGTTTTCTTGAACTAGTTTACAAGCTAGAAAAGGTTCTGACTTGAACTATGCACCACAAAAGATGTTTTTCTGGTCTATTTTTTGTTACATTATTGCAAGGACAACACTTGTTAGGTATGGCTTAGGGCTTCTTGCCTCTATCTGGTTTGACCTTCATAGGGAGGTTCTCATCTAAACACTCACATTTTCTTCTTGGATTCTACCCATGCTCTGTTTTTTTCTTGTTGGTGATCATCTTGAGTAAATTATGTCCATACAGTGGGCATTAGCTTGTGTTTTTCTACTGGTACATAAGATTTTGGCTTTTTTCTGAAAACTTCCATATTGGGCTATGACATGTGATGAGACTTTTTACCTAATCATATTGCTTTTTACTAACATAGTAGAGGCATCCCTTGACTGGCTTGATTAATGGGTAGTTTTTGCCTACACATAGGCTCTACATGCTTTAATCTAAGGGTTAATGTGATGTTCTTTGTAGTACTGATTTTGGGATAAAATGAAGGAATGAAAAAACATGAATAGAGTGTTCTGATTATAACTCATGGACATTTGTTAAGTTCACATATAATGGTCTAAATTTTCTTATTCAGATTTGGATCCTTTTGGTGAAGTTGCACCTTTGATATTGATTGGTCCATACACCATTATAAATCATTTGAAATTAAAAGATAATTTAGGATATCTAGGCTTGACCTAGCATGATAATGAAGAAGTTGTAAATTTTTGATGGGATATTCTCTCAACACTCCCTGATTGGATAATTGGCTGCTTGGATTTAGTATAGCTTGCCTCTTGATATAATTTCTTTCAGGGAGACACATCCAAACTAACACATTTGTTTGTCTGTTTGTATGGATGTAGGTAATAGGACTCACACCTTCTCTGGATTGCATGTGTGAAAAAGGGTTTCTCTGCTGAGGATCTGCCTTGGCTTGTGTTTTTTCTTTCACTAGATCTAAATTTCATCTTGAAGTTTTACTTGAGACTCAATGATCCAAAAACATGATGTATTACACAGATGATGAAATATATCATGTTTCCATTCATATCTTAAGTATAGAGTGTATTTTGAATTTGGTATTCAACCAGATTGTATTGTATTATGTTTAAAACAAAAACACACACTCCAGTACAGGGGCTACTCTCTTTGGAGATAGTCTAAATACTCATACTCAAACTCTTTATACCTCAGCCATATACAATTCTCGCTATCATTGTGATTTTAGTCGATAGTCTTAAAGATGAATTATATGCTGATTGAGGTTGGAGCTTGGCTCACAGCGGTGGTGTCCTTGGGTTGGTTGGTTTTAGGAAGTCTAGCTTCAATAGTACCTTTCCTTGGACGAATACTATGTTTTATGTCCATAGATTTTACCCCTTTTCAGAGGGGCAGAGATTCCTTCTGACCATTCACCATCAAAGGCATGCAAGCATGTTTTGGCATGCATCAAGACCGAAGAAGCACAAGATATTATCATGTCCTTGGTTCGACACAAGAGCCATGCCAACATGGCTCTCTCTTCTCTACAACTCATGTCCTTTAATGGTTGGGTTAAGCTTTTGGCTGAGCTAGATAAGGATAAGGAAAGTGGGATTTTGGCTCTTTCTGAGCATATTGGCAAAATCCCTACTTTTACAAAAACCCTTCATGCTGCCTTTGCTGCCTTTGGGTCAGAATTGTCTAATTTCTTTAGAAGGCAATGTGGTTTGGAACCCACTTTTGTTTCTACTCCAACTACTCCGATTATACCTACTACTAGGGGTATCTTTGGGAGAGACCCTACAGCACTTGAAGCTATGAAGGCTTTTCAGAATGATCTATGTGTTATGATAGATTCAAGGCTTTTGGAACTAGTACCAAAAGTCTCTAAAGTATATCCCTTTCTGCCACCTAGGCAGATTGAGGTAGAGTCTGCTAGTGTTGCACATTTCTTATGGGACACTGGCTAACAAATGTTTTCTGGCCCCTATCAAAGCTGAAACCTGGATGTTTTTGGCTAATCTACCTGCATCCACTCTCGAGGACTGTAAAAATCAAGCTCTTAAGGGGATAAGCAATTTTTGGATTGAGGAGAAGTCATAAAATCTCCCTTCTCCATGCACTTCCTGGATCCTTCCAAGTGCTCCTCTCTCCAGTGGTGGGGATCTATGGGAGAACCAAGGGACCTATGAGCTTCACAAAAACAGGTGTAGACTACTACTTAGAGACTATCTAGAATATACACAGGCCTATCTCAAGTGTGCCTATAAATTTCTAGATCCATAAGCCCCTTGTGAATCTAGTATCATATGTTTTGATCATGCAATTTGGTTCGTAATCAACCATCTAGAAGACTTGTTTCCTGATAAAGATGCTATTTTTCACCTATCTCTTCTCTTTTCTTGGCTTGGAGGGCAGGAAAAGAATCTTGTGATTCCACAAATTACCTTTTTTCACTTTTGTGAGGCAATGCTGGAGATTCTTAAGGAATTGCACAGTTCAAAACTTGGCAACTTACTTACTAACTATGGCCAGTTTAAAGGGGTCAGTTTGATCCATGGGTTACTTTCCCCATTCATTGACACTAATCCCTCCTGTACTTCCCCTCCCAGAAAGATTTCTATTATTTCTAGTAGCACCCCTAGTGCTTGTACTTCTTTCTTATCTCTGGCTGTCACACGAATAGCTCTTCTATAGGAAAATCTAAATCATATACTTTTAAAGGAAAGGGACGTGGGTTCCCTGTCCATAATCTTCAAGATCTATAATCCTCTATTTTATATTTGTTTATTTTAGGTCCGCAAGGGATCCACTGGAAGATGGAGTCTCTGTACTCCTGAAGATAATCCAACTGATTCATGTTGTGTGCATTGCCTTTTTGCTAATAAACTCTTTGAATTTGTCTCTCCAATGAATATTTTTATGTGCCTTTGATATGATTCTAGGGAACCATGACTGCTTGGAGAGGATTAGAATTGGTTGGAAATACACTACTCCACTTAAGCGTTTATTCTACAGAACGGACTTCCTTCATATGGGTAAAATCCCTCCTTATTTTTGTAAATTTTTTTTGAAATTTACTACTCCTTTTCAGGATTTTGGTATGCATGTCTATACTGTAGACTTGAACCTTGTTGAAAATATTGATTTTAGGAAATCGTTAAAACAAGGGCTCAATCATATACCTCGTGAGCCTTTCAACCCACATTTGGCCATTGGTGCCCTACTGGACTGTGCGGCTGGCATTGCCAACAAGCTCCAACTGGAGCTAGAGATTCAACTTGCAATCTCATCTTCTATTCCTGTATTTTCATGGGCTTCATTGACAAAATCTCTAAAAAATGGTTATCTAATGATAATTCATGGTGGACAACTTTAGATATTTTAAAAGATTTTTACTTGATTATTAACAAGTTTATGATAATTGGGTTGGATAAATCCCCAAATAATGTTTCTTTTATCTGTAAACAGTTGGCCTTTTTAGCAGGCTAAAAAAAGACTAGAGGGAGTAGAGTTTTATACTCTCTCCTAGAATCCTTATGATACTTCTGTACTCCTCTAGGAGAAATTGACAGACAAGGGTTTTAGTTATCCTAACTCCAAGCTTCATGTACTCTTTCCTACTTTCAAAATACATAAAAAAAATTAGATGGATTTCAAATGCATCTTCTTGTGTATTCAGTGACATCACTGACACTATCACTTAGATACTAAATCTCATCATGCTAGATTTCCATAACCTGATTTGTGCTCAGAAACAAAAGGATCTATTTACTTTCCTTGGGATCAACACCAATACCTTCTGGGTGGTTCAAAACTCAACTGAGGTATTGCTTAATCTGTCAAAAACTATCTATTCAATATATACGACAGATATCACTCAATGCTATGAAAATATACCACTAACTGGTGAGTTTCAAGATGTCTTGTGCTGGTTGTTTAACCATAACATTGTTCAGCTAGGAGACTAAGCTTTTAGACAAATGAAAGGTATCCCCATGGGATTCTCCTGCTCTCCAGTAATGTGCAATTTATATTTTTCCTTTTTTGAGTATAGCTTTTTGTTAAGCATGCTTCTATGCAACATAAGGATATATTGGAAAAGCGTAAGCATTCTTTTAGATATATTTTTCCTTTTTTGAGTATAGCTTTTTGTTAAGCATGCTTCTATGCAACATAAGGATATACTGGAAAAGCGTAAGCATTCTTTTAGATATATGGATGATATTTTGGGAATGAACTATGTTGAATTTGAGAATCTTTTGAAAGATATTTACCCCTTGGATATTATATCCATAGAACCTACCTATCTACAGTTTTTGGATTTTGGAGATTCCAAATTCATCACAAAAACTACATATCTAAATTTAGAAATAATCTTAGATCCTCCTTTTCTTGGCTCGAGTATTCTACTAAATACTCATGGAAACATGATAAATTACCTGTGAACTAGCAGAGTTTGTCAAGAGAAAAAGTAATAGACCTTTCATATACAAGCCTAGAATACTATCCTGGGACCATTTCACTTGGTTGTGTATTCATGTTCAAATGTATTTACTGCCTTTGAAGATGTTTACAAACCAGTAAAATAATTTTTATTCAAATGGGTTTCAGAAGGTTGACATAATTAATTTGTTGTGATGACTAACAGTTTAGCTTCAAATGATTGGCTAAGGCTTAGATTCAGCCCAGGAACTCTCCTTTCTCTCTTGAGGTAGTAGGCCCATACTCTTGTGGCCTACTGCCTTAGCTAGAGTATGGTGCCTGGGTAAGGGTGGGCACACACACACACACACACACATTTCTCTTCTAAAAAATCATTTTTATTAAATATTCCCTCAAAAAGTTTTTTCCAATCATCTCCTATATAAGTTAAGGTGAGAGATCTGTTCACTCACTTAGTCTGCATTTGGCTTGCTGTCATGACTCTACTCCTTGCATGTGGTGGGAGACCTTTCCAACCAGGTGCTTTTTTGTGTTCTCATGTAACTTGGCTTACATTTTTAAATGGTTCATTGCAGGTTGATGCAATATTATGCAGATGCTAATGATATGTTGGGTCTAATATAGAAGCACAATGGATATTGGTTATTAGGATATTTAGTGCATGGGCTTGATGCGTGCTTGAGATTTTGCGGTTCTCTAAGCTCTATTTTTGTCTGGGTCACCTTTTGATCATCAGCGGTTTTCATTTGCTGCCTATAGATTTGTAAAATGTGAAGTAAATGGTTCTTGGTGTGTAAGGTATTATGCTTTGCTTAGGTTTCTACATTGTAGGTTTCTTAACTAATAAATTTGGGAGGTATGGAATGCCTACCCTTCTGATCAAAACCTAAATTATGCTGGTCTTGGGAGAACACATCATGGATTTTTCTAACTAACTATATTGGAAAAATTTCCTTTATTGTCTTCACCTAGTCTTGGCAATGTTTGGGAAGTAGATTCACTTCTCCTCTGCTCTGTCTATCTATGAGATTCTGAGTCTTCTCTCCAACTTCTGTATTGGTTAGGTATGGATGCCTTCTGTCCTCTGTTTAGTTTTCGGGGTATTTACTGCATTTTTGGGTTCCAGCTCCACTTGGGACTTGATTGCTTTTTGGCACCACTACAAGAGCTTGAGGGCATACCGACGCTAAAATACCGACGCAAATGTCGAACATCGGTATGTCCGTCGTAATGTTGGAGGAGACAAGCATGGCGGGGTTTTTTTAAATTTTCGTGTCTCGTCGCGTATATCGACGCCTATACCGACGCACATTCCGACGTTTATACCGATGCACATTCCGACCTATATTCCAATGCCTATTCCGACGCATATTTTGACGTATATTCCGACGTATATTCCGACGCATATTTCATAGCATATACCGGCGCTCGTAAGTTTTTCACAGCCGAGAGCCTATTTTCTGGTTTTTTCACAGAAGAGGCGCAAGAACAAGCCAAGAAGGTCTCTATCTCCCTCTTCTCTTTCTCTCTCTCTCCTCTTTTTTCTTCTCTCCTCTTTTCTCCTTCTTTCTTCTTTTCTCCCTTCTCCTTCTCCTAATATGTTCTTGCAATTGCTTTTACTTTTTAATTTAAGAATTAGGACGTTTAGGGTTTTGTGTTTTTTTGGCTCTCTAAGCATGTTGAGAGCTCTCTATGTATGCATAGATCTCCTAATGCATGCATAGAGATTTTAGGGTTTTGTATTAGTTCTTTTTCTTGTGTTTAATTTACTAATTAGTTTGTTTAATATTTTGTTTTGCAGCTCTTTCACCTCACCAATCTTTCACCAATCCTCTCCTTCAGCTTTGCAAAAAAGAGGTAGATCCTCTTTCGATTTTTCTTGTTTATGCTATTTTCTATGAATTATTGCATCCCTGTTTTATGGTTTAGGGTTAGTTTTGGGTTCTTGTAAGCTTACACATAGGATTAATTTAATATCTATGCATAAAACCTATAATAAGCTTGCAATCTCTATGCATAGCCTTCTTGCAAGCGGTATGCATAAGCTCTATGCATAGAGCTTGTGAGCTTGTGAAATCTCTATGCATAAGCTCTATGCATAGGCTTTATGCATAGAGTTTGCAAGCTTATAAAATCTCTATGCATAGGTTTCTTACAAGCTTATAAAATCTCTATGCATAGGTTTCTTGAAAGCTTGCATGGACATTGTACATAGAGCTTGCGTAGCCTTCTTGTTGAAAGCTTTTTGAATGTTTTTACTCTCTTATACATATAAAATATAAGTCTTATGCTCTGTTTTTCTATGCATAAGGTATTCTCTTTATTCATAGAGTTTATATATGGTATCAAGGTAAGATCTATTATCCATGTAAAACAAGATCATGTTTATTACACCATTGGGTGATGGGATTAAGGGTTAGCATAGTGCATAAGGCATATAGCATGGAGCTTATGCATAGAGCTTATGCATAAGTCTTGCATAGAGCGTATGCATAAGACTTATGCATAGAGCGTATGCATAAGACTTATGCATATGGCTTATGCATAGAGCTTATGCATATGGCTTATGCATAAGACTTATGCATAAGGCTTATGCATAGAGCGTGTGCATATGGCTTATGCATAGAGTGTGTGCATAAGGCTTATGCATAGAGCGTAATTGCATAGAGCATGTGCATAAGGCTTATGTGAAAGGGATTGTTGGAATGCAATTGCAAATGCCTTGATTGTGGTTAACAAATGCTTATGCAAATGCCATGGTGAGGGCATTGTGAATTGTTGGTTTGTGTTGGAGCTTTTGGATGATGGATTGAGGCATGAGTCCATGCTTTATTGATGAGTTCTAAATTGTAAAAGGGCATGAGTCATGCTCAATACTTGTAAGCCAACAAACTTGTTCTATCATTTGATATTATCCACGTCATTTTGTACCTACACTCACCATTGCTACCACTTCAAGTTTCTATAGAATCTAGCAATGTGTGAGGGTACCTTGGCATTGGTTGGAGAGGCCAAGGGGAGAATGGCTTGAACTCTTTGTGCCGTGATTGCTTGGTAAAGCGGTACAAAGGGGGATTAGGTACACCGGTGTGAAGAAATGGCCTCAACCTTCACCTTGGAGGAAAACTCGATGAAGGGGTGAGAAGAGCTTGTTGGCCGGGAGATCGGCAAGCTTCAACGCGCGTCCTCAACAATCCTCACCATCGACTTTGTGGATGCATTTGGGCAATGGGGTCCCTTTTCCGTCATATTGTGTGGATATTGCAAATGCTTTGATGGACAAAGAGTGCATATGATCTTTCATGACATTGTGGGATACAAAGAGTATTGCATTGTGATTTGAGAAGTTGCATTTTCATTTGAGATTTGGTTCCAATTGCAAAGGAGACTCTGGGGGAATTTTTCCAACAAGGGAGCCAAACAAGCTTATTGATTGGAGATTTACCCCTTTGTTACACTTGAAGAGTTATTCACAACTACCAAGGGGAGGAACACCAATCATTTGTAGCCGGATTGAGCTTTGGGACCGAATTTTGGGAATTTCTGGGATTTTACAAAACCCTAATTCAGTCCTAGGGTTTTTGGGATTAGGTCCGAGTGATTACACGACTCTATTCTACTCCTTGAGAGTTTTCATAAGACTTATGCATATGGCTTATGCATAGAGCTTATGCATATGGCTTATGCATAAGGCTTATGCATAGAGCTTATGCATAGAGCTTATGCATAGAGCTTATGCATAAGTCTTGCAGCCTTATTATGCAAGCTTATACTTATACTATGCATTTAGATTATTGCATAAGGCCTTTATAAACAGCTATTTATGAATAGAGATCGCTTCTCTCTCCATCCTTGTTCAAATTCTATTTAATTTTGTATGGAGAGGAGATAAGCTGATTTGTGTTTAATGAGCTGCATATACATGTTATCCTGCTAGATGGAGCCTCTCAATCTTGAAGAGAGAATAGCGTGTCCATGCATTCGATGTAAGTACCAAATCTTTCGAAAACGAAGGATTTGCAACGAGCATGTTCATGACGCTGGCATATTTCCAATGGAGCGCTTGCAAAATTTACGGTTTCAATCGTACAACCAAGCAAGTGTGCAACCGCATCTTGATAACATTGCGCCTGTGAATTCTCGTCCCCAACAAAAGATGAGGATATCGCGCAGGAGGGAGTGACAGATGGAGCTCAATTAACAGCACCCGAGGTAATGGAAGAAGGTCAGGAAATGGAAGAATGTCCAATGGAAGAAATGTTGGATGCCTTCATCGAGCAACAAGAAGCTCTCTTCGAGGAGCATGAACATGAAGATCATCAACCACGACATTCTCAACGGTCAAATTATGAACCAGAGGAAGAGGCCATGCATAAACTTGCACGCCTTCCATTATACAATGGTGCCAACATATCTGTATTGCGTGCATCTCTTACGATGCTAAATTTGCAGTCAATTTTTGGATGGTCTAATACAAGTGTCACTGAACTATTCAAGTAAGGTCTTTTTTTGGAGATTACACCTACTGTTGAAATGATAAATTATCAACTTATATTTGAGAAAATCTTAATACAAGTTGATAAATTATCAACTTGTATTTGAGAAAATCTTAATAGTAACGATCAGATATTGCCATACTTGCAGGCTTTTGAAAGATCAGATATTGCCCCTTGGCAACGAGATGCCTCCATCTCGTGCAGATGCGAAGAAGTTATTGAAATCCATAGGCATGGATTACAATAATATTCATGCTTGTCGCAATGATTGTTGCCTCTTCCGCCATGAATATGAGCATTTGCAAGAATGTCCCCATTGTGGCTCTAACAGATATAGAGAAGATGTTCAGGGGGAAGCTGTCCTGGTAAAGGTTCTCAAGGATAAAAAGCATGTTCAGGTGCAAATCAAATAGCAAGCTTGATGACATGGCATGCCACAACTCGATCCACAGATGAAGTGATGCGTGTGCCTGCTGACTCACCCGCATGGAGACACATTGAAGAGAAATGGCCGGCTTTTAAGGAAGAACCTAGAAACCTCCGTCTTGGCCTAGCAATGGATGGTGTAAACCCTTTTGGTTTAAGGAGCTCTTCATGGAGCACATGGCCTGTTTGCCTTGTGAATTATAATCTTCCGCCATGGTTAGCAATAAAGAAAGGTCATCTGTTGCTCTCATTAATAGTTCCAGGAAAGTACAAGGTGAAGAACATGGATGTATATTTGGCACCACTTATTGATGAGTTACGCACCTTGTGGAACGGAATTGAAGTGAAGGACATGTCAAAGCAGCAGAGTGGCCAAAGACTTACAACTGTGCAAGGTATTCTCATGTGGACAATGCATGATTGGCCTGGCTATGAGAATGCTCAGGTTTGTCTATATCGGGTTACAATGCATGTCCTGTATGTGGTCCTCGACTTGATTCAAGATACTCAAAAGCATTACGAAAGAATGTCTTCAAGATATATTAAAGGTTGGCTTCAGAAGTTTTGAGTTGTTTATCTTTGATGTGAAGTGGTTCAAGGTAATCATGAATGGGCCACATGCAACTGTACGTAGAGACAAGAGTGGCCTCATCCAAGTGGACTCCACAAAGGTATGGACCGATCAGCAAGATACTTTTGTGCGCCCAGAGCATTGTGAGCAGGTTGTCTTTAAAGCGGATCCAAAAGATCCACGCTGGCTGTTTGTGGTTCAAGTCGCCCCCCGCAGTAAGCAAATTTTTGAAGAATTTGAGCTACAACAAGGTGATGTGGATGCACAGGGTAATGGAGAGCAGCAAGAACAAGGCGATAGAGACAATGAAGAGGAGCAAGCAAATGAAGAGGAGCAACTAGAGCAAAAATCCAAATGAGGAGGTGCAAACCAAGGAAGCTGAAAAACAAGTTGAGGAAGAAGACATAGATGATGAAGACATCCTTCATCAAGGGACTTTTAATGATGAGGATGCTGAAATGTACATAGACATAGATCTCTTTGGGGCTACTGATCTTAATGAGGATGATAGAATAGATAATGATAGAACAGATCTCTTTGGGGCTACTGATCTTAATGAGGATGATAGAATAGATAATGATTTTTAAAATGATGTATCTTAATGATTATGCAAATAGTTATGACATATTTGTAATGGTTTTATGACATTGAAGGTCCATTCATTGTTTACCATTGTTAATGTTTACCATCATAATCACTACTGTAGGAGCAAGTTGATATAGTTTTACCAATGTTGTTTATCATTGTTAATGTTTATCTTATGGTTCTTTCATTCATTGTTTACCGTGTAATTTTCATTTCGTACAAGTTTGTCATATGGTTTTTTGTCCAACAGGCCATGGGTGACTCACCGCCCTACGACTACAGTCCAGATTTCTCATTTAATCCTACACCGCAGGGCATGAGTCCCCAGCAGTTATATGGTTTTCTTTCGTCCATGACTCCAGAGCAGAGAGCCATGGCTCAGAGTTATTGGGGTTCTGGAGCAGGGACATCTGCCTCACTATCTGGCTTCCCGACGCCAGTTCCCACACCCGTGGGTACGACAGCAGCTCCCACACCTCATACCACACAGCCTTCCACTCCTCTTACAGCTCGATCTACCACCTCTTCACATAGACGGCGCTCACGTAGTAGGTCTTCAGGGGGAGGTTGTTGTGGTGGTAGTGCCACAGATGCTGTGACACCACCACCACAGATGTTGTGGTGGTAGTGCCACAGATGCTGTGACACCACCACCACGTGAGCGTCGCCCTTCGCTCTCATCTGTTGATAGCACACCCATAGGGTCACCTTCCACTCCCTGGGGTGCACATGACCATGACAACAGCAAGATTTACACAATTAGGGATGGGGCACCAATAATGGATAGTGCAGGGAAGGCAATGAAGACACGCATTTGACAATTGTGCACTATACAGTTTCATGACTCTGTCATGACTAAATGGGATCAGCAAGACAAGGGGAAGAAAAATTATATAAACACAAAGATAAAGCAAGAGTTCCAGCCATCTGACTCTATGAATATCGTCTCTAATGAGTGGATACAGTATACAGCTCGCATTTTGATGGGGCATCGTAGGTCAGAGGCGAGGGACGCATTTAGAGAGGGGAAGGAGAAACCTATTTGGCTAGATGACAGGGAGTGGGCAGCCATTGCTCAGGAGCTCACCGATACACCAGACAGGTTTCAACAACAAAGAGAGGCGGCAAGGGCAAGACTCCAAACAGTAGGGGCTTCTCATCTCGGGAGTGGTGGTTACGAAACCATGCGCCATGAATTCGTAAGTGTTTGTAGCAATTTTATTTATTTAAATGTATGTATGTGGGCTAAATGTTGATTTCTAAAAGTTATAATCGTTAATCGTGTGTGCAGGAGTTGGCCATGAATCGCCCACCAAGTAGGCGAGAGGAGAAGTACGCTCACAAACATGGCCTTGTGGCCTTGTTTGAGATGCTTGAAGAAGAAGGAGAGACCGTCAATTGGGAGGCATTACCATGATGTAAGATGACCTTCAAACTAATGAAATATGATCAAAACATTCTTGAGTATTAATGTTTAATTTAATTTCTTGTTTGTCGATCAGGAAAATATGCAAACGAGCACGGTTGTTTTTGTGCTCTATTGTAGACAGAATGGTGCTGTCTGTTTGCTGTTGTTGATCCTGCTCATTGCAGGCAGCTAGGCAACAGCCAGGCAGCACTATTCTGCCCAAAAAAAATTTTCTGCTACAGCGTCGGTATATGCCCCGGTACCGACGTCGGTATATACAGTGGTATTTCTGTCGGTATTAAACTCGGTATACACCCCGGTATATAACACGGTATATGCACCGGTATAGACGCCAGTTTATGCGTCGGTATTACCCCCGGTGAGCGTCGGTATATGCACCGGTATAGGCGCCGGTATTGTTACCCGACACTTATACCGACGCTCTGGTTCCGGCACTTATACCGGCGCTTATACCAATGACGAGGCTTTTTTAGACCCCGTTAAATAGCGCCGGTACAAGCCCCGGTATTAGGCTAACATGTAGTAGTGCACGTAGTTTTGGAGTGGTCTTTTTGCAAGACCTTGTATCTTTTTGAGATAACAGTGTTACTTGGTGTGTGTATACACTAGTAGAAATGTTGAGTTCTTGAATGAAGGGTTTTCTTGAACTAGTTTACAAGCTAGAAAAGGTTCTGACTTGAAACTATGCACCACAAAAGATGTTTTTCTAGTCTATTTTTTTGTTACATTGCTGCAAGGACAACACTTGTTAGGTATGGCTCAGGGCTTCTTGCCTCTATCTGGTTTGACCTTCATAGGGAGGTTTTTATCTAAACCCTCAGATTTTCTCCTTGGATTCTACCCATGCTCTGTTTTTTCCTAGTTGGTGATCATCTTGAGTAAATTATGTCCATACAGTGGGCATTAGCTTGTGTTTTTCTACTGGTACATAAGATTTTGGCTTTTTTTTGAAAATTTCCATATTGGACTATGACATGTGATGAGACTTTTTACCTAATCATATTGCTTTTTACTAACACAATAGAGGCATCCCTTGACTGGTTTGATTATGGGTAGTTTTTACCTACACAAAGGCTCTACATGCTTTAATCTAAGGGTTAATGTGATGTTCTTTGTAGTATGGATTTTGGGATATAATGAAGGAATGAAAAAACATGAATAGAGTATTCTAGTTATAACTCATGGACATTTGTTGAGTTCACATATAATGGTCTAAATTTGCATATTCAGATCTGGATCCTTCTGGTGAAGTATACAGTGTAACTTTGAAAAAACTAAAGTAATAGATGAGGAAGAGCTATACCCCGATGTTTGCAAGGCCCTTCACAAAACTCAGCCAGGTCCCTTCAAGAGGATGAAGGGGAGACCTTGAGCGAGGCTGTGGGGAGAAGTGAGTCGAGGACATGGAGGAATATTTTGATGTCACTGGCAAGAGGAGAAAAATGGCTCTCACAAGGCTGAAGATTGTGGAAATAACCAGGGTGGCATGGCAAAACCATTGCGATACCAACCAGCTCGATAGGAACACCCAGTCTCAAAGCTTATCTAAGAAAGAGATTTTGCCCCCGGATTTTAAGAAACCAAGATGAATGAATTCTTAGAGTTAAACCAGGGAAGCAAATCTTTTGAAGAATATCACCAGGCATTTACTCTCTTCTCCTCAAGTACTCAGTACCTCTAGACGAAGAGCAACTCATGGGGCCAGGTTCATTCAGGGAATGAACAGACCTTTAGACACCTTGGTCAAGAATGCCAAGCCAATTTCCATGGCTGAAGTTGTAAGGATGGCACAGGACTTCACCAAAGCCTTTATCATTGAAGTCCCACCAAAAGCCAGCTCCCTCATCCTTCGAGAGATTCCAAACACCGAGAAGTTCTTCCAACCTTCCGCCTCCAAAGCGACACCAAGATCCCAACCATAATCTGGAGACGGGAAGTTTCAAGAATGAAGGAATACCTTTTCCTCGAAGCTCTTTCTCAGGAACTCTGGCTCTTTCAAGAATGCAGAGGGAAGAGCTTCGAAGTGAGAATAGGCATTTCGGATGTCAGGGGATTGGGCAACAGTCCAAGGATTTTCCATCTCCTTTTGTGGGCCAAGGACGACAGGGTCCCAAAGTTCAGAGACAGACTCCTTCATATCAGTCCACCAATCAGGGTCCCCTGTGTGCCAAAATTAGGGCAATCCCAGAAGAGTGCAAGCTCAGCCTGTATGCAAAGTAGTCTTCAAACTCTCTCCTCCCAGAATTGGGGAAACCAAAGACAGAGAGTTCCACCTCAGACTGCAGCAGCTAGAGCCATCACTATAGCTGAGGAAGTGGAGGAAGAAAAAGGACAGATCTATGTCACAATTGAGCATCAAGGGCAGAATCGTCAATTTTCAGTCCTCCAGACTCCAGCAGAGTACCAGGGTAAGCAATTCAAGCTTTTGATTGATTCAGGCAAAAGCAGTACTCATTCTTTTATTTCCCTAGGATGTCTGCGTAAGTTAGTCCTGAATCAAAAATCAGGGAAACCTATGCAAGTGGAATTGGCCATTGGAAAGATTCTTTTCACACACCTTGAGACAAACCCTATTCAATTTAGTCTAGATGGGAAGATAATAGATTGCCAGCTTAGAGTCCTACCCTTGGGAATCTATGATGGAATCCTTGGAATGGATTGGCTCCATAAGAATCAAGCTGATATTCATTGTCATAATGGAACCATCTCTTTCCTTGACCTTCACGAGAATAAAGTTCAAGGAACTAGAATTTCCAGATCCCCAGTGCTGCAATTAGTCTCAAGGCTTCTAAATTGTTAAAAGGGCTCAGAAAGAGGCAATCTGTTTATGTCGTTAAGATGAATCTAGTAGACACAAAATGCAAGGCTAAAGAACCAGAGTGGTTTAGTGAGTATGCAGATGTGTTTCCACATAAGAGCAGACTGAGATGCCTCGGACTTGCAAAGTAGATCATGAGATCACGTTAACCCCTAGAGCTCAACCAGTGGCCCAGCGTGCATACAAAATGCTTGTCCCCAAAGCTATAGAACTTAAGGTTAAGGACAACTATTAAAGCAAGGATTTGTCAGAACTAGTGTTTCACCTTGGGGTGTGCCCGTTCTCTTTCGAAAGAAGAAAGATGGAACGTTAAGGCTCTGTATTGACTACAGAGGATTGAATCAGGTAACAATTAAGAATAAGTATCCTATCCCTAGGATCGATGAACTACTGGATCGGTTAAGTGGAACCCAAATGTTCACAAAGATAGATCTCAAATCCGAGTACTACCAGATTAGAATCAAAGAACAGGACATCCCAAAGATAGCATTCAACACTCGCTATGGGCATTATGAGTTCACAGTCATGCCGTTTGGATTGACTAATGTCCCGGCAACATTTAATTGTCTTATGCAAGATATTCTCAGAGAATACTTGGATGACTTTGTTCTTGTCTTCTTTGATAATATCTTGGTGTACCTGAAGAATGCAGCTGATCATGAAGTTCATGTGCGCAAGGTCCTATAGATCCTAAGGAAGCACCAACTTTTTGCAAAAAAGAGCAAGTGATCTTTCTCTATTGACTAGGTGGAATACTTGGGATTCATAGTGTCTAAAGATAGGATTTCTCTTGACCTCACAAAGATCCAAGCAGTCGTAGAGTGGCCCAAAACCCTAGATGGTAAAAGAAGTTAGAGGATTCCTAGGATTAACCGGATGGTATAGGATCTTTATACCTAGGTATGCTCAGATAGCATCCCCTTTAACTAACCTTCTCAAGAAGAGTATCCTATTTTGGTGAACTACAATGTGTCAGAGTGTCTTTGATAAGCTGAAGACAGTCTTAGTAACCAACCCTATCCTTAAATTTCCTAGATTTTACCAAACCTTTTGAGGTAGTTACTGATGCCAGTGGTTTCGCCTTAGGCAGTGCTCTTATGCAGGAAGGTCATGTAGTGGCTTATGAATCCAAAAAGCTCAGAACACATGAGAGAAATTATGTCGTCCACCATGACTTGGAGTTACTCTTAGTAGTTTATGCTCTGAAGTTGTGGAGACATTATCTTTTGGGACAAAGGTTCTCCTTGATAACAAATCATCAAAGTCTGAAGTGGATCTTTACCCAAAGGGATCTCAACATGTGTCAAAGGAGATGGGTGCAGACCCTGCAAGAATTGATTTTGAAATCAAGTATTTGCCAGGGAAAGAAAATGTGGTGGTGTGTTCACCAGAAAAGCCTCCTTGCTTGTTGCAATTACATTGGTGTCAAATCCATTGATCAGTGAAGCAAGGGAGAAAATCATGTAGGATAAATTCTTTGTCTAGACTATTGTTACCCTTTTGATGAAGGAAAGAAAGACTCCTTAGGAAATGAGTCGAGTTCTTGGGTACAAATTGGATGAAGGATGCATGTATTATAATAATTGATTATGCATTCCCAATGATGTGGGAATAAAGGATAAGATTTTGAGAGAAGCCCATGATAGTCTGATATAGCTGGACATCCTGGGTTTATAAAAACCTATAGCTTCTTCTAGCCATCAGGACTCAAAAAGGATGTACTTGATTATGTGCGTCAGTGCTTAATGTGTTAGAGAGTCAAGGTAGATAGAGTCAAGATGCCAAGAAAACTACAGCCCCTTGACATTCCACAAATGAAGTGGGAATGTATCAGTATGGATTTTGTCACTAGACTACCTTCAGTGCACTCAAGTCACAACTCAATTTTTATGGTAGTTGAAAGACTAACCAAAGTTGTCCATCTGATTCCAGTGAAAGAAACTTACTGCAGTGGATGTTGCCAAAGTTTTCCTCAAAGAGATCTTCAAATTGCATGGCTTACCAACGAGGAGGATCGTAAGTGACAGAGATCCCAAGTTCACATCGAGATTCTGGACTGCATTCTTCGAAGCAGTAGGAACTTTCTTGGATCTCAGTACAGCCTATCACCTCGAAACAGATGGCCAGACTGAAAGAGTGAATCAAGTAATAGAAGATATCCTTCGGTCATACTGTTGGTAGAAGGGAACCCAAGATGAGCCCTTTCAAATCTCTGTATGGACAAGATTGCCTTACACCATTGACTTGGTCCGACCCATTGATCAGAGTCGAGATGTCTAGACCGATGCTTGATGACATGGACCAGCAAATGCAATCAATCCATAAAGATATTAAGGCAGCCCAAGATAGGCAAAAGTAATATGCAGATAAAAAGAGATGTGAGAGAATATTTGAAGAATCAGATATGGTCTTCATTCGAGTACGACCCAAAAGAAGCTCCTTATCTTTAGGGAAGTACAAGAAGCTCTCTCCCAAATACTGTGGACCATATGCTGTTATAAAGAAAGTAGGCGATTTAGCTTATAAACTTCTTCTCCCTCCCCATCTCAAGGTACATAATGTATTCCACATCAATTTGCTTAAGAAATAATGTATTCCACATCAATTTGCTTAAGAAATATGTGCCCAGCTCGAGTCACATGCTTGATGATGAACAATGGTACTCCAACCTGAAGAAATCCTTGACATTTGGGAGAAGGTTCTCAGGAGCAGAGTCCTCAGAGAGCTTTTAGTCAAGTGGAAGTTCTTCCCTCTACTAGAAGACGCCACCTGGGAGAAAGAAGAAGACTTGGTAAAAGATTACCCCCACTTTGCGAGATGAGGACATCTTGCATTTTTCAAGTGGGAGAGGATGTAAGATTCCTCCTCAGCCTGATTAATGAATAAGCTTTTACATCAATCCCCTGTAATCATTCCCTATTTCTAAATGCAAGAAAATATTATTTTTTCTTATTTTTATCTAGAGAGAAGATAAATTCTAGAGAGAGGTAATTCAATATTGAGATATTTTTGTATATAAATTCTCCTAATGTCTAAAATATAATTCCCTGAAACAGAAATTCAAAATAAGTTATCTAATGGGTCCAGATTTTCAGAAATTTTTGGATTATGGTCCAATTAAGGTTCCTATGGGCCAATAGGATTAATCCAAGTGTTGGGATGAGATAAATCCAAAGAATAAAAGAAAATATCCAAAAATGAGTAAATTCTCACATAAGATGAAGAGTTGATCGAGTACAAGGTTTATTAGTTAAAAATTTAGAGATATTAGGGAAAAAATGAGATATTTAGAGGAAATGATGCATTTTTGACACCTCAAAAAAGGAGAGAATGCCACATCAAGGAGGTGCCTTTTTCTTCATGATTACTTGAGTTTTTGAATCCAAAAAAGAGGATATTTTTCTCTCTCCTCTCTCTTGGACCAAGCTGGATAAAAAAGAGAGCCAAACTGGTCCAAATCTTATCCAAATTGAGTCAAACGAAAGCTGGAAAATTGCAAAACCCAGTTGGACTTGGCTAGTCGCCTCTCTCACCTATAAATAGACCCTCATTCCTTTGTATTCTCATCTTTAAGCTATACTATGCCAGTATTACATTAAAATAATCATATTTTCTATTATCCCTTAAATTTCCTCTTCTTTTGGGGAGCTTGGAGCTTCTCTCTCTCTTCATCAACAACTCTTGGAGTTATCTTATCCTCTTGCTAACCAATTGATTGGTTGGGGGCTTCACTACTAAAAGGAAAGAATCAAGCCAATCTTAGAGGTAAGAATGACTTTTATGGTTTTTTCTATTTTTTGTCAATGACTTTCTTCTTGTTAACCCCTCTCAAGCTTGAGAAGCTTTCTAAATGATTGTTTTCAAATCAAGCTTTCCCTAAGAGTTTTAATGTTTAATTAAGCGAAAGTTAATCTTTATGCTTATTTGTAATATTTTCTTTAAGAAAATCTCTCTCTCAAAAAGAATAGTCATCTCTATGGCTAATTCTTTAACAAAAGAATGTTTCTCAAAGATAGCCTCTTATTTCAAAACTAAACTCTAGGCCTGATGAGCTAGAGATTAAGAAAATGATATTTTAATGATTTTGTGCTATTAAAATAATGGTTAATTCTTTTAGATTATTTATGATTAGTTAAAAAACTACTTTAACTAATTCTAAATGAGAAATGGATTATCCTAACAAATTGGAAAAAGAGGAATGTTGAAATCAGCTTAATCTAGTGGGATAATCATAATTATGATTTAAATTCATAGTTTAAATTTAAGCTTAAAAGTAGAATTTCTATCATACTTTCATCACAAGCTTTTATTCTCTTAGAAAATTTAAAAATTATCAGTAAATAGCATCAGAGCTATGGTAAACTTTTCAAAAATATATATATATATATATATATCTTATTTTTATGCATAATACTAAAAGTGAGAAATTTGTGATAAATTTATTTTATGCATAAGAATTTTTAAATGATAAAAGAGGAATTCCCATGACATTTGGAATTCAATCATTGAAATGCAAAAAGAGGAATTTTTGGCATATTCAAAATAATGGATATTATTATTTAATTTTAAAAGATGAATTTTTGATAAATTTATTTTATGCATAAGAACTTGTAAATTATAAAAGAGGAATTCCCATGACATTTAGAATTCAATCATTTAAATGCAAAAAAGAAATTTTTTTGGCATATTCAAAATAATTGATATTTTATTTAGTTTAAAAGGAGGAATTTTTGATAAATTTATTTTATGCATAAGAATTTTTAAATGATAAAAGAGGAATTCCCATGACATTTGGAATTCAATAAATTAAATGCAAAAAGAGGAATTTTTGGCATATTAAAAAAAGGATATTTGTATTTAATTAAAGAGAAGATTTCATGGTATTTTAAAAAGGGTCTAAATTAATTTTGATAACAAAAGAGGAATTTTCACCATAATTTCACCTAGAAAATTAGGATATATTAATGTTGATAATTAAGTTGGTGGAAAGAATATTCTTAGATATTTTTATGTGGATAAATCACTAAATTGATATATACCCAAAATTGGATTAGTGGAAGAAGAGTATTTTTATAAAAACCCGATATTCTCATATAGGACTACTTCTTAATTCTATTCATAAAGTTGGAATTGTCCTTACGATTAGAAGTTCACTAGATTTTTATCTGAAGAAAATTCTTAGAAATCAAAGTTAGAAGTAAATCGAATAATTTTGGTTAGACCACAACTGTGAGAATGGCGGGCCAGTAAACTACTTGCCCATCTCTCGAATCCAAATCAAGCAAAAATCTCCTGACCAATTCCAAATCTTGACACAAAGAATAGACTACCACTGAATTAGCATAGTTTTCCTTTAACTGAAATCACCAAGAATCAAGTTGGAAGTTCACTCAAATGATGGGGTAGATTACCCTGATGAGAGATCAATGATTCTCATTAAGAAAATTTGGATTATGGGAAAAGGGTTTTGGGAATCAAACGTAAACTGGGAATACTACTTGCATAGACGCTAGAATGCTAGAGGAAGCATTTGGTATGTGATTAACTTTGGAGAGACTCATTGCAATAGCTGGCGGGGAGCTAGAATGCTAGAGGAAGCATTTGGTATGTGATTAACTTAGGAGAGACTCATTGCAATAGCTGGCGGGGAGTCGTCGAGGGACGTCGCTCGTGGACAAAGCCTACCGAGGTCTTGACCAGCCTCGGCATGGTTAAAATGGTGCGCTTCCGGTAGGATGGGCGAGGACTAACGAAGCGATCCCTAAGTGAAGTGCCAGGACACCTAAGTAGGATCCTAGGAGAATTCTGACCAGGTGATGCACGGGCTTGCGGTTACTAGGACACCCATGCGTACCTCAAGAAAGATATGGATGAACTGAAGGGAATTACTTTTGTGAACTGAAGGGAATTACTTTTGTGAACTGAATTGTGATACTGGATCTCATTGGTTGACCAATTGGTCTTCAATGGAGAGTCTGGATGATATTTTTTTTTAAAACAATGGACTCAATATTTTGGAGGATTATGATCAGTAATACTATGGTTTTATTGAAATATTGTTTTAAAGATAGCCGAATCTGTTAAAATGGCAATTTCATATCGGGTGTGTAAGTGGTATGACTACCTTGAATTTTGCTTGAAGCGCCGACTAGGGGACTTAGGAACTCTTTTCCTCAGTACTCGGGCAAAACATAACCAAATTTTTATAAAGGAATCCCACCAATACAGTGGTTAGGCAATTGGCTAATCCATGGGGCCGCTCGATCGGGGGATTCCTGTGATACAAATAGTTACGATTAAGTTATGTTAGTTAGATTAAGTCCTAGGAAGACCTTGTTCTGTGGGAGGGAATCAGCGCGGCTGTGCCGCCTCACTAAAGAGGGAAAAAAGCGGTGATTCTATGGACCAAGTGCAAGTCTCTTTCTTGATCTGACCATGTGACTTTTTTGGGTTCAGTCGGGTCAGTTTGGTTAGCTAAGACTTTGACTCATTAGATCAAATCTCTCGCTAGATGATTTTCCTCATGGAATCGCCCGTGCCTTTCGGGTGAGGGAAGTTTTTTCAGGTTCGATTTCGGAGGAACCGCCGAGCTAGTCTCTTGTCCAGACATCCGTGGGGGCGAGGCCCGAACGAGTGTGAATCCCTGCCCCATGCGAGAGGCTGCCGCTGCTTCCAGCACCCTCACAGGGGGCACCGCGAAGGGGGCGAGGGTCTCAAGGTGCCATTATCCCATTCTATCAAGGTGATGAGAGGCCTTGAGAATGGCACCACTGCCATTTGTCTTTGAATCTAAGGTAGAATGGCAGTGGTGTCATTCCCCTTTAAAGGTAATGAGAGGCCACGAGAATGGCACCATTGCCATTATTCCTTGAATGTAACGGAGAATGGAAATGTTTCCATTCCCCTCTAAAGGTGATAGGAGGCCTTGATAATGGCACCATTGTCATTCTTCCTTGAATGTAAGAGAGAACAGCAATGGTGCCATTCTTCCCTTCAAGGTGATGGGATGTGAGAATGGCACCACTATGATTCTCCCTTATGTTCAAGGTGGCACCACTACGATTCTTCCTTCCTGAATGTAAGGGAGAATGGCAGTTGGTGCAATTATCCCCTTTAAGCAACCCTAATAAATGAAAGACCTTTTTTCAAAATATGTACAAGAAATTATATAGAATTTGAGAAATGTAAACGTAAGAACACATTACCAGATAAGTCAGGAGACTTTCAAGTCTTCAATGCTAAGCAAGATTCTTGTGCTTTTGTACACACATTTTGTGGAATCTAAATCCTCTTAGTCTTTGTGACTTTTGACGTCGTCCACGGCCCTACAACTACATCAACACATTACCAGACTTGTGGATCCTTCCTATTATCTACCCAAAACTTTCTCCAATAATCCTCCTAGATGTCTGCATCAATTAGTCCTTTTTTTCTTAGCACACGGTGCCCAATACTGAATAAGTATCTTATTAAAATTAGGTGATGTTGAATCTATCTCGATTTCTGATTGGGAGACACCAAGCCATATAGGATAAATTGGATCAAATGGCCTCACAAAGATAAAGTTTTCTTTCTTAACATTTATCATCGGCTAAACTCTTCCCTTAGTTCTTACCAGTTAAAGGACCACAATAGTGATTGTTCCTCATATCCTATGAACTTATTACTATGCCTGTCAAAGTTATCCACATGATCTGGTAATTGTGTCTTTGGCCAAAAATTTGAGTACTCCCTTGTCTTTGATAAAATTGGATGCTCAAGTTCCTCTAGCATATTTTTCCAGTAATCTAATATAGGGTCCATATGATGTTGTCTCACCCCTTATATTTGTATACTTCTCCCAAAAGCTAATGTAGTCCTTTATACTTGCCATTACTTGTTGCAAGTGATCCCTTATACAAATTCAGCCATTGTTAGCATGTCTCTCGGAACCCTGTTGGAAGAAGTGGTCATCCATCAGAATCTTTCTTCCACAACTCAATGCCTCCTTTCCTAGGCATCCAGTCAGGTGAATCGGGATGCACTTTGTATTGCATAATTGGTTTTTCTTCAAGCATGAAGAAACAAAATTGTAATAGTTTAGAATGACCCACAAGCATATCCTTCCCATCATTAAGATAACCATCAATAAAATTCTTGAAGTTGGGATCCTTTTAAGAAGAAATGGTACTAGTTTGGATTTGGAAGAGCATCTAAATGATAGAGTGTCTCAAATAGTACCCTTTTTGGAGAAAAAAAAGGGAATGAGTACTTTAGAGGGTGAAAGGACTACGTTTTACTATACACACAAGGGTTTTTGAACGTGGATCAAGAGGGTATGAGTTATATAATCCAAAACTTTTTTTGGTATGAGTTTTTAATTAGGTGTTGTAAGTGAATGGATCTTTTTTTAGTATATGTTTTTAATTAGGTGCAGGTGCTCCAGCAGGTTATTACTTGCCCACATTCAAAATTTTAGAAAATAGCTTTTAATTAGCTATCTCCCAATGCGCGTGCCATAGTGAGTGCTTTTTGGTTTCCCTCTCTCTTTATCTGTGCTTGAACCCGAGGACACCATAGCCACACTTCCATAGCTTAGTTCTCTCTCTCTCTCTCTCTCTCTCTCTTTCTCTCTCTTCCTCTATCTTTCTCTTCCTCCCTCCCTCCCTCTCTTGCTCTCTTTCTTCTGGTCACTATGGCTATACCTATAATGGATTCATCTTCCCCTTTCAGTCCAACCACCTGTAACAATAACAGAGATATTTTGGTTATGGATATGGATTCATCATTGATTATCAATTGGATCGCAAGCAATGGTCATGAAGATATTGAACAGCTGGTTCATGGTGGCTACAATAATTGATGAAGGAATAGTTGCTAGTGTTAGCACATCTGAGACCCTTCAGATGCCAGTGGACAATGCAAGTGCAAGATCAAGGGTGTCTGAGTGGAATCTATGACACCTAGCCCTGCAAATTGGTTCAATATCTCCAACGCAGAACTCGTGGTATGGATTTAGAATCAAGGAGTGTAAGATCCCTCCCTCCATCTTTTGAGGTGTACATGTGTAAGAACTTCCCCTTCTGATCTTGTAATTATTCCCCTCTTTGAAATAAAAGAAAGATTCTGTTTTACCCTGTTTTGACCTAGAGAGAGAAAATGTCTAGAGAGAGATAATCCAAAATTAAGATATTTTTCGATATAAAAATCCTCCTAGTGTCTAAAATGGTTTTTCCTGAAATAGAAATTCAAAAAGAACTTTCCAATGTGCATTTGGAATTAATTGAAAATAAGTATAAAGGACCTTAGCCTAAGGGTCTAGATTTTCAGAAATTTTTGGATTATGGTCCAATTAAGGTTCCTATATGGGCGAATAGGATCAGGGTGGTTGCAAGATCAGGGTGCCCAGTTTTGTCCACTCAGGCACCCTGTAAATAGTAAAAAAACAGGCATTTGTTTACCTTAGTGGCTAATCTCTCCTAGTAAATGAAAGAATTTCGTTTCAAGTTCTTTTGTTGGAACATCATATTCAAAGTTGGAAATATAGTTGCATAATTTGATTAAGCATTAGATAGTCAAAAGTCCTCATTTTCTTAGGTACAAAGTCAATGTATACACCCTGTCCCAAATTTGAACTGATTCCATAAAATGCTAATATCTTTTACATATAAACTCATATGAGATTCCCACTTTGTACCTTAGATCTTCACATAATGTGGAGCTTAACTTGGTTTTTTTAGAAAATTTTAAGATATCTATCTATTTTCTTTAAATATTCAAAGTCTTTAAAGTGTTATAATAAATGCCACTTTTTGTACCCACAATAGCTACCACTTAAAATCCTCAATCTTGTAGATCAAAAGAGTGGGTAGATACTGAGACATTAGTAGAATGTGGTGGTTAGTAAAAATTGCAAATCCAATGGTTGGATTTTTAATGATCTCTTTTCTATAGGGACTTGTGTACTTGTAATGGTGCATCTATGGAAAAATAAATTGGATCACTCTAAGTATGGAAAGATCATTTGTTTAACATTTCATTATATTTTTTATTAATTTTAATTAATTAGACTAATTTATATTAATTTAAGTTATATTGGGTTAATTTAAGGGCAAGAGTATTTTCTATTATTTGCTTGATCTCATTTTAAGTACCTTGCCCCCCAAAATTTACTCTCCAAGCATTGTCCCAGTCCAGCATAAACTGGATAAAACTGGACACCCTGATCTTGCACAACGACCCATCAATCCAAGTGTGGGGAGGAGATAAACCCAATTTATAAAAGAAAAATACCCAAAAATGAGTAAATTTTCACTTAAGATGAAGAGTTGACTAAGTACAAGGTTTATTAGTAAAAAAACTATGAATATTACTAAAAAAATGAGATATTTTGGATATAATGATTCAATTTTGACACCTTGGTAAGGAGAAGGGGGCTCTTTAAGGAGGTGCCTATTTCACATGTGTGGTGGAGTTTTAAACTCAAAAATATTATGATATTTTTATCTCTCCTCTCTCCTGGATCAAACCAAATTAAAAGGGAGCCACAAACTAGGTCCAAATCTGAACCTGGAAAATTCTAGAAACTAGTTGGACTTGGTTAGAGGCCTCCCTCACCTATAAATCGATCCTTATCCCTTTGTAAAAAAATATGAGAACTATACCATGCCAGTATTATACTGAAATAATGATATTTTCTATTATCCTCTAAAAATCCTCTACAAATTGGAGAGATTGGAGTTTCTAACTCTCTTCAATCTTCCTTGGAGTCTTCATCAACATACCAAACCAATTGATTGGTTGGGGGCCTCTACATTGATTAAAGAATCAAGCAATCTAGGAGGAGATAAAGTGTGGTTTATGGTCTTTTTTTTTCAAATCTCCAAATGTTTCTCTCTTCTCAACCCCTCTCAAGCTTGAGAAGCATTCAATTGAATGGCTTTTTAATACAATTGAAGTTTTTTAATGAATTGTTGTGATAAAACACATAAATTTTCATTTAAATATTTTTTTAAAGCATGTCTCTCTCTCCTCCAAAGAATGGTCATTCCTATGACCCATTCTATATTCAAATGAAGCTTCTCATGAAGCAATTCTTTAATCTAGAAGTAATTTAGAACTATGCTTGTCAAATTGAGGCCAAATAAGTGGCTTTTTAATGCTTTTATGCTATTTAATTCATGGAAAAATTAGGAATCAAGCCCATAATTGGATATTGATCCAATTAATGGTTATTCTATCATATGATATTACTAAACTTTATGTTTTTAAAATTATTTAAGAATTATCAATAATAGCAGTGAAGCTATGGCAAAATTTCTAAAAAAATAACACATAAAACATTTTCATTCATAATATGAAAAGAGGTCTTCCTACCATATTATAGGATTAATCATCCTAGATTAATTGAATGATTCTCATTATAGTCATGGAAAATTTGATTTTTATGTTTATGCATAAATAGTTGATTTAGGAAAAAGAGAAATTTCTAGTAATTCATTTTTATGTTAAAAGAGTAATCGCCATGACAATGGAAATTCATGTATTTCAATGAAATAAGAGAAAAATTGGGATGAAAAAATAATGTATATTTTATTTAAAAATTAAAGAAGGATTTTAGTTAAATTTATCTTTTTGCATAGATAAATTTAAATGATAAAAGAGGAATTTCCACCATATTGGAATTCAAATATTTATATGAGGAAAGTGTAATTTTTAGCATATTGAAATTAATGGGTATTTTATTTAAATTAAAAGATAAATTTTTATTTAAAAAAATTATCTACAAGAAATATTTAAATGTTAAAAGAGGAATTCCTATGACATTGGAATTTCATCATTTAGATGGGGGGGAAAAATCCTAGCATATTGGAATTAATGAGTATTTTATTTAAATTCAAAGATGAATTTAAGATAAATTTATTTTATCTATGAGAAATATTTAAATGTTAAAAGAGGAATTCCTATGATATTGGAATTCCATCATTTAGATGGAAAAAGAGAAATTCCTAGCATATCGGAATTAATGAGTATTTTATTTCAATTCAAAGATGAATGTGAGATAAATTTATTTTATCTATGAGAAATATTTAAATGTTAAAAGAGGAATTCCTATGACATTTGAAATTCCATCATTTAGATGGGAAAAGAGAAATTTCTAGCATATTGAAATAATGGATATTTTATTTTAGATGAATTTATTTTATGAGAAATATTTGATGACAAAAGAGGAATTCCCATGACATTGGAATGCAAATAATTAAATGCAAAAAAGAGGAATTTTCATGGTATTTGAGATCCAAGAAATTAAATGGAAAGAAGAGGAATTTTTAGTATAATTGGGTAGAATTGATTTCTATAAATCCCATGAATTCTTTTATTCAAAAGGGGAATATTGAATATAATTCAATTGACGAATTGAGAAAGAATATAGAAATAGTCGTTCGAGAAAAGGAACCTTTAATTAGGCCAAACAATTGGTAGAAATTTAGAAAAAGTCCCATTATCGGAATCAAACTAGAAAAGGCTACTAAATGGGAATAGCATGTGAAATGGATGTGATAAGACATGAATGGATGTGATAAGATGTAAATAGGATGCGATAAGATGTGAATGGATGTAATAAGATGAAAATAGAATGTGATAAGATGTGATGTAATGGAAATGGATGTGGGTGTGTGTGTGAAAGAATGGATGTGTATGTGTATGTGAAAGAATGGATGTGGATGTGAAAGAATGGATGTGGATGTGTATGTGTTTGTGAAAGAATGGATGAGGATGTGAAAGAATGGATGAGGATGTGTATGTGGAAGAATGGATGTGGATGTGTATGTGGAAGAATGAATGTGGATGTGTATGTGGAAGAATGGATGTGGATGTGTATGCGAAAGGATGTGATATCAATGTGAGTGAATGGATGACATGTAATGTGATGTGAATCAGGATGTGAATGAATGAGATGTGATGTCATGTGAATTGGATGTAAATGAATGATATGGGATGTGCTGTGATGTGAATCGGGATAAGAATGAATGAGATAAGATGTGAAATGAATGTGATGTGAATCGGGATAAGAATGATGTGATGTGATGTGAATCGGGATAAGAATGAATGAGATGAGATGTGAAATGAATGTGATGTAAATTGAGATAGATGTGAATGAATGATATGTTATGTAAAAGAATGAGGTGTGATGGGATGTGAATATGGGTACATGCGAGTGATGGGATGTGAATATGGGTACATGCGAGTGGATGAGATGTGATGAGGATAAATGAGAAAAGATGTGATGAGATGAAAAATGATGTGATTGGATGAGAATAGGAATACATATGAATTGGATATGGATTAAGTAATGTGGACAGATGTGGAACAATGTGATTGGATGAGAATAGGAATACATATGAATTGGATATGGATTAAGTAATGTGGACAGATGTGGAACAATGTGAAAGACGAGAGTTCATTATAGAAACTGTATTTATGACCTGTTTTTAAATGACTGTTTTATGTCAATAATGCTGGGGAAGCATTTTGACCGTCTTGAGAATGAGGTCGTGGAGACCTATCTGATAAAGTTGCAATAGCTGATGGAGAGTCAACAACGGAGGACATCTCACGTAGCAAGGTCGTCGGCCGAGGTCTTGACATGGTAAGCTTCCAGTGCGGTGGATGAGAGGGGACCAAGGAAACGGCCTATGAGTGAAGCGCTAGGTGACCTGTGAAGGATTCTAGAGGGTATTGACCATACGGTGCTCAAGCTCTGGGTTGCCGAAGATACCCACACGTGTGTTAGGGAAGATATTGGAACAAGGAGTAAGAGTTGTTTTCTGAAATTGGGCATGGATCTGGTTGATGGACCTTGCTGGTCCTCAACGGATGACAATCCCAAGGATTGTTGTCCATTTACTTCATTCTACTATACATTCTGAAATTTTCTCTACCTTATGTATGGCTGATGAACATGTTATGTATGGTTCTATGTTGTGTAGCTAGACTTTAACATATGGTTTTGTCGATTTTATGCAGAAGGATTCTTTTGAGCATTTCAAGGAGGAGCATCCTGAATGTGAAATTGAGCTTCATGCTTTTCAAAAGTTGAAGCCATTCTTTGTGAGGAAGCTTAAGGAGAGAAATACATGTTTTCGTGTCTATCATGTACGCATTGATTTGTTGTTGGATGGCATAAATTGGATGCGGTGTGATAATCTAACGTTTCATATGAAGGATTACAATTGTGCATACAAGGTTTGTTGACCCAATCAAGAAACATATTGTGCTGCAACAAGCAGTACGTTTAAATCGGTGAAAGAGTTATGGAATTCAATAGTATGTCCAAAGGAAGTGAATGTCAATGGTACCGCTTGCTGTGCTTGTTGGGTAAGTGCAAACAAAGTGGTCCATCCCTAGTGCCTCTTCGTCTTAGTTAGCAATGAGATTCCAATGGAGCACTTGTCAAATGGAGGACTTATGAGTATGTTGCCCTTCCACTGAAGAAGAAAACTCATGCACTTATCCTAGAGAACTCTTATATTACTCATAAAGTTTGCCTATAGTACTGAATAATCATTCAGTATTCACACAGTGGATGAGTTGTGGGATTCATCGGTGAACTTGAAGCATAGACTTCCTTGGAAGCTTGTGAAGCTAGAGCCAAGTGTTGCGGGTTGGTTGAGATAAGACCCAAATATTCTGGAAGAAATACAGTTCAAAGAAGACTCAATAAACTTGGTTGACCTAATAGACATTGGGGATAACTTTACGGTGAGAGCCAAAGAGGGAAACTCCGAAGGTGTTGATTAGTATGTGGTCTTATGTGATAAGGCTAAGCATACTACTGAGAAGGACATGACTGATGGATGGAGGAATGTATTTGTGAAAGGAGATGAAGTCACCCGTGGCATATACTACCAGAAGGTTCCAAGTGCAAGAACTATTTATGTGTTGCTTAAGGATGCACCAAAGGCATACGTTCAATTAGACACAATCATTACCATTAAGTTCCCCATGCCTTTGGTGACACATAAAGTGAAAGGATGCCAAATAGTGTATCATGTGCCACTAGAAGTGCATGCAAAAATATTTGATAACTTAAACATGTAATTATGTTTGATTATGTATTTGATATTTGATTATGTGTGATTATGGTGTGATTATGTTCTCAGTATGGTATGAAGCTATCTGGAAATGTGCTAAACCGGTTGACCATATAATACTCACCATGGTACTCACAGTACTTATATTACTAATAGTACTCACAGTACCCATAGTACTCACAATACCTCAAGTACTTTTAATGGCCTTATTATTTAATCACATGGTGTAACGAGTCGGGGAAATTTAGTTTTAAATTTGTTTTAGATTAATAACCTTTGGCGGCGGTTACTTATCATTGTATGCACTCTGTACATGGCCTTGAAATTCCCCCTTTAACCTCTCAGTACAATGTAAAATCTTAATTAAAAAATACTAAAAGTGTAACCTCTATATACCTATTTATAAAAGTGCTACAATTCCTAAAAGTAGGCATGCTATAGTTAGGTAGTTGACTGATGCTCTAGCTCTGCCTCTCTCTCACCACACTGAGATATCTCTCAGCTCTCTCTCTTGTCAACATCTCTCTCTCTCTCTCTCTCTCTCTCTCTCTCTCTCTCTCTCTCTCTGACTATGAATCTCTGAAATGGTTGCATGCCCTCTCTGTCTCTCTCTCTCTCACTGTGAATCTCTGAATTGGTTGCATGCCCTCTCTGTCTCTTTCTCTGAATCTGTGAATTGGTTCTCCTAACCAATGTTTTTTTTTTGCAAGGGTTGTGATAGTTTGCACAATCTGTGTAGCTGTGGAATGCACTTTACTAAGATAGATAGGTCTTATGAGGAAGATATAGAGGAAGAATGAGATGAGAAGACTAAGGAAGAGGAAGAAGAAGAGCACAAGAATGTAGAAGAAGAAGAGCACTGTTACCATATTATAGTAGTGATGTGTGTGAACACACTTAGGACCGCCGGGGCACTTTTTCCCTCACTAGGAGGTTTTTTCCCCCGTGCATTGTATATATGCCCATTATCTTCTAGGGCTTGTTATCTTTCATTTTTGGCACTCATAATACACTACTGTGTTGTGCTCAAGCTTTCTCATCTTCTTGAAGTTGTGTGTGCATTCCTGCAACCCTAATTCCAACAATTGGTATCAGAGCAGGCTTCCTCCTCCCGGGCAGCATCACCGGCACCTGCCGCTTCATCTCCTCCGATTGCGACGAGGTTTCACGAGCGTCTGCAGGTTAGTATATGCCGTGGGTGAGCCCGTAGGGCTCGTTCGTTTCAGAATTTTGATCTGAAGTCATTTCGCCCTCCGTTTTTGCATTCCAAGTACTGCGCAGGCAAAATCGTCCTACTGTGCAGATTTTCTGTCAAGATTAAAATCTGCAGGACAGGTGCCCATTCGTCTGTTTTGGGCTGTGCTACATAGCACAGGTCGATTTTATACAGGTTTACCTCTTATAGACAGCATTTACATCTAGTAGTACAGTCATTGGCCATGGCTGACAACAATGATGTATTCCGCATGTTGGCTGCTGAGGATAAGTTGGATGGCACCAACTATCCATTGTGGGCATATATGATGCGACATGTATTGGTAGCAAAGGGGTTATGGAACATTGTGCAGGGAATTGATGCACGTCCTATTGTGGCTGGGAATGCTGCAAACACATCAGAAACAGGTACTGTTGATGATGGTGCAGGCACAAGTGCTGTAGCAGCTGTTCGAGAACCACCACTTTCAGCAGAGCAGATTCGTTGGGATGGTAGAGATGCGCAGGCTCATGCCTTGATTGCGCTGTCTGTCAAACGTACCATTATCCCACATATTCGCTCCTGTAGGACTTCTAAGGATGCTTGGGATGTACTTGCCACATTGTATCAGGCAAGAAATGAGGCTCGTGTTGCTTACCTCCGAAAACAGTTGGAGAGTGAGCATATGAACGAAGGTGATTCTATGGATAGCTTTTTGACAAAGATCAAGGATTTCAAAGAGCAGCTCATTTCTGCAGATGAAATCCTGTCAGACAGTTCACTTGTGCAGACTGTTTTGAATGGTCTACCAGATTCTTATCAGGGTTTTGCTTCCACTCTTCGCTTGATGATGAAAGGCAATCCCAATGCCTTATCATTTGAGGAGTTAGTTTCTGTTTTGCTGCAAGAAGACCAGTCAAGGCAAAACAGGAATATTATGCGTGTCGCAGATCAAGCTTTCGTTGCTAGTCAGAGAAGCGGGAAAGGTAAAGCTGGCTTTTCTTCTAGTAAGCAGAAATCTGCAAATGCTGCGCAACCAAAGAAGGAAGTCAAAGATGAGAAGAAGGGTGACAAACAGAAGACATTTTGCAAGTACTGTAAGGGAAATGATCATGTCATCAAAGCGTGTCCTAAGCTGGCTGCGAAAGAGGCTAAGAAGAAAGAGGCTGGTATGGCTGTTGCAGATGCCTCTCCTTCTAACAATGAATCTGCTAATGTTGTTCAAGATACAAAAGGGGCATTCAATGCGCAGTGCAGTTATGACCCATCTTTGCATGACACATGTATGTCTGCAGTAGATTCAGATGTATGGTACTTTGACAGTGGTGCCACTAAGCATATCACCTCGCAGCGCAGTTTATTCACTTTCCTTGAGTCTGCTCCCACAGGGAATACTGTCACTTGTGCCAATAACTCCTCTTATCCCGTTAAAGGAGTTGGACAGATTGTGCTGAATGTTGCAAATTGCAACACCTTTACACTTTTTGATGCATTGTATGTGCCAGGGATCAAAAAGAATCTGCTGTCAGTCTCCGCATTTGCCAAAACAGGTTTGGTTGTAAAATTTGTGGATGACAGATGTACTGTTCATGATCTCTCTTGTGGTGACATCATTGTAGCATCTGGTTCACTATGTCGAGGGCTGTATAAGCTCAATATGGATGGCAAATGTGTAGAGGATTCAGCATGTGCTATTATGGATACGCAGGCTATTTCAAATGCAAAACTGTGGCATGCACGTTTTGGTCATCTGAATTTTGCAAGTTTGCTGCGCCTGCAGAAATCTGAAATGGTGTCTTCTTTGCCTAAGCTTGAGGCACCTGTCAAGCATGTTTGTGAGGGCTGCATATTGGGTAAAATGCAGCGTGCTTCCTTTCCCAAAGATGGATCAGTGAGAGCTGAACGCAGATTGCAGCTTGTTCACAGTGATGTTTGTGGTCCCATGCAAACTCCATCATTTGGAAACTACCTTTACTTCGTGACTTTCATTGATGATTTTACCAGGCATGCATGGGTATATCCTTTGAAGGCAAAGTCCGAAGTGTTTTTGTGCTTCAAACAGTTTTTGGTTATGGCTGAAAATGTGTCAGAAAGTAAGATGGGCACCCTCCGTTCAGATCGAGGGGGGGAGTATATGTCTTCAGAATTTAATGCATTTCTGGCTGAGCGTGGGATAAAACACCAATGTACAGTGCCGTATACACCACAGCAAAATGGTGTGGCTGAGAGAAAAAACAGGTCTCTCATGGAAATGGCAAGATGTATGGTTAAGAGTCAAAGTCTACCACATGGTTTTTGGCTTGAGGCTGTCATGTGTGCCACTTATGTACTAAACAGGTGTCCCACCAAAGCATTACAGGTTGTCACTCCATATGAGGCTTGGCATAGCCGCAAGCCATCTGTTGGCCATTTACGTGTTTTTGGTTGCCTGGCATATGCATTAGTGCCTGTGCAACATCGCAGAAAATTGGATGACAAAGCTGTCAAATGTATTTTTGTTGGATATAGTGCTGAGAGCAAAGGCTATCGTTTGTATCATCCACAGACAAAGCGCATTTTGGTTAGCCGTGATGTTGTATTTGTGGAAGACGCAGTTCAGCCCTTGGTTTCATGTACTAAGGAGACAGATATCAGCTCACGTGATGTCTATGATACATTGTTGCCTCTTTTCAGTGGTGCACAGTCAAGTGCAATACCTCATGAGGCAGTTTTTCAGCCTATGCAGGTTTTAAATGATGGCACAGATCAGCCTATATCTGATGCAGATGTGCATGATGCACTTGAGGATGAGAGACAAGAGATTGAGGGCTCTAGGAACATGCCTAGATGGCTGGTGCAGACTTTGCGTGACAGCAAGTTGGATGCCCCTTTGTCTAGTCGCACTCGTTCTGGCTCTCATGGTGCCTCTTATGCGTCAGATTGTTATGCATTGGCTGTTTCTAGTATGTGCGATGAAAGTGAGCCTGTTTCATTTGATGAGGCACAAAGTTCAGAAAATTGGATGGCTGCTATGCAAGCAGAATACGATGCTATTATGAAGAATAGTACATGGTCTTTATGTGACTTGTCCCCTGGCAAGAAGGCCATTGGCACTAAGTGGGTATACAAATTGAAGCGTAAGCCTGATGGCACAGTCGATCGCCATAAGGCTAGGCTTGTTGCAAAAGGTTATGCTCAAGAGAAGGGCATTGATTTTGATGAGACTTTTGCTCCCACATGTCGTATGACCACTGTTCGTAGCATCTGTGCATTAGCAGCTCATAATGGTTGGAATGTACATCAGCTGGACATAAAGACTGCGTTCTTAAATGGAGATTTGCATGAGGAGGTGTATGTATCGCAGCCTCGTGGTTTTGTTCAAAGAGGGCAGGAAAACAAAGTGTGCAGGTTAAAAAAGGCTTTATATGGTTTAAAGCAAGCTCCACGAGCTTGGTATGAAAAAATACATGCATATTTGAGTGCACATGGGTTTCAGAATAGTCGAACAGAAAGCACTTTGTATGTTAAACGTGTGGATGGTGTACATCTAATCATTGCTCTCTATGTCGATGACATGCTGATCACAGGACCAAATGAGAGTCATATTGCTGATTTTAAGGCTGATTTGAATGCCTCTTTTGAGATGTCAGATTTGGGGCATTTGCATCATTATTTGGGGATACAATTTAAGCAGTGTGATGGAGGTATTGCTTTGTGTCAGACAAAGTATATTGAAACATTGTTGCGGAGATTTGGCCTTGAAGACTGCAAGCCTATTGCTACTCCAATGGAGACAGGTTTGAAGTTGAGTCTTCATGATGCTGGAGATCACTTTGATGTCACACTCTATCAGACAGCTGTTGGTTGCCTCATTTATGTATGCATTACGAGGCCAGACATTCAGTTTGCAGTCTCACAGGTGAGCAGATTTATGCATAGCCCAGGCATTAAGCATTGGCAGGCAGTGAAGCGTATCTTTCGCTATTTGAGTGGTACTCGGCATCTTGGGTTGTTTTATCCCAAGGGGGGATCATTGCCGCCAGATTTACATGTTTTTTCAGATTCTGACTGGGCTGGTTGTTATGACACACGCGTGTCCACGAGTGGTTTTTGCTTCATGCTTGGAAGCTCATGCATATCATGGTTGAGCAAGAAGCAGCCTACTGTGGCCACTTCTAGTTGTGAAGCTGAGTACAGGGCAGCTTTCACAGCTACGGTTGAGTGTGTGTGGCTCAGACGCCTTATGGCTGATTTGGGTGTTGGGCAGCCATCTGCCACCACCATCTTCACTGACAGTCAGAGCGCATTGGCAGTTGCGCGGAACCCAGTGTTCCATGCTCGTACGAAGCACATTGAGGTGCACTACCATTATGTCAGGGAGAGACTCTCTGCAGGAGAGATCAGTTTGGCTTATGTGCCAACACAGGATAACCTTGCAGACCTTTTCACAAAGGCTCTGCCTCGTGAGAAGTTTGAAGCTTTTCGCAAAGCTTTGGGCTTACTCCCTTTTGTGGATTCGTCCACATAGCTAGACACTTCCCTATACATGAGTGCTAGCTCTTGTTCACCGCATCACTCCAGGGGGGATTTGTTACCATATTATAGTAGTGATGTGTGTGAACACACTTAGGACCGCCGGGGCACTTTTTCCCTCACTAGGAGGTTTTTTCCCCCGTGCATTGTATATACGCCCATTATCTTCTAGGGCTTGTTATCTTTCATTTTTGGCACTCATAATACACTACTGTGTTGTGCTCAAGCTTTCTCATCTTCTTGAAGTTGTGTGTGCATTCCTGCAACCCTAATTCCAACAAGCACGTCTACTGAAGAGAAACCATACGACTACCAGTTTTTGGATGAGGATGCAGATGATGAGGAGGATGAGGATGCAGATAATGAGGAGGATGAGGATGTAGATGATGAGGAGAATGTGAATGCAAATGAAGAGGAGGATGAGGATGCAGGTGAAGAAGTAGCCAAAGGAAGGAAGGAGTCCAAGAAGTAGGCTAGAAGAAAATTAGGTTAGAAGAAAAATGAAACCAAAATTGTACTCTTGCCTATGCCTAGCTATAATGTAACATTTCTATTGAGACTCTTGGCTATAATGTAACAGTAAATTAGTGCAAGACAACTTTTTTCATTAGCAAACTGTATGTAAATTTGTCTTTATGTGTTTTGGGGAATTCTCACATAGTACTCCTAGTTAGTACTCATCATAGTACTTCTTACAGTTCTCACACATTACTATGCATAGAACTCACATAGTACTGTGCACAGTACTCACACAGTACTCACATAGTACTGTGTACAATAATCACACATTACATATTAATCCATTTCCTTCACAGACCTTGCCTTGCATGTAGTCCCCCCCCAGTTCTAAGTACTCACACAGTTCTAAGTCAGTACTAAATTTGTACTCTATACAGTACTCACATAGGACTGTGTATAATACTTACACAGTACTCACACATGACACATTAATCATAAACCTTGCCTTGCTTGTAGTCCCCCCCGCACACATTACACAATTCTAAGTACTCACACAGTAGTCAACAGACATTACTAAATCAGTACTGTGTATAGTACTCACACAAAAATATGCACACTACTCCATTTCCTTCATAGACCTTGCCTTGATTCCATTCCCCCCCCCCCACACATCACATAGCTCTTAGTAAGTACTCACACAGTAGTCAGCAGACTAAGAGAAAACGAATACTATGCAATGCTAGAGAAACACAAAAACTAAGAGAGAATACTATGATATGGATTTGGAAATCCATTAGTATTTACAGATGTTCAGAGGCTATACATTACAATCTTGCTGGGCTACCACATAACAACTAGGGTTTAGGGTTTCAGGCTACTTCTCCCATGAATGACACTACACAAAGTCAGGAGCTATCCCACCGAACTCTGCAAGCCTTTTCAGATATGGCAATAGTCACTACAACAAGGTAGTGTCCCTGGGAGGATCACCTTCCCATGGCGTAGGTGAAATACAGATGTTCGGTGGATTCAAAGTTGCTTTTTCTGGAGTCATCTATGAGCAGCATTTGAAAAGGATCAAAACCTAAAAAAGTGATCCTACTGAAGGGCTTTAGGAAAATTGGTTTAGATTGCGACCCCTGTGGTGGCAGCCTTTGCACACATGCCTCTTGTGAATAAAGAAAAGCAAATGGAGGGACACCTAAACCTCCCTCATGCTCATATTCTCTAGCTATCAATTGAATCACATGATAGAGATTTGTTACTATTATTGAGGACCATATGGCTACATGAAACAAGCCAAATAGCTCCCTGAGGAATGCGCACAATCCGGGTCTCAACACAACTCTATACTTGCCCAGATCATGCACAACACAGCCAAAGAACGACACCTTGTTGATATGGAAATTCCACCACTTAATCAATAGGCCGTTCAAATAAAAAACTAGTTTAATGACTCGTATGATAGCTTTTGCAACACCTACTAAAAAAGGCACTGTCTTAGTTTGAAAAAAAGGCACTAAGTCTTAGTTGCAAAAAAAGGCACTAAGTCTTAGTTTGCTAAAAAAGTCACTGAGTCTCAGTTTGCAAAAAAGGTCTGAATACAAGAGACAACCTACACAGCTCCGCTCATAGACAAAAAGACAATTGGATAGAAGTCATGCTCCCAAGTGCATGAAAAGAATTAAAATTCATTCAGAAAATTGGATTACAACAAAAGACCAACTGCATCATTGGTTGGCAAACGGTTACAAAAAGCATTAAAGCTTTAGTTTTTTATGGGGCATATTGGGTTGGGCTCTTTTCCCTCTCCTCTTCGATGCTACCAAGAAATCTTGTAGTGGGGCATCATCGTTCTCTTCCACCAAAACTGCACATGACATGGACCATTAAGATAACACACACATGCAAAATGATAGTAAACATTCCCTAAACCCTGGTATGGTATTATCAAGGACTCCACTTCCTATGATTGACTAAGATAGCGTTACATCGCAATTCCTATCCCCTATTACCCATTTGCAAGTCTGTGGAGGATCACTCACAAGAGATACATACCATTAACTGCATGCTCCCTCGCACCAATAGGGCTCTCCATGTCCTTGTCACAGCAAACATCCGCAAGGCAGGGCCCTCCATGTCCTTGTCAGCATCATCCGCAGCGCCTTGTAAGATTCCTCCTTAGCCTGAATAATGAATAAGCTTTTATCTCAATCATTCCCTATTTCAGAATGCAATAAAATATTATTTTTCCTTGTTTTTGCCTAGAGAGAAGAAAAATTCTAGAGAGAGGTAATTCAATATTGAGATATTTTTGGATATACAAATTCTCCTAATATCTAAAATATATATTTCTCGGAATAGTTCAAAAAAAATTCTCCAATGTGCATTAGGAATCAATTAAAAATGGTATAAGGGACCTTAGCCTAAGGGTCTAGATTTTCAGAAATTTCTGGATTATGGTCCAATTAAGGTTCCAATGGGCCAATAGGATTAATCCAAGTGTTGGGATAAGATAAATCCAAAGAATTAAAAAAAACCCAAAAATGAGTAAATTCTCACATAAGATGAAGAGTTTACTAAGTATAAGGTTTATTAGTTAAAAATTAAGAGATATTAGTTAAAAAAATGAGATATTTAGGAGAAAAGATGCATTTTTGACACCTCAATAAGGCGAAAATGCCACATCAAGGAGACACCTTTTTATTCATGATTACTTGAATTTTTTAATCCAAAAAATGGGATATTTTTCTCTCTCCTCTCTCCTAGATCAAACTGGATTAAAAAGGGAGCCAAGTTGGTTCAAATCTTGTCCAAATTGAGTCAAACTGAAGCTGGAAAATTCTAGAACCTAGTTGGACTTAGTTGGCCTCTCTCACCTATAAATAGACCCTCGTTCCTTTGTATTCTCATCTTTGAGCTATACCATGCCACTATTACATTAAAATAATCATATTTTCTATTATCCCTTAATTTTCCTCTTCTTTTGGGGAGCTTGGAGCTTCTCTCTCTCTTCAACAACTCTTGGAATTCTCTTCTCCTCTTGCTAACCAATTGATTGGTTGAGGGCTTCACTAATAAAGTAAAAATCAAGCCAATCTTAGAGGTAAGATGAATTTTATGGTTTTTTTTCAATTTCCTCAAACGACTTCTTCTCAACCCCTCTCAAGCTTGAAAAGCTTTCTAAATGATTGTTTTAATTCAAATCAAGATTTCCCTAAGAGTCTTAATGCTTAATTAAGAAAAAGTTTATCTTTATGCTTATTGGTAATGCTTTCTTTAAGCAAATCTCTCTCTCAAAAAGAATAGTCATCTCTATGGCTAATTCTTTAACAAAAGAATGTTTCTCAAAAAGCCTAGCTAGTGCCCTAATCTAATATTTATATGTTACCCACCACTAGGGATTATCTTGGGATTAAGCATATGCATGAACATGACATCCCCTTCTTCTGCTTAACTTGAAGATAGGATTCCAACCTTTGACCTTGGATGATTGTCATTATATGTCTCCACATATGGTCTCCCATATTTGGCATCCTTCCCCTCCCGGAAACTTTTCACTTAAAACGTTGCCTTGGGTTTTACATCACTCGTAATTTTACCATCTCTCGTCATTGCTTTTCAATAGAGGTTGACCAAGCAACATCACTCGGCTTTTTTACTACCTTCAACTTAAGGCTTATGGATCATTAAGAGAAACCTACAATTTAAGGATATTTTACAAACCTTTTATCATTTATGGTATCAAGGATCCCAATCTTTCATAGCTCCCTTTGTCATGGGAAAAAGGTTTTGATTTACAGCTAAGCATCTCAACTTTATATCAATATTTTGATATCTTTTCTTTCTTATAGAGTGATCTCCTCTTCTTGATAAAGGCGAATGGTACCACTACCATTCCCCTTGCCTACATTGTTTGGATGGGAGAATGGCACCATTGCCATTCTCTCTTAGTAAGTCTGCCTTTCTCGCTTGGTAAGAATGGCATGAGCGGATAATGGCATCACTGCCATTCTCCCTTAGTAAGAAATTCATTCTCCCTTGGTAAGAATGGCATGAGAGATAATGGCACATCTGCCATTCTTTCTTAGTGAGAATGGTATGAGAGGAGAATGGCACCACTGCTATTCGTCCCTCATATCATTCTACCTAAGGCAGAATGACAGTGGTGCCATTCTCCCCTCATATCATTCTTACCAAGGGAGAGTGGGATTCTTACTAAGGGAAAATGGCCCCACTCCCATTCTCCCCTCATACCATTCCTACCAAGGGAGAATGCCATTATCACTAAGGGAGAATGGCAGTGGTGCCATTCTCCCATCCAAACAATATAGGCATAGGGAATGGAAGTGTGCCACACTTCCATTCCCTATGCCTATATTGTTTGGATGGGAGAATGGCACCACTGCCATTCTCCCTTAGTGAGAATGGCATTCTCCCTAGGACACTTCCATTCCCTATGCCTATACTGTTTGGATGGGAGAATGGCACCACTGCCATTCTCCCTTAGTGATAATGCCATTCTCCCTTAGTGATAATGGCATTCTCCCTTGGTAAGAATGGTATGAGGGGAAAATTCCACCACTATCATTCTCCCTTAGTAAGAATGATTTGAGGGGAGAATGGTATCATACCGTTCCCCTTGCCTACATTGTTTGTATGGGAGAATGGCACCACTACCATATTCCCTTAGTAGGAATGGTATGAGGGGAGAATGGCAGTGGTGCCATTATCCCTTCGTAATAATGGTTTGAGGAGAGAATGGCACCACTACCATTCTACCTTCCAAGCAATGTATTATGGAAAATTGGCACCACTACTATTCTTCCCCCAACAAACAAGGGGAGAATGACAGTGGTGCCATTCTCTTCTTGTCACATTGGGATTCTTACTAAGGGAGAATGGCAATGGTGTCATTCTAATTCTAAGTTTTTTAAGATATTAAGATTGCATGTATCTTATATATCTTTTGTTTTTTTCATAATTTTAAACCAATTGCTAGTAGTGTATCCATTAGTAATGACTTTGTGACCAAGAATACACACATGATCGCGTATCCTCTTGACATATATGAGAGTTGGATCAAAATTTGAAGGAAATAAATGAGAAGAAACTTGGTGGGCACTTTCTAACCATAATTAATTTGAGGTGCCTATTGGGCTTGAGTGAAGAGAATGTCAAGTGCATCCAAGATGAAATTGAGAATAGAACCATTGTATTATTCAAGTCCAAATAAGATAGGATTGTTGTTGACATTATAGAGAGAGGACAATGGCGATGAAACAAGATAAGGTCTTACAAGAAGAACCGCTAAAGGTCTTCAACACAAAATGATCATAGAAGGTGTTCAATTAATGGCACGAGCTTGTAGAATATTAGCAAATTGGCAAGGAACAATGTGAGTGCTTGCATGCATGTTGTGAACCTCCCATCACCTTAAAGGGGAGAATGACACCACTACCATTCTCAAGGGATCCCATTACCTTGAAGGGGAGAATGGCACCACTGCCATTCTCAATTCCCATTACCTTGAAGGGGAGAATGGCACCACTGCCATTCTCAATTCCTCCCATCCCATCACTTTGAAGGGGAGAATGAGACCACTTCCATTCATCCTTTAATGTATGGCAGTTGGTGGGAGGCCTTGAGAATGTCATCACTGTTATTCTTCCATGAATGTAAGGGAGACTCATTCACCCCTTAAAGATGATGGGATGCCTTTAGAATGGCACAACTGCCATTCCTCCTTGAATGTAAAGGAGAATGAGGCCTCCCATCGCATTGAAGGAGATAATGGCACCACTGCCATTCCCCTTACATTGAAGGAAGAATGGCAGTGGTGCCATTCTCAAGGCATCCCATCACCTTGAAGGGGGGATGGCACCATTGCCATTCTCCCCTTCAAGGTGATGGGATGCCTTGACAATGGGATTATGTCCATTCTTCCTTGAATGTAAGGGAGAATGGCAGTGGTGCCATCCTCCCCTCTAGTCAAGGTGATGGGAGGACTTGAGAATGGAACCACTACCATTCTTCCTTGAATGTAAGGGAGAATGGTGGTGGTGCCATTCCCCCTTAAAGGTGATTGATTGGAGGCCTTAAAAATGGTACCATCTCCTTCCCTGAGTGTAATGGAGAATGGCAGTGGTGCCATTCCCCCTTAAAGGTCATAGGAGGCCTTGAAGATGGCACCATTCCCACTCTTACTTGAATGTAAGAGAGAATAGTAGTGGTGCCATTCTGACCTTCAAGGTGATGGGATGCCTTGAGAATGGCACCACTACGATGCATTCAAGGTGGCACCACTCCCATTCTCCCTTACATTCAAGGAAAAATGGCAGCACACTACCGGACATTTTTCTAGAGAAACTACAGTTCGCAAAGTTCTTCAAGTAGGACTAACTCTTGATGCAAGAACAATCATCATAGCTAGAGAATAGAGCAAGAGAAAAGGTACATCATTATGTGGCCTTTGGCCTTCCCAAAAAGGAAACATAATATCTAAATCTAGAGCTACCCCGCCTTGTGGGAGATAATAAATAGTACTTACTCTTACAGAACTTATTCAGTACTCTTACAGTATTGCTAAACTTATCCTATAGTTCTCTTATAGTACTGAATAATCATTCAATACTCCTACAGTACCCACACAGTTCTCCTATAGTAATCATATAGTACTTTAATGGTGCTCCATATAAACTGTATATCCATAGGTGCACATTACCCATAGAGTATTTAGTCATACAATACATTCAGTACTCTTATATTACTCATACACTTATCCTAAATTGTATCCATAGTTCCATAGTACTCATATAGGCATCTTTAATACTCCTATAGTACTCACATAGTTCTCCTATAGTACTCATATAGTACTGTAATGGTGCTCCATGTATACTGTATCCATAGGTGCATTATACCCATAGAGTACTTAGTCATATAATACATTCAGTACTCTTATAGTACTCATGTAGCTATCCTAGAACTCCTATAGTACTCATACAGTTTGCGTACAGTACTGAATAATCATTCAATACTCCCATAGTACTCCCACAGTTCTCCTATAGTACTCATATAGTACTATAATGATGCTCCATGTATATTGTATCCATAGGTGCATAGTACCCATAGATTACTTAGTCATATAATACATTCAGTACTCTTATAGTACTCATGCACTTATCTTAGAGAACTCTTATATTACTCATAAAGTTTGCCTATAGTGAATAATCATTCAATACTCCCACAGTACTCCCACAGTTCTCCTATAGTACTCATATAGTACTATAATGATGCTCCATGTATATTGTATCCATAGGTGCATAGTACCCATAGATTACTTAGTCATATAATACATTCAGTACTCTTATAGTACTCATGCACTTATCCTAGAGAACTCTTATATTACTCATAAAGTTTGCCTATAGTACTGAATAATCATTCAGTACTCACACAGTGGATGAGTTGTGGGATTCATCTGTGAACTTGAAGCATAGTATTCCTTGGAAGCTTGTGAAGCTAGAGCCAAGTGTTGTGGGCAGGTTGAGATAAGACCCAAATATTATGGAAGAAATAAAGTTCAAAGAAGACTCAATAAACTTGGCTAACCTAATAGACATTGGGGATAACTTTACGGTGAGAGCCAAATAGGGAAACTCCGAAGGTGTTGATTAGTATGTGGTCTTATGTGATAAGGCTAAGCATACTACTGAGAAGGACATGACTGATGGATGGAGGAATGTATTTGTGAAAGGAGATGAAGTCACCCGTGGCATATACTACCAGAAGGTTCCAAGTGCAAGAACTATTTATGTGTTGCTTAAGGATGCACCAAAGGCATACGTTCAATTAGACACAATCATTACCATTAAGTTCCCCATGCCTTTGGTGACACATAAAGTGAAAGGATGCCAAATAGTGTATCATGTGCCACTAGAAGTGCATGCAAAAATATTTGATAACTTAAACATGTAATTATGTTTGATTATGTATTTGATATTTGATTATGTGTGATTATGGTGTGATTATGTTCTCAGTATGGTATGAAGCTATCTGGAAATGTGCTAAACCGGTTGACCATATAATACTCACCATGGTACTCACAGTACTTATATTACTAATAGTACTCACAGTACCCATAGTACTCACAATACCTCAAGTACTTTTAATGACCATATAATACTCACCATGGTACTCACAGTACTTATATTACTAATAGTACTCATAGTACCCATAGTACTCACAATACCTCAAGTACTTTTAATGGCCTTATTATTTAATCACATGGTGTAACGAGTCGGGGAAATTTAGTTTTAAATTTGTTTTAGATTAATAACCTTTGGCGGCGGTTACTTATCATTGTATGCACTCTGTACATGGCCTTGAAATTCCCCCTTTAACCTCTCATCAGTACAATGTAAACTCTTAATTAAAAAATACTAAAAGTGTAACCTCTATATACCTATTTATATAAGTGCTACGATTCCTAAAAGTAGGCATGCTATAGTTAGGTAGTTGACTGATGCTCTAGCTCTGCCTCTCTCTCACCACACTGAGATATCTCTCAGCTCTCTCTCTTGTCAACATCTCTCTCTCTCTCTCTCTCTCTCTCTCTCTCTCTCTCTCTCTCTCTCTCTCTCTCTCTCTCTCCTTATCTCTCTGACTATGAATCTCTGAAATGGTTGCATGCCCTCTCTGTCTCTCTCTCACTGTGAATCTCTGAATTGGTTGCATGCCCTCTCTGTCTCTTTCTCTGAATCTGTGAATTGGTTCTCCTACCCAATGGTTTTTTTTTTGCAAGGGTTGTGATAGTTTTCACAATCTGTGTAGCTGTGGAATGCACTTTACGAAGATAGATAGGTCTTCTGAGGAAGATATAGAGGTTTTTTTTTTTGCAAGGGTTGTGATAGTTTTCACAATCTGTGTAGCTGTGGAATGCACTTTACGAAGATATAGAGGAAGAATGAGATGAGAAGACTAAAGAAGAGGAAGAAGAAGAGCACAAGAATGTAGAAGAAGAAGAGCACAAGAATGTAGAAGAAGAAGAGCACGTCTACTGAAGAGAAACCATATGGCTACCAATTTTTGGATGAGGATGCAGATGATGAGGAGGATGAGGAAGAAGAAGAGCACAAGAATGTAGAAGAAGCAGAGCACGTGTACTGAAGAGAAACCATATGGCTACCAGTTTTTGGATGAGGATGCAGATGATGAGGAGGATGAGGATGCAGATAATGAGGAGGATGAGGATGCAAATGATGAGGAGAATGAGGATGCAGATAATGAGGAGGATGAGGATGCAGGTGAAGAAGTAGCCAAAGGAAGGAAGTCCAAGAAGTAGGCTAGAAGAAAATTAGGTTAGAAGAAAAATGAAACCAAAATTGTACTCTTGCCTATGCCTAGCTATAATGTAACATTTCTATTGAGACTCTTGGCTATAATGTAACAGTAAATTAGTGCAAGACAACTTTTTTCATTAGCAAATTGTATGTAAATTTGTCTTTATGTGTTTTGGGGAATTCTCACATAGTACTCCTAGTTAGTACTCATCATAGTACTTCTTACAGTTCTCACACATTACTATGCATAGAACTCACATAGTACTGTGCACAGTGCAGTACTCACATAGTACTTTGTACAATACTCACACATTACATATTAATCCATTTCCTTCACAGACCTTGCCTTGCATGTAGTCCCCCCCAGTTCTAAGTACTCACACAGGTCTAAGTCCGTACTAAATTTGTACTCTATACAGTACACACATAGGACTGTGTATAATACTTACACAGTACTCACACATGACACATTAATCATAGACCTTGCCTTGCTTGTAGTCCCCCCCGCACACATTACACAATTCTAAGTACTCACACAGTAGTCAGACATTACTAAATCAGGTACTGTGTATAGTACTCACACAAAAATATGCACACTACTCCATTTCCTTCATAGACCTTGCCTTGATTCCGTTCCCCCCCCCACACATCACATAGCTCTTAGTAAGTACTCACACAGTAGTCAGCAGACTAAGAGAAAACGAATACTATGCAATGCTAGAGAAACACAAAAACTAAGACAGAATACTATGATATGGATTTGGAAATCCATTAGTATTTACAGATGTTCAGAGGCTATACATTACAATCTTGCTGAGCTACCACATAACAACTAGGGTTTAGGGTTTCAGGCTACTTCTCCCATGAATGACACTACACAAAGTCAGGAGCTATCCCACCAAACTCTGCAAGCCTTTTCAGATATGGCAATAGTCACTACAACAAGGTAGTGTCCCCGGGAGGATCACCTTCCCATGGCGTAGGTGAAATACAGGTGTTCGGTGGATTCAAAGTTGCTTTTTCTGGATTCATCTGTGAGCAGCATTTGAAAAGAATCAAAACCTAAAAAAGTGATCCTACTGAAGTGCTTTAGGAAAATTGGTTTAGACTGGGACCCCCGTGGCAGCCTTTGCACACATGCCTCTTGTGAATAATGAAAAGCAAATGGAGGGACACTCATGCTCATATTCTCTAGCTATCAATTGAATCACATGATAGAGATTTGTTACTATTATTGAGGACCATATGGCTACATGAAACAAGCCAAATAGCTCCCTGAGGAATGCGCACAATCCGGGTCTCAGCACAACTCTATACTTGCCCAGATCATGCACAACACAGCCAAAGAACAACACCTTGTTGATATGGAAATTCCACCACTTAATCAATAGGCCGTTCAAATAAAAAACTAGTTTAATGACTCGTATGATAGCTTTTGCAACACCTACTAAAAAAGGCACTGTCTTAGTTTGAAAAAAAGGCACTAAGTCTTAGTTGCAAAAAAAGGCACTAAGTCTTAGTTTGCTAAAAAAGTCACTAAGTCTCAGTTTGCAAAAAATGTTTGAATACAAGAGACAACCTTTACAGCTCCGCTCATAGACAAAAAGACAATTGGATAGAAGTCATGCTCCCAAGTGCATGAAAAGAATTAAAATTCATTCAGAAAATTGGATTACAACAAAAGACCAATTGCATCATTGGTTGGCAAACGGTTACAAAAAGCATTAAAGCTTTAGTTTTTTATGGGCATATTGGGTTGGGCTCTTTTCCCTCTCCTCGTCGATGCTACCAAGAAATCTTGCAGTGGGGCAGGGTTGTTGCAAGATCATGGTGTCCAGTTTTATCCAGTTTCTGCTGGACTGGGACAATGCTTGGAGAGCAAATTTTAGGAGGCAAGGTACTTAAAATGAGATCAAGCAAATAATAGAAAATATGCTTGTCCTTAAATTAACCCAATATAACTTAAATTAATATAAATAAGTCTAATTAAATAAAATTAATTAAAAATATGATGAAATGATAAACAAATGATCTTTTCATACTTAGAGTGATCCAATTTATTTTTCCATAGATGCACCATTACAAGTACACTAGTCCCTATAGGTTTTAGATGATTCACATCAAAAATGTAATTTTACTAATTAGATTATTAATATTTGCAGGCCTTCTGATAGTCTGGAAGAATTTTGAAAAAGAGATCATTAAAAATCCAACCATTGGGATTTGCAATTTTCACTAACCACCACATTCTACTAATGGCTCAGTATCTACCCACTCTTTTAATCTACAAGATTGAGGGTTTCAAGTGGTAGCTATTGCGGGTACAAAAAGTGGCGTATATTATAACACTTTAAAGACCTTGAAATATTTAAATAAAATAGACAAATATCTTAAAATTTTCTCGAAAAATCAAGTTAAGCTCCATATTATGTGAAGATGTAAGATACAAAGTGGGAATCTCATATGAGTTTATATGTAAAAGATATTAGCATTTTATGGAATCAGCTCAAATTTGAGACAGGGTGTATACATTGACTTTGTACCTAAGAAAATGAGGACTTTTGACTATCTAATGCTTAACCAAATTATGAAACTATATTTTCAACTTTGAATATGATGTTCCAACACAAGAACTTGAAACAAAATTCCTTCATTTACTAGGAGAGATTAGCCACTAAAGGTAAACAAATGCCTGTTTTTTTACTGTTTACAGGGTGCCTGAGTGGACAAAACTAGGCACCCTGATCTTGCAACCACCCGGCATCATCGTTCTCTTCCACCAAAACTGCACATGACATGGACCATTAAGATAACACACACATGCAAAATGATAGTAAACATTCCCTAAACCCTGGTATGGTATTATCGAGGACTCCACTTCCTATGATTGACTAAGATAGAGTTACATCGCAATTCCTATCCCCTATTACCCATTCGCAAGTCTGTGGAGGATCACTGCTGCTTGTACACAAGAGATACATACCATTAACTGCATGCTCCCTCGCACCAATAGCCCTCCATGTCCTTGTCAGCAACATCCGCAAGGTAGGGCCCTCCATGTCCTTGTCAGCATCATCCGCAGAGCAATGTAAGATTCCTCCTTAGCCTGAATAATGAATAAGCTTTTATCTCAATCATTCCCTATTTCAGAATGCAATAAAATATTATTTTTCCTTGTTTTTGCCTAGAGAGAAGAAAAATTCTAGAGAGAGGTAATTCAATATTGAGATATTTTTGGATATACAAATTCTCCTAATATCTAAAATATATATTTCTCGGAATAGTTCAAAAAAAATTCTCCAATGTGCATTAGGAATCAATTAAAAATGGTATAAGGGACCTTACCCTAAGGGTCTAGATTTTCAAAAATTTCTGGATTATGGTCCAATTAAGGTTCCAATGGGCCAATAGGATTAATCCAAGTGTTGGGATGAGATAAATCCAAAGAATTAAAAAAAACCCAAAAATGAGTAAATTCTCACATAAGATGAAGAGTTTACTAAGTATAAGGTTTATTAGTTAAAAATTAAGAGATATTAGTAAAAAAAATGAGATATTTAGGAGAAAAGATGCATTTTTGACACCTCAATAAGGAGAAAATGCCACATCAAGGAGACACCTTTTTATTCATGATTACTTGAATTTTTTAATCCAAAAAATGGGATATTTTTCTCTCTCCTCTCTCCTAGATCAAACTGGATTAAAAAGGGAGCCAAGTTGGTCCAAATCTTGTCCAAATTGAGTCAAACTGAAGCTAGAAAATTCTAGAACCTAGTTGGACTTAGTTGGCCTCTCTCACCTATAAATAGACCCTCGTTTCTTTGTATTCTCATCTTTGAGCTATACCATGCCACTATTACATTAAAATAATCATATTTTCTATTATCCCTTAATTTTCCTCTTCTTTTGGGGAGCTTGGAGCTTCTCTCTCTCTTCAACAACTCTTGGAATTCTCTTCTCCTCTTGCTAACCAATTGATTGGTTTAGGGCTTCACTAATAAAGTAAGAATCAAGCCAATCTTAGAGGTAAGATGAATTTTATGGTTTTTTTTCAATTTCCTCAAACGACTTCTTCTCAACCCCTCTCAAGCTTGAAAAGCTTTCTAAATGATTGTTTTAATTCAAATCAAGATTTCCCTAAGAGTCTTAATGCTTAATTAAGAAAAAGTTTATCTTTATGCTTATTGGTAATGCTTTCTTTAAGCAAATCTCTCTCTCAAAAAGAATAGTCATCTCTATGGCTAATTCTTTAACAAAAGAATGTTTCTCAAAAAGCCTAGCTAGTGCCCTAATCTAATATTTATATGTTACCCACCACTAGGGATTATCTTGGGATTAAGCATATGCATGAACATGACATCCCCTTCTGCTCAACTTGAAGATAGGATTCCAACCTTTGACCTTGGATGACTGTCATTATATGTCTCCACATATGGTCTCCCATATTTGGCATCCTTCCCCTCCTGGAAACTTTTCACTTAAAACGTTGCCTTGGGTTTTACATCACTCGTAATTTTACCATCTCTCGTCATTGCTTTTCAATAGAGGTTGACCAAGCAACATCACTCGGTTTTTTTACTACCTTCAACTTAAGGCTTATGGATCATTAAGAGAAACCTACAATTTAAGGATATTTTACAAACCTTTTATCATTTATGGTATCAAGGATCCCAATCTTTCATAGCTCCCTTTGTCACATGGGAAAAAGGTTTTAATTTACAGCTAAGCATCTCAACTTTATATCAATATTTTGATATCTTTTCTTTCTTATAGAGTGATCTCCTCTTCTTGATAAAGGCGAATGGTACCACTACCATTCCCCTTGCCTACATTGTTTGGATGGGAGAATGGCACCATTGCCATTCTCTCCTAGTAAGTATGCCTTTCTCGCTTGGTAAGAATGGCATGAGCGGATAATGGCATCACTGCCATTCTCCCTTAGTAAGAAATTCATTCTCCCTTGGTAAGAATGGCATGAGAGATAATGGCACATCTGCCATTCTTTCTTAGTGAGAATGGTATGAGAGGAGAATGGCACCACTGCTATTCGTCCCTCATATCATTCTACCTAAGGCAGAATGACAGTGGTGCCATTCTCCCCTCATATCATTCTTACCAAGGGAGAGTGGGATTCTTACTAAGGGAAAATGGCCCCACTCCCATTCTCCCCTCATACCATTCCTACCAAGGGAGAATGCCATTATCACTAAGGGAGAATGGCAGTGGTGCCATTCTCCCATCCAAACAATATAGGCATAGGGAATGGAAGTGTGGCACACTTCCATTCCCTATGCCTATATTGTTTGGATGGGAGAATGGCACCACTGCCATTCTCCCTTAGTGAGAATGGCATTCTCCCTAGGACACTTCCATTCCCTATGCCTATATTGTTTGGATGGGAGAATGGCACCACTGCCATTCTCCCTTAGTGATAATGGCATTCTCCCTTGGTAAGAATGGTATGAGGGGAAAATTCAACCACTATCATTCTCCCTTAGTAAGAATGATTTGAGAGGAGAATTCCACCACTATCATTCTCCCTTAGTAAGAATGATTTGAGGGGAGAATGGTATCATACCGTTCCCCTTGCCTACATTGTTTGTATGGGAGAATGGCACCACTACCATTATCCTTTATAAGGGGAGAATGACAGTGGTGCCATTCTCTTCTTGTCACATTGGGATTCTTACTAAGGGAGAATGGCAATGGTGTCATTCTAATTCTAAGTTTTTTAAGATATTAAGATTGCATGTGTCTTATATATATATTTTTTTTCATAATTTTAAACCAATTGCTAGTGTATCCATTAGTAATGACTTTGTGACCAAGAATACACACATGATCGCGTATCCTCTTGACATATATGAGAGTTGGATCAAAATTTGAAGGAAATAAATGAGAAGAAACTTGGTGGGCACTTTCTAACCATAATTAATATGAGGTGCCTATTGGGCTTGAGTGAAGAGAATGTCAAGTGCATCCAAGATGAAATCGAGAATGGAACCATTGTATTATTCAAGTCCAAATAAGATAGGATTGTTGTTGACATTATAGAGAGAGGACAATGGTGATGAAACAAGATAAGGTCTTACAAGAAGAACCGCTAAAGGTCTTCAACACAAAATGATCATAGAAGGTGTTCAATTAATGGCGCGAGCTTGTAGAATATTAGCAAATTGGCAAGGAACAATGTGAGTGCTTGCATGCATGTTGTGAACCTCCCATCACCTTAAAGGGGAGAATGACAGCACTACCATTCTCAGGGGATCCCATTACCTTGAAGGGGAGAATGGCACCACTGCCATTCTCAATTCCTCCCATCCCATCACTTTGAAGGGGAGAATGAGACCACTTCCATTCGTCCTTTAATGTATGGCAGTTGGTGGGAGGCCTTGAGAATGTCATCACTGTTATTCTTCCATGAATGTAAGGGAGACTCATTCACCCCTTAAAGATGATGGGATGCCTTTAGAATGGCACAACTGCCATTCCTCCTTGAATGTAAAGGAGAATGGCACCACTACCATTATCCCCTTAAAGGTAATGGGACACCACTACCATTCTTCCTTGAATGTAAGGGAAAATGGCAATGGTGCCATTCTCAAGGCCTCCCATGATCTTGAAGGGGGGAATGGCACCACTGCCATTATCCCCTTCAAGAAGGTGATGGGATGCCTTGCAATGGCACCGCTGCCTTTCTCCCTCATGTTCAAGGTGGCACCACTGCTATTCTCTCCTACATTCAAGGAAGAATGACACCACTTCTTTTCTTATTGGAATGTAAGGGAGAATGGCAATGGTTCCATTCTCAAGGCCTCCCATCGCATTGAAGGAGATAATGGCACCACTGCCATTCCCCTTACATTGAAGGAAGAATGGCAGTGGTGCCATTCTCAAGGCATCCCATCACCTTGAAGGGGGGATGGCACCATTGCCATTCTCCCCTTCAAGGTGATGGGATGCCTTGACAATGGGATTATGTCCATTCTTCCTTGAATGTAAGGGAGAATGGCAGTGGTGCCATCCTCCCCTCTAGTCAAGGTGATGGGAGGACTTGAGAATGGAACCACTACCATTCTTCCTTGAATGTAAGGGAGAATGGTGGTGGTGCCATTCCCCCTTATTGATTGGAGGCCTTAAAAATGGTACCATCTCCATTCTTCCCTGAGTGTAATGGAGAATGGCAGTGGTGCCATTCCCCCTTACTTGAATGTAAGGGAGAATGGTAGTGGTGCCATTCTGACCTTCAAGGTGATGGGATGCCTTGAGAATGGCACCACTCCCATTCTCCCTTACATTCAAGGAAAAATGGCAGCACACTACCGGACATTTTTCTAGAGAAACTACAGGTCGCAAAGTTCTTCAAGTAGGACTAACTCTTGATGCAAGAACAATCATCATAGCTAGAGAATAGAGCAAGAGAAAAGGTACATCATTATGTGGCCTTTGGCCTTCCCAAAAAGGAAACATGATATCTAAATCTAGAGCTACCCTACCTTGTGGGAGATAAAAAATGATGAGGCTCTTTGAATCCAAGCCAACTGGCCGCCGCCGTCGACTAGTTTCAATGGACTAATAAATCACATATATGATATTGACTCGAAGAACACAACCTCTTACATCTGATCGATAGGGTCTTGATCAAATTGGGTTTCTTTTGTAAATATTTGATCCTAGCTGCCCACCATCGGCCAGCTTTAATGGACTAATAAATCACATATACGATGCCAACTAAAAGTACACGACCTCCTAAACCTAATCGATAGGGTCCTAATCAAACTAGGCTTAGGCTTCTTTTGCAAATATTTGAGCCTAGCTAGTGCCCTATTGGAATATTTATATGTTCCCACGACTAGGGATTATTATCATGGGATTAAGCATGCACATGGATTAAACTTGAAGACGGGATTCCAACCTTTGACCTTGGATGACTGTCATTATATGTCTCCACATATGGTCTCCCATGGTTGTTATCCTTCCTGTCTTGGTAACTTTTCACTCTGAAAACCTTGCCTTAGGTTTTACATCACTCATAATTTTACAATCTCTCATTATAGCCTATCAATAGAGGTTGACCAAACAACATTGCTCGGCTTATTCACTACCTTCAAATTGAGGCTCATGGATCCTTAAGAGAAACCTACAATTTAAGGATATTTTACAAACCTTTTAGTCGATTCATCTATGGTATCAAGGATCCCAACCTTTCATAGCTCCATTTTTTATGGGAAAAAGGTTTTGATTTACCGCTAAGCATCTCAACTTTATGTCAATATTTTGATGTCTTTTCTTTCTTATAAAGTGACATCCTCTCCCTACCATAGGAGAATGACCCCATTTCCATTTCCCTTGCCTACATTGTTTGGATGGGAGAATGGCAACACCACTACCATTCTCTCTTAGTAAGAATGCATTCTCCCTTGTTAGTAAGAATGGCATGAAGGGTTAATGGCACCACTACCATTCTCCCTTAGTAAGAATGCTATTCTCCCTTAGTAAGAATGCTATTCTCCCTTGGTGTAAGAATGGCATGAGGGGAGAATGGCACCACTACCATTCTCACTTAGTGAGAATGGTATGAGGGGAGAATGGCACCACAGCCATTTCTCCCTCATATCATTCTTACTAAGGGAGAATGACAGTGGTGCCATTCTCCCCTCATGCCATTCTCTCTAAAGTTCATAGGAGGCCTTGAGAATGGCATCATTCCCATTCTTCCTTGAATGTAACCTCTTGGACCCAAGGGTTTTCAAGGGTGCTCTACAAGCTGGTGAAGACAGTTTTTGATTTCATCAAGTCTATAGTGAGATCCAAGCTCTCCATCAAATCTGCAGGTGACTTTGGTAAAACAGAGCATTCAATGTTTGGTCAAATCTTATGTTTCTTCATTAATCCTCTACTAGACTAATTGCTATTGATGGCCTTGAAAGGGGTTGAGCTCATTTGAACTTGAATGCCCCAGATCCGGACTCCCCGCATACTCTATTTTTTGTAAAAAAAAATAGAGGATTATTTTGCTAATCAATGATTAATTAATAATAATCACTATATTTTAGTGTAATTGAGGGTTAAAATTAACCATTGGGTATATGATACAGATCCCTATAACTTCAAATTGCAATTCGGAGATGGTTTGATACTCCAACCATTCAGGTACAGATTTGTTACCCTTGGTTTAATGTAATTTTTGAATTTATGCTAATAAATCTATTCTAATCATCACCTAAACATTATATTGAGTTGTAAAAGGGTAGACATTGCCCTTGAATCTTGAAATTGGATCAAGAGGTAAGACCTCCTTCACATCATCATGAGCACGGCACAAGAGATAGCCAAATTTAATGGGGAGCAGTTTTATACATGGCAAACAAAAACCATGTATTTGCTCATGAGGAAAAATATGTGGGGGCTAGTTGAAGGAAGAGATGAATGCCCAAAGGTGAGTGGGAAAAATGAGTGGAAGAGTAGAAATGAGAAAGCATTAGGACTTATCTCACTCAGTTTAAATGATGAAATCATTCATCACATCACAGGGATACAATGGGCAAAAGATGCATGTGATGAACTTAATAAACTATTTGGCACTCAAGCAAAAAACTCAAAGATAAATTTGTTAATGCAATTTTACAAACTGGATATGAAGAAAAGTGAACCTTTAATCACACACTTGAACAAATATAAAAGCATTAAGCAACAACTGGTAGCCATTGGCAAAAAGGTAGAAGATGATGAGGCACTAGCAGTGCTTCTGAAGAGTGTGGACAAAGGTGAATATGAAAACATTGTAGCAACCTTAAAGAATGTACCTCAATTGAAGCTGCACAAGATAGAAGGAGCTCTATTAGAGCAAGAGACCAGGGTCAAAGAGAAGAAATGGCTGGACTCAACAATTGGAGAAGAAAAATCATTCTTTACCTGAGGGAGGATTCTCTTGAGGATGAGGACAAGGAAGAGGCAAAATAGAAGGAAGGACCTTCACTTGCCACAATTGTGGAAAGCTAGGACACATGGCAAGAGATTACTATAGCAAACCCAGTGGAGAAGGAACGACATCGAAAAACTTCATGGAGGCTCCTAAGGAAGTGGAGGCAGATCATCTTTTCTAAGAGAGAGAGAGAGAGAAACCCCACAACCCAATGTAACCTGCCCCAACAGAGTAAAACCACCTGAGCCACCAATGATGTAGGCCATGTGGTAGATGTATGTGTGATCACTTTAGTCAAGGTCACGGGCACTTGTAGTAGCCTTGGACACATAGAGAGAGAGAGAGTGTCAAGGACTATAAGTTTAGGGACTTGAGGCACTAGTCACGGACTACTAAGTAAGAGGGAAACTTGGTATAGGGTCCGGGTGTGCTAGGAGTATTCACTTGAGGGGAGGTGTTGAAATATACAAGTGAATAGGGTGTGTGCGGGAACAAGCCCTTAGCAAGAGGCTATAAAAGAGAATCTGTAAATGAGTGAGAAGCTGTGAAAAGGTGAGAAGTATCTACTGGGAGGGTAGCATGAGAAGATTTAGGAGGTGTGGAGATATTCTAGGAAGAGATGGAGAGAATCAAGAAAAAGAGGTGGAGTGAATCAAGAGAAAGAGGTGGAGTGAATCAAGAAGAGATCAGTGGGATTAGATGCTTGGATGTAAACTCTATAAATTGAGGCATTGGCCTAATGAGAATTCGTTGGTTTTTTATTATCTATGCCTACATTAAGTTATCAACTAATTGCATCTTAATTCACTAATTAAGCTATCAATTAATTGCTCACTAATTACATCTTAATTCACTAATTAAGCTATCACTTAATTGCTCACTCTAATTACATCTTAATTATCATCTAATCTCTTTTCTAATGATGTTGATTCTAGCATTTGATCCACCATAGCTCATCACATTGCTGCAAATTTAACACTTTTCACTCTGAAAACCTTGCCTTAGGTTTAACATCTCATAATTTTATAATCTCTCATCATAGCCTTTCAATAGAGGTTGACCAAGCAACATCGCTCGGCTTATTTACTACCTTCAAATTGAGGCTCATGGATCCTTAAGAGAAACCTACAATTTAAGGATATTTTACAAACCTTTTGGTCAACTCATCTATGGTATCAAGGATCCCAACCTTTCATAGCTCCATTTTTTATGGGAAAAAGGTTTTGATTTACCGCCACTAAGCATCTCAACTTTATATCAATATTTTGATGTCTTTTCTTTCTTATAAAGTGATATCCTCTCCCTGGCTTAGGAGAATGACACCATTGCCATTCCCCTTGCCTACATTGTTTGGATGGGTGAATTGCACCACTACCATTCTCTCTTAATAAGAATGCCATTCTCTCTTAATAAGAATGCCATTCTTATTAAGAATTGCACCACTACCATTCTCTCTTAATAAGAATGCCATTCTCCCTTAGTAACAATGGCATGATGGGTTAACGGCACCACTACCATTCTCCCTTGGTAAGAATGCTATTCTCCCTTGGTGTAAAAATGGCATGAGGGGAGAATGGCACCACTACCATTCTCCCTTAGTGAGAATGGTACGAGGGGAGAATGGAACCACATCCATTTCTCCCTCATATCATTCTTACTAAGGGAGAATGACAGTGGTGCCATTCTCCCCTCATGCCATTCCCCCTAAAGGTCATAGGAGGCCTTGAGAATGGCATCATTCCCATTCTTCCTTGAATATAAGGGAGAATGGTAGTGGTGCCATTCTGCCCTTCAAGGTGATGGGATGCCTTGAGAATTGTACCACTACGATTATCACTTACGCTCAAGGTCGCACCACTCCCATTCTCCCTTACATTCAAAGAAAAATGGGAGCACTGCCGGACATTTTGCTAGAGAAGTTACAGCTCGCAAAGTTCTTCAAGCACAGGAATAACTCTTGATGCAAGAACACTCAGCATAGCTAGAGAATAGAGCAAGAGGAAAGGTACATCAATATGTGGCCTTTCACCTTCCCAAAAAGGAAACATAATATCTAAATCTAGAGCTATCCCACCTTAGGGGAGATAACAAATAATGAGGCTCTTGGCATCCAAGCCAACTAGCCATCGACCGACAATGGACTAATAAATCACATATATGATGCTGACTCAAAGTACACAACCTTTTACACCTAATCGATAGGGTCCTGATCAAATCGGGTTTCTTTTGCAAATATGTGATCCCAGCTGGCTGCCATCAGCCAACTTCAATGGACTAATAAATCACATATATGATGTCGACTAGAAGTACACAACCTCCTACACCTAACCAATAGGGTCTTGATCAAATTGGGCTTCTTTTGCAAATATTTGAGGCTAGCTAGTGCCCTAATCTAATATTTATCCATTGCCCACCACGAGGGATTATTATCTTGGTACACATGACATCTCCTTCTGCTCAACTTGAAGACATGATTCCAACCTTTGACCTTGGATGATTGTCATTATATGTCTCCACTCTCCCATAGTTGTCATCCTTCCCGTTTTGGCAACTTTTCACTGAAAACCTTGCCTTAGGTTTTACATCACTCATAATTTTACCATCTCTCATCATAGCCTTTCAATAGAGGTTGACCAAGCAACATCACTCGGCCTATTTACTACCTTCAAATTGAGGCTCATGGATCCTTAAGTGAAACCTACAATTTAAGGATATTTTACAAACCTTTTAGTCAACTCATCTATGATATCAAGGATACCAACCTTTTATAGGTCCATTTTTAATGGGGAAAAGGTCTTGATTTATGCTAAGTATCTCAACATTATATCAATATTTTGATGTCTTTTCTTTCTTATAAAGTGATCTCCTCTCCCTGTGCTGCTGCTAAAGGAGAATGGCACCACTTCCATTCCCCTTGCCTACATTATTTGGATGAGACAACGGCACCACTACCATTATCTCTTGGTTAGAATGCCGTTATCCCTTGGTAAGAATGTCATGACGAGATAATGGCACCACTGCCATTCTCCCTTAGTAAGAATTCTATTCTCCCTTGGTAATAATAGCATGAGGGGAGAATGGCACCACTGCCATTCTCCCTTGGTGAGAATGGTATGAGGGGAGAATAACACCACTGCCATTTCTCCCTCATATCATTCTTCCTAAGGTAGAATGAGAGTGGAGCCATTCTCCCCTCATGCCAGTCGTACCAAGGGAGAATGGGATTCTTACTAAGGGAGAATGGCGCCACTCCCATTATCCCCTCATACCATTCCTACCAAGGGAGAATGCCATTCTCACTAAGAGATAATGGCAGTGGTGCCATTCTTCATTGAACTCAAACCCACAACCAATAGCCATCTTAGAAAGCCCACCTAGAAGTCTTCCAACTCAGAAGAATGTGCCAAATTTATGCTGCTCCTTTCAAGATAACAATAAAACTGATGCATTAGGCTCGTCTAGTGTTGCAACAACAAGAGGACATGGTAAGAGAATTTTAGAATACCTTTTCAGCATGAAGAATGGAAACACATAAACAAAGATTTTGTTGAATGTCAAAGAGGTTAACAAGACCGTGGAGATTCCTAGGCAATATAATGGTGATATTGCATTTGAGTTCCCACCGACCATGGGAATACGCTCAGGGAATGGACTCCATGGAGCATAAGTATAATCCCCATTGGTGGTCAAAGCTACAAATCTCTAACATTGCCTTCCCTGGAGTATGTCGGAGAAGCCATTGCCTAGGTAGTTTGAAGAGTGTGTTAATGAACTTTGCTCACGTTTAAAGAACCACAGGATGTCAAATACATCACATTTTACTAGAAGCATGGTAAATGCACCAACCATTGGAGAGGAGTGCAGTAATGCACTTGGGAAGCTCCTTTGCCCCATTACTGCTCAGTTTTGGCGATGTGCATTGCTACATGCAATTTATACATCTATTATGTGATTCTCTCTGACGAGACGACGATGAGCATATTAATGATACATATTGGCACCCATCAACATAATGTACGTGCGGGCACATCAAAGGCACTAACTAATAGGACAAGGAAAATGGTATCCATGTTGCTAGGGGTGGATCGCAATGGTGGGGCAAGGAAGGTACAAATATGTGTGGCAAAAGAAATCATAATGGCAACACTAGTGCAAGAAGGTGGTTCCTCACATTTCATTATGGAACAAGAGTTTATCAACATTGCAGAGAGAGAAGATGGGACCACGAGTGGAAGAAAACTGGTAGGCTAATCTGGTTGGGCAATCAGGTTTGTGTAAAAGAGTTATTAAAATCTAGATAAGTAAATTATGATATTTGAACAATTTGGTTTTTAGGTTTTGGAGGCTAGTCTATTGCAACCCGACAAGGGCGTTCAAAGGAGAGATTTGGCTTGGATGCAAATTTGAAGCTAGAAGTGAGAGTGTACTTATGACTTCTTCCACGAAAGTAGGTTCCTGGGTCCAAGGTGATCAGGTGAGAAGTAGTACATGTTTTCAAGATGTCCACCATTGGACCTGCTTGAGGGTGGATTTGAAGCTAGAAGTGAGAGTGTACTTATGACTTCTTCCACGAAAGTAGGTTCCTGGGTCCAGGGTGATCAGGTGATCAGGTGAGAAGTGTACTTATGACTTCTTCCACGAAAGTAGGTTCCTGGGTCCAGGGTGATCAGGTGAGAAGTAGTACATGTTTTCAAGATGTCCACCATTGGACCTGCTTGAGGGTGGATTTGGTAAATCGAATGTGACGGATCGGCTTTGGCGACCTGCGATGCATGGATACAATTCGACCACATCTGACGAACATCAGATTGGGTGACCATGGCTTGTCATGTATATGATCCAAGGTAGCAAATTACCAATGTAGAGTATTTAGGTAGTTAGAGCTAGCTAATTGTACAACCTCATAAATGACTAGAATTTTCACGCAACATGGATGATCTTCTCTCACCACACGACTACAACATGTGAAATGAAAGAGGAGGATATGGAGGCCCAATGTCTGTTTTGGGAATGCATTAATGAAGTGATGGCCAACCATGGTTGTGAGAGGGCAGATTTCTATGGTTTCATGGCAGACGAGACTCAGGTTAACTGAATGAAGTTCGACATGTGTTCACACGTGTTCAATGGGAAAAAAACAACATCTTGATGACGATAGATAGGAAGAGGTCTTGCCTATTTCATTGGGAGAAGAGCATGGTTGCCCACACAACAAAGTATTTGTGTGTTACATCTCAAGGAGAGCACAAAGCAATGTGCGAGAAGTGTCAATGGCTCTCGTTCCATTCATCCTTAGTTATTACAATTCAGCCAAAATTCAGAAATCTTCATTTTTCAATCAGAATCCAAATCAACTCACCGTTCATCCTTAGTTATTACAATTCAGCCAAAATTCAGAAATCTTCATTTTTCAATCAGAATCCAAATCAACTCATCATTTCTCAATCAGAATTTGAAATCATATCAACCACATTCGAATTCATCATCTAGATGGTATTAATGCTTATAATTTCAAGTCTTAGATTTACTCATATATACTGCCCAGTAAAGAGCTACAGTTATACCCTGGTATATACGAGTAGTCACGATTCTTGGAGCTATAAGGTAAATACCATCATGTCTAGGCCTCAAGCAAGTCACGGATTCCATACGATTGCAGTACTTCCATTTGAAGACCTAATTACCAATTTACGAATTTCAGTTTAAATAACAAATTGTATGAATTTTATCACACAATTACGACCTTTTAGTGCTTCTTGATAAATTTTTGACATATTTGGCTTGTCGGTTGATCCTCATTAGCCAAATAGCTCTGATACCAACTGTAAGATCCCTGATCCCACTGCGCAACAAATTTTGGGGTGCTAGCAGTGGAAGTAGCACTTCTTGCATGGGGTAGGGTCCCACTCGGGGCCTCACCCATGGATATCCGGACAAGAGACTAATCCATCGATTTTCCAAAATGGAACCCGAAAAAAACTTCCTTTGCCTGGAAAACACGGGCGATTCCACTAGGATAACTTTTCTTTAACATAGTCAAATGCCTTAACTAATTGAACTGATCTGACCGAACTCGTAAGTTCCATAGTCAGATCAAGGGATAGATTGCACTTGGATCATAGAGACCAACGCTTTTTTCCTCATTGAGAGGCACAGCCATTGATTCTTTTTCCATAGAACAATTTTTGATCGGGATTTACTTTATCTATCAAACTAAACAGAAATTGAGTCTCGATTTATGGATCCATCAGTCCAGCCTTAACCCCAATCCAGCCCCATGGGTTAGCTAACCACCCAACCACTGTAGTGATAGAATCCAATTAGGAATTTGGTTAGGTTTTGTCCCGGGTGTACCAGGGAAAAGAGTTCCCAGGCCCCTAGCCATACAAACATAAAACTAGTCACACCCCAATATGAAATTGCCTTTTTCTCAGCATCAGCTAACTTTAAAACAATCCTTTGATGAAACCATAGTATTATTGATCTCAATCTTCCAAAATATATAGTTGAATCTTAATTTCCAATCATTCTTTCATCTAAGTATCTATGGCATCATTGGCAAACCAGAATACTCACCACTTGTCCACTCAGGGGCCTTTTCAATAGTTCCTAGCTCATAGTACGCGTCAATATAATCACTTATAAATCAAGATGGAATCTCCATTGAAGATCAGCAAGATCAACCACACAGATCCATGTAAAAGAACCATGGACTCATTCGTTGAGGGGACCAGCAAAGTTAATCAACCAGATCCATGCCCGGTTTCAGAAAACAACTGTTACTCCTTATTCCAATATCTTTCCCGACACACGTGTGGGTATCTTCGGCGACCCAGAGCCCGAGCACTGTATAGTCAACACCCTCTAGGATCCTTCGCAGGTCACCTAGCGCTTCACTCATAGGCCGCTTTCTTGGTCCCTCATCCACCGTACCGGAAGCTCACCACTTAAATCGAGTCAAGACCTCGGCAACTTGCTACACGAGACGTCCTCCACTGTCAGCAATTGCAACTTTATCAGTTAGGTCTCCATGACCTTAATCACAAGACCGTCAAAATGCTTCCCAAGCATTCTTGACATAAAACAATCATTTACAAAGAGGTCACAATTACAGTTTCTATATTGAACTCTCATCTTTCCACATTATCCCTCATCAGTCCACATTACTTATTCCACATTCCATTCATATGTGTACTCATTCTCATCCAATCACATCATTTTCCATCTCATCACCTCAGATTCCTTCTCATCATATATCATATATTCACATCCCAATTCACATGTCATCACATCTCATCCATTCACTCATATCGATGACACATTATTTCACATACACATTCGCATTCATTATTCTACATACACATCCACTTTCGTACATCCACATCATACATCCAATTCCATATCCGCATTCATACATACACATCCATACATCCACATCCACATTCATACATCCATACATCCACATCCACATTCATACATCCATATCCACATCCACATCCATACATCCATTTTGACATCCACATCCACATGCATACATCCATTTTCACATCCACATTCATATATTCACATCCACATCTACGTTCGTACATTCACATCCTCATCCTCATTCGCACATCCACATCCACATTCACATTCGCACATCCAATTCCACATTCACATTCGCACATCCAATTCCACATTCACATTCACACATCTACATCCACATCCTCATCTACATCTACATTCATACATTCACATCCACATCTGCAATCATACATCCACATTTATACATACACAACCACATCTACATTCATACATCCTCTTCCATACATACACATCCACATTCATACATCCACATCCACATCCACATCCACATCCACATCTGCATTCATACACCCACTTTCATACATACACATCCATATTCACACATCCATATCCACATCCATACATCCACATCCACATCCACATCTGCATTCATACACCCACTTTCATACATACACATCCATATTCACACATCCATATCCACATCCATACATCCACATCCAAATCTGCATTCATACATCCACATCCATACATACACAACCACATCTGCATTCATACGTCCTCTTCCATACATACACATCCACATTCATACATCCACATCCACATCTGCATTCATACATCCACTTTCATACATACACATCCATATCCACATCCACATCCATACATCCACATCTCCACATCCACATCCACATCCACATGCATACATCCATTTTCACATCCTCATTCATACATCCACATCCACATACATACATCCACATTCGCATCTACATCCATACATCCATTTTCACATCCACATCCACATGCATACATCCATTTTCACATCCTCATTCATACATCCACATCCACATACATACATCCACATCCGCATCTACATCCATACATCTATTTCCACATCCGCATCTACATCCATACATCCATTTCCACATCCATTTCCACATCCACATCCACATGCATACATCCATTTTCACATCCTCATTCATACATCCACATCCACATACATACATCCACATCCACATCGGCATCTACATCCATACATCCATCATTTCCACATCCACATCCATTTTCACATCCTCATTCATACATCCACATCCACATACATACATCCGCATCCGCATCTACATCCCATACGCATCTTATCACATCCGCATCTACATCCCCCCATACGCATCTTATCACATCCTAGCACTTCTCATACACATCTTATCACATCCTAGCACTTCTCATACACATCTTATCACATCCTATCACTTCTCATACACATCTTATTAGGCATAAAGACAACTTTAGTAGGAATAACACTTTTATAATAATCCTTTTATGCATTTTACTATGCATAAATTCCATTTTAATGAGAATAATACTTTCGAAATAAAAATATATCTTTTATGCATCTATCTATGCATAAAATCATAATTGATAAGAATAACTCTTTTGAATTAAGAATAAAATTCTTTATGCATCTTTCTATGCATAAAATCAAAATTGATGAGAATACCACTTTTGGGTTAAAATAAATTCTTTATGCATCTTTCCATGCATAAATCTAATTTAGTAGGAATTACACTTTTAGAATTAAAGAATTTCTCTTATGCATCTAATTTATGCATAAAATCCATTTGATGAAAATCTCACTTTTAATATAAAAATATCTTTTATGCATATGCTTATGCATACAAATCATTTATGATGAAAATCATTCTTTTAATATAAAAGAATTTCTTTTATGCATAAAATCATTTATGATGAAAATCTCACTTTTCATATAAAAATATCTTTTATGCATATGTTTATGCATACAAATCATTTATGATGAAAATCATTCTTTTAATATAAAAGAATTTCTTTTATGCATCTAATTTATGCATAAAATCATTTATGATGAAAATCACTTTTATAATAAAATATTTCTAGTATACATTTTTCTATGCCTAGAATGAAAATAACCCATTAAGAATACTCATACGATGGGATTACTCTTTTTAACATAAAAGTTAATTACTAGAAATTCTCTTTTTCTTAATTCATCAATTATGCATAACACGGCCTACAACTTTCATTGTACCGTGCACTCCGAGGGAGCAACTATCCCTGAATCGAGAGTAAAAATCAATTTCTCTATGATTACAATAAAATTCTTTCAATTAATCTAGGATGATAATTCCTAGAATATGGTAGGAAGTCCTCTTTTTATGCTTTGAATGAAATTATTTTATGTGCAATTTTTACAAAAATTTTCCATAGCTTCGCTGTTATGACTGATAAATCTCAATTATTTTAAAGAATAAAGCTTAACATTAAGGGAATGATTAGAATGATCCCTAATTGGATCATTAACCCATAATGGATTGAATCATTAATATTCATGAAATACATAAACTAAAAGCATAGGAAAAAGCCATTAATTTGGCCTCAAGCATAGATTAATCTTGGATTAAGGAAAAGCTTTATGAAAAGCTTCATTTGGATTGAGAATAGGTCATGAGTATGACCATTTCTTGAGTGAGAGAGAAATTACATAAAAACCATTAGAATTAAGCATAAATGGAAATTTATGTAATTATTTACTACCATTCATCAATTGACTTCAATAGCATTCAAAAACCATTCCAATTAAGCTTCTCAAGCTTGAGAGGGGTTGAGAAGAGAGAAACATTGAGAAATTATAGAAAAGATCAAAATTCACCATTTACCTTACAAATTGCTTGATTCTTTGTTCACGGTAGAGGCCCCCAACCAATCAGTTGGTTTAGTATGTTGATGGAGCCACCAATGGAGATTGAAGAAAGAGGAGAGCTCCAATTTCTTCAATTTGGAGAGAATTCATTAGGACCTCAATGGAAGGCTTCTTGGGCCCTTTTATTTGGCAGTTTAAGGAATCAAATCTTTTCTCTTAAGAAGAAACGTTTTCTAATTAGAAGCTTCAAAACGGCTACTTTATTCGAATTTGAATTTTGGAGAAAAAATGGAATTTAAAATCTAGCGGACAAAACCATATCATGTAACATATCTATGGAAAGCTCTTGATGCGTAGATCACGGATCTATAATCTTCGCTAAAATCGAAGCTTGTATGTAGAAGTTATGGAGGTCCGAAAATTGTAAAATTGCCTCCCTCCCTTTTTGGGGGAAAAAGTGCACCCTTTGACCACTCTTACACCTCTCTTACAAACCCAACATTTCAGTCCACATGGCAACCCCCCACATTTGGCTATTCCTTAATCACCTTGATTAGGCTTGGGCAAATTAAAGGGCCCAAGAAGACCCCATTCACTTCCTAATGTTTAGAGAATAGTAAAAATTAGCATTATTTCAGCATAATTCTGGTATAGTAAAATTCTCTTATTTTTTACAAAGGGCTCAGGTTCTATTTATAGGAGAGGGAGGCTCTAACCAAGGCTAACTAATTTCTAGAATTTTTTGAGATTTTAGTTTGGTTGAATTTGGACCAGATTTGGACCTAGTTTGGTTCTTTTTTAATGCGGTTTGGTTCCTTTTTGATTCGGTTTGATCCAAGAGAGAGGAGAGATAAAAATATCACATTATTTTTTATTTTAAAACTCATTCAAGAATGTGAAGTAGGTGCCTCCTTGAAGGGATCCCCTTTCCTTACACGTGTCAAAATAGAATCATTATACCCAAAATATCTCATTTTTTTAGTAATACTCATAGTTTTTTACTATTAAACCTTGTACATAGTCAACTCTTCATCTTATGTGAGCATTAACTCATTTTTGGGTATTTTCTTTTACAAATTGGATTTATCTCCTTCTCCCCACACATGGATTGATCTTATTGGTCCATAGGAACCTTAATTTAAAGTTTCAAAAAAATCTTGACCCTCAGGATAATGCCTCTTGAACAGATTATACTTGATTCCTAATGCACCTTCTGGAAATCTTTTTGAACTTCTGTTTTAGGAAAACTTATATTAATAAGATGAGAAATTTTTCTATCCAAAAATATTCAAAATCTGAATAATCTCTCTCTAGAACATTTTCTCTCTCTAGGCAGAAACAAGATCTTTTATATTTCTGAAGAGGGGATTGGTTATAGGGGAAGATACTGAACATCCTGAGAGGCTGGGGAGGAATCTTACAAGACTCAGACTCTGATTCAGACTATTGACCACCAAGACCTAATTCCTTCATCAGTTTCAATTAATGATAATGTGCCTAGTTAAGGAAAAATGCAGTCAAATCACCCACCGAATCTGAAACTAAGTTAAGACTTTTGATGTTGATGTGAGGATCAAGTTAACAGAATTCGAGGAATTCTATTTGGAATTCAGACCTGAATCTAGAAGTATTGGGATACGGATTTAAGATTTATTCATGTATTTAAACAAAATCAAAACTGAAAACTTGCATAGAAACCCTGTTTTCTTAAAGGACATCTTACACCAGAATGCTGGTGGAGGAAGCATTTGGCATACGTGTTTTTCTAAGGGAAGTTCAGTTGCAACAGCTGGCGGGGAGTGTTCAAGGGATAGCTCATGCGGTAAAAACCTGCCCAAGTCTTGACCAGCCTGGGTATGGTGAAAAATGGTGTGCTTCTGGTACGATGGGTGAGGGCCGACAAAGCGGTCCCTGAGTAAAGTGCCAAGACACCTACTAAGGAGGATCCTGGAGGGTTCTGACTAGGCGATGCAGGGGCTCGCGGTGCTTAGGACGTATGTCATGGAAGATATATATATATGTATGTTGATGGAATGATTATTGTAGTCTGTTATACTGGATCTCGCTGAAAGCTGGTCCTCCCACCAACGGAGAGTCCAGAGTGGTACTGTTTTTGTGAAACAAGGGATTAAATGAAAATTTTGAGTTATGAAATCTCTGACCATATCTGTTTTGTCAATGAATTATTTTTAAGAGGAGTGTGTGTGTATCTATTTTCTAAAGCTAAAGTTAAGAAAGGCATTCAATTATGGGTGTGTGAGTACTTGTTTGGTTCTACCGATTCCAGTGTGGTAGGGTGGTGGCTAACCCATGGGCTAGATGGGGTTAGGCTGGAATCAGTGGAGTTTCAATAATCAAACTCAAAAATCTTAGGATTACGCTAGGATTCGAGTAGTTAGTTAATTCCCTGATAAATTTCTCAATTGAGTGGATCAACGGCTGTGCCTGATCTTGATTAGGAAAAAAGCGTTGAATTGCTCAGATGATCAAATTATATCAGTGATAGTTTCCTTCTATCTGATTTATTCAGGAGGAGGATAGTTTAGATTTTGACCTCGTTAGAAAAACTCGTTAAGAAAATTTAAAAGGTGGAATCGTCCCC